>NW_025814827.1:8586500-10022500 GCF_022079265.1 Lynx rufus
AATGACTGCATTTATCAGTATAGACGTGCCACAATTTCTGTAGCCATGCCTTAATTATTAGACATTCAAGATGTTTGCAAAAATACTATGATTATAAATAATACTGCCATGAACATCTTTCCAATTACGTCTTTGTGTGTATATCTGCTTATGTCCTAATACTAAATTTCTAGTAATGGATGTAGTAGCTCAAAGGATTTGAATATTTTTGAGTACATAAGGCCAAGTTACTCTCCAGGAAATATAGTTTACGCTCCCACAGACAATGTGTGAGAGTATACCTCTCAAGTCTCTGTTTTGAGCCGTGAGCCAGTGAGTTAGGTAACAAGCATATCACATGACAGATGAGAACTGAACACAAAAAGTTTAAGTAACTAGTGGGGCATTTACAAAGCTGAGACCCAAACTCTAGTCTCCTGGATTTGACACCAGGGCCCTTCCCACTCTGCCTTCTTGATGAGGAGAGTTCTGAACAGGTATTCCTGAGTAATGGAGCTGTATAAAAATTTATTTTTATATCAATACTTGTTGGTGAAAATATTTGTTGGGGCTCCTGGGTGGCTCCGTCAGTTAAGCGTCCGACTTCAGCTCAGGTCATGATCTCACGGTTTGTGAGTTTGAGCCCCGAGTCGGGTCTGTGCTGACAGCTTGGAGCCTGGAGCCTGCTTCGGATTCTGTGTCTCCCCGTCTCTTGGCCCCTCCCCTGCTCATGCTCTGTCTCTCTCAGAGAGGCATATTATTATCTCAATAATAAATAAATGTTAAAAAAAAAGTTTTTTTAAAAAAAGAAAGTATTTGCTTAAATCTCCCATTTCTTGACCTTATTTGTGCCATGGACTCCTTTGGCAATCTGGTTAAGCCTACCAACCCTTCTCGGAATTATGTATGTATATACATGTATTAAATAAAATAAGGAAATCGGTTATTATGTTATTTTATTTTATGTTATGTATTGTATTGTATTGTATTGTATTGTATTGTATTGTATTTATTGTATTTATTGTATTTTATGTAATCTCTATATCCCATGCCGGGCTCAAACTTATGACCTAGAGATCAAGAGTCACATGCTCTGGGGCACCTGGGTGGCTCAGTTGGTTAAGCATCTGACTTCGGCTCAGGTCCTGATGTCGCTGTTCATGAGTTCGCGTCCCACATCCAGCTCTGTGCTGACAGCTCAGAGCCTGGAGCCTGCCTCAGATTCTATGTCTCCCTCTCTATCTGCCCCTCTCCTCCCCGCTCCCGGGATCCCCTCTCTCAAAAATAAATAAACATTAAAAAAAAAAAAAAAAAAAGAGTCACCTACTCTGCTGACTGAGCCAGCCAGGAACCCCTGTATCTGCTCCTTTGTAAATGCATTAATACCAAGTCTAGTACTGCATGTTGGAGAGGCAGTCCACATGAGTCCTGAGTGTCCCTGTACATTCTTGCTGAGTGTGCCAGACCGCACGGCTTATCCCTTGCTCGATTCTGAGCAGCATCAGTAGCTGGTCACTTAGGCAACCAGTCTAGCTTATTTTCTGCTTGCTACATTTGTCACTTGCTCAAAAAGTGCACCGGCCCTGGGGCCTAAAGTCCTGTCTTTTAACAAAATCTGCTTCACGTGCTCCTGTGACCTGGTCCCGCATGCCTTGTGGAAATAGAAATTAGGGAAACAGCACAAATCCACTGACACTCTGGCTCTATCCCTTTTGCCGTGACTAATACAACCTTTCATCTCAGATCCAGGACTTTTGTGACTTCTGCCATGATCCATGAATCTGTGGCAAGCTGACTTGGTAGCTTGTAAGTCGGGCAAAATCTCAGAGCCTTCACAGCTCTGACCCCACATTAATTTCAAAGTAGTGGTAAGCATAAAATGATATTTTGAGATATAGGCAATAGCTGTTACTCAGACCAAAAATACCTGTCATTTTTACCAGTGACAAATGGTCATAATTGTTACTGGTGACATGGCTACAGTCACTGGGATTTGTTGCTTATATTCATAGTTAAAGGAAATGCTAAATTTCAGTTACAGGTTTAGGAAAATAAATGTCAGGGTTTTTTTCCTCATTTGAGTTCACAGATCTTGTCTGCTGCCGACTTCCCAAAAGAACACCAGCAAAACCTGTTGATCAAGCAAAGTAAGGCTATTAGGTATTTACTGCAGCAAGGGAAAATAACACCTTGATCGAGATTTGGTAGTATCTTAGAAAGGGGATTTCAAGAAAAGAGATTTGTAGGACTTGGGGGTCTGGGCTCACATGATTTAAGGTGGTTTTTCAAAGCAAGAAATTGATGGGGATTGGGCACAGTTTAGCATACACAGCCCCAGAGAAGCAAGGGTCTTAAAACAAATCTTGATAAATAGACTTTGTCATTATGGTGAGCTCTTTGCCTGTGTGTGCATTCTGTGGTCTTGACAGAGCAGTCATCTGTCCTATCCCAGATGAGCAAACGATTTGCCCAGATAAATTAATTTCTTGAGCTAGCATTTAATCCATTTATCTTCCTGGGCAAGAATTTTCTGGAACAGTTGCATCATGTTGATATGGGTGGTGTCAGTTCTTACTCAACAAGACCAGCTTCTTAGACTGAAATCCCTTTTCTCACAAAAGTGGAGGCCTGCCTCCTTTTGCCTCCTTTTGCCTATTTTTGCTGTCTATCCTTTCCATACTCTGAGTTTACCATAGGTGAGGGTTAAATCTTATAGTCCCAGAGGTGGAATTAGTTTGCTTTCCATATATTTGTATTCAAAACATTTAATATGTACTATTTGTAACATTTGCCTTTGTTAATATTGCCTGCTTTTTAAAAAAAAATTAATATTGGGCTGCCTAGTCAATTAAATGTCCAACTCTTGATTTCAGCTCAGGTCATGATTCCAGGGTCATGGCATTAAGCCCCACGTTAGGCTCCGCACTGAGCATGAGGCCTGCTTAAGATTCTCTCTCTTTCCCCCTCTGCCCCTGGCCCGAACTTGCACACACCTCTCTCTTTCTCTCTCTCTAAAATAAAAGAAAAAGCCTTCTAATGGGGTGCCTGGCTGGCTCATTTGGTAGAGCATGTGACTCTTGATCTCAGGGGTTGTGAGTTCAAGCCTCATGTTGGGCGGAGAGATTCGTTGAAAAAAAAAAAAGGAAAACAAATAACCACCTTCTCTTGACTCACAGCTATTGATTCTTTTTCCTCTTTGCTCCTTGTTTACATTAAAATTCCTACAAAGACCAATCTGTACCTATTGTTTCTAATTACTCTCTTTTCATTCTCCTTTTGAAATAAACTCTTATCTGGAAAAATTCAAAAATTCAAAAATGAACAAAAATACAGAGAATTGTAGAGTATGCATCACCCAGATTCATCATAAGCTCATAGTCAGTCTTGGTTCATCCACACCCCATCCCAGCACACACTCCCACTGTGTCATTTTGAAACAAATCTCAAACGTTGTATCCCTTCACCAATAATTATTTTAGCATATCTTTAGAAGATAAGATTTTTTAACCTAACTATAATGCCACAAATCTTGAAAATAATACCTTAATACCTAAAACATCATGTGATAAAATAGCACAATATCATAGTGCCTTAAAATTAACAATAATTTCTTGGGGCAGCTGGGTGACTCCGTTGGTTAACCGTCTGACTTCGGCTCAGGTCATGATCTCCTGGTCTGTGAGTTCGAGCCCCACATCAGGCTCTGTGCTGACAGCTCAGAGCCTGGAACTTGTTTCAGATTCTGTGTCTCCCTCTTTCTCTGCCCCTCCCCTGCTCACACTCTGTCTCTCTCTCAAAAATAAATAAATATTAAATTTTTTTTAAATCAACAATAATTTCTTAATATAATTAAATATTGAATCAGGGTTAAAATTCCCAGCTGTCTCATAAATAATAGCACATTTTTGTTTGCTTGTTTGAGTCAGGATGTTAAAATGCCCATATATTGCATTTGGTTGCTATGAACCTTAAATTTATTTTAATTTAGAGATCCCTCCACCACCCTCTCTCTTTTTTTTTTTTTAATTTATTTATAGAAGAAATTAGGTCACTTGAGTTTCCTAGAGTCTGGATTTTGTGATCACATCCCCTTGATATTTTGCTTAACCTGTTCTTATCTCTATTTTTTCTGTAACTTGGTAGTTGGCAGGTAGACCTGGTGACTTGATCAGATTTGAAAAGAACAGCTTTAAATCCAAATGACAGCCCTGCCTTAGTTTAAAGCTAAAGTTCTCTTTTCTGCTTATTATGGATCTTTGATAAAAAATACAATTGCTGAGAAGTCTGTTTCGCTTGCTGTTTGCTACGAGCGTTGTGAACCCTTTCCTGAATGTAACTCACTATGTAATAGAGTAAGTTGTGAAATTCCTACATGTAGTCTGGTATGTAATAGAATAAGTGACTGTACATGAACTAACCGGCATTTCTCACTTCTGTAAATCTGCTTGCTCAACACATTCCTCCTCTACCCCCTTTCCCCTTTCCCCTTTTTCCTCCCGCCACAAGTAACGGACAAAGCCTTCCCGCCAAAGAACAGACAAAGGACGCCCAATCAGAGAACGACAAATGACCTTACTTTAAAACCAACTAATCAGGCCCCTCATATTTTGAAACCTCCCCTGTGCTATTTGTCCCTGTCTATAAAAACGCTGTACCAACCCTGATGGAGGCCTCTTAGCGTCACTGGCGACGAGTGCGCGGAGGTCCAGGTTCGAACCTGCAATAAACGACCCTTGCTGCTTGGCTTTGACTTACGACTCTGGTGGTCTTTTGTGGGAGGCTTCGGAACTTCGGGCATTACAAGATTCAAGTTTAGATGTTAGGTAAGTAGAGTTCAGAGATAGAGCAATGATCTCATATTGGGGGACCACGATGTCTAGCTATCTCTTTCTCACTTTGTCTCTCTTTTGCAATCTTTGGTGATCATTATCTTTGTGGGTATTTTCAATGGTTACATTGTTCCTTCTCCATTTAACAATGAGAATACTTTTATAAAGAGAAATTTCCTCTCATCGACTATTTGGCTATCCTGATATACAGTTTACATAGAAAAGGCAGGGGGCACCTGGGTGGCTCAGTCAATTAAGCATCTGACTTCGGCTCAGGTCATGATCTCACTGTTCATGAGCTTGAGTCCTGTGTTAGGCTCTGTGCTGACAGCTCAGAGCCTGAAGCCTGCTTCAGATTCTGTGTTTCCCTCTTTCTCTACCCCTCCCTGGCTTGTACTCTGTCTCTATCTCTCAAAAATAAATACACGTTAAATTTTTTTTTTTTAAAAAAAGAAAAGGCAGGTCACATTTGATTCCTTTTGTTTTCATCTGTTTGTTTTCAAAACAGTGAATTGTTTCCTTAGTATCCTTCAAAGCTGAATTTTGAAACTGTGGGAGGCTTTTTTTTTTTTTAATGTTTATTTATTTTTGAGAGAGAGAGAGAGAGAGAGATCAGGAGCAGGGGAGGGGCAGAGAGAGAGGGAGAGAATCCCAAGCAGGCACCACGCTGTCAGTGCAGAGGCTGATGTGGGGCTCAGACTCACAAACTGTGAGATCATGACCTGAGCTGAAATCAAGAGTCCAACATTTAACTGACTGAGCTACCCAGGTGCCCCTAAAATTTGGGGAGTTTTTATGGTGTCATTACAAACTCCTGGACTTAAACATATTTTACATGCTTCCACTCATTTTTATTGACGGAAATTCCATTTCTAATCTATCATATTGTCAAAGATCAAAGTTTGAAAACACACAAAGGCTGTGCAAAATGGTTCAATCTCTATGGACAGCAGTTTGGCAATATTTAACAAATTATAAAATGTACATTTCCCTTGACCCAACATTTTACCTTTAAGGGCGTAACCTATAGATACACACACGTGCACAAAGTGATCATGCACAAAGATATGAATTGCAGCCTTGTTTACTTTAGCCAAAATTTGGAAAGAGATATTTGTACACCCATGTTCATAGCAACGTTATCCACAGTAGCCGCAAGGTGGAAGTAACACAAATGTTCCTGGATGGGTGAATGGATAAGGAACATGTGGTATATATACATACAGTGGAAAGTTGTTCAATATTAACAAGGAAGGACATTCTGACACATGCCACCACGTAGATGATCCTTAAGAACATTATGCTAAGTGACACAGCCAGTCACAAAAAGACAAATGCAATACGACTTCAGTCAAACTCATGGAAACAGAAAGCAGGACGGTGGTTGCCATGCCTGGCAGGAGGAAAAAATGGAAGAAAGGTAGTGTTTGATGAGTATGGAGTTCCAATTTTGCAAGATGAAAAACGTCCAGGCCTCGTCGCACAGTGCTTGCTCCCACAGCACACACACTAAAATTGGAGACACTGGTTGCACAACATGAATGTGTTATACCACTACTGAGCTGTACAATTAAAATGGTTAAGATGGTAAATATCATGTGATACGGTGTTTCCAATTACAAATTAAAAACTTTTTTCCACCGTTTAAAAATGTAAAGAAAACTTTAAGGTTTAAATTATTAGCATGAATTTTACCATTCTTTGTATTGTGCTGTGCCAGTTTTGGGGGGTTTTTTGTTGTTGTTTTATGTTTTTTTTGGGGGGGAGCA
This sequence comes from Lynx rufus, assembly GCF_022079265.1. Lineage (NCBI taxonomy): Eukaryota > Metazoa > Chordata > Mammalia > Carnivora > Felidae > Lynx > Lynx rufus. The sequence continues at coordinate 8,593,078 of NW_025814827.1, forward strand.
AGTCAGCAAGAGAGAGAATCCCACAGAAGTGGGGCTTGTGTTCACTGGAAGCGGGGCTCCAGCTCACCCCATAGGGACTCGGGCTCAGGAACGGTGAGAGCATGACCTGAGCCGAAGTCCGGTGCTTAACCACCTGAGCCACCCAGGTGCCCCTGTGTAGTGCCAGTTGTAGATGCAAATATCATAGTATTTAATTCGCATGTGGAATCAGAAATTGCACAATTTTCATGGTGTGGCTTATCTCTAGGGAGTGCCGTGAGCAGTCCAGAAGAGACAAACACAAGAAAACCTGAGGCAGGTTGGGGAGGGGGAAGACCACTGCCCCCCCCGACGCCACCGCCTCACCTTCCCCCTAAGCTCAAAGCCAGACTAGGGCATGCTTTCTTTTCCAGCCCAGACCTGCATGCTCCCGCCAGCCGCCAACGACGGTGCCACACCCTGGCCGAGTCTGGAGAGAGTCCGGCCAGTTGTCTCGCCTTCCTAAGGCCCGCTGCCCAAACCAGGCAGACAGGCAACTCCCAACGGTACCGTCACCTCCGTGGAGCGCCAGTTGCTCTCCGTCCCTGGGTAGGAATACGGACAAGAGACCCGGCGCTGCCAGCCCCGGGAATGGATGGCCCCCACCGCACCCCGCCCTGCCCCTCCCCACAACCCTGCCCAGGACCCTTCGCCCTTGGCGAAGGTGGCAGCAGTCACAGAGCAGGGCTACCGCTATTGCCACAAACCATGAAGCTGGCTCTATGCAGGGATCACAAGCGTTGGTGGCAGAATCTCAAGTAGTGCTGTCCAGTGGAAATAACAGTATGAGCCACATAGTACGTCATTTCAAAATTTCTAGTAACCACATGAAAACGTAAAAGGAGGGGCGACTGGGTGGCTCAGTCCGTTGAGCCACCGACTTCGGCTCAGGTCATGATCTCGCAGTTCACGAGTTCGAGCCCTGCTCTATGCTGACAGCTCAGAGCCTCGGATTCTGTGTCTCCCTCTCCCCACTGCCCGCCTCGCTCACGTGCTCTCTTTCCTTCTCTCTCAAAAATAAACAAACATAAAAAAAGTAAAAGGAAACAGATGAAATTAATTTCAATAGTACATTTTACTTAACATATCTAAAACATAATAATTTCCGCAGGTAATCACTATGAACAATTATTAACAGGCACTCAACTTTTTTTTTTTATACCAAGTCCTCAAACTTCAGAGCTATTTTACACTTAGGGCACATCGCATTCCAAGCACTCAACTGCCACATGTGTGGCCAGTGGCTAATGTAGTGGACAGGGCAGGTCTGGAGAATGAAAACAGAAGTAGGAGGTGGCTGGGGTACCATGTGTGCTGTTGCCCCTGGTGGCATAACACTGGCTGCTGAAACAAACATCTACCAACATTTATCAGTTACATCACATGAAGAAGCTGTGCGGGACCGGAATTCCTGTGAGTGTTTTCGATGACTATTACGTTGCTATTTTAACACTGTTAATGAAAATTTAAATATCCCTGTATATAACAGTGCCATCTGGAAATTCATTACACGGTGGTTCTAATGCCGGTACTGAGAAACATAGCCGCCGATCAATAAACATAGAAGGGGCAATTAGATGTGTCAGTTGCCATGAGAGAGGCCAAGTAGTTGATCTCATGCTCCATATTGTTAATTTAGGGATGAACGCCTTGGGAAGTATTGGAAAATTCTGAGAAATCAAAATCAACATTCAAGCAGACACACTTTTAACTTTGCAAAATGGTTACATAACCAGGCAAAAAGAAAGGAAAAAACAAAACCTGGCCACCTCGCCTCAAGACGCTAGCCAGAGTTCTGTGCACCTGCGCTATCCTGGTTGTGCGTGTAAACACTCTGAGAATCACCCTGTAGGGTAGTTGCCGCAAGAACGCTGCCTTGAGGTAGTGTTTCCGTCTTCACCAGCCTTCTCCTTTTAGGAGGTACTTCACTGACGGACTAGCCTGTCATGTAGTGGTGAAAGAGGGTAACTACAGGCCACTCTATAAAAAGCTTCATGTCTAGTATTTGATACATCAAAAGAGTAAATGCAGCATAAAATAAACTCCTGGAGACCCACTGTTCAAGTGAAGAACATTATCTCTTGATGCATCCACCTGTACGCCTCTTTCCTATCTTGCCCTGCCTCCTAACCAGAGGTAACACTAGCTTGAATTTTATGTTGACCATTTTTTTTTAATTTTTAAAAATATGTAGCTTTATCATATGTGTATGCACATAAACAAAATATTTTTTAGTTTACTTGTTTGAGCTTTATAAATGTGGAAACATGACTTTATTTTTTTTTAAGTAATAAACTTATTTTGTAAGTAATAAACTTATTTATTTTGAGGCAGGGGGAAGGGCAGAGAGGGAGGGATAGAGAGAATCCCAAGTAGGCTCCACACTGTCAGCAAAGAGCCCAGTGTGGGGCTCGAACCCACAAATCATGAGATCAGGACCTGAGCTGAAATCAAGAGTCAGCCACTCAACTGACTTAGTCACCCAGGCGCCTCTGTGGTATCGTGACTGTATGTAGTTTTCTGCAACTTGCCTTCTTCATACATTGTATTTGACCAGGTTATGTATGTAGCTGTAGTTCATTTCACTATATGAATATATCGCTTTTTGATTTATACATTCTCCTGTCAGTGGCCATTTGGTGGTCTCCAATTGTTTTGCTGTTGTAAACAGTACGGCAATGAATATTCTTATGCATGTGCAAGAATCTGTGTCATATATTTAGTTCAACTTTACAAAATATTGCCAAAGTGTCTCTCACAGTTGTACCAATGTACAATTCTAAGAGTTAATTCAAATAATCTAATTTGTGGATTCTTTTAGTTTGCTACGTATGCAATACATTAGCCACAAATAATGACCGTATTATTTCCGTCTTTCTCCTTATATCTGTCCTATACTTGCCCTATTGAGCAGATGTCTTGTTCTGCTCTAAAAGGAACAGTAGCTTTCAATGATTCACTATTAAGAGTGATGACTATTGTAGGCTTTTTTAGAAAAGACAACCTTTGAATGTTAGGAAGTTTCGTTTTATTCCTGTTTTACTAAGAGCTTTTTGCATGATTGGATGTTGACTTTTACTGAATGCCTTTACTACATCCACTGGGATAGATAATCATATAACTTCTCCTTTAAGCCATTAACGTGGTGAATTAAAGTCACGAGTTTTTAGGTTAAATCATCCTAATATTCTTGGGATAAATCCAGCTTAGTCATGATAAATTATCTTTATCATACACTGGTGGACTTGATTTGCTAATATTTTGTTTATAACATTTCCGTCTATGTTCAGGAGGGATTCTGGTCTGTTATTTTCTTTCTCATACAGTCCTTCATTGATTCTATTTCAAGGTTGTACTAACCTCATTTGAGTTGGGGAGTATTGCTTCTTTTGATAGTCTTTGTAAGAGTTGTTATAAAATTAGAGTAATTTATCCTATGAAAACCTGCTAGGAATTGCCTAAAAACCAGCTAAGCTGCTGCTGCTGCTGCTGCTTCTTCTTTTTTTTTTTTTTAAAATTTTTTTTTTTTCAACGTTTATTTATTTTTGGGACAGAGAGAGGCAGAGCATGAACAGGGGAGGGGCAGAGAGAGAGGGAGACGCAGAATCGGAAACAGGCTCCAGGCTCTGAGCCATCAGCCCAGAGCCCGACGCGGGGCTCGAACTCACGGACCGCGAGATCGTGACCTGGCTGAAGTCAGACGCTTAACCGACTGCGCCACCCAGGCGCCCCTTCTTCTTCTTTTTAAAGCTGCTGATTCAATTTCTTTAATACCATTGGAAACTCAGCTTCTCTTGTTACTTCTTTGACAAATTATATTTTTCTCGAATTGTTTCCCTTTCGGGGTGCCTGGCTGCCCAGTAGGAGAAGTGTGCAACTCTTGATCTCGGAGTTGTGAGTTCGAGCCCCATGTTGGGCATAGAGATTACTGAAATAAATAAAACTTAAAAAAAATAAAATATAGAAATGTTTCCCTTTCTAATAAGTTTTCGAATTCACTGATCTAATGTTATCCGTGATATGTTCATCTTATGTTTTTAACTTCTTCTGTATCTGTCGCTTTCTTCTGTTCTTTATTTCAGTTACTGTCTACTTTTGCATGCTACTACCCTCTTTCTGACTGAATCTTTCCAGAGGGTCTATTTTATCTGGCATTGGCTTATTGATCATCTCTATTGTTTTTTAAAAACTTTTTTTTAATTTTTTTTAACGTTTATTTATTTTTGAGGCAGAGAGAGACAGAGCATGAACGGGGGAGGGGCAGAGAGAGAGGGAGATACAGAATCCGAAGCAGGCTCCAGGCTCCGAGCTGTCAGCACAGAGCCCGACGTGGGGCTCGAACTCACGGACCGTGAGATCGTGACCTGAGCTGAAGTCGGACGCTTAACCGACTGAGCCACCCAGGTGCCCCGATCATCTCTATTGTACATTTGCTGTCCATGGCATTAATTTTTGCTCTTATCTTTATTTTTTCCTTGTGCTTTGAGTTTATTCTACTGGGTTTTTTTTTCTTTTCTCTTTTCCTCTTTCCTTTCTTTTCTTATTTATTAGAAAGAGAGAGTGTGCATTAGTGGGGGGAGCAGCAGAGAGAGGGGAAGAGCGAGAACTCCAAGAAGGCTCTGCATGGACAGTGCAGAGCCCAACACAGGGCTCAAACCCATGAACTGGGAGATCATGACCTGAGCCGAAATCAAGAGTCAGATGCTCAACTGACTGAACCACCCAGGTGCCCCTCCTCTTTCCTTTCTTTCCCTTCCTCTCCTCTTTCTTCTAGCTCACTAATTTTCAGGGTTTTTTTCCTAATGTAAGTATCTAAAACTATAAATTTCCCTATGCTTACCATTTTTGCCACATCTACCAGTTTTGATATGTAGAATTTTTATCACATATCATATTGTTGTCTCTATGCAATGTTCAATTTCTATGATGAATTCTTACTTGACTCATAAATTATTTAGAGGTGCACTTTCTAATTAATTTCCAAAACTGGGGGGGGGGTCACTTTTCTTTCTGTTGCAGACTTCTAGTTTAATTGCATAACATAGATCTATGATCATAGGTCATAAAATGTGGTTTATGTAAGCCACATGACTTGACTGTGTTGAAACTACCTTTATGGTCTTTTATGTGGTCAATTTTTAGAAATGTTCCGTGTGGCAGTGCCTGGGTGGCTCAGTTGGCTAAATGTCCGACTTCAGCTCAGGTCAGGATCTCACGGTTCGTGAGTTCTAGCCCTGGTTGTCAGCACAGAGCCTGGAGCCTACTTCAGATTCTGTGTCTCCCTGTCTCTCTGCACCCCTTACCCTGCTCACACTCTGTCTCTCTCTCTCTCTCTCAAAAATAAATAAAAACATTTTTAAAAAATTAAGAAAGTTCTGTGTGTACTTGAAAATAATGTCTATTCCTTGATGGATGGATGCAGAGTAATTTGTAAACATCCACTAAGTTGGGCTGCTTGGCTATGTTACTCAAATCTTTCCTGACCTATCAATAATTGAAAGCATTGTACTGAAATCTCCCACTCTGTTAGCAGATTACTCAATTTCTCTCCATAGTTTTATAAATTTTTATTTTATATATTTGGGTGCTATTTTAATAGGTACCCACAACTTTAGAACTATTATATCTTCCTAATGATGTAAACCTTTTATCGTCATAATGATAAAAGGCCCTAGTAATACTTTTTGCCTTATATTCCATTTTGTCTAAAATCAATGTAATTACACCTGCTATCTTTTACTTAGTATATGGCTGGTATATCTTTTTCAATCATTTTACCTTCATCCTTTCTGTGTCCTTTTACTTTAAGTGTGTCTAAGTTTGTTTGTTTGTTTGTTTAGGTGAGTTATATGCCCAATGTGGGGCTTGAACTCACAACCCTGGGATCAAGAGTCATATGCTGTACCCATTGAGTCAGCCAGGCACCCCTAGGTGTGTCTAAATTTTTTTAAGTGTAGGCCTGAGAATCAGTCTTTTTTTTTTTTTAATTTTTTTTTCAACGTTTATTTATTTTTGGGACAGAGAGAGACAGAGCATGAATGGGGGAGAGGCAGAGAGGGAGACACAGAATCGGAAACAGGCTCCAGGCTCTGAGCCATCAGCCCAGAGCCTGACGCGGGGCTCGAACTCACGGACCGTGAGATCGTGACCTGGCTGAAGTCGGACGCTTAACCGACTGCGCCACCCAGGCGCCCCGAGAATCAGTCTTTTAATAGGTGGTTTAGTCTACTTATACTTCCAGTGGTTACTGATGGTATTTTCATTTCTACCATCATTTTACTTTCTATTTGTTCTTTTCTAAACTCCTTTCTTTCCCCCCTTTTTTTCTGCTAAATTGAGCTGTTGGGTTTTTTTCTTTCTTATTCTGTCTTCTCTACTGGTGTGGAAGTGATACTTTCTCTGGGTTTAGTGATTACCCTTGAAATTTTACCATGCACATTTAACAAAGTCTGAAGTAAATCAGTCCCTGAGCCTTCTCAGGACAAATACAAGGAAGTTCACGGACTCTCATCATCCTCCCCTCCCCTCACCTATGAATCATTATTATCCAGCCTTTGTTCCTGTCCTTTGTCAAGCCCATATATCATATACCATCATCATCTTTCATTATATTTATGCAGACAGTGTTTGTTTGCAATTATCTACATGTTTACTAATTTCTTTGCTCACAATTTCTTCTTGCATTTTTAGACCTTCCTTCTGGGATCATTTTCCTTCTTCCTGAAGTACATCTTCTAGATGTACTTGTTTTAGAGAAAAGTCTGTTCATGGTAAAATTCTCAGGTTTTTTTCCTAAAAATATCCCTGGTACACCTTCATGTTTCTATTTCACACTCATTCTTGAAAGGTAATTGTGCTGGGTACATAATTCTGGGTTGATGGTTATTTTCCATCTTCTTGTACTTTGAAGATGTTTTTCTATCTTATAGATTCATGTTCCTGTTGCCATCTTCACTGTTGTTTCTTTGTAGTTAATTTATCTTTCCTCTCTAGCTGCTTTTAAGATCTTTGCCTGTAGTGTTTTGTGGTTTCTCTACAATATGTCCAGGTATGGGTTTCTTTCTTTCTTTTTTTTTTTTTTTAAACCTATTTGATGTATGTGTTTCTTCTGTCCATAGGTTCACATTTTTCATCAGTTCTGGAAATTTGTAGTCATTATTAGCTTTTCAAATACTGCTTCTCCTTTACTCTCCCTTTTCTCTTCTTCTGGGATCCTGACTGGATATTTTTTAGACCTCCTCATTCCATCCTCCCTTCTCTTAACCCTTCCTTCATATTTCTCATCTCCTTGACTCCATGTGTGGCATTCGAGGTAATTTTCTCAGATATGTCTTCCAGTTCACTAATTCACTATTCAGCTGTTTAATCTGTTGTTGAGCCTATCCACTGAATTTTTAATATCAACAACTAAATTCCATTTGCTTCTTTTTTGGAGATGTCTAGAGATTTGCAATAGTCTCTTTACCTTGCTTATTTTTTTTTTTAATGACAGTCTTATTGAGATATAATTCACAAACCATAAGATTCATCCTTTGGGATGAATTCATTGTGAGTTTTTTTATTTTTAATTTTTTTATGTTTATTTATTTCTTAAGAGAGAGAGAGAGAGAAAGCACAAGCAAAGGAGGGGCAGAGAGAGAGACAGAGGACCCAAAGTGGACTCCACGCTGACAGCAGCGACCCTGATGTAGGGCTCAGCCTCACAAACCGTGAGATCATCACCTGAGCTGAAGTCAGTCTCTTAATCAACTGAGCCAACCAGGCGCCCTCATTCTGTGTGTCTGTGTGTGTGTGTGTGTGTGTGTGTTTTAATTTTAATGTTTATTTATTTTGGAGAGAGAAAGGAAGCGAGCACGAGCAGGAGAAGGGCAGAGAGAGAGGAGGACAGAGTATCCAGAGCAGGCTCTGGGCTGACAGAAGAGAGCCCTATGCGGGGCTCCAACTCATGCACCATGAGGTCGTGACCTGAGCTGAAGTAGGACACTTAACTGACTAAGCCACCCAGGTGCCCCCAATTCATTGGTGTTTAATATAGTCACAGAAGTTGCGATACTATTACCACCATCTACTTCTAGAATATTTCTGTCACCCCAAGAAAGAAATCACATGCCTGATTGGCAGTCACTACAAATTTCCCTCCATCCCCTCCCCCAGAAACCACTAATCTATTTTCTATCTCTATAGAGTTGCCTATACTGGACATTCTATAATGTTCCTAAGGTTCACCTATGTTGTAGCGAGTATCAGTACTCCATTCCTTCTTGTGCTGAATAACAGTCCATTATATGAATATACCACATGTTGTTTATTTATTTACTAACTAAATTGATGGAAATGTAGTCGATGGAAATCTGGGCTGCTTCTGCTTTGGGCTATTATGAGGAATGCTGATACGAGCATTCATTTACTAGTTTTTGTGTGGATGTATATTTTCATACTATAAGACATATAAAAACCTAGAGGGCTGAGGGAATGTACCCAAGGAACACAAACTTTGAAGGGGGACACCCATCCCGAAGCTGAGGTTCAGACCTCACTAAAGAAGATGTGGTTGCAGCCCACTGGATGGCAGAGAAGACTGCAAGGTGGCTTGGGTCACAGCCTGTCCTCAGTCTCTGGAAAGGCAAGAAGTAACCTCCTGGGACACAGATGAGCTTCTCTCAGGGGACAGGTAGACAGGCACACAGGTGCACAGAAGCAGTGTGGGTACCGTGGCTGGATGGAGGCCCAGAGCATCTATTATCCAGGTGAGAGGGCCACAGGAAGGTGATCACCAGGCTGGACAGGGGCTACAAGTTCACTGAGACTGTGCATTCTGGGACACTACACCACTGGAAGTCCTCTCATCAAGACTACCCTCCAAAGGTATAGCTCCAGAACCAGCAGAAGCCCCTTCCTCCCCTAATGTCTTTCCAGCGCCCCCTACTGAAAAAAACTTATCATGCTCATTGTAAGGTAATCTGTCTCAAGGAATGTTGCCCATTATCCTACAGGAGGTGTTGGTAACTGAATTTGGAGCTGACGATCCATAAATGCATGACTGGCACACCAAGTACCTAAGTTTTGAATACAGGGAAAAAGGAGTTTATATGACCATTGGATCGGTAAGGGAAGTAAAAAGAAAGGGGACTTCAACTGTAACTTCCCTCTGTAGCTCCCATGTGAGTGGCTCTCAAGGTTTGCTCTGAGGCCATCTAATCTCAGGAGCCTCTTGAAAGCACCTGCCCGCTCTTTCCAGCTGCTGCGCATTGCTGGGGATTCTCAAGCACACCCAGAAGCTGACGTGAGCTCACGTCTGCCCATAAAGTCAGTCTGCAACACCTCTGGAGAACTGTGCCTCTCCCTTTCACCTGCCTTCCCAGCCTCTCACAAGGGCCTCTGGAATGCCACAGGGCAGAGGGTTCTGGGAAATGTAGTTTCTGCTTCTCCGTGCCACAGGGGAGACCTCAGAAGGTGGAGACAGTGACAAGACACAATCCCTTAGAGACCTGAGCTAAAGCAGAGTCTTGAAACAGATCCCCCACATTGACACTCGTCCAAGGGAGGCTTCCCAGTAACCGCTGAAATGGGCATTTGCCCTCAGGGTCACCCATCCTTCCCTTTGCTTTCCAGTCAGGCTCCCCTACTGATCTCAAGTCCGGGATGTTTGGTTTGATTGATTTTAGTGCTGAGGGACCTTGGGGATTTCCCCTACTCTCTGCATAGCCAACAATACATTAAAAGTTTTGGGGTTCCCCCACTCCAGGATCCAGTTGGTTTTTAGGGAGGGAGCCCTTCAGAGAATCTAGTCCATCACACTGCCAAAAGCAGATGATCCAGGCTACTTTTTAAAAGGATAATTCTAACTCTGAACCCTCCTTTAAAGTCAGTGGAGTACTTTTGATGCCATTGCTGGCAACAGAAAAAAAACTAAGAAAGAAGTGATTCAAACTTGTGGCTGTTTCCCAGAGGCCTTTGAGGATCTGATGAAAGGAAAAAATATATCCTCAACACATGTTGTGTACAATTTCAGGTGGTTTAAAGACCCCTGATGCGCATTCTCGGACCCTAGTCACGGAGAGTAAGAACCTGACCAAAGAGAAATAAGGTCCCATACAAAAATCTTGGCCCAGCTTTTATAAAGAGGACAAAGCCATTGGGATTTTTCTCCCAATGCTTTTCTAAACACAAATAAAAGCATCCATTGAATCATCTGTCAAGGAGCAATGACAATCCCCATGGAGTGGTTGGGCAGGGACAGTAAGGTTGCAAAAAGTATTAGTTCCGTATACACTATCCGGATACAGCCCAACAAATGTTTATTGACTGGGTAACTGAGAACTGGTTCTGGCTAATGGGATCCAGCTTTGTCTGCTGGGTCCATTTAGAATTATGACTTGCCCATTGTTCAATGGGGGATCCTGTAGCCAAACAAATGAATAGTTAATTGGAAGTCAGGCAACTAGGGCTTTTTGCTTTAGGTGGAAACTTAATTCCCAGACAATCCATACATTATGTATAGACTGCCTTGACCTGCTTCTACGCTTGGCACTCAAGCCAGGGTCCAGCACAGGAAGATCATGGAAGGGGGGTGGGGATGAGAGCGAGGGTGGGGGTGAGTGACCCAATTTAGAGCTTCCCTCTCACACTGCAGGGATGAGGAACCTCCAGGCCATCGGAGTTGAACACACAACACTTGATTGATCATTAGGATGATATCGCTGTGGTTGCCTCTCCTACAGTCCCGAAGGTAATCTTTCAGAACTCCTATGCGAAGCAGAGTTCAGCTGCTTTCAGAAGGAGTTTGCAGTTTCTTATAAAGTGAACTAGGCATTTACAATATGACCCAGCCATGCCATTTACCAAAGAGGTACTTACCTGAATGTTCCTGGCAGCTTTATCATGATAGCCCCACACTGGAAACAGTTCAAACGTCCTTCAACTGGAACACGGATTAAAAAAACTGTGGTACATCCAGACAATAGAATTCTGTTCCATAATAAAAACAACGGAACTTTTGATATATATGATATGAATGAACCTCAAAAGCATCATACTAAAGCTAGATGATTTATATTTATATGGAATTTAAGAAAAGACAAAATTATATGGGCACCTGGGTGGCTCAGTTGGTTAAGCGACTGACCCTTGGTTTCAGCTCATGTCACGATCTCACAGCTCATGGGTTCGAGCCCCACGTTAGGCTCTGCACTAACAGCACACAGCCTGCTTGAGATTCTGTCTCCCTTTCTCAGTATCCCTCCCCCACTTGCTCTCTCTCTTTCTAAAAATAAACAAATAAGCATAAGAAAAGAAAAGACAAAACTATCATGACATAAAGAAGGTCAGTGGTTTTCAGGGGTTGGGGGTGGCAGGAGGGAGTGACTACAAAGGGGCACAAGGGAATTTTCTGAGATGATGTGATTATTCTGTATCATGACCGTGGTGGTGGTTACATGAAAACATACACTTACAAATCGCATTGAATTGTGCTTAAAATGAAAGAATTTCATTGTGTGTAAATTGTACCTCAATAAAGCTGATTTAAAAAAAAAATTAGGTGGGGGCACCTGGGTGGCTCAGTCAGTTGAGCGTCTGACTTTCGCTCAGTCATGATCTGACTGTTCGTGGGTTTGAGCCCTGTGTTGGGCTTTGTGCTGACAGCACGGAATTGGCTTCAGATTCTCTCTCTCTCTCTCTCTCTGCCCCTTCCTCATGCTCTCTCTCAAATATATTTTTTATTTTTTTAATGTTTATTTATTTATTTTTGAGAGAGACAGACAGAGAGAGAGAGCTGGGGAGGGGCAGAGAGAGAGGGGAGACAGAGAATCCCACAGGTTCAAAGCCCAGAAAGGAATTCAGGTCCTTCCTATGATGTGGAACAGGCTACCGAACCCCCCTGGTGGGGCTCAAGGGGACCCAGAAGTCCTTCGGATGACTGAGCTTCTGGTCTTAGCTTCCTCTGGATATAAGCACCGCCTTCCCAGAGCTTCCCACCCAAGAAACATATTTCTTGCCACCAGCGTGATTATCACAAGTTGTCCACCTTCTACCACCTTCATTTGGCCTCCCACAGACCTTGGAAAGCAGCTGTGGTGATCACCCCCATTCTGTAGGTGAAGAAACCGAGACTCAGAGAGCTTGGGTGGCTGTTCCAGGATCACACAGCCCTGAATCCACCCAGAAGGGGCCAGATCCTACCTAAGTCTTCTCTCTTCAAAGCCCTCACTTTCGGCAGCACGTGGTCCACTTGGTGAATGGCTTGCCTACTTTTTTTTTTTTTAATGTTTTTTATTTTTGAGAGAGAAAGAGACATCACGAGTGGGGGAGGGGCAGAGAGAGAGAGAGAGAGAGAGAGGGAGACAGAATCTGAAACAGTCTCTAGGCTCTAAGCCGTCAGCACAGAGCACGATGTGGGGCACAATGCGGGGCTTGAACTCACAAGCCATGAGATCATGACCTGAGTCAGATGCTTAACTGCCTGAGCTACCCAGGATCCCCTCGCCTAGTTTTAAAGGATCAGGCCTATGAAGATACATTGAAAAGTCAAAATATTCAGGGTACCTGACTGGCTTAGTTGGTGGAGAATGTGATTCTTGATCTCGGGGTCATGAATTTGAGCCCCACATTGGGCAGGGAGATTACTTTAAAACAACTTTTTTTAACTTAAAAAAAAGAAAAGAAAAAGAAAGCCAAGATTTTCTAAAGACTAGTAGCTCTGGGTCTCTGTAACATTCATGTAGGTGATTAAATTTCAAAGTCTGACAACACAAAGTTCAGGGCTAACAGTTCTTAAACCATTTTTTAAATATTTAATTAATTATTTACGTATGTATGTATGTATGTATTGAGAGAGAGAGAGAGAGACAGAGAGAGAGAGAGAATCCCAAGCAGGTTCCCTGCAGCCAGAACAGAGCCTCACGTGGGGCTCGAACCCACGAACCAGGAGATCATGACCTGAGCGGAAACCACGAGTCGGACGACTAACCAACTGAGCCACCCAGGCACCCCTCAGAAATTCTTAAATAGACTTAAAAGAAAGAGTGCTGGCTTAGAGTGTGGAGACAGGACGCGGGTCTGCCTTTGCTTCTAACTTGCTGTGTGACTTTAGACTTCAGTTGCCTTAGCTGCTGAGTGACAGAAATAGATGAGATCAAAGGCTCGCCAGAGAGCCCTGTGTGGTGCCTGGGTCATCACCTTGGAAACTGTATCGGGGGCAAAGGGATGGCACCCGGGGCCCTGTTTCTCTTCACTCAGAGTGGCTCCACTTGTATCCGCTTTCTACCCCGGGCCCGCTTGCCAGATGCTGCCTTAGCCCAGGTTCCCTAGAAGCAGAGCTCGAGGCAGGATATGTGTGTGTGCCGCCACTGGGAGAGGGATGCAGCCAGGGAAGCTGCAGTGAGGAAAAGGGGGCGAGACAGACGAGGACAGAGATCTTTGCCGAGCTGGCCGCCATGAGCGTCAACTATGCTAGATCCGGTGGGACCTTCTCTAAAGAGGCTCTGTGAAGCTTAGGACAGTTCATCCAGAAAGAGGAAGCAAAGATTTCTCTGCCAAACCCTGTTTCTTGTCGGTCAAAGTTTCACTCCGTGGAGTGTCCGACACCCCTGAACTTCTGAAAGCAGAAGTTCGGAGGGGGTGTGGGTGCAGTTGGCTTGTGCTGGAATGAAACAGGTGGCAAGCACCTGGAAGACAGGTGTGGCTGAGGGGACCTTAGGTGACGCACCAGAAAGTAACCGATATGGCAGTAATTGAAAAAGAGTGAGAACATCTGCTACATAAAAGTTGAAGCCACTGGGCTGGACAATCCCAAAGGACCTTCCCAGCTAAAAAGTTCATTGGGACATGTTTCAGTGGAATGGCAGCTCAAAGGGCTGAGACCATCTACCCTTCTTGGGTGAAGGAACCATGTCCCCAGAGAGTTGCAAGCAAGATCCTTGGAAACGTGTGCCACTCAGTGCCCAAGGGTTGATGCCAACTTTGCTCTGCCCCTCGGCCCCCAAATGTCCATGCAATTTGAGAGCACATGAAGATGATGTTCTTAGAATCCTGATGGGACAGAAAAAAAAAATAATAATAAAAAAAATAAAAATAAATAAAAAAAATGGGGCGCCTGGGTGGCGCAGTCGGTTAAGCGTCCGACTTCAGCCAGGTCACGATCTCGCGGTCCGTGAGTTCGAGCCCCGCGTCAGGCTCTGGGCTGATGGCTCAGAGCCTGGAGCCTGTTTCTGATTCTGTGTCTCCCTCTCTCTCTGCCCCTCCCCCGTTCATGCTCTGTCTCTCTCTGTCCCAAAAATAAATAAACGTTGAAAAAAAAATAAATAAAATAAAAAAAATTAAAAAAAATTAAAAAAAAAAAAGAATCCTGATGGGACAGGAAAGAGAGGGACTGATAATCCCTCTAGGCTGGGGCGGCGGGGGGGGGCGGGTTTCATCATGTTCATTCAGAAAGGCCTGGCCCCCCGTCAGCCTGGGATCCCTTCCACTCAGGGGGCAGCTGCCGGCTCCAGACGGGAGATAGATTTGTGGGTATTTAAGGGATTGGAGGATTAAATGGGCCAGAGAAGCTTCCTCCACACAGCCTCATCCTCTAATGGCTGGAAGCCCAACCCTGGGTGTTATTAAACTGATATTACATCACAGGCACTTCATACCCCTTCCTTTGAAGCCAGGCTTGCAAAGCCAGCAGGGAATAAGAGATTGGGGTCAGAGCTGGCACATACATAGATCAATCTGTAGGAGGAAGATCAGACTCACCAAAATTAAATCTGGGATCCAGTCTGAGCATTGTCATTGGCTGACCCTGGGGATGCTACTTCGGCTCAGGACACTGGCTTTCTCTGCTGCGAAACAGGGACACTGCCAACTCTGCTCATGACCTGGTGAGGAGCAAATGAGAGAAGAAAAGCTATAAAGTCAACCTGCCCTTTAGTGGGGCTGCGGTGGGCGCCAGGGTGTGGCCTGTGGGCTGCTGGCGCCCAGGATGGGGCTGATGGAAAGTGACCCTGGGGCAGGCACCAGTCACAGCCAGGATAGGACATGGGCTCTGATCAAAATGAGAAGGAATAAAAACTCGGTAAGTCTCCCAGCAGAAAAGACAGGAAGGAAAATGGAACTGAAACAGGCACAGCTGGGACCCCTCAGGTCACACAGGACACATCAGGTCCAGGGGCAGACTGCAGTAAAGAAGCAACCCACCAGGTTCTAGGCCAAGTGCTCCACGTGCACTACTCCACTTAATGATCACACCCCGCGATGCAGTAGATGCAACAGGATTCTCCTTGTTGCAGATGAGTAAACTGAGGCTGGGAGCGGTTCAAGAATTCACCCAAGTGTCACGGCAAGTTAGGAACAGTACCGGGATTGAAACCCAGGCCATCTGCGCGCAGACTGTTCTTGGGATCTGCCCTTTGTTCTTTCTTCTCACAGGGACCCCGTCTCCCCAGGCGGCCTCTTGGGTTCTGACTGTCATCTGTATTCCTCGGACTCGCAAGTCAGTCTGCCATGCTCCCAGATCTGGCCTGAGCTCCAGATCCACAGGACCAACAGCCTTCCCGACCCACCTCAGGCATGCGTCCAAGGAAGAAGTCTCACTTACCCTAAACCTGCTCCGACCCACTTCCCAGAGGGCATCTCCACCATCCACCCAGCTGCAGAACCTGGCCAGAGCCTGGACTCTTCTTTCTTCACCCCTGACATCCAAGTCACACGCATGGTACCCTCCATGCAACTGAGGTTGTCAAATCTCTCCTTGCCACGGTGGCTCCTACCAGAGCAGGCCCCTCACTAGAACACGGGCACACCACATACTCCCCGTGGCGGTCTCCAGCCCTGCCTCCTCTCATCCGCCTAACACTGCAATGCAAATATAATGGGCCACTTCCTAGGCTGTCCTTCCCAGGACGAAGGCCCTCTTCATCTGCGCCCTTCCCCAGGCCAGCTCCTCTTGCTCTGCTGCTCTCACTGAACCTCCTTCTGTTCTCCAAACACCAGCTTCTCTCTGGATGCTGAGCCTCCTGGCTGGTGGATCCCTCCCTCAGACACTTCCGCACTCACTGTGTTCCCTCCATCCCTGCTCAGACTTCACCGTCAGCTCGGAAGTCCAAAGTCGCCAGATGCCTGGTCTGACCCCACCCTTCCAAGTCTCTGGGGCCACAACACTGAGTACCTTCCCCACCACACCATTTACCAACGCCCCCTTCAGCCACCAAATGTAAGCCTTACTAGAGCAAGGTTTGTGCGTTCTGGCCCCACAGCGCCCTGCTCACAGCGGAGAGTTAATAGACGTTTGAGTGGGAGAGAGAGAGGGCAAGCGACTTTTCCAAAGCCACAAAGTCTAAGAGAGTGACAAATCCAGAATTGGAATCTGCACCAACTCATCCGACCCCACCCCAAGTTGGAAACAATTAGCTACTCCTCTCCGTATTACCCTCTTATTCCGCCCATTATTTAATTCTTAGCGTCACGGGCCACAGAAGTGACATTTTATAAAGCGACATCTTCCATTTGAAAGATGGGCGCGCAGCGCAGTTGGGGAGGACATCCCTCCGTCCCCCGCCGTCCCTGTCCCCAAGGACAAGGGAAATCCCGCCTGGCCTCCTCCCCCGGGGGCATCTGGATCTGGTGAGTCTTTCTCCGGGTTCCTACCCGACTCAGACCAGTATCCGGGCCTCGGCCTGCCTAGGCAAAGCTTCCCGCCCAGACCTCGCCGGCGTCCCCAGCAAAGCCCAGCCCCCACAGGGCCACACGCGCTGCGCGCGCAGGCCCGCACTGCACCCCGCTCTCCTCAGGGGACGCCACCTCTGTCGCGTACCTCCTACCCCAGTCCGGGCGCGCCCCGCCTCCCTGGCTCCGTCCGCCTCGCGTCCCTCCCCTCCTCCCCGCCTGCGTCGGCCCCGCCCCGGGTCCCGCCCCTCCCGCTCGCGCCCCCAGGGCTGAGCGCTCTCCCGCCGGCCCGCCACGCCCCGCCCCGCGCCGGGTGTCCGCCGTCGCCAGCGCCGGGGCAGGGGAACGCTTCCCCAACTTGGAAAGCGGGGCCGCAGCGCCCGCCGCCGGCGGGGCAGCCATGGAGGCAGCGGCGCGGAGGCGGCAGCATCCGGGAGCGGCGGGCGGCGCGGGCGCGCAGCCGGGCGCGTCCTTCCTGCAGGCCAGGTGGGCGCGTGCTGGCGCGGGGAGCCGGGACCCGGGGGCGGGGTCCCCGCTGGAGGAGCCCGGGGCGGCCCGGGGGCTGCCCTCGCTGCGCCCTGGCGCCTGGGCCCCGTCTCCACTTCCCTTTCTCTTCCTGGGGGTGCCCCGGGCCCGGGCCGGCTGGAGGACAGTCGCTGCTCTGGGGAGACCTCTCCAGGGGTCCGAGAGACTCGAGGTGGGGGGCGGCGGGCCACAAGACACCTCCGCTCACCTTGCCCCCAGCTCAGCTGCCCGCCCCGGTCTCCATTTCCAAGTTCTCGGGGTCCCTACAAGCTGAATAGGACTTGGATTCTGGTATTAATCGGGAAGCTCACTCCTTATCCCAAGACTGTGAGAATGGAAATGCCAGGGACAGGGAAGTGTGGAAGCTTTCCTCCATGAGGGAGGGCTTTTCTCACTCTTGTGTTGTTCCCTTCTCTCTCCAAAGGGAAGTTCTTGGTTTATGTAGTTGAGACCAGGAGTGGCCGAGGAAGAGGCACGGAAACCACCATTTAGTCTTTCCCTCCATTCTGCGTTCACCCTGTCGTATAGGCCAGAAACATTCCTTGCGGTGAGCAGGTCTTTATTAAGCGCCTCTGCTGTGCCCAGTGCTGTGGCAGGCACCGGAGGGGTGGGTAGGGTGAAGCCGGGAGGGGCTCGCAGTGCGGAAGGGGCTGAGAGGTCATCGCGGAGAGCAGCGTGGAGGAAGTGGCACTTGAGCCGGGTCTCAAGAGTACTCAGTAGGTGACTCAGGGACGAAAAGTTCTTCCAGCCAGGGGGAAAGCTTGAGGAAAGTCAGGTGGGCAGGCGTGCTGGAGCTTTCTGGTGTAGAGTGGCAAGAGATGTGGACTGATTGGGAAGGGCCTTTCCTGGCAGCTGGGCTGGGGTGAAAGCCTAGACTTCCCAATTTAAGGAAATTTAAGGCCATGTTCACTCTGTGGCAACTCTGTGCCTACTTAAATGTTGGGCCCTGTGTGCCTCACTTGCCTCACCCTAGTTCCTGCCCTAAATGGCAGGTTAAGAATGCAGCCTTTATTCTGTAAGCACAGGGGAGCCATGGAAGGTTTTTGAGCACTAGTATGCTCAGAGTCAATTTTAGGAGGTTTGTGGTATGATTAGGGATGAGGGAAGAAATCTGAGGGACTTGGCTGAGGGCAGCCCTTTCTCCTGCTACTGAGGGCCATCTCTGTTCTGGATCTCCTTCCACGTTGGGGGTCTTTGACTGCCCTGAACTGTGGAAGTCCAATCAGAACAATGGGTGGGTATCAGATATGATCACCACTTTATCTTATGTGCGGGGCTTCCATATGCAGTATCTTTCTCAGTGGCAAGACCCAGGGTCTACACCTAAGGCTTCTGCTCCTACTATTCCACTTTGGCTGCTGAGGGGTAATGTTCCTCTTCATTCCTGATGAGCTCACTACCAGCAGGGTGTTCCCTGAGGATGGCATGAGGGCTGACTCACTTCCAGGGTATCTCTGCCACCATCTTTGGGTACCTCTAGGACCATTTTCAGTATCATTGTTTAAGACACTAGGTACCATCATCCTGTCCAATTCCTAAGATGCTTGGCTTTCCTCTGCTGCATCCATGCTTTGCTCGCATACCTCTAATGACACGGTGCTCACTACCTTTCAAGGTAGCCCATTCCAGCTTCCACCTGTTCTGTTGACAATTTTTGTATTGCAATCAACATAATAATGCCTATCATTAAATAGCACTGGAGGACTTAGAGTAAAAAATCAATGGTTCTGTGTTCCACCTTTCCCTTGCACCAGAGACAACCTTCTTTTAGCTCTTTGTACTAGAATTAAATTCATATTTTTAAATGATATTAACAAATACCATGTAACACTTTCCACAGACCAGGTCCTGCGCTAAAGTTTTGCACGTAATAATTCCACCACAACTCTCAAGATAGGATCTACTATTTTTTACAGGTGAGAACATTGAGGCCCAAGACAGATTAAGTAACTTGCTCAAAATCTGTTTAATGGCAAAGCTGGGATATGAACCTAGGTGTTCTCTAAAGTCTATATTCTTTTTTTGTTTAATGTTTTATTTATTTTTGAGAGAGAGAGAGAGAGTGTGTGTGTAAGTGGGCGGGGGTGGGGTGCAGAGAGAGAAGACAAGCACTGAATTCCAAAGCAGGCTCCAGGCTTTGCATTGTCAGCACAGAGAGCGATGCAGGGCTCCAACTCATGAACTGTGAGATCATTATCTGAGCCGAAGTTGGATGCTTAACCGACTGAGCCACCCAGTCTAAAGTCTATATTCTTAAAAGCTATGTTCAACTGCCATTTCTTGGTTTATCAATTGTAGCTTCTAAGATAATGTTTCCCGATTTCCTGTTATGATTTGGCTCACTTACACCTCCCCCATATTCACAAGATGGTTCTTTTTATCTATTCTTAGTTTTTAAACTATTTTTAGTTTTTCTCTTTGTTACCCTTGTTAGCCTCAGGGAACATGCATACACCATTATTTCTTTTTTGGGCAACTGTAGGCAGTATCTCTTGCTTCCTTTTTCAAAGGTGAATATTAGTCCTCTACTCTAATGTTTAGCTTTTCTTACCCTTTCCCCAGCTCCTTTCCTCTATAGATTTACTTTCTTGTTCTCGAGGTTAATGGTATTTACCTGCTGTTTTTCAGCCATAATTGTGTTCATGTTTTGTGTGTGGATGGACTCTAAATTCTGAAAAAATCAGTATACAATATTTTTATTAGTTAAGCCATGTGAACATTATTCCCTACAAAGCCAAGGAATATTTAACAGTACCATATGCTTTCTTATATTGCTTTTGTTTTTCCTGGGGTTTCTAATTGCCTTTCTTTTTTCCCCTCTTATACTTGCCTTCATTTTCTCATTTTTCACTTGAACTTTCCATCATGTCAGGTACTTTACCATTCTTTATGGTAAATCAGTCCCTCTATAGTTCCCATTTATGGGTCCCTGGCTGAGTCCTTCCTTTTCTGCCAGGGAGTCCTACAGATGCTGACTGCTTTTAATATTTCAACTGTATATGATGTGTTTCCCAACTGTCATGGTATCAGTTCCCCCATATGGTAGACTTATAAAGCTGTGGAGGAGAGAAAAGGCCATCCTCGTCTTGGGTTACCTGCCATTGTGCTTTTACTAGTGTTCTCAGCAGCAGCTTCTGATGACTGAGATGTAGAGCTGGCACAGGCCAGGGGCTCAGTTTGTGAAGTCTGTGGAGTCAGGAACTTGGGACAGGCCTGAGGTTGCTCATCCCCAGGACAAGGACTGGGGAAGAGGATGGCCTTCATTCTCCATGATCTTCCTCCTGTGGTCAGAGTCCCGACAGAAAAAACCATCAGATGCTGACCAATCTTGATTCCCAAGTTGAGTGCCCTATGTCTGCTCTTTTTTTTCCTGCCCCACTAAGCCAGCTGGACTAATGACAGGGATTCCCATTAACTGAGGTGCCCCCTTAGGTAGAGGAGGAAATAATTACTGAGCCCCTAGTATCTGTTAGGTATCCACAGCTTACAGAGACCCATACCCAAGTGCTTCCCCAGGCTTTCAAAATACCTTTCTTCTCTGTACCAAACATCTTACTCTTTGCCCAGTTTGGAAGTTTCCAGAATAAAACACTGAGGGCTGTTATCCTCTTTCTTCCAGCAAGTTCTTCAAACCTGGAGTTTCCCACCATCTGCTTTTTCAGGCCTTGACTGATAGTCACTAAGGGGAAGGGCAGGTGGGGACCTCTAAGCCAGTCTCTCATCTCAGACCCATCTCAGATGAATCCTCACAGTTTCTGAGTATCTGCTCAGTCTAAAGCCCCTCCAGTCCCTCCCTTCTCTTCCTCTTCACGAATAAGCCAGGCATTCAACTCCATGCAGTGCCTTTCTCACTTCCACCTCCAGGCCTTTGATCTCGCCCTCCTATTGCTTTTCTGCCTACTTAAATCCACCCGTCCATGCTTCCTGGCTCTCTTCCTTCATGCCAGCTTTGCATACTGCTCCAGGCCTTACTGAGCCTTCTCTGTCTTGACCTCCTCATATGTCACATAGTTTATTATAATAGAAACAGGATAGCAAACTATTTAGAGCACAGATCTTGAATTCATATAGACACAGATTTGAATTTATGCTGTTCAGGACTCATGGGTTACAAGTGACATAAAGCCAGGGTGAATGGCAGCACCCTTAGCAAAAAGGAATGTATTGGCTCATGTGGCCAAACCTTTAGCTTGGGGTTACCTAGAACTCTCAGGGCTTTTCCTCTTCTTTTTCCCCTGGTCCTCTCTGCAGGGTTGCTTCATTCTCACCTGGCTGTTCTTTAAGGCTCGCCCCTTAGCCACACATAGCCCTGGATTTGCATCCTTAGCATCCCAGTGCCAGAAAGGGAGGGACTCTTTCCACCAGCTCTAATTAGAAACATCCCACCGGGCTGGCTTAGGTCACTGGCCCTCCCTGTGACTAAGGAAACCTCATCTCTTACTAGAAGCAGCTTGGAGTGGGAAATAGGCCGACAAAAGGAATAGTTGCTGTAGCGCCATACCACACAGGTGATCTTGGCTAAGCCCTTAAGCCCTGTAAGCCTCAGTATCCTCATCTGTAACACACGAGGGGAACAACCTCCTGGTATTGCTGTGAGGATTCAGTGAGATGGTGTAGGTGAAGCTGCTAACACAGCACACACTCAGCACTCAATAAGTGGTGGGGCACTCAGTAGAAGAGAGGGGAAGGCTTAGTTGACCCAAGAAAGGCCCACCCCACCTCTTACCTGCCACCAGAGGATGATGAGATCTCCCAGAGCTTGGCCCTCTGCCTCTGGGTTACTCTACCAGCCCACTGTGGACCATTGTTAGAATTGCCCGAAAGGGATCTCAGAAAGTTATGGACGCCATAGTAGCACTGAGAAGAGGAAAAAACCTTCACAATGCCTCTAAGCTAATGTTTGCCAGTAAAAACAATGAGTAACTGGTAATCAAGATTGTTTAAAATCAACCAGTGATCACTAAGCATCAACCAGGAACTGAGCCAAGAACGCTGGGTAACATGGACCATTCACACAGCTTCTGTTCTCAGCACAAATAGAGCAATAAAACTCACACTTCACTCATCGTAAGAAGTAGCAGGCTGTTTGTCACTGGAGGTGTGCAAAGTAGTCTCAGGGAGGATTTGGACGCTGATAGGGTGGTGGGTGAGTTGAAGAGAACCTTAAAAGCCATCCGTCTTCTTAAGGGTGTACATAAGAACAAAGCTCCAGACCCATGAGGTCATGGCTAGACAGGGAGTTAGTGATGAAGCACTCCCTGTACTGGAGCTGGTGGGGCTTTGGGAAAAGACTTATTAAGGAAGCCTTCCTGGAGGAAGTGGCATAGGCACTGGCCCTTGAACTTCAGCTCATCTGTGAAAAACAGATGGCTAACGACTTGGCAGGAGGGACGGGCATCGAAAGATATGTTGTCAGATGGTGTTCCACTTCTTGCCATGTCTCTTGCATCAGCTTGTTTCCGCTGGCTGCTCTTGTGTGGATTAGTGAGACGAGGTACACCAGCAGCCCTATTCTCACCTCCTCCAGGTTCAAGAAGGAGGGAAAGAGACTGTTGATCGGAATCTATGGTCTAGGAGGCTGATCTCCCTGAAGGGCTGTGATTGGTCCAGCTCAGGTCACATGCCCATCTGGTGGCCCAATCATTGTGAACATGATGATGGCATAGAGGTTAAAAATACAAGCTCTGGAGCCTAGTCATTTAGGCTTCAATATTTGGCTGTGTAACTTTGGGCAAGTTACTTAACATCTTACACCTCAGTTTTTCCACTTGTAAAATGGGGGTAATATTCCAACCTCAAAGGGTTTCTGTGAGGAGTAAAAGTGTTGAATGAGATAATGCATGCAAACAGCCATGATGTGCCTGGAATATAGTAAGTGTTCAATAAAGGTTCGCTATTGTCATCCATCATCATGATTCACATTTTCCAGCTACATTTGCATCTTTGCCCCATTAGATGTCCCCATCATGCTATAGGAGAGAATGCCCAATGGTTATTATACCTGTTTGGCAGTTTCCTTACTGAATCACAGAGAAGCTAAGCTTCCAGGACAGCTGGAATCCATTCCCAGGACATGTCCCCCTTGGCCTCAGAGCCAGTATTTCCAGCAAAACTCATTTTCTAGAAATTAATCCTCTTGCCCTCAAATCCCCATACCTTTCTGTGGCTCATCTCAGGGGGAAGATTCCCATGGGAGGAGAGAAGAGCTGACCCCTCTTGTCTGGTTCCTTCCCAGGCACAGCTCCGTCAAGGCTGATGAAGCTGCCGGCACAGCTCCCTTCCACTTTGACCTCTGGTTCTACTTCACCCTGCAGAACTGGGTTCTGGACTTTGGCCGCCCCATTGCCATGGTGAGTGCGAAGCTATGGACAGAGCCCCTACCAGCAGTGAGAACACAGTGTGACGTGAATTAGCTGAGTGACCTTAGACAAGGCACTTCCCCTACCAGTAAACTGCAAGAATACGCCTGGATGCTTTCATGTGCTTTAGCTCATGACTGTGCCAACAAGTGGGGATCTGGGGCCTGAATAGTCATATTGTCCCCTGACTCTCATAGGGGAACTGGTGGCCCTAAACAGTGATACCGTGCCCCTCTTCCATCCCACCATCCCATACCCAGGTTTAACCAAATCACCAAGCCATACAACAGGGTATGGGAAAGAAAACAGAGCATCCCCACAGCCTTGGTATATTATTTTTCTGGAGGTAAAGAGTATAGGTTGATTTTGCATGGCTCTGAGCCTCGGGTAATTTTTAGTGCTATCTTGTGAAACCATCCCCTTCCCTCCAAGGCTAGTTCATGCATCAGTGTACAAGGGTGGTCTGTACAGAGATCAATACTGGAAGAGTATTGAAACTCCTGGCTTGTCATAAGTAGGTAGGTAGGTAGGTAGGTAGGTAGGTAGGTAGATAGATAACAGAATGTGAAAAATTGAGTGATGTACCACCTTGCATCAAATTGTTCATTTTTGCGTGTGGGTGGTAACAATAACAACATCCGATGCTGAAACTGACACCTTGCACATGCTAGTGATAATGCAAATCAGCAAAGCCCTTTTGAGTTTTTATTTATTTATTTTTTTAGTAATATCTACACCTACCATGGGGCTCGAACCCACGACTGGGGGATCAAGAGTCACACGCTCCTCCAACTGAGTCAGCCAGGCGCCCCATAGCAAAGCCCTTTTGGAAAGCAGTTTGTCAAGATGATAACTAGGCACCTAAAGAATAGTGCCTAGTTGGGGCGCCTGGGTGGCTCAGTCGGTTAAGCGTCCGACTTTGGCCCAGGTCATGATCTCACGGTCCGTGAGTTCGAGCCCCGTGTCGGGCTCTGTGCTGACAGCTCAGAGCCTGGAGCCTGCTTCAGATTCTGTGTCTCCCCCTCTCTCTCTGTTCCTCCCCCGTTCATGCTCTGTCTCTCTCTGTCTCAAAAATAAATACACAAAGAAAGAAAGAAAGAAAGAAGGAATAGTGCCTAGCATATGCACTTTTATTGAATTAAGAATAATAATAACATTAAGGTAGAAATAGTGGTTAACATACATTGAGTGCTTACTCTGTTCTAAACCTGTTAAGTGTTTAAACTCATTTGATCCTCACCTCAAATTTGATCCTCTTATTAATCTTGATTTCATAGATGGGAAGACTCAAGGGTAGAGAGGGCCACCCACATAGCAAGTAGAAGAGCCAGCATCTGTGTGCCGGCACTCTGGCCCCAGAGACTACCCCCTTCCTGTCTTGTGTATATCCAGGACCCTAATGTGTCCTTCCCTCCTGACCCAGTAAGACCTCTTCCAAGAATCTGCCCTGAAGACATAATCAGCAAGAAGACAAGAGCCTCTATACCCAATGGTGTTCCCTGTAGTGTTGCTTACCTTGAACGTGACTTCAGTGTCCAGCATAGGGACTGGGTAAATCAACTTTTTGTATCCAGTACAGAGAACATTATCTGGCCTTTAAACAGGAATCATAGATACTATAGAGCAACCTGGGACGTTGAAGGAGCATAAAGGTATAGAAGTGATAGGCATCCTGCCTGACTGCAAGTCAGTGACAGTCTTAACATCTTGTACACATGGGATCAGAGGCTTGAAGGGGATTAAGAAAAGCTGTTCTGGCAGCACTGTTGGAGCGGATTTATGGTGGATGCTGTTTCTCCTTTGGGCAGACTCTCCATAGGGCGTACATGTTGTTTTGAAGTGTGGGAGAAAGAAAAGAGACTGAGTCGGGGTTCGCGATCAGGTTTGTAGGTGACCTTAGGCAAGTCAGTGTCTACTGGGCTTTGGTTCTCTCATTCATAAGAATGCTGGTTGGCCTGGCTGCTCTGATCCCCCTTCTGGAAAGAAAGCCCCATATATTGGGGACCAAAGGAACTGCCATGGGGGAGGGGGAAATGAGGCCAGGAGTAGGCTCATGGCTCCCTCACTCATTAGGACTCAGCCACAACAGGCCGTGGGGGTCTCCTGCAGGGCAAATCACTTCCCCAGCCTGCCCAGCAACCTAAGTGGGCTTGTTAGGAGAGTAGACATTTGAAAAGCTCGTATATACACTGGAGCTTCTGAAATGTAGGCATAGCAGTCCCAAATTTGTAATCGCAAAAAACAAAGTCTTAACAAGTTATAAAAGTAGTACGTAACAAGTCAACTAATACCCAGGCATATGAATAAGTGTTGGAGTCTCCCTTTCCAGTCCCACCCCTGGAGGTTTGAGACACAGCAACCCCACTCCTTTCTCTGCTCATGCAAACGTATATACACTCTTTTCCCCTTTCTAACCCAAATGGGATTTTCCTTTACACCTTATTCTACAGCTTGCTTGCTTTACTTTAGAACATATCATGGCTGTCTTTCCATGTCAGTATGTATAAGGTATCATTTCTGATAGTGGCTCCTTCACCATGGTATATATCTTTTCTTAAGAAACCGAAGTATAGGGGTGCTTGAGTAACCCAGTTGGTTAAGCGTCTGACTTCTGCTCAGGTCAGGTCATGATCTCGCGGTTCGTGAGTTCAAGCCCCACATTGGGCTCTTCACTCTTAGCGCAGAGCCGGCTTCGAGTCCTCTGTCTCCTCTCTCTCTCTGCGCCTCCCCCCTTCTCTCTCTCAAATATAAAATATTAAAAAAAAAGAAACTGAAGTACAGTTGACATACAAGTTTATGTTAGTGTCAAGTGCATGACATAGTGATTCGACAATTCTATATGTTATGCCGTGCTCACCACACTGAGTGTAGTCACCATACCACATTATTACAATATCAGTGACTATATTCTTTTGGCTGTACTTTTCATCCCCATGACTTATTCATTTTATAACTGGAAGTTTGTGCCTCCTAATCCCCTCCACCTATTTTGCTCATCCCCCGACATCCTCCCCTCTGGCAGTCACCCATTTGTTCTCTGTATTTATGATCCGTTTTCTGTTTGTTGGTTGGTTGGTTTTTTAGATTCCACATATAAGTGAAAGCACATGGCATTTATCTTTCTCTGACTTATTTCACTTAGCATAGTACCCTCTAGGTCCATCCATGTTGCAAATGGGAAGATTCTTTTTATGGCTGAGTAATGTGTTGGTGGTGAAAACCTAACCCTCCTACAGTGTTGGTGGGAATACAAATTGGTGCAGCCACTGTGGAAAACAGTATGGAGATCCCTCAGAAAATTAAAAATAGAAATACCAAATGACCCAGTAATCCCATTACTGGGTATTTACCGAAAGAAAACGAAAACACCAGTTCAAAAAGATACATGCACCCCTGTGTGCATGGCAGCATTATTTCCAATAGCCAAGTTATGGAAGCAGCCCAAGTCTCCTTCAGTAAATGAATAAAGAAATAAGTGGATAAGGAAGATAGGGTATGTATATCCAACATCTATATCTTGATATAGATTAAGATCTAGAGATACACACTGAATAAGAGAGAAAGAGAGGAAAAGAGAGACCTGTATCCTGGGGGTTTTTTATATGTGCAGGTTAGTTTTCACCAACATGGCATTTCTGAATTAAAAGAGATAAACGTTTAAATTTTCGACTGAAATGTGTGGTCATTGCCTGTATTCTCAATCAACAGACACTGGAAGTACAGTTTGGGGGGTCGTCACATGTTTTGACCTCGCCCAGGGATTTTCACATGGACCCTGACAAGGCCAGTAGGACAGAGGGCATGGCAGGCCGAGAAACTGGTCCTGGCCTGCCTCCTGTCTCAGGAAACAGAGGGAAGAAAGAACTGAAGTTTCTTTTTCGTGGTAGAACTCACATATTTTCTCCTTTGTTTCCTAATTATACTTCTGACCCAATCTGGAAGCAGTGTCTGCAGTCCATCTGCTCAGGGCCCAGAACATGGGGCCTAGTGGTCAGGAGATCTTTTCATCAGCATAGCACCTGGAGTGCCAGACCCCTAAGGGCTCAAGTGGACCACCTGGGTCACATCTCTCGTGTTGCAGGTGGGGAAACCAAGGCCCAGAGAGCAGAAGGACTTGCCTGGGGTCACCCAGAAAGTGTGTGGCACCACTAAGTCCCAAGGTAGCCTCCAACTCCCAGACCAGCCCCCAGGGACATTTATTTAGTACCCACCGGGAGAGGGGCCCAGAGTCAGGTCCTGGATTTGCATCTGCTTGTGCATCCAGGAACAAATCCATTTACCTTCTCTGGGAGTCAGTTTCTCTGTCTGGGTCCCCCAGGGCTGCCAAGAGGATCCCCAGAGATCACAGAAAGAGTTAGATGTGTGTGGAGGAGGTGAGGGTTGACTCTCTGAGGGCTCATGGGACTCTGCCTGGGTGAACACCATCCCTCCCCTTGCTCCCCAGCTGGTGTTCCCTCTCGAATGGTTTCCGCTCAACAAGCCCAGCGTGGGGGACTACTTCCACATGGCCTACAACATCATCACGCCCTTCCTTCTGCTCAAGGTACAGTCCTCGGTTCCCTGCCCTCCCTTCCCACCCTCATTTCTTCCTCCCCTAGCAGGAAGCTGGTACCACGCCCTAGGAGTCATGGAAGCAGGAGGAAGCAGGCCTACCCTGCCTGAGTCGGGGGGATGAAGGCTGGGATGGAAGGATGGAGAAGGCCTCCCCCAGGAGGGGTGTTGGATTTGGGCATCCGTCTTGTGCGTCAGGGGATGATGTGGGAGCAGTGGTCAGGCAAAAGGACCTGAAGACAGGGCCATGCTTGGGAAACCAAATACATTTGGGGAGACTGAGGCAGAAGGAATGACTGAGGTGGTTGCCTGGGGAGAAGTCAAGGACAGTTGAGCAGGCAGGTAGGGTCCAGGTGGCAGGAACGGCCGCAGTGAAGGTGACCTATACTCTAGCCTGGAGATCCCTGACTTTGAGAAGTCACTGGGAGCACAGAGCTAGCTTTGCACATCCAAATAAGGGGTCTTAAAACAATTATTGCTGTCTACTGTGCCCATCATTGTGTTTCTAGAAAGACATTTCTAATCTCCAAAAGTATGAAGGGTATAATCTCAGAATTCAGAGGAGTCTAAAAGGTAAATAATTTAGTTTCAAAGTATCCCCCCCCCCCCAAAAAAAAAAAACCCTGATATTTTCTTTGTGTTTACCATGGACCAGTGACTCAGAAATCAGAGAGTCATGCCATTGAACCAGCCCAGCCACCCAGGGGCACACCTGGGACCCGGCAGAGGGCCAGGTCTGGGGCCTGGATGCCTGTGTTGAAGGCCTAGCTGTTGCCTCTAGCACACGGTTGCTGTGTGACCTTGGGCACTGAGCTAGCCCCTCTGAGTCTGTTTCCTCTCTGGGAGAAGGGGGTGCTGTTTCCCAGGTCATGCTGGGTCCACAGGGATCATATGAGACTCTGGAGGCCTGGTTGGCCTGCTAAAGTCAATTTCTGAGTGACTCTTCAACCGGCGGCATCTATCCCGCCCCAGGCGTGAGGGAGGGACTAGAGGGGCGTTTCCTATTGTGATAGAGGCTGAATCAGGCCTCTGTCTGACTTCAGCTCATTGAGCGGTCCCCCCGCACCCTGCCACGCTCCATGATCTACGTCAGCATCATCACCTTCGTCATGGGTGCCAGCATCCACCTGGTGGGCGACTCCGTGAACCACCGCTTGCTCTTCAGTGGCTACCAGCACCACCTGTCTGTCCGTGAGAATCCCATCATCAAGAACCTCAAGCCGGAGACACTGGTGAGGCCGCCTCCCCCAGTACTCGTAAAGCCCTGTGGGCACAGTCTGTCCTGGAGGCCAAAGAGATCGCCCCACCCATCACTGTGCCTGGCCTGCTAAAGGCATTCTGCTGGGTGAGGGCGCTGGACCCACCAAGCTAGGATGCTGGTGACACTTCAGGAAGTGGCACATTGACTGGCTCCCACCTGGGCCCCCTGGAGTAGAGCGCTGCTGGGGGGAGGCCTGAGGAAGGGTGGGCTGCGTGGGCCCCAGCACCTTTCCTGAAGCACCTGCCGTACCCTGCCGCCCTCAGATCGACTCCTTTGAGCTGCTCTACTACTACGACGAGTACCTGGGCCACTCCATGTGGTAAGTGATGGGGCTGTCTCAGCCAGGAGGGCAGCAACAGCCCCACTGTCTCCCCAGGGACCCTGGGCCCAGCCCCCTCTCCCCGTCCCCCCCCCCCCCCCCCGCTCTGCCGGGGGCCTCGGGGACACTGGACGAGCCTCTGGATGTGAGGCGGAGCCACTGGAAAGGCCTACCCTTCCCGCGCTGGCGCGGGGCCCCAGTGCGGCAGTGCCCGCGGCGGCCACTAGAGGGCAGCGAGCGGCTGTCCCTCCAGGGCCCTGCCGGGGCCAGGGGGGAGGGGCGCGGCGCGGACCGACTCTCGCCCCCTCGTCACGCTTGGGTGCGGGGGGGGGGGCACCGAGGGGGACCCCTACAGTGTCAGGACGTGATCTTTGGGAATGGAGGTCGGAACGAAGCCGAGGAAGGCCGGCTGGACCTGATGGGGGAGGGGCTGCCAGTACCCTGCTCCTCGAACTCCCGGGAGGGCCCCCTTCACCCCAAAGGCGGCGGAAACCTCCCAGATGTGCGCGGCTGCGGGAGAGTCAGGTTCCCCCACCCCCCATCCCCCCCTCGGAGTCAGCCGTCAGTTCTCCCTTGTCTTACATGAGGAGCCGGGCCAGGGGAGGAGTTCGATGGGGAGTTGGGGGTGGGGGGCGGGCAGCAAGCCTGGGACCCGGTGGCCTCCCTCCTGAGTGCGGTGGCTGGCTCCTGTCACACCGGGCCTACACTCGTGTTTCCAGGGCCCGTTTAGAACAGGCTGGACTCAACAGCCAAGAGAACCAAGTTGTCCTCTTCTAAAACGGGCACCCGTCTCCCTGTTGCAGGTACATCCCTTTCTTCCTCATCCTCTTCATATACTTCAGTGGTTGTTTCACTCCCACCAAAGCCGAGAGTTCAGCGCCAGGGGTGGCCCTGCTCCTGGTGATGCCCAGTGGCCTGTACTATTGGTGAGTGGACCTGGGGAAGGGGTGGGGGCGCTCAGTGAGCCAGGTAGTAAAAATGTGCTCTTGACCACGGTCCTGCTCCGTGACTTTCCTTGGGTTCCTGCTTCCTCCCCTGTGTAGTGGGGACTGTGACTGTGCTTTGTGGTCCCCTCTCTGTTACCAGGAAGCCAGGCCCAAGTGTGGTCTCTCTGGCCTCATGCCCCTCTGCTGTACCTCCCAGAACTCCAGTGCCACCGCGGTCCCAATAGACTCCACCTCGAACACCAAGCCCATAGAGCTCTGTGGGCCTCAGTTTCCTCCTCTGTGAAATGGGGACAATACCTGCCTGTCTCCCTCTCACAGGATGGTGAGGATCTAGAAGGAGGGAAAGGGACTTCACAAACTATAAAGCACTATGAAGGGGACAAGGACAGATAAAGGGGGGAAGTCCATGGCCTCCGGAGCTTGTCTGGTTTCTTTGTGCCTTCCAGCGCTCTCATCCCATTTCAGAGAGTAGACTCAGGCCTCGGCCAGGCTCTTCCCCCTCCTGTCAATTCTGCCCCGAGGATAGGCTCCACCCGAGGATCATGGGTGTCTTAGGAAGGACTGGACCCTTCTCTGATGGGAAGCTTGCCTCAGAATGAAAAAAGCCGCTTTTCCCTAGGGCCAGCTCCAAGCCACTTGCAGGGTCTGTCCCCGCCTCACCGAGAGGGTGCCCCCTAAGGACAGGCTTAAAAAGAAATGGGTGGCAACCACAGCAAGAGGGAGAGCGGTTCGGTTCGGGGAGGACTTCCTGCCCAGTCCTGACCCACTGCTGTGTTAGTGCAGAGACGGCCGCATAGGAGCAGCAGCATGCTTTCTCAAGTAAGAGGTGTGCACAGCTCTTGTCAGGTGTCTTACCTCTCGGGAGACGGGGCCATTTATGTCCCCATTCCAGGTAAGAAAACAGAAGCCCCAGGATATCATGTAAATCCCTCCAAGGCCACACAGCCACAAAGTTGCAGAGCTGTGTAATTCCTTGAGCCGAATGGGTCAGCATTGTGGTTCTTTCTCGAGGCAGGGGAGCGGAGGCGACAGCCTCTCAGATGCCCCGGCCGTGTGCTAGGCACTGCCTTAGGAGCTGCAGAGAACCCCGGGAGGTCTGAGACTGTCCCAGCCCCCGAGGAGACAGTGAGGACAACGCCTGTAAATTACAACTGCATTCCCAAACTCAAATGCCTCTAGGAACCAAGCTGGTGACAGAAATGCATCAAGCAGGCATCAAGTGAGGCAACAGTGAGTGGTGGGGACTGTGGCAAACTGCAGAACCGTGCACTCTCCAAAGGGCACAGCTGCTTTATCCTCTGATTGGTTGTTGTCATGCGGGAATATAGGCCTAATGTGACCAAAGAAACCAGAAACCCGCATTTGCAGCTAATCTGTTATTTAAACGTTGGTAACGAACTCAACATTTAAAACAAATATGCTGCCCGTGGGCTGGGCTCAGGGTAGCATGGTTCCCTGGGCCTCTTGTGAGATGAGCCACCCTGAGCGGGAGGGCAGCCTGGTATGAGGGTCCAGGGAGGGCTGCCAGGCAGGACAGAGCTGTCATGCCGCTCGCCTCCCCTCACCCCCCGGCCCCTTCAGGTACCTGGTCACCGAGGGCCAGATCTTCATCCTCTTCATCTTCACCTTCTTCGCCATGCTGGCCCTTGTCCTGCACCAGAAGCGGAAGCGCCTCTTCCTGGACAGCAACGGCCTCTTCCTCTTCTACTCCTTTGCGCTCACCCTCCTGCTTGTGGCACTGTGGGTCGCCTGGCTGTGGAATGACCCTGTACTCAGGAAGAAGTACCCGGGTGTCATCTACGTCCCTGAGCCCTGGGCCTTCTACACCCTCCACGTCAGCAGCCGACACTGAGTCCCTGGCACCAGCCGCTAGTGCTCTGCCTGGCGGGAGACGAGCCACAGAGAGTGTCTGAGTGTGGTGGGCGGGTGCTTGCGTGCGTGCACACACGTGTGTGTCCATCTGTGTGTGCAATTGTGACAACGCTGGTGGGGGTAGGTGTCTTGCACACGGGCGGGTGTTTGTGTGTGTGTGTGTGTGCGTGCAGAGTGCATCATCGTAATACTCGACTGTTTGGATCAAGTTTCTCTGTAGCTTCGATCTTTTCAGGATGGGATGTCGTCTTAGGCAGTGTGTCCAGGCCGAGGTCTGGGCCCTGCCTTCTTGTGCACCTGACTGGACTCTTCCCGGGATGTCTTCTGGTCGCCATCCCGGAGACGCCTGGTGGGTGGGGCAGCAGCAAGGAGGGGACTGGGCACGTCACCCGCCACCTGGCTCACCCCTCAGACCCGCCCTGACCCCGAAGGCCAGATCACAAAGGTTCTGATAACTTTCTGGGTGTTGTTGAGGAAGCACATCCATTCTCTAGGCGTCGCGTGCGCTAGCTGGGAGCATGGGCCCAAAGTGTGTCAGTGGGCCGGCTGCAGGCCCCTCTTGGGGCAGCCTTGGGATGGTTGAGTCGTCCCCTTCTGTTGCTGCCCTAGGAAGGGTACGCGTGCGACAGACCTCACCCAACCTCAGGTCACAGGGAGT
The DNA here is from genome assembly GCF_022079265.1 of Lynx rufus. Classification (NCBI taxonomy): domain Eukaryota; kingdom Metazoa; phylum Chordata; class Mammalia; order Carnivora; family Felidae; genus Lynx; species Lynx rufus. The sequence continues at coordinate 8,626,232 of NW_025814827.1, forward strand.
GTTGAGCGCCCTGCCCCCTGCCCCTGGAGAGCCAGAGGCCAGCCCTCTCCCCTAACCGCAGCCTGATCTTGGGGTCTCTCCAGCCATTTCCCTCTGCCAGAAGCTGTATCCCTGCCCCCTAGCAGAACTATAGCACCCCTTCCCATCCGCCTGACCCGGGCATTTGAACTGCAGCTGAAGGCTGAGTTCTTAAACACTTGCAGTATTCCCTGAGCCCCATTATAGGGGCAGGGGCCTTTGGGAGATGTTGGGGGGAGCTGGAGACTCTCTCCTGGAGGCCTTGTCTGAGCCTGAATCTCTTGCCTTCTGCTGGCAGGCCTGCTCCCAGAAAAGGGAGGCTTTGTTCCCAGCAGGATCCCCCTGGGCCCACCTTCCCCCAGGCATCGGGGCCAGGTCTGCCCACACAGCTGCTGGCCCCCCAGCCCCATTTTCCAGCCAGCGCTGGCTCTGTGAGCTTGTGAGTCTCTCCCTGGACCCTGCCTCCATTCCTGTGTTCTCAGGGAGCCCCGTGCCTCCGATTTTCCTTTCATGTTGGGGTCCCTCTGCAGCCCCCTTAGAGGTCCCCCGGTCCCTGGTCAGATGGGTGGAGAGAGGTATCAATAAAGACCAGTGTGGAGCCAAGCCTGGCTGGTGGCTGCTTCTTGCTGAATTGGGGAGGCAGGAGGGAGTCCCCTGGAGCAGGGGAGGGAGTGACTGGTCTGAGGCCTGTGTGGCTCAGAGCGGGTGCTGCCTCTGCCCACTGGCCTTCCATGCCACTCAGTGGGACCCAGTCAGTCCTAGCTCTCTTCACAGGAGTCTGGGGGCTGTGGGGGGGTGGGGAGCCAGGGTAGGGCATCTCTAGGCCTGCCTCTCAGAGATGGCACATCGAGCCTCCCAGCCATGCTGCCAGCCCGTCCCAGAGGTGGAAACAGAGAGGGTGCCCTCTGAGGGGTGGGGAAGCTGGTGTGTTGGAGGTTGGCACTGAGCCTTGGGCAAGTCACTTACTCCCTCCGGGTCTCACACCACACAGCCACCAGGAACTGGCTGGGGCTACTGTTACCAGAGAACACAGGAAGGGCCATGCCGGACAGGAGATGCTCACACCATCACAGGCCCTGCCTCCACTTACCCAGCAACCACATTTGATTCCTTCCTCGCCTCGAGGACACCGCTCCTTCCAGCCCTGCCTCTGGCCTGTTCTCCACGGCACAGCTTTGCTGGAGGTCTCGTGAGCAGGCATGGGCCTGGTTGTGTGGGGGCTGAAGCTTATACAACTTGGGGAGCCCTTGATTAAAAACAAAAAGCAAGAAAAAGTGAATAAAAAATTAGGTACGAAAGTGAATGTTTAGAATGGAAAAGAAATCACAGCAAATTATTAGAGTCTTGGAAATTTGGTTTCTCTCTTGACAGAGATCTCTTTGGGTAGTTTCCTGGAAATGTTTCCCTAGAAATACTTCTTTTTTCTTTTAAGTTTTTATTTATTTATTTTGAGAGAGAGAGAGCAGGAGAGGGGCAGAGGGAGAGGGAGGGAGAGAATCCCAAGCAGGCTCTGCACTGTCAGCACAGCCCTATGCAGGGCTCGATCTCACGAATTGTGAGGTCACAACCTGAGCTGATATCAAGAGTCAGATGCTTAACCAGCTGAACCACCCAGACGCCCCAGAAATCCTTCTTAATTACAACCTGGCTTCACTCCCTCTAGCTACCTGTAGGCCAGTGGTTCTCGAAGTGTGGCCCTGACTGGCACACGAGGATGGCAGAGGAAAATACAAACTGGCCCCTTCTGTCTGCTGAATCAGAACCTCTGGTGATGGGGCCCTTCTGGTGAACAAAGTCTCAGCCCTCAGTTGGTATTGGACGGGGTTTCTATTTTTCATGGTGAGTATACAGCTTCATGGATGGAAAATGTCTTGTCTCCCGCATGAGCGCCTTCCCAAACACAGGGTGATTCCGAGCGAGTGCTTTGGCCTCGCCCCTGCAGGCCTCCCCACCAGCCTCAGCTCTGTGCCCCCACCCCTGGCCTCCAAGGCCCCACCTGACTTTGCCCCACCTCTTCTCCCCACAAGGCTATTAGCAGGGGCCCTCTCCTCTCCTGCCTCCTGCCTGCCTTTCCTCTTCTCAGCCCCAACAGAGAGTAGTCAAATCCTCCAGCCGAAATTCTCTGGGCCTAGAAACAGGTGTGAAGAAGTGACTCCATCTGGGGGAAGCGAACCTTCCAGGTGGAGGTGGTCAGGCGAGGAGGGAAGGAGGCTGGACCAAGGGCAGGCCCCCTGTCCACGTGCCTTGTATACATTAGCAAGAGCCCCCTGCCTTCCTCCAGGCACGTGCAGCCCCTCACCAGGCCCCACTCATCCCCTGAGCTGGGGGCCCTTGTGCAGAGCACAGCCTGTGGGGCCACCCATGCCAAACCTAACAAAGCGGGTGCCACCCTGGAGTTGGAGCCCCACAGACAGGGAGCCAGCAGCTGCGGAGGACCCTAGGGGAACACTCCCCTTCTGGGGGTGGGGGGAGTGCAGCACAAACCAGTGAGAGGACGCAGGAATGTCAGCAGCTTCTGCCAGAGGGGTGGGAGTTCTAGGTGGCAGAGGAGGGAAATGAAGAGCAGCCTTCCTGACTGGGGAAAGTCACCTAAGAGGCCTCCCCCTGAACCCCCTGGGTAGCTCGCTGTGGGCTCTGAGACCCCAGTGCAGGCATCACCCCACCCCTGTTCTCAGGGTCCCCAGAAGGAGGGAAGGGAACCAACCGATTGTGCACTAGTCATTTATCCTCTCAACAGTCCTGTGATGATGCCCGGTGCAGAAACTGAGGCACAGAGCAGTGAGATGATGCTCCGGGGTCACTCAGCAAATGAACCCAAGGGAAGGATTTGAATCCAACCCAAGAGCAGGAAGCCCGTGTCCCTTCCTCACTCTGTACCACGAGGCCTGGGCAGCAGGGTGTCCACTGCCCGGCTGCACCACCATGGTAGGGCTCCCTGCTGCCTCCAGGATGGTGTGTGATGGGCCTTAAGTAAGACGGGGTGCAAAGTGCCAGGCACCAAGCAGGAATTGTCAGCCCCCAGCTTAGTCCCAGGGGAGAGAAAAGACCACACCCCCCCACTCCCTCCCCAGGCAGGGACCCCCTTCTGTGTACTCACCGACACTTTGCCGGTGTCCACGGAGGGCTCCCAGGAAGGAACCAGGGCGCGTGTCCGTTTGCTACAGAGCATCAGCGTCCTGATGCAGGACGAGTCCTGGGGGAGCCCTTTCCGCAGCCTCATTTTCTCGAAGTGAAGAAGTGAAACCTGTCGCCCTGGCCGGGCGGTGACGGGGCATCAGCTGTGCTCGGGGAAGCTGGAATCTGACCCGGGCACTGGGCCTGGTCTCCATGGCAGCCGCGGATTTATTACTGGGGCCTCCACCCAGCTTGGCGGACTTTCGACTTGGAGCCGCGAGGAGAGGGACAGAACAGGAGGTTGTGGGAGCCGGGAGCCCACAGGCGACAGCCTGAGGCCCCTCGATGGTGAGTAGGGGGCTGTGTCTTCCAGCTAGGCTGCCCCCCCTCCCCGCACTGGGGGGCGGGAGGCGCTTTCCTGGAGTCCCCTCCCTGACTGTTTTCCTCTCTCTGCTACAGGCCAAGTTTCTTTCCCAGGACCAAATTAATGGTAGGTTGGCTTTGCTCTTTAATTAGCAACTCACAGCAAAATATGGGTCTCATTAGGCAATTTGCTCTGCCCGTTTTTTTTGTTTTGTTTTGTTTTGTTTTTTTTATCAGTGGGAAGGAAAGCGGCTGGTGGGAGAGCGGGGCCCACCCACAGGCAAGGGGCCGCCTGCTGCCGGGGACACCACAGCCGAGAAGGTGGGGGTAGGGCTCAGAGGTGGAAGTGTTGCTATGACATTTGTCGGTGTAACTTACAAGTTAGGGAGATAGGAGCGGGCGCCCTGGAGGTTTTTCTCTGGGGATCTGATAGCTAGATTTGGGAGGAGGGATAGGAGGTGGAGAGTGCGGTCATTAACTGCTTATGGCTGAGAGTCAAACAAAAGTTGCTGAGAGGCAAAAGAGCCCTGGTCTGCACTCTTGGGCAGGCACTTCTGCTCTCTGGGCCTCAGTCTCCCCATCTGTGAAACGGGGATCAGCTAAGGTGGCCTCTGAGGTCACCTGTGCCCTGACAGCCAGCCTAGTTTTGGAGCATTTACTCCCCAAGTCCCCTAGCCCGCCTGCCACCCAGCCGGCCTCAGTGTTGGCACAGCACAGCGTGGTGTGTCCACAAGGCCAGGAGGGGAGATCTGGCTTACATAGAACTCAGGGGCCCGGACCTGAGCCAGGGGGTGGGCAGCAGAGCCCAGCTAGCAACTGCAGGAGCCGGAGGTGTGCTTAGGGTTCCTTGGGCAGGGATTCCAGAGTTCTAGGTCCCCGGAGCTTGGTCTAGAGTGGGTGGGTGGGTTGCAGGCTCCAGGAGAGCACCTGGTCTTAGATCGCTCGACATGCTCACCCCAAGAGGAGGGCCACAGCAGGGACCTCTCTTGCCCAAGTCTGAAGGGCAGACTGAATGTTGACTCAAGGCTGTCAGTCTCGTGAACCCCCCTCCACCAACCCACGCCTGGTTCCGAGGCTCAGTGACCTGTGGAGCTCCCAGAAGGGAAGAAGGAAATCCTCCCTTTGCATCCCAGTACCTGACACTGAGAAAGTGGCCACTAATGCTTAATAAATGAGAGATTGGGCAGATGTGGCCCGCTGGAGTGGAAAGGCCAGGGGTTTTGGAGGCAGTGACCTGGGGTCCAGTCACCCCTGAGCCTCAGTGTTCTCATCTGTGAAGTAGGGAGAATGACGCTGACTCACCAGGCTGCTGTGAGCAAGGGACAGAGAGGAGGCCGTCATACACACGACCCTGGGCCTGCCTCGGGCCGGTGTCACCCAGACTTGCTCTAACTAGCATGAGCCAGGTGGTATAATTTTAGGAGTACTCTGAGCTGGTTGTTGAAATGAGCCATTACTGAGTAATGTAGCATCAAACACTGTTCCAATCCCTGCATCTATACAGCAAATGTTTTAAAATAGCCCTATTGCAATCAATAGTGCTGAAGATTTGAAAGAGGGTTCAGTTTCATGAATGTAATCTGTCCAAGGGTGAGAAATAGTGTAACAGTAGCTCACTTATCAGATTTAGCGACATTACATTTATTGGGAAATAAATGTAACAGACTTGCTGTTTTGTTCCAGCACGGGAGATCCAGTTCAGATCTGGCCTTCCAGATCTTTCGATGGTATATTTGTCAAGGTGGGAAGAAAGAACGTATTTTATGAAACAGTCTATTAGGCGATGGGATTCCATTTGCCCCTAGCCCTGCTGATGTCAGGGGCACCGTCCCAGTTACTGATCCAAGTGGGAGAGAAAGTTTGCCCATCTGTAGAATCTGTCTGATTCCAGGCCCCATGACCTGTGATGACTGCCTTGCAGCACTGGTCTGAAAAGCTGTCATAGGATGAGGTCTCAGAGGGCAAACTGACAGAAGACAAGGTGGGGTGGCCGCGAGAGGTCCCCAGGAAGGGCGCTGTGGGAGTTTTAAGGCCTACATGCAGAGCAGCCCCCGCTCTATCCCTCCATATAAGGTGATGGCACTGGGCCCTCTTGGAGGGAGTTAGGTTTTGCAGGAACCAAAGGCGGGATCTTAGGCCAGGCTCTGGTGCTGCTTCCCTGGGACACTTCAGTTTCTGCTCCCTGGTCACATATGTGTTCTGGCCCTCTCCGAGCCCAGGCTCTGGAAAGTTCTGAAAGGGCTAGGCCTTCCCCTTCAACCTCTCCGCAGGCACAAAGGCTACTAATTGTCTCTAAACCCCACAGGGGAGGCTGCCTTTTATTAGCAGCTCTGCTGAAATCCTAGGCTGCAAGGAGAGGCCTTAATCGGGGAACTGAAGGGGCTGAACTGGGGACCTTCCGTCCCTCTCCCCTCATCCCCTTCTGCCCTCTGGTGGCCTCCGCCTGGGAATCTGGGATCCAGAGTGGCCTCGAGGGTGGAGCTGAACTTCAGGAGCCAGGCCCTCAGCCGCCCAGCCTTCAGTGGCCCCCTCTACACAATGGGAAGGGTAGAGGTACCACGTTGGTGCATCACAGGGTCATTGCAGGATGAACCGGGCCCAGGTGAAGTGCTCAGTACTGTAAGCCGCCATTTTTTTGTTATTATTATTCAGGTAGGGAGCCTAGGGCCCAGCCTCTGAGGCACCAGCCAGGTGGTATGAGGAACAGAGGAGCTGGATGCTGAGAGGCCCCGATGGGGGGTGCACCACCCTGTGGGCCTCAGGGATTGGAGAGCCCCCCGGGCAGCTTTTGACCAATTCTGATGGCAGCCCCACCCAGCCTGAATGGGAATCTCAGTGGTGGGGCCCAGGATCTTCCCCAGCTCCCTGCTGGCCTCACTGTGCCCTCAGGGCTGAGAGCTGGGCTCCCCTGGGCCTTGAGACTGGGTCTAGAGAAGCCTCAGCTCTGGCAGCCATTGTGTCTCCCCCAGGGAGGAAGGGTTGAGGACAGCAGCAAGCCAGATTTAGTCAGAGCCTGGGACAACGTCCCGGCAGCACCCCTTGAAGTCTTTGAGAACAGGACCAGGGCTTGTGTCAGAGGACAGCTTGAGGGTTCGGCAGCCTGGAGGCGGCGGGCTGGAGAGTGGGCACAGCAGTGCCCACAGTTGTGACAATAACTGTCGCCACATAGGAGAGCCATTCTCTGCCAGGCCTTCCCAGAAGGGATTTCTGCTCCTCTCAGTAACCCGGAGGCATTATTTCCCTGGTTTCCCACATAAGCTGTCTTTGCCAAGGTGCCCTGGAGCCTGGACGCCCTGCTGTAGATTCCTGGTCTCCATGGGCTGGCCCTGGAGGGTAGGATTGCTTTCCTCTGGTTTTATTCAGTTAGGGAGGGGGAGAAAAGAGAAGAGAAAAGAGAAGGGAAGAGGGAGAGGCAGGAAGGGAGAGGGAGGGAGGAGACAGAAGGGAAGTCAGGAGAAGGAGGGTGATAGGGTTGCCAGATAAAATACCGGACACCCAGTTAAATCTGGATTTCAGATAAACAGCAAAAACCTTTTAGTATAAGTATATCCCATGCAAAATGTGGGATATACTTATACTAAAAACGTATTCACTGTTTATCTGAAGTTCAGTTTAACTTGGCAGCCCTGTAATTTTTTTTCCTTAAAAAATTCTTATTACTCTATTTTTGAATAGGCAGGATACACATAGTTAAAAAATAAGTAAAAAATATATCCAGTGTAAAGTTTCTCTCCCATTTCTATTCCTCAGTCTTCCATTTTCCTTCAGGCAATTTTTCCAATTATTTCTATCATTAAGTGGTATTTCTCTCCCTTTCCCCCGTTATTTATTTTAACACAAATGGCAGCATATTAGGTGGACTATTATGTCCTTTGCCTTAGTCTTACTTAGCTCTGTTCTTGGAGATTGTTTTGATTTGTGTATATGATTCTGCTTCATTTTTTTTAAACAGCTGCAAAATAGTCCTTGCTATGACTATAATGTAATATATTTAGCCAATCTTCCATTGATATATAGTTAGGTTGTTTCCAATCTTCTACAATAAGCAATGCTACGACAAATATTGTCACAGAATAGCACAGACAACACATGATGCACTAAAAGCAGAAAGCCCCTGGTGCATGTCTAGCAGGATGTACATGGTCACCCTAGATTCTTTGCAACACGTGGTGTGTTGGATAGATGTTAGTGCGGCCCTCAGGATCCCCATCTCCTAGTAATCATGTTCCAGTATGATCCCCTACCCCTGAGTGTCGATGGAAACCGTAACTTGCTTCTAGTCAATAGGATATGGCAGCCCTGTATTTTCATTTGCTGTATCTGGCAACTCTAAGAGGGGAGGAGGAGAGGGAGTCAGCAAAAGGAAGGGGGAGGGAAGGGAAAGGGAGGACAGAGAGGGCATGGGGGTGGAGAGCAAGTATGTGCGGCTGACTCTCTCTTCTGGGCTGTGCACAGAGTACAAGGAATGCTTCTCCCTGTATGACAAACAGCAGCGGGGGAAGATAAAAGCCACTGACCTCATGGTGGTGATGAGGTGCCTGGGGGCCAGCCCGACACCTGGAGAGGTGCAGCGGCACCTGCAGACTCACAGGATCGGTGAGTGGGCGCTTGCCGGAGGGGAATACAGTATCTGGGCTGGTGGGTGGGCCCTGAGTCCCGCAGCTCTGGTCCTGGGGAGGGGCCCAGCAGGGGGTGGCCCAGAGGGTGGGGGTGTGAACAGCTCAGCCGGTGGAGGGGCAGGTGGGAGTCAGAACTCACCAGCGCTAGCTGTGGAGACATCTGGCCAGGGGTACAGTGTATCCCTCAGGCTTCCTTGAATCCTCATAGCAACCAGTGACCCCCCCCCACCCCCACCCCATTTTGCACAGAGGACCACGGGATCTAGACGTTCCAACTAGGTCATCACAAACCTGCCGTACAGATAGGGCTAACAGCGATCCCCCGTGTCTCCCTTCGCTGAGTACTTGTCACGTGCTTAGCTCGAACAACTGTGAAGTAGGCATCATCCTGTTTCATAGGTAAAAACCAAGGGTCAGAACCATTAGGTAACTTGCCCAAGTTCTTAAGCCAATGGTGGAATCAGGGTTGGGACCTGATTCTTCTTCCAAAGACTGACCTCCTAAAAATGATGCAACACTCCGAGAAAAAGGGTAGAAGGAAACCCACCCAAGATGCTACCAAATTGTTCTCTCTGGAGATGGGATTAGGGATGATTTCTATACCCTTTATTGTTGTTTCTTGTTTGTTCGACAGTGGGAACATATAGGACTTTGATAACTAGAAACAAGTTTTATTTTTTTTTAATTTATTTTTGGGGGGAAGGGCACCTGGGTGGCTCAGTCAGTTGAGCATCTGACTCTCGATTTTGTCTTGGGTCATGATCCCAGGGTCGTGGGACTGAGCCTGCCATCAGGCTCTTCACTTAGTGTGGAGTCTGCTTAAGATTCTCTCTCTTTCTCCCTCTGCCCCTCTCCCCCACTTGCGCATGCTCTAATTAAATTTAAAAAATTTATTTTTTAGGGGCGCCTGGGTGGCTCAGTCGGTTAAGCGTCCGACTTCAGCTCAGGTCCTGATCTCACAGTTCGTGAGTTCAAGCCCCATGTTGGGCTCTGTGCTGACAGCTCAGAGCCTGGATCCTGCTTCAGATTCTGTATCTCCCTCTCTCTTTGCCTGTGTCCCACACATGCTCTATCTCTCTCTCTCAAAAATAAACATTAAAAAAAATTTTTTTTTTAATTTGTTTTTTAAAGAAATAAAAATAAGAAAACCCAAAAAGAGAGGTGTCAGAGGCCAGGATGGATGTTGCACTGGTAGCTGGACACACAGGAAGGAAAGACTGGCCCAGAGGAAGGAGGTAGACGGGAAAGAGCACTTGACCTGGAGCCCAAAGGCCTCGGTGTCTGCACCTCATTTCTCATCTTGCAGATGGGTTCGCACCACCTGCTAGGGGTTACCCTGGGGTCCCAGCAGAGCATACCTGTGGCAGCGCTAGGAGCCCATCCTGGAGGCAGGCCTCTGAAGATCTGGAGCCTGGTGATGGGGTGCTTCGTGACTGAGATCCCCTGTTTCCAGCTCTGAAGGGGTGGTGGTTTCCTTTGGCTTCTGTCTCCTCCAAACAGGAACTTGTGGTGAGGGGAAGTTCTGACTTCCTGCACTTGTAGCCGGCCAGGGCCTGGGCTGAGGGGCCCAGGCGTGCCTGGAGGAGGGGCCTGGGCTGGGGAGCCTAGGCCGGAGGCTGCAGTGAGGAGAAAGGCAGGTGAGCGGGTGGGACTGGGGCCTGAGGTTCCAGGTGGGTCACCTGTGCGTCCTTGCGGATGTACTGCAGTGGCTGCAAGCATGGACGCGTGGGGTACCTCCCTCCAGTTCAGGGCAGGAGGGAAGCACCCGGAAGAGGGGCAGAGGAAGTGTGCTCCATCCTGGTCCTGCCACTGCTCTGTGAGATGACCCCACGCTCTGGGGCCTCTGTCTCCTTAGTGGGCAAAATGGGCAATGGTAGCCATGGTCACTGAGGATTACTGGGAGGATTGAATGAGGCAGATCCATGGTGGGATCTCAGCCGCATCTTCACTATAACACCAGCACCATCACGGCACTCCCTGAAGTAGGTGGCCCTTGAACTGGCCATAAAGACTTGGGCAGGGGGCCAGTTAGCTCTTCCCTCCCTGCTCAGTCTGCTGTGTTTGTGGGTTTCCCAGACAGAAACGGGGAGCTGGATTTCTCCACGTTCCTGACCATTATGCACACGCAAATAAAACAAGAGGACCCAAAGAAAGAAATCCTCTTGGCCATGTTGATGGCAGACAAGGAGAAGAAAGGCTACATCATGGCGTCCGAGCTGCGGTCAAAACTCATGACACTGGGGGAGAAGCTCACCCACAAGGAAGGTAAAGGCCTGGGTCCCTCCTTCCTAACAGCAGGGGAGGATTAGGGAGTTGGGGGAAGGACACCACGCCGGCAGGTCTGTGCACACACCGCATTTGATGCATGCCCCAGACGGCTGCTCAGTGAACTCTGGAGCCCAGGGGAAGAACGAGGGGGCCCAAGAGTGACAGAGGAAGTCTGCCAGGGTGAAGGGAAGACCCGGGGAAACCCAGCCCGATCTACTTGGGCCTTACTATGGGCCTTCATTTAGCGCTCACGACAGTCCTGGGGGCATTAGTGGCCCCCTTACACTGCTAAATGGTGACACGAGTGACTGGCGGGTAACAGCTAGTTGTTGAATGCAGGTCAGTTGGACACACGCACATCCCCCGAGCCTCTTTCCCCTTGCCAGGGCTGTCTTCTGAAGTTGTCGCTAATGCCAAGAGCTTCCAAACTGAGATGCTACTCTGCTCCCTCTCCTCACGACTCAGCCAGCTTTAAGAGCTCATCCATAAGGAGCGTCCATGGTGGCCTTCACCTGGCACCTTCTAGCAGCTCAGTGTGCCTTCCTACCTCAGAGCAGGACAAGGGGCCAGGGTCTTCTGGGAAAGCCCTTTGGACGCTCTATGGGATGACCCCAATGCTGGGCCATCCGCTGGCAATCTTCCAGCCTAGCCCCTGGGCCCTGCCACACCAGCCATCCCAGGCTGGCCACCAGAGGCTGGCATTTCCAGTTAGGCCGCTGGGCCTGCCTGTGGTGGGGCCGGGAGGGCTGGGCTAGGACACAAGCAGGCCGGAGGAAAAGGCTTCAGTAACCGTGGACCTTTTAGCCTTTGGTTAAATCATAAGGGACCAGCGGAGGGGTTGCAAGGTTGTGGTTTGAATTAGATTGGACTCCTGGTACCCCCCCCCCCTCATTTGCGGGACCTCAGATGAGTTTCTTAACCTCTCTCACTCTCCTCGGTTTTCCCTTTGGGAAACAATGTTACAATAGACAGTCCCTCAGATCCTCCCAAGAGCTAACATTCTGTAAAGCAGTCTACTTAAGATTTTATCCGCAGTCACTAAGGCACAGCACATTTAAAAATAGCGCTACAGACGGCAGATTCAGCTTTCCCCCGCTTTTTCAGGCTGCCAGCTATCACGATCCCATCTTTCACTGTAGCTGTGTTAATGTGAACCGGGGAAAAACATGGGCTCTCCTTCGCTCTCAGGCTCTGAGGACACCGCTCGGCCTTTTATGTTCCAGGCGGTGTGTTGGCAGAGGGGGCCGGCTGGGACCTTAATTCTTACGGTTAATGATCTCGGTCTAAAGCAACACCATGGCCCCCAAACTCACATGCATCTTGTTTGTTTAACCAGTGAAGTGACATTTCAAACAAACTGGTAATGTGTTCCAGACAAGCGGGAAGCCCGATTTCCCTTCCTCTCGTTGTGGGAGAGAGGAAAGATGATACTAGAAGTAGGAATCTTTTACCCTGGATGACTGAAAGAAAACCTTCAATTTTATTAAGAAGCATCCTCCAAACAGCTGGAGAAGGCTGCCAGGGAGGCCTCCATTCGAAGGCCTGGGACAGGCTTAGAATTTCAGCACCCTGGTTCTTTATGGGGTCAGAGGGACCCACCGCTCTACCCAGAAGGCATCATCAGCACTTGGCCGTGAAGCGCGGCCCCTTCTCTGGACAGGAGAAGGCTGCAGTGCTTGATGTCGCAAGCTGGTGTTGGGCCTGTCCACTGGGAAGGTCTGAACCAAATGGCTGATGGGTAGAAGCTTCTTCAGGAAACAAGATAAATTACAGTCTCCACAACATTCTAAACATACTCAGAATTACCATCAGCTTAGGCACACAGCAGAGTAATTACATTTTAGGGGAGGATGGACGGTTGAGCAGAGAATCACGGGCTATTTCCCAACTGCCCAGAATTATGTGTCGGGGACATCTAGTGCCAGGGAAGTTGACACAGGGCAGTGAAACGGTTTTTGCAAGAGGATGAGGATGGCCCAAAGAGCCAAAGGTAGGCTGGCCCCATGAGGCCAGTGTGGAGAAACGTAAGCTGAAATGGCCTTTCTTGCCAACATCTGGGACAAGCTAGTATTTTGTCTGAGGAATCCAGAACCAGAAGAAACAAGTAAATGATTTTTTTTTAGCAATGTCAGAGAACAATGACAGTTTTGTATACTATGAGCTTTAGACACAGTTGAATTTATTTTCTCTCATACTACCCCCATCCCTAAACACACACGTCTTAAAAGAGAGGTGATGGTGGCCGACACCACTTGTCACCAAGTCCCTTCTTAGGGTGGGGCATGCCAATTTGGAAGGGAGAGCTGGCAGGCCAAAGCCAGGGACAGGGTGGCCCAGGATGGGGCTGCTGAGGCTGTCTGTTCTGCTGGGAGGCTGAGAGGGTGGGCTATAGGAGGTAAAATCCACATCAAACGTTTCTGGAAATACAAGCACAGGGGTCAGATATTTTTCTTAAAAAAAGATGAAGAGAAAAACAAGCACAAAGTGGCTTCAGTGGCTTAATCCTCACTTAGTACACCTCCTTACCCTCTATCCTGGCCCCTGCAGAAAGCCTGATTAGCTCAAAATTGAATCAGTGGCCTTCAGGGACAGGGGATGGGTTGTCCTGTTCTGTTCACTAGTATATTTCTTAGTCTACAGGAACGGTCCGTTGGACACAAGGGAGGACCTCTGGGGAGCCTCAGCCCCCCAGTAATTGACTCGATGTCCTATCATGTAACACTGTGGCCAACCTGAAAAATTAATGTGATTTTTTTGCAGTGGACGATCTTTTCAGGGAAGCAGAGATTGAACCAAATGGCAAAGTGAAGTATGATGAATTTATTGACAAGATCACCATCCCTGTGCAGGACTACTGAGCGAAGAGGATGTGAGGGAGCCTCCCCCTGGCCCTGGAGATGCAGACTGAGAGCTTCTGAAAGGAAAAGTGTTCCGTTCCCTCTGGGGAAATGGTGAACATGGCAGCGGGGTGACATGACCCGACGGTACCAGAGGGTAGCTTGGCTCTGAGACTAAAGGATCTCAGCCGTGGCATCAGCAGGCCTTTAATAAAAAGATTTATACTGATTTTAATAACTACCATTAGTCCAGCCCTTTATAGCATCGAAAGAGCCCAAGGTTTGGAGTTGGGCCTGGGTTCCACTTCTGACTCTGCCATTTGCCAAGCTATGTGACTCTGGACTCTGGGTAAGTCATTTCACCCCCTCAAAGCCTCAGCTGGATTCCTAAAGTTAGATTCCTACTTCTTACCTCACAGAGCCCCCTGAGGATGGTCTGAAATAGTGGCCTGAAACCGCCATTGCCAATCGCAGAGCACTGTGCGGTCCTGAGTTACCATGCGGGTGGGTCTCCTAAAAAGGACAATCTACCAAAAGACACTATTCTGTATTTGGGTGCTGGAACCATCTTCCACGTTTCCAAGGCAAAGCCAGTGCTAGCTGAGAACCAGCATCAAGCAAAGAGCTAAAACAAATGAACGAAAGATCATGGTTAACATTTCTTGTGGCACCACGGGGCCGCTTACAAATTCTTATTCCCAGCTCAGCACATAGTGACACAGTTCGGGATATTCATTCATAAACACAGACCACAGAGTGAAAACCGTCGCGTTAAAACAGGGCGGCATCGGCTAAACAGCAGGAAGAGTGATCTGGCTTTACAGCCCACGCCACAGGAGGTCAGATGTGACACGTTGCATTCATCAGGACCCCGCAGAGCTTGAGAGGAGCTCCCGTCTGAATTTCGAGCTCTACTGTTATCGGAGAGGGTCACGGCACTAGGAGGGGTCGGCTCAAGTGGGCCAAATTGATCATGGCTTCAAGCCATTTCCCCCCAAGACTAATGGCAAGTAATGAGGGGAGCAACCGGCCATGGCTGGGACACAGCGAGAGCCCTGCTGGGACCTCTTCCAGCTGGAGATTTTTAAGTGACTCATGTACCCAGGAGGTGCCAGGCTGGTGCTGCCCGTGTGCTCAACAAATGTGTGGATCCACTGGCAGTGTCAGCACAGCCCTAAAAAGGGCTGGAGTCACACACTAGCATGTTTAAGCCGGGGCAGGGCAGAGCTCTAAGTACAGGGATTTTCATCCTTATATGTATCAAAATTGGGCTCTGTGGGCTTGTGGCTTTTTAATGGCACCTTAGTGGCCAAAGCAAAAGAAAACTAAATTCAGAGGGAGGTGTGTCTTTTGGGAGGTTACACAAAACACAAATCTAAGGGCTAGGCACAAGGGAAACTGCAAGGGACAGACAGATCGGTCCCCGTGTTACTGCAACCATCTCCCGATGCTGTGGCTTCAGACCTAACCAAGGTCATTTTCCGAGCACTCTTGGGGGCAGGCAGTAAATGGCCCCAACACCAAGTAGGTGAACTTGTGACCATCTGGCTGGGGAGCCCAGGTTCACATGGTGCAGGGGCACATCCAGGATTCGTGGGGCCTGAGGCTTATACAATTCGATGGCCTTCTTTTAAGAATACATGAAGAGAGGGGCGCCTGGGTGGCTCTGGTGGCGATCTCGCAGTTCACCAGTTCCAGCCCCGCATCAGGCTGTGCTGACAGCTCAGAGCCTGGAGCCTGTTTTGGATTCTGTGTCTCCCCCCACCTCTCTCTGCCCCTCCCCGACACACACTCTGCCTTTCTCTCTCTCAAAAGTAAATAAACATTAAAAAAAAAAAACCACACACACACATAAATAAATATACAGAATTGCTAGGGCTGTTCCCAGGGCCCTTTTAGAGGCCAAAGCAAGTTGGGGGGGGGGTGTTGTGTGTATGCTGGTGCTTAAATTTCGTTACCTGAAGGCTTCTCTGCGGTACCCCATTGAGAACTGCTACATTTCACTTTCAGCCAAGGCTTAGGGGTCCTGGCCCCACATCTCTTTTTGACTCGTCATGGACATGAGGAAGCAAGCCCTGCACAGCCAATCTGGAATACCACGGATGATACAGCAGATACCTAGGAGTTAGATAGGACAGGAAAGGAAGTTCTGGGCTAAAATAATAAACAAGGGTACTTCCCCTCCAAGCTTTTTAAATGTTTGTCACTGAATGGTCCCAGGATGGTTTTAAAGCAAAGTTTTATCAATCTCATTTTCCTACCAGGAAGTATCGCTTGCCCAAAGCCCCTGAGTGGCTTGGTCGTTAGAGCCTGGGCTCATCTGCACCGACTCCGTGTTCCTAATTCTGGGTGTTCAGTGGCTAGGACTCCAAAACCCTGTGACTCGTTCTCACTGAAACCTCTACCCCAGGAAAGGCCTTCTCTTACTACCCCAAGGCCGTTTCTTGTTCATTCCTGAAATCCCAGTTGGTTTACCTGGCACCTAGCGTTGTTTACAAAAACAGGCCACACCTGTCTTAGCACTCAAACTGCAGATTATCAAATAGATTTAAAACTAAACAGATGCTGTGGTTTCAGTACAAAGCTTGCCATATTTCAGTAAGAAAGGGGGAATGATGGCTGTATGTGCATTACTTACCTCAAAGCATGTTGCAAGGGAATTAACTGCCATGCTTTGAAATCTCTGGATGAATGGTGCTCTGAAACACCAAGCATTATCAGTTTTCTTACGGGGATGGTCCCTTGCATACCCACAGTATATTTTACAGAAGACAAATTAACTGAAGGCTTTTCTTTTATTACATCTAAAGAGCTCTACATAAACAGGTAACATTCAATAGGTAAACAATTTTTTTCCAATGCATGTAATAAATATTTTCACTTGGTACTTTTATACAAACTGACATTGGTCTACTATACATTTTTAAAAGCCATTTTACTGGTTTGGCATGCGGTATGGAAATTCTAAGAGAGAAAGTTTTAAGGCAATGAATCACAGATTTAAGTTCATGGAATTTATGGTAACTTTTATATCTGTTTATATACATTTCCCCTTTGTTAATTAAACAATTAACAGCAGCACACTCTGGGACCACCAGCTATTCTCCCTCCCTCTTTCTGAAATCTAAGCTTTGTGTTTTTTTTTTTTTAACTAAAAAACAGAATTCAACATGTATTGATAAAACAAAATTCTTACTAAAATAATTTTAAATGTGCTTTAAAGTTCTGAAGATCTTGAAGTGTCTTATGGATTTAAACTTGGAATTGTTTAAAAATGTTCTTTCCACAATTAGTTTAAAATTGGGATATATGTTCATTGTTTCAGACATTTGACTCAAAGGAAAATCTGCCAAGAAATCACATTTAACAGAAGCTTAAGTGCAATCTTTCCTAAGTCAGTAACGATACAGAATTGTGATAATGTCTAAATTAACAGAAGAAAAACTTTAATGCTCAAAATAAATTAGTCAACCAAGTGTGGCACGATTAAGGTCAGATTGTTTTTAAAAAGACGTGTCCAATAATGCCCACAAGATAATTAAAAGCCACTTCAACCCTGCTAAGTCAAATAGCTATTTTATCAAAAAATACAGAGTACTGTACAGAAACAGAAACATATGTGCACCTACTGGGAAAGCCCACGGCAAGGGGATGGTGGCAGCTTGCCTAAAGATTCTGGGAATCGCTCTTCGTCCACAGACAGCATGTCAGTGTTGGCGTGGGGTGAGGGTGGGTTAAGGAAAAAACCGATGAAATGCCTGTGCACTTTTTTTTTTTTTTTTAAACTTAGAAGATAACGGTGCAGGGCATGACTCTACCAATAACGACTACCAATCAAAACAGTCTGATGGACCAGTGTTGACCAAGAGACCAACAGAGGGATAGCTACTGCTACTGAGACACTCTGGCAAGCCAACAACTGAAAGAAACAAACTCCTTAGAGTGGAATGAACTAAAATCGAAAGACAATCAAATGGTTCGTTTCTCCTGTGGAGACATGACCAAAGCCACTAGACAGACATTTCTTTCTCCCTATTTATTACCTGTTCTTCCTTTAGTCTGGTATAATGCAGGACACTGAGGGAAACTCACCATCCCCAAACCTCAGCTGAAGGAAGGACAGGGATGGGTTTTCAACTGGATCATTCAGAGTTTGGGATTCAGCACTACACACAAAGTTATTGATCAGAATTTTGAGACCACTAACAACAATGACAGAAAAACAAAGAAAAGAGGATACAGAAAACTATTCATTTTAGGTAGCTGAATTAATAGAAATGATGTTTCCTATTACAGTGTGAAATAAGAAGCAACACCCCACAACTTGAGTGATTTCTATCTCAGTCTGAATTTAGACACAAATTATGGTACTCTTAAATCTTAGCCTAAGTTAATATGGCAACGAGCGTTCTTAAAGAGTTTACTCACCATAAGAGCAGATTTATTAAAACACTAATTCCTGTTTTCACTGACAATGAATCTTTTGTTTTTATTGCAAATTGTTTAGTGACTATAACTCAGCCATGTGTGTGTGGATACACATGCGTAGGGGAAGACTATTAACTCACGTGTCACTCACACACACTTGTCTATAAATACATATATACACACACACATATACATATCAACACCAACTTGTTTTTCAAAATTCAAGTCAACAATTTAGTGGCAGAGAGATGCTGTAAAAACAGGTATTATTTTTAGATGCCACACAGTCATGTGAACCGTTTTTATCATACAACTGAAGATACAGCCATCTTGAATTCTACCCAGATAAAGCAGGTCATTTTGTTACCATTGCAAGGTTGAAGCGACACTTTTATACACAAAGGTGGTCCTTCACCAA
The DNA here is from genome assembly GCF_022079265.1 of Lynx rufus. Taxonomy (NCBI): domain Eukaryota; kingdom Metazoa; phylum Chordata; class Mammalia; order Carnivora; family Felidae; genus Lynx; species Lynx rufus. The sequence goes on from NW_025814827.1 coordinate 8,644,297, forward strand.
CTCTGAGAACATAAACAGTCGTGATATAAAAATCCAGGCTGGGAAACTGGTTAAGCGTTATGCTCCTTCCTCCATCTTTTCTGTTAAACTGGCTAAACCCCTCCACACCTTCAGGTGCTCCCCGAAGGACAAGATACCTTCTCTGACGAGGATTCTGGAACACAAGTAGAACCACCTTCCTTCCCTCCAACCCACACTCATCTCCTGAAAAACAGTTCTCACTATATTTACATGTTCCATTATTAATAAGATTAGATTGATCCATGAATTCTAAAAAAAAGAGAGAGAAAGAAAAAAGAAAAAAGGAAACAATATTGACTTTCCTATGTCATGCGTGTCTTTAAAAGGTGAAGAAAAAATAAAACAAACAAGACAGCAAGGCTAAGAAAAGAAGTTCACTCAGAACCAGGGAGTAAATTGACTAAGAATCAAGCCTATTTTGCATTTTAACTCTTTATCAGATAGTGGATTTCTAGACGGACGTGTGTGGTGCACTGTATTTTCCAAAGAGAATTTACTTTTAGGGTAATCGACTGTCTTGCTTTCTTTTTCGAAGCGATGTAACCTTACCTCTGTCAGCTGCACAAGACACCCAACAGGGCTTTTGAAGCTATTTTTACTTCCTACTTTGGCATGAAGATCTTCGTGAAAACTTGTTACCCCGTGGCCAAAAAGGCAGGTGTTCACAGACTTGGTTTAAATACATAATACTGGCAATCCAAATTTAGAAGAAAGAACTAGACTAAAGTGTATTATTCACAGGTCTGCCAAGCCTCCTCCTTTATCCAGACAGCTTTACTCCAAATCTCTAGAACATATTCTCAGGGGGTATCTAGCAAATAAGAGAGAATATGTGATGGGGAACATGCAACTGGGACAGCAATAAAGATGCTCATACGGGAGTTCAAGACCTTCAAAGCACTTTGAGAGAAGCAGGCAACTGATTTATCAACTGAATGCAGAAAACTCGGGAGGAGAAGGAACAGTAACGACAGAAAAATATACACAGACACACACACTGAACACACACACCCACGAGCTATGTCCTGAAAATACACAGGGAATGCAGTGGGACAGATGAGATTTATAATTTAAGGCTGAATAAAATATGCACACGCACAAACAGAATCCAAGTCTGTCCTTTTTAGAAAATGGAAATTAAAACGATCTCCCCCCAGCCCCCTCCCCACAACAAAGAAAAGCCCACAATTTAAAACTTCATACATGCAATTCCTTTTCTGTTATTGCAAATAAAATAATGCCATTGAAGTAAAATAAAACCAAAACCATAGGACAAATGATGAAAAAAAAAAATCTTCAGAATCCAGAAAAAAATGAACTGAAGGTGGTTTGTGGGTACTTTTTTTTTCTTTTTTTCTTTTCTTTCCTTTTTTTTTGTTTTTTACAAGTGTTTTATCAGACAGGCAGTCTTAGATTTATATACAAAAGTAAAACTGAAAATATAGTTTTGTTCTCTGTACATTTCTTTTAATTTTTTCCCTAAAAAAAGGAAAAAAAAACACGCTTGTGTACTTTTCTAAACAGAATAAGGTAAAACATAGCACAAAGTTCTCTTCTTTCTGCCAAGTTCATTTAATCTGGGGTAGGGGTGGGAGCAGCAGGGGCGAGGGAATCAGTCCAACGAGATGATGTCTGGGATGATGCCGAAGATGGACGCCGTGTCCGCGCTGCTCCTGTTGGCAACGGTGTGGCTGTGGCTCTCCCGCAGGCTGTTGGAGGACACGAGGCTGCTGTTACTGCCACTACTGCTTCCATTGGTGGTTGGCAGAGAAGTACTGCCTCCTGCACTTAACTGATCGAGAAACATCTGTGAGGAGGTATACGGAAAAAACCGAGACGAGTGTAAGAGGTCTTGATCATCGGAAACCGCTGCTGCGGCGGCAGCAAGGAGGGAGGTGTTATAATGCTGGGGAGGGAAGACAGAAGACAAAACACTCATCAATTCTAAATTCATAGACCTTCTCAGCAGAACAAAGTCCTCAACTTACATACTGCATATCTGGTATGCCTGAAATATCTACTGCAACATTTCACAGTCAAATGGCCGTATGTAATGATCACGTTCTTGATCTTGAGAACATTTTTGTATTTGAAACTGGGGGTGGGGGGGGGGGGAGAACCAAAGTAAAACTTGTGCTGTGTTTTGTTTTAATTTGTAATGCGAACAATTCTCAAAACTCTATTTCCAAAGAGGCATATGCTCATTAGCAGCAGGAAAGAAGACAGTCCACCCTCTTTCTCTAATGGAGATATCTGGCCAAGGATTTATCAACTGACTTACTGCCCTGTTTCTTTTTTATATAAAAGAGTACTGGAAACCAACAAACAGATACTATTCTGACTGTATACTCAGGCACAGCTGAAACAAGGGGATTTTTATTTAAATGCTTAAAACCTTAACAATAATGAGGACTACTCTGAATTTTCTAAGAAATTTATCTTCTCTCACAGCTACATAATATACTTACAAATACTTTAATGTTCAATTAAGACAACAGCAATATGTTTCATATAACATACCTGATTGTCTCCTGATAAGAAAGGAAAGAAATCTAATCCTGTGAGAAAAAAAATTATTTTAGTTTTGAAAAATAAAACAAAACAAAAAACCCTCCCTAATGCCCCAATACTCTAGAAACCAATACAAATCTTAAATGCTAATTCTAAATTCATTTAGAATTTAAAAAGAAGAGCGGAAGCCCACTGTTGGTCTCTCCCCTCTCTAGATTACCAAGGCTGAAGTTCAAGCTTTAGCCATATTTGCCCTCCTTGCAACTCCATTTGTGGGATTTGGGTCACTGCCACCCTGCTGGATCGAACATGATCCCTTACACGGACAGAGTACTTTTCACCAATTTTTCTTGACTTCTCTTAACTAACATTTCAAACTACTCTAATGTACTCCTCACAAGCACCTGTGAGGTATGTCATTATGTCTGGCCTCATTTTGTGGGTGAGAAAGTTTTACGTAGAAGGAATACGTAGAAGGAAGTTAAGCAAGCTGTAGCACAGATTTTCTTTTTCTTTCTCAAATTTGTTCACTCGCCACTATCTGTACCAGATTCCAACTCAGAGATCCTCCAGTGGCATGAGGGCGGGGGGAGATGGGAGGGGTGTGACTGCTGGGGTGCTGTGTCACAGAAGGGCTGTCTGGTCCTTGGCTGCCATGGAGTCCATGCAAGCTGCTCCTTCTAATTCCCACTCTCATCCGCATCGCTCAATGTATGATATGGAGAACAAGAAACCCATGTGAATAAAAGGCCTCATTCTGATATCTAAGCTTGGGGGAACGGATAACAAGCAGATGTAGATAAAAATATGACGACACAAATCCTCTGAGGATCCATCCACTGTCTACACTGGAACAGGTTATAACACGAGGATCTGCAAAATGTACAGTCCCTGTGGTTCCTGATGTGGACATCTGGCAGTAGCCTCAGTGAGAAATAGGGCTGCCTTGTCTCAGAGTAGCCACTAACCACATGATGTGGGTACCCAAATTCACTAAGATTAAGTCAAATGAAAAACTGAGTTCTTCAGTCACAACCGCCATGTTTCAAACGCTCCATAACCAGATGTGGCTAGTGGCCACTGTAAATTACATTTCCCTCCTCGCAGAAAGTTCTACTGGACAGAGCTCAAACAGGGTTTTCATAACAATCATTAAGAATCTACTCAACTATTTCAGCTTCCAAGAATCTTTGCCAGTGGCCCCGGATTTTTCCGTAGGGGAGGGGATGGAGGGAATCTTTCACTTTATATTTTTGTATTAAATTCTCTACAGTAAGCACACACAGCTTTTTGGGATAAAAAAGAAAAATGTTCTTAGATGTACAAATTCTTAAATTACAAAGACACAGAACTAATAATTTTTTGATAATGTGAGTGATTATTATCAACCCCAAATACACTGTGCAGCGAGTATACTGACATTTCAAACTACTTTTAAAAAGAAGAGTCAGGTTCGCTGGAACAAAAATTAAAACTTCCCAATGTCTTAATTCAGCATTATTTAAAACATAATACAACACAGTTACCCACAATGCCAGTTGCATTATTAACTGGATTCAGGAAAAAAAAAATAGTTTTCATAAATATCAAATTGCAAAGCAACATATTGAAAGTCATCCAAAAACAACTTGTAGATCACTGAAGGTCACAAAACCTTGAGATCCTTGTACTAGTCTCACCGCTGGTAGTAAAACATTGGCTACTAATGAAGGTACAAACAAGGAACTGGGTCTGTATTTATTTACGACCACCGTGTTAATTTCTCTCAGTTCACCAGGCCCAAGCCCCTGTTTTTTCAATCTTTCCATTCTTCCCTAGACTCACCCGGAGGAAGTCTATGTAGATCAAAGGCATTCATAATGCTATGTGACAATACAGAAGAACCAGTGACTCACCTTGTAGGTCATAAGGCATGGGTGTCATGTGGAAAGGATGCCTGTAGTCCTGGATGAGGGATGTATTAATGTAGCTTGTGTCTACAGCAGGGAGGCTTGGGGTGCGGGACACTGGAGATGCTTGATGTGGAAGACTTAATATGCTAGAAGGAAAGGTTCGCATAATTTTCATGAGTCAGTTGAACTTTTAATTCTAACAAGGGGACCACATCTTGCAAAACGAGTCCTAGCTTTTGTGCTGAAAATAAAAAGACAAGCAAAGCAATACATAATTTAAACTATCATAATTATTTGGAAATAATCTGTATATAGAGTAGCACTTTGCAGGGGCTATAGGGAGAAATGGATGGGTAAATGATATATCCAACATTCATAAGCCACATGCTGTCTCATCTACACTTTTGGAATGCAGGGGGAAGGCATGGCTGAGCCACTTCAGCGAGATATGAGTGAAAGATATCTATAGCAGCCAAAATTTGGAAACCTTTTAAAAATAAGCATTGGAATGCTGTCTAGTCAAAAGTATAGGTATGTCCCCACAAAGAAAACACACACAGACAAGCCTGGGAAATGGCAGCAATCTGAGCAGTGGCGCTAACAGCTGGCCCCCACACTTGTAATCTTTACGAGAAAAGAAACACGGTACTGTTTATCCTGGTATTCCCAATGCCCCGCACACTTGTCGGCACACTGTTTGCATACAAAGCCTGCTGAACGAACGGAGGCAGCAAGACAAGAAGATGTGCTCCAAAGTGAACAGGTGGTAGATAGGTTTTAAAGAGAGAATAGTATAATGGCGGGGGGGGGGGGGGGGGGGGGGGAGAACGGGACAAAAAAAAGGGATTCTGGAAGAAAAAAGTGAAATGTTTAAGTAGCTGAGAAATTAAATCTTTTTTTCCTTACAAAAAATTAATTAAAAAAGCAAAATGGAGGGGAAAAGATGAAAAAGACAAGAAAGAACTGAAATGATCTTAAAAAGAAAAAGAATTCTAATAGTTCTGAGTGCAAACATGAGGGTCATGTGCTATCCCAATCATCCAAGAGGCTAACAGGCATATAAGTCATAGAAAATAAAGAACAAAGAAGGTATAAAGAGGCTATTTTTTTGCTTTTAAAACTTCATATAAAGTACTTGGGTGTGGAGATTCAATTTCGATGGTGCAATGCAAGTTCAGAATATTTCAAAAGATGCCAAGGTTGGATTTCCAGGAATAGAGTTCTAGTTATGACCATCCGCCACATTTTCATGAATGGGATATGAAACATAAAATATACTCTCTTCTGCCTCATAAAAAATGTTTTGTCTAATGGAAACTTAATTAAACCTCTTACATCTATAAAAAGTACCATTTTCCATTAGCTGTCTCCTCTGACAATGCCTAAGGGATTATAAGACAGAAGAAAGCAGTTGAAATGCTAGCCTTTGAAAATATCTTGGTATACCAAACAGCAAAGGAAATTTCTGGACGAATACTAAACACTCACTGGCTGAAGACAGCAAAATGTTTTACATTTACTGATGTTTGCCTCTAATTCCTGGCTGGCTCCTTTTCTTTCAATTTTGTGATATTATTCTGAAGATGCATTTCCACCTTTACACTGCACAATAACAAATACAATATGCCTAGGGTTGAGGTTTTTATTTATTGGCTAGTCATTATTGTAAAATGGCCACGAATGCTGAATATGGCATTATTCTTCTAAAAATGCCATAAACTTGCAGGTTGCTTGTTTTTATCCGAAAACAGAGAAAGGTCTGGCATTGGTAAATACTTTATCTGGGTTTAATTGGTCACTGGTAAGCTCAGGAAGCAGTTAATGCACCTAATGTAATTTTCCAAACATAATAAACACAACTAGTTTTGGAAAAACAGCAAAGCAAATGTCCAAAGAATTGAAATACCAGATTTCTAAACACTCCAAAAAGTTTCCTTTAAGGAAAAATGTATAGTCAGAGAGCAAAATTATTGCACAGTTTACGTATATATGTGAATAAATATTCTACAGAGTAGAAGCAACTTACATATATAATGGTGCATTTAATCCATTAGGTATAAACCCAGAGATTTATGAAATACCTTTTAACGTTACAATTATGGTATTTAAAGAAATAATATGGTAATATGTACTTGGTCATAGTAAGATTTGATATTAAATATACAATATCTTGGGATCAAGATTCTACAGATATTTGTTCTAACTATACCGTCTTCTGGCAATTTGACATTTTTTCCCCTCCCACTCAGATTTATAAAATAAGTTGGTGTAAAAACAAGGTCAGGTTTGTTGGGTAACAGGCATCCGGGTAGGCTTTCATCAGACGTAAATCTTCATAAGGTAGGATTTAAAGTGGAATTAGTGTTTAGATATTCGTGTTTTATTTTTTACATAGAATAATGATACTGCTATTAATGTCTTTATTTCTGTCTGACGTGTGCTGATAAGCTACTCTGGAGTGAAAATACTAACCTGTGTAACAGGTTTGATTGTATTATGAAGATTCCTGAAATAGTCAGTTTCTAACAGGCAAGTTACCTTTATCATAATTATGCTCTTTTTACTGCTGCAACTTCTACCTTTCAAGTAACTACAACTATTACCAAATAGAAGATCTTTTATCTCATCCAACAGTATCAAACCTGACAATGATTTGACTCCATGCATGGGAATGCCTGCCCTTGGTCTGGTGTTAACTTTCCCTCTGGAACCCTGAAATTTTGCAACAATGCCTTCTCTCACTTAACATTCCTTCTTCAGGCACTACTGTTCGCTGGAAGGAGATTATTTGACTAGCTCCTACTCAGTTACAACAGGCCACATCATTCTCCCGATATATACCTAAAAGGGGGCACGCCTATTTCTAGACTTCTCTTTGGGGTGCTACAACTGTGCCTCAGCAAAACATGAAGTCTTCTTGTTGAGAATCTCCGACGTGTCTCATGAGGCAGTCCATTTAAAGAGCACAGCTCCTTGTCTTACCATCCTCTACAAAATGTGAAACTCTTTAAAGTTAGGACCGTGCTTACCCATTTTATTATCACCCAGGTTAGGCACAGGGTGTTTTACATAAAGCAGATAACAGTATTTGCTAAAGAGAACTGAAGCATAACCAAGGTACTGATAGGGGACTAATGGGAACTATGGGAAATGAGTCTGCAAAACAGAAAGCATTGGCACTGCAACTTTAGTCTCTGGCTTCCTTCACTGCCCACCTTACACACTCTGAGGCAGCTTTAATGCATTCCTCTGGTCCTCCTCTGCTTTCTACTTGAAATATTCAACCTAGGATTAATCTTAAAGCACACATTGCGTAAATGTTCTAAATCCTACGAGCAGCATTAAGATCACCTAAGAACGGATGAGAGATGTGAGTTTTCTCAGTCCCAACTCCTGAATCAGATGTGTGGGAATAGGGGAGCAATGTGTGTTTTAATGAGCGCTCTGGGTGATTCTGCCAGGCACCAAAGTTTAAGAACCAATGTTCGAGAATCATCTTCTGGTATGATAAATACTGCGTCCAAGGGACTCCTTTAACGCATTGTCCCAGCCCCTCAAATATATCACACACCTGGGGAAACTCCAACCTATTCTTTGATTACTGAGTTTCACAATCATGCATAATCATTTCATTTGGCTGATCTTTTATTTCATTATTATTTTTTAATGTTTATTTTGGAGAGAGAGAAAGAGAGTGAGCGAGTGTGAGCAGGGAGGGACAGAGAGAGAGGGGAACAGAAGATCTGAAGCAGGCTCTGAGCTGACAGCAGCAAGCCTGATGTGAGGCTCGAACCCACAAACTGTGAGATCATGACCTGAGCCGAAGTCGGACACTCGACCAACTAAGCCACCCAGGAGCCCCTACTGGCAGAATTTTTTTTAACTGTATTTGCAAAATTAACTTTCCCAATGACTTGTTAAGGTCTCAGTTACTTACCCTTTATTATTTAGTGGTGATGTGGGAGACAGGGAAGGACAGGTCCTCTTGGCAGAAGGCTCTTCCTCCTCTTCATCAGATGAACTGTCTATGGTTAAATCAATCACCTCCACTTTCTTATTTTTATTTGAGGACGGGTGGTGAGAAGCCACCTGATGCTCCAATGTGGAGCTCAAGCATCCTGTGTAGGAATGAATAAAACACAAGGTAAAAAAGACCCATGACGACACGTCTCTTTTTTCCTCAGTATGTCTATGGGTTAGTTTATCAGTTACAGTTTAGACTTACAATATTGTTAGGGGCAGAGAGTAGAAAACCAACAGTGGCTCTGTTCCCCTAAGCTTAAAACTACTATTGATTATTGGTTGTTAAAAGTTTTTTGTTTTTAATTTTTTTAATTATTTTTTGAGAGACACACACACACACACACACACACACACACACACACACACACACACAGAGTACAGGAGGGGGAGGGGCAGAGAGAGAGGCAGACACAGAACTCGAAGCAGGCTCTAGGCTCCGAGCTGTCAGCACAGAGCTGGGTGCAGGGCCCGAACCCACAAACCATGAGATCATGACCTGAAGATCATGACCTGATCTTGAGCTGAAGTCCATGCTCAACCAACTGAGCCACCCAGGAGCCCACCCCCCTTTTTTTAAAAGCAAAAAAAAAAAAAACAAAAAAACAATTCTGAATTAGGGCAAACAATCAAAATGTATGTCTATTTCAACATAAAAGCAGTTTGAGGGTAAATACCATACATTACATATGTACCTAGGATACTTAGGAAATGTATGGTAACACTTTTTAAATGTCATAGCATCCTTCCAGCAAAAACATACTAAAAACCAGAAAAATAACATAAATGGAAAAGAAACATTCACTAATCTTGACCAAACCTTTTAAAAAGTTTAAATGATACCATTTCAAAAGTATGACCTTACAAATGACTTATTTGTTTGTTACTTTGAAATCTTACACCAGAAAAACTTTAAAGCTAGCAAAGTGAATTTAAAAGGAGTTTTACTACTTCTGAACATTTAATCAATAATTTAATAGAGTTATTGAGCGACCCATAAACTGCTGAGTTTTTCGGAAATGTGTACTTTTTTAAAAAAACTTATTTTTTTTCCAGTAATCTCTACATCCAACACAAGGTTCAAGCTCACAACAATAAAATCAAGAGTCGCATGCTCTACCCACTGAGCCAGCCAGGCACCCCCAGAAATATATGCATTTTAATAGTAAAAATCAAGGCTACACAATAACAGGGAGACTGCCCCACCCTTCTGGAAAACCAGCACTCACCATCAACTCCATTGTAAGAGGCAGAAACTTCCTGTACTTCCTTTTTGGATCTCATAGGTGCCCAAGAGCCATCCTCCTTAAACTGTATTTCATCACAGTCTGTACAGTACTTTAGGATTTCCATAAACAAGCTATAAAAAGCAATTGGTCCTTTGAATATCACATTCTAAATGAAAACAGACTAGAAGTATTGCTGTTCAAAAAACATTCAGACCTCCTATATTTTGTACAAGTATAAATGAGAAAGAAGAAAGCCAAACAGATAAGTTGTATTTGTTCTCAAATTCTAGGGCTAAATAGGAATATGGTTACTTAAATTATGGTACCTTATATGAGCAAATATTATGTAACTATGAAAAATGAAGTTTTCAAACATTTTTAATAATAGGGGAAAATACACACAGAAAGTGGGAAGAGGCCAAGAAAATAAAATTCTTCATTTTAAAAATAAAATTCTGTGTGTAAGTGGTATATAAACAGCAGTTATTTCTGACTGGTGACATTATGAGTAGTTCTATTTCTCCTTTATATTCTTGTGCATAGTCCAAAGTATCTACAATAAGCATATCTTATTTGATAAACTGAAGCAATACATACAAAAAATATGTACTGAATGTTAAGTCTCCTTGAAAAATAACATGCAGATATTAAGAAATGGGATTTGCAAGACAGTGGATAAAATTGTCAAATTCTGAAATGAAACCAAAGGCTAAAAAATATTAATACTGTACAATCACAATTATGTGAAAACAAAAATTAGAAAATACACCACAAAACCCTTTCATTTTCCTATGTTTTTCAGTTTTTCTTAAATGTGTGTATAGATACGTGCACATGAGTATATGGTTTTTAAAATAAAGAAAAATCCCAATTGATGGGGGGAGGGGATCTAGAGCTATATAATATACAGAGTTGGTAAAATATCATTCAATTTAGATTTATCAGTGATCACTGTCATTTCTAAAAAATTAAACATAAAACATTTAAGTTACATGTTTACTCTTTTCCCACGTTTGGCCTGACATCTTTCAAGCTCTAGGTTACACTGTATTGCTAAATGTATTCCGCTCCTTATGTTACATCTTCAGGCTCCTATGTTTTCTCAAATGCTGTAGATAAGCTGCCTTAAGTGTCTTGCTAGAGTACAGGAAATATCAAGAAGATCCTTCTTTTCACAATTTATCCTTGTTCAGCGGCAAAAAGGACAAGAAAGGAGTCTAGAGAATAGGGGTGCATTTAGAGAAACACTCCAAGATGTCTGGAAGGACAGAGAAAACACAGGAGTGTTAAAAAAAAAAAAAAAGATAACTGACTATTGTGATGCCGTAGGCGGACAAGAAAGACAAAGACAAGTACTTCAGAGGAAACAGAAACAAAGAAAGCTGCTATTCAGCATGTTGATCAGTTATGAAGCCCTTACAGCCCTTACAGTGGGGAACAGGTATGATGAACCAGGACTGAAGGAGAAAAATCTGCAAAAATAGGTTAGCTTCTACTAAAAAAGCCTAATGGGGGTGTGCTGAAATTAGCCAGAGTGTCACAGTCCTGCCATTCATTCTTTCTCTAATACGGCCTACATGGCTGGGACAGATGGGACTCATGTTAGGAAAAGGTGTAAGCATACCCTGCTTACAGCCAGTGCTACTTTAAATGGTAAAAGTCGGGAGAGACAGACGGTAAAGCATACACTTCCCAAACAGAGGACATCAAGTTAAAAGGGAAAAATGCTCACAATATTAATTACTTACTTTGAAAAGTATTAATTTCTAGAATCATGAAAATTCTAAAAATGTACTACTTAGAAAACACTACCTGCAGAATTTTCATCCTAAACCTGATAGATCACAAATTCAGATAATAGATGGTCATTCCAAGGTATAAGGAAACACTGTAAATCAACATACCCATCAATAATAAGGTGTTCATACGGAGCCTTCTTATCACAGACAGGACAAACCCAGGTTGGTTTTTTCTCATTCATCTGAATGTAAAGAGTTGCATCAAAACACTGTAGGTGAGAACATGTTAGGGCCCGACATGGAATTGTCAGCCGCATTTTACCAAGCTTGAAAAGAGAGAGACAAAAGCAAATATTAGACAATGGTCATTCAATTTAAGTTTTGATAAAAATCTCCTGAAACGCAATGTGTATGTATTCTGACTTAAAGCATATTGTATTTACTTTTCATCAATATGAAAGAACATTAAATACATTTCCTATGGACCCTACATATTAAAAAATTATAGGATTTCTTTAGATATTAAACACAGTGACTCTGGAAAGTCTACAGGGGCACCTGGGTGGCTCAGCTGGTTAAGTGTCCGACTTTGGCTCAAGTTGAGGTCTCACGGTTCATGGGTTTGAGCCCCATGTAAGGCTCTATGCTGACAGTTCAGAGCCTGGAGCCTGCTTCAGATTCTGTGTCTCCCTCTCTCTCTGCCCCTCCACAACTCACAGTCTGTCTGTCTGTCTCTCTCTCTCTCTCTCTCTCTCAAAAATAAATAAACATTAAAAAAATAAAATAAAATAAAATAAAATAAAATAAAATAAAATAAAATAAAATAAAATAAAATAAAAAAAGAAAGTCTACATCAAGGGTTATTCCACCTGACATCCATAGCTCACAGATTAGCTTTTGGGGGAAAGAACCATGAACCCCTTAAAATTATATGCCGAATTCTGTAAGGGTGTGCATTTTTCCAAAAAGAGCGCTGTTACCAAATTCTCAGAGTAGTCCCTCATCTAAAAAAGTTATAAACCACTTTACAAAGGATTTGAGGAAATGAAAAAAGAATGTTACATTAAATACTGCAAGATAACAGATATGAAGACATTCAACCTGATCTCTGAATGAGATCCCTAGGATGTCTGGCATAGTTGCCAAATGGCAGCTCTGAGAAGGAGGTCGAGTGTGTGCACTCTCTGTACTTCTCCCCTCCCTGGGCATTATCACACACTATTCGGCAAACATCCCTAGACCTAGCATCTCCACCATGTTATGAGACTTCCTCCTCTCGCCTTAAGCTGAGGCTCAATAGTCTGCCCTATGAAAAATGAAACCTACTTCATCCGGTCCTGAGATGGTAGCTTGCGCCCCGGGCACGGAAGCCGCACTGCGAGCTGCCGTATCACAACTCCTTTCCTGGGGGCCACCTCACACGGTGCAGCTGGGTTGCCACCATTCCCTGCCCCCCTGCCCAAAGGCTACAATGGCTATACAGTATGAAAGTTATCTACTTTCAATAACCACACTGTTTGCGAACCAGGAAAAGATTCTGGACATAATCTGCAAGCTTGAAAAATATAAAGGCTTGAAAAGGGTAGGAGTTAAATGCGGAAAAAAAGAGGAAAAGAGTTTTGGCTCAGAAGAATTTCAGGAAAATGTGCAATTTCCTAGTCTACCAAGGAAATTAACTGTCATTTGTGGTCCTAAATTATTGTTCTGGTACCAATGATTTAGTGTGCCTCTAGGAAAGGCACTTAACCTTTCTGGGCCTCTTTTTCTATCTCCAAAGTAACACTGCTTCCTCCTCACTTCAACAGGATGTAGTGATCGAGAACAAAACAGGACCCAGAATGTGCCATAAACTTGTGAGAAGGGAGTAGCGCCAGCTCCGTGTCAGAAGCATGGACAGGGGAGACACAGAGAAAACTGACAGCTCCTTTCTCTGGGTGCCCACCCCACCCTGTGCGTGATAATGTACTATCTGTTTATGTATCTGTCGCCTTCTACCAGAAACACACCCGACTCAGTTCCTCATCCCTGGCACCTGGAAATGTATGTGCTATATACAGCAGGAAGACGGTCCTGTGTGTGGACACTTAAGGCTTTGTGCTCACTGAGCAGCTCTGGGAGGGAGCACTCATGGAGAGTGTGAGGCCCTACACAGCACTTTATGAGCCTGTCCCGAGTACGAATTCTGGAGTTAGACTGCCTAGGTTTGAATCCTGGCCACGCTAGGTAGTGTGAGAATCCTGAATGTCATTTAGTCTCCCTAAGCCTCAGCTTTGTAAAATGGGGATAAAAATACCATCTACATCTTAAGACTGTGGGATTTAAACTGTATTTACTGTATGCTGCCAGACACATAGTAAGTGCTCAGTATATGTTCCCCCATTACAATAAAACTACAGAGCCACTATTTGCTTCCAATTACTTTGTCAGCTAGTGGGAGACACACCCCCTTTTCAGCTCAGTACTTCTTCCATTCTGTGCTCACATAAGATAAGGCAACTCATTACTCCTTTCTACTCTTCTATTCAATTTTTATGATTTGATTTACACAAGCACCCGATAAAAAGGCCAAAAAGGACAAACTAGTTCTTATAACAGAAGAATACCTATTTGCTGTTAGCTAAGACATGTTGCATTAGTCTAGAAACATTTTCCAAAGAACAATCTGGATGGTGATGCTAAATTAATTTTTTATATCTTAAAGCACACCTTAACTTACCTGTGAAATAAAATTCCTACCGCTTAAATACTAAGTAGAGAAATCACAGACTTGAGAATCCTAGACAAATAAAGTAATTGTGGATAAAGTCCATGTAGTACAGAACTAGTGAGCCACTTCTGATAGTTTATGAAGACAATGGATCCGAAGGAAGAAGACTATTTTCAGAATGCAAGCCACACAACCACAGAACTTATACTCTGAAAAGCAGTTAACTCTCTAAACAATCGTCTCACATGCCTCTCTCCCCCCTCATAATCCTCACTTGGTCAGCTCACCTTTTTGGTGAGAGAGTAACTCTCAAGCCCTTATGATCAGCCACACTGACAAATCTGTCTACAGGATTTTTAAGGAACACTGCTAAGTGGATGCTGCAGGAAACACATTTATAAATGGGGACAGAAGAAGAAAAGTTCCCTTGCAAATGCACTGTTGATTAGCTGTCACAAAACGCTTTGCTTCAAAGAATCACGAAGTAACTGTTATGTGGTAATACTCCCCATACTTCTGATTTTAAAAACAATCTCTAAATCCTAAATATTTATCTACAAATGGACACTGACTTCTCTAACATGGTATTAGGAGAAGAGCAGGGCTTTAAACATCTTCATCTCATAATTACAAATTCCCCCTTTTCCTTCATAGGACATTGGATATTTGCATCATTTGCAAATAAACACTCTGTATGCAACCCCCAAACAAGTTTTCCAATGCCACTAGCCCTACTATAATATATAATTGTACTACTTAGTAACTGATGGCGCTGTAAGAGAAAATACCCTATACCCTAGAGATGTTCAAGCTAGCTTATGTCCAAAGGACCTTAGAGAGTCAATAATATGTATTTTTAAATCTGGTAAAAAGAAAGGAATAGTGGGGCGCCTGGGTGGCGCAGTCGGTTAAGCCTCCGACTTCAGCCAGGTCACGATCTCGCGGTCCGTGAGTTCGAGCCCCACGTCGGGCTCTGGACTGATGGCTCAGAGCCTGGAGTCTGCTTCCGATTCTATGTCTCCCTCTCTCTGACCCTCCCCCATCCATGCTCTGTCTCTCTCTGTCCCAAAAATAAAATAAACGTTGAAAAAAAAATTTAAAAAAAAAAAAAAAAAAAAAAAAAGAAAGGAATAGTGATATCAAGAATAATTTCACTTTTTCTTCATCATCATCATGTCATAAATAAATTCCCAAGGAGTTTATTTTTTTCTTTTATCAACTCCAAGTCATTTGTATTGAAGTTCATAGGTCTGGGGAATATCTTACAAAGTAGGTTCTCAAACATTCTTCCAGCTGTATTTTTAATAAATCAGAACTAAAATATTCCCAAAGAACAAAAACATTTCTAATTATTTTCATTGCCTTTAGCTAAATGTTCACAAACAACAGAAACTCATTTATTTTGAGCTGTGTATATCACAACAAGGGCAATTCAAATGCACAGTCAGGCATCATATTTACATATTTCAAAGGGAACAAATCTTTTTTATTATTCTATAAATTTGATATATAGATGAGTTGTCATTACTAAGTTTTACTTTTTAGAATAAAAACATACCTAAAATATACTGCCTTAATGTTCCAGAATAATTGTAAAGGGATTTTCCCTTTAGCCAAATAGAAATCCATAAAAGTATTATAATTATGGATTATATATAGTTTTTTTCTATATCCTGAATTTTAAAAGCAGATGTCAATTTAAAATGAACTGCTAAAACTGTTGAAACTAAAAAGGGAAGAAACGGTGGTGATATGGAAAGAAAAATTAAAAGCTGGTGCACTAAATTAAGAGGTGCAAGTGGCAAAACATGATTAACATTTTCTAATAATATAGAGATCACCTGAACTATAAAATTTAGAACTAGTTCTATAAGTAAAAACATCAAGATTTATATTACAGCGCTCATTTATGTGAATAAATGCTTCATCTAATGATATAAACATCATAGATATTAGAACAACTGTAAACACTTTTAAAAGGAGACTGCAGAAAAACAAGACTTCTTCCAGTGATTTAAATGGGAAATGAAGCTTCTGCACTTTTCTAAATTTCTCATAGTCTCTAACCTGGTATTCTGTAATGAAATGGGATGACAAGAAAACACATGGAAGGGGAAAATAGATAAATAGATAAATTGGGGCTTGGGGGAAGGAGGGGAGGATAAGCAGGTATCTTTTTTCGTTTGTTTTTAATCTTTGTCTTCTTCCTACCTTCCACTCACTTGGTTTGTGAGCCATTTTCCTACATGTTAAAAAATGCCAGCTTCCTTTACACCATAGTCTATTATAACATTTACCTAGTTACTTAAGAATCCACCCCATGACTCTGAGGCCTATATTTTTTACTGTGGTAAAGCATGTAACATTAAATTTAACACTATAACCGTTTCTAAGCATGCAATTCAGTAGTGTTAAGTATATTCACATTGTTGTGCAAGAGATGTCTAGAACTTTTTCATTTTGCAACACTGAAATTCTATAACCACTGATTCCTCCTCCCCTCAGCCCTTGGCAATCACCTTTCTATTTCCTGTTTCTATGATTTTGATTGCTTTAGATACTTCATATGAGTGGAATCATAGAGTATTCCTTTTTTTGTAACTGGCTTATTTGCTTATCAGAATGATTTAGAGTTTCATCCATGTTGTAGCATATGACATGGTTTTCTTCTTTTTAAATGCCACATAATATTCCGTTGTATGTATATACCACATTTTCTTTGTCCATTCATCTCTCAATATACATTTGGATTATAATAACCTCTTGGCTATTACGAATCATGTTGTAATGAACATGGGTGTGCAAATTACCTCTACGAGATCCTGCTTTAAGTTCTTTTGGATATATACCCAGAAAAGGAATTGCTGGACCATGGGGTAATCTTATTTTTAATTTTTCCTGAGAAACTTCCTTACTGTTTTCCATAAGGGCTGCAGCATTTTACATTCCCACCAACAGTGTGCAAAAGTTCCAGTGCCTCTGCATCCTCACCAACACCTGCTATCTTCTTTTAATACTGGCCATCCTGATGGGTATGAAGAGATAACTCATGCAGTTTTGATTTGCAATTCCTTAGTGATTAGCAATGTAGAACATCTTTCTATGTGTTTATTGGCCATTTGTAAATCTTCTTTAGAGAACTCTCTATTCAAGTCCTTTGCCCATTTTTAAATCAGGTTGTTTTGTTATTGTTCTTGTTGAGGTATATAAGTGTCTTATATATTCCAGATGTTAACCCCTTATCAGATACATGATTTGCAATGATCTTCCATTCCACAGGTTGTCTTTTCACTCAGTTGTTTTGTTTGTTTTGTTGACATGCAGAAGTTTCTAAAGTTTGGGGTAGTCCGTTTGTCTATTTTTGCTTTTGTTGCCTGTGCTTTTGGTGTTATATCCAAGAAATCATTGTGAAATTCAATGAAGCTTTTCCCTACATTTTCTTCTAGGAGTTTAAAAGTTCAAGGTCTTACGTTTTAGGTCTTTAATTCATTTTGAGTTATCTTTTGCATATGGTGTAAAGTAAGGGTCCAATTCCTTATTTTTCATATGAATACCCAGTTTTCTCAACACCATTTGTTAAAGAGACTGTCATTTCCTGGCACTCTTGTTGAAAAGGAACTTGGCCCATAAATACAAGAGTTTGTTTCTGAGTTCTCTATTCTGTCCCATTAGTCTACATTATCTATCTTATGTCCATGCCACACCATCTTAATTACTGTTGCTTTGTAGTATGTTTTTAGATCAGGGAATGTGAGGGTTCAAACTCTGTTTTCATTAAGATATTGCTTTGGCTCCCTGGGGTCATTTGAGATTCCACAGGAATTTCAAGATTTTCTTTCCATTTTCTGCAAAAAATGCCATTGAGATTTTTTTTTTTTTAATGTTTATTTTTGAGAGAGAGAGAGAGCGCGAGTACAAGCAGGGGAGGGTTACAGAGACAGAGGGAGACAGAATCCCAAACAGGGATACAGGGCTTGCACTCACAAACCATGAGATCACAACCTGAGTCGAAATCAAGAGTCAGACACTTAACCTAGACACCGCTCTATTGGGATTTTGATAGGATTGCACTGAATCTGTAAATCACTTCGGGTAGAATATTTTAACAATATTCAGCCTCTAATCCATGGACCTGGGATGTCTTTCCATTTACTTATGTCTTCTTTAGTTTCTTTCAGCAATGTTTCATAGTTCTCAGTGTACACGTCTTTTGTTTCCATGGTTAAGGTTCTTCCTATTTTATTCTTTTTGATGTAATCATAAATGGGACTGTTTTCTTAATTTCCATTTTGGATTGCTGACTGTTAGTATTTAGAAACACAACTAAGATTTTGTATCCTGCTGAATTTGCTTATTAGTTTGAACAGTTTTTTGTGGAATCTTTAGGGTTTTCTATACAATAGATCATGTCATCTATGAACAGAGATGATTTTACTTCCTTTCCAATTTATATGTTTTATTTCTTTTTCTTGTGTAATTGCTCTGGCTAGAATTTCCAGTACTGTGTTGAACAGCAGCGATGAGGGTGAGCATTCTTGTTCCTGATCTTAGGGGAAGAACTTTCAGTCATTCTGTGCTGAGTACCATGTTCACTGTGGGCTTTTCAGGTACAGCTTTTATTATGTTGCAAAGGCTTCCTTCTATTCCTGGGTGGCTGAGTGGTTTTAGGACGAAAGGGTATTGAAATGCTTTTCTGCATTAAGATAATCATGTGGTTTTTGTCCTTCATTTTGGTAATGTGGTATATCACATTGATTCATTTTTGTATGCTGACCCATCTTTACATTCCAGCTACAGATCCTACTTGGTCATGGTGTGTGATTTTTTTTAATGTGTCTGGTTTTGGGATCAGGGTAATGTTGACTTCAGAGAATGAGTTCGGGAGTATTCTCTCCTCTTCAATTCTTTGGAAAAGTTTAAAAAGGATTGGTGTTATCTCTAAATGTTTGGTAGGATTCTCTGGTGAGGGCACTGGGGTGCTGGACTTTTTTCTCTGTTGTGAGATTTTTGATTGGTGCTTCAATTGCTTCACTAGGTATAGGTTCAGGTTTCTTATGTCTTCATGATTCAGTCTTGGTAGGTTGTATGTTTCTAGGATTTATCTATTTAAGTTATCCAGTCTGTTGGAATATAATTGTTCATAGTAGTTTGTTACAATCCTTTTTATTTCTGTCATATTAGATCATCAGCTGTAGTATCTTCTCTTTCATTTCTCATTTTAGCTACTGGAGTCTCCCCTCTTTTTGCTTGATCTAACTAAGGGTTTGACAATTTTGTTGATTGTTTTGAAAAACCAACTCTCAGTCTCATTGGTTTTTTGGGTTTTTTTTTTCCCCTATTGTTTTTCTATTCTCTGTTTCATTTATCTCTCTGCAAATCTTGGTTATTTCCTTCCTTCTGCTGACTTTGGGTTTAGTTTTTTTTGTTTTTTTTTTTTCTTTTCTTTTTTCTTTTTCTAGTATCTTGAGGCATAATGTTAGGTTGTTGTTTGAGATCTTTCCTTTTTTAACTTAAGTATTAACTACTATAAACTTCCCTCTTCCTGCTGCTTTTGCTGCATCCCGTAAGTTTTGGTATATTTTGTTTTCATTCTCATTTGTCTCCTGATTATTTGTGACTTCTTCTTTGACACGTTGGTTGTTTAAGAGTGTGTTGTTTAATTTCCATCTATTTGTGGATTTTCATGTTTTCCTTCTGCTACTGATTTCTAGTTTCATCCCATTGTGGTCAGAGAAGATACTTTGTATGACTTAAACTTGTTAAGGCTTGTTTTGTGCCCTAACACGTGATCTACCTTGAAGAATGTTCCAACTGCACTTAAGAAGATTATGTAATCTACTGTTGTTGGACCTACTTTGTAAGGTCCAATTGGTCTATAATGTTTAAGTCCTCTGCCTCCTTAGTGACTTTCTGGCTGGTTATTTTACTTATAACTGAAAGTGGGATATCAAGTTTTCTGCTATTATTGTGTTGCTTTCTAGTTCTCCCTTTAGCTCTGTCAGCAATTACATCATGTATTTGGGAAATCATTTTAATAATAATATAAAAAGGCTGGAGTCAAAACAATTTGCCTAAGAAAGACTAGATATAATAAGGAATAAAAAGGTAGAAGGATATATGCCAAATGATAGGATTTGGTGGGTTTTATTAACTCCACTGTATTTCTGTAATTTTACAAAAGCTTAATAATGAAGATGGGTTCCCTTAGCAATAATTATAAGGCAAAAAAGTTTTTTAAGAGCTACATCAAATATAGTATTTTATATGAATTCAAGAGCTAATGACTTTTTCATCTTGTGTTTGAGATTTTATAAACTATAAAAGACTAAGATGTAGGACAAATAACATTTAATTTGTTTCAATTCTTTGTTTATTTAAGAATACAGTAACTTCATCTTTGTCTTAGATTAGTTGGATTTCAATATTCAAAGCTTTCAATATCAAGTCTGCCTTGGGGCGCCTGGGTGGCGCAGTCGGTTAAGCGTCCGACTTCAGCCAGGTCACGATCTCGCGGTCCGTGAGTTCGAGCCCCGCGTCGGGCTCTGGGCTGATGGCTCGGAGCCTGGAGCCTGTTTCCGATTCTGTGTCTCCCTCTCTCTCTGCCCCTCCCCCGTTCATGCTCTGTCTCTCTCTGTCCCAAAAATAAATCAAGTCTGCCTGAACAATCCAGGCAAATCAGGAAACAGCTGTGTCCTCTTAGTTTTCACACTTTCTCCCTAATTTAGGTATGATTAATTTGATTAATTATAAAAAGGTAATTAAAATGTCAAAGTAATTTACTCCTAGTTTTTCACATATTTTTGTATGAAAACCACATGCAATTACCACTCCTACAACTGGTGGGCCTAACATCAAGCTAGTTAAGCAATAAAGCTTTTTGAAAAAATGTTCGCTTATTTATTTTGAGAGAGAAAGAGAGTGCACAAGTGGAGGAAGATCAGAGAGAGAGAGGGAGGGAGGAAGGGAGAGAGAGAGTAAGAGAAAGAGAGAATCCCAGGCAGGCTCCATGCTATCAGCGCAGAGCCCAACATGGGTCTCAATCTCATGAATCATGAGATCATGACCTGAGCCGAAATCAAGAGTTGGACATTTAACCGACTGAACCACCCAGGTGCCCCCAAGAAATAAATCTTATCACATCTTTGGGGGAAACTTTTTCACTACAAGTTTAATCATCCTGGTATGCTTTGGGCCTTATTTATATTCATTTTGTACAAATGATTTTGACCTCATTTTCTGGTTTAAAAATATTTGTTTTTTCATGCATAATCAATTCAGTTATTCAGGCTAAATAGAACAGTTTTTAATCGGTGGATTCTTACAACGTAGACATTGTTGGCAAAATGGTTAAACTTAATGTGTGAGTAAGTCATGGCTAGATTTCTATTCGAAAGGATATTATTTTTAAAAATGTAATTTTAGGAGTGCCTGGATGGTTCAGTCAGTTAAGGATCTGACTCGATTTCGGCTCTGGTCATGATCTCACTGTGAGTTCGGAGCCCCACGTCAGGTTCCTTGCTAACAGTGCAGAGTCTGCTTGGGATTCTCTCTCTCCCTCTCTCTCTGCTTCTTATCTGCTTGTTCACTCACTCTCTCAAAATAAATTAAAACAAACATTTAAAAATGCAATTTTAATAAATACACCAAGATAATACATATTCCTTATTTGAACACTTTACACTTGAGTCTGAGAGACAATCATGAGTCACAAGCAATATTTAAATATATCTTATTAAGAGTAGAAAATTTTTATAGACTTAATAATTTGGTTAGATTCCAAATCCTACGACTAAATAATAATGTCTTTCTACTTTTCAGAAACTGTGACAAAGGTGGGCATATTTCAAAAGTAAAACATAATACTGCAAATACCAGGAATACTTCATGAAAGGAGAAAAATGTATGTTGAATCTTCTGAAAGGCAAATATTAGTTAACACTTACTGGACATAGTAGAGAAACCCTTAGGCTGGTTGTAGCTATTTCACTGTCTGGATCCGCAGTCAATTTCTCTTTAACTGACATTCATTGAAGAGAAAACAAACAGAACATGTTGATTAAAGATACATCAGTGATGCAACATTAGAAAAAGAATAAGGAACTTAAAATGAGGAAGCTTAAAAAAAATGAACTCAAAAATAATCCGTTCAATTATTTCCAATTAATTGAATGGAAAGATAAAAACAATTACACGGTTTATAACTTCTTCTCATCCATGGAACAAAAACTACATTGCATTAACATAAAGGAAATCTGTATAGTAAACTGACATATTCACCTGACGGCAGAATCTTTTCCTTTTATAATTCTAAGAAACTGGATAAAGTTGTTCTTTCTTTTAAATTATGACCAATATTATAAGAAATTATAATAGTGTAAATAGAATACACAATAGTGTAAATAGAATTATCAACATTTATAAATTTTTCCAAAGCTCAGATTATAAAATAATTAATACATCTTATACACTATATTAATTATTCTATTTTTCATTATTAAATTTTTCTATTTTTCTATTAATTCTACTTTCAAATTATAAAAAAGCTCAATTTCTTTTCTTCCACATAATTATTTGAGTTTTATACTTATTTATCCATAAACTAATTATGCTAATATTTTAGGCAAGTCAATTCTCCTCTCCTTATTTGCTTCTAGCAAATAAGAACTCACACACTAGATAATCTCTGGGTCTCTTCAGTTCAAACTTCCTGAGGTTCTTAAGAGATAGGGCACTAGTAATAATGGCTATTTTGCTACTTTCTGTCAGTCTTAAAGGAGTGTAAAGGACCTTTATACTTCTCGCCTGGAATCCTGAGACACATATTTACTTCTGAAAACTTCAATTTGGAACTTTAATTAAATTTCAACACTGAGTTGAGACTGGAAATGCCTAAATGGTAGTACTCCAATAATTTTAGACATTGTTCCACAATGACTCTGAAGTCTGTATGTGTAAGGGGAGGCCCAAGTGGGAGTGGTTGTGTACATAGTCAATTCCAGAAGTTCAGAGCTGTGGCACAACTAAGTGTGACTAGAAAGTTAATATATAGTAGAATTAAGAAAATGGGGAGCAGAAAAGTACTCAGATAAGGAAGAATGATTTCAGAGTAGATGTCTATTGTGCTGATAACCATTTATGAGAATGAAGAGTCCCGCCTTTATTAAACATGGTGATCTTTACAATCTGGATTTTTTTTTTTTTTGAGATGGTCTACATTTTAGATAGTCTATCTATCTCCATAAATTAGTGAATCTCAACTATGATGCACATTAGAACTACCTATAGAGTTCTGTAACTTATAATTGCTCACTGAGTCAGAATGGGGAAGA
The DNA here is from genome assembly GCF_022079265.1 of Lynx rufus. Lineage (NCBI taxonomy): Eukaryota > Metazoa > Chordata > Mammalia > Carnivora > Felidae > Lynx > Lynx rufus. The sequence goes on from NW_025814827.1 coordinate 8,667,745, forward strand.
GGGACACCAACTGGTTGTTTTTTAAAAGCTCCAGATGTGATTCTGATGCCAAGCTTAAAGGTCATTTCATTTAGTTTGGAAATTCCAAGTGTCTGAAATATATATAACTCATAGTCTGCATCCCACACCTGAAAAGGCATGAAATCCCCGGGTTTTAGTTTGGGAAATATAGTTATCATATCACTTATGCTATATATCATATGTCAATTATGGAAACTATACCTGTACCGTTATAGACCCAATCTTAGTCAATCCTTTCTTATAAAGATACATTTAACAAACAGTATCTTTTTAAAAGTAACAAACATGTAAATAGAATTGTAATGTGATTACTGACCATTCCGCATACCTGCAGCACCCTATCACCACCCTACAAACAGCAATGAGAACAATATGGACTTGATCTATTTAAACTTTCACTGAAATGAAGCAGTAACACAGACCATAATATCAACCTTATGCAGAACAGAGTTCAGTGTTTAGTACTTCCCAAAGAAACTGAAACAGGCGAGGCAACCTGAAGTAGTGGTTAAGAATACAGGATCTTAAAAAGAAAAGAAAAGAAAAGAAAAGAAAAGAAAAGAAAAGAAAAGAAAAGAAAAGAAAAGAAAAGAAAAGAAAGAATACAGCCTAACTTAGAATTCAGACTTTAGTCCGGTCATTTAACATTTCTGTGCCTCAGTTGCATCAACTTGTAAATGGTAACAACAGTACTTTATAGCAATGTTCTAAGCATTAAATGAGTTAATACACACAAAATGCTTTAAAATAACCTAATATCAATCACCCTCAATAAATATTAGCTACTGCTACTGTTTTTAAAAATGTCATTTGTATTTTCACTTTCTCTAGGAGATGGCAGGGTTTTATGAAATTATTTTAGAATCAGCTTGTCAACTTCTATTTAAAAAAAAGCTTTGCTTTTGCCTTTGCCCTTAAAGACTCAATCTTAGTCAATCCTTTCATGTAAAGATACTTTTCAAGATTCTACTAGGATCTTAATTGGACTTCATTTTGAAGAGAACTGACATCTTTACAATAACAATACTGAATGTTCTGATCCATTAACATGTCATATCTCCCCATAATTCAGGTCTTATTTTAATTTTTCTCAGCATTGTTTCGAAGTTTTCAGAATACAAATATTTTGTGTGACATATTCCTAAGTATTTCATACTTCTGGATGTTATAGTAAACTGTTTTTTTAATTTCACTTTTCAGTTGTACAGTGCTAACAGAAATACAACTGATTTATAAATTGTGTATTCTGCAACCTTGCTTAAATTAATATTAGCTCTAGTTGCTTTTTAATAGATTCTTTAAGTTGTTTTCTACACAGACAATGAAGTCATCTTCAAATAAAGGCAATAATTATTTATTCATTTCTAATCTGTTGCTTTATTGTGCTTTTTTTCTTGCTTTACTGTGCTAGCTAGGATCGCAAAGGCAATGCTGAACAAAAATATTAAGAGCTGATACTCTTCCCTTTTTCCCAATCATGGGGGTAAAGCATTCTAATTTCTCACCACTAACTATAATATTAGCTAAAGGCTTTTTGTAAATATCATTTGTTACACTGAGACAGCTCCCTTCTCTTCTATTTTGCTGAGAATTTTATCATGAATAGATACTGAATTTTGACCAAATGTTTCTCTTGCATCAATGGAGATGATCATGTAATTTTTTCTTTTTGTTAAGTTTGCTGAGAAGGTGAATTATACTGATTGATTTTCACATATATTGTATGAACCTAATATTCCTGGAATAACCTCTATTTGGTTAATATAGATTGTCTTTTTAATTTTAGTTGAAGTGTAGTTGACATACTGTATCATAATCTTTTTACATATCGACTTAGAATTGACTTAGCCAACAATTCTGAAAACAAAGTTGGAAGACTATTTGACTTCAAGACTCACTAATCATGACTGTTGTATTGGCATAGGAACAGACATATAGGTCAAGGAAAAATAACAGAGTCCAGAAACAGATTCTACATCTATGGTCAAATTGGGTTTTTGAAAGGTGATTAAATGCAGAAAAAGACAGTTTTTTTCAAAAATGTTGTTGGAACTGGGTATCTATATGGGGAAAATGAAGCTCTAACCTTACCTTGCATCATATACAAAAATTAATTTAAAAAAAGAATATTTGTGACCTTAGGTTAGGCAAAGACTTCACAGTATGCAAAAAGCACAACTATTATATAAAAAGAAATGGGGAAAAGATCTGAACAGACATTGCATCAAAGAAGCCATAAGGACAGCAAATAAGCAGAAGGCATCATTAATCATTAGGAAAATGCAAATTAAAATCACAATGAGATACAACTACACACTGACCAAAACAGCTGAAACGCAAAGCAACCTGACAATACCAAGTGGTAGTGAAGATGCAGAAAAACTTGAAATCGCATACACTGTTGGTGGGAATGCAAAAATGGCATATGCATTTTATAAGAAACTGCCAGTCATATCATGTGACAGCAATCCGAGTCCTAATTACCCAAGAGAAATAAAAACATATGTCCACAAAAGTGGGATATCCATATGGAAAATGTAAACATTTTAGCAGCTTTATTTATGACAGCGCAAAACTAGAAACAACCTAAACGTCCGTCAGTTGATAAGTGGATAAACAAATGATGATTCAGGTAAATGGAATACTAAGTAATAAAGAGAAAAAAAACCCTACATGGATGAACCTCAGAAGCCATTATACTAAGTTAAAGAAGTCAGACATAAAAAGGTCCATGCTGCAGGCCTTGAGATACCTGACATTTTAGAAAAGACAAAATTACAGAGACAGAAATCACATCAATGGTTATAGGAACTAGGAATAAGGGGCTGAGATGAACTGCAAGGGGCCACAGGGGAACTTTCTGGGATGAAGGACGTTCTATATTTTGATTGTGGCAGTGGTTCATGATTGCATACACCTGTAAAATTCATCAAACTGTACAATTCAAAAGGTGAATTTTTACTTTTGTAAATTATACTTCAATAAAAAAAAACAAAAGAAAAAAGAGAGACAGGAAAGAAAATCATGTTAAATTTAGTCACAGCAAGTAAGGAAAAATAAAATAAGCAAAGTCCTTATAATGTGAGGGCAAGGAAGTAAAAAATAAATACAGGTTACAATATTTTACCCTGCAACATCAAACAACATGGGGCAAGTCTTCTAGGAATTAAAGTTTTCCTGCGTCACTGTGAGTGCAGTGGTAACAGTATCTTATTATATGACCTATAATGAAGTTATAGCTAGCCACATTAAAATTAATCTTTTTAAAAATCTCTGTTGCCATGACCTATGAGAGTTAGCAACTAGTCGTCACACATGGCTATATCTGAGTTTAAATTAAATATAATTTAAAATTCAGTTCCTCAGTTGCACTGGTCACATTTCAGAACTCAACAGGCACATGTTGCTGGCAGCTAACCCATGGGGCAGGGCAGATGTACATTTCCATCATCACAGATTTTTCTGTTTCTGTTGCTCTAGCTTTTTTTTTTTTTTTAATAAGTTCTATCATTCCTTAATATCAGACTATTTTATAGTAATCCTTTTAGAACTTTAAGGTTGTAAACAACTGAATATATTAAATTCAATACTTTATTTAGGCAAGGAAACAGGCACAGAGACCAAATTTTTATTCTGGATTTCTTTAAATCAGTTTACTTCAACAAAAATCTGAGTATCTACTATGTGCTAGGAACTGTGCATGAGGAATTCGAAGATAAATAAGATTAAATTCCTGCCCAGAGAAACTCAGAGTCTAGTTGACAGCTGAGCTGCTCAGTGGGACCATCTCTAATGTGCTCTAAAAGAAATGTGTTCAGGAAGCTAGATGAAAGTGAACTCATCTACTCCAGAGGTTCTGAGATGCCTCCTGGAAAAAGTGAAACACGAAGGATAACTGAAGTGAGGCAAAGAACAGGGAAGTTCGGAGGCACAGAAAACAATGCTGGCAAAAGTCGTGCAGAAAAGATAAGAATCCAGTATTTTTGGAATATAAAGTAAAAGAAGGGCGAATACAGAGGACACTGGGAAGGGTAAGGGTGAATAGAGAGGACACTGGGAAGCGGTAAGTGTAAACAGAGATGACACTAGGAAAGGTAAGGGTGAACACAGAGAACGGTGGAAAGCGGTACGCAGGTGCCACGACATGGAAAGTTGCACTTGTCATGCTAACAAAGTTAGAGTTTTTACTCTACCGATGTTACAAAGCCATGGATTGCAAGGGAGTGTAAGATTAGGTCTGTACTAATCACTTAGGTCGCTACCAGGAGAGAGATAGGAAGAGGGACCAAGAAAGAAGAGGGATAGATTACTTAAGAATAGATTTTTTAAATAAAGGCAGAATATGAGAGCTTAAATGATGGCAGTGACAGTAGGGAGAGAGAGAAGACAGATTTGGAAAGTATTTAGGCTGGAAGTTTGATAGGATTCAGGGAGTTCAGTTTTAAATACTTGAATTTGGGGGGGCGCCTGGGTGGCTTAGGTGGTGAAGCATCTGACTTCGGCTCGGGTCATGATCTCGCGGTCCCTGAGTTTAGAGTCTGGAGCCTGCTTCAGATTCTGTGTCTCCCCCTCTCTCTGCCCCTCCCCTGCTCACGTGTTGTCTCTCTCTCTCTCTCTCTCTCTCAAAAATAAACATTAAAAAAATTTTTAATACTTGAATTTGAGGACCCAAAAGAATGTTTCTGTGAAGGTGGTTAGCTAACTATGCATATCTATATATGAAACTCAGGGGAAGGTCCCAGATGAGATATGTGCTAATTTAAACCACAAGATCAGATGTGATTATATCCAGATAAAGTATACAGAAAAGTGGGCCAAGGATGACACCCCAGGGAAATGCTTCTCTTAAGCAGGATGCTTCTCTTAAGAGAATCTACTGAAGGTAAGTGATTGAAAAGAAACAGAAGAGAATTTCAAGGAAAAAGTGGTTGGTATGAAATGTAGCAAAAATATCTAAGATGAAAGCTGAAAAAATAAACTTTAAATGTGGCAATCAGACTGTCACTTGTGACATCTGCAAGAGAAGTTTCAATGGAATGATAGGAGGTTAAAGGGCACACTGGGTTGCAGTGAGGAGGGAGACAGATCAAGTGTAGGCTATTCTTTGAAAAAAGTAGGAGGACACAACAGGAAGAAGACAGAACTCTATCTAGATAGAGAATAGCTTGTTTTTATATTTTTTAAACGATGAAAAAGACCTGACAAAGAAGGCTGACAGGGAGAGCTAATAGAGAGGGGTGAACCAAAGTACAGGACAGAGAACAGATAAATGAGGGAACGAGGTCTCATAATACTGCTTCTGGGCATCTGCACCCAGATGTCTCGCAGACATCTCAAATACCAGTGTAAGCACGCACTCTGATCCTTCCAATCTTCTCCACATTGTTTCCCATTTCAGTAAAGGGCACTACCATGTAATCAGTTTAAGAAGCCTAGAATTCCTCCTTGACTTCTTTTTATTCCCTCCCCACATGTAATCTGTCACCATTGCTACCCTTCAACACTTCTCAAACCACCAATTTCTTTTTTTTGTTAATTTTTTTAATGTTTATTATTTGAGAGAGAGAGACAGAGAGACAGAGAGACAGACAGACAGCAATCAGGGGAAGGGCAGAGAGAGAGAGAGAGAGAGAGAGAGGGAGACACAGAATTGGAAGCAGGCTGCAGGCTCTGAACTGCCAGCAAAGAGCCTGACGCGGGGCTTGAACCCACAGACCACAAGATCATGACCTGAGCTGAAGTCGGCCGCTTAACCGACTGAACCACCCAGGCGCCCCTCAAACTGTCAATTTCTATGCCCATTGTCAATACCTATGCTCAAGACACCATCACCTCTTACCTGGACAACAGGTTCCTAACTGGCCTCACCACATCAGTCCAGCCCCTCCTCAGCTCAGTCTTCAGAACAATCTATTTTTTTTTTTTAAATGTTTAGTTATTTTTGAGAGAGAGAGCGAGAGAGAGAGAATGTGTATGTGTATGTGAGAGAGAGAGAGAATGGGGGGGGACAGGCGGGGACAGAGGATCCAAAGCATGCTCTGCACTGACAGCAGCGAGCCTGATACGGGGCTTGAACTCACGAACCGTGAGGATCATGACCTGAGCCAAAGTCAGACGCTCAAAACTCAGGTGCCCCCAAGAGCAATCTTTTTATTGCCCAAATCTGATCATGTCACTCTGCTTAAAAATCTTTTAAGGGTTTTCTATCCTCGACACCTTTATGTCATCTGTATGAACTCACCCCATGGCTATCTCTCTGGCCACTGTCCTCCTTGGTTCTCTCTTCTCCAGCTCCACTGGCCTTGTCTCTTAGCATATTCCCCTCTCTTCTTGGGCTTAACTCTGCCTCATCCTTATAATCTTGTCTTTAAACATCACAGCACCAGAGAGGGCTATGTTCTGTTGTTACCTCCAGAGCTCCCTGTCTTTCTTCTTTAAGGCACATGTCACAACTGTAATTCATTAATGACTTGTTCAATCATTTAATTCTGTCTTTCCCACCAGACTACAAACTTCTAAGGGATGCAGAGACAGTGTGTGTCTTGTTTAATGCTATATTCTCCTGTGCCTGGAACACTGTAGACTCTTAATATAATTTCTTGAATGAGAAGAATAAATGAATGTAAGATTACCTTTGAGCAGAAAAAGGGACATTTACTCCTGAGACTGAAGAGAATAAGTAAGGGTAGTTACAAATGTAGATAAGCTGAAGAGCAGTTATGGTGGCACTAGATTAAGGAAGCAATGGGCAGTTGAGAGAATTAACACCTTGTAGTGCCAATTTTCTTGCAATGGCAGTGTGCTAGTAAGAGAGGGGGAATAGTGTTTGTGTAAAGTGTGACCAAGGTTTAAAATGACTGCTGCAGGGAAGAGGGAGAGAATAGGAACGTGATAAGAAGTAAGTAAAGGGCTGTCTTTGTGATTGAGGGGACAACTCTACACAAAGGTGGAAACCACAAGGCAAAAATCTACTAAATCAAACGAACCAGAGTAGATTTCTCTGTGAAAAGTCTCAATATTGTGGAGTTTATTCTTTCAAGAACATAATAGTGCCTGATTTGATGAATACAACTTTGCCAGCAGAATTTACTGATAAGATTAAGAATGACTTACAGTGAATATATTTTTAGGTAATTTGATTCTTCAAAAATATCTGAGAAATCTGTCAACATTTTGTTCTGTCAAATTGTTTTATACAATCTTTTAATTACACAATTAATTTGTTGGGAAAGTTACTTCTTTATAGATAGCGTAAAGGCAAACAATCTGTTCCTTAGACAATTACAACGAATGCCTTACTGGTAGGATCCAAATTAATGTTTTATTGGTTCTCCAGGCCAGTAAGTAAGATAAGAAAAAACTGCCACAAAAACCCTACCCCATCTGCAACTACTCTCCACTCCTGGCATTGTATCAGAGATGGAATAAATAGCCTCTGAAACAGGAAGTTCTGATTATTTAACAGTGGCTAATAGTGGTTCCTTCCAGAAAATAAAGTAATTCTAGGCTCACCTTCCCACTCCCCCCGCAGACGGTGCTACAAATACAAGTGGAGAAGAGCTAACAGCCGGAACAAAAACCAGCTTGCCTTACTGCTGCTATGACTACCACCACCACCACCACTATTATTCAATAGAACAGCCTCATCTGCCTTATTTGTTGGTATTACTTTTTCCACACAAGCTCACATAATTCCACAGCACTGACTACATGAGATTCTAGCACTATGTGGCACACACGGAGAGTCTCAGTAGAATGACCAGAAATGGACTTCAACAAATGTGAAAAAGAAAAGTTCTTCTCCTGCAAAGCAGATGTGTGTCCCTTTTTTCTCTGTCTCTGCCAACCGGTGCTTCCTCTCCCGTAGACCCCGAACCACTGCTGTCATTCTAGCTCTCTACTGTCTTTTGAGGCATGTCTACAGAGGCATTAGCCAAAATCATGCTCCTCTTGACTCAGGATTACTTGCATTTAAAAAAAAGGATCCTTTTAATGCAGAAAAATCCTTCGATGAACTATTATTGAGGGTATAATGCTATTCAGAGGTAGTGGGATCTTTTACTCTGGCACAGAAACAGGTTAGAAATAAAGATAAAAGCTATGCTACAAAGGAAAGTGAGGGGAAAGCCGGCCTTACTACCTTATTAGTTCTTTCCACCAGCGTGTGTGTGCCTAACTACAAATCTGAGAGTGGGTTTCATTAACCAACTCACATCAAGAATCCTTCAAGAATAGCTATCTAACCCCTGCCTATAAAGTTTTGTTCCCTAAGTGTCCAGCCCCATCCCTGAATCCATCCATGAAGAATCTTTCTCTCACAAAGAAAAGCATAAAAGAACTAAGCTCACCTCTTGGGAAAGGCTGCCAACCTCTGGCCTTAACCCTCAAAAACCGAGGCCAGAACAGTCAATCTACAGACCTTACTACATCTCAAATTCAACACGACAAAATGAACCATCTAGTTATTTGTAACTATAAACCCAGACTTTGAAGGAGCTTTAGAAATCATGTGGCAACAACCTCTTGTTACAGATGAGGAACATGAGACTCAGACTAGAGTGACTTGTCCAAGGTCACATAATTGACTAATGGAACCTATTTCATTATTGTTTTTACCATCCCACAGGCTCTCTTTTTACTTTATTAATGCAAGGGTACAGTCCTCACATATCCCTGCACATTTTTCCTGGATAAGCCTTAAATATAAAATAATTCTCATGAAATACACACCAAAATTTCCTTCCCGTCTCCTAGAATCCCTTAAACATTTATTTATTTTATGCAATTTTAGTAAAATAATCTTCCGTATTCATTTACTGGCTTTCCAAAGTTCATTTTAAGATCAGTAAAATGCAGATTATAAAATATAGGTCATAATAAAGATATTAAAAGATATTACAGATAAAATATAGGTCATAATAAAGATATTAAAACTATTTTTAAGTCTTGATTTACTTTGCTCAGAAAACAAGTTTTCAGTGTTTTGAATCTTCTATGACAATCTCTAGTGAAAAAGAAATTTCTTTTGTTGAAAATTTATTGAGTAGAAAGCACACTACTCTAACCTTTACCAAAATAGTTCAGCTACATAAATGAAATAAGTTTATTATACGTACTTAAAGCTCTAGAATGATCCGGATTCCTTATTCCCTTTGCTCGTAACCTCTGAAGAAGAACTGTTGAGGACAACTGTTTTACAAGATATACTGCCATGGAATAGTTCTGGAAAAAAAAAAAAAAAAAAGATGTAGAAAACAAACAACATATGTAAGTAAATAGTACATCTATTTTAATCTCACAACGATAGGGAAAGAAAACTAACACTTCTTAAAACACCTACTGTGTGGCCAGACACTATCTTAGGTGTTTTTATGAACAGTAATTAATTTAGTCCTAACCAAAAAGGCGCTGAGGTGGTCATAAACCTATTTTTATGGACGAGGAAGTGAAGTGTAGAAAAGTAAAAGAATTTTGCAACTTTCAAGCAACAAAGCCAAATCTGTCATGCTTCCATATTACCTGACTACCTACACTTGAAGCTAATCGATTTGTGGCACCTATATTAAAAACAAAAAACAAAAAACACTATTAAAATTAAATCTAAACCAAGGCCAATAAGATGTCAAAGTCACTATAAACCACATTTGGTAGGTAACAGATATATTTAAATAATAGTACCTATTAAAAAATTACAAATTAGCTTGGCTTCCTAATCTATACCACTGCATCTCTCTTTATGTCTCTAACTAGTTGTGAAAAGACCCTATGTGAGCCATTATCACAAACAGAGGGAATATTAAAGATTCTCAAAGAGAAGCTGCTGGTTTGGCAGATGAATAGATGAATATCCATTACCAGCAGAGGACCGGTAGAGGAGATGGCAGCAGGAGAAGGTAACCAAGAAAATAGTTCATCATAAGCCAAGGCAGAGTGAACGGTACATGACTGGATAAGAGGAAGAAAAGAGAGCTGAGGCTTATTAAGGGTAGGAGAGAGATCTAAATGAGAAGGCCCACTTTCCATTTTGTGTCGGGATCAAGAGGAAGATCAAGAGGTTTGGAGAGAAGCAAAAGGAAAAATACTTACTGCCACCTTCTAGCTTACAGCTACATACAGTTTCTGAAGCACTCTTAACATATACTATCTACTTCATTTAAACCTCACAGAAGGCCTATATAAAAGACAAGAATAAGTATTTTTCTAAGTAAAGGATTCATGGAATGGAGGAACAAAAAGATATGTCACCTGCTCATGATCATGCATCTGTTTGGTGACAGAGCTGGCACTAGAAACCAGGAAGAAAGAGTTGGGATATCGGGACAACGGACTTAATGGCCAAGGCCAGTGTAGTTCTCTACCATTCCTGCTTTTGTGCACCTTGTTTCCTTTGACTCTCCTAACCTAGCCCAACGTATATTCCAACTTTCAGACTTTTAAAAATGCATTCCCCTCTTTTAACAAGAGAAAATATCCCATGTATCCTCTGGTAGGCCAAATTTTCATTTGGAGTTCAGAAACCTATCACATGTTACATATTTTCGGGGGGGGGGTGTGGAAATGAAGGGTCAAAGAAGCTAATTTACAAGTAATCTTAAAACCTGCCTAATTTTTAGAGCATACGTATCAATCTAATGTAAAACTGAAAGGCTTCTTCTGGGGGGAAAAAACCCTTATTCACCTTTATTATTTATTTGATTAATATGACAGAAACTAGAGAAATGCTAATTAACACTGTGAAATTATGTACTGACAGCTTGAGTCTTCAGTACTAGAAATTACCCTCAGGCTTTATATAATTTTTTAAGGGGAGATCAAGTAGAAACCACAACTACAAGTTTAGTGAAAAGGTATGTTCATTCTAGTTGAAACATGTAACAAATTAAAAAAAGGAGAAGGAAAAAGAATCTGAGGCATTTATTAACAAATGCCACTTGTACTGATAATACAGAATTTAATTCTATAGCACTTGAAAGAGATTCAGCAGCAAAAAATCCCCCAAACTTTACAGTGGTATAATATCTCCTTCAGGTAAACGATAACACATTGTTTCTGCTAACCCTTCAATTACTACTTACCTCCCAACTACTCATATATATTGCATTACACTGATGTTTTTGTCAAGTGTCTTCTCAAAAGTCTTCAAAATTGTGTATCAAGTTCACAGGACGTTTTCTCCATAATTAAGATATAATCTACTCATTAAGTGCCCTTTATACCAGTATCTAAATAACTTTTCTCTAAACAAAGAGAGTTTAATTAATGCTAAATACAGTGATTACCCTGACAGGATAAAAAGTTATAATACAGTTCACTTATTTCCTTCCAGCACTGTGCTAGCTCTTCTGTTTCAAAAAATATTGTCTTTTTAAAATTGAGATATAGGGGTGCCTGGGTGGCTCAGTCAGTTAAGTGTCCAACTCTTGATTTTGGCTCAGGTCATGATCTCACAGTTTCTGAGTTCGAGCCCCGCATCAGGCTCTGTGCTGACAGTGTGGAGCCTGCTTGGGATTCTCTCTCTCCCTCTCTCTCTGCCCCTCCCCTGCTCTCTCAAAAAATAAAATAAAATAAAATTTAAAAATTAAAAAAAATTTTTAATAAAATTGAGATATAACTGACATAAAACACTATGTGAGTTTAAGGTACACAACAGGTTGATTTGATACACTTCTATAAAGAGATCCTACACTAATCAGAGCATCTTTACAAGTTGAATTAAAACTAGTGATGGAAAAACAATCTAATAAGTTATCTTCTGGGCTTTGGTAAAGTATAATTTTCTTTCAAAAAAAAAAAAAAGAACAACTGTCTTTCAATGTTTTACTTCAAAAAGGTCTCCAACTTGTAGACTGGGGTCTACATGAAGATCTTACCTCCTAGGTAAGACTAGACAACCATCAAATCACTGAAGATACTGTCTTCTCTCTGAGGTTGGAAAGGCTTTCCTCTCTCCTCTAATCCCATACATATCAGCACATCTCCCTGCGCTCCCACAGTCATAGTTCACTGCAAACACCCCCAACAGGCTATGCTTTTCACACACGGGCAAAAACAAACAAACAAACAAACACAAAACAATACAAAACAAAAAACATTTTCAATGCCCTCTTCAAAAAGGGAGACCAAAAGGGGAACCCCAAGGTATACTAGAAGTAAAACATTTAAAAGGATTTCAAAAACCTAATGGTGACATATTAATTAGGCAAAGGAAAAAATATAATCTGGATAGTTGTCAAAAGGGATGCTGATAAAATTCACAATCCACGTCTCACAAAGATATCCAGTAAAAGAGCAATACAGGAGCACACTGTTGATGTAAGCAAGCTCTATCAAAAATTAATGAATACTTGGGTCACTAGTAGTATCCTCATTATTGTAAGGAACAAGTTGAGCGTGCCACTGGCACTCTCATTATTTCACATTGTTCTGAAGGTTCTAGTCAGCACACTAGAACAAAAACCAGAAATTATGACATAAGTACTAGGATTATCATTATCTGCATAATGATACATCTCAAACTCCAAACTGCCTACCTGGAAACATCAAGAAACCAATTAAAAAGCTGTTGGAACCAGTATATGAAAATTCAGGTATTAAGTAAATATTCAACAATAACCAGCTTTTAAATAAACCAACAACAAATACATTCTTTAGAAAATATAATAGAAAAAAGATCTACTTACAATAGAAATAATAACAATAAACAACACAGAATTAATTTTAAAAAATGGAAGATTTATAAGAAACCTATTAAATTACCAAGGAACATAAAAGAGGATTTGAATAAATGGAGAAACATACAGTTCTTGGAATGGAAATATTAAATAGTATAAATTAATCCTAACTTAATATACTAATTTAAAGCAATCTCATTCACATTCCCAGAAAGATCTGGGGGGGGGGGGTGAAAAAGGAAAACATGGCTCCCTCCCCATAATTACTTTTCCAACACCTCCACTCTCCCCAGAGCCTCCCTCACTTTCAGGCTAATACACGCCCTCCTCCACTAACACTTCAGCAACAGCGTGCTCCTAAGAGTGACCTCTCTGCACGATTCTGGATGCCATTCAAACCGTTTACCACTCTGAAGAGTGACCTTCTGTACACAGAAATATTTACTCCTGTAAAATTTTCATTTAAAAAGAGAATAACCTTGGGCGCCTGGGTGGCTCAGCTGGTTAAGTGTCCAACTTCGGCTCAGGTCATGATCTCACAGTTCCTGAGGCTGAGCCCTGCTTTGGGCTCCATGCTGGTGGAGCCTGGAGCCTGGAGCCTGCTTTGGATTCTGTGTCTCCCTATCTCTCCGCCCCTCCCCCACTTGCAGTTCATGTCTCTCTCTCTCTCTCTCTCTCTCTCTCAAAAGTAAATAAACATTACAAAAAAAGAAAAGAAAAGAAAAGAAAAGAAAAGAAAAGAAAAGAAAAGGAAAGAAAAAAGAAAAATCTAAAGAAGAGAATATCCTTAACATTAACAGTACCTCAAAGGCCCTTCATGGCCTGGCCCTTCCTTACCTCTGTAGCCTCATGTTGTACATGGCTCTTCTCCACTCTCTGCAATCTAGCCCCAGAGGCTCCCTCTCAGTCTCCTGGAAAGAACCAGGCTGTCCCCTGCCACTGGCTGTTGTGCAGGTTGTTTCCTCTAACCTTTCACCCAAATTGCTTCCTGCTACTCTTCTCTTGGCTCAGTCACTGCTTCCTCAGGGAAGCCCCGCCCGACCTCTCTCTAGTTCAAAGTGCCCTTTAATATATTCTAAAATCAATGCATACCTCTCCTTCATAGTCCTTCTAAAAACTGTTCACCTTTGTGTGTGTGACCACCTGGCCCCCAGATATCAGGCTCTAAAAGAACAAGGACTTTCTTTCCTTGCTATGGTACCCCCAGTTTTCAGTACAGTGCATGGCATACAGGAAGCATTCAATAAATTTCAAATGAATTAATGAATAGATATGCATTCACATGATAAAACTGAAATAATCAATGACATCTGAAATTGTCCTGGAAAAAGAATGCAAGACAAAGAAACAATACAGAAAAAGTTCAGGATCACACATAGGATAAATAAAAATCAGATACATAGTGATGTTGGCTTCTGCACCAGCATTTGTTTAGTTAATGGTGTTAGACCAAATGGCTATTTAAAAATGAAAGTACATTTTTATTTCACACCACACATAACTTGCGATGGATTAAATATTTAAAGGTAAAACAAGAAAACTCAAAAGTCTGGAAGAAAATAGAAACAAATATTTATGTAAGCTTGGGAAGGGCAGACAGACTTAAGTGTGATGGGACTAAGGGGGAAAGACTATTAAAAAAAACTAGTTAAAAACTGTCTCTATGATAATTTAAATCTTCTAAACATTAAATAATTACATGAACGAAAATAAAAGGGAAACAAACTAAAAACAAATATTTCCAATATGTGAAAGAGTTTAACTCTTAATATATAAAGAATTCATAAACAGTAAGGAAAATAGCAACAGAGAAAAAATACAGATATAATTTTAAAATGTAAATCACACAGACAAATATGTTCAATCTCAGTAATAATAAAAGGAGCACTAATCAAAGCAGCTTGGTGCCATTATTTACCTACTAACATTGGTAGATTTTAAAGAAGACTTTTTTTTTTTAATTTTTTTTTTTTCAACGTTTATTTATTTTTGGGACAGAGAGAAACAGAGCATGAACGGGGGAGGGGCAGAGAGAGAGGGAGACACAGAATCGGAAACAGGCTCCAGGCTCTGAGCCACCAGCCCAGAGCCCGACGCGGGGCTCGAACTCCCGGACCGCGAGATCGTGACCTGGCTGAAGTCGGACGCTTAACCGACTGTGCCACCCAGGCGCCCCAAGACTTTTTTTTTTAAAGAAGTATTGATAGGGTATGGGTCAACAGGCACACAAATAAACACTGAAAGTCAGAGAAGAAATTTGCATGTCTTCTGGTAAGGCAATCTGTCAATGTACACAACATTTCTTAAAATTCTGCAGGCTCTTTGACTCAGGAATTCCACTTCTGGGAATTTAAGGAAATTATCATGGATGGAAGCAAAGCTATAGAGACTAGGATGGTCATTGAAATAGCAATGAATCAATCAATCAATCAATCAATCAATCAACTAACTGCTCAAGAACAGGAAATAGACTGAATTGTGGCATACTCATATTGGAATACGATCTAGCCATTTAAAATCATGCAGATGAACATGTAATGACATAAAAAACATTCATGATAAATTGCTGACTGAAACAGGATCAGGTTATAAAACACTGAATAGCGTATGATCCCATGTTTCAAATGGGAACATGTTGAAAATTCACTGTGAGACAAAAATAAATCCTTTTGCAACTCACTTTACAATATAATTTACATATAAGCTCAGGTAGCCAAGGAGATTAACCCTTCCTCATAATACTAAGATCTAGTAGAAATAAAAATTTACTTACTCTTCCAATTTCTGCAGTCCAAGAAACAACAATGGTGTTTGGTACTGTTGTGGACAATCGGACAAGTGAGGTGATATTAATTGGTCGGCTGGGTCGCTTTGGTTCCACACCATTTTTTGTAGGTGGAAGATAACCCTAAGAATAAAATGTAATTTATTTCTACTTATTTCCACAATCATTTCCACTTCTATTCCTAAAACAAGCGAAAAAACCCCACAAACTACATATTAGAAAATATGAATATTTTCATTGAAGAGTAGAGAAGCAAACATTTACAAGAGTTTACATTAACCCTGTCATCTCATTCTATAGTAAGCCAGAGAAAAATACTAGTGATAGAACTTAAAAATGTCTAAAACTTAAGAATCAGGATGAATTCATTAAGAGCTCAGATAAGGGTATAAAGAACGTCTTAAAGGTAACCGAAAACATCCCCCCCACAGCATTCTTCCTTTGTTCTACTGTAGGCTTCCAGATTCACATGAGTGCCGCTGAGGTTTTGTTGCAACAATTTCTTGTCCCCTCAAATCCAGAATAACACTAAAGTTACCACACCCAACTCCACCTCCTCAACTTGGTCTCCACAGCTAATGTCACAGCTGTTAATTGTACACAGTTGGTACAAGTGTTTCACTCAGTCACATGAATATATATCCAAACTAAGGATGTTTTCTTAATGAAAAACTATGATTTAACGACAGCTGTCATGACTTACGCATGCTATGCTGGCAATGCATTTAAAAAATAACTTTTAGGACTTACTGGAAGGCTGCAAGGTTTTGTATTCACTTTCACACAAAGATTGGGTGGGAAGTGATCTTCTTGTGGACAACTGGTTTCTGATAAACAAAACCTAAACAATAAAGGACAAGTTTAACTTCCATTCTTAAAGGATGACCTCAATATTTCTGTTCAATAGCTAATCTAAAAGGCTGTCAAACTTAACAACAATAAAAACTACTTAACACTAGACATTTCACATATTTAAACAAATTGAAAGTAAATAATTCTGTCAATGTAGAGTTTCAGTGATCACGACTATCAACCTGTAGTTGTCTTCCTAATATTTCCAATCATTTGCTTAAGCATGTTCTAAAGAGGAAAAAAAAAAGAAAAAGCTCGGTAGTGGAATAAATTTAAGATATTCTGAATCAAAAAATTAAATTAAGTTTCCTTAATATAGACTTCTCAGAGCTAGGGTAACGTGCACTGTAACTTTCTAGGAGGGAGATACAATACACAGTATTCCCAAATTTATCTGCTTATAAAACTTTTTGTTTTGGTTCTTAGCAGAGCATACTGAAAAGGCTGTAAGTCCATCCCAGGACCAAATTCTATCCACTAAACCAAGGTACTCCATTATTCCCTGAAAACTAAAGATGTTGAAAAATAGCATTATCACTTAAAATACTATTTTAGATACTCATGAAAACATTTATTTCTAAATTAAATGCATAATCTTTTGGCAAAACTATAGAGGGCTACATAATTTGTAAATTCTCATTCTGTTCACGTTTATACAGATAAAGAAATAAATTGTTAATTTGCTATTTAAGACATCTTAATAACTTCCTTATTCCCAATATACGACTGAGCCTCATCCCACCTTTACAGAACATTCACAGCATCTGTGAGTTATATGTCAAGAAGAACCCTATCTGAATTCTGTGACATATTCATCCTGCACAAACATCTTCCCTCAACATCTGTGGTGTAGGGTCTTGACTTGCCAGCTGTAGAATCTGTGTGTAGGAAGATCCACAAATTGGGACAATCTTTTCTGTGTACATATATATGTTCATCTTTATGAATAAACAATCTGGAGCTTCCATCAGATTCTCAAAGGGATAAGGGATCCATGAAAGGGTTAAATATTACTGATCTACAAAGATTTTCTTGAAATATACATAGTTACAAAGATGAAAATACAGAGATGTCAAAGCTCAGATGATCATCTCCAACCCCAAGAAAACCTAAAGAAGGTTCTTTATATTGCAACAGTAAGAGTATGCCACAAAGTTTTTAATAAATTATTCCAATGCAGTGATAAATTTAAAACATGGACCTTGGCTGCCTGAAGCTATAGGAAAAGAAAGATTTATGACAAGTTGACTCCTACTATTCATTTAAGTAAAAGGTGAAAATCTAAGCCACCCTAACAAGCCAAAGGGAAAAGAAGAAAAAAGGGGGAATAGCAGAAAATTTCTGTGAAGTTCATGGGGGTGGGGAGGGAAAACAGACATAAATGAAAACAGACTAGGAATCTAATAGAGAAAACACTGACCCTAATCTAATAGAGAAAACACTGACCCTAAATTATTTTCATGCTTTAGATAAAAATTTATAATTAGGATGGCAGATAGGTATACACTCCCAACTTAAATAATACACTGGGATGGATTATAGATGTAGTAATGGGGGTATGGGAGTAAGGATGAAAAATAACCATTTTATCAAAACACAAAGAACCACCTAACAATTACCAAATATAATACAAAATGGTTCCTTTCTTTTTTTTCAAGTTCTGGAGATATATTTGAATTGAAAATGGCTAAACCATTTTTTTAACCCTCAAGATTCCCTTGGAATCTCTGAAATAGAGTTGATCTATCTTAGAAAGAAAACCTTCCTTTGGAATGTGAACCACAGCTGCTGCTGCATTAAAGAATGCATGTATACTAATATAAAATACTGAGGACAGGAACTAGATCTCTTGTTCTAGAGCTATGGTTTTCAAACTTTATTTTAGTCTTGGGACTCTTTCTCCAAGTGAAAAACCAACCCACACATCAAACATGCAAAATAGATCAAAGCTCAAAGCAGCACTACTTGGGCTCAGAGTATGTGTGGGGTGGGGGCAGTCACAATATAGACCCCTCAGGGTAGCTCCAAGCTTGTTTAAAGACCACTGTTTTCAACGATAATGTCACATTATCAGTATGAACAAAACAGAAAACTGTTGATGCAGGAAGTAAGCAAGATAAGAGCAATATAGAATTATGATGGCATCATATTTTAGTCCTTTAATTCATTCAGTCATTACCACGTTCTGCTCATGAGAGAGGATAAAGTACCTTTTACACAGGAACATCTTTGTCAGTGCCTTCTAAAATCAAGACTTCAACCTCCCTTCTGCTTTCTCACTTGTTTTCAGCACCCTATTTTTAAGTCACGATCAGAGGTTTTCATATTGTTCTGTGAAGCACTGAGCAGGTGCTTTAGCCTCTTTTCTGACCTCCTAATGTAGCTATAATTTGTACATACAACTTAGGATCCAGTTATTGAGATGAGGCTATCTGTTTGACTTATCCTTCCCACTTTAGGGAAAACAGCTTATTGAGGAAAACAACTGTCTTGTTATTTCCTCTTTATTCCTATTGCAACAAGAACAGTTTGGGGCAGTTAGTTTCCCACATGGATAGTCATGGAGTAAAAAGAGTACCAGAAGATGGTTTATATAAGACAGAGAGACATTAACATAGAAGAATTCTTAGATAGCCTTAGAAGAAACGAGCTAAGAAAAGAAGCTGAATAAGGGGAAACTGTGAAGCCATGTTGGAAAATTTTCCATTCCTCTTTGCAAAACTATCAAGAGATGTCTAGAATAGACTGCTTTTAAATTAATGATTTAAAATACAGGATGAAGCAAATTAGACTGTTTTGTTTTTTGTTAGTCCATAACTATACACTTAACCTAAGTACTAGTTTGTTTTTTTTAATTTAATGTTTTCTTTTACTTTTGAAAGAGAGAGAGAGAGAGAGAGAGAGAGAGAGAGAGAGACAGGCAGAGAGAGAGGGAGACACAGAATCTGAAGCAGGGTCCAGGCTCCAAGCTGTCAGCACAGAGCCTGATGCGGGGCTCGAACTCACAAACCATGAGATCATGACCTGAGCCAAAGTCGGATGCTTAACCACCTGAGCCGCCCAGGTGCCCCATTACTAGTTCTCTATTTAGAGTAGTTTGTCATCCATATAGGTAAGGCCTTTGTACTTTCATAAAAGTGTAGTTCTAAAGAGCTGACACTATCATCATTTAAAGGTATCATTAGCTGGAGCTTCTCAACCAACTGAAGGCACACAAAATGGAGAAATGTGATTAGAGGTATGGCACATGACTTGCTATATTAAAATCTAAGCTGGATAAAAATTAGGATATTTCATAACAGGAGAAGGTCTTACCTCATCCAAACATTTAAACCCAATACTTTCAATATACTTATTGAAAATGACACAATTTTTTAAACAACCTTTAAGGAATATTAACTTTTAATACTATACTATAGTCAATACTGTACCTTAACTGGACCTGCACTGTGAAGTCACATTTGGTCCCAGAAATATCCCTATAAAAGACAGGGTAAGAACTACAATTATTTTTAAAATATGCACATGAAAGCTGATTCAAAGATACTGTTACTCCAGAAGTTTTTCAAATTATCAGAGCTCTAAGTGTTCTTAGGATAACTAACACTATTATAGTATTTTCAATACTAATATTTGCATGACACTAATACTCACCCAATACACTGTTTTTAAAAATCACTTATTATAGCCATTACTGGTTGCAAAGGCCAAACTGCAAGTTATACTTGAAGAGAACTTACATGGAACTACTGATTTGCTGCACTTGTTGTGGTGTCAATGCAAATGCAAAACAGGTTTCTCGAAAGCGCTGACTGTTGTCTGATGCTAAAGAAGAAAAGAATCATACTTTTAATCATCTTCAAATTCTTCAATAGAGAGCACAACAGCCAGAAAAAAACAGAAACAACCTCAATCACTCATATGACTTTAATTAATTGGAATGTATTCTAGAGTCTGGATAACGAGGCAATTAAACCACTGAAAAATCAGAAATATGCCAGTTGTAACATAACAGAAATGAGCCCCAAAATGGCTAATTCCAAAAGCCATATCAGGATTCAAATTCAGAAAATACATAATCAAAGAAACACTAAGAGAAAAGTACCTAATCATATAAATGTTTCCATCTAAAAAGCACACTTGTGTAAAAACACGTCGGTATTAGTTTTATTTAAAATAGAAAAGTATAAAGCCATTTAAAGATACATGGCTTCTGAGCTAAGTAACAAATATACATACCTGTACAGGTGAGATGACATTTGGTCTTTAAGGCAAAATCAGAATTTTATCATCTCCTGTCTAATTATACCATGCAAGTGTTATACAGTAAATACCACAAGTAGTTTCTCCTAAGCTTAGATGCTCTAACTTCAAAATTTGGCTGTGGTCACTATCTCAAAGAAGGAAAGAGCTACAAAAAGAGGGGAAGGAAGGGAAGGAAGAGAAGGGAGGGAGGGGAAGGGCAGTAGGGAGAGAAAAGAGCAGGAGAGCAAGCAAGCAAGGACAGTCTGTGTGAGAGCAGGGACTCCTACAGTACCTGCTGTGAGCAGCAAGGGTCCTCCTGGCTTAGACCAGTTTTAGATAGATTTTAAAAATCAGCACTAATGTCTCCTCAGTGCTTGGCACAAAGAAGCAACCACTGACTGCTGAATGAATAAAAGAACATGAAAAATTTTAAATGTCAGATTAAACTATTTAAACTATACTTTGAAGGGTAATCTTCTAGGACAAAAGGCTCACTAAAAGCTATTACCAAGGAAATCCTGGCCTGTGGGCCACTTAAACCCATGCAGAAAAAGGAGCTGAACTGGCCATCTCTTGTTTAAACTGGGTTTGATTCTACTTGCAAGCAACACTTCTTCTACAATTACCACCAAACTGCAGTATGTCATGCTGAAAAATCTGTACAAATGCATCACGATGAGAAAAAAATGGAAAAGATCACTGCTGATCTACAATTTCATCTCAATATAGAACTATCTTTTAAAGGCCAGATTTGCATTTCTGCTTTCTGCGATCTGGGAAGGTTTTTTCTTAAATAATCTATCCCCAAGAAAGAGTTATTAACCAGAAAGTTATCTTGATTGTGAGGCACCAACCTGGCAAATGGCTGATAACCAAGGACGAGAATGCAGAAAAGCACAGTTTCCTCTGTCAAACAATGCAAGTAACTCCTTTGCTTCTTAAAGAATGTATCTCTATGCAGATTTTAGTCCAGTGGGCTTAGCCTAATATAGATTTCTGGCTCCATTCTAAAATAGCCCTAAAATAATTTCCCAAGTACAAAAATTCGTATTTCTCTTTAGGCAAAATTTCAGATTCATTTTAGAATAAATGAGTACAGTAAGTTTTGGACACACACATGCAGATTTAGATAGAGAAGACATGACTGAAATAAAGAGGCAGTTTCTTGTGTCTCACATGGAAATGAGATTTATTGCTTAGTGATAACTCCCATTTACAAACTCTTTTTAGACTGTAATATTCATGAGGTTATTAGTATTTATCTGGAAAAGCATCATTCATCTATGTAGTTTTCAGGCTTAATTTCTATAAAGAATGCCAGTGAAGAATTTATAGTTTTGGTCTCAGGTAACAGATTACCTCAAAAACTTTGCTGAAAGTCAATTAAGCTTTATTATCACCTTTATAAAAGCTCAGGCTACACAGAATCACAGAATCTTCACCCTGGAAAAGGAGTCTAACATATCTTCCAAAGCAATGACCGCCAATGTTGGGGGTACACATCTCAAAAGGTACACAAGACAATCCACAAGGATACAAGAAAAGTATCTACCTAACTATAAAACGTAAGTTTTAAAAAGTTGAGATTTTACAAGAAATCTCAAATCTAATTTACACAATACCTAAAATTGTATGTAAAATCTTACCTTTTTTTACTTCTATTTTTGTTTTATAACAAATACAATATGAATATGATAGTTTAAAAGATGTAACATATGTATATACTAAATTATTCTACTGGGGGGGGGATGCATATGATCACATAAGTTTGCAGACTACCCATCTAGAGTTCAACCTTCCTTTCAACCCTTCCTCACACTGTGAATCATTTTAGAGGGGGAGGAAGAGTGGCCATTACCTTGTCAGGCAGAAGATAGCCGGTATTAATAGTTTAACTGTAAGAAAGTGTGCAGCCCTATAGAGAGTAGCAAAACTTAGTGGAAAAAGAGGAGATCACACAGATTTGGATTCCAAACTGGTTTTGCCACTTACTTGCCATATAACCTTCGGTTCTTACCCGATACTCTCCGATATTTAAACATAAACATGCACATACACACAGAACCTCATAGGGTTATTTTGAAGAATATAAATGAGGTAAGGTATTTAAAACAATCAACAATGTTCTTTTCTATCCGCTTTCCTCCTTATGCCCTTATACAGAGTCAAAATACATAATGTTTTAATTTCTACTCATCGCTGTCATACACCATATTCAGGGACAGCCAATCTTCAAATATTTTAGATGGCATTAATAAGCCCCTCTTTCTCCACTCTTCCCACTGTATTTCAGGGGAGATTACAAAATTAGTCACCATCCTGATCCTCTGGCCATACTCCAGGTTGTCACACCCTTAAAGCAACAGCAAGAACTGGACATACTCTGTCATAATATATACTATTTATTCAAAATATCTGCTGTTGCTCTGTACTAGCACCACTGACATTAGCCTTGGCCAATGAAATGTGAGTGGAAGTGTACCACTTCTGGGCAGACTTTTATAGGTTATCCTTTGGTTTCATCATCTTTCCTTCCAGGTCACCCTGACTGTAGAGTGAGAAGAACATAAAGGAGAGCCACAGCCAATCTGCAGCTAATAAGTAACATAGGCAGATATGAACCTTACTCATTTGCCACTGAGATTTATGGTTGCTTGTAAGCTGAATGGTACATTATTCCAAATGTGATGTGACTAGAAGAGCATTTTTATCAACAACTACCATCTACTATTATTAATCTACACATGAAGAAAAGGTATCCACTCCTTTGTCAGATTTAGAAAGTGAGGTTCAAAGTAGTTATGTCAAGGCCTCATACCAGGTAAGAAGCAGCAGTATTGGAACTCAAATCTAAACATCTCCAAAGCCTTCTCATAATACAGGTCCATTAGCTCCCCTGATCTGGGTGGTATAATTCTCTTAATGCAACCTAGCGTTATATGGATCACAGAAAATAGGAAAAGAATGACCCACTATCCCTTCATCATAACTGCTTATCATTTTTACATATTTCCTTCTAGTCATTTTTATATTGAATTGTATACACAATTTGAAAGCTCACTTTAAAAAAATTACCCTTATCACATTTTTCAATTATAATCTCTATTGCCATATTTTAATTATTGCATTGTATTCTATGGGGTATAATGAAAATTTTAATTACTCCCTTGATTAGCTATTTACGTTGTTTCTAATCTTTCACTGTTTGAAACAACTCTGTGAACATCTTTGGGCTCATACCTTTGTTGTTTGAAAGGTGGGGTAGCTATTACTTTCTTTCGATCAATTCCTAGATGTGGCATTTCTGGGTCAAAAAGTATAAAGATGTTTATAAATCTTGACATACTGTGAAAGTGGTTTTCAAATGGTTATAACATTATATATAAGACCACCAGCAATTTATGCATCTACTAATCACACTCTACCCTGGCTTGCATGGGAGTTGTGCTAACTCAATGGGGGGGGGGCAGGGACCATAGTAACTCCTTAAGTAGTTTAATGTGCATTAAAGAGTTTTTCCCTCTTTGTTTTTGCTTATTTTCCGATTTAGTTTATTGTCCAATCTTGTCCTTCACCCATTTTTATATCTGCATAGGGGTTTCATACATAGGAACATTAATCTTTGGAAATTTGCTGCAAAAATTTTCCCCAGTCTGCTATATTTTTTTCATTTGGCTACATTTTTGGAGGATATAAAAGTTGAACTTTTATGTAGTCTAATCTGTCAACCATATCCTTTGCAAATTCTAATTATTCCCCTTCTAAGTTTCAATCAACATACAATTCAATTCTTTGGCTTTTTGTTTCTATGTAATTATTAATCCATCTGGAACTTATTTTACTATGTGGTATTTTTAAAAATCTAAATTTCTGTTACTCCAACAGTTATACTAACACCATGTGTTAAATAATCCTTCCCTTCCCTGTGGATATGTGTGCTTCCTTTCTCATATATTAAATCCTTATATCCAATATGTTCCATTTCTGGGCTATTTTCCCATTGGTCTTTTTTATCCTGGTGCTATTTTTTAAGTATTATAGATTCATTGGGTTTTGGTATCTTACAGTTAGATTTCTCTAACTGTAGGAAACAGTTCTACATAGATTGTTTCAAAATCAAACATTTAAAAAGGAATACAAGCTCTAAAAAATTCTCCCCACCAAAAAAAAATTAAAAAGAAGGGAGTACATCTCAAATCATTCTATGAGGTCAGTATTACTACAGTACCAAAACAAGCCAAAAATACTGTAAGATAATTACCAATACCTCACGTAAGCATAAACACAAACATTCTCGGCATAACTTTAGCATATCAAATCCAACTATATGTTAAAAAAGGATAGTACACTGCAACCAAGTAAGATTTCTCCTAGGAATGCAGGAACCAATGTTCAACATTCAAGTCACTACATTAACTAAGAAATACCATATTGTCATTTTAATAGACATAGGAAATATATTTGACAAAAATTCAACATCCATTCTGGATTCAAAAAACAAACTCTGGGCAAACCAGGCATAGAAGTGAACTTCCTCAACCCGATAAAGGATTCTTATGAAAAACTTAGAGCTAACATTATACCTAAAGGTGAAAAACTAAATACTATCCCTAAAAAATTAGAAACAAGGTAATGATAACCACTCATCACTTCTATTCAACAATGTACTAGAGGTTCTTGCTAGGGCAACAGGGCAAGAAAAAGAAATTTTAAAAAATCAAGATTGGAAAATAAGTAAAACGATCTATCACAGACAATACATGATGACCTATGTACATAGGTCTATAAAAAGCTATTAGAAAAGCGAATTTAGTGGGTAAAGATGATACACCAAAAAATCTGTTGTATTCTATGTACTAGGAATTGAAATCTTAAAAACATATTTATAATAGCATCCCTTCAAAATGAAATACTTAAGGACAAATATCACAAAGAGGTACAAGGCCTTTTAAAATGCCAAACACTGCTCAGAGAAATTAAGTACCCAAATAAATGAAGAGATATACAATGTTTGTGGATCAGAAGATTCAGTGCTATTAAGCTATCAGTTGTTACCAAACTGATCAGTAGATTCAATATAATGCAATTAAAATCCTAGCTAGATTGGGGGCGGAGAGGGGACAGTAACTGACAAGGTGCTTGCTTCTAAAACTCACTTGGAAATGCAAAGGACCTAGAAGAACCAAACCACTTTGAAGAAGGAGGCTGAAAGGCTAACAACAGTTGATATCAAAACATTATAAAGCTACAGCAATTAAGACAATATGATGTTGGTGTCCAGCCAGTATAAAAATAGATCTATGGAACAGAACAGAGTCTCAAAGTACACCCACATATATAGAGAGAATTAATTTTTGACAAAGGTACAAAGGTAATTTAGTTGAAAAAGAAGTCTTATCGATGAATGATGCTGGAACAACTGGACACCATGTATGCAGGAGAAAAGGGGGCTTCAAATAATATAGTACACCATATATAAAAATTAATTCAAAATAGGTCTTAAGTGACATCATGGAGGAACATCCAGGGGTTAGTCCCTCCTCTAATATAACCATTAAGCTGGGGGAAAAAAAATCTATCAGAACCAATGATTTCAGAAATCTGGAACCTGATGAGACACTTACAGCAACCACGGGAGTGTTTGATAAAACAAGATTGCTGAAATTTGCTAAGAGAGCGGTGTGAGTGATCTAGCAACTATCCCCCCACCATCTCTGGGACTCACTGGGCTGTGGGAACCATGACCTGAGTTCTTGGAGAGGCTGGCTGGGCTCATACGAACAGTAAGAACCTAGCCCTCCAAAAATGCGGGGTTGTGCATCTTGTGTGGTCTGGTGGTTCTCTGAGGGACCAGAGTAGATATTTCTCTTTGTTTCAAGACTTGCTCTAGGTTCAGCAGCTTCCCCACCAGCATCTAACAGAAGATTTAAAGAGATGTACACACTTTGGTTTTTTTTTAGATCCAGACATCTGGAGAAATCTCTGTCAGATCACAAGCTGACTAAAGACACAATGGAACAGAAAATTGACCAACCATACACAACAAGGAATAGAGACTTTACAGAAATAGTGTAGAAAAGTCACTGTACGAAACAGACAGCTGCACCCCCCGTCAACAAGTAACAAAAGCAATCACTGAAGAGAGGGAGAATCTGATTTCCAGTTAGCATATTAAAATACTCAAAACAGCTAGTTCTCCACAAAAAATTGTAAGGATTGACATAGACAATAAGTGAATACAATTGAGAGCCCAGAAACAAACCCTCACATCTATGGTCAACTGATTTTCTACAAGCATGCTAAGACTATTGAATGGGGAAAGAAGAGTCTCTCCAAAAATGATAGGAAAACTGGTTATACACAAGAAGGATGGTGTTAGACCCCTACCTTACATCATATACAAAATTTAACTCAAATTGGATCAAAGACAAATATATTTATTAGGTAACAAGTACGTATTTTGTTTGTTCTATATTAATAGAGAATAATTATATTTAATTAATAAATACATATTTACTGTATAAATATGTTTAACAAATATTTATTATCTATTCATTATATTTAAAGAGCTAAAATATAAAAATTTTAGAAGGAAACAATCTTCACGACGTTCGATTTTGCAATGGTTTCTTTAAACACGACAACAAAAGTACAGGCAAAAGAATAAATAAACTGAACACCATTAAAATGAAAAATGCGCATCAAAAGACATAAAAAGAGTTAAAAGACAACACACAGAATGGAAGAAAACATGAGCAATCATATATCTGATAAAGGTTTAATATCTAGAATATATGAAGAATTCCTGAACAACAAAAATAACCCAACTTAAAAAATGGGCAAAGAATTTGAATAGATACCTCTCTAAAGAATATACACAAAAGGCCAAAGGCACATGAAAAGATGCTCAACATCTTTAGTCTAGGAAGTGCAAATTGAAACCACAATGAGATATACACCTAGTGGAATGTCTAAAATTTTTAAAATGACAACACGAAGTGTTGACAAAGATATAGAGCGAATGGAAAGCTCATACCCCGCCGGCGGGAATGTAAAATGGCCCAACACTTTCAAAAACAGCTTGGGAGCTGCTTAAAAAGTTAAACCTGCGTCTACCATATGACCAATTTATTCCATTCCTAAACAATTTATCCAAGAAAAATATAAGCACATACCCATACAAAAGTTTGAGCCTCAATTGTCATAGCAGCTTTGTTTTCAACAACCAAAAACTGGAGAAACAACCCAAATGCCTATTAATGGGTGAATAAAATGGCTCATCCATATAATGAAATACTACTCAACAATAAAAAGGAATAAACTACTGACACACACAACAACACAGATAAGTCTTAGAATATAATCGTGAGTAAAAGAAGACCAACCTCTCCCCACCAAGTATATAATCCATGATTCCATGACATAAAATTTTAGGAAATGCAAACTGATCTATAGATGTGACATTCATAATATGACAGAAAGCACATCCAATCTAGGGGCAGGGTGAGAACTGAAGGGGTAGCAGGGAAGAATTACTAATGGGATGAGATAAACGTATTAAACTGTACATTTTAAATATGTACAACTTATGATATGACAAGGATATTTCAATAAAGTTGTTTAAAAAAGTGACTAAAGCAAAATGGGGAGGGGGGAGGCAGAGGGGGATGGAGATGAACAAAAGAACCCTGAAGAACTACCAACATTAAAGCCTCAAGTCAAGGAAGAAGTAGCCAAGAATTCAGAAAGAAAAGCTGGGGGGAATGGTGTCCCTGATACTAAGGAAGGAATTTCAAAGGAAGAGTGGATAGTGTTAAATACTCAGAGGTCAGGTAAAATGAGAGTTCAGAAATGGACTTAACAACTATCAAGTCATAAGTGATCTTGGCTGGATGTGTTTCAGGGCAATGGGAGGAGCAAAAGTCAAGAGTGCAATGGGTTCAGGTGCGAATGGTTTGTTAAATCACTGATTTTAACACTTAAATATGAGATCTTCAATTGTTTTCCTATCTGCAATAGGAAATTATATTAATGTCTCAGGGTTTTGCATTAACTACTATACTATTTTGAGTCACAGTAATTAATCTTGAAGGTCTCCAAAGTTCTAGAATGTACAGTAATTTGAAATTTTTGAAATTTTTCTAAGACTGGAATTTGAATGTTGGCGATACAGGATTAGTGTTTGAGGTAGCACCTCAGCCTCTCAATGTGACATGAATTATAGTATACTTGTAGTCATTGAAGGTAAAAGAGAAGTCATTCGGATTTTCACTTACTCTATGCTCCAATTTAGAAAAAAGATGAAATGTTCTAGTGGTGCTCATAATTAAGAATACTTACAAAGGTTATGGGGGAATATCTCTTATGAATATTAAGAGCTTAAGGTATTCATGGGAGATTTTCAACAACCTTCCCCCTGTATTAATTACCAAATTTTCATCTGTAAGAAAGAAAAGCATTGCCCACAATAACCAGGATGTAATTATAATTCAAAATACACAAAATGTGCAGAAAGAAAGTTAGGCTTTAAAATTTCATCTTTTTTTTTTTACATATTGTTCCACAGAGAGATGAACTAGACTAAAAAGAGAAAGAGGAATCATGTTGCAATTTACATAAACTGAAAACACTGGAAGGTAAAACCTAGATACATAAAATAAACAAGGTTATTGAGATTCTGATGATAGAAACACTGAGCTAGTCTAAGTGGCTGTACTTTCAACTGCTCTAAAAATATTCACTATTCCACCTCACCAGCAGAAAGAAAAGCTAAAAATAGTCATCTTTCTGTTATAGAATATTTCTTGCTGTCTTGGGGAAAGTGAAACTAAAGTACCTATCTACAAATGTCAGCCTTAAAATCTTTAATAAGATCTCTAGTTTATGCAAACAAACAAACAAAAACCTGGACCACTATGTAATTTTTGAAAATGGAGCTGAAATGATGTATTTTCAGCATTAGGCTGCTAAGTCAGAAGGTTGCAGAAAATTTATTTCCTCCAATAAAGGCAGATACACTGAATCATCAACAAACACTGCTTTGACTAACTACTTTATCTTTAAAATGGGAGGTTTTTTAAGTAAACAATATTTAATGACATGACAACATAGTCATAAAATATTAAAAGACATGTAAAAGAAATATATAGCATAAGCAATATATATATATATATATATATACACATACTTATATATACACACACACATATACATACACACACACAATTTTTTAAATGTTTACTTATTCATTGCAGCGGGGGGGGGGGGGGGAGGGAGAGGAGGAGAGAAAGAACTCCAAGCAGGCTCCACACTATCAGCACAGAGCCTGACCCAGGGCTCGAACTCATGAACCCATGAACCGCAAGATCATGACCCGAGGGGAAACAAAGAGTCAGACGCTTAATCGACTGAGCCACCTAGGTGCCCCAATATATTCACTATTGAAAGACCAAATGAGGCACCAAGAGTTGATTTCTTTGTAACTTTACCTTTAGAATTCTTCAGACTACACTATGTATTGCTCTTGTAATAATTTGTTTTACATATTTTGTACAAAAACCAATGTAATATCACACATACATTAAATCTACTGCTAGATTTTAAGAATCTTCATGATGACAAATATTTCATGATAAACTCTGGCTTAAAGTTCTTTGGGGTACAACAAATGTTATACATGAATTTGTCCACCCATACGAACAAAAATTACCAATACTAAGAAACAGGAAAAAACTGTAACATGCAATACTATTAGACTTCAGCTCTATAAAACCCTTTAATTTCATTTTATCATACCCTAACTGGAGGTTCCTAATAAACTCATTTTCAGTACACCTGCCTATACTTTTCATGATCTTTCTCCTCGGGAGTTCAACTCCTATTTAGTCTTTCTATTATTTTTTGATAGCTTACTGAGAGTTAGTAGCTGGTTTCCTGATAGACTTAATCAAATGAGCCTACAGACTCCTGGGCAACTTTAAAGCTAAAAGTATGGTAAATATTTTATCTGGCCCATCTATTCTCTCACAGCTGGCAGGCCATCAGGCTATTTTAAGTCCAGTGGGTTAAGAAACAGGACTAGGTCAAATCAAGCCAGCCAGCTATGAATGATGTCTGATGATCAATGTTTAAATGCAAAAATAGAAAAGGGAAAGACTATAATTAAGAAGTTAGTTTTCTCTTTCTTTCACAAAAATTTCATTTTCTTTCTTTTTTTTTTTTTTTGCTATTGGTAATACAACCAACCATTCCAAGTTAGGAAAAAGATCCAAAAGTCTGCTACTTGATGATAGCAGATAAAAAACATTTTCGGGGGTGCCGGGGTGGCTCAGTCAGTTAAGCATCCGACTTCAGCTCAGGTCACGATCTTGTGGTTCACAAGTTCGAGCCCAAAAAGCCTGGAG
The DNA here is from genome assembly GCF_022079265.1 of Lynx rufus. Classification (NCBI taxonomy): domain Eukaryota; kingdom Metazoa; phylum Chordata; class Mammalia; order Carnivora; family Felidae; genus Lynx; species Lynx rufus. The sequence continues at coordinate 8,698,722 of NW_025814827.1, forward strand.
CCTGCTTCAGTTTCTGTGTCCTCCCTCTCTCTCTGCCCCTCCCCTGCTCTGTCTCTCTCAAAAATAAATAAAAACATTTTTAAAAATTAAAAAAAAAACATTTTCGTATATACTCTTCCAGGCATTTTTCCATATATATACACATACGTACATTTGTACACCAATGAGTGTAAGATGCAGTTTCCCATAGAAATTGCAGTGAATACATTTCTCACTTAAAAACGTTCAACAAAAATCTTTCCATGTTAATAAACATATCTTTGGCATCATTTTAAATGGCTACATGGTATTCTATTATACAGATGTGCCATAATTTAACCAATCTCTTACTGCTGGACATTTATATAGTTTTTAATTTTTTCCTTCCACAATCAATGCCTTTCCTTCCTCCCTGGGTGTATGTCCATGTGTGTATCTATATGATCTTTATTTCCTTAGGACATCCTCTTAGAAAAGGAATGGGTGGGTCAAAAGACAGACACATTTTTAAAGCTTTTGTACAAGGTGCAAATTTGCTTCCAAAAATGTTCACTTGCATAAGTGATACGTGAAAGTGCTAGATTCACTTGCCAACACTGGACAGTAGGTGAAAAACATCTTATTGTCTTAAATTTGCCTTTCTTTGGCTACTCTGTAAGTTGACTGCTTTTCATATCCTTCATTGGCTTTCTTTGTATTGTGAATGACACTATTCTGCTGTGTTAGTCATCTTTTAATTTTTTTCTCTTGATGCTTCAAAACTGAGAAATGACCACTGCTTTTAGTGACATTATAGTCACCGATGACCTTGATAACAACAGTTTCTTTGGCATGGGGTAGATAAAAACCTACTTGGAAACGGTTCACGAAACAAAGGGAAAAAAGAAATAGGAGACAGTAAATTGAGACACCCCTGGCAAGGAATTCTGTGATGAAGGAAAAGAAAATGGGGGTATAGCCGCAGGGAAATCAGAAGAAAAGTAGTTTGTTTTAAGATGGGAACGTTAGCATAAAGTTGTACATTAACGGGAATGATCTAGTAAAGAGGCAAAAAATTGATGATGCACAAAGTATTAAGGATTGGCCTTAGCCCAAAGACTTCATCCAAGGTCACAGAAAAAACATAAATATGTAAAGAACATATAGGCAGGGAGACAGGTAGGTAGATCTAAGCTACTTATGATAGTTATAAAAGTTAACTTCTGATTGTCCTATCAACTCAGTGAAGGAGAAATAAAAATGAAAGGCATCAGCAAACAGTGGAAGAACAGTTGTTTGTGAAAGAATAAGAGCAGAACAGTCATCTAGCAAAGTGGGAGAGCACATGGACTACAGTAATGCTGTCGTGATGGCTGAGTATGATTAAGCACTACTATCCACACACAAACTATTTCCAATAGCCTTTCACATATTCAAGATACAGGATATGGTCAGATATTGTCAATAGTTTCCCTTGGTTTGTGCCATTTAATGTGATAAAGTGCTTTTGGAGTTTGAGTCTTCACTAGGAAATCTTGTTTTCTTTCTTTAGGGAAAATTCTTTCCTTACTCCCATGTTATGTAAGTATTATTTATGTACTTTAATGCATTTATTTGTCTTTTAAATGTTTTTTTATTTATTTTGGAGAGAGAAAGAGAGCACAAGTGGGGGTGGGGGAGAGAGAGACGGGGACAGAAGATCTGAAGCGGGCTCTGTTCTGACAGCAGTGAGCCCACTGCGAGTCTAGAACCCATGAACTGTGAGATCATGACCTGAGCCGAAGTCGGATGCTCAGCCAACTAAGCCATCCAGGCACCCCTAATGCATTTATTTAAATGCAACCTATATTTCCCTCTAACATTGTTTTAGTTTCATGTCTAAGCATTTCAATCTTTAAACCATCTTGACATTACTCTGGTAAGTTGCAAGGTAGGAATCTTACTTTTTAATGGTTAATTAAGAACTCCTGAACAATTTAATATCTAATTCATGCAACTAATTAGAAATTTCACTTTCATGTTATTTTTAAATTGTATTCCTACTTCATTAACTGCTTATTCAAGCACCAGCTCCACACACAGTTTCAATTACTATACCTTTGCCACATATAAGGATAGTGTATTTTATATGTGGCATGGCACACACCCCTTTGTCAGAATCCTTCGTCTATTCTTATTTTTTCTTCTCAATTATACTGGACATTTTAGTCATGGTACCTATACCACATCCAACTTCCCCTTCTAGCTGAATCTTCCCAGCTCACATCTCCTACCAGGGAAACAGCTCTCGGCTGTTTTCTATATTGAACATCGACAGGACCGGGGAGCATAATTTTCCCAGGGGTGGGCTATCCACTGACTTCTGGGCAACCCACAAAATGACTAGGCTTGAAGGAATCCATCCATTATCAACATATTAACTAAAATCAATTCAAACTAGCTTTGCCCAGGATTTGGAGGGTGGAACATGCAGGGTCTCCGAGACTCTTTGTAGTCAGTGAAAGACAAAATAGATGCTTAAAGAGATACAGAGATGCCACAGAGGAAAAGAAGGCATGTAACCATACAGAGAAAGTACATAATCATAACTTTCTGATTCTGGTTTTAATTCATATATATCCTTACATTAAACTTTTTTTAGGTGACCTGAGGTATTACCTTCCTTGTAATCAAAAAAGCCTACAACAAAGGAAGTTTAGAGTCATTTGATAAAGCTATCTTCCTCTTCTCTTCACCCCCTCCCTATTAAGCTGGATTTTTAATTACAACTACACTAAATTACTGAGAATAAACATCTTTCAAAAAACTGTCTTTCTATATATTAACGTCTTTAGGGGTCTGTAAACATTTTTTTGTCTTCAAATAAGTCCTGAATATTTGAGGAGTATTCTTTTGTATTTTAATTGTCACATGAGCTTTTTCTTCAATTTTGTAACTAGTTCTTAGCAAGTATATCAAAATTTCTCATAGTATGGTCCACAAGAATATGCCTTGAGATTTTCTAAAAGGGCACTGAAAAGGAAAAGATGTTCTATAAAGGGAAAGGGTTACATGTTCAAAGAATTTTGGGAAGTTGTTGCATAAAATATCTCCCACTTAGAGATTCCTACAGCACATGATCATATTTAAAGCCCTGAGAAATTCTGTTGTAACGAAATGTATTTAAATTTAAATTTCCAAACTTAATGGGACATGGTCAAAGAATGGCTAATGGCATCCCATGGAACCAGTATCCAAGGATCACATTTTGTGAAACAGTGGCATATAAGCAAGTAGACATTCCTTGTATACTTATTTAGCAGCTTCTGTTTCCCCAACAGACATTTTTGTTTGTGGCTTTACTTCCCGTCTCAGAATGGAGCATATGACCAAAGTCTAGGCCAAAAAGTACATTACATTCCCCTGCCAGGGTTGATTGATCAAGGGCTAGACGAAGCATTTAAAATAGTTCAATCATAATGAACCTCAGGACTTCCCTTGGGAATGTTGAGACAAAGACTTTTCCTCTCTTCAGGTAGATGTGAATCTGAAAGGAACTCCTGGGAACCACATAAATGCCTCAAAAATTGGGAGGAACCTCAAGGAAGCAGAACCACAAAACGAAGAACATGAATCTGATTGTTACACAAACATTCATTCAAAAAATATTCACCAACCACCTAATATGTTTTAAGATACCATTCTAGGTGCTTGATATAATCAACGAGCAAGAGATCAAAACCTCTGCTCTTATGACATTTACATTCTAATGGGCAAAGAAAGATAAAATAAATAATATCATAATAAAGTGTATTAGAAGGTGATAAACATTATACAAAAAGTTGGGCAAAGAAATGGGGATTGGAAGGAATGAGGTGCAATTTTAAAACAGGGAGTCTGGGTAAGTCTCATTAAATATAGTGATACCTTGGGGCACCTGGGTGGCTCAGTCAGCTAAGCATCCGACTCTTGATATCAGCTCAGGTCATGAGATCAAGTTCCGCATCATCACCAGGCTCTGTGCTAAGTGTGAAGCCTGCTTGGGGATTCTCTCTCTCCCTCTCTTTCTGCCCCTCCCCTGCTCACACTCGTGCTTTCTCTCTCAAAATAAATACATAAACATTAAAAAAAAAATAGTAATACCTTGACTTGAAAGAGGTAAAAGAGAGAGCCATGTGAATATCTGTGGGAACAGCATTCCAGGTAAAGAAAACACCCATGCCAAGGCTCTAAGACAAGAACACACAGTATATTTGAGCAACGGCAAGAAAGCCAGCATAGTTAGAGCCAAGTTAACAAAGAGAATAAATACTAGCAGATGATGGTATCAGATGAATAACAAAGAGAAGGCTAGATCATAAGGATTCTGGATTTTACTGAGTCACATGGGAGGCCAAAGAAGAGTTTTAAACAGAGAAGTAACATGATTAGCTTACATTTAAAAGTATGACTCTGGCTGCTAAGTTGAGAACACTGATGCAGGGATTAATGTAATCATCCAGGTAAGAGATCATGGTGGCTCACATCAGGGTAGTAGCAGCCAAGGTTATGAGAAATGGTAGAAACTCTGGATATGTTTTAAAGGTGGAGCCAGCAGGACTTCCCAGCTAATTAGACTGGGACACAATAGAAGACAAAACTCCAGGAGGACTCTGCACATTTCAGCCTGAGCAACTAGAAGGATGAAGATTCCCTTAACCAAGATGGAGAAGACTCTGGGTACCATCCGTTTGAGACAAAAGAACAAAAAATTACTTCTGGACATAGTAAGTTTTGAGACAGACATCTGAATTGTGATTTTCTTTAATTTTTTTTTTAACGTTTATTTATTTTTGAGACAGAGAGAGATAGAGCATGAACGGGGGAGGGTCAGAGAGAGAGGGAGACACAGAATCGGAAACAGGCTCCAGGCTCTGAGCTGTCAGCACAGAGCCCGACGCGGGGCTCGAACCCACAAACTGTGAGATCGTGACCTGAGCTGAAGTCGGATGCTTAGCCGACTGAGCCACCCAGGCGCCCCTGAATTGTGATTTTCTATATAGACAGTAGATGATGAGACTCTATAACCCATGAAATAGGCCTTGGCTAAAGATACAAATTTAGGGTCACCAATGTTTAATTACTATTTAAAGGCTTGAGACTAGATTAAATCACCAAGGAAGTGTAAACAGAAAAGAGACTGGGAGAAGGAAAGAAACAAGCAAGGAAGTATAAAAAGAAATGACCAGTGAGATAAAAGGAAAATCGAGAGAGAGGGCAGGATCCTGGAAGCCAAGTGGCAAAGTGCTGCAAGCAGCAGAACCTGATTAACTGTGTCAAATGCTGCTGAGTCTGATCAACTAAGCGGAGTCTGAGAAGGGACCCTGGGCTTTGACATCACAGATTTTCTTGACAAGGGAGCTTTCAGTGGAGTGACTGGAGCAACAGCTTGACTGGAATGGACTTACAGGTGAATGGAAGGTGAGGAACTGGAGACATACTAGAGAGGACTTGTTCATGGAACTGTGCCATAATGAGGAGCAAAGCTGGCAGAGGAAGTGGAAGGTCAAGAAAAGGATCTTGGTGTTCGCTGAACTCAGCATCGAGCCCCTTATTCTTTGGTTCTATGAACTAATAGATTAGCTTTTATGTTAATGCCAGATTTAGGTAGATTTTCTATCATTTGCGATAAAAAGAATACTGATTTTTTTTTCACATTAACTTTTAATTAGGTAGATTTTCTATCATTTGCAATAAAAAGAATACTGATTTTTTTTCACATTAACTTTTAATTAGCTCTCATGCTGAACTTTTAATTAGTTCTAACACATCCTCACTGTTGATTTTCTAGTAGTTTTCTTGTACATGAGTTCTTGTATAAAAGTATCTAGAAGTTTCTGGCGACACTGTAACTCTTAAAATTATTTTAAGTAATGTTTCACTATCTACATGGTATAAACTGAAACTAAATGGCTGTGCTTAAGTTTTTTTCTTAGATGTGTATTGTCTTTAGCTAAGCATGAGCATTAAGTATTTACTGTCAAATTTTTTCCTGTTTATAAATGTTGGTCATTTTGGGCTCCTGGTTGACTCAGTCAGCTAAGCATCCAGCTCTTGATTTCAGCTCAGGTCAAGATCTCACAGTTCAAGAAATCGAGTCCAGCATCACACTTTACGCTGACAGCATGGAGCCTGCCTGGGATTCTCTCTCTCTTTCTCTGGGATTCTCTCTCTCTTTCTCTGTCCCTTCCCCACACATACTTTCTCTCTCCCAAAATAAATAAACATTTTAAATAAATAAATAAATAAATAAATAAATAAATAAATAAATAATGTTGGCCACTTTATTTTTCATCATACATTACTATTCATTGTATAATCGCATTTACATACAGTTTAATAGTCATTTTCAAATCCATTCTACCCTATCCTTTCTTTCTTAAAAAACAATAAGGGTAAAATATTAAAATGTGAGTAGTGGCCTAAATTCATGAACCCAGAAAAGGTTCCAAAGACTAGAATTATCTAGTGTAAACATAAGGCATTTAATAACATTTACCCACAACTAATTTTATATTTACAAAAGACAAGCTAGAAATTCTAGGCATTTGGGTAAATACTGATTTATGCCCCTAAAATACATTCCTTAAGAGAACCCAATCTTACAAACTACTATGTTTACTTTCCTCTACGAAGAAACGACTTTCCTTCTGATAAGGATTAAGAGAACTCATGACATGATGGTGGTGGCGGTGAACCCAAACTGAAGCATACTTGCTATGAACAGTGATCAGAGGAAAAATAGCTCGAAGTTAGTGGAGGATCCCTGATAAACACCTAAGTTACTTAATGGAAGATCCCTGACAAACACCTAAATTACAAATAAGCAAACATTTACAAATAGCTACTACTGTCCTGGACTCCCATCCCTGAGTAGAGAGTCTATAGGTTCAAAAGTAGAAATATTATGAATAGCAAGATTATCTTAATGAAGCTGAGCCAGAAGAATGCTCAAGCAAGTGTAGGTTTCTTAGATTTAGCTCCTTGCTCAAAACCATCTTTCCCCTGTGGTCCCAAATAATCATAAATAATGCCAGACATTCTGTTTAACCACAGTTTCCCGGTGAGCAGAAAAGTGTAGTTACCTCAGTCAGTCTGTTTCTCTATACCTTCTTCCTAAGGAGAGTATCTCATGATGCTGAATATGTTAGTCTTTTAAAGATCCAGTAATGATTTTCACACAATGTGTCCCTAAACATAAGCCAACTTCATCTGTGTTCAACTAAAGAAACAGCAATCGGACCCAATGCTGGATGAAAGCTTACAGTATTTAGATATAACACACTACTGCAACTGATGAACAACAGCAGGAATTTTCAGCAGTCCGGCTCTAACACTGACTGTCAGAATAACTCGCTTCACTCTATACATCAGATCGATTTCTTATACTTTACAGATAATATTACAAGCAAAATGGAAGGATTCTGTGGGGTTTAAAAAGAGGTACATGTGCAGGCCTTGGAAAAATGCCACAGGGAGGAACTAGAGACACCAGACACCTAAGAAGGGGGCAGAAAGAGGTGGGGGGAGCACAAAGCAACAAATAGGAAGATGTCAAAGACAACTTTCCATTGAAATTTGGCCTGAGCCAGTTTTGTAACAGATAAGAGAATACTTTCTTCTCGCTCCTAGAGTTCACCTTCCTGTACCACAAATCCTCCACCACTTGTAATACAGAAAGGTCCAGAAGCAAAAGTTACTTTCCTCGTGGGCACAGAGATAGATGTTTAACCATCACTTTTAGCTTTGATGGTGGAGGAAAGGCAGTACAAAGAGTTTAATATCTCCAATATGCACGTTCTCGTTTGTTTTCCTTTCCCTAACTCTAGGTGCGAAGGAATGCACTCTGTCTCTTAAACACAGTCATTGCAATGCATTGCAAATGCACGTATTGACAGACCAGAGTTACAAAAAATCAACTGGAAAAGGAAATTACCACCTTTAATTGAATCGGTATCTGAACTGCAGTTCGCCATACAGCAAACGTATGCCATGCAATGACCCTCAGCTAAAGAACTGAATTAGACTGGTAATTATCATTTTCTCAAAATAGTAAAATGTTTAACTTATGTGAGGTGATTCCTTAGGTATCAAAAAAAAAAAATTAGTGTCTATCCTCTAAGAAAATCTATCTATGTAAAGCAATGAGGGCGACAACAAGTCACTATCATTAAAAACTGTAATTTCATTTTAGATGAAGTTAAATGTACTTTTTTTTTAATTTTTTTTTTTCAATGTTTATTTATTTTTGGGACCGAGAGAGACAGAGCATGAACGGGCGAGGGGCAGAGAGAGAGGGAGACACAGAATCGGAAACAGGCCCCAGGCTCTGAGCCATCAGCCCAGAGCCCGACGCGGGGCTCGAACTCACGGACCGCGAGATCGTGACCTGGCTGAAGTCGGACGCTTAACCAACTGCGCCACCCAGGCGCCCCCATTTTAGATGAAGTTAAAACACATTTCAGAGGTTAAATTAAAAGCACAACAGGGGTAAAACTAGAGGTGATATATTAGGTCAGGGAGCAAAGTAAAAGGAATCTGCGGATTTAGAAAGGCTAACACAGACTATTCATGAGGTAGCAAAAGCTCCAGTATTTTAATTCTAGTCACACTAAGTAAAGTATCATTCTTCTCCAAATATTCTGATTTAGCAAATCTACATCTTATGGCAGGAAGGTGAGAATTAATATGAAAAACCACCACATACATAAATATAATCTTGTCTTGAAATTGACTTCAAAAGTACTCCCTGATCTATACAAGCGTAAGCAAATGACACACAAAAACACAAATGATAAATACAGACATATGGCCTGACTGACTTTACCTAAAAGTAAGCATGAGATGAATTTTGGGGAAACTTCAACCTAAGATAAAAATACAGGAAATAGTACCAATGCTGTCTATTAAGCAATAATGTATTATTTATACTAAATAGGGAGTTAACGATTCACATCCTGAGTGAATGTGAAAATCTGAATTTCCTGGATACAGTTGCAATTTGACATGTTAAATATTATCAGAGCTCCACTCTCTTGGTTGAACTTTAACTCGATCTCTCAATGTATCCATCGGACTTTCTTATCCCCTCCCCACCTACCCTGAGTTGAATGACTACTTCATAGCTTTGGACTCTACAGAGTCCTCTAAAAATAATCTGAAGGAAAGCACTAAAGATGAATGTATATTTTTCCACTTGGCAGCAATTCTTTCATGACCATAATTATTCAGTCTATTTAAAGATTTAGATCCTTATGCAATGAAGGAAAATGCTTTTTCTGTCAATACCTCCTAATGTAAGCTTTAATTGTTAATAGAAAACCTGAGGAATAAGCCACTAACACATTTCTAGTAAAACAAACCAATGAGTAAATTAATGAAGGGGGAAAGAGAAACAAGACACACCGATTACACTGAAATTTTACTGATGTACGTAGGAAAATTTAAGTTTAAACTCTGGTATTGACTTGGTGTTTGGTAAATTTCAAACGGTAACTACTTGTAAAACAGAAATAGCATGGAGAATTGATAAAACACTAGAAAATGGAAGGGAAGCAAAGAGAGCATACATAACTCATCTCACAGAGGTCAAGAAAGAAAAATAAATGACCAAAGAAAACAAAGACGGCAGAACAAAGAACAAATGTAACAGTGATAGCATAAAAATGAGAATAAGTTACATTTTTAGATTGAGTTGTTAAAAAGCCAGCCACAGGCTTGCTATGCATAAGAGAGAAACTGGCCACAATCAGATACCGCTTCATACCCACTAGATTGGCTATAATAACAGACATACAATAACAAGTTTTGACAAAGATGTGGAGAACCAGGAACCCTCACACATTATTGGTGAGAATGTAAAATGGTGCCACTTTGGAAACATCTGGCAGTACATCAAATGTTAAATACAGAGTTACCATATGACCCAGTAATTCCACTCCTAGGTATATAATGAAGAGAATTAAAAATGTACATCCATACAAAATCTTGTACATGAAATATTCATGGCAGCAATATTCATAATTTCTAAAAAGCAGAAACAATCCAAATGTCCATCAACTGATGAATGGATTAAAATGTGGTATATCCATACAATGTTATTTTGCCATAAAAAAGGAATAAAGTACTGACACGAGCTACAACATGAATGAACCTTGAAAACATGTTAAGAGAAGCCAGTCACAAAAGGTCACATACTGTATGATACCACTTATATAACCTGTCCAGAACAAGCAAATCCATAGAGACAGAAATGACATCAGTAGTTCCAGGGGGGCAGGGGGAGGTGAGAATGAGGAGTGACTGATAATGGGTCTCTTTTTGGGGTGATGAAAATATTCTAAAATTGATAGCGGTGATGGGTGCACAACTCTATGACTATACTGAAACCAATGAATTGTGTACCCTTTAAAAAGGTGAATTTTATAATATGTGAATTATATCTTAAGGAAACTGTTATTTAAAAAACATAAAGCACCCTAAAACAAAATGCCACAAAAGGGTGAAAAAACAAAGAATAAAGTTTCTATTAGGCAGATGTTAAAAAACTTAAGCAAGAATAATGACAAAAAACAAGGCAGACTTCAAAGGACAAAGTCCAAAAATAGAAGAAAAACAAAACAATTTATCTTGAGGCTTTCCCCCTAAGATTGAACACTAAGAAAGGATTTTCATTCTCATCAGTATTAATACTGTATTGGAATCCCAAACAGTACCATAAGGCAAACTAAGCGAATAATAGGTATATAGATGGCAAAAGAAGAAAAGTCCCTGTTTTTGTAGATGACATAGTAGTTTATCTAGAAAATCCCCAAAATTTTACAAAATACTTCCTAAAACTAAGAGTGACCTTATAGCAAGGTCACAAGATAGAAAATCAGCAACAGCAACAAAAATCAACTATACATCTATATACTAGCAATGAACACATGAAAACAAACAAAAAAAAAATTTAATACAATAACATCTATAGTCACTCCAAAAAGTAGAACTCTAAGGTACACCTCTAACAAACAAGTGCAGGACTTCTATACTGAAAACTACAAACTGCTGATCAACAAAATCAAAGATCTAAATAAATGAAGTGACATACCCTGTTCACATATTAGAAGAATCAACACAGAAAAACAATTAACTCTCACTAAATTGACATTCAGGCTTAATGCAATTCTTATCGAACTCCCAGTAAGATTTTTTTTATAGAGATACAGAACTCAAAAACCTGTAGGTAAAGGCCAAAAAACCAGAATAGCTAAAAGAATTTTTCTTTTAAAACAGAGCTAATTTTTTTTTTAATGTTTATTTTTGAGAGAGAGCGCACAAGTGCACACATAAGCGTGTCCAAGCAGGGGAGGAACAAAAGGCGGGAGAGAGAAGATCGGAAGCGGGCTCTGTGCTGACAGCAGAGAGCCCAACATGGGGCTCGAGCTTACAAAACCGTGAGAATCATGACCCGAGCCAAAGTCGGAGCTGAACTGACTTAGCCACCCAGGCGCCCCACTAAAAGAATTTATAAACAAAATGAAGTTAGAGAAATCACTCTACCTGATTTTTATGACTTCTTAGATAGCTACAGTAATCAAGAACATGTGGTATAGATGGGAAACAGAGACATCAGTGGAACAAAACAAAGGACCCAGAAACAGACTCATACAAGTGCAGACAACTATTTTCTGAAAAGGTACATATGCTGCAGAAAGGATATCATTTTCAGCAAAATGGTACTGGAGCAATGAGCCAGCCATAAAAGAACCCCAACCTAAACCTCACTTTATATAAAATGTAACAACCTATGAGTCACAAATTCACCTGTAAAACATAAAAATATAAAGCTTTTAGGAAAAAGCATAAGAGAAAATCTTTCAGATCTAGGGTTAGGCAAAGAGTACGCGGACTTGACATCAAAAGCACAATCTACGAAAGAAAAAGATTTTTTTACCTTTGTTTTGCACAAGACCTTATTAAGAAGATTAAAAAACAAGTAGAAGAAAATAACTGCAAACCACATACTCAACAAAGGAATAGTATCTAGAATATATTAAGAATTCTGAAAACTCATTAGTTTAGTTAAAAAAAAAACCCCAAAGACTCCAATTATAAAATGGACAAAAGATGAAGAAAAATTTCACTGAAGAGTATATTCACATGGCAAATAAGCAAATAAAAAGATGTTTAACATCATTAGCCATTAAGGTAATGAAAATTAAACCCCAATGAGGTATCACGATACACATCTATCAGAATGGCTAAAATAGCAAATAATGATAGCACCAAATGCTGGCAAGGATGCAGAGAAACTGGATCACTTAGACCTGGCTGGTACTAATATAAAATGGTATAGTGACTGTGGACAATAATTTTGCAGTTCCTTTTATTTTTTAAAGTTTACTTATTTTGAGAGCGTGTGCATGAGTATGAGGAGGAGAGGGGCAGAGAGAGGGAGAAACAGAATCTCAAGCAGGCTCCCGCGCTGTCAGTGCAGAGCTCAATGCGGGGCTCAATCTCACAAACTTGAGATCATGACCTGAGCTGAAATCAAAGAGACGCTTAAACCGACTGAGCCACGTAGGTGCCCCTACAGTGCCTTTTAAAACTAAAAATGAACTTACCATATGGCCCAGCAAATGAACTACTGGGCATTTATCACAGAGAATTGAAAACCTATCTCCACAAAGAAACTTGTATGTAACTGGTCATAGCAACTTTATTCATGATAGCCAAATACTGAAAACTATTTAAAAGTCCTTCAGTGGGTAAGATGGTTAAGCAAATGGTAGTATACCACATGATGAGGTAATTCCTAGCAATAAAAAACAACTGCTGATGGACACCGCAACTTGGACGAACCTGAAGGAAATTATGCTGAATGAAAAAGGCCAATCTTCAAAGAATACATAAGGATTCCTTTTATAAAACATTGGTGGAACAACATAACTTACAGACAGAGAACGGATGAGTGGCTGCCAGGGACTAGGGATGGGGGAAGGGGGTGAGTGAGGCTATAAAACAAGAAGGCAGCAAGAAGGAGTCTTACGGTGTCTTGAATGTGGTGGTAGTTACGTGAAACTATACATGTGATAAAACTGCACAGACTTACACACACACACAAATGAGTGCATGAATATCTAGTAAAATTTGTATAAGCTCTGTGAATGTCAATTTCCTGGTTTTGAGACTACTCTATAGTTAGGAAAAGTGCTAACAATAGGGGAGGCTGAGTGAAGGGTACAGAGGACATTCCTTCTTGTACACACTTCTTCACAACTTCCTATAAATCTACAATTATTCAAAATCAAAAGTTCAGAAAAAAGAAACACAAGTTACAGACTGGAAAAAAGTATTTGCAAACCACATACCTAAGAACTAGTATCTAGAATACATAAAGCAACTCCGACTACCTACCTACATTTAATCACCTAAAATTAAAAAGTGACAAAAACAAATATGCTGGCAAGGATGCAGAAAAACTAGATCTCAGACATTGCCACTGGAAGTGTAAAACGGTACAAACTCTGGAAAATGGTTTGGTGTTTTACTTAAAAAACTAAACATACACTTACACATATGACCCAGCAATCTCACTCCTGAGCATTTGGCCAAAAGAGGCAAAACATATGTCCATACAAAAACCTGTTCATGAATACTTGTAATACCATTATTTGTGACAGACAAAAATTGGAAACCAAAATGCAAAAAGGTGAACAGGTAGAGAAACAGTGATATATCCGTACCATGAAATACTACTTAAACAACTAAAAGGAATGGGTGGCAAATTTCCAACACCAATCATAAATAAAGGCAAAAGGTATCACACTAGAGCAAAAAATGGTTGCAATTTATCAAAGTGCTAAATTCCTTAATTCTATAAGTCAGAGAAGAATGTCCAACAAGCCAATTTTTAAATGGGAAAAGTTCATGAACAATTCAAACAAAAAGCAATATAATATACATATATTAAAAAACTCTTCACTCTCACTCTAAAGAGAAATGAAAGTTAAAACTATATATAATGAGTTAAGAGGTGCCTGGGTGACTCAGTCAGTTGAGCATCCGACTTCAGCTCAGGTCATGATCTCACAGTTCATGGGTTCAAGCCCTCATGTTGGGCTCTGTGCTGACAGCTCAGAGCCTGGAGCCTGCCTCAGATTCTGTGTCTCCCTCTCGCTTTCTCTACCCCTTCCCTGCTCTCTCTCTCTCAAAAATAAACTTAAAAAAAAAAAAAACTATAAATAATGAGTTACAAATATTCACCTATTATTTTAAAATGATCAAAAAGTTTAAAAACACATGGTGTTATTAAAAGCACAGGAGAAAAAACTCTCTGCACAGCCTAGGAGGATTAGGAAATAGCACAAACCTTCTACAGAGGGAAATTTGGCAATAACTATCAAAATTCTAAATACACATTCTACTTCTAGGAATTTATCTTAAAAAACTATTTTATACATTTAGACATGTGCACAGTGATATATGTTACAAAACATTCTCTGTAGTGCTATTTTTTAAAAGCAGGAAACTACCTAAATGTTAATCAGTAGGAGAATATTTAATAAAGGATAGTCCAATCAATCACACAGTAAGTAGATATTAAAAAAAGAATGTGGCAAATGTTTGCATATGCAGAGAACTCTCTGAAAAGACAAAAAAGGAACTGAAAGCAACACCTGTGGTTGAGATAAAGGTAGGAGAGGAACTTCTTTTTCATTATAAAGCCTTTTATAACTTTTGGTTTTTATATCCAGTGAATATATTACCAATTTGAAAGTTTTAAAACAATCAAAAATATTAAACACAGTAATTCCATGTTGGTGGAGAAATATACAAACAAATCAGTAGAACAGAAAAAAGTCCAAAAAAATATTCATTCAAAAGAAGTCTTGGGAGAAAATAAGAGCTTTACTCTCAATAAGTAAAAAAATCTCTAGAGTTCATCTAAAAAAAACCAAATATTTCACTGTCAGAAATGGAAAATGCAAGGCACTTTTAATTTACTTATCTTAGAGATAGGATGGGTCCTCAGAAATCAGACAAAATCCAAAAGCCACTGTTTAACATATGAAAAGCAATCATAGACCATATTCATAGACTAAAAGACATGGACCACAGGATCACCCCTAATAAATGGATAAAAGGCATGTAAACAAATTCCAACACATTTTCATGATTAAAAAACAAATTCAACAAAAAAGGCATTTATGAAAAAAATTCACAGCTAACATACTCACTGGTGAAAGACTAGATACTTTCCCTCTAAACAGAAAGATGAGAATGTCCACTCTTCAAATTCAACAGCATATGAAAAGGATTATACACCAAAAGCAAGTGGGGTTTATTCATGGAATGAAAGGATGGTTCAAAATATGAAAATTAATCAATGTGATATACCACATTAACAGAATGAAAGAAAAAAACACATGATCATTCCAACTAACAGAAAGCATCTGACAAAATTCAACACCTTTCATGATAAAAAAAAACACTGAACAAACTAGGAGTATAAGGAGACTATTTCAACATCATAAAGGCCGTATGTGAAAAACCCACACCTAACATCATACTCAATGGTAAAAGACTAAAAGCTTTTCTTTTAAGTTCAAGAACAAGGCCAACTCTCTTTTCAACATCATACCAGAAGTCCATTATGTAAATAAGCAAAGAAATAAAAGACATCCTAATTTGAAAGGTAGTAAAATCATCTCTGTTCATACACGATATGACTTACATGTAGAAAACCCTAAAGATTCCCCAAAACAACTATTAGAATAAACAAATTCATGAAGCTGTAGGATACAAAAATCAACACTCAAAAATCAGTTGTGTTTCTACACTAACAATGATCAATCTGAAAAGGAAATTAAAAAAACAATCCCATTTTCTATAGCATCAAAATGGATGAAATCCTTAGGAATAAACCTAACCAAAGAGGTGAAAGACTTGTATGGAGAAAATCACAAAGTAGGGTAGATGGAAATGCATCCAATGCTCGTGGGTTAGAAGACTTAATATTGTTAAAATGTCCATACTATACAGTGATCTACAGATTCAATGCAAGCCCTATCAAAATCCCAATGGCATTTTCTATAGAAACAAACAAAAAATTCATCTTAAAATTCATATGAAATCTCAAGGGATTCTAGGTAGCCAAAACAATCTTAAAAAGAACAAAGTCAGAGGCTTCATATTTCCTGATGCCAAAATATGTAAAAAAGCTACAGTAATCAAAACAGTGTGGTACTGGCATAAAGACAGACACAGAGACCAACGGAACAGGAGTAAGCCCAGAAATAAACTCTTACACATTAGGTCAAATGATCTTCAACAAAGGTGCCAGGACCACACAATGGGGAAAGAACAGTATCTTCAACAAATGGTGCTGGGGAAACTAAATATCCACGTGCAACACAATGAAGCTGGGCCCCTACCTTACAACATATACAAAAATTAACTAAAAATGGATTAAAGACCTGAAACTATAAAACTTCTAGAAGAAAACACAGGGGAGACACTTCATGATAATACATTTGGCAATGATTTTTTGGATATGACACCAAAAGCACAGACAACAGACAGTTGGGACTACACCAAACTTAAAATCTACTCATCAAAGGAATGAAAGACAACCTACAGAATGGCAGAAAATATCTGGAAATCATGTATCTGGTCATGGGTTCAAAATAAAGAACTCAAATAAAGAACCCAAAATAAAGAACTCCAACAACTCCGCAAGAAAAACCCAATTAAAAAATAGGCAGAGGGGGGCGCCTGGGTGGCTCAGTCGGTTAGGCGTCTGACTTCGGCTCAGGTCATGATCTCACGGTTTGTGAGTTCAAGCCCATGTCAGGCTGTGTGCTGACAGCTCAGAGTCTAGGGCCTGCTTTGGATTCTCTGTCTCTGTCTCTCTCTGCCCCTCCCCTACTTGTGCTCTCTCTCTCTCTCTCTCAAAAGTAAATAAATGTAAAAAAAAATTTTTTTTAAATACACAGAGGCCTTGAATAGACCATTTTCCAAATAAGATACACAAATGGCCACACGCACATGAATAAGTGTTCACCCTTATGAATCACTGGAGAAATGCAAATCAAAACCACAATGAGAAACCACTTCACACCCATTAGGATGGCTACTAAAAAAAAAAAGAAAAGAAGTGTTACTGAGGATACAGGGAAACTGGAACCCTGTGCACTGTTAGTAGGGACATAAAATGGTGCGGCCACTATGGAAAACAGTATGGTGGCCACTGAAAAAAACTGAATTACCATATGATCCAGCACTCTCACTTTTTGGATATATACCCCAAAGAACTGAACGCAGAACCTCAAAGAGATACCTGCACACCCATGTTCATAGCAGCATTATTCACAAGAGCCAAGAGGTGGAAGCAACCTAAATGTCCAGGTACAGATGACTGGTTTAGCCAATGTAGACTATGCATACAATGGAATATTTATTGGCCTTAAAAAGGAAGGAATCCTGTCACATTCTACAATATGGATGAAACTTGAGGGCGCTGTGTTAAGTGAAATAAGCCAGTCACAAAGACAAATACTGAGTGACTCCACTTACATGAGGTATCTAAACTAGTCCAATTCTTAGAAACAAAAAATACAATAGTGGTTACCAAAGGGCTGAGGGTAGGAGAAAATAGTAATTGTTTAATGGGTATAGTTTCAGTTTTGCAAGATAAAAAGTTCTAGCAGTCTTCTGCACAATAATATGAATATCCTTAACATCGCTGAATTGTACACTTAAAAATGTACAAGGGTGAATATGTTACCACAATTTTTAAAATTTAAAAAGGAACTTAGACACATCTCACTAAAAATTATATACCCTATGGGGCGCCTGAGTGGCTCCGTCAAGCATCTGGCTCTTGATTTTGGCTCAAGTTGTGATCTCATGGTTTGTGAGATCAAGACCCATGTCGGGCTCTGTGCTGCTGGCATGGAGCCTGCTTAGGATTCGCTCTCCCTCTCTCTCTGCACCTCCCCCACTCAGTCTCTCTTTCAAAATAAACTTTATGTAAAAAACTGTAAGAATGCAGTACTACTGATGCATGCTGTAACATTGATGAACCCTAAAATCATCATGCTAAGTCAAAGAAGCCAGTCCCAAAAGGCCATCTATTATACAACTCCATTTGTATGAAACATGCAGAACAGGCAAATCCATAGAGATGGAAAGATGATTAGTGGTTTGCAGGGACTGAGAAGAGAGGGGAATGACTGCTAATCAGTACAGTGTTTCTTTTCAGAGTGATGAAATTTTTTTAAATTAAACTGTGGTGATGGATGCATAACTCCATGAATATACTAGAGAACGACTGAAATGTACACTTTAACAGGGTGAAATTTAAAGTATGTGAACTATATCTCAATGAAGCTATTATTTTAAAAATCCAAACACCATAAGAGTAACAACTAACAGATTTGACAACTTAATTGTTTTCAACGTCTGTGTGATGAAAGATTTTATAAATTACGTAAAGTAAGTGACAGACCGAGATAAAATATTTACAACATATAATAGAGAACTGACTAGTATGCATTACTCACAAAATACAAACCAATAAGAAAAAAAAAAACATACTAAGCAAATGAGCAAGAATATGAACAAGCAATTCAGGAACTACAAATGGTTAATGATCATAAAAATGTTCAACCTTAGCAGTAAGCAAAGGCATGCAAATTAAAACAAAATATTATTTTTATTTTGTCAGTTCATAAAATTTCTTAAATTACTGATAAAACTGTGGGTAATAGGCACTCACAAGAATGTTCATAGGAGTATAACTCTTTATTTTAGGGTCAGGGAAGCACTGACAGTAGCAAATTACAAGTATGCATATCCTTTCACCTAGTAAAACTACTAAAGATTAAAGAAATACATACATACAAAAATACATATTCTTATATATAAGGATTATAGACACACACACACACACACACACACACACACAAGGATGTTCACTGGTATAAACAGCAAAAAAAAAAAAAAAAGGAAATAACCTGTATGCTCACGGAAAGGAGAAAGCTCAGGTTTATGATCATACTATGATACATTCTAGAGGAGTGCAAAGAAATGAAGTGACATTTATGGAAATGCATGTATATACCCTGACCCTTGACCAGCAAAGGGGTTTGGGGCACTGACCCTCACGCAGTTGAACATCTGTATGTAACCTGACTCCTCCAAAACTTTACTAATAGCCTACTCTTGACCAGAAGCCTTACCAATAACATAAACAGCACATATTTTGTATGTTATAGGTATTATGTACTGTATTCTAACAATAAAGGGAAAAGAAAATGTTAAGAAAAAGAAAATGTTGAGGAAAAGAAAATACATTTACAGTATATTTGTAAAAACAACAACAAATCTGCACGTAAATGGACCCATCCAGTTTAAACTATGTTGTTCAAGGGACAACTGTACTATGATAATAAATACAATTCAGAAGACCCGGGCTATGGAAAATTTCTGTATTTAACAGAAATCAGTAATTCTGATTCCACTATTACACAAAACAAAAATGATAAATTCATGATCCCTGGTGAATAAAATCCCTTTAATTTTTATCCCTGGGTTATGCCTTTTAGTTTACTTGGTCTTGTATTTCTAAATGAACTAATGTATGATTCCTCCACCATATCATGAACTCTTTGAAGAACCATGTGTTATTCTTTCTCAGCAACTAGAATGGTGCTTGGCATAAAGGCACCTAATAAATATTAGTTGAATGAATAAATTTTTAAAATAAAAATAAGTTATTTTTATATTTATGTTTTTTAAAAAAATCACAGATTTCTTGGCAAGAAGGGATGGAGAAGATTCTACTTCCATAACCAGAGGTATTCACATAAGAATGAAAATATGCTTTATTAAGATCTTTGCTCTTTTAGAATGTTTTATAGTGGCTTGATCCATAAGAAAAGGATAAATATCAGCAAACAAAAAAAACCCCAAATAACCAAAATAAGTGAGTCTTCTATAACTCTATTTCATTTCTCTTTTATTCAAGTAATTTTAGAAGAACTTAAAAAAATTCCTTTTTTCTACTGTTTTTGATGAGCCTTATAATCTTCATCTTATTGTTAAGGTCTCTCTCTCCACACCTTAGAAAATAGTGTAAGTTATTTTCTTTAAGGCAAAAGATTTGCTCCTCCAAAATATTAAAAATCATCAGAAAGATTTTGAACTATATATATATGTATATGTGTGTGTGTGTGTCATTTTAAGAGAATAAATGTTAGCACAAAAACTAAAATCTAGACAGCACTGAAAAAAAGTTGAGTTCTCTTTGAAATATTTAGGTACTGAGTTATGAAGGATCTATAATTTTAACACACTTTTTTTTTTTCTTAATCTAGGGACTAACATCTAGAGGTGATAAATCAGAATTCCTCATATGTGCTGTGAATTTCATACAGGTCCAAAATGATTTGTTGAAATAAAACTCCATTTCATTTACAATGTATACTGGTAAAGATTATCATGTAAAATTAAAATCTCAAACCCTCTTTCAATGTATGTATATGGAATACAAAAACACCTTCAGTAGCACTCTAAAAGTAAATTTCAAAACAGTGCTTCCATTTTGTAGATCCAATAAATTCTACTAAAAAAAAATTCAAGATTTTTCTAAATAAAACTGAGAGAAAATGATGTTATAAAACTGACAAATTACTTCAAGGAACAATTTAAAAAATCCTTCTTTTTTTAAAAAATATTTGTTAATGTTTAATTTCATTTTTGAGAGAGAGAGAGACACGCAATGTGAGCAGTGGAGTAGCAGAAAGGGGGGGGGGACCCAGAATACGAAGGAGGCTCCAGGCTCTGAGCTGTCAGCACAGAGCCCAACGCAGGAATTTGAACCCATGAACCATGAGATCATGACCTGAGCTGAAGTCGGATGCTTAACTGACTGAGCCACCCAGGCACCCCGTAAAAAATCTTTTTATTTTTAATATCTTCTGTTATATAACAGGAAAAACATTGGCTTTGGAAGCAAACTTGTATTCAAATCCTGGCCCCATCACTTCCATTTGTGAATTACCTTCTGCAGATCTCAGCTACTTCTTTTGTAATATTTAGGCTATTGGTCTAAGCTTCCAAAGTTGTTTGGAAGCTTAAATGAGATAACCGATATAAACTCCTAGTTTAATGCTTGTCAGAGTAAGTGCCCAACAATTTTTATTTATGTATCCCATTTCTCTCCCCACCTCCTATATTCAAGACTTCATGATAATCATTTTTAACTCTGCCTTAAAATATTCTACATAGTAGATATATCACAGGTTAAGTATTTTCTATTATTGGATATTTAGATTATTTCTAATTTTTATATTAGAAATAATGTTACATTGAATATTCTTAGGCTTTGGATTCCCAAAGGTGGAATTAACAGATCAAAATGTACTTTTAAGCTCTTGCTACATATCGGCAAACTCTACTCTCAAAGAGCTGTACTCCAAATTATTACCAGCAGTGAACATACGTTTTAACAAATCTCATCAATAATGGATAGAAATACATATATTTTTTTAAATCTAGTACTACAAACAAGATTAAAACCTCACTGACTTATTTTGAATTTTCTTTAAGAACTAGTAACAGTGAGGGGCGTCTTGGTGGCGCAGTTGGTTAAGGGTCCAACTCTTGACCTCCGCTTAGGTCATGATCTCATGGTTGGTGAGTTCCACCCCCACGTTGGGATCTGCACTGATGGTGTGGGAGCCTGCTTGGGATTCTATTCTGTCCCTCCTTCTCCTGCCCCTCCCCCACATGTGGTTGCACACACTCGCTCGCTCTCTCTCTCAAAATAAATAAAACTTAAAAAAAAAAAAAAAGAACCAGTAACTGAGTATAGTTTCATGTTTCCTAGTTGTATTTCCCCTTGTATAACTTAACTATTCATATATTTTGCCTAACAGAGTCTTAGCAGTTTTGATATTGATTTGTGAGTTCCTTCCTTTAGTCTTATGTTTGATTGAGATATTTTGTTTAGTATTTATTTTTACACTTTTTTAAAAAACCATGATGCACAGAGGTTTAACATTTGTAATTTTTTTTAATGTTTTATTTACTTTTAAGACAGAGAAAGAGCATAAGTGGGGATGGGGCAGAGAGAGAGGGGGACAGAATATAAAGCAGGCTCCAGGTTCTAAGCTGTGAGCACAGAGCCCAACGTGGGGCTTGAACTCAGGAACTGTGAGATCATGACCTGAGCAGAAGCTGGACGCTTAACCAACTGAGCCACCCAGGCGCCCCTTAACATTTTTATGTAATCAACTTAATCCAAAATTTTCTTTGTGAAAGTTGTATGTAAATATAAATTGCTTACTTTACATTTAAAGTTTATGTGGGGAGGTGGTAAAAAGCATAAAATGTTATGAATATATTATACACAAATGACTTCCCTTCTGATCCATCTTATGTATTAAAATCATTACTTTTAAAATTAAAACAAGGGGCACCTGGGTGGCTCAGTCGGTTGAGCGTCTGACTTCAGCTCAGGTCATGATCTCACAGGTGGTGGGTTCAGGCCCCGCACTGGTCTCTGTGCTGACAAATCAGAGCCTGGAGCCTGCTGTGGATTCTGTGTCTCCCTCGCTCTCTGCCCCTCCCTTTCTCATGCTCTCTCTCTGTCTCTCAAAAAATGAATAAACATTAAAAAAAATGTTTAATAAAAACAAAATTTAAGAACAGAAATAAAATATTCAAAAATATAGCTCTAAAATAAACTGTGAAACAAAATTTTAGGAACTACAGAGAACAGGTAGAAAAAATTCAGCCTTTATATTTTCACCTACCTTAAAGTGATTTAATTCTAATACTACATCCAACATCCAGCTTCTTTTGAACTGCAATATCCTCATATTTGGCACATCTAAAGCTTATTTACATTTTAGTTTTAATAAATTTAGCAGCAGTAGTGCCAAAGAATTAGAACTAATCTCTGCTCACAACTACTGAGTTCATCTATCTGCAAGTACTACCAGCACTAAAGTAGTATAGCTCAAGAAAGGGAATGGCTTAAAACTATCTTCCAGTCACCCAGATATCTATCAACAATATTCCTTTTAATAAAAGGAAAGAGAGGTTCCTGAGTGGCTCAGTCGGTTAGGCGTCTGACTTCGGCTCAGGTCATGATCTCACAGTCTGTGAGCTCCAGACCCACGTCGGGCTCTGTGCTGACAGCTTGGGGCCTGGAGCCTGCTTCGGATTCTGTGTCTCCCTCTCTCTCTGCCCCTCCCCTGCTTGCACTCTGTTTCTCTTTCTCAAAAATAAATAAACGTCAAAAAAAAATTTTAATAATATAATAAAAAAAGGAAAGAAATTGATTGCCAAAATTGGGTTCTCCCCGTGTTGCACCATCCTACCTGTCCCATGATCACCAGATGCAGTTCCTCTAGCTGGCTGGTGCAACTCACATGGAACTCGATTTGTGCCGGGGAGACTGGGCCAAAGTGGTGTACAACCCACTGGGAAATCTGAAAGGCTGCACTTCAAACACTGTACACACTACATGTCTGATCTTTAAATTTCATCCTAGCAAAATCTCATATGTTGGATTTCTTTGTTAAACTGTATTTACTTGCTTCTGCACCAAAATGTCTGGCTTGTTAATGTCACAATTTAAGATTTTTAATTTCATATTTACAGTTACACAGAAGGGTTCTTTACTGACTCTGATTTACTGATTCTTATTGTCAAGATTCCTTTCCAACCCAAAAAAGTCTATCATTCTTAGTTCCCAAGATAACCCTTGAGAACACAGATACCCATTTATTAAAAACACATTAGATGCCTTTGGGGTTCTGAGCCACTGTAAAAACAATAATCAAAATATTAAATTATCTACAAAGGAATATAGCGTTAGAAGGTAAATCTTAGATTTTACTTTGAAATCAGAAACCAGTGCTTCCAAATTAGGAAAAAAAAAAACCCACCTACAGAAAAAATTAGTGCCTTGATTTCCCAAAATTCAAGTACAGAAGAGCACAGCTTGTATTGAATTGTTAGAAGGCAAATTTTCTAAAAGCAGAGAAGAGTGAATCACAAAACCTCTGAATGCCCTTTCCAATACTTACCAGAGCCTGCGTCCTTGAATTTGTATCACCTGATCTCTAGGCAGTGGCTATCAGGCATGTGGAGGAAGGCAAACTCAATTATAAAAAAATGAGAGGAGAAGGAAACTGTGAAATCTAATCCAATGCTAGAGGAGCCCTTGGCGGAAAACACTGGTACCCAACGTTATTAAGATATAGCAGAAACCTTACCCGTGTTGCACAAAACAAGATGGATCATTTTAACTATTTAGAAGTGCTGAAGCATATGCTGCCTTTCGAAGGCAAAACCCAAATTTATACACACACACACACACTATATATATATAAAATTCAAACCTTTTCTATAAATTATTCATACATCTTCCCAAGCCTAAAATAATTATAATTTTCTATATAGGAAGTGTTCTGTTTTAAAAAGGAAAGAGATCAACCTAGCTTTCTAAAATACTGAGACTATAAACCCAGTACACCTCAGTTGTCAGTTTTCCCTAGGAAGCATCGGTATATTGTCCCACATCAAGTTAGAACTCGGTGTGACAAAGCTCAGGAAAATCCAAATAAATAGAACCCAGATAATATACATTCATGATGTTTAATGGAAAAGATTGTTTAACAAACATTAAAACTTAAATAGAAGCTACCTTCCAAGATTTAAAAGAGAAAGATAAGGGCGCCAGCCTGGCTCAGTCAGTAGAATATGTGACTCTTGATGTCAGGGTAGTAAGTTTGAGCCCACACTGGGTGCAGATACTACTTAAAAATTAAATCTTAAAAAAAAGAAAAAGAAAACATAAACAAGTGACTTGTTTAACCCCAAACTGAAGAATGACACAATGTCTTAGTGTTCCAGATACTTCACTTGGTAGCATCCAAATGCTTTCCAAAAAATGTTACAACACTCTAAGAACTGAGGAGGACCAAGAGAAGACCATCTTCACAGACAATTTCCAGTTTTTTACAAGAATCAGATTTAAGAGAAAATGCCTGTGAAATGGTTTCATTTTGTCCTTGTTCTTTATGGTCACTGCCCTCAATTAGAAAAGAATTAGAGTATAATGAATTCTAAAGATAGACTACAAACATAAAACTGTATGGTAAAAAACAACGTTCACTTACTACCTCCCTATTTCTCCTAAGCTTCCTCCCATCTAAACCTCCCAAAGAGGTGACAGGGAGATAAAAGTAGGTTTCTTTAAAAACAAACGACAGGGGCGCCTGGGTGGCTCAGTCAGTTAATCGGTTAATCGGTTAATCAGCTCAGGTCATGATCTCTCAGCTGGTGAGTTCCAGTCCCACATCGGGCTCTGTGCTGACAGTTCAGAGCCCAGAGCCTGCTTCAGATTCTGTCTCTCCCTCTCTCTCTGCCCTTCCCCTGTTCATGCTCTGTCTCTCTCTCTCTCAAAAATAAAATTTAAAAATTTAAAAAAAAAGGGTGGAATTTAAAAAAAAAAAAAACAAAAAAAAACAAAACAAACGACAACAAAACACCTCAACCGTAACATTTATGATCCATGTTGTTCCTCCAAAGAAGCCACTTAAGTTATTCGCAGGCTAGAGAACAAATAAACTTCTAAGTTCATGGTCTTTGGAGAGTTAAATATTTTCAGAATGGTTGCATAAGAAAATCCACAGACACCCTCTTAACTGACCGGCTATTAACTGCTCTTCCCCAGTGCCTCTCCACTTCCTGACTGGTGCTCCGGCAAGCTGACTGCCTGCACCGACAGACTACTCTCCAGTGCAGAAGCACTGCAGAGTCAGAGGTGTTTTTTCTCAAACCTGTTTATATGCCAGTAGCACCTGCAATTACAAACTTAAATACTATAAAACTGATGAAATTTAAATGCAGAAAGAGTTGCTGTTTTTATGAAAACTTAAGTCAAATGCTCTGCAAAGCCCCAACAAAAGCAAGTTGCTTAAAAAAAAATGCAATGAGTGGGGCACCTAGGTGGCTCAGTCAGTTGAGCGTGTGACTTCAGCTCAGGTCATGATCTCACAGTTGGTGAGTTCAAGCCCCATGTCAGGCTCTGTGCTGACAGCTCAGAGCCTGGAGCCTGCTTTGGATTCTGTACCTCCTTCTCTCTCTGCCCCTCCCCTGCTCATACTCTATCTCTCAAAAATAAGCATTGAAAAAATTAAATATCTATTTTTAAAAAGTGCAATCAGGGCGCTTGAGTGGCTCACTCAGTTGAGGGTCTAACTCTTGATTTTGGCTCCTGTCATGATTTCACAGTTCCTCAGTTCGAGCCCCACACCGGACTCTGCACTAGCAGTGCAGAGCCTGCTTGGGATTCTCTCCCTCTCTCTCTCTGCACCTTCCCCACCGCACACATGGGAACACTCTCTCTCAAAAAATAAATAAATTTAAAATAAATAAAACTAAAACTAGGAAATCTGCAGTCTCAAAGGAAAGGCCTTTTAAACTACACCAAAAGACTGGCAAATGAATATACATTAATATGTTTTACATTAAAGTAAAATGTTTAAGTCATTATGTGTCATTTTTATCAGTTGGTTCGAATTTGGATAAGAGGAAACATTGTATCCTTTGCTGATCAACTAGAAGAACACTGATTTAGAACATTAGAAATAACACTCAATGACAACAATTATTATTCCTCATTCCAATCCATGAGAAATCGCTAATCCATAGACACATGATGTAAACTTATTCAGGTGTACTGCCTAAGACCTTGAAAAACCTCAAAAGAGAGGTCACCTGGATGGCTCAGTCTATTAAGCATCCGACTCTTGATTTCAGCTCAGGTCATGATCTCACAGTTCATGGGTTCCAGCCCCACCTCGGGTTCTGCACTTACAGTGCAGAGCCTACTTGGGATTCTCTCTCTCTCCCTCTCACTCTCTGCCCTTCCCCCCCCCCCCCTCTCTCTCTCTCTCTCTCTCTCTCTCTCTCTCTCTCAAAATAAATAAACTGAATAAAAAAATAATGTAAAAAAAAAAAAAAACAAAACTCAAAAGAGAGATGCCAGGCTGGCTCAGTCAATAGAACATGCAACTCTTAATCCTGGGATTGAGTTCAAGCCACATGTTGTATGTATAGAGATTACTTAAAAATAAAATCTTGGGTGCCTGGGTGGCTCAGTCGGTTAGGCGTCCGACTTCAGCTTAGGTCACGATCTCGCGGTCCGTGAGTTCGAGCCCCGCGTCGGGCTCTGGGCTGACGGCTCAGAGCCTGGAGCCTGCTTCCGGTTCTGTGTCTCCCTCTCCCTCTGCCCCTCCCCCGTTCATGCTCTGTCTCTCTCTGTCTCAAAAATAAATAAACGTTAAAAATAAAAAAATTAAAAAAAAAATAAAATCTTAAAAAAATACAAAAATAAAATAAAATAAAATAAAATAAAATAAAATAAAATAAAATAAAATAAATAACAAAAACTTGAAAAGGAAGACATCTCTTGAGAAGATACAATTTGGCTCAGCAAAACTTGAGATGACTCAACAAACTTTTACATGAGTACTCCAAATGAATGCAAAGCTGTTTGTTCTCTATGTTTGCCTTTGAAATAATTAAAACTATTAAAAACATGTAAAGGCATCATTTTAAAAAAATCTAGTTTCTCTTTGAAAATTTACCTGAGTCAAGGAAAAGAGAAATAACTAAATTACTAACAAACATAAACCTAAGTATTAATGGCTGTTTATTCTTATCTGAATCAAACCAAATATTCTTTCAATCACTATGAAAATATTTTGTGTTTTTACCATTATGCTCTAACACAGGCAAATGTAAACAATATAAACAATAACATTCTAAACAATGATATTATTCTAAAAATAATATTAAAGAATTGAGGGAAAATATCTTGCTTCTGAATGGACATAACATTTTAGTCCAAAATGATTTGTCCTTCTGATTTTTACAATTGTGTAAATTCCATAGCTGAGCGACACAATAGGGGCACTCTATACAAATAAGAGATTTCAAAGTACTGTATACTTCTGACACATGTTGCTCAATATACTACAAAGATTAAAATTTTCTGCGCCCCATTATTTATATGGATCAATAATGTAAGTGGCTAAGAACATGCTGGGTTACATCAGCTAGTATTTGAGATTCTCTTCATTAAAACAAAATCAGAAATTAGCACAAACAAGGGGTGCCTGTCTGGCTCAGTTGTAAGAGCGTGTGACTCTCGATCTTGGGGTCATGAGTTTGAGACCCATGTTGGGCATAAAGATTACTTAAATAAATAAAACTTAAAAAGGGGGGGGGCGGGGCACCTGGGTGGCTTACTTGGTTAAGCGTCCAACTCTTGATTTTGGCTCAGATCATGACCTCACGGTTCAGTGAGTAAGTTCGAGCCCCGCATCAAGCTCTGCACTGACTGTGTGGAGCCTGCTTGGGATCCTCTCTCTCACTCTCTCTCTGCCCCTCCCCAGCTTGCACTCTTTCCATCTCTCTCTCAAAAAATAAATAAACCTTAAAAAAAAAAAAAAGAAAGAAAGAAAAGAAACACAAACACACACAAGACAATGACTGACCAGAACACAATAGAAGTATTTTTAAATTTCTCTCTGAAGTGAGTGTTCTCTATGGATTCTATACAAAACATGTTATATCTTTTATAATTGGGGGGCGGGAGAGTGTATAGAGTATATTAAATATCCAAATCATCAATTAACTATAGAGTTCAGAGTGGGAGTAGAAATAATAAAAGGAAGGACACCTCTTTTCTCCCTAACTCTATTTCCCATCCTTATCATAAGCCACTGTTTATGATAATGTGGTATGCCTCAGTTGTATTCAGATGGTAAAATGATTAAAATTCACTGAATCAGAGTGAAGTAAAAGACTCTATTGTATTTAAATAAATTGGAGAGCTAATAAATGTTTACTGAACAACTGCCATGTAACAAAGTCATAGATAGCTATTACAGGAATATATACAAGATGAATACAGCAGAACCCTTACCATTTTGAGGCACTAACAACAAAATGTTATAAGAACATGAAAAAAAAGTGAAATCAATTCTGGATGGGGGAAGGAATAGATATATATAGGGAGAAATCTTAGATTAATGAAAAAGGTTTTAAAAAGCATGTAAAATGATACTATACATGGAAAATCCGATAGACTCCACCAAAAGTCTACTAGAACTGATACATGAATTCAGCAAAGTTGCAGGATACAAAATCAATGTACAGAAATCAGTTGCATTCTTATACACTAACAATGAAGCAACAGAAAGACAAATAAAGAAACTGATCCCATTCACAATTGCACCAAGAAGCATAAAATACCTAGGAATAAATCTAACCAAAGATGTAAAAGATCTGTATGCTGAAAACTATAGAAGGCTTACGAAGGTAATTGAAGAAGATATAAAGAAATGGAAAAACATTCCCTACTCATGGATTGGAAGAATAAATATTGTCAAAATGTCAATACTACCCAGAGCTATCTACACATTCAATGCAATCCCAATCAAAATTGCACCAGCATTCTTCTCGAAACTAGAACAAGCAATCCTAAAATTCATATGGAACCACAAAAGGCCCCGAATAGCCAAAGTAATTTCGAAGAAGAAGACCAAAGCAGGAGGCATCACAATCCCAGACTTTAGCCTTTACTACAAAGCTGTAATCATCAAGACAGCATGGTATTGGCACAAAAACAGACACATAGATCAACAGAACAGAAGAGAAACCCCAGAACTAGACCCACAAACGTATGGCCAACTAATCTTTAACAAAGCAGGAAAGAACATCCAAAGGAAAAAAGACAGTCTCTTTAACAAATGGTGCTGGGAGAACTGGACAGCAACATGCAGAAGGTTGAAACTAGACCACTTTCTCACACCATTCACAAAAATAAACTCAAAATGGATAAAGGACCTGAATGTGAGACAGGAAACCAGCAAAACCCTAGAGGAGAAAGCAGGAAAAGACCTCTCTGACCTCAGCCGTAGCAATCTCTTACTCGACACATCCCCAAAGGCAAGGGAATTAAAAGCAAAAATGAATTACTAGGACCTTATAAAGATAAAAAGCTTCTGCACAGCAAAGGAAACAACCAACAAAACTAAAAGGCAACCAACGGAATAGGAAAAGATATTTGCAAATGACATATCAGACAAAGGGCTAGTATCCAAAATCTATAAAGAGCTCACCAAACTCCACACCCGAAAAACAAATAACCCAGTGAAGAAATGGGCAGAAAACATAAATAGACACTTCTCTAAAGAAGACATCCAGATGGCCAACAGGCACATGAAAAGATGCTCAACGTCGCTCCTCATCAGGGAAATACAAATCAAAACCACACTCAGATATCACCTCACGCCAGTCAGAGTGGCCAAAATGAACAAATCAGGAGACTATAGATGCTGGAGAGGATGTGGAGAAACGGGAACCCTCTTGCACTGTTGGTGGGAATGCAAATTGGTGCAGCCACTCTGGAAAACAGGGTGGAGGTTCCTCAGAAAATTAAAAATAGACCTACCCTATGACCCAGCAATAGCACTGCTAGGAATTTATCCAAGGGATACAGGAGTACTGATGCATAGGGGCACTTGTACCCCAATGTTTATAGCAGCACTCTCAACAATAGCCAAATTATGGAAACAGCCTACATGTCCATCAACTGATGAATGGATAAAGAAATTGTGGTTTATATACACAATGGAGTACTACGTGGCAATGAGAAAGAACGAAATATGGCCCTTTGTAGCAACGTGGATGGAACTGGAGAGTGTGATGCTAAGTGAAATAAGCCATACAGAGAAAGACAGATACCATATGGTTTCACTCTTATGTGGATCCTGAGAAACTTAACAGAAACCCATGGGGGAGGGGAAGGAAAAAAAAAAAAAAGAGGTTAGAGTGGGAGAGAGCCAAAGCATAAGACTCTTAAAAACTGAGAACAAACTGAGGTTTGATGGGGGGTGGGAGGGAGGGGAGGGTGGGTGATGGGTATTGAGGAGGGCACCTTTTGGGATGAGCACTGGGTGTTGTATGGAAACCAATTTGACAATAAATTTCATATATTGAAAAAAAAAGCATGTAAAATAGGCCTCTTACAAACAAGATTTTTAATATGATAGGCAAAAAAAATAAATCAACCCCTTCATCTCCCAATTCTTCTAGTTAACTATGGACAATGAAAAGAATTCTCTTTAATGTGTGGTTCCAAAATGAATGAAGACCTTAAAATTACTCATTGTTAAAGAAATAATAACAAAATGAGTTTAAGAGTGGATAACAATTACCTAATAAAATTGGGGATACCAAAACTATTGTTGTGATTTTAGCTAGAAACATAAATCATGCAGAAAACCATTCAAGTTATATTCAGAACATCTTAGAATCTGTTTAAATCTAAGGGCTAAGGCCAAAAGGAGGGGAGGAAATGAAAAATTAAATTTACTTGTCACATTGTGATTGTCTCAAGTGATAATTGTTATAAACTAGCTGGCTACAGGTCAAAACTAAACTCTAATGAGCCTATAATGATTTTAAATGTATATGTTTAGAAACAAAGAGAATACCAGAGACATTTCACTTTTCGGAAATGACCTAGTGGCAAAAAAGCCCTTTATAAAACTGAATTCTGTGGGGCACCTGGGTGGCTCAGTGGGTTAAGCATCTGATTGTTGATCTCAGGGTCATATGAGTTCAAGACCCATGTTGGGCTCCTCGCCAGGCTGGTGTGTACTCCAAAAGAAAGAAAGAAAAGAAAGAAAAGAAAGAAAGAAAGAAAAGAAAGAAAGAAAGGAAGGAAGGAAGGAAGGAAGGAAGGAAGGAAGGAAGGAAGGAAGGAAGGAAGGAAGAAAGAAAGAAAGAAAGAAAGAAAGAAAGAAAAAAGAAAACTAAATTCTGTGATGAAGTGAAGTGGTTACTTCATTAAATGAAGAAACAGTCTTTAATAACATTGAAGGATCTTCTAGATTATTTTCTTTTATTCTGTTTTTGGGGTTTTAAATTTTTTTTGAAGTTTTTTTCCTAAGTTTTGTTTGTTTTTTTATGTATTTATTTGAGACAGAGAGAATGCAAGAGGGAAAGGGGCAGAGAGAGAGAATCCCAAGCAGTCTCTGCACCACCAGTGCAGAGCCCAATGGCAAGGCTCAAACTCACAGACTGCGAGATCATGACCTGAGTCAAAGTTGGACGCTTAACCGAATGAGCCACCCAGGCACCCCATATTTACTTATTTTAAGAGAGAGAGAGAGAGAGCGAGCGAGCACAAGCTGGGGAGGGGCAGAGAGAGAGAATTCCAAGCAGGCTCTACATTGTCAGCCCAGAGCCCAACACAGGGCTCGATCCCACAAACTATGGGTTCATGACCTGAGCTGCAATCAAGAGTTGGAAGCTCAACTGCCTGAACCACCCAGGCGCCCCTCTTCTATTCCGCTTTTTACAAAATAGAGCTTTAAAATACATTCACCTTAAACTCTGCAAATTACTCAAAACCTTTTTTCAATAAATCTTTTTCAGATTCACTGAGCATTCCCTCCCTTGAATATTTACTGAATCAATAAACCTCCACAAATTCTTTTCTGGTGAGACTGCTTTATGCATAACCAAAATAATGGCTTTTATTTTAATTCTATGATAGCAATGAGAAATTAGAAATCTATTTATACACACCAAGCAATTCTATAACACCTATTCATTTTGTATGTATACCATAAACAATGGATTTATTCAATAAAAACTAGTATTCGAATTAAATTACACTTTAAATACACAATCAATTTTTGTTACTTGTGGTAATTGTTCTACAAGTCACCACAAACAATGAATTAGTGAATACTGAACCAGTATTCAGGTTTAGGGAATACATAGGACTAAATTCCTACAAGCCTCTGATTCCATCTTCATCCACTGATCACTATGTAACCTTGTTTTAGGCTGTGTTTCTGTTTAAGGACACCTTACTTAATATATATTGGTGATTCATTAACATCGACCTCACCGCCAACAGCACTACCTAATGCCTGAACAAAACTGAATGCATATATTTTTTTCTCCATGAGGCATATCACAGCCTTTTGCATTTAGGAACACTAGACAGAGCTTCAGCACTATAGTTGGGGGCTATTTAAAACTGAAATCACCAATAAAAAGCACAAAAATGCAAAAACCACGGCACTAAATAGAGCATAGAAGAGGACACTTACAGTACGAAAGCTGAAAACAAGAAGGCCTCGAGAGTCACCTTGTTCAACCACAGGTGTGAAAGTGTGAGTCAGAAGACTCAACTTTTTTTTACCACTCTGCACGTGTCTAAAATGACCATGCAATTATTATGTGATTTTGGAATTACAAATAAATTTGAGATAGTAGACATTCACAAAGATAGAATGTGCAAATAATGAGAACTGACAATACAAAGAATACCCAATTAAGTAAGTCTCATGGTAAATCCTTCAGTATTTCAATCTAGTCAATTTTGTAAATGCAAGGGTTTACTTACTGGTTATCAAGATGGGAAAATTTTTATGGAATTGTTTTTAAATTATCACACAAACACACCCATTGAAGCAGTCTATAAATTTTCACATAAAGAGTAAAGATGGAAAAATTATTTAAAACTTACTGCCTATTCTTTAAAAACAGCCACTGGGGGGAAAGCATTATACAAAGAGATCGAAAACTGCAGCTTTTAAGAACATAATTTCTTATGAACTATCTGTTTTTAGTATCTTTTTAGAGGAAAATCGGGTACATTGAAAAGTTCATAAGGATAAAAGTATCCTGAAGTATTAAAGCAATACAATACAAAATGTAAATTATGATATATTAGGTTAAGCTAAAAAGGCATGAAAAGACCATCAGTGTAGACAATTAGAAATTAATACTTAACAAATATATTCAAGCAAAGTACTTCAGTAAAATAAAAATAATTAATTCTCTCAATTCTAATTTAATTTATTTAATTGATTTAAACTATTATCCAATATAAGTATAATGTGTGTCCAGTTTGCATTCCTACTCTTTATAACAAAATTAAGATACATATGTAAATATAATCTATTCACACTGGTACTTGAAATGTATATTACTGAAAATGAAAACAGCAAGATACAGTAATTAAGACCAGAAGAGAATTTGAGAACTGGGAATCAAATCAAATCAAAGCCACCAACAGTTTTTCCTTTTAAATTTCAGATGATGTTCACTGCAGCACAGTTTTTGGCAGCAAAAAACTAGAAAAACTTGTCTTTTACTAGAGAACTCATTTAAATCACAGAATAGTATACAGTTTTTTAATAAGAAATGAGCTAGAATGTGTGCGTGCGTGTGTGTGTGTGTGTGTGTGTGTGTGGTGTGTGTCTATATGTGTATGGACTTCAATTATTAACACAGACAAGGAGAAATGTCTATAGTAAGGGGAAAAAGGCAAGTCACAGAATACGATGTATAATAGGATTCCTTCTTGAAAAACAAAAAACGTAATTTGTTTATATATGCATACACAAACTACTAATGAGGAAGGGACTCTGGCACTTTCATTTTTTATAATGAGCATGTGTACGTTTTATAAGCATACAGGTTTTTGACAAGTGTTAGGTTGCCCTGCAATAGCTATTTTTAAAAAATAATGTGACACAAAATTCATGTTGTTTGAAAATGACTCCTATAAACTGAATTTATTCAGGTAAATTCTGCTAAATATAATTAAAGACAAACATTTCCCAATTCAATGAATTCGAGTATGTTCTCAAAATTCAACACTAACCAATGCCCCTAACTGAAATGTTTAATGATTTGTAACAGGGGTCAGCAAACTTTTTCTGTAAAGGTCAGACAATAAATAGTTTAGGTTTTGCAGACAAACATGGTCTCTGTTGCATATTATTCTTTGCTTTTGTTTTTTTTTTTTTTTTTTTACAAGCCTTTGAGAATGAACACACACACACACACACACACACACACACACACACAACACTGTTAGCTTATTAGGTCCACAAAAAACAGGCCACAGGATTTGTCTTGCCGGCCACAGCTTGTCTACCACTAATTTATAACAATAAACCAGCACCTGCACATCTGATATTTTAAATATATTACAACAAAGGTATTAGAGATCACAAAAGAGTCAGTTTTATTCTGCATTAAATGAACTATGGTAGTATTGAAGCAATAAAGTGACTAATACACACTGAATCCTATTAAAATGCTATCCATTAATCAAATAATGATAAAAACACAGTAAATAAAATTTCAAGTATTCATATTATAAAAGCATGATCATGTGCACACCTGCAAAGCACACACATCCACTTGAAAAAGTCAGCTGAAATTAAAATACTACACATCAAAGCTGAATTTTCCTTTTATAATAATTAAAACCATTTACTCATTTAAATAATCAAAACTAGTCAATCATTTGTTTTAGATGTCATCAACCCTGAAAATTAAAAACTGAATTTAGGGGCGCCTGGGTGGCGCAGTCGGTTAAGCGTCCGACTTCAGCCAGGTCACGATCTCACGGTCCGTGAGTTCGAGCCCCGCGTCAGGCTCTGGGCTGATGGCTCGGAGCCTGGAGCCTGTTTCCGATTCTGTGTCTCCCTCTCTCTCTGCCCCTCCCCCGTTCATGCTCTGTCTCTCTCTGTCCCAAAAATAAATTAAAAAAAAAAAAAAAAAAAAAAGTTGAAGAAAAAAAAAAAACTGAATTTAGAGGCTGGTAGAAATTATTAGGTTTTAATTTTTTAATTTGTAAGGATTATTGCAAAATATTAATCAACAATCTAAAATATTACACATAAAAAATTTTTTTAACATTTATTTATTATTGAGAGACAGAGAGTGTCAGCAGGGGAGGGGCAGAGAGAGAGGGAGACACAGAATCTGAAGCAGGCTCCAGGCTCCGAGCTGCCAGCACAGAGCCCGACATGGGGCTCGAACCCAGAGCGCAAGATCATGACCTGAAGTCGGTCGCCTAACTGACTGAGCTACCCAGGTGCCCCTAAAATATTACACTTTAAAAGTTTATATTCTTGGAAACTTGACTATACTTTTTTTCTTTGCCTGAAAGATAACTTTTATGTATCTGATTCTGTCTAAAACTGAAAGATCCTTATTGTAATCTGAATGCTACTACCAAAGGAAAATTTCATGATGAATAATAAACTGAGTCAAATTAACACTCTAAAATGAAAATGCGTCTCCCCACCTCTGTCCCAGGTAACCAAATAACCATCATAGAATAATCTTACCTAGACTGGTGGGTTTTATCAGTTCATCCAGTAAATCATAAAATGGTAATTTTTGAAGTTTTATATCCGGATGTACTGGGTGAAGGGCTGATGTAAGATGTGGGAGTTCCAGTTCATGTTTAGGTCCCAGAAGAGAAACAGGGAGTAACGGCGATGATGCAGGGTGACCATCATAAGTGAGTTGTGGAATGGTAGATGGAGACAAAGTTGCTGGCATAGGACTTGAATGGACACTGGGGATGGACAAGTCCGCGGGCGTCATGATTTTCTGGGGGAACCTCCGCCTATAGAGTTCTTTAATTTTCATTTGTACAGCAGGACTGCAGCCAGCCTTTAGCAAATGCAGGGCTTTTGTGAGAAGTTCGTGTTTGCGTCCGTGCTTGTTTCTCCCAGCGTAGCCCAACAGTACTTGGAGTTCAGAAACTCTAAGGCTCATAACCATTTGCTTCGAGACAAAACAAAATGTGAAATGTTAGTATTCCAATAGTATAACTTACAATATTAAACAATACTTTATTATAACCCTTTCTCCTTATGGCTTGCTTACAGGCCAGCTCATTTATAGTCAATTCTAGCTATTTCAAACTTAAAATAAGTAATCAAAGAAATTTTAAGTTAATACTCATAAATTCAACAACTTCTACCCAGGGTTATGAAAGATGTAAGATGAAGTATTCACCAGGTAGAACCACACCTAACCTCAGTCCACTGTGTTGATTCAACTGTCAGCTATTCACCAAGCACTTACTGAGTCTCCAGGAGAGTGCTGAGTGCTCTGTGGATGGCAAAATATAATGATGAGCCCTCAAGAACATTTATTTTCTTGGGGGGAAATTACATAACTATATACGAAACACATACACAGCCCACTTCAAACACCAGATGCACGCAGCAGGGTATAAATAACATACTATCAGGTATTACCTTCTATGCGGACCTTGGAATTTGTAGGACTTAAAAACTATATACCCTTTCTGACCCATTACTGACCAGATATATTCGATATTTTCATATCGAATTTTCGTATCAATATTTTCATATCATATCGTTGTCACTAAATCTTTATTATCTCCACAGGGTGTTATCACGCTCCTTCTTTACACATGAAGAAACTATGTAGTTAAGAAAGGTTAAATAACTTACCTAAGGCCACATAGCTACTAAGTAGCAGTCAGGATTCAAACACAGTTATGTATGATTCTAACCCCTATTCTTTCCACTACACCATTAGGAAAGGACAGAGCTGGAAACATAATATTGACTCACTCCACTGGCAAGCCCAGGCTAAAAAGTCTAGGAATTCGATCCACATGCCATAATGTGTAAGGCTCTTGGTTTCCAAAATTGTTTGGTCAATATTTCTTCTTTTCCACCAATTACTAAGAGACTACCAACAGGAAATGCCCATCTATACCACTCCTCTCATTTTAAAGTGGAAAAAAAAAAAGGAATCCAAAGAGAAGAAATGGCTTACCCAAGATCATATAGTATTAACAGCAGAATCCTGACTTTACCACCACTGACAGGGAGGTGTTAGGGTGGAAGACACAAGTAAGCTTATCACCACCTATTTTCCCCAACTGTTTTATCCCCTCACCCCATACCAATTACCAATTCACAAAAGATAACCTGCCTTTCCTAATTCACCGCCATTCCCTGAGAGGACATTCTACCCCAGCCAATCCTCTTGAAGCTGTTTAGAGAGTGCAAAATAATTAAATAAAAAATCCAAATAGTGAGAAAACAGTATAAAGAGCTTTAGATCCAATATAGTTGGTAATTAAACATATGTAAGTCCTTCCTCTACTTCTCTGGCCTGAAAAATACTGTTTCTTCAAATTCTAGCTTTTGTCAGCCTTAGTCCATTGGGCCTGGCAATATTATTAGTGATTCTTTTCTCACTACTTTTATTGGCCACTTTTCATATCTTTACTAGCACTTGTCTTGCTTTATTACAATTTTCTATTTGTACAAGTGACTCCATGACCACTTTGAGGTCCTCCAGGGCACAAGCCAATGTTACCTGAGCCTGACAACAGTAGAAACTCATCAAATGCCTGGACAATGAATAAATGAATGAATGAAAGAACAAAATAAATAAGAAAATCACACCAAAAGAAAGAACAGGGGTGGAACCTACAACAATAAGTTATACATGTAACTATAACATAAATGCAAATGAACTCCCAAACTTTTATGTTCTATACAAGGCATGCAAAGAAATACTACAAGCCTTAAAAACAAATTCTACCCCAAATCCTCTAAATGTTCCTCTTTTTTAGATACGAACAGAAGTTAAATACTTACTATAATGTCAGCAAGATACCGATTTCTTTCTACTATCCAAATTGTCCTAAGAGTACAAAATAGTTTTAAAGATTCTTATGACTTATTTTAAAAGGAACTGGGACTTCAACTGAAAAGCACTACGTTAATAAGTAAGCTTCTGCTTTTGGAGAAATAACAGAAATTATGCTTCAAAGATTATCAGTTAAAAATAAATTTAGGTTGGCATTAGTCAAATGTACACTTCATTTTACAGAGACAGTAGTAAAAATTTTAGAAAGAGAATAATGTCTTTCTACTTCAATTCCATTCTCCTAGGTCAAATACAAACAAACCTGAAATTCAGTAATTATCACAAACTTTTCACTGATGACAGTTTTTGTCCTTACTCTTTGGGTATAAGGATTTAAATGCACCACAGATATATTATCATTTTATTTATATGGAAGGACATATTGACAATTCACATAAAATAAAATCTCTTGCTTGATGGTCAAAAGAAAAAGGCTGATGACAGAAGTGTAATTTTTTTGTTCTTACAGGATGTGTAATTAATCATCACAATTAATGAGGTACTGTCCTTATTTTACAAATGAAACAACTGGGGGCATCTGGGTGGCTCAGTTGGTTAAGCGTCTGACTCTTGATGTCAGTTCAGGTCATGATCTCATGGTTCATGGGTTCAAACATGGCACTGCGATCTGTGCTGACAGTGCAGAGCCTGCTTGGGATTTTCTCTCCCTCTCTCTCTCAAAATAAATAATAAACATAAAAAAAAAAAAAAAAGTAAAACTGAGACCTAGGCAGGTTAAGAAAGTTGTTGAATACTATACAACTACTCCAAATGTTGTGCTCTTATACTATACCATCTTTTAGAGGAAACAAACCACGAGCTTTTCAATTAGGAAAGAGAAAAACCTTTTAAAAGACTAATTGACTTAACATCTAATCTCCATTTCAAGCATCAATATTTGGCTTAAAACAATTGGTGGTTCGGATAAGAAAAGAATGCATCTGGATTCAAACGAACCACTGCACCTTAAAATCAGGTTTAGTGAAAGATAGGGTGCTATCCATTGCTGTTATTGGAGCAGCTTCTGCACGCTCTTAAGGACTGTAGTAAACATACAGAATTTTTTTTTAAATTTTTTTTTCAACGTTTATTTATTTTTTTTTGGGACAGAGAGAGACAGAGCATGAACGGGGGAGGGGCAGAGAGAGAGGGAGACACAGAATCGGAAACAGGCTCCAGGCTCTGAGCCATCAGCCCAGAGCCCGACGCAGGGCTCGAACTCACGGACCGCGAGATCGTGACCTGGCTGAAGTCGGACGCTTAACCGACTGTGCCACCCAGGCGCCCCAGCATACAGAATTTTAAAAAAATATTTATTTATTCTTGAGAGAGACAGAGAGAGCACAAGTCGGGGAGGGGAAGGGGCAGAGAGAGACAGAGGGGTGGGGGGAGGGAGGAAGACACAAAATCGGAAGCAGACTCCAGGCTCTTAGCTGTCAGCACAGAGCCCGACAGGGGGCTCAAACTCACGAACCACGAGACCATAACCTGAGCCGAAGTCAGACGCTTAACTGACTGAGCCACCCAGGTGCCCCAGCGTGCAGTATTTTTAAAAACTAAATAAAAGGGGGGCCGGAAACACAAACATCTGAAGCATCACTCAACAAAAAGCTTCAGAGAAGCATGGAGCAGTCAATTCACAATGTAAAGTGTTGACAACACAGAGGAAAACTAAACACTTACATCTGAGATGTTGAAATGCAATATATTTTAATCTGTCATGTGTTTAAAAATCTCCATTTGTTAGCACTACAACAAAATGAATATTTATAACTGAGGATAACATCAACCACTGCTACTACTAGAAATCATTACCTCCTCAAATAGCATGCTGCTGACTCTACATCCCCAAATGATAAAGCTGTCAGAACCCTAGGGAATTCAGAATGCCTGAGAAATGTACATACTCTGAACACAGAGCATTCTGTGAGGGGCATCTTTTTAAAATTAATTTTTGGGGTGCCTGTGTGGCTCAGTCAGTTAAGCGTCCTTCTTCGGCTCAGGTCATGATCTCACGGTCCGTGAGTTTGAGCCCTGTGTCAGGCGACAGCTCAGAGCCTGGAGCCTGCTTCAGATTCTGTGTCTCCCTCTCTCTCTGCCCCTCCCCTGCTTACCCTCTGTCTCTCTCAAAAATAAACTTTTAAAAAAATTTCTTTAAATAAAAAAATTAATTTTTTTAATTAAACAGACATATGCACACAGTTTAAAAAGTCAAATAGTGCAAAGAGAGAGAAAACAGATGTCCCCTGCCCGGCTCCTATTTTTCACATCCCTGGGGCAACCTCTTTCAAGGCTTTTTGGCAATTTCTTCTGGCATTTTTCACTATATTCTATATAACAGGTTTATGTGTTCTTAAAATTTTTCCTTCGAGAAAAAAATGACTTATTATAAACAATAATGGTTTAGCGCTATGACATCTCTATCCCCAAGTTCCCATCATAATTTTTGGTTGAATAAACTGTTGTTTACATTATACTATGGTTGTAAATGATATCACAATTGAGCAAAGTACATCAGGATTGCTCTTCCTTTTTTGTATGACCTGGCTTTCCTTAGTTAATAACTGCACCATTTTTGTATTTGCTTAATTTTCTAGGTAATTACTGCTAATTCATCTGTAAACTGCTAAAAGTATAACTTTCCTACTAACGTATTCAAATACATCAGGTAAACCTGTTTTAATTTCTTTCTTAAATATATACCTTCTGTAGCCCTCCACCAGGTTCCAATTTGGACTGCTTACTCTCTAGACCTGGGATACAACTGTGGTCACAGAATTTCCCTTCAACATATCTTGGGGATTTCCCTCGTCTCTCTTCCATATTGGATCCCATTTCCTTGATCTCACTTTTTTCTCTTCGTTTTCTTTTTTGAGTAGAGTATTTCCTCCACTAGATTCCGGAGAAGGAACTGGAAGCTACAGTTTTTTATTCTTTGCATTGTCCAAAAATATCTTCATTTATCCATAATTAATAAGTGAGTTTGGCTTAGTATAGAATTCTAGACAGGAAAACAGGTTCTGTCAAAATTTTAACAGCCTTTCCTCAAAGTGTTCTGGCTTTGAGTGTTGCTGTTAAGAAGCCTGGCATCATCCTGATCTCCAATCCTTCATAGTCACCTGTATATCCCCCTCAGGAAGCTTATAGAAGCTTCTTTCTACATGCTCTGCAATTTTACAGTGTTGGGTCTTAGTGTTGGGTTGGGTTTTTTGCTAGGGCTTTTGTTTTTGCGCTAATTGTATGAACTGGTAATTGCTGAGTATTTTAAATTTAGAGAGGCATGTCCTTCCATTCTGGGAGGTTTTCTTACTTTGTCTTTTTTCTAGTCCTTTTCTTGTATGCCTATTATTTAGGTATCGGTCTTCCTAGACCAATTCTCTAACTTGTCTTTATTTTCTTTTTTCTCTTGCATTTTACATCTCTTCCATTTAGCTCCATTTCCTGAGAGATTTCCTCAACTTGATCTTCTAACACTCTTATTAAAATTTTCATTCCCATGAGCTCTGCTCTGTTGCATGCCTTTTTTCTTTTCTTTTTCCCCTACGTCTTGTTCTTAGTTTTCATGAATGTAGTATCTTGTTTTCTCTCTGACGATATAAATAAATTGGATATATGACATTGTTGTTTTCTTCTGCTGTGTGGTCTCTGTAACCTCTGGGTTCTTTTCTGCTATCTGCTTTGGTACCTGCCTTTCATGCCTGACATTTTCCTCAAATGACAGAGGATCACTGGTTTACATTTGTATCTGAAAGTAAGATACTAAAAACATGATCAGATGATCTGAGTGAGCAGACTGGGGTACTTCATTCTAGGATGATCAGGCAGGAACTTGGCTATTTTGAGGATTCCTTTTTTCCTTTGGTCTGATCACTTTTGACAGAGAGGAATCCTCTAGTGTTCTGCTTTGGCAGTATAAGATTGGCTTCCAGTGCTCTCAGGACAATGGGGAGAGGGGAGGGGGAGGTCTTCACCTTTCAAAAAGAAGACATTTCAACTGAATCTCCTTTCAGATATGTAAAATTTTATACACACACACACACACACACAGAGACACGTGTGTGTGTGTGTGTGTGTGTGTGTGTGTGTGTGTGTGAGAGAGAGAGAGAGAGAGAGAGAGAGAGAGAGAGAGAGAGAGAAACACTATGCCAACTATAAAGGCAGGGACCAAATACAAAATAATATTCAACAATATCAACAAGTACTGCTTTTTGCTATTAAATAAAAAGTGCCAGGATTATTGTCTCATTAGTCATGACCTTATATTATTAAAGGTCACCCCTAAATTGTGAATAAGAATTAGGTACCTCCCGTTGAACAACATAATTACTTTCATTCACACATCCCACTGCAAGTAGTCTACAGGATTAATCATAATAAAGCAGACTATATTATGAATCTTTATCTGGTATCAAATAACAACCAATAGTAAACCAAACTGAATTCTGAACACAGACAAATTAGGCATTTAACAGTGTCATAATATTTCATTTATGCCTTTGCTTTCTTCCCCCGCCCCATACTTTTGCTTTCTCTCCACAACAGCAATCATCAATGATTCTAAAACTGTATACATTAAAAAGTTTGTACAGTACAACACAATTGTTTTATTCATTATTTTTAAAGTCAGATGCTTCTACTGAAAATGATTTCTACATCATTTCTAATCCTCTCCATCTGAAATGGTTAATAAGCAGTAGTAATTGGCCAGCAATGCCCAGTTCAACCAGAAAACCTAGTTAGACAGTTTCTACTAAGACAAC
Organism: Lynx rufus; assembly: GCF_022079265.1. Classification (NCBI taxonomy): domain Eukaryota; kingdom Metazoa; phylum Chordata; class Mammalia; order Carnivora; family Felidae; genus Lynx; species Lynx rufus. The sequence continues at coordinate 8,742,068 of NW_025814827.1, forward strand.
AAATCAGGCTAATTATCTCCATAATCTTGTTCCACCCAATTTCTCACACTGTATTTATTTCTCAATATAAGATAACTAAAAAGTGACCTCTAGGGCCTACTCCTCCAGTTGATCTTCCTCTTCTTCTGGTCTTTATTCCATCATACAGGCTGCAGTCAGTCCCACATAATGACAAAATATGGAGATCCCATTCTCCTTTAAGCACAAACCTAGCACTGTTCAATTGGTGTACCATGGCTTTGGATTTTTGATAGATAATTTGAAAATCATCCTCATTTATGTTCTATCACATTTCATGAAACATAAGGACGTGTCCTTCAAAAGGCTCCTTCCAGATGAGAACTTGGATACTAAAAATAACAAACCTAACTCAGAACATTTTAAAACTTGGATGAAATATTTTTTCTAATAAAAAACAAAGTTTAGAGTGTGAAATTCTAACACATTGCCAAACTTCTTATGCAGAGGTAGGAAAACATGACTTTTATTTAAGTAAAAGGCTGTTCTGCCCACAGATGTTCAATAAATGCTTTTTGGATCAACGCACGGCCCCTAAATGAGTATGAAGAAAACGGGAATACAGGAACAACGAATACACAGAGATAAGCTAGTCTTCAGAAACAGAAACACATAATCATCATATTAATTCGATTCTCAAAAGTTACTACACACCTACTATGTGCTAGGTACATGTATAATATAATATGGTACTAGTATACACAGAGCTTGGATTCCAGTACCAACCTGACCACTAATTTACTGAATCGCAATCTTTCACAGGGTCTGTTTTCTCACTTCAAAACATGAGAGATTAACTAGAGGTTCTCAAACGTTCCTTAAAATATCAAAATTCTATAACAGTATAACTCTATTAAAGGAAATCTTTCTTCTCATTCTTCCATTGTTAAGGAAATATAAACAATCTGTATAGTTAGTGAATCTAGGTTAGTAAGGTTTTCAATCAAATTTTTTAAGTGTCATTTACATGGGCCGGCAGAATAAAAATGATGAACCTAGTATGTGTTAAAAGCTTACAATATCCCAATCACGTACTAATTATAGTAAATGTGATTAACTTACGTAACCCTCATATGAACCCAAGAGACAGACCATTATCATTCGTATTGCATGGATAAAAAAACTGAGGCTAATCTTGAATTCCAACAGTAAATAAGTGACGGAGACAGAGCTCAAACCCAACCTGACTCCAGAGCCTAAGCTCATAACGACTAACCAATACAAGCATCTTACCACAATCTCAGCCAGGGCACATTGTGTGTTACACTGAGACAGGGGGCACTATATGACATAAGGAATTTAGACTACACAGAGTAAACAATCATATTTGGGGGCAACAAAATGTGATGAAAATAATGTTTAAGGCTATCCAAGTAGCCACCTATAGGACAGATGAAACAAAAAAGACTAACAAGATTTCCAGCTAAAATATATGGCAACAAGAATTATTTATCTATATATAAGGTAAGAAGAAAATGTGACAGTCAACACAGAAGAGATAGGACCAAGAAATAATGCAAAGAAAAACTGCAGGTCACATGCAATATTCTAACTACATCTTTTAACAATTAGAACTTTACATAATCATGAGAACAATCATCATTCACTTTTATTGTGGGTTTGTTTTTTGTAAGATTTTAAGTAATCTCTGCATCCAACATGGGTCTCGAAGTCACAACCCCGAGATCAAGAGTCACATGCTCTTCCAACTGAGCCAGCCAGGTGCCCCCATCGTTCACTTTTCAATAAAATCTAGAATTTAAAAATAATAAGCAGGACTTGAAGAAATTTTAATTCTATCATATTATAAAAGATTGGGGATTTTTTTCCAAACTCTCCTAACCAAAAACAAGCAAAACACTGCATTTGCAATTGGAAGATACCATATCTCATCTAATTTAAGTTTTCAAACAAGGTAAGAAGCCATGAAAGAAACAATATACTCTATCTGAGAGAACGTTAAGAAACCTAAAAGGAGGAAAAGACAAGTATGAACAAAACAAAATGTGAGGGGAAAAACGTATTCTGTAACTAAACAAAAAGTATTTAAATCATAGCCTTCTGAGTCCCAGAAAAGACATTTAGGTGACGCCCTAGAGGGAAATTTGTATCAAGAGAACTATTTCAGAGTAACAAGTGTAACCTACTCAAGGTTACAGAGCTAGCAAGTAATGGAACCCAACTCAAAAGTCAGATGCCAAAGTCCACGCGATGTTGCAGAGTACTGATAATGACACACACTATCTGATAATTTGAAAATGATGTTCTTGGAAATAGGAGAATCCTAAGAGTACAACATCACATAAAATTTTAGGAATCTTCTTGTCCAACTCTCCATTATATGAAGTTTTACCGTACCCCCTTAAATGATGGTCTCCCAGCCTCTGCTCAAACTCTTCTAAGACTTCACAATCTAATCTTAAAGCGATCTTCCTTACACAAAAGCTCTATGAATCAAAACTTTCCTTTAACTCCACCCAATCGTTCTGAAATTGTGTCCCATTGGTGTTCCACAGAGTCTATTCTTTAAATGTGTTGAGAGGGTTCTCTTCCCTCAACTGGCTTGGTTTCTAGACCCCATCCTACCCTGATCACTGTTCTCTGGAGCCCTTAAGCAGTCCACTGTTTCTGTGTACACTCTGAAGTGATTGAAACTTTCCAGATAATGGCCTAATCTTGAATACAGCAGTGTTACTACCTCTCTTATTTTGAACACAGTATTTCTACCAATGTAACCTAATAAGGCATTTGCTTTGTAAGCTGACTGGTTTGTTTTATCTGGGCAAGGGGAAGGATGTGGTGTTATGTTTTTGTTTCAGCAGTGAGGGGAACTTGCATCTACATCAAATTGTTGTTTCGTACTAAGCTTGAAGTTAAGTGAAACGTTTATTCAATTTTTTTCATAGGAACTGCTTTTAGGCTAAACCTTCTTATGTTTTAAAACAAAATTTTTAAATTTAAAATTATAACTTTATATCAGGTGCTATTAAACTTCATTTTTTTTTTCCAGTTCATCATTCTAGCCTTTCAAAACCCCTCTGAGGAAATGCACTTTTCACCCTCTATTGCAGTACATACATGGTGTTAAAAATCGTTGATTTTCTGGTCTCTGTCCTTCCCTAGACTTTGAGCTTTTCAAGGACAAGCACTTATCTCCATATCACCTAGGCTAAGTATAGTACATGACACTTGGTTAAGTGCCCAGGAGATGATGATGAACTAACTCCCTTTGATTCTGTCATCTAACGTATTCTTCCCAGTGCCACCTACAAAATCAGAATTTTGCCTTTTAAATATTCAAAAGTCATCTTTAAAACTTGGGATATAACAGGATCAAGTACAGAGCCCTGTGGCACATCCTAAGAGAGTCCCCTTCAGATAACAATAAGGTTACAAACAACATTGCTCAACTACTTAGGATGCAGGTGACTATTTTTCCCCAGGATACCCCAATCTTAAGGTTATTATTCAAAACACCTTGTCCTTAATTATTTAACTACTTAATTAAGGTTATCTTTCAGTCTTGATTTACAGACTTGCTTTTCAGAGAAAAATAAGCTTAGAAAAAGATGTACACAAATGTTCTAAAAGCCTGGGAATGAGGCGCCTGGCTGGCTCAGTCAGAAGAGGTTCTTGATCTTGGGGTCATGAGTTAAAGCCCCACACTGGGTGTAGAGATTACTTAAATAAATAAACTAACTTCAAAAAACAATAAAAAATAAAAGCCCTAGTAATGATTTCTCAAAAACTACAGAAAAATATTAAAAAGAAAAAATATAGGGGCGCCTGGGTGGCTCAGTTGGTTGAACGTCCAACTTCGGCTCAGGTCACAATCTCAAGGTTCAGGAGTTCAAGCCCCACATCAGACTTGCTGCTGTCAGCGCAGAGGTGGCTTCAGATCCTCTGACCCCTCTCTCTACCCCTCCCCGCTTGTACTCTCTCAAAAATAAATTTAAAAAAATTTAAAAAAATATATTGCAGAAAAATGTTGTTCAGGTCTTACAATCACAGCCTGCCTAAGTGTTTTTAAAAATCCCATCAGGGGTGCCTGGCTGGCTCACTCAGTGGAGTGTGTGACTCTTGATCTCTGGGTTGTAAATTCAAGCCCCACATTGGCTATAGAGATTAACTTAAAATCTTTTTTAGAAAATCCCATCAGAGGGGCGCCTGGGTGGCGAGTCGGTTAAGCATCCGACTTCAGCCAGGTCACGATCTCGCGGTCCGTGAGTTCGAGCCCCGCGTCAGGCTCTGGGCTGATGGCTCAGAGCCTGGAGACTGTTTCCGATTCTGTGTCTCCCTCTCTCTCTGCCCCTCCCCCGTTCATGCTCTGTCTCTCTCTGTCCCAAAAATAAATAAACGTTGAAAAAAAAATTTTTTTAAAAGAAAATCCCATCAGAAACCTATAACAACCCTTCCTTTTCCACACAAAACACTTTCACCTGATTATTTCTTTGGTTATAGATAAGAGAAACAACTTCACAACAATAGAGTTAACAATAAAATTGCTACTTATTGCAAAACTTACACAGATCATTCTTCAGAACAGATTATGATTAATATTTATATGCAGAAGTTTTATAGTAGTGAAATCAAGTTTAAGAAACTGCTCATATTCTATTTCAAGAAATTCCATTAGTGTACATAAAAATACATTTCAAGGTGAGGACCATGGAAAAACACTACACACTTCCTGAAATTTACTAAAGAGAAGAAAGATGAACTACTCCTAAATCTCTGACGTCAAAAACTCTTAACAGTACCCGTTTTAACATATCCAGAATACAACAACGACAACAACAACAAAATGTTCAAGTTACTGCCAAGGAAGGAGTAATTTTTTTAAGTACAAAAATAGGAGGAAAAAGGGGCACCTGGGTGGCTCAGTCGGTTGAGCAACCAACTTCGGCTCAGGTCATGATCTCACAGTCCGTGAGTTCGAGCCCCGCATCGGGCTCTGTGCTGACAGCTCAGAGCCTGGAGCCTGCTTCAGATTCTGTGTCTCCCTCTCTCTCTGCCCCTCCCCGACTCACGCTCTGTCTCTCTCTCTCTCTCTCTTTCTCAAATAAACATTAAAAAAAAAAGAACTTTAAGGGGTGCCTGTGTAGCTCAGTCAAGCATCCAACTCTTGACTTTGGCTTGGGTCATGATCTCACAGTCCTGAGATCGAACCCCATGGGGGGCTCCAAGGCTGGGTATGGACACTGCTTAATATCCTCTCTCTCCCTCTCTCTCTGCCCCTCCCCTGCTCATGCGCTCTCTCAAAAAATAAATAAATAAATAAATAAATAAATAAATAAATAAATAAATAAATAAATTTTTAAATCAAGCTTCAATTTAAAAAACAGGATACTCTAAATCAGCATTTTCTAAACTAGGCTCATGGTATTAATAGATATTCAGAGAAATAGGGTTCTATGGCAAAACAAGTTCAAGAAATTCAAGATTCTGTAATTCTCCATCATGCCCTCCTTTCTCAAGTCATATTTGAACACATAAAAGGTCCCAAGAAGGCCAGCAGAAATGTTAACGTTGCATCTAACATTCTGCAAATTTGCTTATCCACAAAGCCTTCTTTATTATTATATATTAATCTATTATCATCTCATTTCTTAGCACTTCACAAAAGAAGATTCTAGAATAAATTATAAGACCTTCAAATTTTCCAGGAGTTCCCTTTTATGCCTGTTGCTCTCACAAAATTATTAAAAGCATCCCCTTCCACCCTTAAAAGTGCCCCAGTATGGATGATAAATTATATGGTCATGGTAGTATTAATACTCTAAAACTAAACATGAGTTATAAAACATGTGAACTACCTTTACCAAATGTCAAATCAATAGGGTCATGTTACTGCATGCAGTTAAAATGTTATGTAGATGATGACTGATCTCTAATCCTTTTCCCAAACTTCTTAAGGAATTCTGTGCTAGCAATCTTACATATACTTTCAAAATACTCTGGACTAATGAACTCTTGCTAACTGAACTCACAAACCAAACAGATTTAGACAGCAAACAATATCTCAATTGCACAGTTTTAAAGAGTCCATTATATCTAATTCTAAGGAAAAAAAATTCTTTTTTCTTAACAATTTTTTTAAGTTATTTGTTTTGAGAGAGAGAGAGAGAGAGAGATCAAGCAGGGAAGGGGCAGAGAGAGGGGGAGAGAGAGAATCCCACACAGTCTCCATGCTGTCAGCACAGAGCCCAATGCGGGGCTCAATCCCACAAACCATAAGATCATGACTTGAGCCAAGATCAAAGAGTCAGACGCTTAAGCGACTGAGCCACCCAAGCATCACAAAAAAGAAAAATTTCTAAAAACATTAATGCAGTCCATAAAAGAGGTTTAAAGTTTTAAAAGATATTTGTAAAAACTATTCCAGGTCTTAACTCTGAGAATTCCTCTGTATTCTTGACTCTCTTTTCACTCAGACCAGTCTTCCTCGGTGACCTCATCCATCTCATGACTTTAAAATGCCATCTCTAATTCAGTAATTCCCAAATCCACTCTGCTGAACACCTTTATGACCCACAAGTACTCAACTCAACATGTCCAAACCTAATACATCAAATTTCTGTCAAACTTTCCATCCACCTAACCAGCTGTACAAGCCAGAAACTTCCTCAACACATTCTCCTTCACTCATGTCTATTTACCAAGTCATTTCAAATCCTACCACCTTAAAATGTCTAAGTCCTTATTATCAATTTAATTCAGACTACCATGATCTCTTCCTAGATGTCTACAAAAGACTCAGCTGTTCTGTCTCCAATATTATACCCTCCAAATCATTCTCCACACTAGTGATCTTTCTAAAACATGTCTATCAGGTCATTCTCATGCTTAAAACTTGCAATGATTACCCACTGCACTCAAGATAGGGGCCAAACTTCCTAGCCTGGCCTAAATATACTTGATGATCCAGTCTCAGCCACTGCCACTAACCCCCTTAAACCAGCTCTCCATCATTCAGGATTTGCATATACATGCTGTTCTTTCAGCAAGTAATTCTTCCCCCTCTCCAACCTTTTCCTAGCTAACTTCAACTCCTTCAGGTGTCAAATTAGACATTATTACCTTTGGGATACTTTCTTCAGGCAACCCTCAACATTAGTAAATTTACCTTCCCATATGCTCCACAGTTTAACCCAACAGCCCTTATACTATATGCAGAAAAATCCTGTTTACTTATCTATTCTCTATCAAACTATACGCTGTCTATACAGACTGTGTCTTGTTCCTTGTCAATAAATATATGAGTAATGATAGTGTGGCATCTGTCTTAAGTATTATGAACCATTTTGGTAATGCAAACTTATTAGAAATTATACACAATACCTCCCTAAAATAAAGACATTATATAAATCTGCCCAATGCCTAGTCAACATGTTACTGGTATCCAAACAATAAATTATTTAGTTTGGATGGTTAAAGAATGTTGGCCTTAGTCCTACAAAGAATGAGGAGATATACAAACTGTTCAAATTGTCGGGGCACCTGGGTGGCTCAGTTGGTTAAGCATCAGACTTAGGCTAAAGTCATGATCTCACAGTTCTTGAGTTTGACCCCCCCCATCGGGCTCTCTGCTGTCAGTGCAGAGCCTGCTTCGGATCCTCTGTCTTCCTCTCTCTCTCTGCCCTTCCCCTGCTCGCTCATGGTCTCTCTCTCTCAAAAATAAACATTAAAAAAAATGTTCAAATTGCAGGAATTAGAGGGGGTGGGGAAGAGACGGCATATAATCAAAAAGTCAATCTGACTGAAGAGTAAGTGAATTCAAAAGGGAAATTAAGATATGAGACCAATTTAGAGGTTGTTGATAAACACCAATATGATACTATGAAAGTGAAATAATAAGGGTGGTAGTTGGGAAGGAAAGAAAGGCATAATATTAAGAAAGATGTGACAGGACCTGGATGTGGGGAATTTTGTAGTCCAGAGGTTAGAAACAGGGAAGCCTTCCTTGAGCACCCAAACTATGTCAGGTCTTCTTGTTAACAGGTACATACAGAATTCTGTCCTTTTCCTTTATAGAACTTAGTACAATTTCAAACTCATAATTCCAACGTGATAAGTTCTGATAGCAATCTGACCCCCAACTTCACAGAATTTGCATTACTCTCTTACATCTGTCTCCACACATGAATCTACTGCGTGTTCCATAAAACATACCTCAGTGTTTTCTCTCATTACCTTTGTTCATGCTGTTCCCTCTGCTTGAAATAACCCCCCTGTGATCACCAACTATCAAAAGTCTTCTAAGGCCCAGTTTGAAATAAGCTTAGGCACAAGTGACCTCTTCCTCTTATGAATCCATTGTTAACTACTCATACAGTTACTCTTTTATATTGCTTTCCATTACAGTTTTTCTAGACATTTCTCTCCCCCACATGAATGAGGCAAACTCCTTGAGGTCAGGTATGGGGGGAAGGGAGCAGAGGTAGGTGTGGAGAACAAAAGGAAATTCTAAGCATAAAAACAGTAGAAGTGGACCAATGAAAATCAGAGGACCAATGAAAATAAGTCTAAGAAACATCCACTCGAGGGCACCTGAGTGGCTCAGTCAGTTAAGCGTCCAAGTCTTGATTTCAGCTCAGGTCATAATCTCATGGTTCGTGAGATTGAGCCCCGCTCTGGGCTCTATGCTGACAGCATGGAGCCTGCTTGGGATTTTCTCTCTCCCTCTCTCTCTGCCCCTCTCTTGATCTCTCTCTCTCTCTCTCTCAAAATAAATAAGAAAGAAAGAAAGAAAGAAAGATCGATCCACTCCCTCTCCCAAAGGATTCTTTTTTTTTTTTTTAATGTTTTATTTTTGAAGAAAAGAGAGACAGAGTTTGAGCAGGTGAGGGGGAGAGAGAGAGAGGGAGACGCAGAATCCAAAACAGGCTCCAGGCTCTGAGCTGTCAGCACAGAGCCCAACTCGGGGCTCGAACTCACAAACCGTGAGATCATGACCTGAGCTGAAGTCAGACACTTAATCTGAGCCACCCAGGCACGCCTCCCGAAGGATATCTTATACTGGGTTCTACAGACTCCTACTTCCCTTCTAATCCTCATACTACTTATTGGTGATAATACTTCCAGAAAATCACTACCCAAAAGAAATATAATATAAGCTCCAAATTCAAGCTACACATGTAGTTTTAAATTTTCTGCAAACTATACTTCTAAAAAGTAAAAGAAACAGGTAATATTAATATTTTACTTAATCCAAAATACCCAAAATATTATCATTCCAACATATAATCAACTTAAAAAATATTACTGACCTATTTTCCATCCCCCCTTTCACACTATGTCTTCAAAATCCATTGTATATTTGCACCTCCAGCACATCTCGATTTGGACCAGCCACATTTCAAATGCTCAATAGCCACATATGACTAGTGGCAACAGTTATGGACAGTGCAGCTCTAGAACAATATCCCTGTCATTCACTGAAGGTTTTAGCACCTGCCTCAACTATCCAGACTCCAACCCAATACCCTCAGCTGTATTTAACTTTCTATCATTACTCTCCACTCTCAGCCACTCACTCCGGTGGCCACACCTTGGACCTTTCTACCAGAACTTATACCACCTCCAAAATCACTAATTCAAACACTAAATCCTCCAACTACCACCTGCTATTCTTACTTAAGTACCTTCGCTGCAACAATTCAACATCATAAATATCTCCAATTCACTGATGTTAATCACTGTCTGTCCACCTACCCTCTTCAGGTCCAGCTTAGAAAGATTCCATTGATCCATCATTAAACTTTCTTTTGCAAAATTTCCTTCCCCCTCTATTGCTGGCACACTCAACTGGTTCCAACTTTACAACTCAGGCAGACAGAAGAATCCATGCACACAGGCAAACAGATGTTACTATACATCTATAATCCTCAATTCCAATGGGCACAGGCATCCCACTAAATTTTCCAGTAAGCCAGCAATCAAACTTCCCATGGTAATTATGTCAATCTTTTCCTTTTTCCTCCCATATCTCCTTTCTCCAAAAACTACCTTTAATAAGTATACCTTAAACAAATAACTATTCAACTTTCTATAACAAAGCATTCAACTGTTATGTTAGTCAAAAAAAAAAAAACAACTTTCAATGAAAACCAGTTTGACAATAAATTTCGTATTACAAAAAAACAAAAACAAAAAAAACCTCCAAAATCTCAAAGCAGCATTTTTTTTTTTTTGCTAATTATAAAACCATGTGTTCTTTATAAAAATTCAGATACAGAAAGGTGCGAGAGAACCAGGCTATTTTTCATGTACTTGACTGGAATACTCGAATGTAAGTTTCACAAGGGCCAAGACTCCATCTGTTTCATTCCCAAATGACTACTGAGCATCTAACACAGTATCTGGTACATAAATCAGCCCTCATTTTTAGTGATGGAATGAGATCCTTGCCTTAAGTAACTGGGATATGAAAGGCCAAACATGAAGCAAGGAAAAGGAAAGGGAAGGGGAGAATACTTGTTTTCAAGATTTAGCACAGACTACATTTAGCCCAGTAAAGGAATAATTATGTTTACTTTTTAAACATAAATGTTTAAAATGTATCAAGCAAAATAATGGAAAAAATATATGATGTGTAATGTAGACTTTAATGGTTTATGCTTCCACCAACCAAAAAGATAAGACTTTTCTCACCACTTCAACTCAACTTCCTCATGGATTACAGCATGACACATATAAATCTAAGCACTTTCCAAGACTTAACCAAATATTGATCACTGTGGCAATTAAGTCCCTTTGTCTTCCCCAAACACCTTTAGGCATAATTGCTAGATTCTAGGGGCATATGTATTTACCACAGTTCTGCGTGTTTTCAAAATGAGGTCTCCAAACCTTCCCCCTCCACCTCCACCTATTGAATCTTCCTCTTCAAAGAACGCTGTATCAAATTTGGAAATTTATAAGACTATGATATAATTAGATGGTTTAACCAGAAGCAACAACTTAAAAACAACCTTACAAGTAAATAATATACATAACTAATATTTCACTGCCATTTTTTTAAAGCAAACTATTAATACAAATTACCTAAAAGGAACTACAGAGGAGAAAGGATGAGGATACACCAAAAAAGGCTTCAAAGTTTTGGAATACTCTATTAAGTGTGATGTTTTATTAGTCCTCTATAAGTTATGCATTCCTCTACAAAATTATACATATCATTTTGTATACACATTTTTTAAAGCAACCTACCTTTTAGGAAAGAACACAATTTCTATTATCACTCATAAATCTTAATTCAACATTGGCAACTATTTAAGAATGGTTATCATATATTAATATGGTTCATATTATGAGCTTCACAAAGTTTACAATGTCCACCAGTTAAATACAAACTGACCATACACAAACAGCTATCACATTCCCTCCCTAAAAAGAAACAAAATGACAGTAAAGGAAGAAAAAAGAAAAATTAAGTCACAAGCGCAAAGAGCAAAAGACAATGTTCAACTGGTTTAAAACAAAACAATAAAATAAAATAAAAGCACAGATCCAGTCCTCTGACAAGAGAAAACAGAAAATGAAAGGGAGAAAATTACTAAAGGATTTATACAAGACAATTTCCTAGAAGTGAAGGGGATGTGTCTCCAGACTGTGCCATCAAGCACCTTAGCACAATGACTGAAAAACACCCATCCAAGGCATTTCATCATGAAGTTTGGCCACACCAGGAATAAAGATCCTAAAACCTCCAGACAGGTCATATAAAGGTTCAAAAATAAAATGGCACTTTGTACCATGTATAATGTGAAAATAACCTTTACTTTATGTTATGGAAGGCAAGGATATACAATAGAAAATGTCTGTTTTAACAGTTCGAAATTCTACCACACTTCAAATTGTCTAGTTTCATTCAAGGGATAAAACTAGCCATTAGAGGAAATTTTCTGAAAAGCTAAGATCTGTCAAAGATTTAACAGTAAACTAACTTTCAATAGGATCATTACTTTACTTAAAAGTCCTTTGCTACTAATAGATTTTGGTTAATTTAGTTTGGCAAAATACTAACCTGAAATGAATGATCTTTTTTTTTTTTTTTTTTTTTTGAGGGGGAGAGAGAGAGCGTGTGTGCACACCTTGGCGGGGGGGGGGGGGAGGGAGAGAAAGAGAGAGAGACAGAGACAGAGGGGGAGAGAATCCTAAGCAGGCTCCACGCCCAGCCCAGAGCCTGACATAGGGTTCAATCTCAAGACAGTGAGATCATTGACCTGAGCCAAAATCAAGATGCTTAACCAATTGAGCCACCCAGGCACCTGGAATTATCCTTTTTTTAAAACCATGGGGCCGGCAGGACAGGAGGTAGGCAGCGGGCAGGCAGCTGGACAGGAGTGATACAACAATTTCAGAACAAAAGACTATAGTACATTTTCCAAAAAAGTTAGGTTACGGTAACTAATTTTTTTTTTTTTTTACACTTATCTATAGTATTCTCATGTGAAAGTTGAGGAGAAACAATTTTAAATAACTCAAAAACATAGAGATTCAAAGTTAAGTAAAACATACAGATCAGCCATGCATGGCTCTATTACTGCTCTTAAGCAGATAATTTTGATGCAAGATAATATGTCTCTACCTCTCCACCAGACTGAATTCTTTTCCATCAGTAATTGTTCTAATGATCTCTGTATAATGATGACTAGCACAATACCATGCACACAGAATACACCTGAATATTTAATCAATACATAAATGACTATCTAAAAAAGCCTAACTATATAAAAAGTAAAACAAATTCTCTTCAAAATCCATGTTTTTAATGAGCTATGAAAAGACTGCAAAAGGGAAAACATTGCAGGATCAACTAATTTGTAAATCAAGTGAAAAAAAATATTTCTGTATTCATTCATAAGATATTACTTCAATCAAATTCCCTAAACCAGGGCACCTGGCTGGTTCAATCGGTAGAGCACGCAACTCTTGATCTCAGGATTATAAGTCTGAGTCCCACATTGGGTGTAGAGATTACTTAAGAATAAAATCTTAAAAAAAAAAAAAATACCTCAAACCCATAGCTAATTAATAAGAGCTTAACTATTTGCACTTCACACCAATATCACTTTTTCCCTTGATTAACTTTATGTGCAGAATTACATTTGATGGAGGACAAACTCCCTGAATCCCAACAGCATTCACAGTATCCTCACCACGCCAACCCCACCCCCACCATACAAATACAAACATCACCCTCAGAACCCAGTCCTTCAAATAGATTATGTACTTATGATGACAAGACATTTGAACATCAAAAAATGAGCCACTTTTACTAAAGCTACAGATAAAACTTGAATATGTTTGCAAAACAAAATGTTCAGTATCACCCTCCATACTCAACAGAATCACCTGTTAAGATCAGCAGATTCCAGAAAATACCTCAGTACAGTATGAAGTGTTTACCTACAAGAAAATATGTTCTAAACAATTATCAATCAACCCATTAAACAGCAAAGCTGAACTTAACCAAACTATTCAAGAGTTACAGCACATTTTCATATGCAAATAATGCTGCTAATTACAAATGAGTGTTATCTGATATCCTTTCTATTGGGCATAGCAGGTTTGCCACTTGGAAAAACTCTGGGGCTCCTGGGTGGCTCAGTCGGTTAAGCATCCGACTTTGGCTCAGGTCATGATCTCGTGGTTCCGTTAAAGTCCCACATTGGGATCTCTGTTGTCAGCGCAGAGCCTGCTTTGGATCCTCTGTCTCCCTCTCTCTGCCCTTCCCCTGACCACGCATGCATGATTTTGCTCTTTGTTTCTCTCTCAAAACGAAATAAACATTAGACAAATTTAATTAAAATATTTTTTAAAAATAGTCTGGAATTAAGAGTTATTAACTTTAACTGTTTCCCCCTTCTTATTAGTCTAAACTATTCCTGGGATTACAATTTAAATTTAGGAGTGAAAAATAATGGCAATCCTAAAATTCACATTACTGTCCCTGAATTGAATAATTAGTATTCAATTACACAAAGAATGGCACACTTAAAAAAAAAAAAAACAAAAACAAAACCTTTCACCTTTAAGATGTCACCTGATTTTGAAATCACAGATTGGAATAACTTTTGTACAAAAGTCTTCATTTTCCAGGGGTGCCTGGGTGACTCAGTCGGTTGAGCATCTGACTTCCGCTCAGGTCATGATCTCGTGGTTCGTGAGTTCAAGCCCCATGATGGGCTTTGTGCTGACAGCTCAGAGCCTGGAGCCTGCTTCGAAATCTGTGTCGTGCTCTCTCTCTCTCTCTCCCTGCCCCTCCCCCGTTCGCGGTCTGCCTCCCTCTCTCTCTCAGAAATAAACATTAAAAAAAAATTTTTTTTTAATCTTCATTTTCCAGTCTTACCTTGACACCCTGGGGAAAGACACTTGAGGAATACAGAGGCTGAAGCTTTTCAAATACAACTCTAAAGAAGGTAGAAAGAAACTAGAAAAGCATTCTGAGTTTTATAATCTCTAGGTTCCACTTCAATCCCACAAGAGGGAAAGGAAGAAAATGAAATAGGTCGAATGCAAACCAATCATCTTAGATACCTGGTAAGAGCTAAGAAGATCTGCCAAAGAGGAAATTATTGGCTAAAATAGGTTAGGAGACATCTGTATGGATTTTTCATTTATCCAAGACATTTCTATCCTCTACAACAGAAAAAAGCCAATCAAGGGTTGAGACATAACCTTGAGAAAATAAAAAGTTACACAATTCCCTCTTTATTACTGACTTAAAACACTTGAGAGCAGAGTCATTCAATGCAATGCATTAGTATTTTTACTACAGAAATGCAAGATACAATTCAACAGTTTCTGCTTGCAAACTTGCCTTGTAAATGGGATCACTATTATCTATAAACAAGCTATTTTTTTCTTTTAAATAATAAAAAAAAATACCACGGGTGAGAAGGTGAAAGGGCTAGTCTCATTTTAAGCTACAGACTCTTGCACTGTGACTCTTATACAAGCAGTGTTCAGGTTCTCCAAAATTTTGCTCTCTGGACTCCTTTACAGTCTAGAAAATGGAGGACGCCCAAAATCTTTGTTGATTAAATCTATTCATATTTACTGTATTAGAAATTAAAACAAATTTTTAAAAGATTTATAATTTTAAAATAATAAATTCACAGGGCGCCTGGGTGGCTCAGTCCATTAAGTGTCCAACTGATCTCGCAATCCGTGAGTTTGAGCCCCGCGTCGGGCTCTGTGCTAACAGCTCAGAGCCTGGAGCCTGCTTCAGATTCTGGGTCTCCCTCTCTTTCTGCTCCTCCCCCATTCATGCTCTATCTCTCAAAAATAAAAAAAAAAATAATAAATTCACTATTTATTAACATAAATCACATGTAAATTTTAAGAACTATATTCCAAGACAAAAATATATTAACAAGAAAACTGTCATTGTTTTACATTTTTACACACCTCTTTAATACAAACCTCTGGCTTAATAAAGACAGCCTGATTCTCGTATCCACTTTTGCATTTAATCTGCTGCATGAGGTTGTTTTGACTAAAGTACATGAAGAAAATTCAGCCTCACACAGGTATGTAGTTGGAAAAAGATATTTCAATAGCCTTTTCAAGTAACTATGGATACTCTTTGATCCTTCACCAAAACTCAGCAAGTGGCAGTTTCTTAAAGGCTGTTGCAATATGGAATCTGAAACCGGATCACTGAATACTTCCTACTCTGATTTACTGAAATCCATTGGCCTATCTTCCATTTCCAATGGATCTTTTTACCCATGCATGATTTTGTAATCCCATGCATTATTTAGAAATCATTGCTTCACTGAGTTATGCAGCTCTTCCAAATGTCGACACTTCCACTACACAACTTCAATGTATCACATTCATTAGTACCACCAGTGATCTTATCAAAAAGTACTGGGAACCTATCAAACACAGTAGCAAATACAAGTCTCCCAAAATTCCATTTTCCCTGGAAAGCTTGAATTTTATCATCAGCAACAAATATTGTCAATTGTTCTCTTGCACAGAAACTGCTCAATATCCAAGTCTGTATAACCACACTTTGTCAGCCATTTTTTCAAGTAAAAACGGTATTCCATTAAAAAAGCAGCTAGGTTCAGCCTATAACTCAAACAACTGAACAACACCTTTTCTTTCAATTAACCATAGGGTTTGGTACTCAGTAAAAGTGCTTTTACAGGCACTTACCACTTCATCACACAACGTGTATCTTAAAATGTACTCAAGGACTGAGGCATAATCAATCAATACATTTGGGGGGGGGAGGATTTATTTAGGACACTAAGTGTAACTGGCATTTGTTTTTTAATTCCAAATGCATGGTCATGTGCTAAACTAGGACAGTTTAGTGCCACTGCCTTAATTCACGCTAAGCCACCAGCAGTTTTACCCACCACTGATTTTGCAAACACCTTACTACTGGTTAGAAAAATCATTTTGACCTGCAGGACCCCCAGAAAGAGCCTGGTGGCCTCTTTCTAGAGGTCTGGAAAATGGACTCTGAGAACCACTGTAATAGCTAATATATTACGTACATGACTTTAAAGAAAATTTTTAAATAAATATTGTTATAACAAGAATGGTTAAAAATACACATACATGCATAGAGATATACTCAAATCACTGATAGCCTGGTACCTCACAGTGGGAACCCAAACATAATGAATGACAGAATGTGGTAGATACTTCTTGAATAAATAACAAATGATTGCCAAGTACCTACCATAAGCGAGGCTATAAGCTAGGTGCCTCTATATTCCCATTCTTGGGTAACTTACAGAACCCTAGAGACTAGAATGATGATTTTAATGTATGAGAAAAATGTTTATCCTGAAATCTTTCAGATCTTTTTTTAAGATTAGACCTACATGCCTGCAAGAAAAAGTCTTAAAATTCACCATAAAGCACAAGATAGCATGTTAAATTCTATTTTAAGCACTATGCCATGAAGCTAAAAACAGGCTTGCTCACATTCAGAAACCCAAATACAAAATGAACTGCTTTGGCTGTGCACTGCCAGAATCCCATAAAGAGCTTACATTCCATTTCCCCTCAAGCCAAACAACCCTTACCTGTTTTAGTTTTTATTCCTATTTTTCAGTGAAACTCCAAAGTTAATACCATACATGTTACATTTATTATGGCAACTATTTAAAAAGCAACAATATAACAAAACCATCAAAACAAGTTAAGAACTTTGAAAAAAAAATTTTTAATGTTTTTATTTATTTTTGAGACAGAGAGAGACAGAGCATGAACGGGGGAGGGTCAGAGAGAGGGAGACACAGAAGTGGAAACAGGCTCCAGGCTCTGAGCTGTCAGCACAGAGCCCGACGCGGGGCTCGAACTCACGGACCGTGAAATCATGACCTGAGCCGAAGTCGGCCGCTTAACCGACTGAGCCACCCAGGCGCCCCACGTTAAGAACTTTTAGACATACACATTGATAAATTCAAGAGGTAAACCTCTAAAAACATACATACAAAATATGTGCGCTGTTAAAAAGAATGAGACCATCTCATTTTGGGATACGGCATGGAAAGATCTTCGATAAGTATTATTAAGAAAGAAAAAAAAAGGCAAGTCAAAGTATAGTAGGTATAGTATGATCCCATTTATGTTTTTAGAAAATATATTCATGTACATGTACATTCATTTAGTAATACTTATTAAGTTCCTTCTCTGTGCCTATTCTGTTCTGAATCCAGACATATAAACATACAAAAAATTACAAATATTATACAAGCACACACACATGCCCAAAGAAAAATGAATAAGTCAGACACAGAAGACTATATATGATTTCATTTATATGAAATGTCCAAAATACTAATCTGCTTTCTGTCTCTGTAGATTTGCCTATTTTGGACATTTCATATAAATTTACAAAGACACAAAATCTACAGAGACAAAAAGCAGATTAGCAGCTGCCTCAGGGTGAAATGAGTTGTGGGCAATGGGGGAAATAGCTGAAAGGTGTAGGATTTCTCTGGGGATAAGAAAAATATTCTAAAATGGACTATGGTGATGGTTGCACCACTTTGTGTATGTATTAAAAACCATTTAACTGTGTATCTTAAATAGATGAACTGTATGGTATGTGAATTATATCTCAATAAAGCTGTTATACTCCTCACTCCCAAAAAAGAATAGACACCAAAGTGATTGCCTCTGGTGGGAGAGGGGGGTTTGAAGATAATGAAGTCCCTTAAAATTGTACTCTACTTACTTCTATACCATTACAATAAGAAATGTATTCACTTATTACATACGTAAGTTAAAGAAATATAAAAGATAAACCTGAAACAGTCCTTCAAAGATATCTATATTTTTATTATCTATATGTTATCTATATAGATATCAAAGATATCTATATTATTCTGGGTATGTTATTCAAGTTCATCTACAAAGCAGCCATGAAAAAAAAAATGTGAGGTTGTGAATATTTACAATTTAGACCATCATACAGACATGTACATCAGCCCCTTTACTAATAGAAACAAACGTTGAACATAATTTGTTCATTTCACAAATATATCTTAAGCACCTACTGTGTCCACAGGGTAGGGATTGGGGAAAATGAAGTGGTATACAAAGTACAACACTAATCAACAAAAAGAAACAAACTACCAGCTCTGGCTTTAAGTTAAGAACTCTTGCCATAGAGTGGAGGAGACAAAACACACACAAAGTGGACAGGGATCAAACTATGTAGAAAATCCTGAATACGTGAGAGCTAAAACTTTATCCTGTTTTCAATGGAAAGCCATTGGAGTGACAGGATGAAAAGAATGTTTTGGGAAAATTAACCTGGCAACCAAAGGGGGGAAACTGAGCAGGAAAGGTTAAGAAGGAGATGAAGTTTTAAAAAACAGGAACATTGGGGCGCCTGGGTGGCTCAGTCGGTTAAGCGTCCAACTTCAGCTCAGGTCACGATCTCGCGGTCCGCGAGTTCGAGCCCCGCGTCGGGCTCTGGGCTGATGGCTCAGAGCCTGGAGCCTGCTTCCGATTCTGTGTCTCCCTCTCTCTCTGACCCTCCCCCGTTCATGCTCTGTCTCTCTCTGTCTCAAAAATAAATAAACATAAAAAAAAAAAAAACAAAAACAAAAAACAGGAACATTTGCTGGGGCACCTAGGTGGCTCAGTAAGTTGAGCAACCTACTTGGGCTCAGGTCACGGTCTCATGGCATGAGTTTGAGCCCTGCATGGGGCCCACTGCTATGGGCGCAGAGCCCCTGCTTGGAATGCTCTGTCCCCCTCTATCAGTGCTCCTCCCCCGCTTACACTCTCTCTGTCAAAAATAAAATAAACATTGAAAAAAAAATAGGAACATTTGCAACAATCCCGTGAGACATACTGATATTTCAGTTACCGGGTGGTGTTCAAAGGGTTTAAATGTATTTTGTTTGCTTGATCTAAGGTGAAACAGAAAAGGAAAAAAAAGATAGTTTCTTCATTTTGCTGAGTTTTGGATATTCATTACAAAGAATGAAGTTTTACCAGAAAATTCTGAAGGGAGGAAGGGTTGGGGGCGGGTGGCTATCATTTCATGTGATACCACTTAAACCAAAAGTAGAGGGAATCAAAAGAAATGGAAGTCCCACAATTTTTAACATGGAAAGGGAAGTATAATCATATTTTGTGGTAAGAGTAGGAAAAAGTGTATGACAATTATGAAATTGATAATAAAATACAACTAAGTACTTAAAATTTCTTGGTCACCTATTTTTTAAAATCCTCATGGTAAAACTTGTTACATAAATTCAAGTCTAGGTGATCAACTTTTGAGTTTGATCAATTTCACACCCTTAACTGTTCCTTCTACACTGCAGTAGTTTTCAGATGTTGCACAAATAATATATATATATATATATAAACGTTTATTTTTGGAGAGACAGACAAAGCGTGAGTGGGGGAGGGACAGAGACAGAGGAAGACACAGAATCCCAAGCAGGCGCCAGGGAACCTGACATGGGGCTGGAACATAAGAGTTGTGAGATCATGACCTGAGCTGAAGTCGAATGCTTAACCAACTGAGCCACCCAGGCACTCCGCATAAATTATATTCTTAACTCAACTGATATGTGCATTTATTGATTTAACCCATAAAAGTTTCTTAAAATAGAAAAATATTTCATTGACTATGTAATCTCTTTTCTATAACAGCCTCCTCAAAACAATGTTACCTACCAATATAATACTAAGGCAACACTTAAGTTTTGAGATTAAAAATGAGTAAGGCAAATTCTCATTTCCACTTTATCTATATTAATGCTCAACACTGCTTTTCCTAAAATGTCAGTTAAAAACACATGCACATCTACACAAGGCACATAAACTTCCGATATTTGATTATTGTGATACAATTTCAAAAATCAAGCACACTTGAAATAAATTATAAATGCTGTTTGATACTCTATTTCATACTTTATCAAAAGTTCTGATTGAGAAGCAATGTTTACTTATATTTTATAGAATATATCTCTGCCATCATTTAATAATCTTATCTGATAGGTTTACAGAAATAGAAACAGAAGTACAATGAACAAATCAAGAATTACTTATTTCACTCACAACACTTCCATCTAATCAAAATACCATTTGCTGTGCTGCCTACAGCACAGAAAAAGTTCTGTCATATCAATGTATTTTGTTATTAAAAAAAAAACATTTGCCAACTTTTAGATCAGGCTGTTTGTTAAGACACTGTTTAAAATAGCAAAAAGTTGGAAATAATCTAATTGTTCAATGATAAGGTACTAGCTGAATAAAATACAATGTTACCTTTCAAATGATCACATAGACCTATATTTACTAACCTAGAAAGATAGCCATGAAAATAGCAGATTACAAATAAAGAGAAGTGTGATCTCTTTTTGTGATGAATATACATACACATATGCTCACAGAGAGTCTAAACGGATAGATACCCAGATGTTAACCATGATATTTCTAAGTGCTGGGATTACAGGTGTTTATTTTTTCTGCTTACTTTTCAGCATTCTCTGAAATATTCAAAGTAAAATGACATTTGCAAGAATTAAAACATCTATGATTCCAACTAACAAACTCCAAAATCTTCCTTGCAAAAAGCCCAAGGAATATCCAAAAATACCCTGGCATAGAGCAAGAGGGAAAGTATTAGCAACAACATAACTAAAATTCTTTGTGAGCAAGGCACCCTAGACGTCTCCAGGACTGACATGGCACCTTTACAACAGCCTATAGAGTACAGGGCTTGAAATCACAAGACCTAGGTTCAAGTCCCTGCCACTTTTATTTGTATGACCTTGGGCTAGTTGCTTACTCTTTCTGGTCTCACTTTATCAATAAAAGAGAGCTATTACCTGCCTTCCTACCTCAAAGAACGGTTAGAAAGATCAGATGAGATAATGTGATACATTATTAACTGGAAAGTACCATATAAAAATAATTCATCGAAATATTAAAAAAAAAAAAATGATGCATAACACCAGAGCAAATTATTTCAAAAAACAGCACAATCAATTCTGTAATGAACCAGGGGTCTTGTTTTAAAAGGCTACAATCATCATAAACAGCCAATTTTTCAGAAACCCTAACACTTCTTCCCAGTTCCCACTACAACCATGAGCCACTTAATTTCCTTATCCCTAGTTACCACCTAGAAAGGGTACAAATTACACTGAACTCAAAAAGCTTCAGCAAGAACCCTGGAGCAACATGTTGATGGAGTTCACCAGGAGAAACCCAAGGTTAATCAGCTATGGACTCACCACTAAGCACTATTACAATTCACAGTGGTTACAAGAGACTCTTTGAAAAGAAAGACAATACAATGACCCAGGAGAAAACTGTGGATGAAAAAGCAGTATTTCAAAACAATTATATGAAATCCTTAAAAACTAAAGTGTTTTATAAATTGTTTTTAAATACTGTTCATAAAAATGGTGACTTAAAACAAAAGTCATCCAAATGTGGCACGTGACACAAAACCAAGTTAGGGAGATTCAAATCAAATCCATGAATAAATTGTCAGATTTATGTGCTTCTATCTGAAAGAGAGGCAGACAATTCACACCACAAAGATCAAAATCAAGTGGCTATTTCTTGAAAATAAAGAGGCAGACTTTGACAACAGAATTTACTGACAGGCTTATAGATACTTTAAAAACAACGTTTTAAAAAGATGGCTTCAGGGCACTTGGGTGGCTCAATCTGCCGACTCTTGAGTTTGGCTCAGGTCACGATCCCAGGGCTGTGGGATCGAGCCCCACGACAGGCACTATGCTAGCATGGGGCCTGCTTGGGATTCTCTCCCCACCCCCTCCACCGCCCCTCTCCCCTCTCTCTAAAAGAAAATAAAATAAATATTAAAATAAATAATAAAAGAATGGCTTCTCTTCCCATTGAATTCCATTATTTTACTCCACTAAAATGAACTTCTTCCTTCCCACTGTTCCTCCTGTGAGTTAAAATGGCAATGTAAACTGATTTGAGTTTTAGTGCAAAAAAATTGTAATTAAGAAGTACTCTAAGAGAAACCACATGAAGCTGTCAGATTATTAACTTCCAAGATCATCTGGCCATCACACCCTCCTTCTTTTTAAGTTCCCAAAGATAATAAAATGCTCACTCTACATTCTTACAAATGTCATTTACGGGTATTCCCCTAATGAAAAATTAAACTTTTCATAAACAAACGTGCACAGAGAATTCTTTTTGATATGTATGACTCACAATCTAATTTTTATTGGCAGTATCTTCAAGTGTTGCAGCTTGCACTATTCCTACAGGAGATACAGACCTATCCGTCTTCCCATCTAATCTTTGTAGATTTGCTATAGATTTAAAAGGACTCACTAAAATGGGCCATGAGGAAAATAATCTTGAATACAATCCACAGCAAAATGAAATGTGGGTTGTGAATTAAGATAACAAAAAAGTCATGGTATTTACTCAAAGCCTCATAGTTGGAAATCCATTGTAAGTATTGTATTTTCACCTAAAACTTTGAGAAAAAATCTGGCGTTTTCCTTAAATCTTATTCTGACTTTTCCTATCTTATTAGGAATAAATGCTATTTACATCCAAAACAAAAAACAAAAACCCATCAGAAAATATAATTTCCGAGAGGAGTATCTTCCAAAGCTTACTGCACAGAAAATTATATACACACATTCTCAAATAACTATGGTAGGCATTCCTAAGATCATCTACCAAAAAAAAAAAAAAAAAAAAAAGAACAGCAAATCCAACCACAATCAAGTACTAAAATTTTTAACACAGCTATCACCAGCTAAGCAATTTATCACAGCTTCTCAAAGTATTGGGCACACACAGTGACAAACCAGTATGTCAAAACAGTTATTATAATTTGAAAAAAAAACTGTACTACAGGAACACAAGACGAGTTTTTCCTCTGGAAAAAAATTCAAGTAGATTTTTGAAAAAGCAAAAAGGGAGACCAATTTTAGAAAAATAATGTTTCCCCCCAGTGTTCAGCATTTATCTGATACAGCCTCATTTTTGCAAAGAGAAACTTTACCTAACAAGACTCACACCAGGGATCTGATCTATCCCCAAAGGCACTTTCTTAAAATGAGAAAGAACAAAGGAGGAAATCTCCCAGCATGTGCTTTCCATACCAGTTTCTTTGGACAGCATCAAGAGTGACAATATAGCCAGCCCAAGCTTTTCAGCTTTATTCTGTGGCCCGTGTACAACAGAACTGATTAGCTATCACTCAAAAGGATTCCAAACAAAATAAATATTAGAAGGTAAAGATCATAGCAACATAGTGACTACATCGCAAGAGTGAAACTACAGAAGACATGTATCTTATTAAACTTGTGTACTTTTCATTTCAAGAGTTAATGACCTCAGAATATTCAAATTCCTGAGGCTTTTTCATTTCAGTCAATAGTTTGAAACTGGATTAAAAAAAAAAAAAAAACGAAACCAACCACTCCAAATCTGCTCTCCCTTAAATTAATTTGTAATTAGAAGTCAATTTAAAAAGAGTGACATTCAAAGCCAGTGCCTTACTTAATACACAAATTTTGGAATGTTAACATTGCAAAATTACTGGGGAAACCGATCTTTCAGCGAAGCTTTCCAGAGAAAAACTCTCCAGAAACAAACCTGGCGCTTGGCTGTTCTAGAAGCTGTCGTTTCAGTATAACAGAGAAAATAAATTTTAAATAATTTTTATTAATTATGGAAAGAGGACCCCCCCCCCCGCCAAAGATTTACAAGTGTGTATCCCCATCTCCACTCTGACAGAGATGTCAGTTCTCTGGGTCAAGATAAAACCAGCTGCTTGGCTCACACACAAGAAGCCACAGACAGGGGAATATCGCGTTCAGAGCCTCGAAATAATACGCGTTAGTTAAAACTGCCTGCTACTAAACCAAAATTATTCAAGCGGAGCCCCATTTGTCACAATCCAATCATAAGGGTTCCACCCGCCCTCCCCCAACGGCTTGTGTAGTGGTGGGTATATCTGCTTCGGTAAAGAAGCCATCATCAGGTAAAGAAGACTGGGGTGGGAGAAAAAGCGGGGAACAGGGGGCACCCTTTCATCCAATTTCGCGAGGCGTGAGTAATTGGTACAGTTGAGAGGAACGGAGGAACGTTCTATTTATCGGGGGTTGAAGTAGGGTGAGGGGAGAATTTCGTTCAAATCAACATGGCCAGCAAGATGTCCCTACAAACAAAAGGCAACGGGGGGATATAAACACGAACCATTCACCTCCATCAGCTATAGCATCGCCATCATGGTGTGTGCAGAGACCCCCAAAGGCTCCTCTCACCCTCCGCACCAGCCAGAGGAAGAGAAGGAAAAGAAGGGAGAGGTAGCTGCTTCCCACCACCCACCACTGCTTCCAAATACACACCCTTCGGGGGGGGGGGCTACCCCCCCCGCGGTTGCCCAGAATCAGAGAGAAAGTAACGTCCCGCCCAGGCAGACTCCCCCGCCACCCCTCGGCCGAACCCCAACGCCGGCCCGGGGCTCACTAAACTTTACCGGAGCTTCTCCCCACATCCCCGCCCCAATGCCCCAAGATCGCGCTGCCCACAAACTGGGCACCCCCGGCGCCTCCTGACAGGCGGGCAGCCGGGGAGAGCCGACTCCGGGGTGGGGGCGGCAGGGAGCCACTGAGGGGCGGGGCGGCCGGAGCCAAGTTCCCGGGGGTCTAAGGAGAGCTCCTGACAGCAGCCCGGGACTGCAAAGGAGGAAGAGGAAGCGGCGGCGGGGAGCTTTCCCAATCCCCCCTACACGAGCACCCTGCCCCAGCCCCCGTTCCCCATGGGGGGGCGGGGAGGCTGGCTGGAAGGTGAGGAAGCCGAGCCCAGGGGGCAGCCGAGGCCCCCACCTCCCGACTCCCGATCTCTTCCCCCGCCACCCCCGCCAGAGGCGCCCACAACAATAACACGCCGGGGACGACCCGTCAGCGCCCCCGAGGCACCCGGGGCCCGCGGCCCGCCGCTGCCGGGCCCCCTCAGCTGGGGCCGGGCGCGCCGCTCCTCCCTACAACTCCAGGCCCGGGTGGAGTCAGGCCCGAGCGGCCCCCCAGGGTCAGACCCATCCCCCCCGGCAGCAGCGGCGCCGTCTCCACGGCCGAATATTAGAAGTGAATTCGAGCTGCGCTTTACCTTTAGTTCCGCACTGTCCGCCATCTTGCGTCTGTCAGCGCAAGCGCACTGAACCTCGCCGGGGGCCGCCGCTAGACCCGCCCCTCTAGCCAGCCTGGCCCCGCCCCGGCCCGTCCCCTCTTGCCCCTCCACCTCCCCGTCCCGCCCCCGGCCTCCGCCCCTCTCCGGGCGCTCGGAGCCCCGCCCCGGGCACGTACAGCAGGGAGACGGGCACGTACCATTTAAATAATGGCGCCAAGCGGGGAGGTTTGACAGTTACTCCCCCCTCGGCCTCCCCGCCCCCCATCCTCTCCTGGCTAGCTCCTCCAGAGAAAGGCCGGAGCGAGTGGGCTGCCGGCCTGAGCCCCGCCCCTCCGCGGCCTGCAGAACCTTGCTGCAAAGCTTCGATGCCTACAGTCACAGAAACTATAATGGCCCCCTCCCCCAATCAGCGAGTCCTTTTCAGCACCTGCTACCTTCGAGGCTACAATCCGTTACATTTGAAGATCACTTGATGAAGCATTTCCAGATTTATTAGCTCAGATCCTGCTCATGACAGTGCGGTGAAGTGGGCAGAGCAGAGATTACAATTCACGTGGTATATATGTGTGTGTGTGTATATATATATATATATATACACACTGTGTACACACACACATATGTATATAGTCAGAAATGAAAGCTCAGGCAGGGAAAGTGACTTGTCCAAACACTTGACAGGGGGGTGACCTAAGACAAAATTCTGAAGACGTTCGTTCATTAACTCTTTGTTTCAACAATTATTTAGTGATTATGTTCCAGTCCTGTTTCTTTATATATACATCGGAAAATTAAATACAACTAAGTCCCTGCCCTCCTGTAGTTCTCTAATGGAGGTACAGACAAGTGATAAAGATACAATTACAAATGGTGATGAGTACTAGAAAAGAACAAAGGGTCCAGTGAGAGAATAGCGATTGGAAGGAGATGGACTTAATGCAAGGAGGGCTTTCTCCAATAAACTGACATTTTAAGTAGATGTGATGAAAGAATTATTTCACACCTTTTCCTCCCTATTGGAAGCCTCCTATACCTCCTCTCCAACCCCCACTTTTTGCTAGCAATTTTGCTTCATACCTCATGGAAAAACTTAAAAGATAACAGACATGAACTCCCTACTCCCCATCCAAACTATTCTTACAGGCAGTTACATTTGGGTTACTATGAATGAAGTGTCCCTGTGCCTATGAAGGCCATTCCCTCTACCAGTGACCTGGATTCCTTTCCCTCCCACATTCCTAAGAATTTTACTCCTACAATCACCTCGCCCTTCCAACATCATTACTTTTTCCCCTATTAGATTACTCCTATCAGCATATAAACATACTGAAATTCCTCCCATCTAAAACAAACCTCCATTGGCTCCAAAATCTCCCAAACTGCCCTATTTCTCTCTCTTCACTGCATAAATTCTCCGAGAGGTTTTTCAAGATCTCTCTACAGCGCTTGTTCCCACTTCCTCATGTCACATTCCCTTCTCAGCCCCTCTGATCCAGCTTTGACTTCTCTCAAGATCCCTTATCAAGATTATTAACAACCTCCGTGTTTCCAAAACCAATTGTCAATTCTCTATTCTTATCTAAAATGACCCTCTCAGCAGAATTGCAAACAGTTGACAAGACTCCTTTCTCCCGAAACACTTTTCCCCCTGAACTTCCTTCGACATCTCACTGTCCTGATTTTCCTGTTCCTTCACTGAGCCTCCTTTTCAAACTCTTCTGCTGATTTCTCTTCTTTGGCTCAATCTTCAAATGTTGTAGTGCTCCAGGGCTCAGTCCTTACCTGTCACCTCCATTTAACTCTCCGCAGGTGAACTCATCCAACTCTTTGACATTCAAATTTCTGTCCAGCCCAGACCTCCCCACCCAAATCCAGGTTCATAAATCCAACTGGCTACTTAATATCTCTACTTCATGACTCCTAGTCATCTTGAGCTTACCATGTCAAATAGAGCTTGGATTTTATCCCCCGATCCTGTTCCTTTCCCAGTACTCTCAGTGGATGGCAACATCATCCACCCAGATGTCCAAACCAAAAATCTGGAAATCATCCTTGCTTCCTCTCTTTCAGGCACCTCTCACATCCAATCCATCAGCCGGTCCAGCTGACTCTGCCTCTAAACCATATCCCAAGCCTATCCATTTCACTGGCTTCCCACTACCATCACCCTATTCCAAGATGCCATAATTTTACAACTGGATTGCTAAGAAGGCTATTCAACTGACAGAACTACATTATGACTTTCGTGCCCCTACGCACTTTTGCCTTCTGGGGGCTGTGGTATAATAAAAATACCACTTGACTTTGTCCCTGGTTCCTGTCACAGAGCTCCTAAAACCTCAGAAATTTCCTGAGAGATAGGATTGTGTTTTGTTATTCAAAATGAGCCCCTTTCCACCGCACCCGCACCCAAGTTTATACTAATGAGATGAGAGGGCGTGGCTCCCGGGGAGCTTCAGGTTGGGAGCTGGTCACTACAAAGACTCAACACATGATTAGAGGGATGTTAGTAAATACAAGGAAGTACTAGGAAGTGGGTGGCCAGAGAGGGCAGGGAATCTCTGCATCCCCTTCCTTCATGCATTGCCCTATGCATTTCTTTCATTTGGCTGTTCCTGAGTTCTTTCCTTTATAATAAACTGGTAAATGTAAGTAAAGTGTTTCCTTGAGTTTTATGAGTCCATTCTAATGAATTATCAAACCTGAGGAGGAATTCTAGGAATCCTCAAATTTGTTCAGACAGAACTACAAGTGGCCCATAGGACTGGCAACTGGCATCTGAAGTAGGGGCAGGCTTGTGGGACTCAGGCCTAAAGCTGTGGGGTCAGAGCTTACCCCTGGAGTTGATGTCAAAACTGAATTGTTGGGGGCACCTGAGTGGCTCAGTCCGTGAGCCTCCAACTCCGGCTCAGGTCATGATCTCACAGTTCATGAGGCTTAGGTCATGATCTCACAGTTTGTGAGTTCGAGCCCCGCGTCAGGCTCTGTGCTGACAGCTCGGAGCCTGGAGCCTGCTTCACATTCTGTGTCTCCCTCTCTCTCTGCTCCTCCCTGTTCACATGCTATCTCTGTCTCAAAAATAAATAAAGATTAAAAAAAATTTTTTTTCAAACTGAATTGTTGGATGCTTGGTGTTGGAGAATTAGTGTGGAAAGATATCACATATTTGGTGTCAGAAAGAACCTCAGAGGCCCTTTCTTCCCATATATATATATATATATATATATATATATATATATATATACACCCCTGGAGTTACATGAAAAAAAATTACATTTAAAATTACATTTTAAAAAATGTATATTATAAAATTACATTTAAAAAAACTACATCTTACGTTTGTATTGGTATAAAGACTAATGCAATCCAAGCAGAGTATACTTATTTTTTCTTCCAATAATAAAGATTTAAAACATTTTGTGGGCCCTAAAATTATCGTGGTCCCACAGAACACATAAAAATTAACTCAAAATTATTCGTAGACCTAAATATGACTTAAAACTATAAAACTCTTTTGGGGCGCCTGGGTGGCGCAGTCGGTTAAGCGTCCGACTTCAGCCAGGTCACGATCTCGCGGTCCGGGAGTTCGAGCCCCGCGTCAGGCTCTGGGCTGATGGCTCGGAGCCTGGAGCCTGTTTCCGATTCTGTGTCTCCCTCTCTCTCTGCCCCTCCCCCGTTCATGCTCTGTCTCTCTCTGTCCCAAAAAAAAAAAATAAACATTGAAAAAAAATTTAAAAAAATAAAAAAATAAAAAATAAATAAAACTATAAAACTCTTAAGAGTAAATCTCTATAACCTTGAGTGAGAGAAAGCTTTCTTAGATGTGGACCACACATACATTTTTGGTAGGAATAGTACAGCCATTTTGGAAAATAGTTTGGCAGTTCTTTGAAAACTGGAAATGTACTCACCATACAACTCAACAATTCTTGGACATTTATCCCAGAGAAACAAAGACTTCTTTTCATGTAGAAAGTTGTACAAGAATGTTCATAGCAGATTGATTGATTGATTTAAAGTTACCTATTTATTTTGAGAGAGAGAGAGAATGTGTGCATAAGTGGGAAAGGAGCAGAGGGCGAGAGACTGAGAATCCCAGTCTCCACTGACAGCATGGGGTCCAACCTCACCAACTGTGAGATCATAACCTGAGCTGAAATCAAGAGTCAGACACTTAACTGTCCACTAAACTACCTAGGCCCCAATAGAAGCTTTATTTTTAAGAGCCCCAAACTAGAAACTATCCAAATCTCCTTTAATGGGTAAACGACTAAACCAACTGTGATACCATGAAATACTGTACTCAGCAGTCTAAAAACAAAACCAAAAAAACTATTGATACGCACAACAAGTTGGATAAACCTCATGAAAATTATACTGACTGAAAAAAAAAAAAAAACCTAATCCCAAAAGGATTCTTATTGTCTGATTCTATTTCTGTAACATGAATGAAATAACATAATTACAGAGGTGGAGAATAGACTAGTGGTTGCCAGGGAGTTAGGGATGGGGCAGGGGCAGGGGAAGGATGGTTCTTACCAATGTCAATTTCTTGATTTTGATATTATACTATAGTTCCATAAAATAGTAACTTTGTGGAGACTGGGGGTGGGGGGAGGATGCATGAGACTTCCCTGTACATTTCTTTGCAATCTCCTACGAATCTACAATTACTTCAAAATAAGAGTACACATTTTTTCCAGATGTATATAAACATGTATATCTGAAAAGTATACATATGTGTATATAAATATTGAATATACACTGTATCTTCAATGAAGATTGTTGTATCTTCAATGAGGATACAGTGTATCCTCAATGTGGGGAGAAAGACATGATCAAAGTGGCAGAGTAGGCAGTTACAAACTCCCATACCTCCATATAAACTTAAAAAAAAAAAAAGCAAATAAACAGCAACTTGGGGCACCTGGGTGGCTCAGTCGGTTAAGCAACTGACTTTGGCTCATATCATGATCTCACCCTCAGTGAGTTGGAGCCCCGTGTCAGACTCTGTGCTGACAGCTCAGAGCCTGGAACCTGCTTCAGATTCTGTGTCTCCCTCTCTCTCTGTCCCCTCCCTACTTGTGCTCTGTCTCTTACAAAAATAAACATTTTTTAAAATTTATTTTTTAAAAAACCCAGCAACTGTCAGACTAACTTGGTCAGACCTCTGGAAAACAGTCAAAGGTTTACAGCATTCAAGCAAATGCTTAGTCCAAAAAGGAAACTTTAAATTTTATGATACTTTCACTTACATCTGCCCTACTCCCTCCCTGACTTGGTAGCAGTCTTCCACAACACCCCACCTTCTGGGGATGGAGCCCTGGTCCCTGGAAATCATTCGTCTGTTCTAATCTTCCTGGGGGCTAGCTAAAGGACTAATGCAAGGCCTGTCTCTGTTGTGTTTAACATGGAACCCGCCACAGAAAAGCAGCAGGTGTTGCTTGAAAACACTGTAATGCAAACAAACAACCTGAAACTGCCTGGGGCCAAAGATTACAGTTGGTACCTAAATAGACCACCTAAAGCCTGGGAGTAGAAACTGGGGAGAGAAATTTACTGGGAAATTAGGTCATTCAAATTAGAAAGTGCTCAAGAACACAGGGGCATTCAGAAAGCCACACGAATGTGCCTGAGACAAGATGCATCTCAGGAGAGACCTAAGAAAGCCCTCAGATTCCACCGTTGGCTGACATACATGCTCAGTGTAACCAGAAAGGGAGATTGAGGAAGGATTTCAAATGGTCTAGGTACGTGTTAAAGAAATAAGACCCAATCCACAAAGATGGGGAAAGGTGTTTCGTTTGTTTGTTTGTTTGCTTGTTTGTTTGCTTGTTTGTTTAAGTTCCCAGTATTGAAGGGAATCTCAGTAAAAACACTGGCTGAACACAAGCTGAGGCTCCAACAATCAAGAACAGCAAATCCTGGGGAAGGGAGAGCATTTGATTCCCAGAGATAACACAATATAATATACAAATGCTCAGTTTTTTATGATGACAACAAAGAAACACAAAACGTAATAAGGAACAGGAAAATATTGCCCAGTCTAGTGAAAAAAAAAAATTGACAAAAATTATTCTTGAGGAAGCTCAGACATTGGACTTACACAAAGACTTGAAAGCCACTGTCTTAAGGGGTGCCTGGGTGGCTCAGTCGGTTAAGTGTCATGATCTCATGGGTTCTTGTGAGTTCGAGCCCCGCCTGGGGTTCTGTGCTGACAGCTCACAGCCTGGAGCCTACTTCAGATTCTGGGTCTCTCTCTCTCTCTCTCTCTCTCTCTCTGCCCCTCCCCGACTCACACTCTGTCTCTTTCTCTCACATTTTTTTTTTTAATTTAAAGCCACTGTCTTAAATATTCTCAAATTGCTAAAGGAAACTAGGTAAATAATGTATGAACAAAAAAGAGATAAAGAGATAGCAATTACTAAAAGGAATAAAGTAGAACTTCTGAAGCTGAAAAGTACAATAAAATGAAAAATTCGCTAGAGGTGTTTAAGAACATATTTAAGCAGTCAGAGGAAAGCAGGGGACATCTTGAAAGCAGGAAGAAGAAAATAATTTATCACATACAAGTATTCTCAATCAGACTAAAAGCCAATTTCTCATAAGAAACAAAAGACTCTAGAGAGCAATGGGATGCCATATTTAAAGTGCTGAAAGGGGGGCGCCTGGGTGGCTCAGTTGGTTAAGCGGCCGACTTCGGCTCAGGTCATGATCTCGCGGTCCATGAGTTCGAGCCCCGCGTCGGGCTCTGTGCTGACAGCTCAGAGCCTGGAGCCTGTTTCAGATTCTGTGTCTCCCTCTCTCTGACCCTCCCCCGTTCATGCTCTGTCTCTCTCTGTCTCAAAAATAAATAAACGTTAAAAAAAAATAAATTAAAAAAAATAAATAAAGTGCTGAAAGGAAGAAACCCCGTAAATAGGAATTGTACCCAGCAAATCTATCCTTCAAGAATGAAGGGGAATATAAGACATTCCAAGATAAATGAAAGCTAAGAGAGTTTATTACTAATAAACCTGCCATAGAAATAGTGCTAAGGGTATCTTTTAGGTTAAAAGGAAAGAACAGTGAACAGTAACTCAAAGCCATGTGAGGAAATAAAGAACACTGGTAAAGGTAACTACATAGGTAAATGAAAATCAGTAGCAATGTACTTTTTATTTATTTACATATTTTTATCAAGTAAGCTCTATGCCCAACGCGGGTTTGAACTCACAACCCTGAAATCAACAGCCATATGCCCCATGGACCAACCCAGCCAGTTGCTCAAGATTATTGTACTTTTGGTCTGTAACGCTTTCTTTTCTTTCTTTCTTTTTTTTTTTTTTTGGTTCTATATGACTTAAAATATAAGTGCACAAAATAATAACTATAAGTCTATGTTAATGGGCACATAATGTAAAAGGTGCAATCTGTGACCATAAAAGGGGAGGAACAGAAATGTATGAGAGCAGAGTGCTTGGATATTTTCAAAATTTAGTTGGTACTATTCAAAATCACTAAGACATGTACGGAAAAGTTAAAAACAGAATCAGAACACTACAAAAAAAAAAATCAACCAGATTAAAAAAAAAAAAAGACAGTAAAGGAGGATTGAGGAATAAAAAGTATATAAATCTTAGGGTCCCTGGGTGGCTCAGTTGGTTAAACATCCGACTTGATTTCGGCTCAGGTCTTGATCTCAGGGTCATGTGTTTGAGCCCCACACTGGGCTCCATGCTGGGTGTGGAGCCTACTTAAAAAAAAAAAAAAAGAAGAAGAAGAAAAGAAAAAGAAATAGTTAAATGGCAGAAAGAAGTCCTTTCTTATAAGTAATCACTTTAAGTGAAAACAGATTAAACCCTCAAATTAAGAGAGATATTGTCAGAACAGGTTAAAAATATGATCCATTTGTATGCTAGAAGAGACACCTTTTAGATACAAAAGCACAAATAGACTGAAAGTAAAAAGATGAGGAAAATATATTCCATGCAAATAGTAACTAAAAGAAAGTGGTTATCTTATTATCAGACAAAATAGATTTTATTGTTTTTAGACAAAATAGATTTTAAATTACAAATGGATATAAGAGACATAGAAGGACAAAAACAAAACAAAAAACAAAAAGACATAAGACATTATATATCGATAAAAGTTTTTTAAATTCATACTGACAATCTGTCTTTTAATTGGAGAGTCTAATCCATTTACATTTATATTAACAAAGATTTAATACATAAAGAAGATATAACACATTAAACATATATGTACATAGTCACAGAGCCCCAAAATATATGAAGCAAGTGCACATGAAACATTCTGCAGGATAGACTATATGTTAGGCCACAAAACAAGTCTTAATAAATTCAAAAATATTGAAATCATACAAAATATCTTTTCCAACCACAATGGAATGAAACTAGAAATTAATAACTGAAGGAAACTGGAAAAGACACAAATATATAGATAGTAAACAATATAATCGTAAATAGCCACTGGATCATGATAAATGAAAAAATACATTGTGACAAATGTAGACAAAGCACAACTTCTAGGGTGCAATGAAAGTAATGCTCAGAGGGAAATTTATAGCTGTAAAGGCCTACATTAAAAAAAGGTGAGGGGCGCTGGAGTGGCTCAGTCAGTTAAGCGTGCGACTTCGGCTCAAGTCATGATCTCACGGTTCATGAGTTTGAGCCCCACGTCGGGCTCTGTGCTGACAGCTCAGAGCCTGGAGCCTGCTTCAGATTCTTTGTCTCCCTCTCTCTCTCTGCCCCTCCTCTGCTCATGCTCTGTCTCTCTCTCTCAAAAATAAATACACATTTAAAAACATTTTTAAAAAGAAGATCTCAAATCAATAATATAATTGTATACCTTAAGGAACTAGAAAAAGAATACCAAACGAAACACAAAGATAGCTGAAAGAAGGAAATAAAAGATTAGAGTGAAGGTAAATTGAATAGAGAGTAGAAAAAGAATAGAGAAAATCAACAAAACCCAAACTTGGTTCTTTGAGAAGATCAACATGATCGACCAATCTTTAGCTAAATTCACTAAGGGAAAAAGGAGAAAAGATTCAAATCAGAAATGAAAGAGTAGGCATTACTATCAACTTCATGGAAATTAAAAGAATTGCAAGAGAATACTGTAAAAAAAATGTACTCCAACAAATTGGATAACCTAGATGAAATGGACAAATTCCTAGAAATACACAATCTATCAAAATGACTCATGGAGAAATAGAAAATCTGAATAGACTTATAACAAGTAAGGAGATTGAATATATAATTAAAAAAAATCCTCCCAACAAAGAAATCCCAGGACCAGATGGCTTCACTGGTGATTTCTACCAAACATTTACAGATGAATTAACTATTCCCCCAAAACGAAGAGAACATACTACTTACTAATTTATTCTGTAAAACCTGCATTAGCCTGATACTCAAATCAGACAAAGATATTACAAGGAAAGAAAACTATAGACTAACATCCCTTTCAAATCCTTTGGTTAAACTTATTCCTTGGAATTTTATTCTTTTTGATACTATTATAAGTGAAGTTATTTTCTTAATTTCCTTTTCAAAATGTTCATTGCTAGTATATAGAAATACAACTGATTTTTGTGTGTTGGCTTTATATTGGACACCTTTGCTGAATTTGTTTAATTTGCCACTTGCAAGTGGCAAATTTTGTTTTGTATCATTTACTATAATTTTTTTTAAATTTTTCAAGTTTATTTATTTATTTTGAGAGAGATTGCACAAATGGGGGAGGGCCAGAGAGAGAGAGACATAGAGGATTAGAAGCGGGATCTGCACTGACAACAGAGAGCCCAATGCAGGGCTTGAACTCACTAACTGTGAGATCATGACCTGAGCGGATGTCAGACGCTTAACCAACTAAGCCACCCAGGTGCCCTTACCACAAGTTTTAAAATAGTGTAACAAACAAACTTAGAAATTTGTAGTCAAATATGCCTATATTAGAAAATGTTTTTGGTTGAAAATCAGTTATGTAAGTTTCCATCTCAGAAAGATATTAGGAGAACAGCAAATCAAATTCAGACTAGCAGTGAGGAAATAATAAAAATGGCAGCAGAAATAAAATTTATAACAAGTACAAAATACAAAAGGTCAACAAAGCTGAAAGTTGGCAATTTAACATTTTTTAAAAATGCTTTTAATGTTTATTTATTTTTGAGAGAGAGAGATAGAGCATCAGTGAGGGAGGGGTAGAGAGAGAGGGACACACAGAATTCAAAGCAGGCTCCAGGCTCTGAGCGGTCAGCACATAGTCCCACATGGGTCTTGAACCCATGAACTGCGAGATCATGACCTGAGCTGAAGTTGGACACTTAACCCACTGAACCACACAGGCACCCCAGCTATTTAACGTTTTTAATAAAATTGGTTACCCTTAATAAGACTGATCAGGAAGCAAAAAAGCGAGGGACATCTGGGTGGCTCAGTCGGTTAAGTGTCCAACTCTTGATTTCGGCTAAGGTCATGATCTCATGGTTTGTAGGTTTGAGCCCCACATCAGGCTCTGTGCTGACAGCTCAGAGCCTGCTTGGGATTCTCTGTCTTCCTCTCTCTCTGCCCCTCCCCCACTCATGTTGCTTTCTCTCTCTCTCTCTCAACAATAAACTTTAAAGAAAAAAGAAGAAAAAGAGAAATTATCACTACCACGTATGAACAAATGATCACTAAAGATACTGTAGATACTAAAAAAGATTATAAGAGAATACTATGAACAGCCTGCTGCAATACAGCTGATGATTTAAATAAAATAAACAAATTCTATAAAACATATAACTCAGAAAACTGACTCAAGAAGAAATAGAAAATAAGAATAGTCCTACATCTATCAAAGATATTGAATCCATTATTTAAAACCTTCTTACAAAGAAAACTCCAGACAGATGATTTCACCAGTGAATTTTCCAGACAATTAAGGAAGAAACAATAATCAATCTTACACAAAATCTACCCAAGGATAGGAAAAGATAGACTCAACTCTTTGGGTCCAGGACCTTGAAAACAAAACCTGACAGGGATACTGTGAGAAAGAAAAAATATAGACAATTCTCTCTCATTCCCATAGGAGCAAGACTCTTAAGCAAAATATTAGCCAATTGAATCCAGCAATATATAAAAGCAAAATAGAATATAACCAAGAAGCACTTGTTCTAGGAACACAAAAAGTTGTTTACCATTTAAAAACCAGCCATTTTAATTGCCTTCTTAGTGCAATGGGCAATGTGTCAGTCTCATAAAAACCAGCCATTTTAATCGACCACATTAATAGACACAAAAAGTGAAAGTGCATACGATCATGTTGATAGACGCAGAAAAAGCATTAAAAAAAAAATTTAACACCCATTCATCATATCAGCTGTAATGAACTAGTCATAGAAGAGAGCTCCATTATATGATTACAAGTATCTACCAAAAATGTACAGAAAACATAGTTAATGGTAAAATATTGAAAATATCCCTTTTGATAATGGGAATGATAAAGGTGATAAGGTAAGTGGATGAAAATATCAGGATTAGAAAGAAGTAATTAAATTGTCATGTACAGGGAAAATGATTGTGCCTGAAGAACATATAAAAGATTCTAAGAGGGGCGCCTGGGTGGCGCAGTCGGTTGAGCGTCCGACTTCAGCCAGGTCACGATCTCGCGGTCCGTGGGTTCGAGCCCCGCATCAGGCTCTGGGCTGATGGCTCGGAGCCTGGAGCCTGTTTCTGATTCTGTGTCTCCCTCTCTCTCTGCCCCTCCCCCGTTCATGCTCTGTCTCTCCCTGTCCCAAAAATAAAATAAACTTTAAAAAAAAAAAAAAAAGATTCTAAGAAAAACTATTAGATATTAGAATTAGTAAGTGAATTTGTCAACTCACTTGATACAAGGTGAATTAAAAAAAATCAATTCTATTTCTAAATATCAGCAGTAAACAAATATATAATATAATTCTTGAAAAGATACCAATTGTAATAACACTCTTATTTTTATTTTTTTTCAAGTAAGCTACATACTTAATGTGGGGTTTAAAATCATGCCCCAAGATCAAGAGTTGCATGCTTTACTGACTGAGCCAGCCAGGCATCCCTATAATAATATTTTTAGAATAACAAAAGATATCTTGGAACATGCCTTCAAAAAAAGGCCTCTACAGGGTGCCTAGCTTGCTCAGTCAGTGGAGCACGTGACTCTTGATCTCAGACTTACAAATTCAAGCCTCACAATGGGTGTGGAGCCCACTTAAAATAAAATTAAAAAAATAAATAAAAATAAAAAGGCCTCTATACTGAAAACTATTAAAATGCCACTGAAATCAAAGACCCAAATAACTAGAAGGATTATATTCTTTTCATAGATTTGACTACTCAACATTGTAAAGATGTCAGTTTGCTCCCAGTTGATACATGTTTCATTGGAATATATTCAGCGTAATTGCAATCAGAACCCTAGCATATTTGTTGTAAATACTAATAAACTGATTTCAATACAACAGGAATGCAATGATTCAGAAATAGCAAACACAATCTCAAAGGAAACAACCTAAGTGGATGTCTCATAGTACCAGAAATTAAAACATGCTATCAACCTAAAGTGACTGAATCATGAGTATTAGCACGAGGATAGATAAGTAGAGCAAAGAACAGATGCTATAGTTCACAGACACTTGGGGAAAGCATGATCTTTTCAATAAAAGATGCAGGTCAATTGGACATCACTTAGCAAAAAATGAATCTTGACCCCTATCTCCAATCACACATAGAAAGCAATTCCAGATAGATTATAAATCTAAATATGAAATGTAAAAACATAAATAAATCTTTTATAAGTTAACACAGGGGAATATCTTTATGACCTTAAGGTAGGCAGAAATCTCTTAAATAGGATACAAAAAGTGCTAACCACAAAGGAAAACATTAATAAATTAGAGCATGTTAATATTTAAAACTTTCTCTTCATCATAAGACACTATTAAGAGAGAGAAAAAGTGAGCCAGTAGTGGGAGAATATATTTGAAATACATGTATCCAACAAAAGAGATGACCAGGAATATTATACTAGAAGTTTATAAAACTTCACAGCAATTTAACAAAATACAAAGCATGCAGTCCAATAAAGCAAATAGACAAGAGACTTGAATTGGCACTTCACTCAAGAACATATTCCAAATGGCCAATAGATACGTGAAAAGATGTTCAACTTCATCAGTCACCAGGGAAACACTCATTAAAACCATGGTGTGACAAATTTGGGAAGAAGAAAGGAACAGGCTTGGCTCAGCTTAAATGTTACTTTCTCTGGGATGCCTTCTTATCTAAAGAAGGTAGGTGGTAGATTTTATTTCAACCAGAGTCGCCATTTGCCCTATTTCTGGCTGACCTACATCTAAGTCACCTCCACTAGAATAGACCTCACAGAGGAAATTCCCCACTGTGGGAGTTTGGTGGGAGGAGAGTGCAGAGAGCCAGCCACCCAGCCTGGAGGCCAGAAGCTGAGAGAGAACAGCTTCATGGTTCAGCTAAGGGACAGGTGTGTGAGCCAAGCCTCAATGCAGGTGCCCCGATTCTCTGTGGAGACACAGGGACACCAGGGCAGAGATGCAGCAAACAGCTTATAACATGACCTTCTCAGGTTCCTGCTGCCTGGCCCCCAATCTCTCAGGGTTCTAGTTTACTTTCCAAGTCTACCCGTTTAGGCTCCCTTTGATCCTAAAAGTTCCCGATTTTCTTCCTTTTTTTTCCTTTGCTTTTTTTTTTTTTTTAATTTAGTAATCTCTATGCCCCACATGGGGCTCAAACTCACCACTTGAGGGTCAAGAGTCACATGTTCTACCAACTGAGCCAGCCAGGCCCCCTCTTTTTTGTTTTCTTTTCTTTTCTTTTCTTTTCTTTTCTTTTCTTTTCTTTTTTTTTTTTTTTACCTTCAATGGATTTCCCTGTTTGTACATCCCTGATACATCATTTTCTTGTTCACTTTTTCATTGCATTTATCACAGTGTATAATTATTTAATTCATTTGTTTGTCTCCTTGGTGCTGACCCATACCTAAGAGTAAGTTCTAGAAGGTCAGAATTCCTACCTGTGTTGTTTTCCACGGTACCTCCTGCACTCAGAATAAGGCCTGACCCAAGGACTCAATGAATGCTGGTTGAAAGGATGTCTCTCTTTTTTTTTTTTTTTTTTTTTTTACTACCTTGCATCCTTGTGTGCTTATTCACAGAAAGGGGTTTTCAGCAGCCATCTTTACCAAAATGTTTAACTTGACATATTTTCTGTCAGGGCATTTTCAACCAATGGTTTGAGAGCCACTATTCAGTAAGACTAGCTTCAAGACAGGCCTGGGATCTAATTTCAGGATGAAAGATTAGAAAGCTGCCTCATGTTGCTACTGAAGTTCTCAAATATGCCTAGATATTTATATTAGTTGCTAAACAACGGCTCTATTTTCTTTCTCACTAACATTCTTCCATTCAGCAAAGTAGATAATCATAACCTTAAGAATATCCATCATCTTAGAAC
This sequence comes from Lynx rufus, assembly GCF_022079265.1. Lineage (NCBI taxonomy): Eukaryota > Metazoa > Chordata > Mammalia > Carnivora > Felidae > Lynx > Lynx rufus. The sequence goes on from NW_025814827.1 coordinate 8,782,246, forward strand.
CAAGGCATTTTAAAAATTTTGACTAAAAACAAAAACAAAACCTTCATTTTGAATAAAAACAAGCATTTGTAATTTTTCTGCATTGACCCTCTTGCAAAAAAAAAATTATTATTTTTTGGTTTTCAGTCTCTGACAGAATTGCAGAGTGGAATTATCAGGTAAGGAAGGGAGGACAGAATAAGGAAATATCTGAATTATAACTTATGTTGAGTGACTGTGACTTAAGTGACTGTGGAAGGAATTCAGATTTTTTTTTTTTTAGAGAGAGAAAGAGTGAGCTGGGGAGAGGGGCAGAGAGAGAGAGAGAGAGAGAGAGAGAGAGAGAGGGAGAGAGAGAGAATCCCAAGCAGCTGCATGCTTAGCACGGAACCCAATGAGTGGCTTGATCCCACAACCATGAGATCATGACCTGAGCTGAAATCAAGACTTGGATGCTCAACCAACTGAGCCACCCTGGTGCCCCATGAAATAACTGTCTTAAGGATCAGGTATTTTTATTCAGGTTTAAAGCAAAATTAAATTGTACTTGAAGGTGGACTTGGAATATGATGGCCTACCATCACAACCACAAAAATAGAGTAGCAGAGTTACAAAACTAGACCCAGGTATATGGAAAATGAAAGGCTGTTATTGTTACCTACAGTTTATTTCACTGCAATAAACTCTCAACACAAAATCCCTGTGATAGCCATTAAGATTGTTCACAAACCCACAGGTTCTGTTTTCTGTGAACCTGATAAGATGGACGCTTTTCTGAACCTTTTGAAGATAGGCATACTTGTGTGATTTGCTTTGAATGAGGCAGTATTAGGAGAAGGAAGATGTGTCATTTCTAGGCAGCACCGTGGATCTGTGACATGTCCCCCTTTCTCCCTTTTGAGATGGTTGTGGAAGCATATAATGAAGTGAGGCTCCCATCAGCTAAGGCTTCTGAGTGGCCACCATGAGCAGATGTCCCTGCTGATCCATGCTGGATATGTACCTAGGCAAGAAATAAACTTGTACCATTTTCAGTGATTGAGAGTTTGGAGTTTGTTACTACACCATAGCCTATCTTATCATGATTGATCCCTAATATGAGATGCAGTCAGAACAAAAACCTGAAAAAGTGTTACTGGCAGCGATAAGGATGGTGAGCCATATTACACAATAGTGAGACATTTGATAAAGGTATTGCCTGAAGTTACTTGGAAGGTAGGTTATGTACCTAATGAACCTGTAGCTCTAGAAGAAACAATTAGAAAACATAGTATACTAATACTGAGCCAGTACCGGCTGGGGCTCAGTTGGTAGAGCATGGGACTCTCAATATCAGAGTTGTGAGTTCGAGCCCCATGTTGTGTTCAGAGATTACTTAAAAATAAAAAAAAGAAAACATGGTATTAATGGTGCGCCTTGGCTGTATTTGACAAGAGAGATAGAAATAGAAAGATAGAGGGAAAGAGAAAGAGATGGGGGGAGGGGAGGAAGAGGAACTGGCTTGTTTGCAAGTAGAAATGAAAAGCAAAAGAAAGAGTCCACAAATTCAGAGATTTGCAGAGTTGGAAGACAGACTGCTTCTCATTACAAATTAGCTACAAGATAAAACAGTGAGGGGCGCCTGGGGGGCTTAGTCAGTTAAGCATCTGATTTAGGTTCAGGTCATGATCTCATGGCTTGTGGGTTTGAGCCCTGTGTTGGGCTCTGTGCTGACAGCTCAGAGCCTGGAATCTGCTTCAGATTCTCTGTCTCTCTCTCTCTCTCTTTCCCTTCCCTTTCTTGCCCGCCCCCCCCCCTCTCAAGAATACATTAATAAAAAAATTTAAAAAAAAAACAGAAAACAGTGAAAACTCAGCATTGCAACAAGGATTTAATAAAAAGTATTGCCCTTACATCCATGTTTGAAATTTGAGAGGGGGCACCTGCCTGGCTCAGTTGGTAGAGCGTGTGACTCTTGATCTCAGGATTGTGAGTTCAAGCCCCACATTGGGCATGGAGCCTATTTTTAAAATAAATAAATGAATGAATGAATAATTAAACTTCTGACTGGATTAAGTGTCAGACTAAAGGTTCAACTAGAATGAGACTTTGCGGTTAACTGCCTCAGAAAGGGTGAGTGTGGGTATTTGGTTTGTGGGGAAGGAATTTGGTGGTCAGAAATGTGGATTATAGATGGTTTCTGACTTAATGGCTGGACTTAATGATTTTCTGACTTTATTATGGTGCAAAAGCATTCAATAGAAACTGTACTTCCAGTTATGAATTTCATTTTTTTAAAAGTTTACTTATTTATTTTGAGAGAGAGTATGTGTGTGAGCAGGGGAGGGGCAGAAAGAGAGGGAGAGAGAGAATCCTAAACTGGGGAGCCCTACCTGGGGCTCAAACTCATGAACTCTGAAATTGTGACCTGAGCAGAATTCAAGAGTCAGACGCTTAACCACCTGAGCCCAGCTGCCCCTCAATTATGAATTTGGATCTTTTCCCGGGCTAGCGATGTGTGGTGTGATCCTTTCTGGTGACACTGGGCAGGGGCAGGGGCCCGCAGCTCCCAGGCAGCCACGCCATCATGAGGGTAAACCACCAGTGCATTTACAACCATCCCATACTCGGACATCCATTCTAGACCTTTCACTTTCAGGACAGGATTCAACAAATTACATGAGATACTCAGCACCTTCTTGTAAAATAGGCTTTGTGTTAGAGGATGCCGCCCAAGTATATAGGCTAATGTAAGTGTTCTGAGCAGGTGAAAGGTAGGCTAGGCTGAGCTATGATGTCTGGTAGGTTAGGGTTGGTATATGCATTTTTGATTTATGATGTTTTAAACTTAGGATGGGTTTTTCAGGAGGTAACCTCATCACAAGGTGAGGAAAATCTGTATACTAGTCCTTAATGTCACCTGAAACTGGGTTTGCCTCTTGGTAGGTGTCAAACAAAAGACCCAATCAAGCCAAAGAATAGGAAAAGGAAGGAGAACAACAAGTAAAGGAGAACACCGGGGAAATTTCCCGAACAGCAAAATTGGGGGGAGTTTCAAGCTGAGAGTGCATACATATTCATGAAGGGGCTTGCACAATGAGGAATACAGCACAGAATTGAAGCACAAGTCACCTTTAGGTGACTAAGTCCAGGTTAAAGTCACAAGGCTGGCAGGGGTCAGCATCAACGGTTCTTGGGCTCCAGCTGGTCGGGTATCTGAATGCTCAAGGGGGTTTAGATCCTGCAAAGATAAGTCAAGAATGTGTGTCAGGTCAGTCTTTACTTTTGAATCAGCACTGGGAATTTTACCACTGATTTATTGTCCCTGATATGATTAGGCTACCTTCTGGCCTGATAGTGGCTGTTTGTTCGTACATTCCTTCAGAAGACAGCCAGGGTCCTAAAATGATTTTTTTTGGTCGAGAAAGCTGTGCCTGTCTTTCTTTTTCCAGGGACCCCTAACTCTTTCTGTTTACATGGTGGCTGTTCACAGATATTTTGATTCTCTTCTCCTACCCAATGGTAGGTACTGTACTTCCCCAATCCTTTTGAAATTAATTCTGACCATGTGACTAAATTTTTTCAATAAAATGTGAAAGGAAATCATGTGTATCATTTTGGGGTAGAAACTTTTTTATTTAATTTTGTTTTTAATGTTTATTTATTTTTGAGAGACAGACAATGACAGAGAATGAGAGGGGAAGGGGCAGGCAGAGAGAGGAAGACAGAATCCAAAGCAGGCTCCAGGCTCTGAGCCATCTGCACAGAGCCTGACGTGGGGCTCGAACTCACGAACCACGAGATCATGACCTGAGCCAAAGTCAGATGCTTAACCGACTGAGCGACCCAGGTGCCCCTGGGGCAGAAACTTTAAGAGCTAGTGCTTACCAATCATTTCTTGGGCTGGAGCCTCCCCTTTATCAGCCTGGGTCCCTGAGTGACTGTAACCAGTAGAGAGATTTCTTCTAACCTACCATGCAGTGTGAGCAAGAAATACTTGATTTGAGTTGCTCCACTGAAATTTTAGAGTGTTTTTCTTTCTTCCCACAGCATCCTTAACCTATCCTGACCAATCTAGTGACCAAATGTGCTTATCTTTGTAGGAGGAAACCATTATGAAGCAAGAAAGGAAATCCACAAGCCAGAAAGAGAAAGAGAGTTACATCAGACAATATTCTAATTTTAACTTTCACATGGTCAAAGACACTATTAAGAAATTATATGCTGGGAAAAACATTTGCCATACATACACAAAGGGTTAACATGAGCTATATTCAAAGGCCATCCATAAACTGATAACAAAACAAGCCAATGGAAACAATAGAGCAAAGGATATGAGGAAGTTGTGGACATTTGCTGTTTCCTTCTCCAGCTGTGTCTTTCTCCTGCCAAAAGCACCTAGATTTTCTTTGGGGGAACTGCCCCTCTCCCGTTCTCAGGCATGTGATTTGAGGAGCTTGCCCACACCCGCAGCTGCAGGGGTCCAGAGTGCCAAGACCGGCAAACCTGAGTCACATGCCAAACCCTGGGCCAATCATTGAGCTTCGGAATGACTGGGTCGATTTTGGCATTTCCATGAGATATTACTGAGCAGTATGTATGTATGTATCTATGTATGTATGCATTCATTCATTCATTTTACTGAGCCGTTTTTAAAAATGAGATACTCTACTATGCTTGCATGAAAAGACGTGCATCATATATATTGTTGAATAAAACAGGCAAGTTTCTGGGTAATGTGTATAACAGGACCACATTATTTTTTTTCTAAATAGGAAAGAGGGGAAGAGCCTCTAATTAAATGTGACTGCATCTTTGCATGAGCGTAGAGAAAAGTGCATAATGCTACACACCGAATTGTTAACACCGTGTGTTTGTGATTGGGCTCTTGTCTCAGGTCCAAACCAATGCTTTAATTCTCTTTCGTGAGGCTGGGGCTGAGACTCCACAAACTACACTTCAGCGTTGGGTGCTCTGCTTCACTCTGGTGACAGAACGGTAATAAGGGGTTCCAAAAGGCTGGAGGAGGAACTTCCTGTTTGCTTCCTAAGAGCTTCCTATTCTTTTCTCCTTTTTTTTCCCTAAAGTTTATTCATTTATTTTGAGAGAGAGGGGAGTGGAGAGCAAGCATGAGTGGGGGAGGGGCAGAGAGAGAGGGAGAGAGAGAATTCCAAGCAGGCTCCGTGTTTGTAAGATCATGACCTGAGCTGAAATCAAGAGTTGGATGCTTAACTGACTGAGCCACCCAGGCGCCCCGTTCCTGTTCCTATCAGAGTATCCCCACTAATTTTTCACCCTGGCAGCAACACCTGGTTCCAGTTTCCAGTATTTTCCACATGCCCAGAATGAGCTTAGGAGTGCCCACTCCTCAGAGTCTTGGGTACCAGCTCCACAAGCCCCTTCTCCAAGTTTCTGGGTTCAAATAACTCAGCCAGTTCCCTTTGTTCCCCAGACGTAGAGGTGGGAACCACCTCCTGTAGCTACTCTCTCACCTCAGTGGTCCCTTTATCCCTCAGTCCTCCACTACCTGTTCAGTCAATTATCAAGTTTGTAATTGCTGCTGTAACAGATCATTACAAACATAGGGGTTTAAAACAACATAAATGTATTATCTTACACACTTCTGGACGTCAGAGTCCAAAGTGGGTCTCATCGGGTTAAAATCAAAGGGTCAACAAAGCTTTATTCCTTCTGGAAGCCCTGGAGAAATCTACTTCTTTGTCTTTTCCACTCAAGAAACTGCCTGCATTCTTTGGTTCATGGCCCCTTCCTCCACCTTCAAAGCCAGCCATGTAGCACCTTCAAATCCTTCTCTGACTTTCCTGCCTCCTCTATCCCTTATAAGGACCCTGTGATTACATTGGACTCACACAGATGATCTACAAGAATCTCCCATTCTCAAGACCATTAATGTAATCACATCGGCAAAGTCCCTTTCACCATGTCAAGTAACATGGTGACCAAGTTCTGGAGACTAGGAGATGGACATCTTTAGGGACTATTATTCTGTCTACTCTCCCAAACCCCTAGATCAGAATTTCGTAAACTTTTACTGTAAAAGACTAGACAGTAAATATTCTAAGCTATGCAGACCATATGGTGTCTGTCACAGCTATTCACCTCTGCTATCATAGAATGAAAGCAGCCATAGATGGGGCAGCAAGGGATGAACTTGGCTGTGTTCCAGTAAGACTTTATTTACAAATATGAGCTGGGAAGGATTTGGCCTGTGGGCCTCAATGTGCCCAGTCCGTCCTAGATAAAACTTTTGTCTGTTAAAATACTGATGTATTTTCTGTTTTTCTGACTGATTCACTTTCATTACCTCAAGAGGGTGAAATTGAAGAGGGTAGTGAGGAGACTATTACATTTTCTGTATATATCTCTATACTGTTTGGCTTGTCACGATTACAATATATTACTTTTATGACTAAAATACCAAATATCTGGGGTGCCTGGGTGGCTCAGTTGGTTAAGCGTCTGACTTCAGCTCAGGTCATGATCTCACAGTTCGAGTTCGAGCCCCGCGTCGGTCTCTGTGCTGGCAGCTGGAGGCCTGGAGCCCGCTTTGGATTCTGTGTCTCCTCCCTCTCTCTCTGCCCCACCCCCGCTCACACTTTGTCTCTGTCTCTCTCAAAAATAAATAAACATTAAAAATAATAATAACAATAATTAAATAAAATACCAAATATCCAATAAACAAAAATGTATGGACTGTATGATCTTATCTATATATAAAAATGTTCTTTACAATACCAAAATATTGGAAATCAACTAAATGTCTAACCAACGCCTGCAGGAGTTGGATGAATGACATATTTACACACTGGCCAGTGCAGTGGTTCCCCATTTCACTCACACTAAAAATAAAAATCCTTACAATAGCCTATAAGGCCCTACGTTTATTTATCTATTACCTCTTTTTTTAAATGTCTATCTCCTCCTGCTAAAATGTAAGTTACACGAGGATGAGGATTTTTCTCATTTTTGTGAATTGATGTATCCTAAGAGCTCAGGACAATACCTCTCACGTAGTAGTGCTCAATCATTATTTACTGAGTAAGTGAATAATGGAATACTTTGCAACCATTAAAAATGATTTTAGGGGCGCCTGGGTGGCTCAGTCGGTTAAGCGTCCGACTTCGGCTCAGGTCACGATCTTGCGGTCTGTGGGTTCGAGCCCCGCGTCGGGCTCTGGGCTGGCAGCTCAGAGCCTGGAGCCTGCTTCCGATTCTGTGTCTCCCTCTCTCTCTGACCCTCCCCCGTTCATGCTCTGTCTCTCTCTGTCTCAAAAATAAATAAACTTAAAAAAAAATTTTTTTTTAAATGATTTTATAGAATTAACTTTCCACATTTAATCATGTGGAAAAATGTTCAAGATATATTAAGTGAAAAGAATCCCACGATAAGGTAATATATACCCTATAATTTAATTTTCAAAAGTTGTGTTTATACATGGAAAAAATACGGACAGATATACTCTGATATACATATATATTTTTGGGGTGTATACTTTGGTATATTAAACAGTGGTTATCTCAGAGTGTGAGATTTTGAGTAAGTTTTTATTTTAAAATTTAATTTTCTTTTATTTTTAAAGATAAAAATTAGAATATCTATCTTTGTGGGGCGCCTGGGTGGCTCAGTCGGTTAAGTGTCCGACTTCAGCTCAGGTCACGATCTTGTGGTTCACGAGTTTGAGCCCCGCATCGAGGTCTGTGCTGACAGCTCAGAGCCTGGAGCCTGCTTCCGATTCTGTGTCTCCCTCTCTCTCTGACCCTCCCCCATTCATGCTCTGTCTCTCACTGTCTCAAAGATAAATAAACGTTAAAAAAACAAATTTAGAATATCTATCTTTGAGATATTCTTGAGGGGTTCCACTGCTTTTTCTCATGTGACTCTTCAGCTACAGAGAAATGATACAATTCCTAAGTTACTACATTCCTTCATTCCAACAAACAAAATAGTTCTCAGAAGAACCAACCAGCAGTCCTGATCTTAGTAAGAATTTCCCAAGAGCAAGCTAGCTATTCTTTAAGGTCTAAATGGCAGACAGCAGGGGTGCCTGGGTGGCCAGTCAGTTACACATCTGACTCTTGATTTCGGCTCCGGTGACATTGAGCCCTGGGATCCAGCCAGCAATCCAGCCCTGCACAGGGCTCAGCACAGAACACGGAGCGTGTTTGGGATTCTCTCTCTGTCTCACTCAAAATAAATAAATAAACTAAAGAAAAAAAAAAAGGAAAATAGCAAACCTTCTGTCAGTCTTCTGTCACTTCAAGCGAATGGCCTGTTGCCTCCTATGAAAGCACTAGGCACTTTAGAGGCACTCATTATGAAAGAATTGTGCCCACCTACAACAGAAGCGCCTCCTGGACAGGAGTCCCATTTTAGGTTGAGAATTAGTCTAGGTTAGTAATAAGAGTAGTAGTTAGGAGTCATTAAGACCTACATGATCTTGGGCAAGTTTCTTGCCCCCTTGGACTCTCAGTATTCTCATCTGCAATTTGGGATAATAAGGTCCATGTGACATGACTGTAGAGGTGTGGTCATGAAGAACAAGGGCCTTGGGGGATGCGCCCGGGTGGCTCAGTTGGTCAAGCTTCCGATTTTGGCTCAGGTCATGATCTCACAGTTCTCGAGTTCAAGCCCCACGTGGGGCTCACTACATGGGTCTCTCTCCTCCTTCCTTTCCCTTTATATCTCTTACAGCACTTAGGACAGGTGCCTCACATGCACAAGCACTCTCCTCTCTCACCTCCATGCCCTTCCCTGTCATAAGGAGCACTGTTCACAGTGGCAAGCCAAATACTGGGTCTCTGATCCTTAGCCCTCTCCACCCCCGACAACATTCAGCTCTGTGACTCTGGGTCTCTGTGACTAGGGGGAGAGTATGCACATGATTAAGGTGATGCTAATGGCCTCACCTTACCAGATCTGGCTGAACTGCTATGGGCTGTTCTGTGAAGGACTCCAGCTCTGCTGTCAACCTTTGAAAGGCTATTCAAATGCAAAAGACTCAGAAGGTAAGGATGCTTGGCCCTAAAATAAAATTGTTATAAAGCCTCCAAGGGTTGGAAAAAACCTGGCTGTGTAATCACCATAGCTGGGCTTTGTTTAAATAAGAGTGTTTGAGGAATGTGTTCAGGATTATTTAAACTCAGACCATGTAAACTCTAAAGAATTCAAAAAGTAAGGGTAAACACTTAAATGACTTTAAAGATTTGCAAGATAAGAGGTTATATAAGTTGTATAGTCATATATAATTTATGTAACCTCCTTCCTTCATCCTGAGGATCAAGTCATTCTATACAGCATGTCTGGGGGGAACAAATGTGGGGAGGGGAGATGGAATCCATGTGTAGGTATATAATGAGATCATACATCCTGGGTTTTCTAGGGTCAGGCTCAATATAAAATATTGTTTTGGGGGCACCTGGGTGGCTCAGTAGGTTAAGTGACCGACTCTTGATCTCGGCTCAGGTCATAATTTCAGTTTGTAGGATTGAGCCCCACATCGGGCTCTGTGCTGACCGTATGGAGACTCCTTGGGATTTTTTTCCCTCCCTTTCCCCTGCTCACACACACACACTCTCTCTCTCTCACACACAAAATAAATAAACATTTTTTATTATTAAAAAATCCTTTAAAAAATAGTCTGGCTTGGCAGACAGTGTGTTTTGGGGTTTTGTTTCTGAAAATACGGCCACCATTTTACTTCACTGGGATCATTTATTCCCATACCCTTATTTTGCAAAGAAGAAGGTGAGACCCAGAGAGGGACTTACCAGGGCTAAGTACAATTCCTGGCATATAGGTACTAGCTAAATATTTGCCAACTGATGCAATTTGGGCCGATGGCTTGCTTAAAATTAACGAGTTGTGGGGTTGGAACTCTTCCTCTGGCCTTCTCAGCTGGAGACCATCCAGCCTCCTGTGTGCGGGAACCAGGCCAATACTGACCATGGAAGAGAGAGTGTTAGCAGCCACAGATCCTTCAAGCAAGTGGGTTTGGGATTAAGTGAGCCCCTTCAACTTTGTTGGGACCTCTGGGCACCAGTTACACACTTCCCCAACACCTGTCTTACTGGCCGTACATGACACCATTTTTATAGGCCCTTCTAGGAAAGTTGTCTTGGTCTAAGTCAGGTCTCCAACCTACCCCCCAACTGATTAGATGGAGGATCAGGTCCAACTCGATTGTGGCCATCTTTATAAACTGGAAAGAACACTGGCAGACAGGCAGTGGACCCACCAGAACTACCCTTAGGGGACAGATAGAAGATGTAGGGGATGCTGTGATGGGCCACCACACTCCCCTTCGGTACTGAGGCACTCATTTCTTCTGCTGCTGGCTTTATTGGCTGTTGGCAACCCACTGCTGAGTCCCTCTTCTAGAACTGCCCTCAGCCAAGTGGTACTCCTTTCCCAAGAGCGGCCAGCATCCAATACGTAGTGAGAATACAAAGGCCTGACCCCACCATCTCAATTTGGAAAAACTCTGAAAGGCCACCCCAGCTCCAGCATTCCCCAAGGGGTGGGCTGAGGCCTTTGTATTGACTACATCAAAGTCCAACTTCTCCCTCAGCCCTCACTCCTCACAGATGTTGATCCTGAGAGTTCTCCCCAATTAACTTCCTGCCTACCAATATCCACCTCAAGAGCCTTTTTGCTACAGAATCCATCCTAAGACAGAGCGAGAAGCGTGCCTAGAGACCATGGGAGAAGACTGTGAACAAAAGCCATGAGGTAGCAGACACCACAGCCTTACAGAAACTTTTCGTAAGTCAGGTGCCATAATTAAAAAGAGAGAAGAAAAGTAGAGAGAGATCAAATCACTTTCTCAATGCATCCTTAAAATCAGCTGAAGTAACTTAAGTTGTCTCCCTTCCAACCAAAAAAGAATCTCTCAGGACCATACTCAGCTGAGCATCTGCCTTGCGTCCTTATCGTCTTTCCACTTCCTGCCGTGATCCTGGGACCACATGACTGGAACACGCTGCCCACATTTGTCAGCCTCTCCCTTTGAGGAACTGGCCAGTGTTCTCTAACCCCCAACTTGTGGCGGCAGTCTCGTTCCGAATCAACTGATGACCCAGAACAAAGGTGCAACCGCCCGTCTGATTCTGAGTACAGCATGTCCCCCTGGATGCTGCCTTGGACTGCTGCCGGCTCCCCTGGGGGCTAGTCTGACAGCAGGATCATTTTCTCTAGCTCTATCCCCTTTGGCTCTGGCTCTTCTTCTCCCTCCATTAACCCATGATGTTGAGGGTACAGCCAAGTACATTCATGTTCTAATGATCTCCATTACTTTTTGGCTTTAGTTTCCCCTCTAAGAAAGTGCAGACAGGGCTCCTTGCAATTTTAGGCTTTTTCCCCTCGTTTCTTGTTCTCTTGGTTTGCACGTTTCACTCCTCAGCAAGAGACGTCTTTAAGCTTTAAGAATTCATTAGGTCAGGGGCCCCTGGGTGGCTCAGTCGGTTAACTGTCTGACTTCAGCTCAGGTCATAGTCTCTTGGTTCGTGGGTTCGGGCCCCAAGTCGGGTTCTGTGCTTACAGCTCAGAGCCTGGAGCCCGCTTCGGATTCTGTGTCTCCTTTTCTCTCTGCCCTCCCCTGCTCATGATCTGTCTTTCTCTCTTTCTGTCTCAAAAATAAATAAGCATTAAAAAAAATTTTTTAAAGAATTCATTAGGTCAGAACTAAGGTTTGTGGAGAACATCTAACTAGTAGAATGAAGTTTTCACAGTGAGGCTGAAATATGAGTTCAACTATTTCTTGTAATAATATACAAGGTGATGGATCATAAAAAGTTACTTTTCAAATGGGTTCATGTACTTATTTTCAGAAAAATGTTAGTATGTAAACTTTTAAACATACACAAAGAAATCATATGATGAACCCTCACATACCCATTATCCAGTCTAATCTATATAATTTTTTTTAACGTTTATTCATTTTTGAGAGACAGAGACAGAGTGTGAGCAGAGGAGGGGCAGAGAGAGAGGAAGACACAGAATCTGAAGCAGGCTCCAGGCTCTGAGCTGTCAGCACAGAGCCTGACAAGGGGCTTGAACCCACCAACTGTGAGATCATGACCTGAGCTGAAGTCGGACGCTTAACCGACCAAGCCACACAGGCGCCCCCAGCCTAAGTGATCTAAAATGTACATATTTATTTCTACTGTGCTCAGCTGAAATGAGTGCAATCCATAGATAATGAATCAACAAATTTACCTGCAGGTAACTGAAGGTCACCTTAAAATGACAACTACTGATCACATTGTTTGATTGACCCGAGTCATTGTGCTCCTTCAGACATGCATTCCCATGACTCCTACGGTGAATTGGCAGGCAAAAATGAATGGTTTTTTCTATAGATCTGTTTTTTAAAAATTTTTAAATGTTTGTTTATTTTTGAGAGAGAGAGTGAAACAGAGAGTGAGTGGGGGAAGGAGGGAGGGGCAGAGAGAGAGGGAGACACAGACTCCGAAGCAGGTTCTAGGCTCTGAGCTGTCAGCACAGGGCCTGATGCGGGACTTGAATTCACAAACTGTGAGATCATGACCTGAGCCGAAGTCAGCTGCTTAACCGACTAAACCACCCAGGCAGCCCTATAAACCTCTGGAATCGTTCCTTTCTACCTGCATCCTACTTTTTAAAAAATATTTCTTTTTTTAATGTTTATTTATCTTTGAGAGACAGAGAGAGAGAGCAGGGGAGGGGCAGAGAGAGAGGGAGAGACAGAGAATCCCAAGCACGCTCCTCACTGTCAGTAAAGAGCCCGATGGGGGCTTGAGCTCAGGAACCTTGAGATCATGACCTGAGCTGAAACCAAGAGTTGGACGCTCAACCGACTGACCCACCCAGGCGCCCCTATCCTACTTTTATGGTTTTGGACCCTCACTAGTCTCTTGTCTGTGTAACTAGATTTTACATTTTCAGATTTTAATCTGTCGTCTGCCCCACACCCCACCCCGTATTTGCTTCTCTCCATCCCTCCCATTCAAGCAGACGGTGAACTCTGAACTATGAGACGTTGAGAAGGTCTGAAGCAGAACAGGAGGCAGAAGCAGGCAAAACTCTCTGGCTTTTGTTTTCCCCAAACCCAAGGAGCTTGAGGGAAAATTAGAGGGTTTGCAAAGGAGAGAAGGGAAGAAGGCTATTTGCAGGTGTAGATAGTGTTTAGAGGCAAAAATAGAATTTCTTGGTGGGGGGAGTCCCTGTCAAGGGGGAGCCTGGTTCTGCTTCCTGCGAGGCAGCAAGTTCCCACAGAGGCATGGCTGCTGGCTACATCTAGGTTGGGTGACCATAAACAGACTCACAAGAGATGCCCCGATCCCCAATGTGGCACAAAGGTTACGGAGAGCGGCTGGGCCCGGAGGGAGGAGAGCCAGTGGTTTTCTCAGTGGTACCAAACGTCTGATGAAGAGCACATTGCCTGTCCACCCCCATCTTGACACTGGGTGAGACTCTGGGGCTGTGTGGCACCACCCCTGCTGGTGAGGTGGGGAAGATCTCAGCTCAAGTCTCCGGGGGATTGTCTTGGAGTCACTTTCGTAACTTGTCTAAGTTCACACACCTGCTAACACGTGGCACAACTGGTTTGGACAGCTCGGAGCCTGGAGCCCGCTTCGGATTCTGTGTCTCCTCTCTCTGCCCCTCCCCTGCTCGCACTCTGTCTCTCTGTCTCTCTGTCTCTCTCAAAAATAAAAAACAAAGAAAGAAAGAAAAGGAAAAAGAAAGAAAGAAATTGGAGATGAAATAAACTGTACTATACGGGGGGCACCCGGGTGGCTGAGTCAGTTAAACATCTGACTTTGGCTTGGGTCATGATCTCAGGGTTGGTGAGTTCAAGCCCCACATCGGGCTCAGCACTGTCAGCGCAGAGCCCGCTTGAGATGCTCTGTCTCCCCCTTTCTCTGCCCCTCCCTGGCTCCCTTCCAGCTCTCCCTCTCTCTCCCTCTCTCTGCCTCTTTCTCTCTCTCTCAAAAATAAATAAATAAACATTAAAAAAAAAAAAACTGTACTATGCAAACGTCTGGTTTAGGGATAATATTGGGAAGAACACTAACAAAGGGCACTTTCATATGTAATAATCCAGCCCTGAGGCCCTACTGGGACTTCAAGGACAGTTCTGCTCCTGAAGGCTGAGCTCGCTGGTGTCTCAGCCTGGACACAGCCTGTTCCCCTCTCCTGAAACATATTGCCCAACTCTTCCCCCCACCTCCCCACCTTCCATTTGCAAACTCCTATCGATCTTCTGGTCTCAAAGTAAGATGTCACCTCCTCTGGAGACTCTTTCTGGAACACACCTCACCCAAACATTTGGGTGACACATTCCTTCTCTGGGCAATCTCAATAAGCATGCTCTGGCCCTTTAGTGCTAAAATGCAACCCCCCCCCCCTCATTCACCAACCCATCAGCCTACTCCTCCTTCCCTACAGCCCCTACCTCTAACTAAGCTAGCAAGCTCCTGGAGAGTAGGGGCTGTGTCTTGCTTATCATTGTATTTCTAAGGTCTAGAACAAGGCCTCACACACAATAGATACTCAGTATTTGAATATCTGTTAAATAAAGCGAGGTACAAATATGCCCTCTGAGTCATCAAAGACAGATTCATTTACGGCCCCGAGAATTTCAGTGCCAAGCATGTCTTATTATAATTGAATTTCTTGAAAATTGGCAATCCAAATACAGCTCGAATATAGCATAGCTGGTCACCACCCACCCACAAGCAGATCGTCATTCCTCCTTGAAGGGCTCGATAATTCTTTGGCTTGTCTCATTGCCCCTAAGTAAATTCTTGAAAAACATTAGCTGAGTAATTGGTAAACATAATACATCTCTCCCTGACTACTGTGGGGACAGAATTAACTGCATAAATTCCTATTGTTTACCATGACTCAGAGCTGAGGGGTGTTCTATGTTTCATAAATTATAGGAGCTGGAACAGGTCTTTTCCTCCTAAAAACATACCAGAACCCAGTATATACGTGAGGCCGGATGCAGCAACTGCAAGACGGCTGTGAGAATCTAGAGCCTGGATTCTAGACAGCCCTGCCTTCAGTTGTTTACAGTCTAATACTAGAAGATAGTGAGCAGCACACCATTCCCAAACTTAACCGGGCCTTCTGCTCAAGTTCACAGATTTGTATTCCGCTCTCCCTGTACCTCAAGCTGGTTAATGAGAAGTTAATGAACTAAGGCGTCAGCCAAGCCCTAAACGAACAACTGTCCTAAACATCGACTAGACTGATCAGCCACAGACGTTTCACAATGAATGATGGGGGGAAAATCAGTCTTACTCACAGCAAACCGTGCTAGATTAAAATGTCTCCCACAATACCATGACAAGCAGTTGGGCCATTAAAATTACAAATGGCCACTTAAGCTAATGTATTTTGTTTGCCTGATGCCCTCTGGAGCTGTACATCTCTCTGCCAGAGATGACACAGATATGTGATCATCTCGGTGTTTATCTTAGACTGGAGTAAGAACAATGAGGTCTCCTATAAAGTTTTGGATGGCTGGTCTTAGGACACAGCTGTCATTTCTCACAGCACCCAGTGGACTCTGGGTACAAATGATGTATTTCCTCATAAGGAGGTGTAGACTTTTTTTTTCCTGTCTGGCTTTCATATCTCCCTCAGCCTTATTTTATAGAAGATGAGACTTTGACTGATGGGTCCAGACCTGGAGATTGGAGCACGCTGAGCCAATAAGTTTCTTCCCTGGGAATCTACAATCCAGGCTAAGAGATTCCATTTTCAGTGTGACTGGTTTACAGACAGCACGTATAAATGCAGAACTGGGAGGGGTGATTTCTGCCACATTTATTTGGTCTGTGCAACAAATAAAGCCAGAATGCAGTTAGAAAAAATTACCAGTTTGAAAGAGGACTTCAGCTGCCTCCATTTAGAACGCGAACATCCCACTTGGGTTCTTCTTTCCAGCTTGTCTCTGGGCCCAGGTGAAAGACCCTGAGAGTGTAAAGGTCCCCTGATGGGAACAGAAACTACCCCCTCCACCGACAAGGGCTGCGCTGAGCCAACAAAACCCCACCCACGACTGCTCCAAGGCAATGATGGATTTGACCACGTTTTCCTTACATCAACCTGGACATATTTTTGGCGCTTTGGAGATAGTCTTTGAGACGCTAGTCCACCAGTCCGCCGTCTTCTCAGTGTTGGCCTCACTGAAATAAATATATTTCTTGTTTCCAACATCTCCACTCATTTCTCTGCCTTTGGATTTTTGTCAGCGGCCAGGGGCCGGACCCGGTCTGTTTGGGACCCCTGGAGCGAGGTGCTCCTGCACCCCTGTGTGCTGGCTACGAATTTTTTCTACTACCAATCTGCTTTAATCTAGTAGTCAAAAGATGCATAACTAATACAGTGGCCGCGTTGTGGCATATATAAACTGCAATAGGAATTTGGAAAGAGGAGGCATTATTAACACCACTGGTCAGCACTAGAACCCAGGTACAGCGGGGCCTACAGGCATGTCTTTCAACGATCCTCCCACCTCACTGCTACATTTAACCCTTACACTTCTTTGATTTTGTCCAGAGGATACCACGGTCTAGGATGTTGTCAAGAAATACTTGTGGGATGAATTAAGATCGGTGATATGCTGGTACATGTTTAACTATTGGCCTTGTTGGGGGGGTCGAGGCACAGGGAGGTGAGCCCTGATTTGCAGCCTTTGCCAATTTCCAAGGTGTAGATACTCTATCCATGGCCAATTTCAAGCTATCACTGTGAAGTCGACAAATGCACAGTTAGAAAAAGACGCACAGTTTGGGGTGCCTGGGTGGCTCAGTCGGTTAAGCGTCCGACTTCAGCTCAGGTCACGATCTCATAGCTTGTGAGTTCGAGCCCCGCGTCGGGCTCTGTGCTGGCAGCTCAGAGCCTGGAGCCTGCTTCCGATTCTGTGTCTCCCTCTCTCTCTGCCCCTCCCCCGTTCATGCTCTGTCTCTCTCTGTCTCAAAAATAAATAAACATTAAAAAAAATTTTTTTTTTTTTAAAAAAGAAAAAGACTCACGGTAACACAACATCCTACAGTATTTCTACCATATACACATGACAGGTGTAAATCACCTCCAGAGCATGGATAATAGTAGCATGCAGTCAAAGTATTAGGAAATGGTGAGTACTGAATGAATATTTATTAGTCTTGTTTTCATGTAATTTATTTAAGATATTCAAATGCTAATGTTAATAATGGCCGTGTTTAATAACTGGCAAAGCTCCTGTAAATGTGGTTATCTACTTTTGCAAACCGGCACCAGTTGGTTTCAGCACACTACTAATTGGGATGAATGTTGGTTGGTCAAATTCAAAAACAGGTTTATTATCCGATTAATACGATAGCTAATACAGAGTAACCTCACCTAAACCCCCAATGCTAGGGCCTGGCACGTGCATTCTTGTGTTGTTGTTCTTCCTAACTCAGAACCTTCTCATTTCCCGTGGAAGCTGTTCTAAATCTTTACCCACCCTTCTTCCGGAGGAAGTAATGCCCCACCCTCTCCAAGGCTCCCCACCCCCACCCCACGCTCCTGCTCTCCCACACCTCCTCTGGGACATCAGGCCATTAATTGCAGTCAGCACATCCCAAACCAAACTCATTAGTTTCTGCCTGAACTTGCTGTTCCTCCCCCTTCTCCACCTAT
Source organism: Lynx rufus (assembly GCF_022079265.1). NCBI lineage: Eukaryota > Metazoa > Chordata > Mammalia > Carnivora > Felidae > Lynx > Lynx rufus. The sequence continues at coordinate 8,799,880 of NW_025814827.1, forward strand.
TTTACACCCTAACCACAAAGAACTATTTGTCCCTATCTCATTTAACGCCACCCCAATTCATTCTGCCTACCAAGCTGCAACTCAGTACGGTGGTTCTCCACCTTGGCCGTATTCTAAGATACCTGTGCCCAGGCACTAGAGCCACAGTTCTAGACTTCGTTAGTCTGAGGTGTGGCCTGAGCACCGGGGCAGGAGGGGGGCTTACAAGATCCCCACATGATTCTGATGTGCAGCCAAGTGCAAACCACGGCACTGTAGTCCCATCCTTACCCGATCTCTCAGCATGTATTTATTTATTTATTTTGACTGGCTGCCAAAGACCAGTCAATTCTGCCTCCAAAATGTTTCCTAAACCTATTGCGCATCTCCACTTCTACTGTCCTTGCTCCATCACCACCTCACATGGATTACCACCGTGGCATCTTGACCTCTCCTCCCACAATCTCTGTATTAGTACATCCTCTTGCAATCACCCGAGTGATTTTTCCAAACTGCAGGTCTGGTCGTGTCTCAACACCCACTGAAAAGCCATTAGAGTGACAAGCATTTGCACCACAATATCTGGATGCCAGAAATGTAGCATCTCATTCTCTTTCTGAATCAAATTAAAGTCACTCTGAGCATCCATTTTCCAGGGGAGCGGCTTATTAGTGAGAGTTTTCTTTCCTAGAATTGGACAAGACTCCCAGGAGTCTTAAAGGGCCAGGGAGTGTGGGGAAAACCCTTCTAGCTCCATTTTTGTCACTGCTGGGACGTCCTTTGTCCATCTTGTGAGGTACAGTTCCATTCCTTTCCATTCAAGCAGGTCACAAAGGTCTTTCCTCTAGACTTCCACGGCATAGGGTCTGGGGTCTGGCTTCCCTGGACATAGCAAACAGCCATTCGCAATCTGGGGCACTGAGTGCCCCTGGGTGCCTAGGGGTTGAACCACCCATGGGCCTCCTACCTCTGAACACTTAGTCCCTTCCCTGTCTTGGGGAAACGGACTACCTCCTCAACCCTGGAAGTCTTCCTTCTCCCAAAGGAACCTGTTTCAGAGTTCAACACAAAATCCTGCCTGCTGCAGGGCACATGGCTCGACAGCCTGGAGCATTTCATCTGGCATAGAGGAGAATCCTGGCCCTGGCCTGGTCTGAGCAGGTCACCTCCCTGGGCTGGGTCTCCCTTTTCCTCAGTGCCTGCAGGTAGCTATGACTCTCCCTGTTCTAGCCTTTTGTTATAGACTTGGTCTTGTCTACACGTTCCTCCTTTCCTTAACCCCGTGGAGTTACACAACATAGAAGGAAGGAGTGGTGTGGTCAATGATTAAACAACCTTATTGTTAGGTGGCCAGGTGCTTGCAGAATGCAGCATCAAGGCAAAAAGAACTCCTAGGAGCTGAGTTTGGGACTGGTCCCTCAGCATCCTTCTTGGCCTCTTCTAGCTGTCTCTCCGGGTATGCAGGGAACATAATGAGCTGCCTGTAGTTCCCCAGCCATAACCCTTCTGTGGCCTCCATAACCTTGCTCACGCTGATCTCTCTGGCTTTAACACCTCCCCCCCCCCGTTAACATTCACTTACATGTCACCTCTCTAAAAACAACTTCCCAAATCATCTCTCAAACATTTGATCCACGCCTTCATTTTAGACCTTATCATGTTACTATTTTTAATATTCTACATGGTATTAAAAATTTTTTTGATGTTTATTTATTTTTGGGAGAGAGAGAGAGAGAGAGAGAGCCAGAGAGTGAGCAGGGAGGGGCAGAGAGAGAGAGAGAGACACACACACAGAATCCGAAGCAGGCTCCAGGCTCAGCTGGCAGCACAGAGCCTGGTGCGGGGCTTGAACTCACGAACTGGGAGATCATGACCTGAGCTGAGATTGGATGCTTAACCCACTGAGCCACGCAGGCCCCCCTATGTGGTACTTTTTAAAAAATGTTTATTTATTTTTGAGAGAGAGAGAGAGAGAGAGAGAGAGAGCATGAGAGGGAGAAGGGCAGAAAGAAAGAGGGACAGAGGCTTCAAACAGGCTCTGCGCTGACAGCAGTGAGCCCAATGAGGAGCTCAAACTCACGAACCGTGAGTCTGATGGTCAACTGACTGAGCCACCCAGGCACCCCTGTACGTGGCATTTTACACACACCGTCAGCTGCATACTCACATGCACACGTTATACTGGTGAATTTCTTACAGATAGGAATTGGACAGTTTTGAGGGGCTGGTTTCGGGCTTTGTTTTTGTTTTTAAGTAGGCTCTATGCTCAACCTGGAGCTTAAACTCACGACCCTGAGATCAAGTCACATGCTCTAGTCACTGAGCCAGCCAGCGCCTCTAGGGTTTTTCTTTTTAATCTTTGTGTCTTCATCACCTTTCACCAGTCAGGCACATGTTGGCTGGATTTCTAGAAAGTTAGAGCCAAAAGGGGCAATTGAGATCATCTCATCCAGCGGTTTTCCAACTCTGCTTTAGTTATACGATCCCTTTATTTCAAACAAAATCTTACACAGAAGACCCAATATTTAAATAGGTAAGAGCAGAGAGGCTGTAGTTAAAGCAGAGGAGACGCGGTGCCGAGAGAGGTCCATAGACCCGCCTGCACAAGTCAAAATCAAAAACCACAGATTTTGCCCAATGCCTTCATTTTGCCGATGAGGCAACCATGGCCAGATTTCTATTTTGCATAAATCTACTCCATCCCACATCTTTGGAATGTTGTTGCTTTATTCTAGTCTAGAATCATCACCATCATCTTCTAGAATCATTACAGGCTCACAAGAGGCATCAATGACCCATTTTTAAAGCCTTTCTGGAATAAACGATTTCCTTTGCCATGTATTATATATCCTATTAACCAATTCTTCAAGAAAGGTGTTTACAGGCAAGTTATTACTGTGTCAGGATTGCAGAAACATGTATTCCAATTATACTGTGGTTCATTTTATTGCTTAAAAATTTTTTTGCCCTATAATATTGTGTGGGTGTTTGTGAAATTAAACTGCTTGTGTCGGTGCCGCAGAGCTCTGCCAACGGGCCTCAAGACTCTTCCATGCTGAAGATCCTCAGGAAGTATCTGTAGTCTCTTGTTATAAGGTCCAATTTGGCTTTTGTTGTTTTTAAACAATCCAGGAAGCTGACCAAAGCACTCCCTTCCTTTAAAAGCCACAGTGCATTGAGATGCAACTCTCTTTGAGGTTGGAGGTATTTGCTTATACTTACCAGGCCTTGGGTTTTTTTGTTTTTTTTTTTTTACATATTTTTAAAGTTTTATTTATTTAAGTAATCTTTACACCCAATGTGGGACTTGAACTCATGACCTTGAGATCAAGGGTCAGAGGCCCTTCTGAGGAGCCAGCCAGGTGCCCCAGGCCTTGGGTACTTTTAAATGAGAAGGCAAGCCATTGGAAATTCTCAAGGTCAGCTCGCAATTGACCGGAGGGCTCCATGCATATTGTGAATTCCCCGCAGAGAGGGCGTTGTCAATTCTATCACACTCACTGCCCTTCTAGTCTGACCCTTCCTCTCCTTTTCCACCATCACCATTGTGAGTCAGGCCTCACCATTTCTAGAGGTTGCTTCCTGACAAATTTCACCGCCTTCAGTTTCAATTCCCCTGACCCACCTTTCCAGCTGCAGTTAGAGAGGGCCTTTGCAAATGCATCTGTGTTCCATGGAAGGGGTGGTGACCAAAAGGGACTTCTGGGATGCCGATCTTGTTCTGTTTCTTGATTTAGGTTCTTGGTTACATGGATGTGCTCACTTTGTGAAAATTCATCAAGATAGGTATTTATGATTTGTGTGTTTTTCTGTCTTTGTGCATCACTCTACCATAGCTGGTTTAATTGTCCTGTTAGAAAATAATAATAATAATTGTCCTGTTAGATTGTGACCTAGGGACAGGATTCCTTCATTATCTTCGTATTCCAGTATCTATTTTTTTAAATGTTTATTTATTTTGAGAGAGAGAGAGAGAGAGAGCATGAGCAGGGGTAGGGCAGTGAGAGAGACAGGGAGAGATAGAATCCCAAGCAGGCTCCACACTACCAGCACAGAGCAGGACTCGGAGCTTGAGCCTATGAACCATGAGATCATGACCTGAGCCAAAATCAAGAGTCTGATGCTTAACCGACTGAGCCACCTAGGTGCCCCTGTATTCCCGAATCTAGAACACAGTGGCCATTCTAAAAATTCTGGTTGAAATGTTTATAGGAATAAATGATTAAATAAATGAATGAACAGAATTGAAGTCTCAGGTTACAGGGAATGAGGGATCTTTGGGCTGAATGATTAGATATAGAAGAATGGAATTATTAAATTTTGCCGGGGCATGGGGGTGGAGAGTGGAGTAGGGAGCACACCCTTGTTCTGGAGGGAGGAAGGTTGTTTAGAAGCACTGGATTCCAGGGGCACCTGGAAGGCTCAGTCAGTTGTGTCTGACTTCGGCTCAGGTCATAATCTCACGGTACATGGGTTTGAGCCCTGCGATGGGCTCTGTGCTGACAGCTGGGATCCTGGAGCCTGCTTCGGATTCTGGGTCTCCCTCTCTCTCTGCCCCTCCCCCACTCGCCCTCTGTCTGTCTGTCTGTCTCTCTCTCTCTCAAAAATAAGCATTAAAAAAAGAAGAAGAAGAAGAAGCATTGAGTTCTGACAGGAGGAAGGCCTGAAAGAAGCCAGGGGCTCTGGGAGCACCTGCCAGCACAAGGCACACTGGAGTCACCATACCTGCCCCACGTCCAGTCCGGCCCCTCTTCTTGACTTTCTCTTTTGCCTCCTGGGACTCACATCTTCCCACTCACAAAAGCACCCACACTCTTCCTTTTCTCTCTCTCTCTCCTTTTTTTTTTTTTTTTTTGCCCCCTCCACATTCCATTGGCCACCAAAGTAAATGCTTCTCAAATCAATTCTTCTTCCATTCCCCTTACTGGTCCTTTTCTTAAGACTCCTGTGGTTTCTTAGTCTGATAGCTCCCAACTGCTCTCCCAATTAAGACTCTTTGTGAAATGGAGCCAATAATGGATATGGACTGATTTTTTTTATTTTGATTTTTTAATTTTTTTTTAATGTTTACTTTTGAGAGAGAGACAGAGAGCGCGCACACGAGCATGCACACGCAAGCAGGGGAGGGGCAGAGAGAAGGGGACAGAGAATCTGAAGCAGGCTCTGTGCTTACGGCAGTGAGCCCTGATGTGGGGCTTGAACTCATGAACCGTGAGATCATGATCTGAGCTGGACTCGGACACTCAACCGACTGAGCCACCCAGGCGCCCCTGTTTAATTTTTATTTTTAAGTAATCTGTACACCCAACACGGGGCTCAAACTCACAACCCCAAGATCAAGAGTGGCACGCTCTACCAACTGAGCCCTCCAGGCGCCCCTAGGACTCTCTTGGTCCTCAGATGTGGCCTGCCAGCATCACTAGCTACTTCTGTATTCAGTATGTTATGATATGTTGTTTTGGTCAAAGTACATGTAGAAAACCCAGCCTCACACAGATATATGGTTGGACAAAAGAGGAGTTTTTTTTTTTTTTTTTTTCAGTACGTAAACTCTGTGTCCAACGTGGGGCTTGACGTTGTGACTCCGAGATCAAGAATTGATGGCCACCAATGGGGCCACGGCCAGGTGTCCCAGGAGGAGTATTTTAATAGCCTTTTCAGATAATTGTGAATGTTCCTCTTGCTACCGCTGTAAAACTCATTAGTGATAGTTTCTTAAAGGGTAGTTGCAAATTTGACTATGGAACCACATTGGTGAACTTTTCCCACTCTGTTTATGTTAAAATCCATGTGCTTTGAACGGATCGTTTTACTCATGTGTGGTTATTGTAAAATTATGCTTTGGTCCTTTGGAAAATAGTGGCTCACGGAGTTATACACACCTTCCAGATGTGGACATCGTTCATTACAGAATATCAAAAAGTCACATTTATTAACATCGCTGTAGCCTGGGCGCAGGGGTCCCAAACAGACCAGGTCCAGCTGCTCGACAAAATCCAGAGGCCAAGAGATGTGTGGTAGCCGAACAGGAAAGGAATTTACTTCAGCGAGGCCAACACCCAGAAGACAGGGGGCTAGCCCCTCCAAGACTGTTTCCAAAGTTCCGAAAACACTTCCAGGTTTATAGGAGGAAAATGTGGGGCTAAGGTGGGTGTGTACTTGCGGGAGAGCAGTGAAGGTCAAATCCATAGTCCTCTTGGAGTCCATTGCGGGCGGGCTCTTGCTGGCTCAGGGTGGTCTTTGTTTTTCGAGGTGGGAGTTTCTGTTTCCATCAGGGGATGCTTTGCCTGTGAGGGCTTCAGCCTGAGCCCAGAGACAATCCGTAAAGAAGAACCCAACCAAAAAGTCCGAGGTCAAAATGGAGGCAGCAAAGTCCTTTTTCTTCACCACCAAACTCATCAGAAAGTCTTTAAGTATGGGAAAGCTGCCAAGTTCCCAATGGTAAATAGAAGTTTTCCAAAGTCCTGGTTTTCAATTAAAAATTTGAATTTTATCATTGGCAAAAATTACTATCAGTTGTGTTCCTTAAAGCGAACGGCTCACTTTGTTTATATTTAAGAGAATATCTGCCAAATATTCAAGTCTGAATCACCACGCTTTGTGAGTCTTCAGTTCTTTCAAGTAAAAACGGCATTTCAGGAAATGGGGATTTCACTTTGCAACGCAAAACAATTTCAGAAAAGCTTCCCAAGATAACCATCGCTATTCCTCAGCATTCAGTAGAAGTGCATTACTTAGAGTTTCCATTTCATCCTACAGGATAGTTTAAAAAGACGTGTACTGAAGAGTCAAAGTCTAATAAATGGATACTTTTATGGCTTCATTAGGGACATTCTTTTTTTTTTTTAATTTTTTAACGTTTATTTATTTTTGAGAGAGAGAGAGAGAGTGCAAGCAGGGGAGAGACAGAGAGAGAGGGAGACATAGAATCTGAAGCAGGCTCCAGGCTCTGAGCTGTCAGCACAGAGCCCAACTCGGGCCTTGAACCCACAAACCTGAGCTGAAGTCAGAGACTTAACCGGCTGAGCCACCCAGGCGCCCCTCATTAGGAACATTCTTAAGGGAATCTGGCTTTTTTTCTGCGAGTACATAATGGTACCACACTTTGGAACAGCTGGACCAGAGGAAAGAGATTGAGAAAAAAATAAGAGACGTCATAACTCAAAGAGTTATGGCCTAGAGGGAGAATTTAGGGAGCCACAAAGGAGGCATGAGGACAGAGGAGGAAGAGACTACAGAAGACCCCCTAGGGTTGGCTGATTTCAAAACTAAGGATTTGATACATCTTTGATGTACCCGGCGTATTTGACTCTGGAGGTGATCCTTTAGTTTTTTTAGCAAGCTTTTAATTTCTTTTTTTTTTTTTTTTTTTGGAAAGGTTTACGTGTCTTTTTTTTTAATGTTTATTTATTTTTGAGACAGACAGAGAGAGAGAGAGAGAGAGAGAGCAGGGGAGGGGCAGAGAGAGAGGAAGACACAGAATCGGAGGCACAGAAGTCAGACGCTTCACAGATTGAGCCACTCAGGTGCCCCGGTAAGCTTTTAATTTCAAAACTGTTTTAGGTGCACAGAAATTGAGAGTTCCCATATACTCCAAATCCAGTTTAACATTTGACATTACTATAGTATACTTGTTACAAATAATGAACCAATATTGATACATTATTATTAAAGTCTCTTCTTTACTCGGATTTCCTTAGTTCTTACCTACCATCTTGTTGCTGTTCTTGTTCCAAGATCCCATCCAGGGGACCACTTTAGATTTAGTTGTCACCTCTCCTTAGGCTCCTCTGGGCTGTGACCCTTCTGATCATTTTTTAAAGATTTTTTTTTAAGTATATTTATTTATTTTGAGAGAGACAGGGAGCAAGCAGGGTAGGAGCAGAGAGAGAGGGAGACAGAGGATCTGAAGCTGTCAGCACAGAGCCTGATGGGAGGCTCACACTCACCAACCATGAGATCACGACCTGAGCCAAAGTCAAGACACTTAACTGACTGAGCCACCCAGGCACCCTTGATCATTTTAACACTCTCCTCCTCTATATGACAAAAATCTTTTCAGTAATAGTAATCAAGTAAAGCAAACAATATTAGTGGCCAGAAAAAAAAGCAGTCAGTAAAAGCTTTCCTTTATTGAATTTCATACGGACACTCATATCAGGGAAAAATAAATAAATATCACAATACAAAAAAGGAAAAAAACTAACAAGCAATGCTTCTTTTTTAAAAAATATTTTATTTTTTTATTTTTTAGAGAGACAGAATGCGAGTGGGGGAGGGGCAGACAGAGAGGGAGACAACAGAATCCAAAGCAGGCTCCAGGCTCTGAGCTTTCAGCACAGAGCCTGATGCGGGGCTCGAACTCTTGAACCGTGAGATCATGACCTGAGCCAAAGTCGGACGCTTAACCGACTGAGCCACCCAGGTACCCCAAGCAATGCTTCTTAATTACATTAATGTGTCATTTAAAAAAAAATTGTTTAAAATGTTTATTTATTTTTGAGAGAAAGAGACAGACAGACAGACAGAGTGTGAGCAGGTAAGGGGTAGAGAGAGAGGGAGATCCAGAATCCAAAGCAGGCTCCAGGCTCTGAGCTGTCAGCACAGAGCCCAATGCCGGGCTTGACCCCACGAATCATGAGATCGTGACCTGAGCCAAAGTCGCACATTTAACTGACTGAGCCACCCGGGTGCCCCAAGAATCTCTGATTTTCAAGAGAATCCCTAAATTCTGGGTTTTATGGATATTTTATGACATTTAAACATTGGCAATTTCAACATCACATAGGACAAATTGGAAGGGTCTAAGGTTGGCTTTGGCCAGCAGGCAGCCAGTGTGCAGCCTCTGCTTTCATGTGACCATGGAAGTAATGGCCCTTGGCCTTGAGAAAAAGGCCCTCACACTGGGCTTCTAGGACTACCCTTTCTGCTGGAGCTTCTTCAGGCTACAGACTCAAGGAAGGGGAAGAAAGGCAACATTTAGAGATGCATCCTGCAACACACACCCACTATCTCCTTCAATTCCTACAGCAGCCTTGTGAGGTAGATGCTATCATCGTCCCCATCTTGACAGAAACAGAAGCTCCGAGGGTATTACACAACTCGCTAAAATTCCTCTTTGCTACTAAGTTACAGAACTAGGACTTGAACTGAGGGCTACCTGATTAGCCTGTTAATTCATAAAGAGAAGGAAGAAACAGTGCCTTATTCCTCTCTGGATCCTTCCAAACACAGGCCTGGGCATGTAGTCAGGGCTCAGTAAATACTGTCGATTGATGATACATTGACTGACTTGAGTAAAGACATGCTTATGGCTGTATCTTTTCAACACTTAAACATGAATTTGAAATTCAGTTGGTCTATGCCAGAGAGACAAAGTCTTCCACCAAATAAGAAAAACACACACATGTTCAAATAAATTGACGATCGGCATTGAGTCATTATCTGAATGGGCATCTAAGAGAGAGTAAATATACAAATGAAGAGAGTTGTGATTACCTACCAGCTTTTCATAAGCTCTTCCCATTCTCTCTGCTTCTCATCCCCCCAGAAAAGAACATTTTCATGGTTTAAAAAAAAAAAAGTCTCTAATTGTTCTTCCACGAGCACATCCTGAACAGGTTTCCATACACTATAAACCTTCCGTTAACGTGAGTGGCTGGTGCTGATGACAATTATATCTCAACTATGCACAATGATTCATATCTCTGTGTCAGTATTTCACAATCTGGAGCTCAAGTTACACGCTTAATCCAATGAAAAACCATGAGAGGCATTTATAGCCAAAGTATTCGTTGAAAGATTCCCCACCTATAGAAACATACAGAATAGCTCCAGGGAAGAGTATCATCATTTTCCTAGAATTTTGGCAAGAAACTGTTAAGGAGTCCCAATAAAGGAAGAACATTTCCTCCTCTTGATGGCACCCAGCCAGCTTCTGACAGCCTGGTGCCAGCTTCCCAGAGCTACAAATGGCTTGGGGTGATTTTATCTGGACTCGATTATCCTAACTCACAACCTATAGAAGTAGGAAAAGAAGAAACACAACGGTGAGATGTGAAGCAATAGCAATGAGCCATGACCAATTTAGAGATGAAGTTCAAAGTAGAAAACTGAGCCACAGGCTTCATCTAAATTCAAACTGTAGGGATGCGGGTGGGGACATGGAGAAGCGGGAACCCTCTTGCGCTGCTGGTGGGAATACAAACTGGTACAGCCTCTCTGGAAAACAGGGTGGAGTTTCCTCAAAAAATTAAAAATAGATCTACCCTATGACCCAGCAATAGCACTGCTAGGAATTTACCCAAGGGACACAGGAGTGCTGATGCATGGGGGCACTTGTACCCCAATGTTTATAGCAGCACTCTCAACAATAGCCAAATTATGGAAAGAGCCTACATGTCCATCAACTGATGAATGGATAAAGAAGTTGTGGTTTATATACACAATGGAATACTACTTGGCAATGAGAAAGAATGAAATCATGCCATTTGCAGCAACGTGGATGGAACTGGAAGGTATTATGTTGAGTGAAATAAGTCAGTCAGAGGACAGATATCATATGTTTTCACCCATATACGGATCTTGAGAAACTTAACAAGATCATGGGGGAAGGGGAGGGGAAAAAGTAGTTACAAACAGAGAGGGAGGGAGGCAAACCATAAGAGACTCTTAAATACAGAGAACAAACTGAGGGGGGATTGGAGGTGGGGGAGAGGGGAAAATGGGTGATAGGCACTGAGGAGGACACTTGCTGGGATGAGCACTGGGTGCTGTATGTAAGCCAATTTGACAATGAATCATATTCATAAAAAAAAAAAAAAGAAGTTTTGCTTTCAAAGAGTGAGAAGAAAGGGAAGAAACAATTCCCATTTTTTCCTGGCTCAGAGTATCTAGTGTTAAAGTCAAATTTTAATCTTGTAGATAATGAAAAAAATTACAGTATCAGTTTTTCCCTCATATCTTAAGAAAATATGTTGTAAAAACTAAAAAAAATGTCAAACTGTAGGTACTAAGGTAGACAAGCCTCAAAGAAAGTAGTGGTTTTAGAGAAATACAAGGAAAAAACCTAAAATATTCCTTTGACTCCAAGTGGGGCCAGAGAGGCAGAGATTATTTTTCCTCCCTCTTGAGAGGGCTTGAAATGGAAGTCATGGACAATAAAAATGATTTCTATAGAATTCGTTGTACTAAAATATCATTTGTAGTAATATCACACAAATATTAAAATACAAGAGAGTGACCATAACTTATTCATGCATTCATTTACAAAGTATGTTTAGACACCCACAGTCCCATATTTCTGCCCTCAAATCACTCACAGACCAGGGAGGGGCTCAGTCACAAAGACAAATAGTTACAAGACAAACTGATAAGTTACAGAACAAGAGGATGGGGAGCACTGGCGAAGGAGCAGCCTGACTCCTTCTTTAGGGTTGGAAAGCTGGGTGAAGACCTGAGAATCCGGGGCTGGGGCAGGGAGTTTCCTGTCATAGGTATAGTTGGGCCACCAGACCGACCATCATACACAGTTTGAACCAAGGCCAGGATCCACGCACAAAGCCAAAGCCCAGAGCCAGAAAGTCATAGGGTGGATGAGACAAAAACAGGCTGGACAGGACAAAGGGCTCAGAGGCAACTCTCACTGTTGGAGCACAGAGCCCCAGGTCTGGGAAGCCAGAGATGGCCCACCAGGAGCCCCCAGAATGGAGCTGCACATTCAGTCTGCTTCTGTTTTTTTTTTTTTTTTAAGTTTACTTATTTATTTTGAGAGGGGAGGTGGGAAAGGAGCAGAGAGAGAGGGAGAATCCCAAGCAGGTGCCACACTGTCAGTGTGGAGCCCGTTGCGGGACTCGAACTCGTGAACTGTGAAATCATGACCTGAGGCGAGGTTGGGCACTTAACCAATTGAGCCACCCAGGCGCTCCAGCCTCCTTCTGTTTTGATTTTTATGTACTTGTTGGGGGCATTGATATGTGGATGGATCAGTCAAGTTTGAAGGTTAAGGGTGTGATAAAAGGAGTACATTACTCTTTTGGGGGGCGTGGGGGAGGGAAGTTTTCTTAGAGACATGGATAAATAGAAAGGTGTTGAGCCGGTGGAGACAGGGAGTGAGGGAGACATGTGTGCAAAGGCAGGAAGCGTGTTTTGGGCTGGGCAATGGGATAGAGGGTCATGGCTGCCATGACCATGAGCCTGGGCCATTAGGGGAAGCCTTGGGTGCAGGCTCCAGGGCTTTAACTTTATCCCATAAGCAAAGAGGAGACCTTCTCTTCAAATGAGGAGGGGTGGTGCCGAACCCTCAGGTTCCCAGGTAGGCCTGAATGGTGACGGTCACTACGCTCTTGTCTAAGTCCCAGAGATTAAGCTACTGGAGAACAGACGTCACCACCTTGGGCCAAGTAGGGCTGTAGGTGTTCCAGTCACAGGAAAGCTTTGCATGCCAAAGGGGTGCAGACATCAGCAGCATCCGGGGACCACATCAAGGGTGCCTGGGGAGGGTAAGCCGTCCCACTGCCCCAATCCTGGGATGCAGCCATTTATCTGGGCCTTGACCTTTGACCTCTCAGGCACTCGAGGGCAGCAGAGCCTATAACTGCCCTCGTGGGTATTCTCCCAGGGCCCTGTGCCACAGGCAAACACTACATCCTCATAGTGAAAGAATGTTATCTTATTAGGGACACAGCTCATTTGTCCCTGGTCTGTCCCTGGGGGAAAGAGCTGGATTATATCCAAAGTGTAAACATCAGATACTGAGAATCTAACAGATCTTCTTTTCTTCCCATCCATGTATAAATTCACCTGTTATACCATTTTATGTTGCTCAAAGTTTCAAGGACTCAAAGACGATTCCCCCCAAGGGCACCTGGGTGGCTGGGTCAGTTGAGCGTCTGACTTCGGCTCAGGTCATGATCTCATAATTCGTGGGTTCAAGCTCCGTGTCAGGCTCTGTGCTGACAGCTCAGAGCCTGGAGCCTGTTTCACGTTCTGTGTCTCCTTCTCTCTCTGCCCCTGCCCTGTTTGCTCTCTTTCTCCCTTTCTCTCAAAACAAACATTAAAAAAAAAAAGATGATCCCCACCCCCCCAGCCTCACAGCATTCCAGTGTCAGTCATCATCACCTCCTCCTACAGGTGAGGAAACTGAGGCTCAAGGAGGGTAAGTCCTACCAGTCATGAAGCTGAGATTCAAGCCCAGACTTGCCAGAAGCCCCATGCCATGCACTTCTCACCAGCCCACATTCTCTCTCTCCAAGGGAAGAGAGGCAAGACCAGTGCAAGGGCCGCTATCTCCAGGGACCTGGAGTTTCTGCAGATGCTCGCTTGTGAGGCCAGGGGCATTTAATAATCTTATTTTTTTTAACTTTATTTATTTTGAGAGAAAGCGTGCGCAAGCAGGGGGAGGGCAGAGAGAACGGGAGAGGATCCCAAGCAGTTTCTGCTTTGTCACGTGGAGACTGACATGGGGCTCGAACCCACAAACGGTGAGGTCATGACCTGAGCTGAAATTAAGAGTCTGATGCTCAATCGACTGAGACACCCAGGCGCCCCCAGTTTAATAATCTTATAATTCAACTCATTCTTACTGGGCCTTAAAGACATCTCGTGAAGCTGAAAAGTGTGTGGGGAGGAAGGGTGCATGATAATATTTTGCATTTATAGGACTCTCTGTTTTCCCAAGCCTTTTACAGTTTCTGCCACACTGAGTCACACGGGCCTCCAGTGAGGGAGGAAAATGCCTAAACATTCATTACCACCTGCTCCTTCCAAGGTTTGGGCAGAGACCAGGCAGGTGCTTGAACTTCAGCAGCTTCTCTCTTGGGGGTTACAGTCTTTCACTGTGTACTAGAGAGGAGAGGGTTTCTGTGGCAGAGGCCTTCCAGCACCACCCATTCCTTCCCGACGGCTCACTGGGGCTTCCTGGAAGCTTCCTCGTGGCCCCCTTGACAGCAAGATGCTTCCTCCAAACAGGAGGAGCAGGCCTTCTCTCTTTCTCCCGCCATCGTCCTATGAGGCTAAACCAGGGAGGCGGGTAGGCTGAGTGGGGGGAATCTCCATGAAGCAATGGAAACATTTTTAAGCATGCATACTAAATATGGGTTTTTTCCCCCCATAGACTGAGAGAGAGCGCCGAGAAGTTAAGCCCTTCATCCCAGGCATGTCTGTGGGAACCGCAAGCTCTCAGGATTGCTGCATTGAGCAGCTCAGCCCTACCTGGGCCCTGACCAGTTCCTAACCCCGCACCACCCCACCCCCCCACACCCCTGCTTCTCCGAGAAAGCTTCCTTCTTTTTACTTCTATTTTGCAGATCTGACTTGCAAATCTTTCCACCCTGCCTTACAAATCTGCTCCCGCTTTTTAGGAAATCCCAACCCCAACCCTCAGGGCTCAACCTCACCCCCATGGCATTCCCTCCCCAAGCAGTGCAATTCCTTAAGTCCCAGTTCTTTAGTTTGATCTGGAACGATATCTACATGGTCCTTAGGACAGGCCACAGAGGGTCGTGGCGCACAGTTCCACAAAATAGAGAGGTTGGGGGGCACTTCACCGGTCATCTCTAGAACACCGCCCCGCCCCTCCCCCCCAACCCTGCTTCTCTATTTTTCCGATTGACCAGTGGTTAACTGTTAGGTCAGATACACACACATCTCCAGAGAACAGTTTTCAATCTAAAGCCCTAAAGCTAAGTGAAACCCACAAACATCTTCTAATGTGGTCAGTGCTGTGTTTTCAAAAATGTTTGCAAATTTGAACTCCTTTGGCTAGGGTATGTGTGGCTTCTCAATTAGTTACAGTCCCCACTGTTCCCCACTGTCCTACACACCAGGCTGATTCGCTCACTCATGTGTGTGGCCCCACGGGCCTGTGTGCCCACAACTGTTCTTCAAGCCCACGAGGAAGAAGAGGAACATTTTCCTGATTGTCCCCTAATTTGCAAACCCGCGTCTCTCTCAGTGGAGTCGGCGCTGCACATCATCACTGGCATCATCCTTGACCTTTTCCTGAAGCCCCCCTTCCTCCTTCCTAACAGGCTTCCTCGGCTCTGTTGGAATGCAAAAATCCCATTACTGAGTGGCTTGTCTCTTAAGCGTTGCTCTTCTGATTACACAAACACAGTCAAAGCTTTGGAGCTGTCTCTGGGGTTGGGACAAGATGGTGGGGAAGGGCAGGCAATACCACCATATCTCAGCCGCGAAGCCGAGCAGGAGAGAGGTCCTCACTTGGTCCTGGGACTGGCCTTTGGACTGAGCCGCTCTTTTCAGTGTGAGCAGACTGGAGTTGCCCTGAGTCAACTCATCACTTCGCTAAGCCTTGGAGACAACTCCGGCTGCAGTGGACGCCCCTGGTCAGGTTCAGTGCAGTCCCCTGATGCTGCAAGGTAAGCCCTTGACTGTCCCACACGCTCCTCCTTCTCCCCCTCTCCTGCCTGGCAGACATGACTAAACAATCACAGCACTCTTCCTCACCAAGCCAGGCTACTCCCACATAGGCCTGCTCAGTCCACCTCTCTGGGCAGCTGCCACAGCTCGAGCAGAACAATTGTGATGAAACCTATTTCCTATCCTTGGTGTGATGGCAAGTGTGTTGGACAGCTAGTCCAAGGACCTGGGTTCTGGTTTCAACCCTGCCCTTGATTCACCGGAAGATCTGGGGCTTGGGCAAGGCCGTTCACCCCCATAGACCTGTTTCTTCATCTGTTAAATGAAGTGGTTGGACAGGTGATTAATTGGTTTCCAACTTCCGGTCAAGGTTGAGTGGAGGGATGGTTTGGGTGGGGATGGCTGGAACAGTAGGAAAAAGGAAGGGGACCCCTGAGAGGGTCCCGAAGTTAGCAGGATTCATGCCAAAGCTGATGGCCAGGCTGAGATATGCAGGAGGGTGTTCCAAGCAGGCCTAATCAGTAAAGGCAAGGAGGGGAGAATGGACTGAACGGGGCGGGGGTGGGGGTGTAGGACCCATGAATGAATAATAGTCTCATCACTTCTGTGCTGGATGCACGCGTTCGCTCTCTCAATAAACAGTCCCTGCATCTGCCCATGTGTCGGGCATCATTGTAGGTGCTGAGATCCTACTGTGAATAGAAGACGCAGGCAGAGCTGTAGGGCTGTAAGCTGGCCGTCTCCCCAAACCGAAGCAGAGAGAGGACTGGAGGCGGCTTGCCCCGTGGCCCCTCCGGAGGGCTGAGGACACGCATTTTGATGAGTGAGTGCAGCCAAGTCACCTGACCGCTCGCAGCATTTGTGGAGAAGGTAAGCGAGGCACTTCACGCAAAAGGCATGTTGTAAGCTGTAAAATCCTCCGTAGATGTTGTCTATCGATCACGATTGTCACGATAAGAGCAACAGGATGGGTGGAATTGCAGGCGACAGTCCGCAAGTGGCAGAAAGTACTGAAAGCCTCTGGAAACCGGCTCATGAGAGGAAAGCCAACACTGACCCTTGCTCCCTGACCTTCCCACCTTCAATGTTTCAACCCAGTTTAGGCTTCTCTTTTAAAAGCTCATAGATACATTTCCTCACTGTAATTATAGGCGAGGCGCAGGCTCTGTGTCGTAAGAAGAGCTGGTAGAAAAGGGACAATTAACCAAGGCACATAATTGAAGGGTAGATAAATATATCCGGTGGCAGATGAAACCCCTTCCTATTGGATACTATTCCCAGTACCCGAGAGCAAAGACAGGAACGTGCTTCATTTAGACCAGAGATGTCGAGCACTTTGTTATTAAAGGCTCCTGTCAAGAAGAGAGGTGCATATGAACGTGGGCAATGAGGACTTCCGGTGCCTCCTGCATGGACCGAGTCACCATGCTCCCGTCCCTACCCGGAGGATTTCCGTGCTGCCAGCGGTGGCTCCATTTAAAAAGTCTGCTAATCATGAGATTGGAGGGAACATTTGGAGCAGAGACAGTGTGACTCCTGTCACTGAGCGGGACAATGAAAAGTTCAAAAATAGTAGTATCCACTGGTGGAAAAACCAATAAACATATAATTTCCAGGTAATTACTATCATATAATTAGCTTTCTGCTTTTATATGCCCCAGCGGAAACTGGGTCGCGGAGCAACTGAAATGCAGTTTAATAATCACGGTACGTTCCACAGCAAAATGAAGACTTTGTTCCCAAGAAAAATTGAGGGCCAGAGAGCACCGACACTGGCTGTGTCTAGGGCCAATTCATACCGACGGGTGAGCCAGGTTCTTGGGCGATGTAACATAGACCCTGGACTATGCATCAGAAGAACTGGTTTTCATTCCAGTTGGGCCTGATCCCATCATGTGACCTCCTCTAGACGTCCTTCCAATCTGTACAATGATGGCGTCAGTCTAACTCATGCATTCTCATGACATCTAGAAGGGTGGAGACTGGTTTGGGGAGAGGTAAAGAAATCTGGATATGACAAGGGTTTGGGCACCCGCCCCCCCCAAAAGCGCAGTCCTATCAGGCAAAATCTCATCCCTTAGCGTTCAACTGATTTATCTCATCGGATTTTCTTTGGTATCAAATGAGCGGCACTGACATTAAGTTCAGGGAAGATGCACAAAACGCATGCAAGATCGGTGCGGCAAAAGTACGGCAAACAGATGGCTGTGATTGGGGGGCTTTCTGTCTGTCACCTGCCCCATCAGAAAGTGCTGTCATAAGAGATGGTCTGTGTGTGCTTACCGGCTGCCATTAGCTGCCTTGTGGGTATTGATTGTGCTGATTTCAGAGCTTTTGTGTATGACTTAGGCTTTGAGATTTAAATAAAAATAGTTTATTTTTTACTGTTTCATTCTACCAAGTTATTCAGTCCATCAATAATTATGTCAGGTGCTGAAAAGAAAAAAATGTCAACAATATCAGAAAGAATCTTCAGCCTGGTGCGCGCGCGCGCGCGCGCACACACACACTGCATAAATGGATATACAATATATCTGTGGTATTAAAATTCCATGGGGGCAGTCATTAGCCAAAAAAAAAAAGTCCGAAAAGACTTTTGGAAGGGTAATAACACGTTGGAAATACTGCACTAGATGATCCTAAGAGTCTTTGCAGCTATGAGATTGTGCGAGGCCATGATGGAGAATTGTCCTGTGAGTTGGTATTCACCAAGCATAGTGATGGCATTTATGTCTTGTGAATTTAGGAAGCCTCCTCAACCACTCTGAGCCCTAAGTTTCTCATCTGGAGGGAAGGAATGCACACATGTGTGAATAAAAAGAGACATCTTCCTTCCAGGGGAGAAGAAGTGAGCCAGTTTAATCAGTGTCTTAATATGTATTCTCCCAAAAGCAGAGCCTGAGATAAGGAGCTGAGTGGAGGTAGTTTTGGGGGGAGATGATTCCAGGAAGCAGGAGTAAGGGAATGAGCAGAGCGAGACAGGGAAGGGGGGAAAGCCATTAAAGGGTGGTAGTCGGTTACTGGGGTGAGCTTCGATCCTGCTAGCAAATGTCTGAGAAATCATATAGGATGCAGTTCAGAATTGCTCCTTCGAAGGATGGGAGGCTGGGGGCATTTAAGCCCCGATTTTCATTCTTTGTGGCAAAGGATTACCCCTCACGATGTTGACTCCTATGCACTTTGAGACTGCCCTGCAATTAGGTTGAATGAGTTTCTGCAGCTTTGGAGGAAGAGTTTTGGCAGAAAGAACGGTGAGATGGCTGAGCATTGTAGATGTGCGTGGAAATATTCGTTGTGGCTGCAGTGGTGGCACAGGATACCCAGAGCTGCGGCCACAAGCACGACAGAGTATGTATGAAAGAGTAGTCTTTCCCGTAACACCCATCCGTGCATCTGTGCATGCATCCATGCACCCATTTATTTCTCCATCCATCCATTCATGTGATCCTATTATAAAAAAGGATTCGAGGTGAGTCACCAACACGTGCTAAGACCCTGGGCAAGTCATTCCCTCTTGCTAGCAAATGCCTTCTTCTCTGGAAAAAAAAAAGGGGGGGCGGGAGAAAGAACGGGGAATGGCTGGCCTTACAGACCCCTGCCAGCCTTGGGTTCTGAACTCTAATAAGAGCAAGGGTTGAAAGGGCAGGTGGAGTTTTCGCTGTCAGCAGCCACCACGGCTGCAGGACTGAACTAAAGATGAGCTCTCGTGAGGCTGGCTGGTTGTCCAGAGAGGCAAGGCCCGGGGGCAGGTCCAGAATCTGGACCTCGGCACCAGAGCTTTGGACACCTGGTTATTGAATCTGGGTGTGACTGGGCCCTGGAAATAGAGAGGAAGGTGTTTGGGGAGACGTGGAAGGGGCCCTGAAGCAGAATCCCCAAGTGCATCAGATACACCAGAGGCTAATTTGTTCATTTACAACAAGCTGTCATTGTCCTCTTCATGGGCTGATCAGCACATTCTCTCTGTACAGGTAGGCTCTATGGGAAGTCAAATGCTAAACACAGGGCTGTTTGGGGAGTCTGGATGCAGAGCCCTGGGAGGGAGCCGGTGGCCTTCTTGGCAGGTGTCATGGAGCCATGAGAGTCGGATGTATCCATCCCCTTTGGGGGGCAGGCTCACAGGGAGATTTAGGGTGAGCCTACTTTCTCTCCTGACCAGTATTGAGACACATGGCCAAATTCTGTTCTCTGAGTTTTCTCACCCCTGGCTGTCCGTACCCCAAGCGGGAGTTCTTACAACTCCAAGATTGAGTAGGACGCAATCAATTTTCAGTTAAGTCCCTTAACTGAAATCGCATTCCAGCTCTGCTCCCTGGGAATGACATAAAGGCACTGTGGTTGGAGTCCTGGGGACACTCAACCCTTTCCATCACCTACCAAGGCTTGCCTGAGAGTGGCTGATGGCATCCATGATGTGTAGGGTTTTCTAGTTTGGCTCTGAGGGAGCGTGTTGGCTTGCTACCCCCTGATCCCTGACAACTGCACATACCCCACCCACATCTATTCTCTGCCCTGCTCCATGCCCTAAAGCCTTCCTCTGTGGATGTACCTCCCAGCCTCTTTTGCCAGTTCGCTTCTGGTTGGCAGGACACTGGGGACAGGAAGAGATATGGGTCAGATCTTTTTCTTTCCCTGGATTTCCCTGAAGTGATGGCCTGTCTTTGGCAGTGGCTGTTTCCCTCCATGGCTCCTTTTGGGCAGTCCCTTCTTTCAGGTTGAGCCAATGCTGGGCTTCAGTGACACCACTTACTTCTCTTGTCCCTCCAGGCCTAAAGGTCGTAACAGCTTCCCTCCCTCCTCGGATGCTAGCCTCTGAGTGCCTCAGTATCCCTCGTTGTTCCCTAAACTCTGCTGGTCTCTCTGTAAGTATCTCCTTCTGTCTAGTGTCTTCATTGGAATTCTCTGGGGGTGAATTCTACTTCCTGCTATGACCCTGGCCATTCCACAGGCTACCTTATTCTCAAAGTCTTGGCAGGCACCCCTAATCACTTCCGTCACCTTCACGAGAAGGGCTACATGTTTTCATGTGACAACATGTGTTAGTGTAAAAGCAAAAGCAACTGACATTGACAGGCCTAGAAACCCCAGACAAGTACAAAGTGTTTCAGGAAGTGTCTCAGTTGGACAATAGCACGTTAAAGAGGAGAGAATTACGACCATGGTGACTTTCTCAATGACAAGCCGAGGGTGTGCCTGTCCTGCAAGTAATCCCATCACATTTCACTTCATGAGAAAATAAAGGTATCAGGTTTAGAAATTAAATAGCTTATCAAATTTTAACTCTCAATCATAGCTATTAAAGTTATTAATTATTAAAATTCTAATCATGCATTAAGGTACTTTAAACATTTAAAAATACACTGAGCTTCTAACAAATTAAATTTTACATAAAGGACATTGGTTGAAATGAACGGAAGCTAATTTTCTCTGGGCCTCCCTTCCCCCTCTGGTTCAGGAGAACAATTTTTCTCATCCTTCTTACCAGTCAGAAAAAGTCTAAGATGCCAGGATCCCATGAAGATTCATTCTACCCATCAAAGTATCAAAGACTCAGCCTCTCTTCAACTTGTTTGACAAGCAACACTGTTGCATAAAACATATTGTGGAACCCACCATTCGGGTCCCTGAAGCCTCCTTTGGCATCCCCTGACCACAAGGATCTCACCCCTCTTTTCCTTGTCAACGCTCAGAATTTAAACCACACAGTTTGGCATCTGACTGCATATATTTTGTTCTCTAAATTGAACGTTGCTGGTAAGGCTGAAGTCCTTTCGGAGCTCCTGAACTCAGTACCCTCTTCACCTCCCGAGGGGAAATCATTATTATCGCTTTGGTGTGTCAGCCTCTCTGATCATACATGTGTGTACGCATGTGTGTATGAGTATGTGAAGTAATTTATGAAACCTAAGAGAGAAAAGGTATCACATGGGAAATATACTTAAAATGCACAGCCTTGGGGCGCCTGGGTGGTTCAATCGGTTAAGCATCTGACTCTTGATTTCAACTTAGGTCATGATCTCATGGTTTGTGGGATAAAGCCCTGCGTCAGACTCCACACTGACACACTGTGGAGCCTGCCTGGGATTCTCTGTCTCTCTCTGCCCCTCCCCCATGCTCTCTCTCTCTCTCAAAATAAATAAACTTTATAAAAACTGCACAGCCTTTAAGCAAATAGAGAGCTCATAGTTCCCAAATAGCTTCCAGCTACTTTCTCTTTTCTAGTTAAGTCTCTGAGTACCAAGGGCTTTCAGGATCGGCCAGGGCAGTTGACACGCTTTGTGCCAGAAGGGTGAATGTGCAAAAAGGAAAGATCCTTGGAGATCACTCCCAACTGCCATTTTACTGATGGGTATATCAAGGCCCAGAGAGGAAGAAATTAAATTCTTTTTTTTTTTTTTTAATTTTTTGATGTTTATTTATTTATTTTGAGAGAGAGAGAGAGCACAAGTGGGGAAGGGGCAGAGAGAGAGAGAGAGAGGGAGAGAGAGAATCCCAAGCAGTGTAGAGCCCAATTCGGGGTTTAAACTCACGACCATGAGATCATGACCTGAGCCAAAACCAAGAGTTGAATGCTTAACCAACTGAGCCACCCAGCCCCAGAAATGAACTTCTAATATCACACAACTCAGTAGTGGTAGAGACCCAGGCTTCCGGATTCCCAGTCCAGTGCTCTAGCCACACTCATGCCCAGTTCCTGCTTTCCCTTTAGGAACTTGCCCACAGACGGACCTATGTGCAATCTCTCAGAAGTGATAACTTGAAAGTCCACTCTTGTACACACACTGCCCATTGCAGCTGACATGGGAAACTGTGAAATTGAAGGATTTTCTGTGGATGTGTTCATTCATTCACTTATCCCAATGTTCACAGAGCACCTTCCCTATGCCAAGAGCTGTGATAGTGACATTGGGGTACAGAGATGTGCCAGAACTGGTCCTGCCCTTCAGGAGCTCACAGCCGGATCGAGGACATATGACAAGTACAATAATAGCTGAAGTGTCACATCTTAAGTGCCAAGTGCCAAGTGCCACGGGAGAGGTGGAGAATGCAGAGAGAGCTCAGATGCCATTGCATCTGAGAGTGGGGAATCCAAGAAGGCCTCTTGGAGGAGGTGGCATCTGAGTGGGCCTTGAAGGCTGGTTATGTTCAATGAGGGCAATAAGTGAAAGAAACTGCAGGCATAGCAAAATACTGAGAAAGAAGGACATGGAGGTTTTCTTTTCTCCTTTTCTTTTTTAGAAAAAAAATTTTAAGTTTATTTATTTATTTTGAGAGAGAGAGAGAAAGAGAGAGCATGAACAGGGGAGGAGAGAGGATCCCAAGCAGGCTCCGTACTGTCAGTGTGGAGCCCGACATGGGACTTGAAGCCCACAAACCGTGAGATCATGACCTGGGCGGAAAACAAGAGTCAGACGCTTAACTGACTGAGCCACCCAGGCGTCCCAGCACGGAGGTTTTCAAGGAAAAGGCAGAGCTCAGGGTGCTGGGCAGTGTGAGGATTCTTATAAAGGGTGCTGGGGCTTAAGTTGATCTCCCCTCCCTTGGAATCATGAGGCACATATCTTGTTGCCTTCATGAGAGTAGGTGCCCCCAGAGGAAAGACAGCTGGTCTCCTATCTCTGAATCCTTTTGATGCCCGGCAAAGTCATGCATACATTATATTATGATGGCTTATATTATATTACATTAATAATGAGAATATACCCCGTTACATTAAATGTATACATTATATGTATATATATACACACGCCATGTATTATATATACATACATATATAATATATATACATACATATATATAATATATATACATACATATATATTATATACACACACACACACACACACACTTAGAAGGGAGGGAGGAGGGAGACGTGAGGGGGGAAAGCAGGGAGTAAGCAAACAAACAGGCCAGGAAATTCCCTCCTCCTGTCACCCACTCTTTACCCCATTACGTTTCTTCCTTCTAGGAGTCTAAATAAATTGTCGATTCAATCTTGTATGGTAATGTGCTTGTGTCACAAGTGATTTGACTGCGTGCTCCAGTATGGTAATCACTATTTATTACTTCTTAGAAGTTACAAACAGCTTTGCTATTCTCACCCCCAAGAGGAATGTGTGACTGTCACAAATCCCCTCAGGCACCAGGAACAAACACAAAAATCACTATTCATAATGGGGAGAAAACATCCTGTCTAACGCTTAATGACAATTAGAACAATATGAAATATCCCTCTTCTCTCTCAAATTAGCACAACTTTTAAATGAATGAGAATATGCATGAACATGATTGAGTTGTTCCAATTCCTATGAAACAAACGTGCTTTAAGAATCGTGGGGCACCTGGGTGGCTCAGTTGGCTAAGTGTCCGACTTCAGCTTAGGTCATGATCTTGCGGTCTGTGAATCCGAGCCCTGCTTTGGGCTCTGTGCTGACAGCTCAGAGCCTGGAGCCTGCTTCAGATTCTGTGTCTCCCTCTCTCTCTGCCCCTCCCCCGCTCACACCTCTGTCTCTCTCTTTCTCTCAAAAGTAAATAAACATTAAAAAAGATTTTTTTTAAAAGGATCTTAAAATGCTCAGACCCCTGGACAGTGATCAACACTGCTGTGGACTTATCCAAAGGAAGAAATCTGTAAAGTAGACGGAGCACTAAATAGAAGGGTGTTTAGTTCGGTATTATTTATCATTGGGGAAAATTAGAACTAATAGAAATGTCTGACTTGAAGTCTATGATAAAGTAAAATACAATGTACCCGGCTGGCAGAGTATCATACAGGCCTTACATCGAATGTCTTCACAGAAGAGTGGCATAAAAATACATGTATGTGCATGTGTGCGTGTCACTGTGAATGTGTGTGTGTGTGTGTGTGTGTGTGTGTGTGTGTGTGTGTGTGTTGGTTTGTTTATCCCTAAATACCTGTGTTTTTTTCCCTAAAAACAAAGACTTTTTTCCGTAACGATAATCAAAATCAGGAAATTAATAATGATATGATGCCATTACTTAATCCACAGACATAAATATTTCTCTCTTGTCCCAGTAAAATCCCTTAGAGCAAAAGGGACGAATGTTTCTTCTGGTCTAGGACGTCGTCCAGGATCACACATGGCATTTGATTGTCCCATCTCTTTAGTCGGCTTCAGCCTGGAACTGTTACCTCACTTTTTTCTTGTCTTTTATGATTCTGGTAACTTCGAACAGTACAGCTCAGTAGAATGTCCCTCAGTGTGGGTTTGTCTGATGTTTCCTCATGATTAGATTCTGGTTATACATTTTGTCGGCAACATGACAGGGATAATGGTGTGTCCTTATCAAATCAAGAGTTACGTGGTGTCTCTTTTTCCCTTTATAATTAATCAGCATCTTGTGGGGAGGTGCTTTGGGACAATGTAAGTACCCTGTTTCTTGTTAAATTTTTACCCACTGGTTTAGCCTCTGTTGGTGACTCTTGTTTGACAACTATTACTATGGTGGTTGCTGAATGGTGGTTTACTAATTTTTTTAATTTTACTAGTTGTTTGTTTGTTTGTTTGTTTATTTATTTATTTATTTATTTTTCAGAAAGAGAAAGCATGAAGGGGAAGGGCAGAGGGAGAAGAAGGGGGAGTATCTCAAGCAGGCTCCACACTCATTGCAGAGCCGATGAGGGGCTCAGTCTCAACGAATATGAAATCTCGACCTGAGCTGAAATCAAGAGTCAGATGCTTAACTGACTGGGCCACCCAGGTGCCCCAGTGAACGGTGGTTTTCTGATCCCATCAATCCTTCCTTCCCTTCTCCACCTCTTATTTATTTGTTCATTTTTCATACCAGCATCAATTCTTATTTTATTTTTATGAGTTATTATTTGTTATATAATTATTTATTTGCATGCTCAAATTGTCCCAGATTAGGTCAGTGGAAGCCCCTTCAACTGACTCCTATGTCCTTTTGACATAACCCCATTGGGTTTTTTATTTTTTGTTGTTTTGTTTTGTTTTGTTTTGTTTTGTTTTTGGCACTTCCATACTGTTTTGTGCAATAGTATGTTCCAGGCTTATCTTGTACTGTCCATGCTTCAGTCCTGGAGTCAGTCATTTCTCCAAAGCAGTTTTGGTTCCTTTTAGTGGATAATAGTATTCAGAAACCAAGATTTGGGCCATAAGTGTATTCTCTGCTGATAAAGCATCATTGCCTTTAGGCCCTGTTACAGCCAGGAAACACACACACACACACACACACACACACACACACATGCACACATTTATACTCAAAAATATGAAAAAATATTTTTAATACAATATCAAGTGGAAAAACACAGAATTATATGTCTGTGGCAGACTGAGTCCACACCCAATCTTAGAAAAGACAGTGGGACAAGACATGTATGTTCAACAATGAGTAGGGGCTTTCTTTATGGTCCAAAAGTGTGAGGAATCTGTGCAAGACTGAAAGCGGACAGGATTGGACTTGAAGGGGGTACAGCAATAGCCACAGTGGAAGTGAACCTCCCAGAAGAAGGGAGAAATATCAAGACATTCCACGTCCAGAGGTGATGGGAGAGAGCTGTAAACAAGAGGGTGTCTAGGGAAAGTTGATAGGGGTATTATTTGCAGAACTGTAGCAGGAGCAGCCAGGCCCTACCAACTCACATTTCTCCACGTATCCTGTGTGTATGAACTTGGGGGTAAGTATTTGGATTAAGGAGAAAAGACCATGCACTGAGTGGCTGTCGAAGTCTGGAAGGAATGAGAAACATCCAAGCCTAGAAGACCAGCTGCCGAGGTTCCCACCCAGCAGCAGGCCCTGCCCGTCAAAATAGTATAGAGGACAAGTTCCAGCAGCTGTTTTGTCACTCCCTATAAGCAAACTGTTCAACCAGAGGCAGCCATCGGCCTTCTGAGGTGCCACAACTACAAGAATGTACACGTAGTCAAGAATCACTAAACGCTTGAGGTGTGCGATATTACAAACAACAGATCGTAGAGGTAATAAGCAGATAAATACACATCTGAAGAAAGAGAGTTAATACGGTAACCAGAATGAGACTGAAAAATAAATGTAATTTGGGGCGTGTGGACGGCTCAGTTGGCAGAGCACATGACTCTTGATCTTGGCATTGTAAGTTCAAGCCCCACATTGAGTGTAGAGATTACATAAATATAAAATCTTAAAAAAATTTTAAAAATGTAATTCTAAATGCTCAGAGGGATAAGGAAGAGTATTTCATTCATGCTACAGGTATGGCTGGTTGTAAAAAAAAAAAACAATTAGAGTTCTTGTAATAAAAGAAAGACTTATTGAAACCAAAAGATAGAGGGGCTGATCGTATGATGAACACAGTTAAAGAATGAATCAGGGAACCTGAAGATGAGGCCTAGGAATTCTTTTATAGAATACAGCCTGAAGTAATAGAGGTGGATGGTAAAAAGAAAAGTTAAAAATAACGGGAATAGACTTAGAAGCGCCAATATTGCCTAATAAGAGTTCCGGAAGTCGGTGGCAGAGATAATAGGATATAGTATTTAAAGAAATAATAAACAGTGATTTCCCAGAATTTAAAAAAAAAAAGTATATCTTCATAACAAAAGGGTCCACCAGGTACAATAAGATAATTTTTTAATCCACATCTACTCATTATAGTGAAATTTCAGAATATCAAGGATAAAGAAAAAATTAAATGCTCATAAAAAAAATTACCTACTACAAAAAAATAAAAATGGCTATTGAGATCTGGCTGACAGTCATGGTAAGAGACAGAATGGAGAATCACATATGAGCCGGTTCTGGAAGTGACTGACACCTATGATTTCTGCTCACATTCGACCGGCCAAAGCTCTGTCATAGGGCCAAGAAATGTAGCCTTGTTATGTACCCAGGAGGAAGGCAGAAACTGGTCTGTTTATCAGTCTTTCACACAGAAATTAACAAACTGTGAATTTAATGGATACA
The DNA here is from genome assembly GCF_022079265.1 of Lynx rufus. NCBI lineage: Eukaryota > Metazoa > Chordata > Mammalia > Carnivora > Felidae > Lynx > Lynx rufus. Next base: position 8,827,165 of record NW_025814827.1, read on the forward strand.
TGTAGAACTTTGAACCTGGCAGAGAATGTACATTTTTTTCAGACACGATAGAACATTTACAAAAATTGTCTTAAGTATTAGGCTGCACAGCGAGTCTCCAAAATTTTTAAAAGTTAGTGTAATACAAAACATTTATTGATGACCCAGAAATGAAATTAGATGTATAAAGATGGTAGAAACTTACATACATCTGGAAATTCAAAACAGAGGTCTAAATAAGAATGGATGGAAGAAAAATCACAACAAAGTGAGAATTAAATGAAGTACTACTTTGGGAAGCAAAGTGGTTTTCAGGGAAATATATAGACTTACATGTAGTTATTGTTATTATTATTTTTTAAGATTTTAGTTTTATTTATTTATTTATTTATTTTTTAACGTTCATTTATTTTTGAGACAGAGAGAGACAGCATGAACGGGGGAGGGTCAGGGAGAGAGGGAGACACAGAATCGGAAGCAGGCTCCAGGCTCTGAGCCATCAGCACAGAGCCCGACGCGGGGCTTGAACCCACAAACCGTGAGATCATGACCTGAGCCCAAGTCAGACGCTTAACCGACTGAGCCACCCAGGCGCCCCTAAGATTTTAGTTTTAAATAATCTCTACAATCAATGTGAAGATGGAACTCAAAGTCCTGAGATCCTGAGTTTTATGTTCTACTGACTGAGCCAGCCAGGTGCTGCTCATGTAGTTATTATAAAATAAGAAAGACTAATGATGACTGAACCCAGCTTTTGTAGTAGGGCAGCCATAACAAATTACCTCAAACAGACTGGCTTAAACAGTAATTTATTGTCTCATAGTTCCAGAGGATAGAAGATGGAAATAAAGGTGTTGGCAGGGCTATGGTCTCTCTGAAGGCCCCAGCAGAGAATCCTCCCTTGCCTCTTGCTAACCTTTAGTAATTGGAGGCAATTGTTAACACGCCTTGGCTTGTAGTCACATCACTCCACTCTATGCCTCCATTATCACATGGACTTCTCCCTGTGTGTCTGCCTCTGGGTCCAAGTTTCTTTTTTCTTGTAGGACACCAGTCATATTAGATTTAGGGCCCATCCTAATCCAGTATGACTCATCTTAACTTGATAACAACTGCTAAGATACTTTTTTCTTTTTTGAGAGAGAGTGACAGAAAGAGAGAGAAAGCACAAGCACTCATGAGCATAACCAGGGGAGGGGCCAAGGAAGAGAAAGAGTCTTAAGCAGGTTCCATGCCTAGCGCTTGGGGCTCAATCCCACGACTGTGAGATCACGACCTGAGCTGAAATCAAGGGTCGGGTGCTTAACTGACTGAGCCACCCAGGTGCCCCAGAAATTATTTCTAAATAAGGTCACATTTATAGGCTGGACATCAGTTTTGCAGGGACACTATTGAACCCTGTCCAGCTTCCAAAAAAATAAACTGAGGGGCTCCTGGCTGGCTCAGTGGGAACAGCATGGGCCTCTTGATCGTGGAGTCGTGGGTGCAAGCCCCATATTGGGTGTAGAGATTACTTAGATAAATAAACTTCTGGGGCTCCTGGGTGGCTCAGTTGGTTGGGCTTCGGACTCTTGATCTCAGCTCAGGTCATGATCTCCTGTGTTTGTAGGATCAAGCCCCACCTCGGGCTCTGCACTGACAATGGGGAGCCTGTTTGGGATTCTCTGTCTCCCATTCTCTCTCTGCCCCTCCCTTGCTTGTGCTCAACCATGCACAGGCATGTATGGGTATGTGCGCTCTTTCTCTCAAATAAATAAACTTTTAAATAAACAAACAAACTTTAAAAAACAAATAAATAGAAAAAAAACCCTACAAAATATAAAGAAAGTAGACTAAAGAAGAATGGTAAAGACTGAAGTAAAAAGCAATAAAATAGAAAAAATGTTAATTAATAAATAAAAAAATGATTCCATGAAAACACTTAAAGAAATAGGTAAGCTTTTCCAAAGTATATCAGGTGAAGCACAGGGAGGCAAAATTAACATTATATAGATTGACAAAATGGAAAAACTACAGACTTCTAACTCATAAGAGATTTTACATTTATAAAAAACAACATGATTCAAAAAAATAAATAAAACCCAGATGAAAGAGAAACAGGAAAACATAAATTCTCAACCCTAAAAGAAATGGAAACAATTAGTCAAAAATCTATCTGCTAAGAAGATATGTGGTCCAGGTAGTTCTACGGGAGAGTTTCACCATAAGTGAACTTTTCTAAATAACAGAGGGAATTCCTATCTTCTATGAACTCTTTCAGAGACAAGAAAAATAAGGAAAGCTACTCCTCTTATCTTCTTGGTGAATGTTCTGTGTGGACTTGAGAAAAATGTTATTCTGCTATTTGTTGGATAAAGTCGTTTACAGATGTCAATTGTACCCAATTGATGGATGGTGTTGTTGAGTTCCGGTGTGTCCTTATTGATTTTCTGCCTGCTGAATCTGTCCATTTCTGACAGAGGAGTGTTGAAATACCTATGACAATGGATTCATTTATTTCTCCTTGCAGTTCTCTCAGTTTCTGCGTCCTGTAACTTGATGCTGTATTGTTAGACACATACATGTCAGGAACTGTTAGGTCTTCTTGGAGAATTGACCATTTCATCATTACATAACACCCCTCTTTATCTCTGATAACCTTCTTACTTTGAAGTCAGCTCTGTCTGAAATTTATGTAGATACTGTTGCTTTCTTTTGATTAGTGTTAGCATGGTATATTTTCCCTCTATCCATTGACTTTTTTTTTTAATTATTTTTTTAATGTTTATTTATTTTGAGACAGAGAGAGACAGAGCATGAACAGGGGAGGGGCAGAGAGAGAGGGAGGCACAGAATCGGAAACAGGCTCCAGGCTCTGAGCTGTCAGCACAGAGCCCGATGCGGGGCTCGAACTCACGGACCTTGAGATCATGACCTGAGCCGAAGTCGGACACTTAACCGACCAAGCCACCCAGGCGCCCCTCTATCCATTGACTTTTAGACTGTATGTGTCTTTATGTTTAAAGTGGGTTCCTTGTGGGGCGCCTGGGTGGCTCAGTCGGTTGGGCGTCCGACTTCAGCCAGGTCACGATCTCGCGGTCCGTGAGTTCGAGCCCCGCGTCAGGCTCTGGGCTGATGGCTCAGAGCCTGGAGCCTGTTTCCGATTCTGTGTCTCCCTCTCTCTCTGCCCCTCCCCCATTCATGCTCTGTCTCTCTCTGTCCCAAAAATAAACGTTGAAAAAAAAATTTTTTTTTTAATAAAAAAAAAAAATAAAGTGGGTTCCTTGTGACAACATGTAATTGGATTATGTTTTTTTGATCTACTCTGACACTATCTGGCTTCTAATTGGTATATTTCAACCATTGACATTCAAAGTGATTATTGACATAGTTGGGTTAATGGCTACCACATTTGTCACTGTTTTCTATTTGTTGTCTTTGTTCTTTATACCTATTTTCGTCTCCCACTGTCTCTGCCTTTTGTGGTTTCAGTTGAACACTTTATACGCTTCCATTTTCTCTCCTTTCTTAACATATCAGTTATACTTCTTTTTAGTGGTTTGCCCTAGAGGTTGCAATATAAATTTATAACTAATCCAAATTCACTTTTGAATAACACTCTATTACTTTCTAGATCGTGTGCGTGCCTTGTAATAACAAAAGGATTCTAATTCCTTCATCTTGTCCCTTGTATCATTTCCGTCATTCATTTCACTTACATGTAAGCATACATAAGAAAATATGCATATGTGGTATATACATACACATACATAACTAAATACATTGTTGCTGTTATTATTTTGAGTAAACTATTATCTGTTTCATCAATTAAGAATAAGGAAGGTAAGTTTTATTTTACCTTCATTTACTCCTTCTTCAACACTCTTATTTTCCTTATGCAGATCTGAGTTTTTGGCCCATATGATTTTCCTTCTCTCTAGAGAACTTCTAAAAACATATTTTGGAAGGCAGGGGCACCCGGCAGTCTCATGAGGTAGAGCATGTGACTCTTGATCTCGGGGTCGAGAGTTCAAGCCCAATGTTGGGGGTAGAGATTACTTAAAAATAAATAAACAAACAAGTAAACTTAAAATTTTTTTTTTCTTTCTGCAAGGTTGTTCTACTGGCAACAAATTCCCTCAATTTTTGTTATCTGAGAAAGTCTTTATTTCTCCTTCACTTTTGAAGGATAAGCTTGCAGGGTACAGAATTGTAGGTGGCTAGGGTTTTTCATGTTTTTTTTTTTTTTTCTCTCTCAACACTTTAAATATTTTACTCCACTCTCTTCTTGATTTCATGGTTTCTGAGAAGTCAGATGTAATTTTTATCTCTGTTCATCTATTGGCGAGGTGTTTTGTCCTTTGGCTTCTTCTGGGATTTTTTAATCTTTGATTTTTTTTTTTAATTTTTTAAAAGTTCATTTTTGAGAGAGAGAGACTTTATTTTTGCACAAATTGGGAAGGGATGGAGAGAGCGGGACAGAGGATCCAAAGAGGGCTCTGTGCTGACAGGAGACAGCCCAAGGAGGGGCTCATACTCACAAACCATGAGATCATGACCTGTGACAAAGTTGGGAGCTTAACCCACTGGGCCACCCAGGCGTCCCATGCAGTTTTGGTTTTTTTCCTTTATAATTGAAAGTGATATGCTGAGGTAGTTTTTTGGCATGGTGTTCTTTGAGCTTCCTGAGTCTATGGCCTGGTGCCTGACATTAGTTTAGGGAAATCCTCAGTCACTATCATTTCAAATATCTCCTCTGTTTCTCTCTTTCTTCTCCTTCTGATATTCCCATTATAAGTATGTTATACTTTATGTAATTGGCCCACAGTCCTTAGATACTCTGGTTTTTTTTTCCTTTTTTCTCCTCGCTTTTTAGGTTTCAAGGATTCTCCTGATATATCCTCTACCTCCGAGATTCTTTCTTCGGCCATGCCTGGTCTCCTAATGATCCCATTAAAGATATTTTTTATGTCTGTTACAGTGGTTTGTTTGTTTTTGTTATTATTATTTTTTTTATCTTTAGCATTTCTGTTTGGTTCTTTCTTAGGATTTCCATTTCTCTGCTTACACTGCCCATCTGTTCTTGTAGGCTGTCTCCTTTATCTATTGGAGCCCTTAGCATATTAATCATAGTTGTTTTAAATTCCCAGTCTGATAATTCCAACACCCCTGCCATGTCTGATTCTGAAGCTTGCTTTGTCTCTTCAGGGTGTGTTTTTTGCCTTTTGGTGTGCTTCGTAATGTTTTCTTAATAGCTGGACATGATATAACGGGTGAAAGGCAGGGTTTTATTAGTCCTTAAACAAAATTAGTTTTTAAATTTTAATGTGATATACTCTGTACAAGGAAAAAAAGGTATAGAAAAAAGACTGAAAGGAAATATGTACAATGCTGTTGAACAATGGTTGCTCTGAGTGATGTGTTTATGGGTGATTTTATTTTCAGCTTTTTTTTCATTTTCTGTACTTTACACATTTTCTGGAAATGCCATGTGTTACTTTATAATTAGCCATGAAAAATGGAAAAGAGATATAAAGGTCCTTTTAAAAACCCACTGTCAGATTCAATCTTTAAAGAACAATGTGCCTACTCCCCTCTTGCCTGACGTTTAGAAACAATATAAAACACTCTGAAGCACCATTTAATCCTATTACTCTCCTGGACCTCTCACAAACCAGGGGATGATCCTTTTGGCTCTTTAAAATAAATCTCCCAAGGTCATGGGGCTTGTCTGTAACAGAGGGGGATGAAACTCCCAGGCCAGTGCTCCTCCCCCTACACCATCTGGCACCTCGGAATTTCATTAAAGACTGCACGAGCTAGCCAAAAAGCCAAATGTTCAAATTCATCTTCTTTCTAAGGGAATATTACTCCCCTTTTTTTTTTTTTTTCAACGTTTATTTATTTTTGGGACAGAGAGAGACAGAGCATGAACGGGGGAAGGGCAGAGAGAGAGGGAGACACAGAATCGGAAACAGGCTCCAGGCTCTGAGCCATCAGCCCAGAGCCTGACGCGGGGCTCGAACTCACGGACCGCGAGATCGTGACCTGGCTGAAGTCGGACGCTTAACCGACTGCGCCACCCAGGCGCCCCTATTACTCCCTTTTAGAATCACTCCACTAACAAGCTACTGCCCCCTCTCCGGGCCTCAGTTTCCTCCTCTGTGAAAGGAGGGCACTGGGTTGTCCCAGCAGATTCCAGGTTCTTAAGACACCTGTGGTCCCTGTTCTTCTCCCTACCACCTCAAGGGTCTGCTTCTTTCTGTTATGGCCCTAGGGAGGCCAGTGCCCCTCCCGGTTCTGCCGTGAACTCATCTGTTGGGTGTCCTTAAGCAAGACAGTGCTGTCTGGGGATCTGTTTTCCCATGTGTACAATGAGGGTTTGGGCCCAGACCAGAGATTTTCACATTCTGGGTGATGCGGCCCTAGAGTCCTGGGGAGGGGAGGGTGAGCAGCTCTCCACGTGTCTGTTTTGCATATTGGGGTTCTGGGTAAGATTTCTTCTGAAACAAGGATGTGTTGCTACAAGCCTATTTGAAAACCACTGGACCAGGAGACTCTGCAATTCCTTTTCCAGGACTGACATTCTATTTCTCCAAGAAATAGAGCAGCAGAACCCTGGGTACCAGGGTAAAAGAGTGGGGAAGAGTCCCCTGGGCTCTGGCAGCCCTGCTTCCCCAGCAGGGGCTGAGCTATTGGGAGCAGGAGAAGCAAAGATGGATACTTCTAGATGGTGTTAAGATCGAGATGCTCAAATAACTCAGCCTACCCGGCCACTTCTCCACACACCCCCCCCCCACCAACTTCTCTTTCCGTCACCTAGGCAACCAGGCGGGGCACTGGGCCTGCAGTTCCTCCTTCCCCCTCCCTCTCGCCCACTCAATCTGCAGGCCGCATTCCCACCCCACTGTCTCTGCCCACAGATTCTCTGGGTCTGGAGAGGAAAGTTCCACCTCTAGGGCTGCCTTTTGTGAGCATGGAAACCAGATTCCAAGCAGGAGGCCCCTAACTCCTAAAATAATCCTGGTTTGCATGCGGAATTTGACTGTTTTCCTGGCAGGCATCTTGCAGGCAAAGGGTCTGACCTTGCCAAGGCAGCTTGTGCAGAGCTCTGGGAGGTCTGAGACAAGGGCTCATTGGGACAGGGTGAGGGGTGGGGTGGGGTGGGGGAGACCAGGCCCAGGGAGTGGGGGCGGAACAGAGGGGTTGCCCCTGGTGCTTCTCTGCTCCAGGTGGGAGGTCAGGGACAAAGGGTCCTGGGGTTTAACTTACCCCAAGTTATCTTTGCCTCCAACCTGCCAGAACTGGGCTGGGTCGGGGTGGGAGACCAGCCCAGCTCAAGATAATAGTTAAATGGGAGCAAATGGGGTGGGGGGGAAGACTGGGGAGTTGGAAGGGAGAGACAGAGACAGGAGGCTTTGTAGAGGCGTCTTGATGAGATTTGTGCCTGTAAATTACCCAGAAAAGTCCAGGGTTCAATTCTGGGAGTGAGCTGGTGTTCTGAATACTAAAGGGAAAGCACTAAGCTGGACCAAAGCTCAGGTATAAAGGGCAGCAAGACCCTAGCAAATCCCAGCTACTGAGTGTCATCAACAGTTAAATGTGGAGAAAGTGTGTGGACTAGAGCAAAGGTCAAGTATCACTAGGAATTGGAGCTAAAAAATTCAGCAAGTTGCAGGGTACAAGATCAATGCCCCAAAATCAGTTTTATTTTTTTTTTTTTTAATGTTTTTCAATGTTTATTTGTTTTTGAGAGACAGAGACAGAGCATGAGTGGGGGAGGGGCAGAGAGAGACACACACACAGAATCTGAAGCAGGCTCCAGGCTCTGAGCTGTTGGCACAGAGCCCGACGTGGGGCTCGAACCCACGAACCATGAGATCATGACCTGAGCCAAAGTAGGACACTTAACCAACTGAGCCACTCAGGCGCCCCTAAAAATCAGTTTTGTTTCTATACACTAGCAATTAACAACACCGAAAGGAAATTTTAAAAAAACAACCCCAATTCCATTTATAATAGCATCAAAGAAAAAAAATTAGAGAGTATGTTGGAACTCTCTGTACCTTCTGCTCAATTTTTCCATAAAACTAAAACTGCCCCACAAAACAGTTCATTAATTTAAAATTTTTCAGGAATAAATTATAACCAAGGAGATGCAAGGCACACACTGTAAACATTGCTGAAAGAAAATAAAGATCTAAATAAACGGAAAAACATTTCAGCTTCATGAATCTGAAGACTTAATATTGTTAAGATAGCAATACTATGCAAAGCAATCTATGGATCCCACGTCATCCCTATAAAAATCCGAAAGGCTGTTTTGCAGAAATGGACCAGGCTATCCAAAAATTCACGTGGAATTGTAAAGGACTGAAAGTAGCCAAAACAATCTTGAAAAAGAACCAGGGGCACCTGGGTGGCTCAGTCAGTTAAGCATTTGACTTTTGATTTTGGCTCAGGTCATGATCTCACGGTTGGTGAGTTTGAGCCCCACATCGAGCTCTGCACTAACAGTGCAGAGCCTGCTTGGGATTCTCTGTCCCTCTGTCTCTCAAAATAAATAAACATTTAAAAACAAAAAGAAAAAAAATGAATTGGAGGACTCACCCTTCGTGATTTCAAAACTTACATAAAGCTACAGTAATCAAAATAGTGGGACTGGGACACCTGGCTAGCTCAGTTGGTAGAGCATACAATGCTTGATCTCAGGGTCATGAGTTCAAGCCTCACGTTGGGCATAGAGCTTACTTAAGGAAAAAAAAAGAAAAGAAAGAAAACTGTGGAACTGACATAAGGGTAGACATATAAATTAGTGGAATAGATTTGTGAGTCCAGGACAAAATGCATACATCTAGGGTCAATTGATTTTTAAAAGATGTGAATTGCATTCAATGGGAAAATTGTGGTGGGAAAACCAAATACCCACATGCAAAAGAATGAAGTTTGAATCCTACCTCACACCATATTAAAGAATTAGCTCAAAATGAATCAAAGACCTAAATGTGAGAGCTAAAACATAAAACTCTTAGGAGAACATATGGGTAAATATCCATGACCTCAGATTCAGGAGTGGTTTTTTTTTTTTTAATGACACCAAAGACACAAGGAATAAAAGAAAAAAGTGATAAACTGGATTTTGTGAACATTAAAAACTTACGTGCATCAAAAGATACTATAAAGAGAATGCAACGACAACGCATAAAAGGAGACAAAATATTTGCAAATCATATATCTGAGAAGGGACTCATATCCAGAATATATTAAAAACTCCTACAACTCATCAGCAAAAAGCCAAGCAACCCAGTTGAAAATGGACAAAGGATTTGAATAGACATTTCTCTAAAGAAAATACACAGTGGCCAATAAACACATGAAAAGATACTCAAGATGGTTAGTCATTTGGGAATGCAAATCAAAACCACAGTAAGATACCACTTTATACCCTATAGGGTAGCTCTAATTTTTTAAAAATAAAAAATAAGTATTGACAAGGATGTGGAAAAATCGGAATCCTCTGTCCATTGCTGGTGGGCAGGAAAATGGCGCAGCCACTAGAGAAAACACTTTGGCAGTTTCTCAATAACTTGTGACTCAACCATTCCTCTGCTGGGTGTTTACTCAAAAGAATTGAAAAGAGGTGTTCAAACAGAAACTTTGTACACAATTGCCCACAGCGGTATTATTCACAATAGCAGAAAGGTTCAAATAGCTCAAATAGCCATCCACTGATAAATGGATAAACAAATTGTGGCATATCCACACATGAAATATTATTCATCCATAAAAAGGAATGAAGCACTGATATTATGCTACCTCAAGACTGAACCTTGAAAACATTATGCTAAGTGAAAGAAGCCAGCCACAAAAGACAATGTATTGTACGATTTCATTCTTAGGAAATATCCAGAATATGCAAATCCACTGACACAGAAAGTAGATTGGTGGTTGCCAAGGGCTTGGGAAATAGGGTAATAAGTGATTGTTTAGTGGACATGAAGTCTCCTGTTGGGGTGACGAGAACGTTCTGGCACTATATAGTGGTGAGTATTGCACAACATTGTGAATGTACTCAACGTCACTAATGGTAAATGTTACGCTGTATGTATTTTACCATAATAATAAACCGTTCAATGAATTAGTTTCCAAAAGAAAACCAACTCCCTAAAATTTTTGCTCACCTCTCCTAAAACCAACAATTTGTTTTAATAGCAAGCTATTTTGTTCAAGTATGAGCTTATGCAGAAACTCCACATCTAAAACAGACAAAAGTGGAGGCCTGGGGCGGAGGGAAGCCTGTGCCCCTTATATCTCATATGAAAGTCCCTCAGCAAAAGGACAGTTTCGGAGATGCCTTCCAGCCTCGATCTTCTCAGCTGGAGGGACTTGGTAAATGTGTATTGAAAGAACACTCTACTGAAGCCACCAGGATTAAAGGCTCCTGGATTGGTGACCATGCCGGGGTCTCAGTTCTGGTCTAAGTCCACTGTGGGGTTCTGGCCAGAGCCTGCTGAACTCAGCACTGGATGGCATACTTTGAAAAGATGGCAAAATGAACTGGTAGTGAAATCCCAGAGAAGGTCTGGGTAGGGAGTAGGTAGGTGTGATGCTTTAAGAGTCAGGGGCTCTGGAACCAATGGGCTTTGATTCCTCCATCAACACATATCAGCCATTTCCAGGAGGTTAAGTTCCCAAACTTGTCCATCAGAAATAAATAATACTACGAACGGCACGATGGTGGTATGAAAATTAAGTGCATTAATTGGAGTAAAGTGCTTAGAACAATGTCCAACACATAGAAAGCTTTCAATAATTAATCTTATTTTCATTCTAGAACTGTAGTGGTCCGTTTCACCATCTGACTCAACACAGTCAAGCCAATGTTGACTGAGAATGTCTCACCCAGAAGGGCCTGAGAGATGGCCTTGGACCATAACTCGCCCTCCGTCCGGGTTTCTCCTATAGCACACGTGGCTGAGGCAAACTGACGGCTTCTCTCCAAAATGTCTGCATAATTCCATTGTTTTGATTATGTTTCAAACTGCTGGTCTTAACTCACCGGTCTTGAAATTAACGGAGAGTGTTGTGAGCAGTTACAAACATTTCAAAAACCAAAGAAAGGAAAGAATAGAATGGAAAACAATCTAAGTGCACCATGGATAATTAGGGTTAAGTATTAAGTATTGTTAGTTGAAGTTTGCTGCTGTGTGCGTGTGTGCACGTGCTAGTGAGCACTTGTGTACTAGGTTGCAATGTGTATTTCTTACTAAGCGTTGCAGTTTAAAAAGTTTGAAGGCTGTGGTCTAATAACCCCCAAGGACTTTCTGAAAGCCCCTGAGCTGAGCCAAGGGCCTCCTATTCTTCTTGGGGCAGTAGATCTGATTCAGTGGACAGAACCAGGCAATCTGCCCATCCCCCAGCGAAGCTGGAACTGTGACCTGCGCTGGGGACTGCAGTCAGGAAAGAGGGAAGATTCTTTAACTGAAAGGTGGGGAGATTCCAAGGGCAGGAAAGGTGGCCTGATACTTGAATTAAGTCATCAGAAGTTGGGAAGACTCCCACACCGCTCACTCCCACCCCCCAAACACACACTGGGATCATTTAAGCACAGACCAAGGTGTTCACCTGTCTCTTTTCTTTTTTTTTTTCTTTTCTTTTATTTTGAGCAAGAGAGACAGAGAGCATGAGCAGGGGAGGGGCAGGGAGAGGGAGAGAGAATCCCAAGCAAGCTCCGCCCTGTCAGCACTGAGCCTGATGTGGGGCTCAGATTCATGAACCACGAGATCATGACCTGACCTGAAATCAAAAGTCAGACACTTAACCCACGGAGCCACCCAGGTGCCCCTAGCTGTCTCTTTCATAACATTTTGTATTTTCCAGGCTACCGTATTCCCCAGAACTGTTTTGTGGCCACAGAAGTACCCCCCAGCTCCCACTTTTTAAATGACCCATGCAGACTCACTCCAGAACCACTGGCTTTCCTGCTCTCCTTGCTCCCTCCCCTCCCAGGTATGAACTGCTCCACTAGCTCCAGTTCCTCCTGGCAGCTTTGCCCCCTCTGCAGCCTCCCCTCCCCCACACCTCCTACCCCCCCACTCCAGCATGGACGACTAGCACCCCCTCTCTACATACTAACTTAGGAGAGGGGGTTTAGACTCTTCAGAGGTCTGGAATCATTGCCATAGTCCTGGCCAAGAGCTGCCAGCTTTGTGGAAGGGGGCTTCTGGAGACTCCACAGCTGGGGATGTATCCTGAGAAAGGGGTGGAGAAAGAGTTGGAAGTGTTGTTGAAAATGTGGTCACATGATACACCTAGACTCCCATTTGGCATTGGTTAATCCAGGATTAAATGAGCGGGGGGGAAGCTGCCTTCTAGCGCTTGGGGCTGCAAACCTCTGCCCTCACTCCACCCTCACTCGGGTCCCTGGCTGGAGCCCCGCAATTCTACGAAGCCAGGACATCAAAAGTCAAAAGGAAGGAGACTTGACCTCAGCTGGGGAAGGGTATTATTTGAGACTCAGTTTTTAAAGATCATCCATGTGCCTCATAGAGGGTTCACCAAATCGGAGGCTTTGAATTCTGTCTTTATAACGACATGAGTGTCACCCACGTTGACTGCAACTTTGCTTTCAACTGCCTGTAAGGCATGACTGCAGCCAAAGTCTGTGGACCAGGCACTTTGGCTACTCAAGTTCCATCTTCTTCACCTGCAAAATGGTTCTAATCGTGTCTTTCGCTGGGGATTGCAAGGATAAAATAAACTAACATGTAGAAACACCCTAGTACAGTGACTGAAGCAAAATCAGCATGCCGCATGACCAGCTACCACAAACATCCTTACGATATCACAGTTTATAATTGGGTTGAAATATCGGTGAAAACACGCAAAGTGAAACCACCCATAAACCAACTATGCTTAAAAAGGAAACTACACTAAGACTTACAAGACCCCACTTTCCACTTCCCAGATTAACAGTTTGCTGTGTATTTATTTTTTTCCTTCAAGTTTAAAGGGACCCACCCACTGATCATTCTCTCTCTCCATGCTTTTTAAGAACATTTTGTAAATGCTTATTTATTTTTGAGAGAAAGAGAGAGAGAGAGAGAGAGAGAGAGAGAGAATGAGCAGGGGAGGGTCAGAGAGAGAGGGAGACACAGAATCTGAAGCAGACTCCAGGCTCTGAGCTGTCAGCCCAGAGCCCGACGCAGGGCTTGAACTCATGGACGGCCACATTGTAAGCTGACTGAAGTTGGACACTTAACCGACTGAGCCACCTAGGCGCCGCTTAATTATTTATCTCCTACTTATTTAAAAAATTTTTAATGTTTTTTAAATTATTTTTTGAGAGAGACAGAGCATGAGCAAGGAAGGGGTAGAGAGAGAGGAAGACACAGAATCTGAAGCAGGCTCCAGGCTCTGAGTTGTCAGCACAGAGCCCGACGCGGGGCTCAAACCCACAAACCATGAGATCATGACCTGAGTCGAAGTCAGACACTAAACGAACTGAGCCACCCAGGCACCCCGTCTCCATGGTTTTCTTAGAATACAGAAACTGATTCATGCTATCTATTTGTCTAAATTTTCAACTTGCTTTTTTCACTTAATATGTCATGAACAGTGTATGGGTGCAGCATTTCCTTACTCTGCACATCTTTTTTGTTTTTTCCCAATCTGATGGGCAAAAGATAGCATGTCATTATTATATGTTGCATTTCTCTGACTAAAAGAAAGGTCAAGCATCATCTTATGTCTTTTGGAGGTTTGTGTTTTCTCCTTTGTGAATTGCCTATTCACACCTTAACCTATTTTTCTATTGGGCTTTTCATATTTTTCCTTATTCAGTTGTAGAGTGTTCTTTGTATAGGAAGGACATTTACCTTTTGTCTGTCACATGTATTATTTTCCCTACTCTGTCATGTGCTCGCTGACTTTACTGATGGTATCTTTTACCATTGCATAATTTTAGATACATATTTTTAAATGTTTATTTATTCTCGAGAGGAAGAAAGGCAGAGTGTGACCGGGGGTGGAGAGTGGGGGAGCAGAGAGAGAGACACACACACAGAATCCAAAGCAGGCTCCAGGCTCTGAGCTGTCAGCACAGAGCCCGATGCGGGGCTCAAACTCATGGACAGCAAGATCATGACCTGAGCTAAAGTTGGATGCCCAACCGACTGAGCCACCCAGGCGCCCCTCACAATTTAAAATATTTTGTGTAGTTGGATAGATTCATTTTTCCTTTATGGTTTCTGGATTTCTTTGGGGGCTGTTTAGAAAGCCCTCCTTTTTTGGCTTTCCTGGGCCCACAGCTATGTTCTCCATCCATTCCCCAGTGACAGCTGGCAATGACTGCCCTCACTGAGCCCTGTTCCTCCCTCATGCCAGCCCTTTGGGCTCCTTATCTATCAACACGGTGTCATAATGTCTGGTGCCGGGAAGTATTACATCGTGCCAGAAGAACAGGGAGAAAGGAAAGAGTGGAGGAGCCAAGACAGGCTGAGAAGGCAGTGAGAGAAGTAGGGAGGGAGATGGTGGAACTGAATGTTTGAGGAGCAGAGATGAGCAGGAATCCCATAACCGTGGCCCGAGCACCTGAGTCATGCTAGCTGATACCCTGAGAAGGAATTTTAAAGCCAACAGCATCCTGGAAAGCAATTTCGTTTAACTTTTTTTTTTTTTTTTTTTTTTTTCCCAAAAGCTATTCCATTCTTTACAAGCACCACAGAGTGGCTGGTCCCCACACCTGAGAGGCAATATAAAAACCTCCTGCCAGACCCGAAGTGAAAGGAAAAGAAATTGGAAAACAGGACCTCAGTTCAAAAATATGTCTCCTCTTCCATGAATTTTAATGTATATTCCAGGCTCCGTAGATCAAATGCTTACATTTTAAAAAGATCAAGGTCAAGAAAGTCAGGATACTTTGGTGAGGGCGAGCCTGAGTTCCTTACCTCCCCACAGTTCACCTTGCTAAATAAGCAAACAGAAACAGGCTAGGCAGCCACTTACACGAGAGCACTACTGTCTCCCCTTTTTGAAAAAAAAAAAAATTTTTTTTAACGTTTATTTATTTTTGAGAGAGACAGAGCGTGGATGGGGGAGGGGCAGACAGAGAGGGAGACACAGAATCTGAAACAGGCTCCAGGCTCTGAGCTGTCAGCACAGAGCCCGATGTGGGGCTCAAACCCACGAACCACGAGATCATGACCTGAGCTGCAGTCGGACACATAACCGACTGATCCACCCAGGCGCCCCCTACTCTCTCTCCTTAAAAAGCCCTGGAGGTAAACGGGGCTTGGTTTAGGGGATCATGCAGCTCTGATGCCTGGAGCCCTGCCAAATGGTCCCTGGCTTCTGTTGCTCAGACTCTGGCAACAAAGCTAATCTCTGCCTCTGCCATTACCATTCCTACAGCCTTGCTCTGTAGCAAGTGGGCTTCTGCCCCCTACCCTCTCTCAGCACCTCTGTAGGCTTCTGCCTCCTCCCCTGCTTCATCCGCAGAAGGAGCCCTCTTGAGACTCACATTCGAATACTCCGAGAGAGAGAGGGGCTAAAGGGTTCAGTTAGTTACAGGTGTCCTTCTGGGGCTGCTGGTCAACCCACAGCTGGCTGTCCTTGGGTTTGCTACCCGCTTTTCCTCCATAGTGGCGGGCTCAAGTAGCCAGCTTTCCCCAAAAGGAGCCCCACATGGGCATTAAAGCCTCAAGAATAAAAGTAAGCTGCTTCCCCAGACTGACTCCTAGCAGCACGCCCCGCTGCAAGCCTTGACCTCTGGCCGCCCAGTGTACAGCAGACGAGCAGCAGTTAATAGTGAAGGGAAATGGAAGACGAGAAATCACTCACGATCACTAGCCAAACATAATTTATATTTATTATTGTGTTGGCAGCTCGATTTTATTGCAGGGAAGCTAGGGAGGAATAGAGCCAGTGAGGGTTTCCACACGAACTCCCACCGCTGAGCAGGGCTACTGGGCTTCCCGTTGCTCCGGAAGCCAGGAGAGGACCAGCATCCTGGCCCCTTCGGTCCATCCTGCGGGCTGGGACCCAGGCCTCCACTAAGGTCAAGGTAGGAATGGCCTTTTCTGTTTTCCCCAGTGGCTCCAGCAGCGGCTCCCCTGTGCTCAGAGTCTATTCAGACCTTCTTGTTGGGCAGGTCAGTGTCAAACTGAGCCCCTCCCAGCTTGCTGAGGAAGTGAGTGACCAAATTAGACCAGTCTTCACAGCCACGTCCACCGGAGAACTGTTTCTTCTCGAAAATCCTGATTCTTGAGCTACAGGGTTGTCCCAGGACCACCAATAATTCTGATGGGGGTGGGGCCCACTGGAGTCAAACATTACTAATCAACCAATATTTATTAACATTTTGACGCATTTCGGCAACATCGATCACTTGCCACCACTACTCATCAGAAACAAGTCATGGGCGCCTGGGTGGCTCAGTCAGTTAAGCATCCGACTTCAGCTCAGGTCACGATCTCACGGTTCGTGAGTTCGAGCCCCGCGCCGGGCTCTGGGCTGATGGCTCAGAGCCTGGAGCCTGCTTCTGATTCTGTGTCTCCCTTTCTCTCTGCCCCTCCCCTGTTCATGCTCTGTCTCTGTCTCAAAAATAAATAAACGTTAAAAAAAAAAATTAAAAAAAAAAAAAGAAACAAGTCACAAGGCAGAAGGTGGGGGGGGGCAATGCAAATCCATCTCTTAAAGAGAACATTAGTCAAACATCGGGGGACATATTTTAAAACCGCTGTTGATCACAATAACAACATCCAAGATACTGTGGTTATATAATGGAAGAACCTGAGGAGGACTCGACCACCAAACATGGTGAAATCTCCCAAGCATGCTGTGCTCTGCCTGAAGACAGCGTGTTAACAGAAGGGGGCTTGTTTCCCAAGGCATCTATGAAAAGATAGCTCAGAGGGGTAAATACTGTGCAGAGAATGGTAAAGCCAGTGGACTCAAGTTATCTGATAAAAGGAGAGACATACTTGGTTGGGGGAAAGGAAACGATCAGGTCTGGATGAAACATCTGTCAGCATTATCTCTTTCCCCTGGGTAGGAAATGCCTTCTGGGAAAGCAGTATCCCAGCTAGTTGTATTTCAGTAAATGAGTGTGATTATTTCAGTAAATGTAAAGAATCACTTCCTTTTTTTTTCCTTCACATTTTTATTTAAATTCTAGTTAGTTAACATACATTATGTTGTAATACTGTTTTCAGGAGAAGAATTTAGTGATTCATTACTTACATATAACACCCAGTGCTCAACATAAGTGCCCTCCTTAATACCCATCACCCATTTGCCTACCCCCCCATCCACCTCCCTCCATCAACCCTCAATTTGTTTTTGTTTTTAAATATTTTTAATGTTTATTCATTTTTGAGAGACAGAGACAGAGTGTGAGCAGGGATGGGGCAGAGAAGGGGAGACACAGAATGTGAAACAGGCTCCAGGCTCTGAGCGGTCAGCACAGAGCCCAATGTGGGGCTAGAACTCACGAACCACAAGATCATGACATGAGCTGAAGTCAGACAGTCAACTAACTGAGTCACCCAGGTGCCCCAACCCTCAACTTGTTCTCTATCGTAAAGAGCCTCTTATGGTTTGTTTCCCTCTCTTTCTCTTCTATTTCCCCCTCCCATAGGTTTATCTGTTTTGTTTCTTAAATTTCACATATGAGTGAAATCATATTAGTATTTGTCTTTCTCTAACTGACCTATTTCACTTAGCATAATACACTCTAGCTCCATCCACATCATTGCAAATGGCAAGATTTCATTCCTTTTGATGGCTGAGTAATATTCCATTATATATATACCACATCTTCTTTATCAGTTGATGGACATTTGGGCTCTTTCCAAGGTTTGGCTACTGTTGATAATGCTGCTATAAATATCAGGGTATATGTACCCCTTTGAATCTGTATTTCTGTATCCTTTGGGTAAATACCTAGTAGTGCAATTGCTGGATCATAGGGTAGTTCTATTTTTAACTTTTTGAGGAACTTCTGTACTGTTCTCCAGGCAGCTGCACCAGTTTGCATTCCCCAAAAGTACAAGAGGGTTCCCCTTTCTCCGCATCCTCGCCAACAGTTGTTTCTTGTGTTGTTAATTTTAGCCAGGTGTGAGTGGTATCTCATCATGGTTTTGATTTGTATTTCCCTGATGATGAGTGACGTTAAGCATCGTTTCATGTCTGCTAGCCATCGGGATGTCTTCTTTGGGAAAATGTCTATTCATGTTTTCTGCCTATTTCTTAACTGGATTACTTGTTTTTGGGGTGTTGAGTTTGATAAGTTCTTTACAGGTTTTGGATACTAACCCTTTATTAGATATGTCTTTTGCAAACATCTTCTCCCATTCCACAGGCTGCCTTTTAGTTTTGTTGATTGTTTCCCTCACTGTGCAGAAGTTTTTATCTTGATGAGGTTCCAAGAGTTCATTTTTGGTTTTGTTTCCCTTGCCTCTGGTGATGTGTCTAGTAAGACGTTGCTGTGGCCAAGGTCAAAGAGGTTACTGTGTGTGTTCTCCTCCAGGATTTTGGCAGTTTCCTGTCTCACAGTTAGGTCTTTCATCTGTTTTGAATTTATTTTTGTGTATGGTGTAAGAAAGTGGGCCCGTGTCATTCTTCTGCATGTTGCTGTCCAGTCTCCCCAACACCATTTGTCCAAGAGACTTTCTTCCATCGGATGTTTTTTCCTGCTTTGTCGAAGATTAGTCGACCATATAATTGTGGGTCCAAGAATCACTTTCATTTAATGTCAATTAATTGCTAATTTTGGATGCCCATCAGTGTCCTCTGAGAGTGGCTAACGTGAGATGGGCCTGGGCATTTCCAGACCTGCAAAACTGAGGACTAAATAGACCCATGAAAGGAGAGATCCATGCTGCAGGGTAATCACCGCCTTGCATGACACCCATATCTCGCCTTGCTTTTGTTCTTGCAGGGACCCTTCTATAAAAATTCATGTCCCTTTTGCTTCCTTGCACCCCTGAAAGCAAGATGATCACCAGTAGCGTTACTGGAGCCACGTGTGAAAATTCAGCCGGAGTTCTTGCTCGTGTGGCATCTGCTCAAAACAGCACGGTCTGATCTGGAAATACAACCTCAATAGGCACCGCGAGTGTTTCTGTCAGTACACGGAGGGTATAGCCTGTCAATTTGGACTAAATTATCTTCCTTAGGGAGAAAACAAGATGCAGGACATGTAGACGGGTGTATCAAGTATGTTATTTCTTGTGATTGAAAGAGAATGAAAAAATGTGCATGAATTTACAGAAAAGTAGTGAAATGATAAATAAACATGGGTACTTCTTGGTTAAGGGGGAAAGGGTGGATGGGGATGGAATGAAAGTAACACTTTGCAGTGTGTACTTTTTTATATTATTTAGATTTTCAAGCCATACAAATGTACTGTCTACCCAATAAAGTAGAATAAACCAAAGCAACAAAACTTTAAAGATAAAAAAGGGAAAACAACATCCCTGTGAGGAAATATTCAGCATTGAGCATTGAGAATAGATATCTGTCTCTGGGTACTCATTGACTTCCTGCTCTTGGATAAGGCAAGATGTATAAATTACTATGTTTCTTTTTTGCCCCAGTTGCCTGATAGAGCAGGGCAAAACTTAGTGCTTTGCTACAGTGTCTTTCTCTTATATAGATTTCTAGTATAAATCCACCCCTGTCTTCTACTCAGTCCAGGGCCACTGCTTGCCTAGCTTTTGTTCAATTTATCCTTCTTTCTGGCTTTCAGTGTAGGCCCACTCTAATCCCTTCTGAGGCAGAAATAGTCAAAAAAGAAGGGAATGTGGGGCCCCTGGCTGGCTCAGTTGGTAGAGCATGTGACTCTTGATCTCTGGGTCATGAGTTCAAGTCCCACGTTGGGTGTAAAGATTACTTAAATAAATAACACTTAAAAAAAAAAAAAGAAGAGAAGGAATAAACGTAAAATACTTGAGATTTAAGACAAGAAAGAGGGGACTTGCATGTTTTTGATAAAAGTTTAAAATTCTTTTCAGAATATAATTTGTTCAGTGTCTACTAATCTTGTAAATGTACATGTCTTGGATTCAACACGTATTCTAGGAACTTGACTTATAAAATTACCTTCAAACGTGTAAGATGTAAGTACAAAAGGAATTCATTGTTCATTACAAATACTGGTGAAAATTTGTAACCAATATAAATGTCCATCAACAGTGCAGTGGGTTAAGTGAATAATTACAAGAAAACATGCAATTGCTTTTCTTTTTAATGTGTATTTATTTCTGAGACAGAGAGAGACAGAGCATGAGTGGGGGGGGGAGCAGAGAGAGAGGGAGACACAGAATCCAAAGCAGGCTGCAGGCTCCAAAGCTGTCAGCACAGAGCCCGACGCAGGGCTCAAACTCACGGACCGTGACATCATGACCTGAGCTGAAGTTGGTCGCTCAACCGACTGAGCCACCCAGGCACCCCAAACATGCAATTGTTAAAAGGAGTGAGGCAGACCTGTGTTTACTGACGTGCAAGAAAGATCAAGTATGGAACAATCTGTACAGCAACAGTTCTCAAACTTTTTGGCCTCCGGGCTTTTTTATATTCTTATAAATTAACGAGGGTATCCCAAAGAATTTTTGTTATGTAGCTCTGTCTATTGGTATTTACCATACTAGAAAATTAAAACTGAGACATTAAAAAAATGTGCTTAATAATTTATTTAAAGTAATAACAATGAGGGGAGCCTGGCTGGCTCAGTTGGGAGAGCATGTGACTCTTGATTTCGGGGTCATGAGTTCCAGTCCCACATTGGGTGTAGAGATTCCTTAAATAAATAAAAACTTAAAAAGAAATAAAGTAACAATAACGAACTCATTACATGTTTACAAGAGTCATATCCTCTTTATGAAAATGAACTATATCGAAACATAATTTAGTGAGAAGGCTGGCATTGTCTCACACTTCTGCACGTGTGTTTAATCTGTGCCTTACAGAAAGAAGACGGCTGTATTCTCAGATCTGCTTCTTCTGCATTTAATCTGTGTGATGTGTTGTCTTGGTTGAAGTACAAGAAGAAAATCCAGCCTCATATACATGTGTAATTGGAAAACGGAAGATTATTTTAATAGCCTTTTCAGATCATCGTGGATATTTTCCTTGGATAATTCACCAAAATATAACAAGGAGTGATTTCTCAATGGTTAGTTGTAATGTGGATTCTGAAACACCATCAGTGAGATTCTCCTATTCTGTTGCATTAAAATCCATTGGTTTGAGGGTGCCTGGGTGGCTCAGGGGGTTAAGCATAGGACTCCTGATTTTGGCTCAGGTCATGATCTCATGGTTGTGAGATCAAGTCCAATGTAGGGCTCTGCGCTGGGTGTGGAACCTGCTTAAGATTCTCCTTGCCCTCTCCCTCTTCCCCTTCCCTTCTGTCACATGCACTCTCTCTCTCAAAAAATAAAATAAAATAAAATCCATTGGTCTGTCTTCCACTTTTTTTTAAATGTTTATTTATTCTTGAGACAGACAGACAGACAGACAGAGATCAGGGGAGGGGCAGAGAAAGAGGGAGACACAGAATCTGAAGCAGCTCCAGGCTCTGAGCTGTCAGCACAGAGCCCGACGTGGGGCTCGAACTCATGAGCTGTGAGACCTGAGCCAAAATCAAATGCCCAACCGACTGAGCCACCCAGGCGCCCCTATCTTCTACTCTGAATGACTATTTTACCCACACATGATTTTGTAACATTGGTCATTTGGAAAATGTCAGCTCATGGAGTTATGCAGATCTCTCTAATATTGACCATGTTATTAACAATACCAAAAATCACATTTGTTAATATCACCACCCATCTCACCACTCAAGGCTTTAAGTGTTGGAAAGTTGTCCAGGTCATGACATAAGCCATAGTGCACCCTTTGAGAACTGCTGATGTCATGAACAATCCCTTTTATGTGTAATAACAAAAGGCTGCTGCTCAAATTTGCACTGAGGTTTTATTTTTTATTTTAAAAATGTTAATTTATTTATTCTGAAAGAGAGGGAGAGTGAGAGAGTGTGAGCAGGGAGGGGCAGAGAGAGAGAGAGAGAGAGAGAGAGAGAGGGAGGGAGGGAGAGAATCCCAAGCAGGCTCCACACTGTTGGCTCAGGGCCCTATACAGGGCTTCAACTCAAGAACTGAGAGATCATGATCTGCGCTGAAATCAGAAGTTGGACACTTAGCCGACTGAGCCACCCAGTGCCCCTTGTGTAAAAAATTCTAATTTTTGCCTGAAAGCTTGAATGTCATCATTAGTTATAAACACTGCCAGTTTTCCTTGAAGGGACAGGATCTTTTCATTCCGTTTTGAGAAAATGTCTGAAAAATTCCCAAATCTGAATCACCAAAGATCACCATTTAGTCATCACCTCAAGTAAAAATGGTGTTCCATGAAAAAACCAGTGGAATTCAGTTTGCAAGTCCAACAATTCATTGCAAACCCCCTTCTCCCCAGATAGCCTGCGGAATGCAGTGAAAGTGTTCCATGGGTGTTTCTCATGGCATTCTACAGGACCTTAAAAAGACAGGTACTCCAAGGTTGAAATTTAATAAAATGAATAATCTCTACGGCTTTCAAAGACATTCTTAAAGAAACTGGTGTTTCCGTTATTTCGAGTGTGTGGGGGTGACGGGTTACAATGACCGTTAGGAGAGTGTGGGGCTGTCACCTCTTGATCTAACACACGAGCAGCTCTACTCAACTTTTGCTTTTTGTAACATCAATGCCAATGTCAGCACTGTGGGGGGAGAAACACACACACACGCACAAAGCTGGGGTGCCTGGGTGGCTCAGTCGCTTAAGCCTCAGACTTTGCCGATCAGGTCATGATCTCGAGGTTCGTGAGTTTGAGCCCCGCGTCGGGCTCTGGGCTGACAGCTCAGAGCCTGGAGCCTGCTTCGAATGCTGTGTCTCCTTCTCTCTCTGCCCCTCCCCCACTCGTGTTCTGTCTCTCTCTGTCTCAAAAATAAATAAACACTAAAAAATAAAAGAAAAAATTGTAAAAAAGTAAATAATGCCTTAGTATTATCATTAAACATTGTTTTGGCATTGTGGATCCTCTGTAATGGTCTCAGGGACCTTCAGGAATTCACAAGACCACCCTTTGAGAACGACTGATGGAGTATATAATCCCTCTTCTGTTAAACGAGAAAAAGAAACCGAGATACACACAGAAGTGCTGTGTCTTTAGCAATTGAAAGTGATAAAGTGATGTTTACTTTTTACTTTATATACTTTTCTATTTTTTGAAGGCTTTACGATGAGTATGTATTTCTTAAGTAATGAAAAACACTAAAGAAAAAGAATAAATGAAATTGAAATTATAAACAACCATTACCACACACTCCAAGAACGTAAAATGCCGGTAGAACTATTCTCATATTGAAAATATGAAGAGATTAGATACATAAAGCAGGGGGCTTAAATTATTAAAAAAAAAAAAAAACAAAAAGCAAAACAAGACAAAACGGGAAAGCTCGCCCTGAGAAATACCTCATTTCCCACAGGGCTGGAGGAAGGAAGTGCTGCTGTGTATGAATGCTCGAGGCACCCACCAAACCCAGGTAGCCGAAATGAATAACCCTGCTGATGCCTTTAGATGCAGTTTGAAAATAAAT
This sequence comes from Lynx rufus, assembly GCF_022079265.1. Lineage (NCBI taxonomy): Eukaryota > Metazoa > Chordata > Mammalia > Carnivora > Felidae > Lynx > Lynx rufus. The sequence continues at coordinate 8,850,759 of NW_025814827.1, forward strand.
CTAAAACACATTCTCTCCAGAAGACAACAGGGTTAGCCTCGAAGAGTGATTTGACACTTTGGAAAGCTCGCGGCTTCCTTCCCAGAGGAAGGAGAAAATCAGACACCCGACCCAGGGCTTACATACAAAGCAGCTGCCATGGTTTTCTTCAGGGCCTGACGCCTCCCAGCCCTGTGCCCTCCTCCTTCCAGACGGAGCCCCAGTCACCTTGACTGGAAGGATCCAGTGCCCTTCTGATCTCCCCTCCTCTGCCCCCACTACCTAAGCCTCCTTCTTGGTGTCAGAACACCATGATATCAGTCATCCACGCCCTAGCATAAATGAATCTCCATTACCACCCTCGCTCCCTCGGCGCATTTGCTGGTTAAGCTGATCTGCAAAGATGCTCCTTTCTGCTGTGTGACATCAAAGAAGCTACTGCCCCTTTCTGGGGTCTGTAACCTGAGTGGGTTAGACTAGCGACCTCCAAGGTGGCCAGTGCTCTGGAGCTCTGTGACTGAGCTCCTTTAACGCAGGGTGGTGTTAACTCAGGAGGCTTTGGGAACCGGCATCTTGTTTTCAGTTCCCGAATTAAAAGAAGATTCAGAGGAAGCTCCACACACACTCCCTGCAGCGTGCCCCCTCCCCCTTCTCTTCCTCATGACCTGTGTCTCCGGGGGAAGATCAAACAAAGAGGTTGCAGAGGGTGGTGGAATGCTGTGTTTGGTTAAATCCCAGGCTGGTTATGATTACAAAGTTCCTGCGACTGGGGAGACGCAATGGGGAATGTGGTGGGAGGGATTCAGACCTTCGAGAACGCGCTCTGGCACACCCCCCACACCCGTGCACACTCTGCGTGCACTCGAGACCCTCAACACAACCGTGAGTTGCTAAAGCCTGTGTTCCAACGCCCACCGCATGTGTGCCCCCCACCCCCTTGTTTTTTCCACAAGGGCTGTTGCAAGAGTAAGAAACTTCCACAAATTAAAGGGGCAGCTGAGGGACTTTCTGCTCTGGTTGTGTCTCAGTGTCTGTCTTCCTACACCTGTGAATTTGTCGAGGGCAAGCGTCATGGGTGGTTCCTCTCTTTACCCCCAACCCTTCTCATGGCACCGGGCACATACCTGATGCCTCACAAAATGTTCTTCCATGAATAAATGAATGAATGGAGAAATGAATGCTACCACTAAGGTTGAAAGACATGTTTTTAAAGGTAATGGATTATTCCCCATCAGGTGTCATTACGTCATTCAACATGTGATGCTGTCTCTATTTTCTTCACCATAATTTGCAAAGGACAGACCCTGGGGGACTGTTCATGTTAGCTACGGAAGAGCAAAATAAAGAGCTTGTGCTGGCACGTTTAGCTGTGCTATCCTAAGATCACACTAGCCCTCTCTAGACCTCAAATTCAACTCAAAAAGAAAGTTAAAAATACCAGCCTTGGGGCCGGGTGGCTCAGTCGGTTAAGCGCCCAACTCTTGATTTCAGCTCAGGTCATGATCTCACGGCCATGAGATCGAGCCCCACATTGGGGTCCTTGCTGGGTGTGGAGACTGCTTAGGATTCTCTCTCTCTCTCTCTCTCTCTCTCTCTCTCTCTTTCTCTCTCTCTCTCTCTCTGCACCCCCCCCACCTGCATGCACTTTCTCTCTCAAAATAAATAAATAAACATTAAAAAAGATTACCAGCCTTGAGTCTATAGGGAAGCTATGAGACTCCCAAAGAATAAATACCATTTATAAACTGAGAAGCTCATTGAAGCCATAATGACTTTCAATTATTATTATTAGATAAGCCACCTAAGGCCCAGAGAGGCCAAGTGATTTGTTCAGGGTCACCCAGTGAGTTAGTGACAGACATCAACACCCAGTTGGTGCCTGACTTCCCCACCCCCTCGAGGACACATAAAAGGAGGAAGTCCTTTCTCATAATCATCCACCAGCCCCTTAGAGCACTTGGGACCATCAACTCAACAGGGCCTTCCAGAAACATTTGTAGGAAGATACCTGGCTAGGGTGAGGCCAGGGTCACAGGCTCAGGCTGTGCCCATCAGATAGCTTTGCTGCCTTCTGGGTACACTGCACCTGCAGACAGCCTGCATTGGTGGTGATGGGGCGGGCATGACCGTCCAGACACTCCTCCAGCAGGCACTGTCACTGTCCTGCCCAGATTCCCATGGCCCACCCTGGAGGTCACCGACAGCTGTGGTAGACCTTTTTCTGCACTCCCAGCCTGCCTCTCTCTACCTGAGGGCTTTCCCTAATAGCAGGAGCATGGGGCAGGCTGAGAGTGTAGAAAATCAATAGCCCCAGGTTTAAACCTCAGTCACTAAGGAACAATTATTGATGGATAACAGATTCTTGGCCCCTCAGAAGGTCCCCAGTGGGACTGAGCCCCAGTTGCCCAGAAGGATAACCTGCTCAGCAAAATATCCCTTAAGAGAATATTCACCTTAACAGGTGACTTACCTGCCTTCCATGTCTCGCGTACCCTCTCTCTCACCTTGAATTCCGTGGCTCATCTCCTAAACGAATAATTACCACCAAATCCTGCTTTAGGGAGATCCAGGTGAAGACAACTTCCCTTCACGCTCTCCAAGTGGAGAGATAGCCAGAAGGACAGAATATCTTATTCACACACCCATTCAACAAATCCATTCACTGGGCAACTTCCTCTGTGCATCTTCTCCACAAAGGCAGACAATGTGAGATGATGAGGATGCCGAGGCGAAGCTGGTGAGGGGCTTAGCTGCCCGCTTGGCCCTTGGTTTGGCCTCAATCCCCAGTCAGAGCAGCTCTTTGAGAGGCAAGGCAAGGTCAAGGCCTTGCCTGAGAGGCAGGAGAACCGTCCCCAGGGTTTGGCTGGTCTGTTCATGCCTTCACCCATGCATTCATCATAAATTTTTGAGAGCCAACCATGTGCAAGGCCTTGTGCTGGGTGCAGATATGCAGCAGTGTGAAGCGGGGTCCCATCAGCTCAGGGCCTGCCGACCATGGGGTCTTGCACAAGCTCCTTTCCCTATCTGGGCTGAACTTGACGGTCGCTAAGGGCCTCTCTGGGCTCGAACATCCACACCTGTAAGGCAGAGCCCCTGCCCTCCAGTAGCAGAAACTCTAGTGGTCCCTCCAGGTCCTGAATATTCTTCAATGGGACTCTCTGCACAGCATAGAGTGGTCGATGTCACAGTGCACAATGGGATTTCTTCCCTTAAAAGAAACATATAATGAAAAGGAAGTTTAATAAAAATATTCAACTTGGCAATAAAGTAACCCACTCCAGAATCTTCATGTAGAGGCTTCCATGATCCCGGATCCCATGTTTAGGGTCAGAGTACTCAGGGCCTAGCTGCAAGGGACGTCTGCCCCAGTGGCCTGAGCACAGTGTTATTAACCCCTGCAGCACAGGACATCCTGGGAAAGCGGAGAGCAAGAGACCACACTCCCACTGCCAAAGGGACCTGGGCAAGGAGCTGTCACTACTGTGGACTCCAACCCAGGAGTCAAGTAAGGGTGTCCTACAGTCCTGGCCCCACGCTGGGTTCCCAGGCCAAAGGTGACAGGGGAGAGAGAGGCAGGGGCACCTGCAGGGTAGACACTGTGGATCAGGATGGAATCATGAGAGTGAGGGGCCAGGCAGTAGGTTTGGCCAAGGCCAGGCTGCCAGGCCCGCCCACAGCCCCTTGCCATCAGCTTCTCTGTAATTGGCAATGTTCGGCAGAATGCTTGGTCAGATGTCGTGGGAGGTAGCTGTTACCATTCCTCTTCGTAAAGACACTAGGAACAGAGTCGGTTTTGAGCCCAACTGTGGCTTGATGGTGGTGTGGTGGGCTTCCCTCCCTCTGTACTCCCCGTCCCATTCCTCTTAGCTATACAATGAGTAGTACAATAGAATCTCAAATCCATCCCTACTTGTCCTCAAAGCCCATGATCTTAACCACTACCATACAGAGTCATTGGGAGAAATTATCTTCAGGGAGCCTTCTCTCTGTGCCTTTCTCCCACTGCCCCAGCCCCAGATGGCCAAGATCCTCTTGGTAGGCAGAGGCCTCCCATTAGGAAGAAGGCAGCAGAAAATGAATCCATTCATACTGAAGTTTTGTGGATTTAACGTGTTCCCCATTCAGGCCATGAGCTCACTCTAGAAAGGGGAGATTGAACAGGAATGATATTTAAGAAAAATGGCCTAATTAGCTGTGTGACCTTGGGTTACTTACTCAGCCTCAGTAAGCCCCAGTATCTTCATCTATACCACGGGAATAATACTATCTTTGCCTTGTGGCTGTAATGATTAATGGAAAATGCCCAGAATATAATAGGCATCTACATATTTAAAATTAGAATTATAAGCTTCCTGAATTTACTCATGAAAGGAGGGGCTATCTTTCTTTAATGAATGACTTTAAAAAAAATTTTTTTTAATGTTTATTTTATTTTGAGAGACAAACAGAGTGCGAGCTGGGGAGGGGCAGAGAGAGAGGGATACACAGAATCCGAAGCAGACTCTAGGCTCCAAGATAGTCGGCACAGAGCCCGACGCAGGGTTTGAACTCCGGAACTGTGAGATCATGACCTGAGCTGAAGTCGGACACTTAACCAACCGAGCCGCCCAGGCACCCCACTTTAGTGAGGGATTTTTAACAGGGTTGTCCGTTTTTAACAAGGTAGCCGTACTTAGGGGCTGTGAAGAGGTATCAGCGATAACAGGACTCTGAGAGGCCCCCCATTTGTAGCGCAAGCCTGAAAGGAATCTGAGGGTCGACAGAGATGGGGACCTGGACCAGAACAGCCTGTGTGGTTTAATCAAGGCTCCCAATACCATTAGCCTGTGTATCTCTAAATTTCTACCAAGGAACTCTCTATAGTTGCAGAGAGGAATGTGTACTGCCAGGAGGTTTAGATAGGCATATGGAATTGGCTTTCTGCCAGCAGGAAATTTCTTAGAACACATTTGTGTTCTCATAAAAATTCCTGCAGATTCTTGTATTCTATGCCAAAATATATATATATTTAATTTAAATTTTTTTTTTTTTAAAACCATGTCTCCCCACTCCCATAAAATCTTCAAACTGGTACTTCCAGAAGATACAGCGTGATCAGCCTGCGGCTTCACGCTCTGCCTGTATCTGCCACAGGCCCTCCTTCCGTGGCTGTGCACACCCAGCTTGACAGCATGGCTCAGAAACTGGAGATGACTCTGGCTGACCCCACCATCTCTCTTGGCGCCTCAGGCCCAATCTGGCCTGCTCAGCTGCTGCCCACACCACATCCATAGCATAAATAAAACACGGGCAGAGTTACCACGACCACACATACACAGAAACCAAGAGGCCCGAACCACTGTTTGGGGAGGAAATGGGGCTTGAGAGACCTGGGAGGCACGGGGGCCATATTAGCCAGGGGTCTTAGGTGGTAAGCAACAGAAATGGACTCTGGGTAATTTACTCAGCAACAGTGATTTACTTCACCAGAAGATGCGAGACAACAGAGAACCGAAGGAAAAGTTGCAGCCCCAGGCTCCCAGAGGAATCGACAGGAGGGCAGTTCTAGGAACCTGGGAAGCAGACCCCAGAGGGAAGTCACCAGGACTAGGATGAATTAGCCCCAAACACTTTCTGTATCTGTATCATTTGCTCAAGATCCAGCTTCCTAGGAAGAGGATCTGGTGGCATAACGGAGTGACATGACTCATCTTCCAGCCAGGGGATGGTCAGTCCCACCCAAACTATATGAAATGCAAGAGGGGTCAATTGCTAAAGCAAAATTATGCTATCATCAGAAAAGTGGGCACTGAATGCTGGGCAACAGCAATTCAAATTTTTTTTTTAATGTTTACTTTTGATCAGATGAGAGAGAGAGAGAGAGACAGAGCAGGAGAGGAGCAGAGAGGGAAACAGAATCTGAAGCAGGCTCCAGGCTCTGAGCTGTCAGCACAAAGCCCGACACAGGGCTCGAACCCATGAATCGCGAGACCATAACCTGAGCCAAAGTTGGACGCTTAACCAACTGAACCACCCAGGTGCCCCTGAGCGGGAGCAATTCATAGGTATTCACTGCAGATCCTCGTCCAACTTGACTCCAAAGCCAGCCTGGCTGTCCCGCGCCCCCCCTCCCCCCCCGCCCCCCACCAGGACTCATAGGTCATCTCTAGGGAGAGTGTGCCATCACCAGGTCACCACTGTCACCTGCTGAAGCTGACTCTTCCTTCCTCAGGACACAGAGCCTATCACCTTGGGCAAGAAGTTCCAGCATAAGGCACAAAGGCCATGGGGGATAGAAAGCCCATCTGGAAAGATCTTTGTTCTCAGCAGGATGACCCACAATCAGAAGCAGAAACATTCAAAAGAACAGGTTGCAGTGTGAGAGGGGAGGGGGACATGGCCACAAAAGGAGAACCCAGGAAGAGAGGCCTCTGTTCCTGTAGGCAGACTCACCACCCTCACGGTTTGGCCAAAAGCAGGTGTTGCCTTAGAAGTCTTTACTAGAGAATTCTTTTTTTTTTTAGAAAAGTATTTTGTTTTATTTTTATTATTTTTTTTAATGTTTGTTTTTGAGAGAGAGTGTGAGTGAGGAAGGGGCAGAGGATCCGAAGCAGGCTCTGTGCTGACAGCAGAGAGCCCCATGTAGGGCTCACAAACCCAAGAGATCATGACTGAGTGGAACACACTCAGCCGACTGAGCCACCCAGTTGCCCCTAGAGAAGTCTTGAGCCAGGCCTGGTTTGTCAGGCAGAATCTTCCTCCTGCAATGTCAAGAAAGAAAAGAAAAGAAAAGAAAAACGAAAAGAGAAGAGAAGAAGGAAAAGAGGAAGGAAGGGAAGAAAGAAAGAGAGGAAGGGAAGAAAAAAGGAACAGCAACAGCTAGCATACCAATATTCAAATCACACGTGTTACAAAACATTCAAGGGGCGCCTGGGTGGCTCAGTCGGTTGAGCGTCCGACTTCAGCTCAGGTCACGATCTCATGGTTCGTGAGCTCGAGCCCCGCGTCGGGCTCTGGGCTGATGGCTCAGAGCCTGGAGCCTGCTTCCGATTCTGTGTCTCCCTCTCTCTCTGCCCCTCCCCCATTCATGCTCTGTCTCTCTCTGTCTCAAAAATAAATAAACATTAAAAAAAAAATTTTTTTTAAACATTCAAGTAATGCACAACTATGCAGTGTAAAAAATTAAAGTCTGTAGAATGACTCTTTTTTCCTCCCCCCCAGACTCTGCAACTTGTGCCCACTGCATGGGATCTCCAAGTACCTGCTTCCCCCCTTGTCGTGGACAGCAAGAGGGGTCCCTGGAGTGGACGGAACAGAGGAGACAGGGCAGGGAAATTCCCACTGCTGTTCCAGACCTGAAGCCAGGGCTGAGCCAAGAGCTGGGGCTGTCTCAGACGCAGTCCTGCACACAGTAGCTGTCCCCTGGGCACACCCGGCAAAAAAGGAAGTGGTGGAGAGAGGGTGGGGGCGGGGCGCAGGAAGCAGGAAGGAAACGCAAGGAAATTAAAGTTCCCCCTTCCTTCCCCATTCCACTTGTCTTACTCCCCCCAGAGGTAACAACTGTTACCAGCCCTTCCTTACTCAGTTACTTATATAAGGCAGGTAATCAGGTGAGAAATTAACTGAGTGTTATTTTCCCGTAGGCTCTTTATGAAATGATGAGAGAGTATTTTGCTTCTCCTCAAGAAGGCCAGTCCGCTCGGTGCCCTGGAGAGACCAGGGCTCCCTCGTTGTCCTCTTCCATAGAAAGGAAGCCCTCCAGGGCAGGGGTTTTGTCCTGTTTCTCCAGCACTTAGGGTAGAGCTTGGGGAATCGTAATCACACGGTACATATTTTTGAATGAATGATGTCTTCTCTCTTATTTAACAACACCCCCTCCTTCAGATCAGATCAAGTTTGAATAGGTTACCTTTCTTTCCAATCAACAACCTCCAGCTGGAGCCCTTGGTCTTGCTCGTGCACTCTGAGATAAGGGAGCATGTTATAGACCTGGAAAAAAACAAGGCTAACCTTAGGTTTGGAGTCAGTGGACCCACCTTTGTGTTCCCGCCCAGCCACTAGCGGTGGGGGACCCAGAGAAGTGTAGCAGACGCCTTGATGTGGCACACAGAGCCCCCTTCAGGGCTGAAGAGGTGTTCCCCCTCCCAGCCCCCCGGAGCTGGAAGTGTTAAAGCCTGATGGCTCTCAGCTGAGTCCCCTGAAGGCCAAAAAGGACCACTTCTCAGAAGGTGACCTCCTTTTCCTGGGGCAGACCAAAGCCTGCTCCACGCTGGAGTATAAAAGCTCGGTCCCCTCTCATCAGCAAGGACAACTCTGAAGAGCCACCCCAGCTCCAGAGCAACCTGTGGGATTGTCTAACACCTTTGTAGTCCAACCTCCTTCTGTGTCCAGTCCTGCCTTCTTTGCTGCCCTGGGGTGCTGCTCCTGAGACCACTTCCCAGGGAACTTCCTGCATGCCAACTTGCCAACTCAGAGCCTGCTTCCCTGGGAACCCAAAACGCAGCAAGAGGCCACCTGATCTCTCTGTTCCCAGGCTCCTTAGCTATACAACGCATTAAAGAATGTGGGCTTTGAAGTCAGAGTTAGATTTTAATCCTAGATCCACCACTTGCCAGCTGTGTGTTGGGGGGGGGGGGAATTTATTCAACCTCTCTGAGACTTATCCGCCTCATCTGTAAAATGGGAGATAGCAGACATCTTGGGTGCCCTGTGTCTCATCCCTTCAACTTGCCTGTGACATCAGCCGCAGCTGTGGGGGACAGCTTCATGCAAGCTCAGACTCACTTGTGCTGGCAAGGTGCCCACCAGTTGTCCTTTACATTCCTTGCTTTGGACAGGCTGTCCCTAGGCCACTGAACCTCTATATGCTTCACTGACATTTCTTTCTTTCTTTTCTTAATGTTTATTTATTTTTGAGAGAGAGACAGTGCAAATGGGGGAGGGACAGAGAGAGAGAGAGGGAGACAGGATCCGAAGTGGGCTCCAGGCTCTGAGCTGCCAGCAGAGAGCCCGACGTAGGGCTTAAACTCACAAACTGCAAGATCATGACCAGAGCTGAAGTCGGACGCTTAACCGACTGAGCCACCCAGGAGCCCCTTCACTGACGTTTCTTGGCCCCACATCTGGGTAGGATTTATTTCCCACCCTCGAAAGTGAATGCATCATACGTATTGCTTCTTGCCCATTCGGTCTCATTAACGTGGCGTCATTGATATGGCACACTAATGTGATATTCTGCAGAATTGTCCAGATGGTCTAAGTCCCTTCAGACTACATTATGATAGAAGGCAGAGAATTAACATAGCCCTGATGCAAGACACAAGCAGATCCTGTTCTCTGCTCCATGTGAATGTGAACTGCTTTTGATTCTTCTTTCTTCTAGAGATAGAAAGAAGGCAATAAACAGATCACAATCATGCACCATGTTCTGGAGGTTGTGTTGATCAGCTCCAGCAAAGATACCATACTTAGCACAACAGCAACAATTGGGGCTAGTACTTGGTTAAGTTTGTGGTAGTTTACCCTCCTCAGCCATTTTATACAGTTTTTGCAGGGGCTAGGCTGGTAAATTAAAAGGGAATATGACAGAGACCACCATCTCTGCTTCCTTTCTTCTTTGAGCGTGGCACCGATTCCTCCCATCTGCCCTGGGACATAGTCATGTATTTGATTTAGTATCCGGGCTGGGGGGGGGGTGCAGTTTTAGAGACTTCCAACTGGACTTCCTTACTATATACTAGCTCTTATTCCATAGGTCAAAAAACCAATATCGGGGTTCTACTAACTACCAAGTATGTCCATTCCAGTTATACACTCGGGCACAGGGAAATAAGCACAGGGCACCCAGGGACCCCACTGAATTCACTGAGACCTAGACCTAAGCCAGGGCTCCGTTACTACCTGGCTCCCATTCCGCTCACTCTAATGGAGCAGGAGGTGGTGCATAACGGCACTTGGGTCACCAAATATCAGTGCAGTGATAGTGCAGACCCTGTGGCCAACAATTCTTCAAATTCCTTGCCAGTTCCCCTTTCTCATGCTCAGTTACACAAGTGATAGCCATGGATTCTTTCTGAAAAGGACTGGGCATGGGGAAATACTACCAAATACATTCGCCATAATGTTGCAGACCTTCAGTCCATGGCTCAGGTCCAGAAACAGGGTAGAGAATCGTGACCTTTTACTGGGGGCAGCTGCCTTGGCTCCCTGATCATTCATCCTTGATTTCTTTTGATTGTTTAAAGTAGACAATACACTGTGGGCCACCCATCTATCTTGCCTCTGGGAGCACTGTATTCTATTATGGTCTCCATAGCCTCTATGGGTCAGGCCCTTCTGACTGCTACTCTGATTTTGCTGCTCATTGCAATAATCATGCCCACCCGGGTTCTAAAGTTTCGGCACCACCACCCGACCTCTATTATTTTGGGATCCCATAATCCCTGTGGGTATTGGGGAGCCCAGTTCTGCAACAGCGTCTCCTACTGTCCCCGAAAGGTGGTGCTCCCCTCACCAGCCCATTCCTTATTGCTTCGATAAGTAGACTGTTCTCCAGAACAACTGGCCGGTGGACTTTCTGAACTTGTGTGCTACAAACACTCAAGCTTGCCCACTTCTCTGAGCCTTTTGACTTCTCCCTCCACTGTCTGCCATGCCCATTCTTTTTTTTTGTTTGTTTATGTTCAGTTATTTATTTTGAGAGAGAGAGCATGTGTGAGTTGGGGAGGGGCAGAGAAAGAGGGAGAGAGAGAGAGTCCCAAGCAGGCTCCTTGCTGTCAGGACAGAGACCAATGCAGAGCTGGATCCCATGGACCGTGAGATCATGACGTGAGCCAAAACCAAGAGTCAGACGCTCAACCAACTGAGCCACCCAGGCACCCCTGCCATGGCTATTCTAACATTTCTACTTCACATGAAACCCTGCTTTTCCTAAGCTTCTAAAATCCATCTAAAAAGTATATTAGCACCGTCTCCTGGGTTTCTTGCCAGGAGTTAACTCCTGCATCATAGGAGGGTACTTTCATATCAACACCTGCTCTTGTCCAGCTTTATTTTCCTCTTCTATTTTTTTACTTAAAATTTTTTTTAAATTCATTTTTGAGAAAGAGAGAGACAGAATGTGAGTGGATGAGGGGCAGACAGAGAGGAAGGCACAGAGTCTGAAGCAGACTCCAGGCTCTGAGCCATCAGCACAGAGACTGATGCGGGGCTCAAACTCACGGATGCGAGATCATGACCTGAGCTGAAGTTGGATGCTTAACCTGTTGAGCCACCCAGGCATCCCTATTTTCTTCTTCTCTGGATCTGGTCCTTCAGGATTCAGTTCTGTGTATACATACCGCCCAGAAGTATCAGCCAGATCTGGTGGCTCCTTCAGTGAAGTGCCCCTCTCCTCCCTTAGCAGGCCCAACACAGTTGGGATCTGACTCTTGGTGTCCGTCGGATAGTCAGAAAGGAGGTGAAGGCAGGTTCTGAGGGAGGTGAGCATTATCCTGTAGGGTACTGCCTCATTTTAAACTGCATTTAAATCTCCCATAAAGAGGGACCACTCGTTGTCAACAGGAAGTGGGCCCCTTCTGCGGGCCCAGTGGATTCAGAAAATCTGAGTTCAAGATTCTCAACTGCATCTACTCCTATACCCCCAACCCGAGTATTAGGATCCCACCTCTTTCCTAACAGGCTCTGATCTTGGCATACGAGGCCTATCAGAACTGAGAAGTCCAGCTTCCCTGGAGCTCTGCTACTTTTAGCACAAAGTCCTAAGCCTGGTCCTCCTTCTGTAGGAGGGATTTCCTTCCATGATACCCCAGGGGCTGCCCTCTGGCTTTTGCTTTTGGCCTTGGTGATGTTTCCCTTTGACGCTGTCATTATCCCTCTTTAGCAAACCAGCGGGCTCTGCCACACTCATTCATTTCCGTGGTCCTTATACTCACTACTTCCCTCAACGTCCAGAGACATTGCACCAGCCACCATGACTCCTTCCACCCGCATCTCATCCCAGGTCCTGGGCAGGGAGGCCTGATAATCACGAAGTTACAGCATGCAGGGGACCAGCCTTCCTTTCTATACCGGCGATGCGGTCTTCACTGATGGCCAGATGGCAAATGACCCCTCTCCCAATTCCCACATCTGCTTCCTCGGACCACTTCTGGCACCAGCTGTCTTGGGTTAGGTTCCTTGAAAGCAGGCTCTGAGGTGGAGAACTGTCTGAAGAAGGTTAAGCAGGCAGTGCTCTTGGGAGACACACTGTAAGCGAGAGGACCGGCCTGGGAAGAAGAAAGCTGACCCCCAGTGGGGGTGCAGCTGGGTCCTCAGCTGATCCTACAGGGGGCTCTGAGCTGGGATGGCCCTTCAGCGGGTCCCAAAGTGAGGCGAGGAGGCCCAGCCTTTACACGCCCGCGTCAGCCAGTCATGGGCTGCCCTCTGAGGCCGGGCCTCACCTTGGTGCAGGCAGCAGCTTGTGGCCGAGGACAATTCCCAGTGAGGGAAGGAGCTGTGGCCAGTATTTCCAGCAGCTGGGAATGGACGTGGGGCCCTGATGGGGGCCCTGGGAGGGACACAGCTATAATCACCACAGTACCCATTTCACAGAGTTCTTGTGAGAACGAAATCAGATAAAACGTGCTAAGAGTTTAGCAATATTCCAGGCACTTAAGAAAAAGCACCTATTATTGTAGTTACTTATTAATAATTTAAATTATGATGCGTATAATACTGTCAGGCTGAACCATATACATTGTCAACATCTAACCTCCATTTGACCTGTAAATATGGAATTTCATATGGTTCATCCTCAGAATGAATAAGACCAGTTAATCTCATGCTTGTTCTACATACCTTACAGGATTATTTGAGGATCAACTAGGGATGGCACATGTAAAAATGCTTTGTAAAGTGAAAAGTTCCATTAAAATGTTGACGCACTGGATTATTCGTATTATCTGTTTTCCTACTACAACATCTAATAGAATGGCTGTGTTCAAGCTTCCCCAGCCAAGGATAATAAACTGTCTTACTCCGTGAAATACTCAAATTACAATTCCTTTGAACCCTGCTGGCCCACATGGGAGCTCAGCCCCTGCAGAGTGTCCTGAGCTATTTTGGAGAGCTCCTCAGTGGTGGGCGATACCAGCCCCGGAGCTTGCCCTCCAGCCTCCTCAGCGGATCCCACACCCTCTATGACTCCCACCCTGGGGGACATGGCCGCCCTCTATGGGTAGCCACCAGCCCTGAGCCCACACTCTGGCCTCGTCTTAGCCACTCAACTCCAAGCATGGTTAGGCCCCTTTTCTCCATGTATCATACTTAACCAGAAACCAGGTCCAGCTTCTAGCAGGAGCTGACAAGACTTGGGGATCACAGAAGATGTGTAAAACAGAGCAATGCTCACAACCTTGATTCGTGTGGTTTTTCTCAGAGCTCACAGATCCCATGCTCGTGTCCAGGTAATCTCATAGGGTCACCTACCTATCCAGGCCCAGCTTGCTTCACATGGCAGGGTCCAGCTCAGCTCCACTTCTAGAGCTGCATGGAGCATGTCTTCACTCGTAGGGCAGACTAAAATCAGGAGAGAGAGAGAGGGAGAGAACTTCTCTGTCATCCCAAAGGCCCACATCCTGAGTCCTCAGTTTCTGCCCCAGGATAATCTTTATTCCAGGATGACTAGCAATGGGAACTTTCCTTTGGTGGAATTTACCAAGGCCATGGTCTTGCTGTGTGTGGACGGCAGGACAACTACAGAAATACAGAATGGCCCAAGATCAGTCCAGTTCAGGATATTGCGTATACACGATGTGTGTCCAGCCCAGTCTGGTCCAGGCCCTTTTCATGGTTTCTCTTCCGGGAGACAATCATGTCTGAATGTGCTTTCTGCAGTCCTCTAGATGGAGTCCCCCAAATCTTCCAAAACCTCCGTTCAAATCACTCACGGTTCCCTAAAGAACAAGCAACAGTTTATTACCCAGTGCACTCTTGACTAAGACAGAACTGAGAAACCTTTCTCTACCCTCCACACATGCAAAGGAGCACAGTGTTAGCTGAGTGCCAGCCACACGCACCATGTACACAAGATCCCTGCTGCCGTGAGCTTCCCGACCAGTGGGAGTGAAAGACTACCTCATCAACCCATCAGCAGAGTCCCGGTTAAAGGGACAAGGGCCCATCCATATGATGGGAGGTTGGGACAGACAGAACATGCTTTTTATTAGAGACCGCTGGAGAACTGTGGCGGGCAGCTTTTGTAATAGATCCCAGTGATCCCCACCTCCTGGCATTTACACCCTTGTGCAATCCCTCCTCGTGTGTGTGAATGCGTGTGCGTGTGTGTGGTGGCTGGGCTAAGGGTGAGGGGCAGCGAGACTTAATGCCTTCTCCTAACAACTAAATTATGCAAGATTTGGCTCTGAAAGCCCGGGACTTCTCACTTGCACGCTGCCATGCTGGAGGGACCACGTGGCCAGGACCTCAGAGGAAGGAAGCCACTGGGTCCAACAGCTCCCAAGGAACTGAATCTTGCCAACAATCTCACAAGTGAGCTTGGCATCTGATGCCAGTGGAGCCTTGAGATGACTGTGAACCACACCGACCCCTTGATGACAACCTGTGAGGGGCCCTGAGCAGATGATCCAGGTTAACAGCACCCAGGTTCCTGACCCACAGAAACAGAGATAGGAGTGTGGCTGTGGGAAGCCACTAAGTTTGGGGGTAATTTGTTATATAATTAAGTCAGAGACAATTTTCAAGATACATATTTTTTTTGAGAGACAGAGAGAGCAAACAGGGCAGTGGCAGAGAGAGAAGGAGACATAGAATCTGAAGCAGGCTCAGGCTCCGAGCTGTCAGCACAGAGCCCGACGCGGGGCTGGAACTCACGGAACCGCGAGATCGTGACCTGAGCCGAAGTCAGACACTTAACCAACTGAGCCACCTAGGTGCCCCTTCATTTTTATTTTTATTTTTAAATTTTTTAAATGTTTATTTATATTTGAGAGAGAGAGAGCGCAAACAGGGGAGGGGCAGAGAGAGAGGAAGACACAGAATCCAAAGCAGGCTCCAGGCTCTGAGCTGTCGGCACACAGCCTGACATGGGGCTCGAACTCACAAGTGGCAAGATCATGACCTGAGCCCAAGTTGGACGTTCAACCAACTGAGCTACCCAGGCGCCCCTATTTTTATTTTTATTTTTGAGAGAGTGAATGGGGGGGGGGCCGAGAGAGAGGGAGAGAGAGAATGCCAAGCAGGCTCCTGGCTGTCAGCACAGAGCCCAATGCGGGGCTCCATCCCACAACCCTGGGATCATGAGCCAAAACCAAGAGTCATATGCTTAACCTACTGAGCCACCCAGGAGCCCCAAGATATATCCTTAAGTAGAAAAATCAGGGTGCAGAAAAATGTGTATAATACATCATTATTTGTGTAAAAAGGCAGAAATATATCTACATTTCTGTGTGTGTATGTCATCCATATATATGTGTATCCCTATATATTTATTTCCTTCTACATGCATAAAATACCCCTGGAATGATAATGTTACATTCAAAATTTGGGTTTCTTCCAGAGAGGGGACCTGGTGGTTGGCAGAGGGAGGATGCCCACTGTATACCTTTTATATCTTCACTTTGGATCATGTGAAAGGGTTGACTATTCAAAAATAAGCACAATATATTAAAAGAAGAAAAAAAGGGGCGACTGGGTGGCTCAGTCGGTTGAGCATCTGACTTTGACTCAGGTCCTGGTCTCATGGTTCGTGGGTTCGAGCCCCTCATCCGTCTCTGTGCTGACAGCTCAGAGCCTGCTTTGAATTCTGTGTCTCCCTCTCTCTTTGTCCCTCCCCTGCTCTCTGTCTCTCAAAAATAAACTAAAAAAATTTTTTTAAAAAGCAGCCAAAAAATCTTGGGAAAAAGAAGCTGAAAATAATACATTTTTTTAAATAATTAGGGAAGCCCCAAACTGAGGCACCTTATGGATTTGTGGGTGCCTTTTATTCCCCACAGCCAAATGCTGTCAGCTCTCCTTTCAGAGTGTCTCCAGTCTGACCCGCCTCTCCCCATCTCCACGGCTACTCCCCTGCACCAAGCCAGGAGCACCACGCACCTGGGCTATTGTAATGGCTCCGTAACCCTTCTCCCTGCTCCCACCCCTGCCTCCTTTCCTGACTCTGTGCCACCCAGCCTCCAGAGGGATCTTGAAACATTAAAAATTAGATCATGTCACTCGCCTTCTTCAAACTGGAGTTTTCAGGCCAAATTTTCACTTCCTCTATTAGCATGTTTGGTGTAGGGGAGAGCTTCCAATTTCAGAAATGCTCCTGGAAAAAAAAAAATGAAGGGAGACAGGAACTAATATGTATTAGGTGCTTACATAAAGCAGACTTTGTATATATTACGCTGTTTACTCTTCATGACAGCCCTGTAGGCTGGGCACAATTACTGTCCCCATTTTACAGATGAGGAGAGTCGAGGTTAAGGAGGCTGCAGTACATGTCCATGAGAATCGTCTGCTCGGCATCCCTTCTTCTGGAACTACCTCCCCTTGGCTCCATCTACTTGCATTATTGAGAGAGCTGCCATCACCTGCAATTGTCCTGCCTCCTGGCACAGCCGACTGCTTCAAGGGCAGGCGTCTGGCCCAATATGGACAGCTGAGCACTCCCTGTCCTGAGGGGTTCCCTCCTGGGCTGCTAACGGCTGCAGGGAGACCCACTGAGTCAAAGCAGGAGAGGGGCCTTTGACGATCATCGCTCTCAGCTGGGAGATGCTGACCTACGGGGATCAAAACTGCCTGGGTTTGGACCAGGGAACCTGGCCGCGCCTCCCCCTCTAGCCATGAAATCCAGTTTGTCACTCTCCCTGTGCCTCAGTATCCATGTCTGTCAAATAACAGGGTAGGGACCGGTGGTTTGGATTGGAGGAGATGATCTCGAAGGACCCTAACTGGCTGTGTGACCGTGGGGCCTCAGTTTCCACAAACTGTAAAGTGAGAGCTGGAGATGGTAGGGGGGAGGCGGGGCATGGGCGAGGCGCTCTCTGGAACGATTTTCCAGTTCAAAAAAATCACAAGGTTTTTTATTATTACTTTTTTAGTAATAATAACAACGTTTAAAAATCACAGGGTTAGCACGTCAGGGGTAAGAGGCTGCCTCCCTTCTCGGTAGGAGATACATCTTCCCCCCCAAATCTTTTGGCTGAGCCCCTCTTTAATGAGGGGGTGGTAGACCTTCTAATCTGGGACTCCTGACTCGGAGCGGGCCCATCTCACCCAGGACGAATGAACCATAGAGACGAAAACCATCTGTGGTGTGGCGGAGACCCTGCCAGGGGCCCCGTAGCAGCCTGCCTCTTGCCAAGACCCAAGACCCCACCCCCAGCCCTCTCGGCACCCCTGCTCCCCCCACCCCCAGATTTTATTAAATGTTATGTTTCCCATCTTGCACTGGAGCCTACTGCTCGGAGGTTACTAGCTGCTCTTAAGGGTTCTTTATACAACTCCACTTGGGCTCCCAGCCACCAAATTCTTCCTGCTCATGCATTACTTAGATTAGCTAAGGATGTTGGCATTTAGAGCCAAACTCCAGCATGCATCTCAGAAGGCGGCCTCCTGACTGCCACAGCTGTTATTTCAATGCAGCACCCCTCTGTGGGGATTGTTCTCCATAACGTGAGGTGTCATACAGGCTCTCACTGTATCTATAATGCCGCCTATTTTTACAGTTAGTTGACTCAGAGCGCAGTCCGCTGATGACCTCTCGCATGCAATCGGTCTAGGCGGCCAGGCAGCAGGTTCCAACCACTTTTGTTGCCTGGTTCCTCTTCAGATGACCCCACCTTGCCTCTCAGTGGAGACGGAGCCCCTGCTCCAGATGCCAAGAGACCCTCCCACTTGTATGACACCTGACAGTTTATGGAACTGTCACCAGAACTCCTCGTTCCTCTGTGGCTTGCCATCGTAGGGATGAGGAAACCAGGTCTCACAGAGGAAACCTTTGTCAGATATAATGCAAAGCACGTAATGTTAATTATTTTCACGACGCAAACTTCTTCACTTTGAGTCTAGGGCTTTTCCCACCCTGCCACAACTGCCTATTGTTTTTAAAAAGGAAACGAACTTTGAGAAATGGATGCCCTAGCCATGATGGCCCATGCCAGGTGTCAGGGCAAGGCTCTGAGCTGCTGTAATGAAGAGGTCCGATAGAAGGATGGCCTAGGGAGCAAAAGGATGAACTTTCTCTCACACAGATTGTCAAGTCCTGGGTTCCTTCCAGGTTGTTGCTCTGCCATCTCCAGAGCCCGCTTATGGTCTCCCTGACTGTACCTGGGTGCCAGCTGGTGGGAAAGGAAAAGAGGAGGAGACAGACATTCCATGATCTTAAGGCCCGAGTCCCCGCACGTCACGCATCATCACCACTCACACTCTTCTGTACAGAATCTGGTCACATGGCCACACTTCACTGCAGGGGGGCAGTGGGGGGGCTGGGAAATAGAATCTAGCCATGTGCCTGGGAAGGAAGGGAGCTGGACTTGGGTGGGTAACTGGCAGAACCTCCCACACAAAGCTTTGAAAACCTCCAACCTTCATACTCTCCTCGACCCCCCGCCCTAGAAAGTAGCTCTCTCTCTCTCTCTCACTAGCCTCTATTGTAGCC
Organism: Lynx rufus; assembly: GCF_022079265.1. Taxonomy (NCBI): domain Eukaryota; kingdom Metazoa; phylum Chordata; class Mammalia; order Carnivora; family Felidae; genus Lynx; species Lynx rufus. The sequence goes on from NW_025814827.1 coordinate 8,869,357, forward strand.
AAAAAACAACCATTTAAGGGTCACCTTTGGGTTTGGAAGGCACTTTGGTCTCCTACCAATCATTATTTGAATACTTTTGCATTCTTTCAATTGCCATTTCAATGCAGGGAGTCATCATAACTCTGGGCTAACATCCTTCCAGTTTTACAGTCTCAGTGCAATGGTGCCTGTGTTTCCCAACGGTTGCAACAAAAATCCCAGGCCTGGGTTGCTTGCATTTCCTTGAAACCAAGGATAAGATGAAGGGAAGGAAGATTCCTCAAGGGAAAATTCCATTCCTATCATCAGAAAAACAGGAGCAAACGTTGGGCAGAAACAAACAAACCATGAAAGCATGTATCCACTCTATCTCTCTTACCTTCTCAGTTACATTGGCTTCATTGTCTTCTCTTTCTTTTATTCTCTGCCACTCCATCAGCACGGTGGAGGCCAAAAAGTGCTTGCTGAATGGGCAAGTCTTGCTCAGAGAAGGCCAGCTCTATGCAAAAAAAGATTGCCCCAATGGGAGTCAAGTTACTCAACAAATATTTATTAAATGCATCCTCATGCCCAGGCACTGCGGTAGGTGAGTGAGCGAACCAGGCAGAGCTCTTGCACCCGAGGACCATACCTCCTGCTGGAGAGTGGGAGGTGGACAACAACAACAGTAAGCAAATGAATAGATAAATACACAAAACAGCAGGGGCTGCAAAATTCTCACACAGGCTGCAACGTGGATGAACCTTAACGATATGATGCTAAGTGAAATAAGCCAGACACAGAAGGACAAATATTGTATGATTCCACCTACGTGAGGTCTCTAAACTAGTCAAATTCATAGAGACAGAAAGCAGAATGGTGGTTGCCAGGGGCCAGGGGAAGGAGGAAGGGGGAACTAGTGTTTGATGTGCACAGAGTCTCAGCTGGAGGAGATGAAAACGTCCTGGAGATGGATGGTGGTGATGGTGCACAGAGATGTGAATGCACTTAATGTCACCAAATTCTACACTTTAAAATTGTCAAAATGGCAAATTTCACATATGTACATTTTATCAGAATTTTCTTTTTAAGGCAGGTGATAGGGGTGCCTGGCTGGCTCAGTCAGTGGAGCACGTGACTCTTGATCTTGGAGTCATGAGTTTGAGCCCCATGTGGGGCATAGAGGTTACCTAAAAATAAAATGTTTTTTTTTTTTTAAAAAAGGCAGGTGATAATAAATGCTATAAAGAAACAAAAGCAGGGAAAGGGGAATGGGAAATGGTGTGGAGAAGTGGGGGGGGGAGTGTCGTTTTTAGGTAAAGTATCAGAAAAGGTCTTTCTGATCAGCTGATGTCAAAGCAGAATCCAGAACGAGGCAGGGGTTCCCCACTGACTATGGGGATACGGGGAGAACATGCCAGGCAGAGGCGAGAGTCACAGTAATGACCCCGAGAGAGCAGTAATGGGCTTGGTAAGGACAAGGAGGAAGCTAGTGTGGTTGGGATCCTGGGAACAGGGCAAAGCAGCAGAGGTTGAGGTCCAGGGGCAGGTGGGGCCCAGACCTTGCAGGGCCTTGAAGGCCGCCTTAAGAGCTTTGGGTTCTACTTTAAGGAATTGCGAAGCCACGGAAAAGCTTAAGCAGCATATTACTCCCCCCTCACCTCTCTCCTTTAAAAACAAATTTCAAACGTATGTAAAAGTAGGGAAAGTAGATAATGTATACCTATCACCCAGATTTAAACATTAACACTTAAACATTTACATTTAAACATTTTACCATGTTCGCTTTTTTTTTTTTGCTGAGTTTTTTAAAGCAAATTTTCAGACATCATGGTGCTTCATCATAATTAAATATGCATCTCTAGAAAATAAAGACATTTCCTGCACAACCACGATACCAGGCTTGTTCCTAACAAAATTAATGATTCTTTCATATCTATATTCAAATTTCACCAAGTGCTCCAAATGACTTTTTTTTTTTAAGTTTTTTATTTATTTTTGAGAGAGAGAGAAAGAATGTGAGCAGGGGAGGGGCAGAGAGGGAAACACAGAATCCGAAGCAGGCTCCAGGCTTGGAGCTGTCAGCACAGAGATGGATGCGGGGCTCGAACCCATGAACCGTGAGGTCGTGACCTGAGCCGAAGTCGGACACTCAACCGACTGAGCGACCCAGGTGCCCCCAAAATGCCTTTTTACAGCTGGTTTGTGTAACTCAGGAACACACATTGCATTTTGTTAGTATGTCTCGTAAATATTTTAAATCTAGGACCATCTCTCACCCTATCCCTGCTCACTTCTTCATCACACTTTGACTATTAAAGAGGTTAGAGCAGCATCCTATGGAATATCCACATGTTGGTATTGTGACTCACATTTTATTTAAAAAAATGTTTTTAATGTTTATTGATTTTTGAGAGAGAGAGGGAGAGAGAGACAGAGAGAGAGAGAGAGACAGAGACAGAAAGAAAGAGAGAGAAAGCATTCGTGGGGGAGGGGCAGAGAGAGGGGAAGAGAGAGAATACCAAGCAGGCTCTGCGCTGACTCCCCATGCGAGGCTTGAACTCACAAACAGTGAGATCACGACCTGTGCTGAAATCAAGAGTCAGATCCTTAACCAACTGAGCCACCCAAGCGCCCTTTGTGACTTACATTTTAAAGGACCACTCTTGCTTGTGTGCGGATAATAGACTTCCTTGGATGGGAGCCAAAAGGCCATTTTGAGGGGGGGGGTGGTATTGTACTAAGAACAAACTCTAAGCCCACAAAGACAAGAGCACAAGAATGGAAACAATAGGGGGAAATGGTTGGTCAACATGCTGGGAGGATGAAAAGCTGATAGACAGCCCAGTCAGTCATATCAGAGTAGAAGCAGCTGACTCCGAAGAGATTATATACATCGGTGATACCACGAGAAGCAAGCCAGAGAGGCTCAGTGACTGGGGGACCTGGTAATGCAGAAGGCAAAGAGAAGGCTGAAAACAACAAGTTTGGTTGATAATGACACTTAGGCATCTCCTCCAGAAAATACTCTGCCTGCTCCATCTCCTTCAGTGAGGATCACCAGTTGGCAGCCCTCTCTATGACAACAGAACTTCCATAAAGCTTTTTGGTGACTCACTCTTTAATAAGAAGAGACAAAGATTCAATAAGTTGAAGAAAGCCTCCAACACAAAAGACAGAATAAAGCAAAAGGAAAACAAGAACTTGGGGGAGACAAGGACAATGCAGGGAGCAGAATAACACAAATAAAAATGTCCCATCCATACTTGATATTCTCAGAAGAGTAAGAGAGGAGATTGTGAATGCATAAAAAGAAAACAATACTATAAAAAGCAACAGAGTGGGGCGCCTGGGTGGCTCAGTCGGTTAAGCGTCTGTCTTTAGCTCAGGTCATGATCTCTTGGTTCGTTAGTTCAAGCCCCACATCAGGCTTTCTGCTCAGCAGAGCCCGCTTCAGATCCTCTGTCTGCTTCTCTCTCTGCCCCTCCCCTGCCGGCTCTCTGTCTCCCTCAGAAGTAAATAAACATTAAAAAAAAAGGCAACAGAGAACAAGATGGAGCTTTGAGAAATCTAAAGTATGGTAGCTAGAATAAAAATAATTTAAATGGAAATACTGGAAGGAATAGTCTAGGAAATTCTTCCAAAAATAAAAAGATAAAGGCAGAAAATAGAACACTTTTTAAAAAATTTATTTATTTGTTTTGAGAGAGAGCATGTGCAGAAGGAGCCGAAAGAGAGGGAGAGAGAGAGAGAGAGAGAGAGAGAGAGAGAGAGAGAATCCCAAGCAGGCTCCACACTGTCATCCCAAAGCCCGATGCAGGGATCAAACTTACAAACCATGAGATTGCCACCTGAGCTGAAATCAAGAGTCAGACGCTTAACTGGCTGAGCCACCCAGACGCCCCACAAAGAACATTTTTAAATTAAGGGACAATCCAAGAGGTCTAAAAGCCAATGAACTGGAGTGTCAGAAAGAAAGAAAAAATAAAATGGAGGGAAGGAAATTATGAAAGAAATATTACAAAGAAATTTCTCAGACCTGAAGGACATGAATGTCCAAATTGAAAGGGTCTATTGAGCGTCTGGCACAATGACTAGAAATTTTAGAACATTAGGAATGAAAAGAAGAACATAAAAACTTCTTGAGGGGAAAAAAGATTGCATGCAAAGAATTAAGGATCAAAAATGTAGCAGACTTCTAACAACCTGTATCTCTCAAAATATTGAGACAAAGGTAACTTCTAGCCTAGAACTCTCCATTCTGCAAAATTATCATTCAACAGTGATGTTAAATTAAAGGCATTTTCAGATATACCAAACTTCACCATTTTATCTCCCATGTTCCCTTTCTCGGACAGCTACTAGAGGATGTGCTCCAGCAAAATGAGGAAGTTAAGTCAGAGAAGAAGACATCACATCTGGGGAAAAGAGATCCAACACAGAAAAGAGATCAAGTGCAGAAAGGAAGCCCTGGGATAGGATCTGAGCCCAAGCTCAAGGGAGCAGTCCACAGTGGAGCAGGAGGCTAGAATGCTCTAGGAGAGACTCTGGTAAAACAATGGCACTGAAAAAAAGAGACATTTGACATATTATCTGCTTACCCACGTAGAAAATTGTCCAACAGGGGCTGTTGAAGGTCAAAGAAACCATGCAAATAAAAAAAAAAAGAATGAGAGCCTTATCAACTCCAGGTAAAAATAAAGCCTACATGAGAAAGGAAATGTCACATGGTACATTACTTGACTCAGTAAAGAACAGTATTTACTCAGTCATAATAAGCAAACATTGAATACTGATTTCACTGATAATTACAATATAACTCTATTAGCATGGCTTAGGAGCATAAACAACTACAGAAAGGGGAGCTGTTTAAGAAAGGTCAATTTTTATCTACCACAATAGAAAATGAACGGGTAATCCCTAAACTTACACATCAAGAATATTGAGGAAGAGAAGTTTAAGCAATTGGAACAGGTGTCAGCAAATGATGTCCCACTGGCCAATTCTGGTTTTGTAAATAAGGTTGTACTGGGATATGTCTACACCCACTCATTTACCTACAGCTGCTTTGTAGCTACAAGAAGAGCTGAGCGGTTGCAACATACTGGCCCACAAAGCTGAAGATATTTCCTATGTGGCCCTTTATGGGAAAAGTTTGCACTCTTACAGAAAAAGTAAACCCCGGATTTATAATAATGGAGATAAATACATAAAAAAGTAGCCAGAAGGGTTAAAAGCGGTTGTTCTCTGATGCTTTTTGCTATAAGCCTTCAAATATTAGTTGGCTTTTTAAATATGTGCATTACTACTTTTGATAAAAATTTTAAAATGATTGTTTTTAAGGAGTTGTCCTGATGCCCAGGAGGGAGGCAGGGGACTGACATCAGGGTTCGTGCCTGAGCCTTGCCCTGCTGTCTCCTGCTCTTCGCCAGCTGTCCACCATCCCATCTAAATGGGGCTGAGTGAGTCAGAGCTGCCTGGCCAGAGCTTCACAGGAACTGGAACCAGTTCCTGATAGCAGACTTGGAAGGAACAGCTCTGGGACAGCCTCCTGCCTCAAGCCATCATTTGGTATTGTCAATATCATCAATGAGTGGCAGAGGAATATCATAGTGGTTTGAGTGGCTAAGAGCTCTACTGTTAGATTACCTAGCTTCATAAAATTCAGGTTCCTCCTCTAATTAGCTATGACCTGGACATGTTGTTTAATTTCACTAGGTCTTGGTTTTGTCACTGATAAATGGGGCTGATGATGCCTCCTTATGCGGTTGTGGTGATCTTAATTCAACTAATACATATGGGAGCACTTGGCACGGTGGCAGGTACATATAAGCCAACCGAATGTTAGCTATTTGTATTCCCAGTTTCACAGATGACACAGATGAGGTCCAGAGAGGGAAAGTGGCATACACAATGTCACACAGCACATTGGAGACAGAAGCAGGACTAGGGCCTGGGACTCCTTTGTCTCAGTGCGATACTCTCCCCTGGCGCCACTCTAAGTTGCTTATATGCATAAAGCACCTCTGGAAAGATACACAAGAGATGAACAACACTGGCTACCTATGGGCAGGTGGAGACAGAGTGCAAGGGAGGGCTTTATTTTCACTTTAAAATTTACAAACCACGTGACTGTATTACTAACACAAAAACAAGGACACACATAGATTAACTTTATTTAGTCAATCTCATTTATTTATGAGATTAACAGTGCCTTTCTCATGGTGGAGATCAAATAAGATAACAGACATTTATCTATATTAAAGAGGTATCCAGAAGTAAGAGGTTATTACTAGCAATCATGGTGCTTTTTATTAAAAGGAAACTTTTCTCTAGATTTGTGGAACAAACTGTGGGAAGGGGCACAAATTTCACTAGCCAGGGTCTCCTCTTTGAAGGCAGAACGGGTTTCCTTAGCCACAGGTGGAGCCATCTTGGAGTGCAATGGAAATTTCCACCTTGGCACCTTGCAAATGAAAGGTCCCCTTCCCCCCAAACTGGCTCTCCCAAACTCAACTCTTTGCACCCAGGCCCCAATTTGGACAACTCTTCTGGAAAACATGATTAAGCCTGAAAAACCTGGGGGTTTTATTGGGGATGACAGTGAGGGCCACAGTTTGTTTTTCAAGGGAGGGAACTAAGTCCCAGAAATAGCTGAGCCCGAGCTGGCAGGCGGCTGGCAAAGAGCAGGAGGCTCCAGGGCAACGCTTCCAGGCCATGTTGACTTTGGACGGGCTGCTTGAGCATTGTAAACAATTGCAGAAATGATTTCCTACCCTGGCAAAAGTCTTGTTTGGACAAGGGGTTCCCCCCCCCCTTCTTTAAAAGGCAGTTTTATCATTTGTTTGCAAAAATGCTCAATCCCCTCTTTCTTTTCTTGTTCCCTCTGTGGCTCTGGTCTCCCCCAGAGCCAGATGAAAAATCTTTGTGTTTCTTTAATGTTAACCAAACCCCCATTCCTCCTTTTTAAACTGTTCCAGGTCTGTTGGACAAATACTCCCCGGCAACAGGACTTACAAGGGTCTGTTAAGGATTTTGTTAGGCTGGAGTCTTTAGCCAGAGTGACTTAAAATATTTTTTTTCTCCTTGTTTATTACATTTTAAACTCCTAGCACAATAAAAGCTGCACACAAGGATTGGGAAAGCAATAAAAATGCAACTTATAATGTCTTGGCCTGAGCTAGCTAACGCTCCATCTAGACACTGATGTAACAGATTTGGTCTCACACACCCTCCCAAGATGTCAGACGAGGAAATAAAATGGGCTGTCTATAAGAAAGAAAGCATAGGGCAGGACTGGGAGCCTGTCTGACTGCTGGCCAGGGTGGGGCTTCTGAGAGGCTGGGAGATGGACTGCACGTTCTGAAAATCCACCAGAATCCTGAGCTGTTTCAAAAGAAGGAATACTGTGCTCTTGACCACCCAGGGACAAGGGCAACCACAGAGCCCATGAAGAGTGCTATGCTAACCTACATACCGCCTGTCACCTAGCTTCAAATGGGAGAGGACAAAAAGAGGAAGAAAGAATGGGGAGGGGTAGGGGGTTGAAAGAGAGAAAAGGGACAGGAGGTATGGGGTGCTTGGGGGAGAGGTTGCATCACCCAGCCAGAACAGAAGCTGGCTCAAACTGGGTAATTGAGGGAAATTTCATGAAGAGACAATTGACAAGGTTTAGGCAAGAAGTGAGGGAAACCAAAAGGGACAGAGCTGCACCGGAACTAACAATAGCAGGGAGCTGTCCCATCCCCAGGCTGGAACGCCCCCCCCACCCCCCAAAGGTGTCACACAGGAAGTGAAATCCTTCTCATTCATTCCATCAACAGGAAATCTACCACTCTATTTGAAGACATGAGAAAAACAGCCAAAAGATGAATCCAAATTAAGAATTGACATAAGAGGAAACTGAGGTATAAAAAGACTCGTGGTAAGCATTACATCTATTTAAACATACACGTAAACACTCTTTTTATTTATTTTTGAGAGAGAGACAAGAGTTCTAGTGGGTGAGGGACACAGAATCTGAAGCAGGCTCCAGGCTCTGAGCTGTCAGCACAAGAGCCCAAAGCGGGACTCCAACTCCTGAACCTCGAGATCATAACCTGAGCTAAAGTTGGTGCTTAACCAACTGAGCCACCCACGCACCCCTGAACATTCTTAACTGTAATAATTATGTTGACCAGGAAAATAATACAAGTGTTAGAATTATCATTTAAAAAAAAAAAGGGGGCACCCGGGTGGCTCAGTCGGTTGGGCGTCCGACTTCGGCTCAGGTCACGATCTCGCGGTCCGTGAGTTCAAGCCCTGCGTCAGGCTCTGTGCTGACAGCTCAGAGCCTGGAGCCTGTTTCCGATTCTGTGTCTCCCTCTCTCTCTGAACTTCCCCCGTTCATGCTCTGTCTCTCTCTGTCTCAAAAATGAATAAACGTTAAAAAAAAAAAAATTAAAAAAAAAACCTTGAAAATGCTTTTTGTTGTTGTGTTTATTGTTGTTGATAAAAAAAATCCCAAAATTGTCACAAAAAAGGAGGTGGGGGGGGAATAGAAGAAAAAGAAACAGATATTTGCTTGTTTGTTTGCTTGTTCGTTTTTATTGTGGTAAAATATCCATAACATAAAATCTACCATTGTAATGATTTTTAAGTGTATGGTTCCTTGATATTAAGCACATTGACACTGCTGTGCACCCATCACCACCATCCATCTCCAGGACCTTTCCATCTACCCCAGCTGAAACTTCCTATCTGTTAAACACTAGCTCCCCATGCCCCCTCCTCCCAGCCCTGCAATCACCATTCTGTCTCTATGTATTTGACTACTTTAGCAACCTCATGTAAGAGGAATCCTACAGTATATTTTTCTTTCTTTTTCTTTCTTTCTTTCTTTCTTTCTTTCTTTCTTTCTTTCTTTCCTTCCTTCCTTCCTTCCTTCCGAGAGAGAGGGTGTGGCAGAGAGAGAGAGAGAGAATCCCAGGAGGGGCAGAGAGGAGAGAGAGAGAGAGAGAGAGAGGCAGAGAGAGGGAGAGAGAGGAAGAGAGAGAGAGGAGAGAGAGGGAAGCAGGGCTCACCCGAAGCAGGGCTCCTGTTCACCCTAAGCAGGGCTTAAGCTCACCCAGAGCGGGCCATGAGTTCACCCAGAGTGGGGCTTGAGCTCACCCGATGCAGGACTTGAACTCACAAACCATGAGATCATGACCTGAGCTTGTCAGATCCTTAACAACTGAGCCCCCCAGGCACCCACATTTCTCCTTTTCTGACTGGCTTCTTTCACTTGGCATAATGTCTTTGGGTTTATCCCTGTTGTGGCGTGTCTCAGAACTTCCTTAGTTTTAGGGCTAAGTAATATCCATTACATGCATGGCCCGCATTTTGCTTATTTCTTCATCTGTTGATGGACACTTGGGTTGCTTCTGTCATTTGGCTACTGTGTACGACGACACTGCCATGACAATGGGTGTACAAATATCTGTTCAAGTCCCTGCTTTCACTCACTTCTTTTGGATACACAACCGGAATTGGGATTACTGGATCATATGGCAATGCTTCATTTAATTTTTTGAAGAAATGGCCATCCCATTTCCATAGCAGCTGCGAGAGAGATTGTTTAAATCACTAATAACTCCATTTTTCTTAGGAGAGAGAAAATGACATCGTTTCCTTTCTGAAAATGACGAATTGAGAAATGTTAGTTAAACATGATTTAAAATGACAAGGATGACCACCAGGAGAACTAAAAATAGTCTGACTACTTTCCAAATTGCCCGAAAGCGACGCACAAAAACAGACCACACAGAGGATAAAACAGAGAACACAAAATGTTACAGAAGTGGACTAAATCAATGTGTTATAGGGATGAATAAAACTAATATAAAACTAACAAAACTTGGAAGAAAACTTAGAAAGTCATCTCTTAACTGACTTCTGAATTAAAGAAGAAATCAAAACAGTAACTGAAGAATATTTAGAAAACACTGTATATAAAGGTCTATGACCTTGAAAACATGCCCAGTGATAGATGCCAGACACAAAAGGCCACATATTATACAATTCCATTTACATAAAATATCCAGAACAGGCAAATCCCTAGGGACAGAAAATAGATGAGTGGTTGCCAGGGACTGGGGGAGACAGAATGGGGAGTGGCTTTTTAATGGACATGGGGCTTCCTTTTGGGGGTGATGAAAATGTTCTGGAACTAGTGCTGATGATTGCACAACATTGAAAATGTACTCAATGCCACTGAATTGTACACTTTAAAATGGCTTAAGTGGTAAATTTCCTGTCGATGTATATTCACCCACAATGGAAAAAAAAAATCTATGGAAAGAGGGACTTATGTTTCCATGGATGGTAGACTGGATAATGCCTACCAGACTGAGGACAATTAGAGACTTTGGACAGGATATGAAACGCATCTGATTGGAGGACTGAAGATCCAACAGGCAATGAAAAATTATAGGGTCAACATTCAGAAAAAGGAAATGTGGAGTTCGTCTTTCCACAGTGGGCATCAGACAAGTCCACAAGAGGCAGATGAGAGGGGGAGAAGCCGAATGGAATATCTAACAGCCTTCTGGGGCTGGGGATAAAAACTAGAGTCTGTTCTGACATCAGCTGGCGTACTGCAATACAGTTCAGATGATGACCACCTGGAATTTGCATCAAAGTTCCCAAATCCACTGAAAAAGCAGAGGGGTCTACCTAGTAGGGACCCCGCCTTGGCACCCCTGCGTTGAGTATGAGCACACACTCGTGAGGGCCTTCCGCCAGCGCTTCATGCTGGTGTCTGCTCCCATTTTAGACAACCATTTTAAGCACCCATTCCAGTTCTCTATCAAACTATAACTCTGAGGACTCTTCACATAGAAAACAAACTGAGAGTTGATGGAGGAAGGTGGAGGTGGGGGGGGGGTGGTGAAGGGTCAGATGGGTGATGGGTACTAAGGAAGGCACTTGCTGTGATGAGCACTGGAGGTTGTAGGTAAGTGACGAATCATTGAGTTCTACTCCTGAAACCAATATTGCACTGTATGTGCACTGTATAGAATTTAAATAAAAATTTTAAAAAAAACGAAAACAACTATGACTCTGAGGAGGAGATCTCTCTGCCCATTGTTGGACATTATGGGCTATAGAGCATGTTCCTTGGTCTGAAGACATGTGACGTGGAGGCCCAGACTCGTGGAGTGTCTTCAGTTCCGGTTTTTCTATTTTTTTTTTTAAAGTTTTATTTATTCTTGAGACAGAGAGAGACAGAGCATGAATGGGGGAGGGTCAGAGAGAGGGAGACACAGAAGTGGAAACAGGCTCCAGGCTCTGAGCTGTCAGCACAGAGCCCGACGCGGGGCTCGAACTCACGGACCGCGAGATCGTGACCTGAGCCGAAGTTGGACGCTCAACCAACTGAGCCACCCAGGCGCCCCTAGTTCCGGTTTTTCTACAGCACTCTGAGCGTTTCTCTCTATTGCTTGGTAGGCAAAGCCCGGGCGGAGTGAGTATTTGCTCTTGCCAGGACCCATTTGCAGCTGCCCAGGGCCACCAGTACCAGGCCCACTTAGCAGCTACGTTCAGGGCCTTCTCCCCAGGAAATCTTCCCCAGTGCCATCTGCAATCTCTGCCTCTCTTGTTGGCAGATGGAACTGTTGTTATTGGCACTCCACGCCTCAGAGGGTACGAAAGGAATATGGCTAAATTCAGCCCGCATCTGCATTGTTGCAGCCCCGGATGTCTATTTATTTCACGGACCTACGTGGCTGCCTCAGATGAGCACACCAGGATATCTATTCACTGGCTCCAGTGACCTGCTGATCCTGAAAGGGAGTTCTTCTAATGCTGTTCTAACTGTATTTTCTTACACTCGGTATTTGTCTGTCTGGCACCCATTCATCTCAGGGCCAAACTAACAGCCCCAGTTGTTTACAGCTCGCCTGCCACCTGTAGCCCATACTCTGAACACCTCTTTGTCTTACTCTCACACACCACACAACGTCCCCTGCCCTGAACCACCCAGGGCCAGGGACCAGGCAACTGGGAACAGCCCCTGTGCCCCGGAGCCCGCCTGAACTGTTCAAACTAGCCAACCCTAAGCTAGTCACCCTGTCCTGCCTTGCCTTGCCTTCCCCATGGAAACCCTAATAAAGGCGGTGGCCTGTGTCTTCCCTTCATTCCTTTCTGCCCCCCCCAACACTGGTGCTTCTCCATGTGTTACACCTTGTGAGGCGTAACACACCTCCTCTCGGGAAATGTAAGTAATAAAAATATTCCATTGGCATCAGCCTCTAAGTGTCATCACTCAGTCACCTTTACAAATCACAACTGAGCACAAGCAAGATGGACATCAACATGTTCCACTTTAATGCACCCCTCAAATTCCCATGGTGGTTTTCACAGGGCTGTGCCCCCTATGGGCATCCCTTTATTTTATTTTTTTTAAAGACTTTATTTTTTTATTTGTTTTCCAAATGTTTACGTATTTTTGAAAGAGAGAGAGAGGGAGGCAGAGAGAGACAGAGACAAAGGATCCGAAGCAGGCTCTGTGCTGATGGCAGAGAGCCGGATGCAGGGTTTGAACCCACGAACTATGAGATCGTGACCTGAGCCAAAGTCAGACACTTAACCGACTGAGCCTCCCAAGTTCCCCAAATATTTAATTTTTTTTAAGTAATCTCTACACCCAACATGGGGCTCAAACTTACAACCCTGAGGTCAAGAGTTGCATGCTCTACTGACTGAGCCAACCAGATCCTCTATGCATCCCTTTAATAGGCCAGTTTTCCATTGCCCTTCTGCTTGACCATATGGCCAAGCCATTGACCACTGCCCCAATGAGTCAGTAAAAATTCAAAAAGGGGCAAATAGCATGTAACTCAGTCCACTGAGCTGATTTGTTTTTAACCATTTTTCAGTCAGAATGGCAGCCTTCCAAGCAGGATGCTGTTCCATTCACCTTGGAACTTCCATCCATAAACCAAGAAGCTCTTTGTTGGTTAGCAGAGAGCTGTTCACCACCTGGGCACAGTCCATGTAGCAATAGGTTCCGGCAGCTTCTCAGATGATTCCAAAGTCAGTCTTAGGGCAAGAGTCTACCTGCTTGTGAATGTGCCAAGTAACTCTTTTATTCCCTCAGAACTTCATCAAAGAACTAGAAACCATAAAAAAGGACCAAACGGAAGTTCTAGATATTAAGAATACCATAACCAACAAATAAGAAATGAGTGTGTGGAATTAATGGCAGAGGAGACAAAGCTGAGGAGAGAATTAATGTACTAAAAAATAGAACTGAAGAAATATCCAGATTGTATGGAGAGTCAAAATTCGATGCAATATAGAAGTAAAACAAGCAATATACTAAAAAGCCTTAACATACATGTAATTAGAGTCCTATACATGAAGAAGAAGAAAGTCACACAGAAACATATGTGAAGAGACAATTGCTCAGGAGGTTCCAGACCTGATGAAAGATATCAAGTCACAGATGTAAGAATTACTACAAACTCGCAAAGAAGGTATGAAACAGAAAGCCACACCTAGACAAATCACAAACTCGGGCACAAAGAAAATCTTTTATTTTTCAATTTTTTTAAACATTTATTTATTTTTTGAGAGAGAGAGAGAGACAGAGTGTGAGAGGGAGAGGGGCAGAGAAAAGGGAGTCAGATTCTAAAGCAGGATCCAGGCTCTGAGCTGTCAGTACAGAGCCTGACGCGGGGCTCAAACTCACGAACCATGAGATCATGACCTGAGCCAAAGTCGGATGCTTAACCAACTGAGCCGCCCAGACACCCCCAAAGAAAATCTTAGAACAGAAAAGAGACAGCTTTCCTTTGAAGGAGCAATAATTAGAATGACATAAAAAAATCTCAACAAACCAATGAAATCCAAGATACAATTATGATGCGATCATTGGAGAGCTGAAATACTACACCCAACAGAAACACTCATCAAGATTGAAGGCAAAGTAAACATTTTCAGACAAATACAAATTCAGAGACTTCATCACCAACAGATTCGATTCAAAGGGAACCCGAAAGTGTGTTCCTTAGGCAAATGGAAAAAAGATATCAGATGGAAATACTGAGATGCAGGAAGAAATGAAGAGCAACAAAATAAGCAGGAAAATAGATAAATCTAACTGACTACTGATTGGCAAGAAAAAGGAGGAGGAGGAGAAAGACAAGGAGAGAAGCAGAAGGAGATCTTGTGAAGTCTGAAATATATTTGGAGTGGTCTAAATAAAGCGGTAAAACTACCAAATAACACTAGACTTTGGTAAGTCACTGATTCATTTGTAATCATTGGGGTGACTGCTAACAGAAAAATTAAAAAGTATATAATTTTCAAGCTAATAGAAGGTATACGTAGAATGATAAAATATATCATTCTAACATAGACAAATAAACCAATAAATAGAATCAGAATCACATTTATTTGGTCACCTATCTAACGGCAAAGGTACCATGGCAGTACACTAGGGAAAGAAAATATTTTAATATACAGCGTCAGGCTAATTGAACGTTTATATGGAAAAAAGAATTTTGTTCTCTATCTCAGGTCACACATGAAAAATAATTCCGACTGCAGATCTAAATATAAATGGGGGCGGGGGGAAGCTCCTTTTAGAAAGAAACATAAGAGAACATCTTCACAATCTTGTAGTATGTAAAGATTTTTTAAAACGGGACCAAAATAATGAGCTGACTATCTAGGGAGAAAGGATAGACTGGACTATATTAAGAATGAAAGTGGCTTCTAGATGAAAGTTAGTCAAATGGCAAACCATGGTATGTAAGAAGATATTTTCAATAAGAGAGGATGTTTTTATCTGGCCAGAATACATTTAAAAGCCCTACAAGGCAATAACAAAATAACAGAAAATGAATAGCCACTTCACAATAAATTATATTCCAGTGGCCAACAGACACAGAAGAGGTACTTAACTCCACTAGTCATGAAGGAAATACAGATTAACATCACTAGATATTTCACACTATCTCCAGAATTGACTAAAAAAAAAAAAAATAGGAAAAAAATCAGATAATACCAAGTGTTGCCAAAAATGTGGAACAAACAGAACTCTCAGAAATTGCTGGTAAGAGTGTAAACTATCTATGGGAAAAATGTTCATCAGTATCTTGTAAGGCTGAAAATAAGGACCCAGTAATTCTTAGGTATATATATATACATCCACAGAAATGTTTAATGTTTACCTAAAAGGTACAGAATGTTCATAGAAGCACTATTCATATATCCTCAAACTGGAAACTAACCAAATGCCCATTACCTGTAGCACAGATAAATCAAACATGGCATATTCACACAGAATTTCTCTACAGCGATGAGAACTGACAGACGTGCGACAAGATCGTCATGAACAGAACTGTGCCCCCCGCAAATTCATATGTTGAGGTCCTAACCCCCAATGTTACTACATACAGAGTTAGTAACATCTTTTAAGAGCTCCATGAGGTCATAAAGGTATGGGGTCCTCATCTAACAGAACTGGTGTCCTTCTAAGAAGAGGAAGAGTTGCCAAGGATGCACATGAACAGAGAAACATGAACAGAGAAAAAGCCATGTGAGGACACAGTGAGACAATGTCATCTGCAAGTCAAGGACAGGTACCTCAGGAGAAATCAAACCTGAAAATCTCAATCTTGACCTTCTAGCCTCCAGAACCATGAGAGGATAAATTTCCATTGTCTAAGTCCCCCAGAATGTAGTATTTTGTCATGGCGGCCCTAGCAAACTAATATGGTATGGATACAACACATTTTGTTTTCCATTACCAGTTGGTGGCATTTGGGTTGTTTCCACTTTGGGGCTATGGGAACAAAGTCGCTATGAACATTCAGGTACAAGTTCTTGTGTGAACATGTTTCCATTTCTCTTGAATATATTTTGAATATATTTTGAGGTGTAATCCTCGGTCATATGGTAGCTCTGTGTTTTAACAAGTCAAATGTTTAAAAATCCATAAAGATAAGAGCAGGAACTCTTGCAGCAAAAATAATAATAATAAACTTAAGATACATAGGATGATCAAAATATAGAAGACTGTTCTGTGAAAACATTGATAACATGTAAAGGCCCCTGGGAAAACTGATAAAAGAGAGAAGGCATTAATTATCAATATTAAGAATGAGAAAAAGACATAGCTACAGATCCTATAGACATTATAAAGATAAGACGATGAACATGGGGCGCCTGGGTGGCGCAGTCGGTTAAGCGTCCGACTTCAGCCAGGTCACAATCTCGCGGTCTGTGAGTTCGAGCCCCGCGTCGGGCTCTGGGCTGATGGCTCAGAGCCTGGAGCCTGTTTCTGATTCTGTGTCTCCCTCTCTCTCTGCCCCTCACCCGTTCATGCTCTGTCTCTCTCTGTCCCAAAAATAAATAAAAAAACGTTGAAAAAAAAATTTAAGATAAGACGATGAACAACTTGTGTCTTCAAATACATTAAAAATTTGAGTTTGAGACAGCAGCTACACAACTACCACTTACAAAAACCAACAAAAGGAATAGAACATCTAAATAGTACTATATCTATTAAACAAGTGGAATTCATAATTTGAATCTTCCAACAAAGAAAACTCCAGTCCCAGATGGCTTCACTGGCAAATTCTAATAAATATTTAAGAAGGAAAATTGTCGTGATTATACATACTGTTTCAGAAAATAGAAGAGAGGAAACGTACCCCAAACTCAAAGTATGAGGCCAGCATCACCTTGTTACTGAAACCTACCAAGGATATTAGAAGAAAGGAAAAGTATAAATCAATCTTGTTAACAAACACAGATGCAAAAAAGTCCTAAACAAAATAACAGCAAAGTGAAGAATTCAACAATATATTAAAAAGATAATATATCCTGCGAGTTTGTGTTATCCTAAGGATGAAGGGTTGGTATAAATGTGAAATTAATCATTAAAACTTGGGGCGCCTAGATGGCTCAGTCGGGTAAGCATCTGACTCTTGATTCCTGCTCAGGTCACGATCTCACGGTTCATGAGTTCGAGCTCCTCCTCAGGCTCTGCACTGATAGTATGGAGCTTGTTTGGGATTCTGTCTCCCTCTCTCTGCCCCTCCCCTGCTCGATCTCTTATCTCTTTCTCAAAATAAACATTTTTTTAAAAAATCATTAAAATTTATGGTATGAATGGAATATAAGAGTCCTATAATAATGTGATAAATTTTTCAATCTAAAAAGTAAATTCAAAATTAAATTAAAAGTTTTAAAAAATAGTAAAACTCAACATCCATTGATGGTCATCCACCCTCATACAGACTCTTATGCTTATTAATTTCATGCCCACTCTTCCTAAGTTCCCCATTCTTCCACTGCGACCTCAACCTCCGGTCCACCCTCAGCAATATCCCCTAAATCCTCAGTCTCCTCTCCAAACATTCATTTCCTCTTCTTGCCTTCATTGAAATCTGGTTCTGCCTGAGAACATTGCTTTTCTTACAGCCCTCTCATGTAGCCGCTGGGTGTTCTCCTTTACCCCACAGATCACAGGCCCAGGGTGGGGGAGGGGTCCTCCTTACTCTCCTTTGGCTTTTCTAGACTACTGATCCTTCTTTTTTCTCTACAAAACCACTATTCCCTTGAAGTTCGTTTCCTTAGACTAAACCAGCCCCTATCCTTCTTGTTGAAGCCTTCTCGGCCTGCCGGCTACTGCCCCTCACTCGCTGTAGTATCTTCACCATGAGTATCTCACCATTCTTTGTGATTTCACCCAACATCTATCAAAGACTATACAACACCCTGGCTTTTCAGGTTCTGTATTACTTGTCTGTTATAAGAGCTACGTTTTATTATGGGTTAATATGTGCCAGGTTCTAAACTGTGCTAAATACTCTACGTGTATCAGCTCCATTAATCTTCACAATAAGCACAATTATTATTTCCATTTCACAGATGAGGAACCAAATCATAGGGAATTAAGAACTTCATCCCGGGGTCACCCAGTAAGTAAGTGGGGTGTCTGGGATTCGAACACAAGACTCAGGCAGCCAAGCCTGAACTACAAGATACTGTCAAGTGTAGACCAACCAGTTGGGGTAGGCTTAGGAGGTCAGAATCCAGGACAACAATCTATTTGCTTAACAATAGAGGCTGGTTAAATAAACTGTGATAGAATCTTACGTAGCCATTAAAATGATGATCTGTATCTGTGTTTACAATACCGAAACCCATTCATAATGTGATTGAAAAAAAGCAAGCTGGAAAATAGTGCAATAAACCTGCACATGAACGTTTATAGCAGCCTGTTCACAACTGCCCAAAACTGGAAGCGACCAAGATGTCCTTCCAAAGGTGAATGGATAAACAAACAGTGGTACATTCATACAATGCAATATTATTCAGCATTAAAAAGAAATGAGCTATTAATCCATGAAAAGACATGGAGGAAACTTAGAAGCATACTGTTTCGCCCAAGAAGCCAGCCTGCCACAGGGAAGGACAGCTAAGTACTTACTGTATGACTAACTATGTGACATTCTGGAAAAGGCAAAACTAGAGACTGTAAAAAGATCAGTGGTTGCACCAGGTCCCAAAGGGAGGGATGACTAGGTAGAGCCCAGGGGATTTTTTAGGGTGGGGGAAACTATTCTGTATGACACTGTAATGGGGGACACAGACATTACACATTTATCTGAACTTCGAACTTTACAGCACCAAAAGGAAAGCTTAATTAAGCTACGGGCTTAATGAATAATAGTGTATCAACACTGGTCCATCAGTTGTGATGAGTGTGCCACCCGAATGCAAGATGCTAATAAGAGGACAAACTGTGAAGATGGGGACAGCAGGTACATGGGGACAAGAGGTGCATGGGAACTCTGCACGATCTCAATTTTCTGTAAACCTAAAACTGCTCTGAAAACTAAAGTCCGTTCATTTAAAAACAACGGTATAATTGCATGCTCCCTTTCCACGTTAATATACGTCTGTGTCTTTTGTGCACAGGGAAGTCTGGAAGGACGTAATCAAAATTAATAGCAGTTGTCTACGAGGGGTAGGATGCACGGAGATCTTTTCTCCTAGTTCTACTTGTCCTATTTTCTTAACAAAAGCATGCATTAATTTCTTATGAAGGAGTAAAGTGAGGCCGTGGGGGCAGCCGGGCCAGCGCCCAGCGCGCCCGGGAGCCGGCGCTGCCAAGGCAGGGCGCCGCGGGGAATGCAGCTTAGCTCCGAGCCCGCCGGGGCCGACGCCAGCCTCTGCATCTGCTCCGCCCCCCGCATCCCTCGGCCTTTTGAGAGTCGGGTCGGGGAGGTTAAGAAAGGGAAGAGCGAATTCCTACGGTGCAATCGCGTCTGCACGCGCGCTGGGCAGGAAGGCCGGAGGGGCCGGGGGTGGGGTGGGGGGGGGGGGGTTGGAGGGGCCGGAGGGGCTCCGCGGGGCTCGGCCGGGGGCCCGCAGACGCGCTGCGCAGCTCCGGGGGCGCGGCCGGCCTTCAGTGGGCTGGAATGTTCCCGCGGCGCAGTGTACTTTGTTCTGAGGCTGGGGGAGGGTGCAGCGGGGGCAGGGCTCCAGGGCCCCTGGGACTTGGAGGGCGGCCAGCTTTCCGTTCCCAGGGCGCCTTCCCGGGGGGTGGGGAGTGGAGGGAGAGGAGCTGTCTAGTTCCCAGGCTGGGCAGCTGCGGGGCACTGACGGAACCCCTGGATTCCAGTGCCGGCCCTACCACCCACTAATGGCATGCTTCTGGGGTCGGGGCTCAATGCCTCTGGGCCTCAATTTCCTCATCTACAAAATGGAGATAATAATAATAGTACATAGTTATTGTCTGGCATTGTTGTAAAGCGCTCTGCATGTGCTCATGCCTCATAACTACCCTTTGAGATAGGTAGTACTGTTACTAGAATAACATCATTATCCTATTAGAATAATACTCCCTCACTTTCCAGGCCCTTTGGACAGCTCAGATGCTCTGGCTGTAGAGAGCCTAGCTCAGCCTCTTCCTACCAGGTAGTGTGAAATGCGCGTTGTTACTACTTTCACCTTAAAAATGAGAAAAGAGGGGTGCCTGAGTGGATCAGTCGGTTGAGCATCCGACTTCGGTTCAGGTCATGATGTTACAGTTCCTGAGTTGGCTCCCCACGTGGGGCTCTGTGCTGACAGCTCAGAGCCTGGAGCCTGCTTAGGATTCTGTGTCTCCCTCTCTCTCTGCCGCTCTCGGGCTCCCACTCTGTCTCTGTCTGTTTCTCTCTCTCTCTCTCTCAAAAATAAACATTTAAAAAATTAAAAAAAAAAAAAAAAGGAAAGAAATGCTCAGGGAGGTTAAGCAACTTGCCCAAGGGCACACAGCTGCTCAGTGGCCATCCTGGATACAAACGCCGCTGGTAGTCTGCCAGAAAGCCTCCACTCTTAAATGCTGCCTCCCTACTGCCAGTCTCAGGAAGCCCTTAAAATCTGTTTATTTGCACATACTGCAATCCATGCAACAATCTGGAGGAAGTATTACTAATAATAATTACTACTAAGTAATGATAATGATCATCAACTGAGGGCTGTAATTCTCACAACACCCCATGAGGTAAGCACCACTATTACTATTCTTATTTTAGAGATGAAGAAATTGAGGCAGAGCTCACCAAAGCTTAGCTGTTGGCTACTTTCAAAATATTTTAGAGGGAGGCAGACCCTTCCAGATTTTGAGCACAGAGGCTAGCTTGGAATGACAGTGCTTCCTTCTGCAAATGTGAGAGGCAACCTTGCCTGGTAATCCGAGGAGCTCTGGAGAGTGTGATGAGTCTCAAATGATACCTAATGCCAGCTAAGCTCCTCTCTCCTGGGTGGGCTACTTCCGGGAGCCCAGCTGCCTAGTGCCTGAAACCACCGCCCCCCCCCACCCCCAATCTCCGCAGAAGGCAGGTCAGGTCTGTGACTTAACCACGAAGTTCAATTTGTTTGAAGTTTGCTACGTAATGTTTTAAACCAAATAATTTTCAGCATTTTTGATAAGTGACATTTCATATTTGCTAATGGGGGTCAGCATGTGAACTGTTTTATTTTTTAATGATGACTATGTTTTCTCATTAAATGAAACAGAAAATTCCATACCCTATGTTTCTGCCATAATCTGCATCCTTGGTTTTCTGTTTATTAAGAGGGATTTTCAAAAGTTTGTTTAAGTGGCCTTACTGAGAGAGAGAGAGAGAGAGAGGAAGCGTTTGAGTCTCATTCCTGGGAGGTGAATGAAATCTGCTGGGATTTTTTTTGGTAGTCGCCCCACCTCACCCTAAGCCCTAGAGAATAAGGGGAATACACAGCTATGGATGACCCTTACTTTTAGAGCATCACAAATGACTACTGAAAACACCAAACTTGCCCTTCCTGTCTCCCAGGCTCGGCTGTGCTCTAGACTGTCACACCCTGACTCAGAAGAGGGAGGGACTGCTTGAAAAAGAAAAAAAAGTAGTCAATATATCATTTTTATTATGTAGGAAAATCTAAAAATCTGCCCAAAGAAGCATGTATTATGTGATTTGGATCTGAAATCTCATTATATTGCATGTGTGTGATGATCTTGGCATCTGTTAAAATTGTGGCTAAAAAGTGCACTCTGATCAGCTTGATTCTGAGAAAAATACATCAGCATGGATTCTACGTAACTCTCTGCCAAAAATCACTGCAGGGTCCTCGTGAGCTGTGTAGGAGAGAGGGATGGCTGAGGGCAAGAATGAGTGGGTGGATGATAGATAAATCCATCTATGGATGGGTGTGAACGGCTGAGGGCTGGAGAGATGGCAAGCCATTGCATTTGCTGGGCTCCAAAGGTCCTTGACCCACCACAGCACTGGCCATATGACTTCAGAGGGATTTGTCTACCTGTTGGTCTTCTCCATGAGATTTGGAGCTCCTTGAAGGCAAGGAGACAATTCTATCCGTTTTTGCTTCCTGGCTCCCTATCAGCACATCCATGGAGGTATTAGTTAGGATGTAGACGCGGCTGCTGTTGCATGTAACACCCCCCACCCACCCCTGCATGAGGGGCACCATGAAGTCCGCAGTGCAGCCCACAGAAGGGAAAGAGAGGAAGGGGCAGGCACACATGTCCTCTTCAAAGGCAGGACCTGGTAGTTTTACACACCACCCTCGCTCTCATCACAGAGGCCAGAACTTAATCATATGGCCACACCTTGCTGAAAGGATGCCTAGAAATTTTGTCTTATCCTGGGTGGCCTTGTGTCCACTTAAACTTTTTTTTTTTTTAGTATTTTTATTTATTTTTGAGAGAGAGAGAGAGAGAGAGCGCACACACAAGTTGGGGAGGGGCAGAGAGAGAGGAAGACACAGAATCTGAGCTATCAGCACAGAGCCCGATGCGGGGCTCGAACTCACCAACCGCAAGATCACGACCTGAGCCGATGTCAGACGCTTAACTGACTGAGCCACCCAGGTGCCCCAGCCTGGTGTCCATTTAAAAATCAGAGGTTTTCAAAATAGCAGAAACGGATAGTGGAAGGCAATTAATCTCCCTCTGCTACCTAAGTGAGCAACACATTCTTATTTGTTAAATGAATAAAAAGACGGAAATGAATCTGACACTGCAAGTCTATTCTGAGAAGAAAGAGCATGTGGAATCACATAGTTAAGTGGAAAAAAAAAAGCAAGCGGGGTTGGCAGATACAGTTATTGCTGTCCTTCTTTACCAAGAGACATTTCGAGGAGAGCGACAGTAGGCCCAGATTAGCTATTCCGCTTCCCAGATTCCCTCCAAGTGGCCACGTGACGCCATGTGGCCACTGAGATATCAGTGGAAGACAGCTGGAGATTTCTGAGAACGTTTTGCTTTAACACAGGCATACTTTTCCCTCGTTCTCCCTACTTCTTGGTTTCTGAAGTGCAGTCAACTCGTGACTGTGACTCAATGAACTGCACATTAAGTGTGAGGCAGCAGAAAGCAGGGACATGGCCGGACATTGACACTATTGTGACAATGCTGCCCGACCCTGCCTGCTTGCCTCCAGACTTCCCGCTCACGAGAAGTGGAAACTCCTACTTGGTTAAGTCAAGACAGTGGCCTTTCTGTTGTATGCAACCTAACCAATCCATAGATCCTATCTTGAAAATTCACTGACCGCGTAGAATATCCCTGGAAGGACACACAAGAACCCATAGCCATAGATGCACCTTTGGAAGAAATCATGAGCTGAAGGACAGGGGACAAGAAACCTACTTTTGTTTTCTTTCTTTTTCTTTCTTTCTTCCTTCCTTCCTTCCTTCCTTCCTTCCTTCCTTCCTTCCTTCCTTTCTCCTTCCTTCCTTCCTTCCTTCCTTCCTTCCTTCCTTCCTTCTTTCTTTCTTTCTAAGATTTTTAAGTAATCTACACCCAGCATGGGGCTTGAACTCACAACCCCAAATCAAGAGTTGTGCTCTACACCAACTGAGCCAGCCAGGTACCCCAAGAAACTTACTTTTCCTTTACAGGCTTATAATTTTGAATGTTGAATTGTTGGCATTTATATATTCAACCAGAAAGAGTTGAAATAACAACTTATGATGAGGAAAGTTGAAGGACACTGTTCATCCATGAATTTGATCTGCAGTCATATTACTGCATCACCTCATGACATTGTCACTGGTGGCACAGTTGTCCCAAGAAATTCATCTCATGGGGTTAATTTTGAAAATTATTTTTTAAAAATAAATTAGATGTATGCTATACTTCAGTTAAAGTGGGGTTTTGTGGGGGGACTTCTTTTGCCTTGTTTTATTTAAATCAGAGAGACCTAATTGTCTTTAAACTCAATCGTATCTCTATTGTTGTATCTTTTTTTTTTAATTTTTTAATGTTTATTTATTTTTGAGAGAGAGAGAAAGAGGCTAGCCGTGGTGGGGCAGAGAGGGAGGGAGACACAGAATCTGAAGCAGGCTCCAGGTTGTCAACACAGAGCCCAATGCAGGGCTCAAACCCACAAACCATAAGATCATGACCTGAGCCGAAGTCATACGCTCAACCCACTGAGCCACCCAGGTGGCATCTCTTAAACTAGGTGGAGAGTATACTATTGTCTTATTATTCACTGGATTTCTTTGATTGGAATATTTCCTATTTTGAAATTAATTAATTGTGAAAACTCAGAATGCATTCAAATATAATCAAGCTCAGTCGCTTGAATTACAATGCACTTTCTTGAGAAGCAGAAACAGGGCTGATACAGAGAACTACCAAAACTGCACATGACCCACAATTTATCTTATCCTGGCCTCAGCTAGTGGCGATTACCCTTGCCAGGGGCACCACAAATAGCGGTGAGGATTATGAATGATCTTGGTGCCTGGTAGTCATGATTCACAGACTTACTTTCATTTTCTTCTTAATTTTACCTATAGATAAATTCTTAATAGGGAAGGAGGCAGGGACGATGAATCAAACCCGAAGATTACATCCACATCTAGAAGGCACAGGAAAGAGCATGACCTGACGATCATTCCTATTAGGAGCCAGGTGGCAGTGACGATTACCAAATCAAAACCAAACAGATAGTACAAGGGCAACTTGTCATATTCATAGTCACATAGATAGAGATGATTGACTTCTGTGATCATTTTTAAAAAAATGTTTAATGTTTATGTATTCTTGAGAGAGAGACAGAGAAAGACAGAGAGAGAATAAGCAAGGGAGGGGCAGAGAGAGAGACACAGAATCTGAAGCAGGCTCCAGGCTCTGAGCTGTCAGCACAGAGCCTGAGGCAGGGCTTGAACTCAGGAACCTCGAGATCATGACCTGAGCCAAGTCCGACGCTTAACCAACTGGGCCACCCAGGCACCCCTTCTGAGATCATTTTAAACAGTAGGAGATTAACTCATGTTTATTCTGCAACAGTACATATGTGTTCCTTTCCTAATATTATCTATGCTGTGAAGACGGGAAAAATAAAATTTATTGAAAGATATATTTTAATTTAAATAAAGCTTCATATTTTAGAAATTGATTTGCTTATAGTTATGTACTTTCTCATATAGAATGTTGTTTACATGTCCTTAAGGGCTGATTTTACCACTCATATGTTTATAAAACACTTTTATAGGGGCATCGTAAGCATCTGACTGGCTCAGGTCATGATTTTGTGATTCGTGAGTTCAAACCCTGCATGGGGCTTTCTACTCTCAGTGCAGAGCCTGCTTTAGATCCTCTGTCCCCTTCTCCCTTTGCCCCTTCCCCACTCACACTCTCTCTCCCTCTCTCTCTCCCAAAAATAAATAAACATTTTAAAAAATGCTGTTATAAATATCATGCCAAAGAAAGTATGAGAGGCTATTTATTTAACTTCTCTACTAAATGTTTAGTATTTCTCAGAGAGGTTATGTCCATGAGACTGTACCTTGTATGTGAATGTCATTCATTATGTATGTCATTGGAATAAAATAGGTTGAAAACAAAAAGAAAAGTCCCACATTATCAATAAATTGTGTTTTTTTTAATGTTTATTTATTTTTGAGAAAGAGACAGAGACAGAGAGGCGAGTAGGGTAGGGGCAGAGAGAGAGGGAATCTGAAGCAGGCTCCAGGCTCTGAGCTGTCAGCACAGAGTCCAACATGGGGCTTGAACTCGTGAACCACGAGATCATGACCTGAGCTGAAGCCAAACACTTAACCGACTGAGCCACCCAGGTGTCCCAATAAATTCTAATAAAACTAATAATAGGATCAGCTGTAATTCAAAAGGGTCACTGAAGAAGATCAAAGCTGGCCTTCTGAGTATCAGTATGTGTGATAAATTATATATTTATTTTGTGCCAAGTCCAAGATCTTTACCATGCTACCCCTAAACCTAAATAAACAAACAAACAAATAATAAGGTAAAATTTCTGTTCTCATCTCATTGGGAGGTGACTTACTAAGGGACAGATACAAAGAAATAAATTTTTTAGAAGAACGCTGATATTTTGTTAGGCTATATTTGGACTTGATAATTAAGATGTGGGGGTCTTTTTGAAATAATTTTTTTTTATTTACAATAAACTGTAGAATTAAAAAACAGGATATCTATCTTCCAAATCACAGCAAGATAAAAGCAAGCAAAACACAGTCTGCATAATAGAAGACATGAAAAAGGTAATTAGAATGATAAACAAGTATGACTCATAAGCAAGATTACCAAAAACAAAATACATAATCTAAACAATACATGTAAATGAGTTAAATCTTCTATTAGAAGACAAAGACCCAAGTGCCTGGGTGGCTCAGTCGGGTAAGCATCCAACTCTTGATTTCGGCTGAGGTCATGATCTCATGGTTTGTTGGATTGAGCCCCACATTGGACTCTGTGCTGATGGTGCAGAGCCTGCTTGGCATTCTCTCTCTCTCCCCCTCTCTCTCTGCCCCTCCCCTGCTCATGCTCTCCCTCTCAAAACAAGTAAATAAACATTAAAAAAAAAGAATATGAAATTAGAATTGTAGTCACATCCTCTCACATCCCATTCAGATGAAAACTTGCCCACAAGGTCATAAGTAAGTGAGGTATATAGGGGGCTGGGAAATGTAGTTTCTACGTGAGTGGCCCAAGGTCCCGGAAGAGTCAATATTATTGAAGTAAAATTTACATTCAATAATAGTCAACTGATCTTTGACAAAGGAGAAACGACAACTCAATGGAAAAAGGATAACCTTTTCAACAAATGTTGCTGGAACCACTGGATGTCCATATGTTAAGAAAAAAAAAAAAAGGAATCTAAACACAGACTTTCTATCTTTCACAAAAATTAACTCAAAATTGGTCATTGACCTAAATGTAAACTGCAAAACTATAAAACTTCTTGAAGGAGACAGGAGAAAATCCAGATAACTTTGGGTTTAGCAATGAATTTTTAGATATAACACCAAAAACATGATTTATTAAAGAAAAAAATGTAAACTGCAAAACTATAAAACTTCTAGAAGGAGACAGGAAAAATCCAGATAACTTTGGGTTTAGCAATGAATTTTTAGATACAACACCAAAAACATGATTTATTAAACAAAAAAAATGGTTGGACTTTATTAAAATTAAAAAGTTTTGCTCTGCACAAGACACTGTTAAAAGAATGAAAAAAAATCACAGACTGAGAGAATATATTTTAAAAACATATATCTGACAAAGGACTTGTATCCAAAATACACAAAGAACTCTTAAAACTGAACAGTAAAAAAACAACCCCATTTAAAAATGGGCAAAATATCTGAACAGACACCTCACCAAGAAGATAAACAGATGGCAAACAAGCATACAAAAAAATGCTCAACATCATTTGTCATTAAGGAGTTGCAGATTAAAACAATGAGATATATTCATCAGTATATAAGAAACTGTCAAACTGTATTCCAAAGTGATGAACGATTTTCCTTTCTCACCAGCAAGGTATAAAACTTCCAGTTGCTTTGCATTGTCAACAGTTGTTGGTATTGTCAGATTTTTTGATTTGAATCATTTTGTGATGTAGCAGAATGTCATTGTGGTTTTCATTTGCAATTCTTTTTTTTCTGCTTATTTGCATGTATAATTATTTCTTTTTTTAATTTTATTTTTTATTTTTTAAGATTTACATCCAAATTAGTTTTGATTTGTATTTCCCTGATGATGAGTGATGTTGAGCATTTTTTCATGTGTCAGTTGGCCATCTGGATGTCTTTTTTGGAGAAGTGTCTATTCATGTCTTTTGCCCATTTCTTCACTGGATTATTTGTTTTTTGGGTGTTGAGTTTGATAAGTTCTTTATAGATTTTGGATACTAACCCTTCATCTGATACATCACTTGCAAATATCTTCTCCCATTCTGTTGGTTGCCTTTTAAGTTTGCTGATTGTTTCCTTCACTGTACAGAAGCTTTTTATTTTGATGAGGTCCCAGTAGTTCATTTTTGCTTTTGTTTCCCTTGCCTCCAGAGATGTGTTGAGTAAGAAGTTGCTGTGGCCAAGATCAAAGAGGTTTTTGCCTGCTTTCTCCTTGAGGATTTTGATGGCTCCCTGTCTTACATTTAGTCTTTCATCCATTTTTGAGCTTAGTTTTGTGTATGGTGTAAGAAAGTGGTCCAGATTCATTCTTCTGCATGTCGCTGTCCAGTTTTCCCAGCACCACTTGCTGAAGAGATTCATTTGCAATTCTTAATGACTAACCATACTGAGACTCTTGTTATGTGCTTATTTGGTGAAGTATCTGTTTCAATCTTTTGTTCATTTTTTAAGTGTGTTGTTCATTTTATTTATTATGGAGTTGTGAGGTTTCTTTAGACATTCTGGATATAAGTATCAGGGTCCAATCAAGAAAACTATTAACAGGAGATTGATGTAATGGGGAATTGACTTGTAAGGGTCAGAGGGAACTCTGGTGAATACAGGAATAGCAAATACAGGGTCAGCCACTAGCAGGGCTGAGATCTAGTTCTCTGAGAAGGGCCTCCAGACCTGCTGGAAAGAGCATAGCATGGATCACTGGATGGTGAAGGAGACACTGAGGTGGGTCATTGGTGGAAACTGGAAATCTGCCCTTTGGGGGTTGGGGATGTTGTCCACAGGGAGGTGCTATACAATGGAACTTGATACAAAGTCCCCCAAAGAGTACTGGGGGAAGTGGCTCAGAGTCAGGTTCCCTTGCCAGTGGCATACCACTTTGAGAAGGTGTTGAGAGAAGCTTCTAGCAGCTGGGCACTGCTGGTTGCCCTATGCTATCAGAACTGGGAGCTAGGGAAGCTGCCCTCTGCAGGAGCCCAGTGCAAGAAAGCCTGCACTTTGCAGGACACTGGAAAGAGGAAGAGAAAATTCCCTCCTCGTCAGTGTCCCTCCAGCACCCCATACTGGCACAACATCACTCCAAATGTCATAGATGAAATCTCTACACAGCCCACCTCCAGGATCACAGAGCAGGCAAAGAAGGGTGGATTTGGAAATGAGAGCCAATAAACTGTTGCCTGGCACAAAAGCCTTTATCATATGTGTGTTTCTCCAGGCCGTGGCTTGCCTTTTCATTTTTTAACAGTGTCTTTTGAAAAGCAGAGGTTTTTAATTTTCGTGATGCTCCATGTGTCCATTTTTTTCCTGCCATTCATGCTTTCTTCAGCCAAAAAAATTTTTGCCTAACCCCAAATCAGAGATTTTCTCCTATGTTTTCTTCCAAAAATTGAACAGTTTGAGCTCCTAGATTTAGGTTTATGATTCATTTCAAGTACTATGTGTATTTAAAATTTACTTAAAAAATATTTTTTAAGATTTTATTTTTTTCTTTGAGCAGTTTGAGGCTCACAACAAAATGAAGTGGAAGGTACAGAGAGGTCCTGTCCTCCCCCATCCCCCTCACATACGTAGCCTTCCCCATTTAAAACACCCCCCACCAGAGGGTATCTTTGTTACGAATGCTGAACCAACACTGGCACATCATAATCACCTAAAGTCTGTATTTACATTACGGTTCACTGTTGGTGGTGTACATTCTATGGGTTTGGACAGACGCATTATGACATGTATCCAACCATTACGGGCTCACAGAGAGTATTTTCACTGCCGTAAACATCCTCTGTGCTCTGCTTACTCATCCCTCCCCTGCTCCGTATGCATTTTAAAAATTGACAAAAAGCATATATACAGTAACTTACAAAAATATGTACATGTACTGTCATTTATATGAATGGTTTGGAGTCATTTATCTCATTTTTCTTCTTTCGTCAACTTAGCACTGTTTTTAAGGTCTATTCACGTTCCTACGTATGCATCCAATCCCTTGTGTCTCTAACGGCTGTGTAGTAAGTACTGTTACCATGTGCACCTTCCACACTTCCCGCATCTACTCCTCTGCAGATGGACGACTGTCTGTGATTGCCCACAATCAGAGCGGATGCAGCAGTGGACATTCTAATGCAAATCCCCTCCAGGACCTGTGCGATCATTTGTTTGGTATACCCACCCAGGACTTACTTTGCTGGGTCCTAGGCTCTGCATGTGCCTAATTTGTCTATGTTGTGCCAGACTGCTCTCCAGAAGGGACAACTGTTCCGCATCCCCACCAGCAGCAGGTATAGGAGACTGTATCTCCATATACCTGCCAACGCTTGGCATTTTCCAGCTTTCCAAGTTTTGCTTGTGTAGTAGATGGAAGGTGATATTTCCCTGTTGTCTTAAGTTGAACCTCTCTGATTACTGATTATTTTAATTCTTTTTTTTTTATTGTTTTTTATTTAGTTTTTTGAGAGAGATACAGAGAGAGAGAGAGTGAGCTGGGGAGGGGCAGAGAGAGAGGGAGACACAGAATCTGAAGCAGGCTCCAGGCTCTGAGCTGTCAGCACAGAGCCTGACATGGGGCTCGAACTCAAGAACCGCAAGATCATGACCTTAGCCAAAGTCGGATGCTTAACCGACTGAGCCACCCAGGAGCCCCTGATGATTTTAATTCTTTTTTTTTTAATTCTTTTTAATGTTTATTTATTTTTGAGACAGAGACAGACAGAGCATGAACAGGGGAGGGTCAGAGAGAGAAGGAGGCACAGAATCTGAAACAGGCTCCAGGCTCTGATCTGTCAGCACAGAGCCCGACGCGGGGTTCGAACTCACGGACGGCGAGATCGTGACCTGAGCCGAAGTCGGCCGCTTAACCGACTGAGCCACCCAGGCGCCCCTGATGATTTTAATTCTTAATAATCCTCTTCATATGCCTGTTTGGGTTACCACTTTTCTAAATTGCCCATTGATAAACTTTGTGCATTTTCCCATAGGGCCTGTTACCTTTTGCTTACGTTGGATTTAACCTGCTCTTCTTTTTTTCGTTTCCTAAGATGGAAGCTTAGATCATTGATTTTAGATCTTTTCCACTACACGCATCGATGCTGTAAATTTCTAAGCACTGCTTTCACTGCACCGTATAATTTTTGATTAGTTGTATTTTCATTTCTAACTAGTTTAAATACTTCAAAATTTCTCTCAAGACTTCTTCTTTGATCCAGGTGTCATTTATAAGTACGTTGTTTAATGTCCAAGTATCTTGGGATTTTCTAGCCATCTCTGTTATGGATTTCTCCTATCATTCCATTGTGGTCTGAGGGCAAACATTGTATGATTTCTATTTTTCAGTTTGTTAAAGGTGTGTTTTATGGCCCAGAGTGTGGTCTGTCTTGGTGAATGTTCCACGTGGGCTTGAGAAGAATGTGTATTCTGCAGTTGGATGAAGTAATCCATAGACATCAATTATATCCGCTTGATTGATGATATGGCATTCCACCGTATCCTTACTGATTTTTGGCCTGGTAGATCTGTCCATTTCTGATAGAGGAGTGTTGAAGTCTCTAACTAGGTGAGTGAATTCATCTATTTCTTCTTGCAGTTCTATCCATTTTGCCCCATATATATTGACTCTCTATTGTGAGGCACATACATATTAAGAATTAATCTGCCTTCCTGGAGAATTGATCCTTTTATCATTATATAATGCCTCTATTTATCCCTGAAAACTTTTCTTGCTCTTTGGTCTTATCGGCTTGAAACTAATATAGCTACTCCAGCTTTTTCTTGGTTAGTGTTATCGTGATGTATCTTTCTCCGTTCCCTTACTTTTAATGTACATATGTCTTTTTATTGAAAGTGGGTTTTTTCATAGAGCACATAATTTGTCATGTTTTTTCATCTACTCTGGTAATCTCTGTCTTCTAGTTGGTATATTTAGACCATTGACATTTAAAATGACTATGATATACTATAGTTGGATTCATATCTACCATATGTGTTACTGTTTTCTATAGGCTACCCCCATCCTTTGTTCCTTTTTTTGTCCTGTACTCTTCTCCTGCCTTTTGTGGTTTCACTGAGCATTTTCTATAATGATTCTCCTTTCTCTCCTTTTTAGTGTATCAGTTACACTTTTTTTTTTTACCTTTTTTAGTTGTTTCCCTAGAGTTTGCAATGGATGTTTATAACTAATCCAAGTTCACTTTCAAAAAAAAACTATGGTTTCACAGGAACTACAAGTACTTTACAGTAACCAAGTATTCCTAATTCTTTCCTCCCATGCCTTGTGTTACTGCTGCCATTTCATTTTACTTACACATAAACTATAATTATAAAACACACTGCTATTATTATTTTGAACAAACTGTTACATAGTAGGCTAATTAAGAATAAGAAAAATCAAAGTGTTTATTTTACCTTCACTTATTCCTTCACTAACACTCTTCCTTTCTTTATGTGGATCCACCTTTCTGACTGAGCTCATTTTCCTTCCTCTCTCTGTAAGGCAGGTTTACTGGCAACAAATTCCCTTATTTTTTGTCTGAGAAAGTATTTGCCCTTCACTTTTTTACCCTTTATTTTTTTTAATTTTAGAGTGAGAGAGAGTGTGTGTGAGTGGGGGCGAGGGGCAGAGGGGGAAAGAAAGAGAGGGAAAAAGAGAGAGAGTGTGAGAGAAAGAGAGAGAGACAGAATCCCAAGAGAGACAGAGTGTGGAGCCCAACTCAGGACTTGATCCCACGACCCTGGGATCATGACCTGAGCCGAAACCAAGAGTTGGATGCTCAACTGACTGAGCCACCCAGGTGCCCCATTTCTCCTTCACTTTTGAAGGATAATTTCCCAGGATACAGAATTCTAAGTTGGTGCGATCTTTTTTTCTTTCAACACTTGAAATATTTCACTGCACGCTCTTCTTACTTGCACAGTTTCTGAGAAGTCAGATGTAATTCTTATTTTTGCTCCATTATAGATAAGGTGTTTCCCCTCACCCCCAGCTTCTTTTAAGACTTTGTCATTGATTTTATGCAGTTTAAATATGATATGCCTAGGTATAGGTTTTGAGGGGGGGGTGGTGCATTTAACCTGCTTGGTTCTCTCTGAGCTTCCTGGATCTGTGTTTTGATGTCTGACATTAATTTTGGGAACTTTTCAGTCATTATTACTTCAAGTATTTCTTTTGCTCCTTTCTGTCATTCTTTTTTTTTTTTAATTTTTAAAAAATGTTTACTTATTTTCAGCCCTTGGATATCCCATTCTGTTTTTGCTGTCATTTTTCTCTTAGTTTTTCAGTTTTGGAAGTTTCTATTGGCATATCCTCCAGCTCGGAGATTCCTTCCTCAGACCTGCCCAGTCTATGAATGGGCATACCAAAGGCATTCTTCATTTCTGCTGCGATGTTTTTTATCTCATTTCTTTTTGATTCTTAGAATTTCCATCTCTCTGCTTGTATTATCTTTCTGTTCTTGCATGTTGTCTACTTTATCCATCCGTGCTCTTAGCATGTTCCTCATAGTTATTTCAAAATCCTAGTCTGACCCTTCAAGCATCTCTGCCAGATCTGAATCTCGTTCTGGTGCTTGTTCTGTCTCTTCTGACTGTGTTTTTGCCTTTGAGTATGCATTGTAATTTCCTATTGAAAGCCAGACATGATGTGGATAAAAATAACTGTAGTAATGGGCCTTTAGTGATGTGGTGTAAGGTCCATGGGGGGAGGGGGAGCCAAGAGGCCTATGATGAGCTGTCAGTCTTTCAGTGAGCCTAGACCTTTGGACTGTGAACTTCACAAGTGCTTCCCAGTTTCCCCCCCTTAAGTGGGACAGGATGGCTAGAGCTGGCTGGAGCTGGGTAGTTTCCTTCCTCCAGGTTGGTTAGGTTCTGATACAAGCAAGACTCAGATAAAATAGTTTCTCCTGAGGGCAGGTGTTACGAAGAACAAAGTCCACCAGCACATTTCAAAATGGTTACTTTTCCCTCCCCCTCCTAGAAGTGTGAACAGATTGTTCTCTGCTATTTGCTGTGAGAACCTGGTAGAGCTTCTGGAGGTAAATCTCACCCTCTACGACGGGCACCCTTAGGGCTCCTAAATCTCAGAACTGTCCACATGGAGCCTCTAGAAATCCAACAATTGCAGTTCTGGTTTTCCTGTCTAGCACTGTTCCCAGGATTTCTGCTCTGGTAAGTTGTGAGCATTCATCCATTTGTATCTTCAACTTTTGGAGCAGTGGTTTGCCCTGTGTGCTCAGTTCTCTGGCAGATGTAAGAAGAGCTGTTTATTTTCAGTTTGTTCCATGTTTTACTTGTTAGGAGAGAATGTAGACTTCCAAGGTCCTTACTTGCTAGACCGGAAACTAGAAGTCTCTCTTTTGCTTATTGGTTTGCATGAGCTACTTGTATATTCTATTTTTTTTTTTGTATATTCTATGTATTAACTCCTTATCAGTTTTAGATTTACAAATGTTTTCTCCCATTCTATCATATATTGCCCATGGTATCCTCGCTTGAACAGAAATCCTTCATTTTGATATCATCAAATGAATCAATTGTTTTCCTTCTGGTTTGAGAAGGCTTTTGAAGTTTTACATAGAGTCCTTCTTAGGACCCAAGTGCCAAAGATACTTTATTATATTTTCTTCTACAAATTTAGAGTTTTAGTTTTACACTGAGGTCTTTTGTAATTTACAGTGTACCTTTAAAAAATATTTTTAGTTTATTTATTTATTTTGAGGGAGAGAGAGAGAGAGAGAGAATGAGCGGGGGTGGGGGGGAGGGCAGAGAGAGAGGGAGAGGGAGAGGGAGGGGGGGGGGGAGAGAGAGAGAGAGAGAGAGAGAGAGAGAGAGAGAGAATCCCAAGCAGGCTCTGCACTGTCAGCACAGAGCCCAATGCTGGGCTCGAGCCCACAAACCGTGAGATCATGACCCGAGCTGCAACCAAGAGTCGGATGCTCAACAAACTAAGCCACCCAGGCACTTCTAGAGTATACCTTTTTATTTGATGTCAGGCAGGAATCCTGTTTATTTTGTCCACACAGTAAGCTGATTTAATCTGTCCCTTCTTTATTGATTTGTGATGCCTCCCACACATACACTCCTGGTCTGATTTTGAGTTTTTCACTCTGTTCCATGATCTATTGGTCTGTTTTTGTGCCAAAACAATGTTGTTTTGCTTTGTTCAGCTTTGTAATGTGTTGCTCTTTGCTCTCCTTTTGCAAGATTGACTTAGTTCTGTTTGTCCATATACATTAAAAAAATTTTTTTAATGTTTATTTATTTTTGAGAGAGAGAGAGAGAGATTATGAGTATGGGAGAGGCAGAGAGAGACAGAGACAGAGAATCTGAAGCAGGCTCCAGCCTCTGGGCTGTCAGCACAGAGCCCGACGCAGGGCTTGAACTCACGAACTGCGAGATCATGACCTGAGCCCACGTCAGATGTTGGACACTTAACCGACTGAGCCACCCAGTTGCCCCTGTCTGTACACATTTTAGAATGAGTTTGTCAAGTTCCAGAAAACACACCTGAAATCTTTATTAGGATTTCATTGCACGTGTAGATTAACTCAGAAATAAGTGACAGCTGTGTAGCATTAGGCCATTTTATCCAAGAGCATATTTCCCTCCATTTACTCAGGTTAGTTTCTCCATCCTTTATTAAAGTTTAAAGTTCTCTCTGTAGATTTCTTGCATATTCTTAGTCAAGTTCATTCCTAGATACTGTACATACTGTTTTGATTTTGTGAACAGAAATTGGTTACTGCTGGTGAAGAGAAATGCCATGGATTTCTTTTTTTAGGTTAATCTTGCATCTAGTGATTTGACTGGATTCTTTAAACAGTTTTAACAATCTATCTGTTGATTCTCTTTGTTTTCCAAGGAAAATGAAAATATTACCTTTACATAGTAATCGTTTTTATCTCAGTATAGTTGGATTCCATATTTCATTCCAGATCTTAAAGAGAATGCACTTAAAGCCTCTTCATTAAGTGAATGCTTGCCTTAAGTTTTTGCTCTATAGCCTTTACCAAGTTAAGGATGTCTCTCCATACCCATAAACAAGTGAGAAACATTATTGTTTTTTTCTTCATCAATTAATTGAGATAACCATATGGTCTTTGTCCTTTATCAATGGGGTGATTTCTGATGTGGAACTTGAAATTCCTGGAATAAATCCTACTTGATCAAAATGTATTAAAAAATTTTTTTTTCTTTAATTTTTTTTTTTTTTTTTTTGAGAGAGAGAGACAGAGTGCGAGCAGGGGAAGGGCAGAGAGAGAGAGAGAGAGACAGAATCCGAAGCAGGCTCCAGGCTCTGAGCTGACAGCACAGAACCCGACGCGGGGCTCGAATCCACGAACCGTGAGATCATGACCTGAGCGGAACTTGGACGCTTAACCAACTGAGCCACCCAGGCATCCTGATATCATTGGATTAGCACACTGATATTTTATTTGGAACTTTATTTATATTTACATCGTAGGGGAAAGAGGCCTATGCTTTTCACCTATTGCTTTGTCTTTTACATGGAGATTATACTGGTTTCATAAAAAGATCTGGGCAGCATTTGTTCTTTTCTAACTCTCTGGAGAAACTTACATAAGATAGGAATTAACTGTTCCTTGAGAGTTTGGTACAACTCCAGAAATTCATAAACTTTTATTACCATGACTCCCCCAGCCCCGTTGTTTTCTAGTGTTTACCACATATTTTGAAGGACTTGGTTTAAATTATCGAACCCAAGTCTTACTTTCCCCAGGTGGCTGCACACTGTAGAGCAAGTACACACAGCACTTAAGAATAGTGGCACCACAGGGGCGCCTGGGTGGTTCAGTCGGTTCAGCGTCCGACTCTTGATTTCGGCTCAGGTCATGGTCTCAAGGTGAGCCGAGCATTGCACTCTGCACTGAACGTGGAGCCTGCTTCAGATTCTCTCTCCCTCTCTCTCTCTTCTGCCCCCCCCCACTTGCGTGTGCACATGCTCTCTCTCACTCTCTCTCTAAACAACAACAACAACAACAACAACAAAAGAGTAGTGGCACCACAAGCCAGGTCGCACACCTCAACCCAACTGTCAACTCTCTTAGTCTCTGTAGGTAAAAGGGCTACATCTTCTCCTCCAGTCCCTCCTTCCTCAGCCCTCATCATGTACCTTTGAACTCAGCCTCCTACTTTATTGAGAAAAGGAGACCCCTCAGGTCCCTTGACTCTCATCTACCTACTTATGGCGACTGCCTATCCACACCCAGTCACACTGTCCCCCTCTCCACCCCCCGAGTCTCAGAACATGAGGTGAGTCCGAGGCAATCCCTACGGAACGTGCCCCCAAGCCCCCTCCCTTTCCCCCAGAGACCTCACTCCTCTAGCCTCCCCTCTGTCTCCTGAAATTCAAACTCTTCCTCTCTATAGGGCTTCTTCTCCTCAATCGAATCTCACCCATCCCCAAAAAAATCCCTCCTTTGTGTGCTGTGGGACGGGCATTCTCACACGCTGCAGGTGGGATTGTAAATTGGCAAGATCTTTCTGGGAAGCAATTTGGTAACCCGAATCAAAAGCCTGAAAAATATTTGCACCCTTTGTCCCAGTAATCCTGCCTCTAGAAATCCATCTAAGGAAGTAATCAGAAATGCTGACAAGGGGAGATGTTTAAAGATGTTAATCTCAGTGTTATTTTAACAGCAAAAACTGGAAACAATCTAAAGATTCAACAACAGGGGACAGGTCCAACACACTGTACGTAAATATAACGCAATTTTGTACAGTCGCTAAAAATATAATTTTTAAAGACTGGTTGACATGAGAAACTGCCCATGAAAAATAAGTGAAAACAGCAGCATATGAACAACATATAGAGGACGGTGCCGAGTTTGTTATATATAGAAATAGCTAACACTTCTGGAATGTTCGCTATTATATACATTCTCTCAATCTTCACAGTGTTCCTGTAAGGTTAAGACTGTTATCCATGTTTTGTAGAGAAAGAAACCAACCAGAAAGAAAAATATCAATATCTTGGGGACAGGGGGAACGGGGGCCAAAATTACTGATGAATTTTTTTTTCATCCCCTCCCGTATTTTCCAATTCTTTAACAAGGAGGTATGACTTTTTGTCAGAGATACTGAGTCATTATTCTTCTTTCTGTGTTCTATATGCTTTATACATATAGTGAATCATTTGAATGATATAAACAAAACAAAAATCCACCTCCCCCTCCTGCTATTCCAACCACCAGAGATGGCCACTGTGGACTGTCATGCTTGCTTGCTTGCTTTCTTTCTTTCTTTCTTTCTTTTTTTTGAGAGCGTGCGATCACGCACACATAAGTGGGGGAGAGGGGCAAAGGGAGAGAGAGAATCTCAAGCAGATTCCATGCTCAACATTGAGCTGGATACGGGGCTCGACCCCACCACCTTGGGTTCATGACCTGAGCTGAAATCAAGAGTCAGTGGCTCAACCAACTGAGCCACCCAGGCGCCCCTATATGTGCTTTTAAAACGTGTATGTAGCCACATGTACTAAAAAAAAGCAAACGTGATCATCTTACCATGTCAATTCAGAAAATTGCACAAATGGAGTCCTTTCAGTGGCTGCATTTTGGTCTCTGGCCCCATACATGCTGAGGGCCCCTTCCTGCAGGAGGCTCACATATAATTTTGCCAAGTGGCAATCTATCTCTTGACTGTTTGGCACCCTCGCTAAGGGCTCCAGGTTTGGGGCCTGGAGAACGGAGTTCCTGTCCTAATCCTGCCATATGCTAGCTGTGCGAGCAGAGGCGAATCACCCTTTCTCTCTGCGAGCCTGTTTCCCCATCTCTCCGAGGGATTAGCAGTTCTTGCTTTGCCCACTGGAAGGGGACGTTGTGAGGCTCCAAAGTGCTGATGGTTAAGTCCTCTTAGGGCTGCCCCTGCTGCCTCTCCTCCCTATCTCCCAGCTGTAGGGATTCTTCAACTTGTCTCCAGTGGAGACAAGGGCCAGAGGGCCGGGACAGGGAAAGAGAGAGACCTTGTTACCAGACAAGCACTGGAGGCCTAGAGGCTGGCTTTTGAAAACTCACTCCAGCTCACTCGAGTCTTGTGAGGGGCATCAGCGGAGAAGGAGGACTCTCTGGGTGCTGGAACACAAAGGGGGCGCCTGGAGTGCCACAAGGGGTTGAGGGGAGGGGGAGGCAGTAGAAGAAACTAGGGAAAGCGCTGGAAGGCTGAAAACGCTGCGTGGCGTCCACTTCAAAGCACATTTTAAAGGCTCTGCAGGAGCCAGCGGGTGCAGAAGCCAAGGCCCTCCTCCGCGGAGCAGCCGCCCTCTGGTGGCAGCGTGCAAAAGTTACAGCTGCTCCCTCTGCCCCGCCTCCCAGTGCCAGGCTTGAGAGCTGAGTTGCCACTCATGCATCCTGCAAGCGTGGGTCCCTTAGCGAGCTTCCAACAGAGACCTGAAACCTGCCAAAAGGGGAAGTCAGACTTGGGCGATCCCGGACTGGAACCTGGGACTCTGGATAGGCGGCCCAACTGATGCTGCCAGCAACCTCTGGTAATTGTAAAAGCAAAAGGCACCAGATAATGAAGATTTTATTCGGGCTATTGCACTAGACAGAATATTCCTTAACAAGGACCATCTCAAAGAAAAGGGAGGTGCCTGGGGTCTTAGAAAGGCAGGTAAACAAGGGAGTCATCAGTGCGTCTTCTGGGAGTAGTAAGAAAGAATGGAGATGGGTTTTTCCTGGAATGGGCAGAGCAGGGGGTGGTCCTGTGCGGTTCGCTTTCTCCCTGGAACTTAAACGGGTAGGGCAATTTCTTAATCATTGCAGCCCGGATTAGATAAACTTCCACATTGCCATAATGCTGCAGGATGGCCATTTAAGAGCTGAGGGAAGTGAGGCCCCAGTCACCCATCAGTGAGTTTTAGTGGCTAAGATTCCAACACGCAGAGAGGGACCAAGACAGCAAAGTGACCCCAGCCTGAAGTTTGACGTTCCCTCAAAGAGTAAAACCAGAAAATCATAGAGGGAGGGATGAGCCCAGCCAGCAGCAGAAGTGACCAGCTCCAGCCATGGCTTTCCGTTTGGTGGGCTGTAGCAGAGAAGTGTAGGACCACCCAGACTGCCCCAGGAAAGAGGGGGGAATGGCATGAAGGCACAGTGAAGACCCTGTCAAGCCCCAGGAAGGGCCAGAAACCAGGCAGTTCTGCGATGTGACTACTGTGTCTGCTTCTCAGCTAGCCTGTGTGTGTGTGTCTGACCACAGGGCACCCGTGCAGTTACTTTTCCCACCCAGCTTCCTTTCTCTACTCCCCTGCAACTTCAACTGGCACCTGGCGCCTTGCGGCCACCCCAGCCTCCGAGCCTACTCCGCCTCCAGCCATAGAGCCCGCCATTGACTGCAGCTTCCTCTGAACCTTTTAAGACACTCTCAGAAGACAGCCCATGCTTTCAAGCCAGACCGTGAGTCATCAACTGCAGCCGGCCTGTGCCCTGCCTGGCCCCTGGCAGGGAGCCCACCCTGGCCCTTCGGTTATAGCCGGGAGGCTTAAACGATCTGCTTCTCACAGGGGCTGGGGCAGGACAGCTGCCTTGGAGTGTCAAGAGCACTGCATCGAGCTAAAGGAAACAAGAAAGGAGTTAGAAAGACTCAGCACGTGTCATGGAACCCCATGCCGGGCATACCGCTGGACCTCAAGGACGTGTAGACCCATTGCTCAGACCTCCCACAGCCTCGTCTTCTCACTCTCCCAGCACCTTCTGCACACCACTGCCATGACTGGCTCCAGGCTGGATCTTAGGCCACTAGGCTTTGGGGAGGGACAACGTGACCCAACTCCAAATATCCTGGAGAAGCAGGCTCTGATTGGCATGTTCAGGTACCCACCCAACAGTAACTGTGCCCACCTTCCCACTGAGCAAAGTGGCTTTCTGGTAACCGGGGATGGAGACAGGTGGGGCACCGGACACAGGGGGAGGGCGATGCTAGAATGAATGGCCTTAGTCTGGTGTTTCATTTTCACCCCGCGGCTCAGGCCATTCTTCTGTCCTGACTGCCCCTACCACACCCACAACCCCTTTGGCAGGCCAGCTCCTCCCCTCCTTTTGAGATTCCAGGTGGCTGGCACCTCCACCTGGGAGCACCTCCCGGCCCTCCCTTCCCTCACAGCACCCCTCCTTTTTTGCTTCCATCCCTGCCGGCTCATCGCAGCTCCTGAGTTACTTGAAAGACTCAGACTGTCTTTTTCTCAGGGCTGGGAGGGACATGGAGGGCTCGGTAACTGTTTCCCAGATGCACTGATTTTGAGGGCTTGGATTCAGCACTGGGGTTGATTTTTCAGAAGGGGATCCCAGGACTTCCAGTGTTTCTCACGTGATGCAGGGTAGCAAGGGAGTTGGCCCGAGTGTCAGTTCGCACTTCACCACGTGCTTGTTGGACAAGACCCCTAACCTCCTGGCTTCCTAACCTCTTCAATTTCCTCATCTGTAAAATGGGAATACTGGTGGTACCTACTTCAAAGAGCTGTTGTGAGGGTCCAGTTAGACACCGCTTACCACAATTCCTGGGACATCGTATGTGTTCATTATCTTATTATTGTTACTATTACTATCATCATATGCCCCTTCCCCCTCCCTCCCCCTTGCCCCACAGAACTTGACGCTGACCACAGTGGCTGTGCAGAGGACAGGATGCCCCTCTCGAGCCCTTCGAGATCCCATAAGACAATCATCACTCCATCAAAAAAACAAAGGCTTAGACTTTAACATCACTGGGCTTCTGTAACAAAAGTACATATTTTAAATATATCAAGCAGTCTAACACACTTTGATATACCTTTTCCACTCTTTTCTTTCTTTTTTTTAATTAAAAAAATGTTTAATGTTTATTTTTGAGAGAGAGAGAGAGAGAGAGAGTGACAGAGCACGAGCAGCTCAGGGGCATAGAGACAGGGAGACACAGAATCCAAAGCAGGCTTCAGGCTCTGAGCTGTCAGCACAGAGCCCAACGTGGGGCCCAAGCCCACGAGCTGCAAGATCATGACCTGACCCGAAGTCAGACACTCAACTGAATGAACCACCCAGGCTCCCCCAGTCTTTTTTCTTTACAACGTTAATGCAGTTCTAATCATACTATACCTACATAGTTGAAGTCTATTGTCCATAAGTATCATTATATCATGCCTGCTATGTTGTTATAGGTAATGTTCAAATATTTTTCAATGTTTAAGAGAAGGACAGTTAAAGATATTTTTTTAAAAAGGTAAAACCATTACACTTGTACAGATACAAAATGAATATGCTAAAGATTTTATTTAACTCATTATAAACCAGGGACCCAGGAAGATGACAACCAGTTTAAAGGAGAATGCAAGGGCACCTGGCTGGTTCAGTCAGTAGAGCATGTGACTCTTGATCTCAGGGTCATGAGGTCAAGCCCCACGTTGGGAGTGCAGCCTACTTAATTGGGAAAAAAAATAAATGAGTCCGACTTCGGTTCAGGTCATAATCTCGTGATTCGTGATTCTGAGCTCCGTGTTGGGCTCTGTGCTGACAGCTCAGAGCCTGGAGCCTGCTTCGGATTCGGTGTCTCTGTCTCTCTCTGCCCCTTCCCTGCTCATGCTCTCTCTCTCTCAAAAATAAATAAAATAAAACATGAAAAAAACAAAGATGACCACACCAACATAAAAATGCACGTATGAGGGGTGCCTAGGTGGATCAGTCGGTTAAGCATCCAACTTCGGCTCAGGTCATGATCTCACGGTTCGTGGGTTTGAGCCCTGCATCAGGCTCTGTGCTGATAGCTCAGAGCCTGGAACCTGTTTCAGATTGTGTCTCCCTTTCTCTCTGCCCTTCCCACCCGCGCTCTGTCTCCGTCTCAAAAATAAATAAACATTCAAAAATAATTTTAAAAATGCACATATGTACATGTACATGTACACGTGTGTATATGTGTGAGCATCCCACATATTCATCTTACAGAGCGATACTGACACGCTTCTGTTGAATTTAGGTGGATGTTAGTAACGGCCCCAACCAACAGGATGCAGCAGAAGTGACTGGATGATTTCTGAAGTTTGGTCATGAAGGGCAAATGGCTTCCCCTTGGTTCTCTCTCTCTCTCTCTCTCTCTCTCTCTCTCTCTCTCTCTCGGGACACTGGCCCTTGGAACTCAGCCCCTATATCGTGAGGAAGGTCAGACTACACGAGAGGCCATGTGTAGGAGTTGTGACAAATAGCCCCAGCCAGGATCCCAGCTGGGTGACAGCCAGCACCAACCACAGGTGAATTAGCCCTCCGATGATTAAGCCAAGCTAGTGACTCGAGCTTTTGAGTCTTCCTGCTGAGGCCTCAGACACTGTAGAGGAGAAACAAGCCTCCCTTGCTGTGCTCTGTCTAAATTCCTGATGCACAGAAACTGCAAGAGATTAATAATAGGGATTTCTGTTTGAAGCCATTAAGTTTTGGGGTAATCTGTGTTGCCATAGTACCTGGAACATGCAGTATAGGTGAAGACCACTTCAATATACACAATTCAATGTAAACGTTATAAGCACCGCTAAAATTTGAACATCAGCTTCAAAACCAATGTTTGAAAAAAGAAGACCTGGGTAGTTTTTGAAATGGGAGATAGAACGGAGAGGCATGCAAGTGGGGAGCCGGAAAACTCTTCAGCTCACCACGAAAGGGAGGCAAAAATGATGGATTTATCTGGAATCTGACAGTCAGAGAAATGTACATGGAAGGAAGTTCACAGTCTTAACGGCGTCAAAGAATTAAAACAACAGGCTGGGGGGGCGCCTGGGGGGCTCAGTCCCTTAAGTGTCTGACTTCGGCTCAGGTCATGATTTCATAGCTGGTGGGTTCGAGCCCCACATCAGGCTCTGTGCAGACAGCTCAGAGCCCAGATGGAGGCTGCTTCAGATTCTGTGTCTCCCTCTTTCTCTGCCCCTCCCCTGCTCTCGCTCTCTATCAAAAAATGAATAAACGTTAAAACGATTTTTTTAAATAAATAAAAAATAAAACAACAGGCTGTATGCTTCGTACAAATTTCCAAATTACAGAAGACGAAAACAAATAAATCATTGTGCATTTCACAGAAGGCCAAAAAACAAAAGAAACATAAAAAAGAGAAGGCCAAAATCCGCAAAGCCCCAACATGAAAATAAGACCCAACATGCCAGAATGTATACAAATGTCTTACACTCTCCTACTGGAAGCTGCAGACCCTCTAACTGGATTAATACAATTTAATGACCACAACACATCTGTACAGCTCACGACGCACGCACGTCCTCAGCGTCTGCAACAATGGTGACGCCCCCTCACCGGTTACACCCTGCTCCCTGCCTTTTGGTGGTATCAGTCTCCAGACGGACGTGGGCAGACACATCTAACGGAAAGGCCCAGGAAGGACAGTGATGGCCTCAGAAACACTGGACGGCCTCAGGACACTGACGGCCTGCACCCGTGGGACAGGAGGCGCTGCCGGGCCATCTGGCAGAAGCAACCCCACCCGGTGAGTGAGGGTCAAATCTTTCCCCTACATGCTTTCCTTCCGGAGGTTCTGGGGCACTGTAGAAGGCAAGACATGCCAATCAACCTTGCCGCTTTGCCCGGCCCCACCGGCATGTCATCAGGGAAAATCCGTCCCAGACGCCTGCCAAGAATTTAGCACTTTTTCTGAAAGGTTCTAACTTTTTTTTTTCTTTTTCTGTGTCTTAATTAGCTTTTAAATTGGGCAGATTGGAGATGGTATATCAAGGAAGATTGGTCTAATGCCATCTACATCAACTCTAAAATCCTATTATCTGTCATTTGTAACAGCAGAAGCTTTTCTTTTTTTTTTCTTCGATAAACGTGGCTGTTAACATCAGGTGCTCCGCTACATGCCAGGAGTACA
This sequence comes from Lynx rufus, assembly GCF_022079265.1. Taxonomy (NCBI): domain Eukaryota; kingdom Metazoa; phylum Chordata; class Mammalia; order Carnivora; family Felidae; genus Lynx; species Lynx rufus. The sequence continues at coordinate 8,913,862 of NW_025814827.1, forward strand.
ATAACCAGGGAGGTCTGGCCCCTTGTCCTGGGCAGGCCCTCCTGGTCTGGGGAGGAGGGAGAGTAGGCAAGCAAGTAAACAGCCACCTCTAATACAAGGCAGGAGAGAATGAGCGCTAAATATAGGAACTGAGCAGCAAGAACAGGGGGAGTGAGCAATTAATGCTGATGGAGGAATGGGAAGGAGGCTTTCTGCCGTGTTTGCAGGGCCCCACGCTGCACTGCAACAGTAAACTCTAAAGGGAAGAAACTACCCACACACTCAAAGTGCTGTCAGCCTGCAGAGCCTGGTTCATCCGGGGCAGCTGAGCCATGCTGAGGGGAAGCTGTGTCCCTCGGCAAGGGTATGGGGAGAGGCCAAATGAAGTGGGTCACATTTTTTTTTAAGTTTACTTATTTTGAGAGAGAGAGAGAGAGAGAGAGAGAGAGCGAGCGCAGGAGCAGGGGAGGGGCAGAGACAGAGGGTGAGAGGGAATCCCAAGCCAGCTCCATGCTGTCAGCGCAGAGCCAGAAGTGGGGCAAAATGGGTCACATTGGGTCCAAGGGAAAGCAGTGGCCCAGGATGAGGTGTCATCACACAGGAGACCCTAGCCCTGGGGACAGCCTCTGATGTTAGCTACGGTACAATGTTGCTAATGACCAGAGGGGTGAGTTGTGGGCATTTTCTCAGTCCCAAGTTGCCGGGGAGGGGGCGGGGGCGGGGAGGGGGAGACACTGGTTAAGTTCAGCCCCAGGAAATGTGGGTGGGTGGGTAGGTGGGTCTCAGCTAAAAGGGAAGTAAAAACTAGCCTTTACTGAGTGCCTTCTAGGTGTCAGACACTACAGAACATTCTCACCTTTGTAACTCCAAATATTTACTGAGCACCTATACTGAGTGCCAAACACTACTTTAGGCATTGGAGGTAGAGTGGTAATAAAATGAAAATCCTGGGGTACCTGGGTGACTCCATCGGTTAAGCATCTGACTTCGGCTGGGGTCCTGATCTTGCCATTTGTGAGTTCGAGCCCTGCATCGAGCTCTGCCAACAGCTCGGATCCTGGAGCCTGTTTTGGATTATGTGTGTGTGTGTGTGTGTGTGTGTGTGTGTGTGTGTGTGTGTGTGTGTCTCTGCCCCTCCCCCCATTTGTGTGGGTGCGCATGCGAGCGCACACCCCCCCTCTCACTCTCTTTCAAAAATAAACTTAAAAATAAAATGAAAATCCTGCTCTGCTTGCGTAAATAAACAAATATTTGACATGATTTCAGTGATAAATACCTATCACCAATATTAAGTACTTAAAAAAAAAAAGGAAACAGAAAGAAAGGAGGTGCTATCATCAAGAAGTGGTCAGGGAAGACCTCCTGGAGGAGGTGACATTGAGCAGAAACCTAGTTAATGACAGAATGAGCCTTAGGACATGTAGTGAGCCTTCCCCAGTCTAAAGATGGAGAAACCAACCTCAGAGAGGGGCGGTGGCTTTCCCTAGATTACAAAGGTCTGAAGGCTTCTCTAGGGGAGGGAGTTCTTCCTGAGATTCTGGGCTCAGGTGATGTACTCAGAGGCAACACCACCTTCAGACCCTCCAGTTACATATAGCTGTGGTCGCTGTGGGCTCACAGATCCTTAGACCAATCCACTTGGTACCGGGTTAGCCCATGAGTTCCTTCCCTACCCTCCTCTCTTTCTTCTCCTCTCCAAGCCCCTTCTTCTCTGTCTCTCCCACCTCCTTCTCCTTCTTGTTTTTACATTTGACTGCAAATAAACACTGAAAAGTCCCTAAACATAAAGGTTCAGATTAATGAATAACTAGAGGCAGAATGCCTGAGTGACCAGCACCCAAATGAAGAAATAAGAGTGTTGGGGCAGCTGGGTGGCTTAGTAGGTTAAATGTCCGACTCCTGATTTTGGCTCAGGTCATGATCTCATGGTTGGCAAGTTCGAGCCCCGCATTGGGCCCTGCGTTGGGCTCTGCGCTGATGGCACAGAGCCTGCTTGGGATTCTCTCCCTCTCTCCCTGCCCCTCCCCCCTCCCCAAAATAAATAGTATGTTGCTGCCACCCCAGAAGCCTTCATGTGCTCCTTCCCATTTCCCTGTCATTTATGCCAATCCCTGCCTTGTTTTTGTTACCATTTTACCATCTCTATATGTGTCCCTAAACAATATAGGTTTGCCTCCATAACTCTGAACTTTATATAAATGGTATAATTCTGTAATGCCTATTGCGCCTTACTTCTTTCACTCAGCGTCAAGTATACAAGATTCATCCCTATTGTTGGCTGTATGGGTTTGCTAGGGCTAAGTACCACAGACTGGCGGCTTAACGGGAACATAGTTTCTCACAGACCTGGAGGTTAGAAGTCCAAGGTCAAGACACCAGGAGGGATGCCTCCATCTGTTCCAGGGCTCTTTCCTTTGTTTGTGAATGGCTGTTCTCACATTGGCTACCCACCCCTCTCCACCGCCCCCGCACGTGTCTATGTCTGAATTTCCTCTTTGTATAAGGACTTCATGTTGGCTTAGGAACCACCCATATGACTTCATTTTAACGTAATTACCTGTGTGAAGACCACAGAGTGTGGTCACACTCTGAAGTATGGGGGTTAGGACTTTCACATTTGAATGGAGGAGGGATACATTTCAGCCCGTGACACTGAATGTAACTATAGTTCACTTATTTTCACGAGCATCTCGTTTTCAGTACTGTCTAGCGTCCTATTGCCTGAGTGCACGACCATATATTTATCCATTCTCCTGTGGATCGTCCCTTGAGTTGTTTCCAGTTTGTGGCCATTACAAATAATGCCGCTTTGAACCTTCTTTTTTTTTTTTTTTTTTTTTTTTTGCGTGTAATCTGCTGCACATGCACATGAGTTTCTGTAGGGTTTATAACTAGAAATGGAACAACTGAGTCATAGGGGTCAGTTTATCCCCGATGTTAGAAGGTCGGCAAACAGTTTTCTAAAGTGGCTGCACTGATTTCTCCTCACTCCAGCCACACATTCTCTTATCTTCACGGCTCTGCTTCCTCAGCAATATTTGGCATTCTCAGACTTGTCAGTGGTAACCGGGAGGTAGTCGATTTTGCATTTCCCTGAGGGCTGATGGGGTTGAGTGCACTTTCACAGGGGATGTCTGATGCTCCCATTCTGTGAAATGCCCGCTCAAGTCTTTTGCCGGTTTTAAGTTATTTTTTTAATTTTGTAATCTCTTCACTTTCTCTGCTCATGGCAACTTTATTTTAAGGGCATAGTTAACACCTTCCTGCTGCTGGGTTTCGGTCCTCACCATCTGATTCACCCCGCAAACTTATAATAACTTGACAGACCCTAGGAGAGCAAGGACAGAAGCTTCATCCTTCCTTCTCAGGAATCCCTGGGCTTCTCATGCAAACATTCCAACTTTCCCCTCCAACTTCTCACCTCTACCTGTGGACAGAGCTTCACCCCAGATGGCAGCCTCTTCTCTTACCTGGCCTGTTGCTCTGCTGCCCACACAGGGTTATGATAACTGAATGAGATCATGTGCAGATGTCCAGCATGGTCCCTGAACTCCTACATGCTCTTAGCAAATATTACTTCCCTTCCCCTTTCTTGATGCTCTGCAGAAAAGAAGTAGAGTAACATTCATCGACTGCTACCTGAGTGCCAGGAGGTATGCCAAGGGCCACCCATTATCGTTCGAGCTGCCTATCCATTACCGTTCTCTCTCTCTCTCTCTTTTAATGTTTATTTATTTTTGACAGAGTGTGAGCAAGGGAGGGGCAGAGAGAGAGAGAAGGAGACACAGAACTTGAAGTTGGCTCCAGGCTCTGAGCATCAGCACCAGAGCTCGACGCGGGGCTCGAACTCCCAAACAGCGAGATCGTGACCTGAGCCGAAGTCGGAAGCTTAACTGACTGAGCCATCCAGGCTCCCCTGGTTGTTATCTTCTTTCTTAGTTACAGATTTTATTCAGAGCATCAATATGCATCCTCTGCTTTTCTTGCCTGCCTTATTCCTGGTGCCTGGAGCTTGGAGCTCCAGCAGCCATCTGGGGCCACGAGTTGTAATCCTAAAGAGCCAGCTCTGTGACACAGTGGAGCCATCAGATCAGACCTTGAAAGACAACTTGTGGGGCGCCTGGGTGGCGCAGTCGGTTAAGCGTCCGACTTCAGCCAGGTCACGATCTCGCGGTCTGTGAGTTCGAGCCCCGCGTCGGGCTCTGGGCTGATGGCTCAGAGCCTGGAGCCGTTTCCGATTCTGTGTCTCCCTCTCTCTCTGCCCCTCCCCCGTTCATGCTCTGTCTCTCTCTGTCCCCAAAATAAATAAACGTTGAAAAAAAAATTTAAAAAAATATTAAAAAAAAAAAAGAAAGACAACTTGCCTCATGCAAGAAAGAGATTAACCTCTGTCATCTTAAAGCAATAGTTATTTGGTTTTCTATTATTTGAGGCAGAACCTTATCCTGATACTCATGAAAAGTACGTTTCTGGTTAATTATAAACATGTGTTTCCTTGAGCTAAGTTTTCCTGCCTCCATTAAAATTAGTTTTGCTGGTGAGTAAATGATAATATATTTAAATCTCTACAGTCAAATTTATATTTTTCAAACAACCCATTAGATCAGTATTTTCACATGGATATGAGTAAATTGAGACAGGGCATCTTAAGTAGCCAAGAAATTAGTATTCCCTATGATAAAAAAGTGTTGCTTACTCTTTATAAGAAGTTGTCTTGTTTATGACAGCTACCCATAGATATTATGTCAGGATACTCAGGGTAATGAATCCATTCTTTTTTAATTGAATTAGCAGCAAATACAGAGAGCTTCCTGTGTAAGTTAGGTAGGCTGCAATCTATTCAAAGTGAGACTCTCAAGTCATGGTCCCTACCCTGCTTGTGAAAAATCCATTGGTTGTAAGTCACTGCCAGAGAGCAGGTTAATGTGTTTGGTTACCGAACCACTATTAAAATAGGAAGCAGCGTAAGGTGCGCCATGCACACGCACACGCTAATGAGGAAGCCACGTGTGATGTAGGGGTGAACACTATGGATTCTGATTGCAGGGCCTTGGACTTGGATGATTCACTTAATCTTTCCGAGCCTCAGTTTCCTCATCTGAAAACGGTGGTTTACAACATGCACATATTGTGAGGATTACGTGAGAAAAAATGCATAAAAAAACACCCGGAAGGAAGGAAGGACTCACAAAATGTTAAATAAGGTGGGTTTGTTTCTATTTTGTGACAAGAGGCTAATTTGGGGCAAAGAAGAGTGACTTGCCCCTTCAGCAGGAGGCCTTACTCCAGATTCAAGCCACTTGAGTCACCAACCCCCAGACAGGCCCCAGGGGAAGAGGCCCCTGAAGACCGGACCCTGATGCCCTGCCCTGGGGTGGGTGCGAGGCCCCTCACTCTGCATCAGCCAAGCCCAGAGGAGCTGGGTGTAAGCACAGATTAGGTTGCAGTTTTTATTTAAAGATCTTAATTTCTGGCACTTATTTTGGGGATTACAGTGGTGGCTTAAGATCCTTTAAAGACATTCCAAGTTGAAGTCTTTCCTTCACTTGGCTGCTAAAGTTTAATTCAGTCTAATTATTTCATATGGCACCGACTATAATAGTTTCATAATTTCTAGTATATTAAGCACTTAATATGTTGTGTCATTTGGAATCACATATTAAATTCAGCAAAGTACATTTTAATGAGAGTTAAGTGGTGTGAAAATATTAACACAATGTGATGGTTCATCTTGTTGTTCATATTTTGTAGGTCTGTTCCTGATGCACAAATGCCTCGCTCACCAGGTATGGGAAGGATTTAACTGCCTGAGGCTAGAAAGGGGGTCTGGGGAGACCATATGCCTACCTTTTTCCCCACAGCACTTTACAGTCGGATTTCCCATGGGGCCTCGCCACCCTATAAAAGTAGGGAAATTGTTATTTCCATCTTAGAGATGAGGAAACTGAGGTTCACTGCTGACTCTAATAAACGTGGTCTTCCTTGGTTCAAAGCCATTGTAGTTTTTCCCTGTACCACAGCTGTCATCGGTGTGACCCTGGTGGGGGTGAGCGCTGTCTGGACTCAGGGGAGGGCCGGGAGTATCTGCAGAGGGTGTCACCTCACCTCTCACCTCGCAACCCCACAGAGAAAAACTAACAGAACCACCGAGAAGTTGGCAGACTTTCTACTTGGACTTGGGATTCTTTTTGCACCCTCACAGAGTGTCCCTTCCATGCCCTAAACCGAAGTGCCTGTGCTCTTAGGCTAGCCTGGGATTGCCAGAGAAAATGGTCTTGGACTAAATCACAGTGAACTCATCAGATAGCAACAGCTCAGGCTAAGGAGGCTTCAAAGGCAGGAGTTAAGGCAACAGAGAGAGAGATTTTAGAGAGATCCTCCCAGAACCCTCAAATGGGACTCCTTTATTCCAACTAGGTGCAAAAGTTAGCTCTTGGAGCCAGAAAGATTTGGCAGCAAATTCCAGTGTCCCTGATTAGCTCTGTCACTCTCCTCTCCAGGCCTAGCTTTTCCCCATCAGTAAAAGTGCTTATCTCTCAGACATGAAAATGAAACAGAACATCAGAAGAAAGGGAAGGATTCAGACTAAGCTCAGTGAACAGGAGTGAGTGGGTCTATGAGCCTGTGTGCTCAGACCCAAAGCCTTGAAGCCCTCTGGGTGAAAACAGTCCTCATCACAGCTAAGAAAAGGAGGGGCAGGGGAGAGGGAGATAACTCAGAAAAAGGAGCTACTACGACAAAAAGTTTATAGTAGCTAAGAAATAGTCCCGGTAGTCACTTTAAAAAGAGGAGCTATTTTCACTTTTTAAAAAGTGTGTTTCATCCAGGTAGCTGCAAGATTAAGGAAAGAAGACCAAAGAAGAATAAGGAGTGGTTATGCCTCGAGTATATTTATACCTTCCATGTACCTCCCCCATGCCCAGGGCCTAAACACTTTACAGAAGCAGCTCATCTAAAGTGCTCGGGCTGTTCACGTCAAAACTGAAGTCAGTGTTCAAACTGCTGTGCTGGGCACTCAGCAGAGTCACTGTCCTACAGGTGGGGAAATAGCCAGATATTCACAAAGTTCCAGGCACAAAAAAGAGATCACAGGGAGGGTCAAAAAGTACCGCCTGGGCTGGGGTCCCAACCCCCGCTCCAAATGCAAGCTGGGGAAGGGGCAGGATTATAGGGTACCACTGAGGTCAGGCATCTGGGATGGATTAGAACTGCTCTAACCACAGCAGGGGCCAAACCAGAAAAGCAAGGGCTGTGAGCACAGGGGGATTAAGGAAGCTTGGGAGGAGCAACTCCCTCTGGCCACAGCTGACCCTGCCTCAGGCCTCCCTCTGAGCTGTCGGCACACAGATCTTCTTCTACTTGCCCCTCCCCCCACCCCTGGTTTTCTTCACTGGGAGGCAGAGAAGGAAACTCGGAAAAACTCATATACACTGGGGTGATTAGGTGGGAGAGTATACTTCAAAAGAGAGCTTACAAAAACAAGGTTTAAGTCAGAGCACGTGCTGCTCAAAGGGATTTCTAGGACCTGAGTGGTGGGTCCTCTTCCATGCCCATGCTCCCCGCAGCCCTGCTCTGTGTCTGGGGCCTTAGGACCTTCCGGGCCAGGCCTGTGAACTCGGCACATCCCCGCCCTACGACTGGGTAAAGCCTCCTGATGCCCCCAATGCCATTCATCCCCAGGGTTCCCAGCACAGAGGAGGCCACGGCTGCGTCTCCACATCCCTGCTTCTTCTTCCCTCTGGTGGGGTTGATGGGAATCCCTGGCCCTTCTTCCTTCAAATGAATGACATATGGAAACACTCAGTGCTCCCAGGCTGCAGGGGAAACACTACAATGTTAGAGGATGCTGAGATCTCATGTCTTCACTGACGTGTTTTCAATATGAAACAGGCGGTTTCTCCATTGATCAAAATGTAATTAAAGTTGCTCTGATCTCTCGCACTCAGAGTGGCGGGAAGCTCCAGCTCAGACCGGAGGGGGCGATGGCGGGGGGGGGGGGGGAACCACTCTGCCTTTCTTGAGGTTCTGCAGCCCATGGCACTCAGGGAAGGCTGTCGGGACTCAGGCCACCTCAGGTCTCAGAGTGGAGGGTGGGGACACCAGCTCCGAGGGCCAGCAGGAGCCGGGGGCTCCCACTGCAGCTCTGAGACCGTGCAGTTCTCTCTGGCACCCACGTACTCCTCCCTGCTTTCAGTGTCCGTCTCCTTGGGTCTCTCCCTACCGACTCCCTCCATACATCTGTCCTCCTGCTTCATGCCACATCCAATCTGCCTCGTCTCCTCTCATCCCGGCCCTCCCCCTCCCTCCACGCTGGGCCTTTGGGGCTCAGGGGCGAGTGTCACAAGGTTCAGCAGGTCCCAGACCCTAGCCTGCCCTGTGAACTGTTCCTGGGATATTCTATGCCCCAAGGATGACTGGCATGCTCCACCCTTCTAAAATAGAAAACAAAAAGTGTTCAGTTTTTACACGTTGCTAATTGGAGTCTCAAAAAAAGTCCTTCAGTTACCCAGTTACAAAAAAAAAAAAAAAAAGTCACAGCATGTCAAAGCTGAAAGAGAGGTTATCTTCTCTAGGGCGGTTTCCTCACTTGGCAGAGAAGTCCAGGGAGTTGGGCAAGGTCACAAAGGCAGATGCAGGAAGGAATGGAAACTAGAACTCAGACGTCCCTCTGTAACACAACTGCTCAATAATAAAACAGACAAAAACAAAAAACAAAACAAAACAGAACAAAAAAACACCCAAACTCCACCTCTGGCTCAAAATAACACCTACTCGTGTAGCCAGAAATGGTGAACAACCTGGTCCATCTCCTGCTGGTTTTCGCAATAAGGCAGTTATGAACCCACGAGATGTACCTGTCACCGTGACACGTGTGCGCATTGACTGTGACGAAAAGGCTCTTCTTCTAAATAAATGAATAAAAACGTGGATGCTAATTGAAGATTAGCATCATCTCCCATCAATGCTAATACGCTTTTTGGTTATTTGCAATTCCCTTTTGCAAATCTGAGGGAAACATCATTGCCCAAATTAGCTCTTTTCCCTCAGTGAAGGCCGTATTAGCATTCTGAGGTTTGTGTTTGCTTACTGCTTATTTAGACAGAGGTCAGGTGAGAAGCTGGGCAGCCTGCACCTGATTTCCATTTCACTGAAGACAGGTGGGGGGAGGGACTCCAAAGTACCCAGAGGCCAGGCCAGGTGCTCCCCGGCTGTGGTCTGAGTCAGGCTCACAACGCTGAGCCACAGCATGACCGGGAGCACCACCTACCTCCACAGTGGCTTCTCCTGCCTGAAGGACTTGCCCAGATGGGTGACATTGACTCAGGTAGCTCCCAGGTCATCTTCTGCCTGGCACTGACTGTCAGGTCCTCTCAGGGTTGCATCCGTATGGAGCGACAGTTCAAATGTCCCCTTCCCTCCTGCCCACCTTCATTCCCCAGTCACTGTCTAAACCCCATGTTCTTCCCTTCTAGTCCCTCTCAGCACTGAGAATGCTCTTCCACGTTTGCTTGGCTCCCTTGCTGGAACCGAACGGCCACAGCAACACAAACCACTTCTTGTTGGCCCTGCAGCCCCGGCGCTGACGTCACAGATGCTTGCTGTGTGGTGAGGGAACTAGGGCAGGAAGGAAAGTCTGAGCCGATAAGGCCTTGGGAGCATTGTCCAAAAGGGGAGGCCGCACTCCTGGTCCCAAATCTTTCCTCGCTCGAGTTCCACTGTGAAGAGGAAAGGATCGGTTTTTGAAACCAGACTTGCCTGCAAATCCCAACTTCTTTCACGACTGGCAGGCTAATTTTGGCCTTGATTAACCACTAGAGCTTGTTTTCTAACATGGAAATTGAGGGGAAGGACACGGGTCAGCTAAGGGGCCTGGCCCAGTGCTGGACCAAAGGCTGGCGACCTTTCCCGGTCTGCCACACCTCGAGTCACACTACGGAAAGCGTTGGCCCCAAGCGGACGCTCACCCCCTTGCCCTTGGCTTCAAGCACGGGGCGCAGGGCCCGACCACCCCAGGGGAAGCAGCGGCGCACGGTGAACCACTCCTCCGCGCTGCGGCCCCGGGCCACCCTGCCCGGCCCCTTCCGGTGCACGACCGGCGTTTCCAGCTCTCGCCAGGGTCACGGGTCCTGCCGCGGGGACGGCCCGACCCGATTTCTGTGGGGCCCCCGTGCGCATCACCGCCTCTTGTCCCCCAAAATGTGCCGGCGCCGCGCACGCGCCGCCCCGCGTAGTTTCGGGGACACCGTGCCGCCCGGTTTTCGGTGGAACCCCGCGTGCGACCCCTGGGGGCCCAGCTGGGACGGCGGGGAAGAGGAGCGCGGCCGCGCGCGCCACGTGACCGAGTGTGAGGCTCGCGCCCTCCGGGGGCGCGCAGAGGTCGCGCGGGCCGAGGGCCAATTTCCCATGGTCCCTTAATTTGCATATACAACGTTGGAGGGTTAGAGAAATAATTAGGGTTCATTTTGCTGTAATCACAAAATACAATTACCGTGTGTACGAGATACACAAGGTCATACGTCTTCAAAATTTAGTTTTTTCTAAGCAGTGCAGTATGGTCACCATAACTGTAAAAGTCTTCGCATTCTCTGCTTTATATACCCTCAGAGCGCGCCTGCAAATCGTGCTCGCTTCGGCAGCACATATACTAAAATTGGAACGATACAGAGAAGATTAGCATGGCCCCTGCGCAAGGATGACACGCAAATTCGTGAAGCGTTCCATATTTTGTACCTGAGCTTATTCCTCCCTTGCAAACACTTTTCACTCACAGGTTCTATGTTTTGTTTCACACAAAGGAAACTGTCGTCCCAGGAGATGGAATAAGAGGAGGTGGGGCATAGTCAGAATCTCTCTTTGTCATGCTTTTTATGTCTGGCCCCAGTCTTCGATCTTTTCCATCTTGCCTCTGCTTCCCCTTGCACTATCCTGAGTCCCACGGTACCTTAACACTTAAAGAAACGGTCTTGCCAAAGTGGACCCACTTCAGGTCCAAAACAGAACAGGAACTTAGGGCTGTGATAGACAAGGTGACTTTAACAGGAACGCGCAACAAGACTCACCATGCTGCCTCTGAATCAAAAAAAAATAATGCCCGCTCCTTAAGGTCTACCGTGTGCCAGGGGCCTCACCAATATCCGGGTTTCGTATTCCTGACAGCCCTGCCTTGTATTATTGTCACCATTTTACAGGAGTCACTGAGAGGCAAAGCAACCTGGGCATGATCATGTAACCAATAAGTGGCTGCGGCAAGGCCTGCTAAGACCTTTGGAGGCACAGGCCCTGAAAAGATCGGGACCCTGCCCCCGCGCAATGAATGCAAGAACCACAGTCCTAATTAGTAAGATTAGTAAGAAAAGTCCAATAAATTTCAGATTTCCTGCGATGACTTTATCAATGGTTTTGAAATATCTCCCCCCCCCCAGGAGAAAAATGTTGGTGCACATGTTTTGCTGATGCCTGAGCACACACGTAGTCGGCCCAGCGGTCTCTGCAGCCTCTGGGAGAGCAGCGCACAGATCCCAGGCTCTGTGCTCCCCACAGATAGGGCAGGCAGCAGACGCCAAGCCCCTGAGCCGCCCCAGGGCAGAGGCGGGTCCTCTCCCGGTGGGCGCTCAGGCTGCGAAGCAGCGTTCCATCAGGGATCCATTTCTGTTCCCTTCAGTGGAGGTGAAATGATCCTTTCCAGGTAACAGCCGAGAATAGCGGTCTGTGGGACCTCTCACTGCACCTTCTCCTCGGCTCACAGCCTCCAGTGCATGGAGTTGGAGGGCAAGCTTTAGTTTTCCTTTCTCTCCTCAAACATGCCTGGTTCTTAGGAAGAACTTGGGCAATTGGGTGAGTAGTTTTCAACGTCTCCTTCTGGGATGCCAAACAAGGAAAGGACCAATGTTGGTGTGACTCTTCTTCTAAAGAAACTATTCCTCTTGGTCTGACCCCTTGTGTTGGAGCAGAAAAGAGGAAAGACAGGCAATTCTTAGTCCTGGAAAAGTCAGACACCTGGCTGACTTTCCTGGCTCTGCACCGTTCTATGAAGTAAAACTTCTACTCCTGTTACACATGAGGAAGTTGAGGCACAGAGACATTCAACAACTTGCCCAATGTCACACGACTAGTAAATGGCAGAGAAGGGCTTGAAGCCCAGGAAATCTGGCTATAGAGCTTGTGCTCTTAACCAAACACTATGTCACCTTTGAAGATAGAGAGGGAGAGATAAAGCTGTTTAGAATTAATGGAAAGAGAACACAGGTCCAGTTCTGCTTTTGTCGGTGTTCTGAATTCAAGGACAGGAGTTGTATTTTTGCAAAGGATCAAGGCTCTACCTTAGATCCAAGGAGGTGGAGTAGTGGACAGTGGGGGAACTGCACCCTCTTTGGGACACAGCTGAAAAAGGAAGAAAGTTTTCCTAGGCCGACAATCTCTTACCAGACACCTGCCCCCCTCCCCAAATAATCCTCCTGAGGAAGGATCATCTGACCACTAAACGTGTGCTTAATTAATATTAGGCAAATGAACTTAATCGTCTCCCAAGAGCTGTAGTCCAGAAGCACCTAGGGACTCCTCCCCTCAGACATATCCAGCATCCTGATAAACCGCAAAGTTGGAACCGCTTCATTTAGACATCTGTTGAGCTACTTTGGGGCACTGGGTGCTGTGTTGGAGATCACAAGGAAAAGCAAGATGTGGCCCCTGTTGCCAGGGTACTTACGGTCCTATGGGGAACACACACACACAACCAAGGATAACAGAGAGGGGAGCACACGCTTAGCTTCAGGAACCAAGTGCCACAGGAATGCAGAAGTCAGTCTAAGGAATCTGGGGGTCTGCCAGCTGTTTTTTTGCAGACAGGTTACCAGATTTGCCGGATGCATGGAGGCGGGATTTCTCCCTGGGGGGGGGGGGGACTCTCCACCAGGGCCTACAGCTTAATCCTGGATTTTCTGGGAAAGGTGAGGATAGAGACTGTAAACAGCATCTCCTTATGAGTATTTGGAAGTTCCTTCGCTGAAAAAAGGTGGTCTGAGGTCGAGGGGGCATCTTTACCTGGTACTTTATCCACAGACCCAGGACTCCGGAGCCAGACCCCCTGTGGGCACCTCCCGGAGTCACGGGTGTGAAACCACACACCTCGGAAGAACACCCAGGTCGAAGTTCTGTGCTCCATAGCCCGCTGGCAATTCCCGAAACCCCACTTTTTCTCCCAAAGACAACGCTCCCTAGTCTAGGGCCTTCGGACGTTGGCTGCAATGCCTAAAATGTGTCGCAAGGTGGCAACGTTGTGGCGAGAAATAGACTTTTTAAAAATCCTGGGTTTTTGGTTTTTTTTTCAAAGCATATTTTCCCTATTAATGTTTCATTTAACTTAATTAGAATCTGGTAAACTAATTAAAGCAGCTACGAGCCCCGCAATCAGCAATAATTCGTATAATTATTGATAATTACATCCATACCAATCGTTTGGTTATTAACATTTGGGGGAGAACAAACCACTTCTGAAGGGACGAGGAACCCAAGAGGGTTTTTTGCGACAAAGCTTTCTGGGTCGGATCCGCCTACACCTCCAGTCTGCAGAGATTCCGGCCCAGATGGGGCGCCCTTTGGCGAACCCCTGCTGCCTACGGCTTTTTTCTCTACTTTGGGGAATTCGTTAAGGGAAGGTGAAAAGGAGTATTTGCTAGGCTTCTCTGCGTGGGCCGCGGCCACGGAACTTCCTGCCTGGGTAGCAACTGTAATTCCCACTTTATAGAGCAGGCCGTGCCGCTTCCAAAGGCGTGGTCACGCCAAGGGGGTGCAGTCTCGTGCTCTCCCCAACACCTGCACTGTTCTGCGCGTCCCAGCACCGCTCGGCCCTGGACGCAGTCACTTGCTCACTTCCTCTCGCGACCTGTTTCGCCGTTGGTGCAGCGGAGAACTGATCGGGTTGGTTCCACCCAAAGGAAACCTTCCCGATCCCCGGAGGGTCCCTGCTAGGAGATCTCACGTCCCGAGGTGACTTCTTCCCTCGACGACACCTCACAGTTTAGCCGCTGCCCTCACCGCTATTATCTCTCTCATGTCCTGTGTCTAACCCTCCGAATGTCTCGGGACTGGGGTCCTGAGAGCCCTAGCGCAGGGGGCTCCGGGGACCGGCTTCCTGCCTCCGCAGCGCGCCGGGGGGTGGGGGGGGCCTCCTCTCCTACGCCCCTTCCAGGCGGCGGGCAGCGCGCTCCCTGCTCACCGGCCCGCCACGGGCCCTCCAGACGACCCGCTACCAAATTTCCCGACCGGCGCAGCGCAGGGCTCCCAGGCCCGAGGGGCTAGCCCGGCGGCGGGGGACCGGAGGAGTGCACTGAGACTCCAGGGATGTCGGAGGGCGGAGTCCGCGGGGCGCTGGACCGGGCTGGGGACCCGCGGCCCTGCGCCCCGCTTCCCTCCCAGAGCTCTTCCGCGCGCGCCGGGGTGAGAGGCCTGAATATTATTTTACGCGGGCCAAAACGGAGGCCTAGAAGGATGAAGGGAGCGACACAGAGCCCTTAGTCCTCAGCCGAGGTGGTGAAACTGGATGCCAGGGCTGAATGAGCCCCAGGACGGTGCGCTTTCCCTCTCCAGGCACACTCTTCTCCCCCTCAAAAAAAGTGCGGGGCAGTTTCCAACCTTTATCTGTAGCCTAATCAGCAGGTGCGCTGTGGAAACTGAGGCCCACGGGAGGCGTGCGGCAAGGTGAGGCCTCATCAACAGCGGCCAGGAAGCAACCCACCGCCGTCACACGCACCCTGACACCGCCCCATCCCCCAGTCGAGATCACCTGACTCCAGCGCAGGCGGGCGTCGCCTGGCTCCTTGGGCTCCTCCACGTCCGCGCACCCTCTCGGGCCCAAATGGACAGAACATTAAAAACCGCCAGGGCTCCCTCCGTTAGGGTAGCGGAGGGGCAGGCAGGAGGATATCTGTGTGCTTCCAGGCTTGCCCAGACGAAGTCTATCCTAGGTACCTCGCTCCCCGCCCCGCCCCGCCTAGCCCCAGCGCTCCAGGGCCAGGCCTGCTATGTCCGCGCCTTCTGGCAATTCTGAAGGAACCTGGGCTTCCGGGCAGGGTGCCGGGCAAACTCCCAGGAAGTGTCCGGTCTCTGACCGCGCTGGAAAGGACTTCCTCGTTGGGGCAGGTGTGGAAGTGGGCGCGAGTAAACCCTCGGCCCTTGAGGGAGCTCCAGGGAAGAGTCTGAGACCCTGGCACCCAGGAGCCTCCCTTAGTCCTCTCACCCCTGCTCGAAAGGCTCCAGGGAGGGTCCCAAACGTGGGGAGAGGGTGGCCTGTGGGGCAACCTGGGTGTATCTGAAGGACTGGTAGAGAGGTCGGGGAGCTCGCTGCTGCCTACCTGAGCCGTGCGATTCTCAGCCCCCGCGCTCCACGACTCGCGCCGCCGGCGGTCTTCAAGCCCCACCTGTTGCCCACCCCTCAGCCCGCCTCCGCCCACCCTCCCCACCCCGTACTCCCACCTCCACAACCCCAGGAAGTGACAGATTTCTTTTTTTTTTTATTAAAAACAAAACAAAAGTCACGGATACAGGGTGGTCTCCCCAAACAGGCTCAAGGTGGTCTCCATCTCGTGAGTCAGTTGTCGCCCTTTTTAAAGTGCTGTTACATCAAGAGGTTACAAGAAAAAATAGACAAAACAAAACCCAAAGGGGAATGCAAAACGGGACTGGAAGCAGGTCCAGGAGAAGGAAGCAAAGTAACTTACAGCATAAATAAAACCGAACCCAATACTGAACCAAGAGAGACTCACAGTACATTTATATCCATTGCACATAGCCACTTTGTCATTAGGAACAAGTTTCAGAAGTGGACGGGACGGGGGGGGAGGGGGGGCGCGGGGCCAGCGCCAGCGAAGTTGCTACATTGTGTACACAACTGGGGGTCCGAGGCTGTATGAGGTGGGGGGAGGCCCCCTTACCCCTTTCTTACCCCCTTCGGTCCATTTAACCCCATGAGGTCCGATGCCCTGGAGTTCAACCGTGGGGCGAGGTGGTATTTACACTTGGAAACGGAGAAGGGGCCCTGGGCCGAGGCGCCCGGGAGGAGGGCGGGCGGGCGGGAGGCTGTATTTACATCGGTCGTGTCCGAATGGCTTGTTCCTCGCTCTCGGCCGCCGCGGCCGCGGGTATTTACAAGAAGAGAGCAGCATGGCTTGAGGGCGCGTGGGCGCGGCCGGGCCGGCCCTAGGGCAACAGCGGGGGCTTGAACGAGCAGTTGCCAGTGCAATGGCGGGGCGTCAGCATCTTGCAGGAGAAGTGGTGCAGGGCGTCGTGGGCTTCTGGAGAGACAGTCAGGCGGGCAAAGCTGGGCACCTCTCCTGCCTAGCCTCGCCGGGGAGGCCTACCCTCTTAGTCCACTCGCCTCCTCCCCTGCCCGCCCAGGTCTCACCCACCCCCTCCCGGCTCAGGGGTTATCAAGTGAGCGGAACAGAAAAAGGTAGGAGGCTAGGAGTGAGAACCTGCGGTGGTTTAGAACCACTGCTCCGGTTCAATAGCCCCATTATACAGAAGAGGAAACTGAGGCACCGAAAGAGGGAAGTCAATCTGCCCACGGCCAGATTTGGATCCCTCGGCAGATTTCCCAATGCCCAGGGCTCAAGGGGCTTTTTCTCCCTATTCTATCGTTCTAGAATTATTTCCGCATAAAAAAAAAAATCCCATTTCCCTCCTTTCAGGTAGACCTGGCCTTCCCCTCTCACTAGCCCCGCCATTTACTTTTTCATTCATTCACTCACTCATTCATTCACTGGCACAGCCAGAGCCTGGCAACCCTATCTTTGTTCCCCGGCTTCCGCACCTTTTAATTTCTGCTGGATAGCATAGCGCGCCTTCCGCTCTTGATCGAGTTCGTTACACAGAGTGTCTGGAAGACATGGGGAGGGGCCAGTGAAGAAATGAGACCACCCTCCAGCCGGCCGGGGTCACAGCCTGGGCCTCACCCTCTCCCCAGCGCTCAGCCCCCTCGAGAAAACAAATCCGGGGGACCGAGGGAGGGAGCATCAGTGCTCCAAACTGCAGCCTGGCGGAGGGAGGAAATGGCCTGGGATGGCGCTTAAAGGCAGACGGATCTAACCAAAATTAAAGCAAACTTAGGCATTACTTCCCAGGTAATTTTACGCCTCGATTTTTAATTTAGAAACCATGGAAATTGCCGCGATAAGAAGTTCAATCACTCCATGTAATGATGCCTGCAAGCCGTTTGCTGGGCTCGCTTGCCATTCTGAGGCTAATCAGAGTATACAAAGGATATTAAATAAAAAAAATAATTGTTAAATTACCTTCAATTTAAATCCAAATGACTGAGCCAACATTGCGGCTCCTGCCAGACGAGAGGCAGTTACGGCCCGTGCGCGCGCTCACCTGACTCCCGTCTTACCTCTGACAATTTGCAGCTGTTGTACCATTTCTTCTCGATAAGCCAATTCCCTCTTCATTTGATCCTGAAAATTATCTGTGCAAATTGATTAAGTGAGAGCTGTTAGGCACAGCCCCCTCCCTCGGCCCCATTTCCCCACTCCCCTCCCCCACCCCCACCCCTTCGGTCTGCGGCCTAGCGGGAAACCCTGGAAAAGGAGGGTTCCGCGGCTCAGGCAGGGCGCGCAGCCGCAGCTGCCAGTCCTGGGGTCCGGGGGCGTGCGGGAAGAAAGCTCTGGCGCTGAGGTGGGGTGAGGTGGGCCAGGAAGGGGGTACCTTTGAGACTCTGAAATTCTCGCTCCAGCTTCTTGCGGAGCTCCATTTGCTCCAGGAGCAGTTTTTGCAATTCGTCTGCGAAGGGCCGAGAGTGTGAGGTAAAGGAGGGTGTGCGGGACTCAGGCCCCCCTCCCCGAGGTGCTGCAGGTCCCGCCCTGGCCAAGAGCCCTGAGATGGGAGTGGCGGAGTGGTGGGGCCCGGAGGCAGAGGCCCTCCGCACTGTTTTCCCATTTGCTTCCAAAGAATCTGGACGAGGAAAAAGGGCCAGGAGCTAGGTTGCCCAGGAGAATTAAATTCAGGTTTTGGGCTTCTAGGCTCTGGCTCCAGGCGCTAACCAGCATGGCACCTGCTTTAAGTTGTTCCAAACTCCCAAACCTTAGAAGCTGGCCCAGGACTTGATTTACCCCTCCAAATCACACACCCCATTCCTCCCTTCAACAATACAGAGCTGGGTGAATCTTGTCAAGGACTTGGTCCCCTGCCCTGGAAAAATACATATTTTCACAACAGTTTGTTCACAATTTCAGGGGGTCTCAGGACCCCAAATCCATACTAAGGGCCCTCATATAAAGCACCAATGATTTGAAAGTAATTGCATAGCCTGTTAAATGTGTAACCAGGAAGAGTGGAAGACCACCACTGCTTTCCCCCCCTTCCTACATCAGTTTCCAAGGCCATCCCTGGACCATTTGAAGGCAGGGTGGTGGATAGCGGGTGGATGTGGAAGGCACCGTTAGTGCCCTCAGAACTAGCTACAGAGGAATGGCAGGGGCTGCCCTGACCAAGGAGCTATTGGTATCCAAGTCCTCCCTGTGGGGGAGGCTCTCTGAGAAATCCCACCCCTAGCAGGTGCTGAGGAAACACAAAAGTGGGAGGTAGAGGAGCAAAGTGGGGTTAGAGGCTCCCATCTTCTGTGCCTCAAGCCACATGCTCCCCCATTGCAGATGAAGCAGCTACCCCAGGATCCCATTCCAAAAACATGCTCCATCCCCACCCCATTTAGGGTGTATTGAGGTGGGGCCAGAACGCCTTAATTCCAGGAAAAAATTAACCTCTCAGACTCCTAAAATAAATGCCTCTTTGCAATCTTGCTTTTCAGAAAAAGTCCTGTGTTCCAGTGAGGTTGGGAGACCCACATTGCCCTACCTGATTGTCATATGCATCAAGTTCTGAGAATTATTACTCATTTCTCTTTTTTTTGCTGGGTTCTTCAGACAGGCTAGCCTCAGGAACCCAAACTTCTAATGAACCTCTAGGGGTTTGGTTCACTCTCCCCACCCCACCCCCTCCCCATACCTCTGTGCCAGGATAATGTGTCCAGAGGATTATCCTTTGCACTCAATGAAAACGGATTCCCCAAGAGCCCTGCCTTCCCATGCACTCCCTTACAAGAAGGGTTCATCTCCCCGAAGCACAGCGTACCCCCATTTCACAGATTTAACCTCACCTCTGGCCAGGTTCTCGATATCTTTCTCCACTAGCTGAGTTCCTGTGACATCCAAGGTGAGCCCATCTTCACCTGGGATACAAGGGCAGGTAAGAGGGGTTCTCTCCTGGGAGAGGCCTTGGGAGGGGAAGGATGAGCCTTCCCGGAACCGAGCTAAGTCAGGGAGCTACTTTAGAAGAGTCAGTTACAGGCATCCAGTATTACCTACCTTCCAAGTTATCATTTTAGAGGGTGACCCACTGAAGGAGAGTGCACCCAGGGAAGGTAGGCTATCTTAGGGCAGGAAGTATATACCCTTTGACCTGCTTCATGTGGGTGACGGTGTCTCTCATTTCCTTTTAGTACACCCCCTTCCCTTCCCCCAGAAGAGCCCCAAACCCACTAAGGAGGAAAGCCCTGGCCTGCACCTCGCGGGCGCGCTGTTTAAATATGTATCTGCCAGTCGCACAAGAGGACCAGCAGCCGCTTACGTTTGATCGAAAGCCTTCCTCAAAAGCCAAGCCCAAACCTGTGTAAAGCTGGGAGACCTGGGCCCCGGCTTCCGGGTGGGGTTGGTGCGTGAGAGTCCTAGGGCTCACCTCGGTCTGTATTTGCGGGACTTGGCTGGGAGATACTCCTTTGGTCTGGATAGGATTTCCTCGTTTCCAAATCGTCGGCGGTCGAGTGATTGTCTTCCTTATCTGGTTCTTAAAGGCAATAAACCGAGTTTCAAGGAGAAGCAAAGAAACCGTGACCCCGATACGGCCAGAGCTGCTACGGTCGGGGCGCCCGAGCCCTAATTAAAAGCGTTGTGGTCGCCGCTGCTTCCCGGCTGTGCGCCTGGGCTTGCACCCTCAGGCTTTGGGCAGGGCACCCCCTCCCCCGCGCGCGGTCTGCTCATCCCGCGCTCCACGCCCCCTCCCCAGCCCCTCGGAAAAGAACAAGACGAGCAGCCGAGCCCACCAGGGACGAGCGACCTACATCGCGCGCAGATACTGGGGCACCGCGAGCGCGCGTGGCCGCCGGGTCTGCCCGCGCCGCCCCCGCCGAGAACGCGGCCCAGGCTGCGAGCCGCGCGGGGTGGCGGCGGGGGAGACATCCTTTCGGGTTCGGCCTGCCCGGATTTCCGAGGCCCTCAGCCCCTCCTCTTCGAGCCACAGGGGCCCGGCGCATTTGCAGGTCTCCCCCCGGGTTGGGTCGCAGCCACCGCGGGCTCTTCGCAGGTATCCAAGCGCGCAGCCAAGCTCCCGCACCCTCCGCCCTAACCTGGCTTGACCACAGAGGACCTCGAGGCCCCAAAAACTTGGCGAATAAATGAGAGGACTGGAAAGAGGTGCCAGGCGTGGTTTTAAAAAGGATTTTATGAGGTGTATGTGGAGGTTTGTTGTTAAGTGGCCAAACGATGGAAGTTGTTAGTTCTCGCTTAGCTTCCTTTCCCTTTCTTTCTTTTTCTTTCCCTCTCCCTGTTTTTCTCGCTTCCTCTGCCTCTCTTTTTCTCCTCTCGTCTTTCCTCGCAGCAGCACCCCCCCACACACACACACAGCCGTGTCCCTCCGCCGGCGGTCCCCGCGTCACATTGGCCAGCGACCTCGACAGGGGGGCTGAGGGGCGTTACCGTGGGCCTCGGGGGTGCAGAGGTAGGAGGCCGCGGGCCCCAGCGCCGCTGCCGCGCTCTTCACGTGCTCGTCCCGCTCTGGCGCGTACACCTGCGGCGGCCGAAAATGACAGGCGGTTAGGGGTGTGCTTGTAGCGGCTCAGGGTCCCCCAGCCCTGGCCGCGGCGGAGGGGGAGCCCTGAGTGGGAGGCGGAGGTCAGCTAGCCCGTGGGCCCCGAGGGCCCTGGGCGGCTGTGACGCACGCGCCGCAGCCTGGCGCCCTCGGAGGCCACAGCAACGTTGTAGTTTCAGGGTAATTATTAGCGCCCTCGAGAAAATTATCAGAAAGACAAAGCGGCTCTCAAGACAAGAGCTGTCCAAAGCCGCGCCCCCCCACCCTTTGCCCACCTCCTTTTCGGCCTCTTCCCACCAGCCCACGCCCAGTCCCCGCATAAATGACGCTTTTTGCATCCAGCTAATGATTCGTGTTTTAATAGACCCAATGGAAATAAATGTACAGGTGTGTGCACCCACTTTCAAAAGGCCAACGACTTCGGCTTAGTTGCACAGCTTCGACCCGAACCCGTGGTTCAGACAACTTGAGAGCCCCTCTCCCGCCCTGCACGCCATCTCGACAGCTGCTACCAAATGAACCCTGCGGTTCCCCAGGCCGGAGTTCAAAGGGACTCAGAAAACTACAAGTTGAGGTAGAGGAAGATTCCGGAACCCCGCACTGCTGGGGCCCGGCTTGAGGGAGAGACGGTTCTCTCCTCTCCTCACCAGCCCCTTCGTCCCCGGGACTCTGATCTCCATCTGGGCGAGTGTGCCACGGGCCCGGCCTCGCAAGCGCTTTTCTCTGGCTTTGGGTCCCTTTTTCTGCTCCCCGTTCTTTCCCCAGATCCCTTTTATTTCTGTGTTACTGAGGTCCCGGCCTGTCTCTGCGCCCCCCCGCCCCCCCCCCCCCGCTCCCAATCAACAAAAACACTGCACACTCGTTTCTCAGGCCTGTCTCCCCCACCTCCGGATTTTCTGAAACCCCCACTCACGGGGGCGAGGGGGTCCCAACAAGTTCCACAGCGCTGGGCCTACTCAGAGCGGCTGGGGCCTACCGCTCGCACACCCGCTCAGAACATAATCCCCGTCCCTAACTTGTCCAGTGCCTGCCCCACATCCCGAAGGTGCCGAGGGGTAAGCGGGGAGGCGCCACCAGCAAGGCGGGCGCGGGGCTCACCTTGGCCGGCGCGGGGCCCCCCAGCGGCCCGCAAGGCTCTCGCAGCTCATAGCCGCCGCTCGGCGGGCTCCTCTCAGGTCTCCGCACC
The DNA here is from genome assembly GCF_022079265.1 of Lynx rufus. Taxonomy (NCBI): domain Eukaryota; kingdom Metazoa; phylum Chordata; class Mammalia; order Carnivora; family Felidae; genus Lynx; species Lynx rufus. The sequence continues at coordinate 8,935,880 of NW_025814827.1, forward strand.
ACGTCGTCGGCAGCCAGGTCCCCAAATGTTGACCTGCTGGCTGCGGGCAGCCCCGGGCGGCGCCGGGAGCGGGGGCTGCCGCCATCGGGGGAGTCTGTGGGACCGTCGGCGCCCGAGGAGGTGGTAGACGGGGGCCCTACGGGCTGGTCCGCGTCCTGGCCGCCTGCCGTGCTGGGCGCACTGGGTGCTCCGGGATCCGCCTCGTCCAGAGCGCCCTCATCCTCGGGGAAGCGGTTGGACTCCACGTCCACCTCGGGCTCGTCAGCAGTGTCCACGTCGGGCGAGGCGGAGTGGTAGCTGGAGCTGCCCTCGCTCAGAAAGTCTGGGCTCACGTAACCGCCGCCGGACCCTGCGCCCGGCCCTGGCCCACGAGCCGGCCCGGCGCCATACGCGTCGCGGGCGCTACCGTAGAGCTTGGCGATGCTCTCGGCGTCTTTGACCACCGGTCGGAAGGCCGACACGTAGGAGCCTTTGCGTGCAGGCGGAGGAGGCGGGGGCAGTGGGGCCAGGGGCGGCGGCAGCGCCTCGTCCGCGCCGTCCTCGTCCAGCGGCCCGCGGGACAGCGCGCTCGGGCAGCGCTCCTCTGAGCCCAGGCCGCCCTCCTTGGCCGGCTCGGCACCGTCCAGGGACTCGGGGCCGCCGCCGCCGGCAGCCGCCGCCGCCGCCGCGGCCGCGGCCGCTACAGCGGCCGCCACCGCCTTGGCTTGGCTCTGTGCGGCTGGATAGGGCGGTACCGGGAGGCTGCCTGCCGCCGGCCAGAACATGGGAAACGTCGGGTACACGGTGGCTGCGGCGGCCGCTGCAGCCACGGCCGCTGCGTCCTTGGCTGCCCCAGAGGGCTGGTGACCCCAGAACATGGCGCCGCCACCAGGGCCAGGGCCTGCCCCCGGGGGCAAATGGCCGGATCCTGGCCCGCCCGCGCCTCCGCCAGTGCCCGCGCCTGCGCCGCTCCCGGTGCCTGGACCGCCCTTGGGCTCGCCCGCACCTAGCACCGGGTCGTCCTTTTTGGGGCAGAGGCCGAAGGCCGTGGGGAAGCCATAGGGGTGAGGGAAAAGCGGCGGGGGCAGTTTCTGCAAGAGGCCAAAGCCCTTGCTGGGCACTGGGATCACTGGGTAGCTGCGAACGCCGGCGCCGCCACCAGGCCCTCCAGGGCCCGCCGGGCCGCCGGCTCCCGCCGCTAGACCAAGTCCCCGCTGCGGATGGGGAGGAGGCGGCCCAGGAGGTCCGGTAGCCTCGTCTTCGCCGCAGCGCAGGCTTTTGTGGGGCGGCGGGCCTGGGGCCATCTCTGCGCCACACCCGGGGCCGCCCCCGCCGCCAGCACCGCCCTTCCCCTGCCCACCCGACCCGCCATTAGCACCGCCGCCGCCGCCTCCTTGCAGCGAGAAAGTCCGCTTGCGCGTGCCGCCATTGAACATGGCCTTGACGTCCTCCCAAGCGTGGCTCAGTTCATCTGTGGCCGACTTGTCACTGAGTTTGAGGTGACGGCGCCACGAGTTGAAGTTAGCGGCGTCGGGCTGCGTATACTTGGCGTCGGGTGTGCGGTGCGAGTGGAAGATGAACTTGTTAGGCGAGAAATACATGCTGCAGTAGCCGCACTTGATGCACTTGGCACGCGAGCTGTTGTAACGCGCAGGGATGAAGCTGCCACGCGAGCCCCACGCGCACTCGTGCACCACATCGAAGGCGAAGTTCTCGGGCAGCTTGGGTGGCTTGTGCTCGCCCAGGAACGACTTGCACAGGCGTTCGGCCTCGCGCTTCGTGATCATACCGCAGCGGCGCGAGGAGATCGGCATGGCCCCGGCCCGACGCAGAATCTCCAGTTGCACGGGCGTGCACTGCACGCACGTGATGCCCAGGGCCACACGGCGGTTGTGGATCTCATTGTAGCTGTAGTTCTTGAGGAGAGTGTTGGAGATCTGTGCCAGGCACAGGCGTTCCTGGCCGTCGATGACCAGAGACACGATAGGCACCCCGTACAGCGACGTCTCGCCCACCTGGTTGGGTTTGAGAGCGCTGGAGCCTGAGTAGGGTTGCAGCTCCTGCTTCGAGTTGGGTGAGGAGTTGCCCTCGCGCCCCGGCCCCAGCTGAGTGGTGAGAGCCTCCATGCCGCCGCTCCTATGAAACAGAGAAAGTAGAGAGCAGTTGAGCCATTTTCAGCGCCACCGTGGCTCGGGCCCGCCCAGCTGGGCGCGCCGAGTTGGGCGCGCGGAGAAACTTGGCCACGGGGAGTCCAAGCTCATTCTCCCCCTGGACGGGAGCCTTTTGTTATTCAGACGCGCGCTGGCGCCACAACAAAAGCCCCTGGGGTTTGGGGGGAGAAGAAGGGGTAATTGAGACCTCAGGATTGCCCCGGCAGCTCGGAACCCAATTTTGTTTTCGGATTGTGCAGGAAGTGGGGCCCAGAGACGGAGAGTGACTTGCCCAAGGCCACACAGCAAAGCCATTGCCTAACCCAGCGTTCGTAACGTCCAGATCCTTGAGCCTTTGGCTACCCTTGATGCCTGCCCTACCCGCCGGGGTCCTGAAGCCCGGACTTCGGGGACAGGCTGCCCCTCTGCTCAGTCGCGCATGCACGCGGGCGGGCGGGGAAGACGCAGGGAGGGGTACGGACCGGGGGAGGGGCGGTCACTGCCCCTCTCCAGACAGCAGGGGGCGGGGGGGGGGTGGGCAAGGAGAAGGAGGAGGGTCTCGAGGCCGTGGCGGGGGCGGGGGGTGGGGAGGGAGAAGAGGCTGAGGCGACCGCTGTTCGCGGTGCTGAACCCGACTCTCAAAAGCATGCTGTGCGCGCCCAGCCCCAGGGCTGCCCCCACCGCACCCAGTTCCGTGCGGAGCAGGCTCCCTGGGATAACAGCACTGGTTTCCACAAACCCGAGCTTCTTCTCTCACGCCCGGAGCCTCGCCTTCGTTGAGCAGAAAGGTTCCGGTTGGATATACACACCGTTTTCTTTCCAGCCATCAGTGGGACCAGGGTCACGCAGTTCCTATCCACATTTTCTGCATTTTTAGCTGCGTTCCAGACCAAAGCTGGTTTCCATCCGGGTCAGCGCGTGGGGACAGAGAGGTTCTCAGGGAAGTTTCTCAGGAGCCACTTCGCTTCTAACCGCCCACTCCCTAAGTTTTCCTCCTTCAGATTTGCCTTTTCTGCTCAGGCCAAATGCAGTCTCTTCTGGCTCTGGGCTTCCTCTGGGGGGGGGGTCGTCTCCTCTCTGAGTATACTTCAAGCCGGGCTGTCCCGGTTCATATGGGTTGAATGGGAATCCTTGCTGGTGTCCGAAGCCACAAAGCTTCAGGTCAAAAGTTGCTGCCGGTCCCGCGCTTTGATCTCTGGCCCAGGAAGGGAGGCAGAGCCTCCCCCGTGGACCTCAGCAGCGAGAGGACCCACGGACTGATGCTTGGGGCCCTCTATGTCGCCTGGCCCAGCCACGTGTCCTCAGACACCGAAGTCTCCCATCCGGCCCATGGCTGCAGGCACTCCTGAGGCCCAGGCAGCCCACCCCCGAGGGCTCCTCCCCTAAACTCGTCAGGAAAGGCAAATCCATTTTCAGAGGGGCAGCTCCAGGCAGACTGGGGATCCGAGTTCAAAAGCCTTCATCGAAGACACTGGGATCTTCTGTCTGTGTCTCTCCCTCTGTTTGTTTAGGTGTCCCTCATCTGTCGATCTTATCTGTCCCTGAGCTGTCTGTCTCTCCCAGCTCGCTCCTCTTTCTCCCATCTGTCTTCATACCTTCTTCAAGTATCAAGCTATTTATCTGCTATCTGTCTGTTTCATCCTTATCTCCGCATATCAAATTGAAACAAGTTGACCCTCCTTTCGCGTTGAAGTGCCTTGTAACATCTTAGGAGGTAAAAAGACTGTCCTAACTCCCCGACTGAGGGGTCCGCAAGGCAAGCCCAGTAACCCCCTGAACAGCTCTCAGGCGGGCTGGGGAGGTGACTAGGGCTCCGCGGCTCTGGGAAATGACGATGTCTTCTCGGTTTCCCGAAATCGGCAAGTGTGTCCTGCCCGCATGCAGTGAACGGAGCGCCTCAGAGCAGAGCGCGTCTTCCCCAAGCTGAGGGTCTGGGGGCCCCGCGAGGTTTTCCCGAGTGGAGGGGGCTCTGGGCCCCAGAACCAGAGGAAGGGGGAGTCTTAGGAAAGGAACCGAATTTCGAGGGCCAGAGCGGAAAGCCCGGGCAATGAGCTGTACGCAGCGACAAGGAGCAGCCGCCAGGGCTGCTTGCGGAGCCCTCTCCGGCTCCTGGGGCTTGAAGGGGTGAGCTTGGAGAGGGCGACGAGGCGGGAGGCGGACAGCAGTGGGAGTGAGGCGATGGAGTCTTTAGGTATAATAATAAAAACAACATCCACAAGAACCCAAATACGAACTAAACGAAAAAAGCTGTAGGGGTAGGGCGCGGGGGCGGCGGGCGACCGGACGCTGGTACTCACCGTGCGGCGGCGGCTGGAGCCGGGCGAGCGGTGAGAGGAGGTGCGCGGCGGGCGGAGCGGCGGGCGGGAGTCCGGGATCCGCCGGGCTCTCCGGGTGACGGCGCGGCCCCTCCCCGCGCGCGCGCACAGCCGCGCTCCCGGGCTCCTCGCGCTCACACCCGCGGCCCCGCTGGCCCCTCCCGCGCGGCGCCCGCTCTCAGCAGGCGCAGGACGCCAGGGCCCCGGGCGCGAAGATGTGTGCCCTGCGCCGCTGCCCCCGAGGCCCCGGACGGGCCCGGAGCGGAGGCCGAAGCCTGGAGCGCATGGCGCGGCGACGGGCACGGCGCGGTCACAGCCTGAGGAGCGAGGCCGGCGCGGGGCGGGCGCGCCTGACAGCTGCGAGCCGGGGCGCCACACCCACCGCCCGCGCAGTCTCTCGCGCCCTCCCGGGGTCCTCTAGCCCGCGGGCCACGCGCCGCGCCCGCCGCCTCCTGCAGCTCCCGGGCCTGCGCGCCCCAGGTAAGCGGCCGCACACCTGCGCCCTGCGCCCGGCACCTGCGGCCCACGCTCGCCAAAGGGGACAGGATGGAGGAAGGGCCCGCAAAGTTTGCCTCCAAGGATGAAGTGGGAAGGGCCCAGCACTCCTCGCCTAGGGACCAGGAGCTCTCTGGGCCAAGGCCGGATGATGGGGCTAAGGAAGGCTCTGAAGGAAGGGGCGCGGGGAAGGGCATCACTTTTGGGCCAAAGCAGTGGAGCCCGAGATTGGCCCTGGGGAGCCAGTTGGGTAACCAGCGGCCAGTTGGGGAAGAGATAAGGGTGTAGGCTATGGAGGGGGCAGAGGGGGAAACCAACTTCCCCACCGCCTCTGACTTGGTTGGAAGGCGTCAGGACAGCTCCAGCCTGGGGAGGAACGACTCCTTCAATGAGCAGTGGACTAGGGAATTGGATTTGCCCCCTCCCCGCCCCTGCCTTGATTGCCTCCACCAAAAGCGACCTGCCCAGGGCAGGAACTAAGTCATAGCTTGGAGTTACCTGGGGTAAACTATTTTCTAGGTGGCTGCTAGAATACTCTTTAGCTCTCCTGCTAACTTAGTTTCCCGGTGGTAGGGGTTTAGCTCCCTGACGCTACAGATGCCCCTTGGCATCTTCTTTCTTTCCAAAGCTCCATTTATCTCCACCCCTCTCTCCCTCTGCCTGTCGGTTTCTGTCTTCACTATTCTTTCCCCCCACTACCCCTTTGGGTCACCGTATTCTCCCTTTCAATCTCTGTCTCTACTTCATTTGAGTTACCAGTCTCACTCCTTCCCTGTTTGTTCATACCCGGGCGCCCCCTCACCCCCCCCCCCCCCCATGGCATTAACTGTCCTTAATGGACACGTTAATTAAACTGTAATTAATCATACTGTCCAGCCTAAGTTTGAACAATTACCCTAATCAAACAGAAGTTAATAATGGCAGCGATGGCCCGGGGCGCGGCGGGCCGCCCGGGCAGGGGGCGCAGCGGCCACTGCGGCTACCGACGTTGGCAGCAGCGGCTAACGCAGCCTGTCCTTGGAACCCAAACGGCGCCATAAATCTTCCGCGGCCAGCGGCGCAGGGTCGCCCTCTCCCCCGCCCACTCGTTTTCCTTTTCGCTCAGGGTTACGGGCCCTCTCCCCTCCTGCAGTCCGCCTCCTCCGGGGTTCGTCACTCCTTCTCCACTTCTCGAGCTTTTTTCTTCTCCCCTGTCTCGCAGGGACCCTAGGAGAGTCCTCTGGGGGTGCGAGCGGATTGTCCAGGCCTCGCCCTTGGAGAGAGGGGTCGGCTAGGCCCAGCCTGAGGAGGAGGTCTGTCACCTCCTCCACTTGGCTAACATGTTCTCTGAAGCCTCAAAAACTGCCCCCAAGTTTGAGGGTTCTGTCTCCTTCGCGGGGTCCCTTGCTCTTTCACCTCCCTCAGTTGCCATCTTTCTCTCTCTTGGATCTCCTTGCCTTTCTCTGTTTTCTCTCAGAGCCGGCTCAGCCCTTTTCTCTGCCTCTGGCCCCTCTGTTAGTGCGTCTTTCTCAGGCTTCGCCTCTGTCCTGCTCTAACCCTCCTCCCCCCACCCCGCCCCCCATGACACTTCCCTCCGAGGAAAAAAGGAACCTATTTGCCGTCCCAGTCTGAGAGCCACCCCAAGCCTCCACCTGCTCATCCCCCCTCCCTCCGCCCGGCCTCCCCCACCCCATAATTACAATCCCGTTCGGTAATTATTCTTAGGCTCCTAATGATTTTTTAAAAGGCATCTTAGAATTCGGTGTGTAGTGACAACGATCGCTGAGCCAGGACGCCCCGGGGTGGTGGTGGGGGGTGAAAGTGGAAAGAGGAGGGGCAAGGCCTTCCTGTCCGGCCTCTATTGTATTGGGAGGGCCAACAATGCCTCTAGGGCTGGTCTCTAGGGCGTTTCCAGCAGCCTGGCCCCAGGGCCCGCCGGGGACTTCTCAGACAAAAGTTGTTTCCCCAGGTTATGGCACTAAGGGCGTGCAGGGTCGCCCTTGCATCTCTGTTCAGCACCAAACCGCGGACAGCTCCCTGCACCTGAGACCAGCTTCGTGGACCCACGCAACGCTCCCTCCAGGGTCTGAGCTGGAGAAAGACTGGAGGCGCGTGGAGAGAGGCTGGGGAGGCGACATCGCTCGCTTGAGGGGTAGTGGTCTCCGGGGAGCGGGTCTCGGGGATCGGGCCTGGCTCTGCTCAGGACCAGCGTCTAGTTGGTTAGTATGACCGCGAACCGCATTTTACAGTTTGCAGAGCCAGTTCTCACAGAGCCAGTTCTACAAGGGAGTAGGTAGGGATTACTTATTCCCATTTTACAGGCAGAAACTGAGGGCCAGGCAGTGAAAGCCAACCCACCCGGGTTCCTCGGTCAACGAGGGACGCAGGCTGATCTCCCAGGCACCAAAGGTGCCTTGCGCGCTGCTGGGAGAACCTCGCTTAGTGAGGGGAAAATAAGTGCAGGGCGGCGCAGGTCACCGGGAGCTTTTATTATCATGCAACACTTCGTGCGGAGGAAACAGGCCTAGCAATGCCAGGTCACTTGCTCAGGGTCAGGCAGCCAGTGCAGGGCAGCGCTGGGACTTGAACTCAGGCTCAGACGCGAGAGCAGGGGACCCGTCTTCCTCAGAGTGGGCTCTGGATCCCGCCGCCCAGTGCAGAGCCTGGGGATCCCGCGACACTCCGTGCCCTTGGTCTTTCTGACCCCCATTAGCGCGGATTCTCTCTTTTCTCCACTGCCGGGTGGCACGAAGGTCAGAGAGCCGGAGTCAGGATCACGTGCTCCCCCCACCCCCTGCCCGGTCCGCTCTGCCTCCGCGTCCCAGGCGTCGCGTCCACCCGGCCCGGCGCCCGGCGCCCATTCCGGCTCCGGCATGGGCTGGGGCTGGGCGGCCGCGCCTTCTCCGCAAGCACATATCTTTTACCAGTTGAATTAACGGCAGTTTTCGTCAGTTAATTAGGTTTAATTTACATAATTAGTACAGTATAAAGAGGATTGGGGATAATCATGGGGTACGTAGCGCTTACTGTGTAAACACGTATTCTGAATTAAAAATCAGATGTAATTAAGGCGCGCAGGCCCTGTTTAGGCAGGGTTTTAATTGTAATGAATTTCTAATTAACACTCAATGATTGCCAAATGCAAAGGGCTGTAAAATTTTCTTGTAGTTTTGCTAATTTATTGTTTACTTAATATCTGGATATTAATCCGACGGCCAGATAGACCCGAGCCCCGTGCGGCGGCCTCGGCCAGAGCGAGTGAAGGTGGCTGGGCGGGGCCTGCTGGGCCGCAGCCTGAGAGCAGAGGTGTGGTCGAGGGGGAGGCAGGGGCCACCGAGCAGGCGCGAAGGTGCTCAGAGCTCCCGGCCCAGCTCCCTCTGGGTGCAGCCAGGAAGCCTGAGGCTCTGGCAGCGCCAGGACTTGCCTGAGGCTGCGCACTCTCCCCCTCGCTCAGAGGCCAGACCGGCACTCCCTACCGGGCGGAAGACTCCTAGCTCAGAAGGCGCAAGGAAGTTGAGGCCCAGATCCAGTTCTACTCACAGCTTGAGTGAGGTGGACCTTGACTTGGCCTCAATATCTCCCTACATCTGTAGGAAGGGCACACTGACCAGCATCTTTCGAGAGTGAAGGATTGGCCAATTTAGGAGGCTCAAGAGCCCTTCAGGTGAACATCTTTTTTCTGAAGCCCTAGGGAGTTGGGAGTGGGGGCTGAGGGCCACTGCTTGAATGTAGTATCCCAGAGCCAGGCGGCCTTGGGAAAGGTTTAAAGGTCATGGGGCCTGGTTCTGCTCATCCTGGGGGTTGCTCTGCACTTGGGGAAGCACGTTAGGCTGGGAGGGCCTAAATGGGGAGCCCAGGACCAGATTTCTTTGCCCCAACCAGACATAGAAGCCCTCAAGGCCTGAGCAGAGGTATATGGAAAGAGGGTGGGTGAGTAGCTCAGCTGACCCCAGGACTCCCTCTCCCCCAAGATCTCTAATTTGGGTCCCTGCTCATATCCCAGATGTCCTCCCCTGCAAGGGCTTCCCTCTGATCAGCCCTAACTTAGCTACAAGTCTCTTTCCAAGGTCCTTAGCACAGGGGAGACTCTGTGGGCATGTAGACATTTCCCACCAACCCAAAGAAACACACCAAGAACATTCAACGGCACCTAGAGACTTACTGACCCACAAAGTAGGCTGCGTTCACTTGTGTTTCCAGTGTCTGCCCTTCAGAAGCCTCTGAGCTGTCTCCTGAACACTACATAGGGTCTCCTCTAAACCTGCCTGCTTGCCTGGGCCTCATCCCTCTGTCTCGTAGTGTTTTATTTTCACCCTTAGATTGCTCACTGGTTAATATATCCTGATTAGTTCTTTGTGTTTTTTGAAACTCGCATGGGAACGTTTTGTTTGCTATTGTATTCCCAGGGCCTAAAATGGGGTCTAGCACATAGTAGGTGTCAACATGTTTGTTGAATGATTGAACAGCATTTGAGCGTAAAGGCTGAGAGCCCCAGCCCAGGTCCCAGTTGAGTTGCTGGCCAAAGTGATTGAACGGTATCTTTGGTGTCTAGAGGCCAAATGATTCTTCAAGAGTAAAAGGTTCTGTGCTCCCTGGTGATTAGATCTAGGAGGTCCTGGGGTTCCTCAAGATTCAGGCACAGCTACTCAGGTAGAGTCCCCCAAGGCTTGTTCTCTTAGAAGGTAGGGATAGGCCTTGGCAGGTGGGAGGTGGGACAGCTGGCTGAACTCTCCCTGGTTGTAAGGGGCTTCCTTCCCAGGGCCTCTTTCACTCTGCATGGTGGGGGAGGGCTGGAAAGAGGACAGACTCTGGAGCCAGCAAGACCTGGGTTCAAATCCCAGTTCTGCTCTGAGTCTTTCAACCTGCATTTGTAGAGTAGTCATCTGGGTGTTACAGAGATGTCATAACGATTAAACAAGTGGCTGGGTGTGTGGCACGTAGCCAGGTCTGGGACTAGAGTGAAGTACCTAGGGTGCAAGATTTAAGAAGACATTCTCTTTCTGGGTCCTGGAAATCCTTTCCCTACTCCCAGCCCTGCACAAAGCACAGGGCGCAGAGAGGGTGCCCAGCACACACGAGTCTTCCTCTCCCAGATAGCCTCAGATCACTTCCAGACAGCTGCCTGAATATTGGTGGAGTCCAGTCTGCTTCCTGGGACAGGTCAAGCTTTGTTGAGGTATAATTCGCATACCACATAGTTCACCTATTTAAAGCCTACGATTCCATGGTTTTTGTATACTCAAAGAATTGTGCAAACATCACTTTTAGAACAGTTTTATCACCTCAAAGAAAAACCTTGTACCCATTAGTTATCACCCTACAGCTCCCCACCTTCCCCAGCCCTAAGCTACTGCTACTTTCTGCCTCTATATATTTGCAATTCTGGACATTTCATTTACATGGAAACACATAATATGTGGTCTTTCGTGACCGACTTCTTTTGCTTAGCATAATGTTTTTAAGGTGCATCCATGTTGAGGCACAGATCAGTGCTTTATCCTTTTTCATTGCCAAATAATATTCCATTGTATGGGAATCCCATATTTTGCTTATCTGTTCATCTATTGATGAACATTTGGGTTGTTTCCACTTCTTGGCTGTATTGAATGAGGTTGGTATGAACATTCATGTGCAAGTTCTTGTGTGGTTGTATGTTTTAATTCTCTTGGATATCATCTAGGTGTGGAATTCCTGGGTCACGTGATAACTCTAGGTTTAACTGTTTAAGAAACCATCAGACTTTTTCCAATGTGCTGTACCATTTTACATTCCTACCCGCAATATATGAGGGTTCTGGTTTCTCCACATCCTTGACAACACTTATTATTGTCTTTTTTATTACAGCTATCTTAGTGGGTGTGCTATAATGTCTCAATGTGGTTTTGACTTGTATTTCTCTGGTGACTAATGATACTGAGCATCTTTTCATGTGCTTATTAGACATTTACACATCTTTTTTGGAGAAATGTTTGTTCAGGTCCTTTCCCCACTTTTCCAATTGGGTTATATCTACTTTCATTATTGAATTGAAAGAGTTCTGTGTATATTCTAGGCACAAGGCTCTTGTCAGATACAAGTTTGGCAAATATCTTCTCTTCTATAATTTGTCTTTTAAGGGTGTCCTTTAAAAGCAGAAAGGTTTTTACTTTTGATGACATGATTTATTGGTTTTATTTTTTTGCCATTTTGGGCTTTTGGTGTCATTTCTAAGAACTCTGCTAAGCCCAAAGTCATAAGATTTACACCCACATTTTCTTCTAAGCTTTATAGTTTTAGCTCTTACGTTGAGGGCTATGATCGATTTAGAGGTAATTTTTGGGCACGATGTAAGGTAGGGATCTAAATTCATTCTTTTGCATGTGGAGATCCAGTTGCCCCAGCACCATTTGTTGAAAAGATAAGTCTCTCCCCATTAAATTGTCTCAGCAACCTACTGGCTTTTCGGGTCTGGCGAAATTGTTATCCTTCTTTCCCCAGGAGAGATGGGGTCTTCCCAGAGAAGGGCTGCTCCCCCTCCCCCGGCCTCCTCCTTCTGCAGCTGTAAATGGGAGTTCTCCACAACCTCTCAGGAATCAGGAACCAGTCTCCAGCTAATAGTGTTGAGGCTTTTCCCCTTTCCCCATTGATGATTCACTTCTTCCATCTGGCTCCTGATGTGTGTGGCCTGTGCCTCTTTTACTACGTCGGCCTGGGCTGGAGTGACTATGGGGTGTTCTGTCTCTCTTACCGAGGAGTCCTCAGAGAACATGGCCTGCATCTGATGGAGGAAGCAGCCTTCACCTCAGGGCAGGTATGGATTTAAATCTTAGGGTTACTGCTTCCTGGTTGTGCGGCTTTGGGCAAATCACTTCACCTCTCTGTGCCCCCGCTTTCTCCACTGTGAAATGGTATGCTGGCATCATAGGGTTGTTGGCAGAACTAACTGAGATATGCCAAGGGCCCAGCACAGTGCCAGGCACCCGGGGGGGGGGGGGACTCGTTTCCTTAGTGGTATCACTGGAAACAGGAAGGGGATCTTGCTCCCAACACCACCGCTGCCACCCCAGCCCTCGTCCTCTCTGTCCCTTTACCCTGCTTTATTTCTTCACAGCAGCTGTCCTCACCTGAAGTTATGGCATTCTTTTTTGTCTGTCTCCCCTGCTGGAACATGAGCTCCTGGCTCCCAGCCGTGTCTCCAGCCCGTGGCACACAGGAGGTGCTGAGGGAGTATTTGATGAATAAACAGTGTCTCCAGTGCCTGCAGTGGGTCCTGCTGGGGGATCAGAGAGGCCCCGGTGCCCAGATGGGTGAAGCCCCATAAGGGCCCAGCCTCCAGGGCTCAAGGAAGGGAGTGGAGCTAGAGGTCTGAGGGAACCTGCCTCTTGAAGAATAAGAGGTGGTGGTGCTGGCTGCCTGGCACCGGGAGAGAGTGTGGGGGTGCGGGCTGGTCAGTGGGGAGGGCTGCTAAGGGTGGCAGCCTAGAACGTGCGCGTTGGAAACTGTGAAGGGATGTACCCATGGGAGGGTTCGTCCCAAAGGCATTTGGGCAGCCTGGGCTGGAAGACGACGAGGAGACATCGTTTCAGTTTCCTAACGCTGCTCTAACAAATGACCACAGCGTTTTAAAAACAGCACGGATTTATTATTTTACAATCCTGGAGGGCAGAAGTTGGAAGTGGATTTCCCCGGGCTACAAGCAAGGCATTAGCAGAGCTGCGTTCCTGCTGGAGGCTCTAGGGAGAATCTGTTTCCTTGCCTTTTCCAGCTTCTAGAGGCCACTTCTATCCCTCGGCTCCCGGTTCCTTCCTCCATCTTCAAAGCCAGTAGTAGCCTGGCATCTTCAAATCTGACTCCGCCTCTCCACTCCTGCCAGTCTCTTCTACTTTGAGCGACCCTTGTGACCACACTGGACTGACCTGGATAATCCAGGATAATCTGGGGCGCCTGGGTGGCTCGGTCGGTTAAGTGTCCGACTCTTGGTTTTGGCTCAGGTCATGATCTCACAGTTTCATGGGTTGGAGCCCCGCATCAGGCTCTGCGCTGGTAGTGTGGAGCCTGCTTGGGATTCTCTCTCCCTCTCTGTTCCTCCCCCACTTGCACTGTCTCTCAAATAAATAAACTTAAAAATAATCCAGGATAATCTTAAGATTATTTAAAGGTTAGTTGGTTGGCAACCTTAATTCCCCTTAGCCATGTTAACATAATCTATTCATAGTTTCTGGGTATTGGGAAGTGAATTTCCTTGGGGGGGGCTCTCATATTTTGCCTACTACAGAGGGAGAGAGGCAGGCAAAAAAGTGGGAAGCCACAGGGACTGGGGAGTGGGTGTGTGGGGCTGTATGTGTAAGTGGGGCAGGGGTGCCTGGGAGGAGGAAGCCAGCCCTTTTGTGCATGTCCTGGTCAGCATCAAAGATGACTTAATAATGACACCAACAACCCATGAGGTGGGTGTCATTATCCCATTTGACCAATGAGGGAACTGAGGCTCAGAGAGGTTAGGTATCCTGCCCAGGGTCACATAGACAGTCACACAGACAGCTAGGATGTGGGCCCAGGTCTGTGTGACTTCAAGCCCATGCCTTTCATTGCCACATTCCACCATCTGCCCCCTAGGACTGCCAAAAAAGGGCCCTGGAGGCCATGGGGTGGAGGAGAAGGGCGCCATTTGCATGTCAGAAGACTCACATTGAAGGCTGCCTCTCTCACTGCCTTCCTGACCAAGGTATTTAAAATATTTTTAGGGGCGCCGGGGGTGGCTCAGTCCGTTAAGCGTCTGACTTTGGCTCAGGTCACTATCTTGCAGTTCGTGGGTTCAAGCCCCGCATCGGGCTCTGTGCTGACAGCTCAGAACCTGGAGCCTGCTTCGGATTCTGTGTCTCCCTCTCTCTCTGCCCCTCCCCCACTTGCGCTCTGTCTCTCTCAAAAATAAATATTAAAAAATACAACTAAATATCTTTAAAACAAGTTATGATTACAAAAATAAGGAATCTGAGGAGTACCTATACCCCGTCACACTGCAGCATCTATTGGGATCTTGTTCCCAGGAGGCAGGAGGGCAAGGCCACCTCACTGAGTTGACTGTAGCCCTGCCCTTCCCCCTCCATTTATTTAACTGCTATTTCCCCTGAATCACCTGAATGCCCGGTGCTTTTACCACCCCCCACCCCCTGCCCCCCTCCCTGCTCCTGCCTTCCTGGGCTCTCACTGGAATGAGGCTGATGGGTGGGGTAAGAAAACAGATAAGGATAGCACAGCGAGGCCAGGCACTGATGGGGGCTCTGGGGCCACAGGGGGACAAGTCTGTCCACCCCCCTACCCCTCCCTCCTTGGAAGTGCATTTCAGCCCAGCCTTGGAGGATGAGTAGGAGTTAGTTCAGAGACAAAGGGGTCATTGGGAAAGGTGTCGGGGCTAAGGGAACAGCCTGTACAATGGCTGGGAGGCAGAGAAGACTGGGCTCATTCGGGAAGCAGAGCATCACCTCCTGTGATGGAAACATGGAGCGGGAGACAGAGGCGGGGTGATCATGCTCCGCCCTTGCAGGGGTGCTGAGAGGACCAGATGAGGCAAGGAGAGGCTGAAAGCAGTATGCCGTGCTCAGCTATGCTGTAACAAAGTGTTATTTCTTTTCTTTCTCAGAACTGAAGTGATCTGGACCAGGGAACTCTGGGTACCCCCGTACCCTCTTTTTCCATCCTGCTGCCCTCACTGCTTTTCCCAGCGTGCACCCCCACTGCTTTCCCTACTATGGTCCCTCACCCCCGCCAAAGTTGGGGGAGGATAAAGAGCACATCCTTGGGAAGAACTTTCGGCGCAGCCAGACTTCCCCCGACTGGATGCCTTTAACTAAGTCTGTGGGCAGGAGAGACTTTTTATCCCTTGCAACTTAATGCAAACTGTTAGGGAGATAAATAAATGACAGGGCTGCCGATGGACTGTTGGGCTCAAAGGAGGGAAATTTGTCTCACTTTAGAAGAAGGACCTGGAGGGCTCAGCCCCATCGACTCGTTCATTGTGCTGTTATCTGCCAGAGAGGTGGTGACACCACAGCAATTAAGACAAACTTTAGTCTGTAAGTTCGCGCCTGCAATCTCTGGCTTCAAAACAAGACAAATGATACCGCCAAGGGAGGAAACAAAGTCTTTTTCAGACTCTGTCCAAAGTCACAGCAAATATTTGTAGTTGTTCAGCAGAAAATTTGTCATTACGAGGCCTGGGCTCTGCCACCCCTACCCCTGCCCCACGTTAAAAGGCATCTCGGTGGCTTGCTTCAACCCAGGCTGCCTCCAGGACTCCGTCTGGCCTCCCCCTGAGGGGCCTCGCCCAGCCAGCCCTGCCCCACCACACCCACCTGCTCCCCAGTTCATGAGCACCCCTGGTGGATCAGGGACACAATGTCTGCCGGCCCAGCCTCACCACTGAAGGCTGGCTGACTTCCTTCCGCTTCCCGTCTGCTCCTCCCGCTCCATGCTGGCAGCTCATGCCCACGGAGGACCCGGCTCGGGGACCAGGCCCTGCTTCTGACCACCTGGGCTCCCCTGCCAGCCCCTCCCCACATCCCCACACCTGCTGGCCTTGGCCACACGCACCTCGGCGCCGAGGCCGGCCGCTTCCCACCTGCTCGTAGTGAAAACACCCTGACCCTCAGTACAGAAGTTAGGACATGGTCCAGGTACAGTCCTGGGAGTCCACCTGCCCCAGTGCAGTGTCAGGAACCGCTGGCCGCCTGGGCTGTGGAGAGCTGTCAGCGCTGGCTCCCGCCTTGTCCTCCGGCTCCCACTGCTGCACAGCCTCTTCCCAGCTTGCCCGGCACTGCCCTCCCCCTCCTCCCTCCCCCACCCCACGCCCACAGGACTCCTGTCCCCTGTTCTCTCTCCCATCCTCCCTCTGCACCGAGAACAGAGGCTCCCAACTTGATAGGGCCCAGACTTAGCTAAAGGATGAAGCTCTAATGGGGAATCTGAGCAGTCAGTGGGACAGACCTCTTTGAGGTGGCATCATGGCTCTCTCTGGGCTCCCCCAGCCAATGTGGAGGCAGCTGTCCATCCCCTTCTTTTATTATTTTATTCTATTAATTTTATTTTATTAAAAAATTTTTCATGTTTATTTTGAGAGAGAGAGAGAGAGGGAGAGAGAGAGAATGGAAAGAGAGAGAATCCCAAGCAGGTTCCGTGCAATCAGCACAGACCCGACGCAGGGCTTGATCTAATGAACCGTGAGATCACGACCTGAGCCGAGATCAAGAGTCGAATGCTTAACCCGCTGAGCCACCACCCAGGTGTGTCTGCTCATCCCCTTCTGACCAACCTGTGTGATGGACAGGGTCCGGGAGAGCTGCCAGCCTGCCTACGCATCACTCCTGGGATGTCGCTTTGAGGTCATTCTCCGGCCTTCAGTCGAGGGTACACAGACCTGGAAGCATATGCCTTCCTGAAAAGGTGCGGGCATGTTCAGCTGGAACACAAGGCCCTAGGTCCTTGGCCTCCAGACAGGGCCCCTGCAGCCATCCTTAGCCAGGTTATTCAGCCCACCTTGCACTTGCCTGCCCATCCCCTACTGAGGTGGGTTCCTGGCTGGAGGCTCTGGGTCATACTGCTCTGGGCCACAAGGCATTGTCTAAGCACATCTGGGGAGCAAGGATCCCACGTTCCTCCCTCTGTCCCCATTGCTTTTTTGGAGGATCTCTAAAGTTCTGGGATTTTGTAACCTTTATTTCACAGTTGGGAAAACTGAAGGACAGAACCAGGAAGGGACAGTGGGCTGAGTGCCAAAGGGCCTCCTTACCTCCAAGCCAGGGCGGCAGCACCTGTTTCCCAGGGTGACCTGGGGACCCTGCAAAGATGCTTCTGTCCTAGAAACACTCCCCTTCAGGCTCCCCTGAGGGTCTGAGAGGACGGAGGCTGCATCTAATGGGGTTCTGGTCTCCAGGAGATTCTGGTTAGAAGGCAGATGGACTTTACTGAGGGTTGGAGCAAGAGGCCAGAACAGGACAGTGACAAGTCCTGGGGAGAGGGGGCTGCCTCAAGGGCCTGGGACCTGAATATCCCCTCCTTCCATTCTTCCAGCCTTCCCTCCCACACCTTGGAGCACCTTCCCCCTGCCAGCCCTGGCCAAGCCCCGGGGAGAGGAGTCAGACTCATCCCTGCCCTGGAGGGGCTCACAGTCTGTACCCAGAGAAGGCTTTAAATAAAGAAGCTTCCAAGAAAAGGTGCCATTTGAGAGGCCTGATGGGAGGCATGGGAGTTGGCCACATGGAGGAGGGTGGGGGAGATGGTTGGGGTGACATTCTGGGCAGAGGGAAGAGGGGATCTGCAAAGATCCCCCTCCAGCCAGGGGGAACGTTGCAGGAAAACCCCCCAGTAACTGCCCAGTTCCCCATCTTCCCAAGGCTTTGAACAGAAGGAAACTGAGACCTTGGGGGCTGCCCCAAGGCAAGGGCTTTCATCATGGGGTCCAGGAGTGAGAAGGCTCCATGGGGTCCAAACCTTGGTTGTGAACAAAACCTGTGTGTGGGCATGTGAATGCACGTAATTCTGGGACAGAGTTTGTTACTTGCTTGGGATGCTTGTGGGGGTAACCCAGGCTCCAGAATATCAGGGCTGGGAGAAGCTCCAGGATTCAGTGAAATCAACACCTGCATCTACTGAGGAGGAAACGGACACTCAGATGGAGACGTACTCTGTCCGAGTAGCCAGAGCTTCAGTATGCCCTCCAGAGCAGTGTCTCCCAGCGCCATTGGGGGGCGCTCTGCCTGTGCGACCTGGGGGCTGGTCACAGAGCAGATCCCTGGGCCCCATTCCCCCAGGTACTCTGTGCACCAGTGTGTGTGTGTGTGTGTGCAGTCTCTGTGCTAGATGGAGGATGGAGCACATGTGTGTGTGGGAAGCTGACTTCCGGAGCTGTGGCTAAGGGTGGGGTTGTGAGTTCCAAACCATGCTTTGCTACTGACTTGCTGGGAGACCTCAGGCCATGTCTCTTGGCCCCTCTGTACTTGTTTCCCCATCTGTAAAATGGGCAGATTAATGTTACCACCTACCTCACAGGACTGTCGTGAAGATGACCGTCGCAGTAAGCCCTCAGCATGGGGCTGGCATGGAAGGCCTGCTCGTTTTCTCTACCTCCCCTGGCTTCCGATTTAGGCATGACAGGCTTGCTCGGTGCATCTTCTCAAAGCAAGGATGAGTGTTAAGCCTGGGTGGTGGCTGGTTCACATTCTGGGGTGGTTAGACCCCTTTGGGGAACCCCCGAGCTTTCCCCACTCCCTGAGCACCTCTTCCTTGGAAAGGACCTGGGGCCTGAATGCCCCTCCTTCCATTCCATGCAGCCCTCCCTGCCCTGAGCACTGACTCAGGGAGCAGCAGCCTTGATGGCCTGGGCCTCATCCAATTCTGCGACCTTCCTAGCCCCAGGCAACAGCAGGTGCTCAGTAAGAAGATGGGCGCTCAGTTTGAGGCTGAGGGGCAGCTGGAGGCCGTCACCACCTTGAAAAGCGTTACTAAAAGTACGACTCTGATCCTGCAGGAGAAAACAAAATGATGCCTCATGTAGGGTGGCTCCTTCACGGGCGACAGACTGAGCATGGGCTGGAAATCACAGGCCAGCCACTTCAGCCATTCGGCCAACATTCACTGGGCATCTGCCAGGCTGGGCTCTGTTCTTGGCACTGGGGATACCGTGTGAAGGGAACAGATCTGAATCTCCGCCCTTGTGGAGTGTACATAGGGGGCAGGAAGCGAGGAGATGGCAGATAAATTGTAAAAGCAGTGGTTTATCACACAGTCACAAATGCAGTGGAGGAAGATGTGTAGGGAAAGGGAACAGGAGTCCCAAAGAGGTTCGGAGGGCTGCAATGATATATATATATATATGTGTGTGTGTATATATATATACATATATATATATATGCATATATATATATATGTATATATATATATATATAGTTTATTTATTTATTTTGAGAGAGAGCGCGCAGAGGGGAAGGGCAGAGAGAGAGGAAGACAGAGAATCCTAAGCAGGCTCCGCACTGTCAGCGTGAAGCCTGATGCGGGGCTCAATCTCATGAACCGTAAAAAGAGTTGGACGCTTAACGGACTGAACCTCCCAAGCACCCTGGAGGGCAGCAATTTTCAATAGGGTGGTCAGGCAACTCACTGAGATGCCATGTGAACATAGCCCTGATGGGTGTAGAGGTGAGCCACGTGGTTATGTGGGTGAGAGTTGTTCTCACGCCAAGTACAAAGGCCTGTGTTCCCTGGCATACCAGTTGCCTGTACCTTATCAACAAAATAATTGTGTTCTGGCTCAATGCAGCATGAGCTACGCTCCCGCACGTGGTGATACAAGGATTCTGGCTCCTTCCACGTGTGGCTCAGCCCCTCCCACCACAGCCATTTCCGACTGAGCAGGAGAGAGAAAGTGTAGTGGAGAAGGCACCTTGGCACCTACCTTAAACTTCTTGGCCCTGAAGCAACATACAGTCTGTTCTCTCATTCTATTGACAAGCGCTGGTCACGTGGCTCTCTTAAATGCAAGGGGTACTGGGTGACGTCCTCCTGGGCTGGGCAGGGACTTCCCAGCAACAGCCCTTCACTGTGGAGGGAGCATGAACCTCCCAGGGTCTGCTAGATGTCTCTGCCGCAGCCCTGAGTGGGGAGTGTGCCTGGATGTCCAAGGATCAGTGAGGACACCAGCTGGCTGGAGTACGCTGGGGGTGACCGGAGTTGAGGTCAGAAATAACGGGGGCAGGGGCACCTGGGTGGCTCAGTCGGTTAAGCATCCGAGTGGGCTCGTGTCATTATCTCATGGTTTGTGAGTTCGAGCCCAGTGTCGGGTTCTGTGCTGACACCTCAGAGCCCGGAGCTTGTCTTTGGATTCTGTCTCCCTCTCTCTCTGCCCCTCCCCTGCTTGTGCGTGCTCTCTCTCTCAAAAATAAATAAAACATTAAAAAAAAAAGGAAATTAATAGGGGCAGACTGTAGGGTCACACAGGCCATTGCTGGGTCTTTGGCTTGTCCTGTGGGCAAGCTGAGCTCTGCTGGAGGTTTGGAGCAGGAGAGGGCCGCGATCCCCCTTGTTTTCACTGACTCCCTCCAGTGGCCGTGTGGCAAACAGACTGCAGGGGCAGGTGGAAGTGGGGAGCATGGTGGGAGGCTGTTGCAGGGGTCCAGGTGTGGGGCCTGGGGTAAGGACAGGAGTGGTGGAATTGATACATTTTGAAGGTAAAGGCAATAGTCTTCCAGGTGGGCTAGATGTGGGGTGTGAAGGAGAAAGGAGTCAAGGCCAAGTGCCAGCATGTTAGCTTGGGTGCTGGGAGTACGGAGATGCCATTTACTGGGACGGGAAAGTGGTGGAGGTGGCTCTGAATGTGTGTGTGGCGTCAGGAATCTGCTTTTGCGTGTGGGAGATGCCACTTCGACCTGCAAGTGGAAACCCAAGCCTCTCTGAGCCTCAGTTCTTTGCCTGTAAAATGGGGGTAACCACACTTACCTGGGCAGGAAGATTCCTGGAGAGGATGGCTGTGAATGGCCTGAGATGAGTGAGGTTCGCAGGGTGTGGGGTCAGAGGCAGTGATGGGCAGCTTGCTGGTGGAACCAGAGGTGGGGCGTGGAAGTGGGAGATGGGAGAAGGGCCTCTTGGAGCCACTCAGGGCCTTTTTCTGACTCCTGGTCTCCTGCTCCCTCCTCACCCACTGCCCCAGGACAGATCACGGTGTTGAAGCCGGTGGGATAGAGAGTAGGACAAAAGCCAGTCTAGCAAGGAGCACACAACGGGGGTCCTGGGGGTCTGGATCTATTGCTGGCTCAGCTATTCCTTCCACGGGACTTGGTCTGGGGACCCCCATGCCTCAGTCTTTTGTCTGTCAAATGGGCTGGGCTGTGGGCCTCCTCATAGAACATCTGGAAGCACTTGGGGTGCCTGCAGGTGCCTGGGGAAGGGCAGCTGAGTGGAGGACCCTCCCCCACCCCCCACAGTACCACCCGCATGTGGGGAGGCAACCACAAAGCAGTAATATCTTTATTCCCATCAGTGACGCTGACAGGGCCTGACCCTTTACAAAGAAAAAGGTTAGGAAAAAGAGGGGCAGGGGCACAGGAGCCTCCATTCTTGATGCCCCCACCCCTCTGCCCACCCCCAGTCAGTGCCTCCAGACCAGGAAGGGCAAGGGCTGGCCACTCTTGAGGGCTCCCTATGCTAGCCCATCTGCCGGCGGAGTTGAAGGTGAGAGCAGGGAGGCCGGGCCCAGCAAAGCTCTTCCGGTGCAGACAGCAAACGGGGCGCAACAGGTAGGCTGTCCCCTTGGTGACCAGTCCTGGGCTTTCAGCGCCCCTCTGTGGCGTCATGGGGGCCCCTGTTGATTCCGCCTCTCTTCCAGTGCCCTGCACACCCACATGGACACCACGGTGGCATTTCCGTCATTGAACTGCATGATGAACGGGTGGCCCTGTGGAGGGGAGGAGAGGCTGTGACACGCATTCCCCAGACTCTGTGCTTCATTACACTCAGCAAGGCCTGTTCTCAGCCTAGACCCTTTTCTTCTCCGCACTAGCCCTGTGAGATAAGGAGGACAGCTACGAACCCGTTTCTCAGCTCGCTGACTGTGGCCGGTGGTGGGGAGGTGACGTGTCTGTCTGCAGCACTCGCTCACTGTGCGGCTCAGATTCTGCCTGGTGCTCGCCTACTTTCTCCTGAAAGCTGCCCTCGGGTGAGGGCCTGTCCCATGTCCACACTGCCTGGCCCCACATCACCCACACCACTCCAACAGCTGGCCGGCCAACGCCTGGCTCCCGGGTTTCCAGTGTCCCAGTCCAGCTGCTGCCCACAGATCAGAGGATCCTCTCGTCTGAAGCTATGCCAATCCCTCCTAGTGTTCTTTGTCTAAGGCTCTCTGAACAAGTCCCAGTGCGCGAGTGGAGGGAAGGCCAATGTACCAGGGCAAGGAGCAATATGCTGGTGGGTGCAGATCACTCTGCTTCCTGGTGACAAGTTGGGGGCTCGACTTTGGAGGGGCCGGTACTGTCTCTGCATGGCCTGTCTGGGGCTCTAACCTACTTAGCCCATAGGCAGGCCAGGTTATATTTAGCCAGTCCCTTCCCGTGCGGTCCTGAGGAATCAAGATTCACACTCACAATCTTATGGCCTCCTAGGAGTTCCCAGGGAAGGTCAGAAAAAAGTAGTGGCAGTCAGAGTCACCTTGATCACAGGCCAAAGGTGAAAGGAAAACTGAAAGGCATGCTCTTCCCTCCTCCTTACCAACTGGCTTCTTTGCTAAAGAACACACATAGGCAGCTTCCCCCTCTACCAAAAACGTAGCCAGAGACCCAGGGAGCCACAGTGGGTGGGCAGAGGTGGGGGGAGGCTCCTTGCTTCCTTCCCTGCCCCCCACCTCCTCCTCTCCCTTCCCTGCAGTCTTCCAGATCCAGCTCCCCTGCACCCTCCAGCTTTCTGAGTCCTTCTTGGGCCCCCCTCACCTCCCCACTGGTGTGAGCTGGGCTCCCAGCACTGCTTTCCCAATATACCCCAGTCCTGACCTGCAGCCCTGGGGATAGCCAGCCGCTGGCCACACGTTTGAAGCTCCAAGCTGCCTTAAAATGAGCTCATCATGTGGCCAGGAGGGATGTGGGCCCAGGGCGCGATGCCCTGGGTGTCCAGACCCCAGTGTCTGCAGGAGTGACCCAAGACCAGGCCAGGGGAGGGAATGGGGCTGCCTGGTCAGACCTGAGATGTCTCTGGGGACAGGAAGGAAGATCATTGAGGGTTCCTTACCCTGGACTGATGTCACATCCCCTTTGCTGGCTTTCCCAATTCAGGTAAGGAAAACCGTCCCCAGGAGCATCCTTCATGGTCTGGCTCAGAGACATACAGAACACCGGTGGGGTGCAGGGAGGGAAGACACTCAGCTTAGAGGGTGCCAAGGACCCCCACCCCAGGGCAGGGACTCACCCAGGCCATCACGGAGCGCGGCCTGGAGCCCAGTCAGGCGCCTCCTGTGATCTGCTTGAGACATTCCATGGGGCTCCCAACACACCTGTGGGGCGGCCGAGGGAGCAGGTGCCCCTTGTGGGCTGCTGCTGGGTAAAAAGAGTGGGAGGCCAGCTTGGGTTGGTGTCCTGCAGGCAGCGCAGACCTGGGTTGGGGGCTGAGGCAGGAGAGGCCCAGGAGGGCTTCTATCTTGGCCCCCATTCGGAGTTCTCCCCCCTGCATATACGCCTACCCCACACCCGCCTTCCTAAATCGCTGCCTAAATAGACGGAATTCTTCCTGAAGTCCGAGTGTCCACATTTCCTTTTCTGGAGGCTCAGGAGAGACGACCTTGCGCCCTTGTGAAGAACAAAGGGAGAAGCTGTGCTCAGGAGCCGATGGGCCCCCTCCCCCCAAGCCCGGGGTAGCACAGTGTCACTTTCCCAGAATGCCCGGTGACTTTGGGGCCCATATGCTCCATCTCTGTTATCATCTGTTCGGGAACAAGCAGAGCGGAACTGCAGGAGGGGAGAGTGGAGGCATTCCTTCAGTTGCGGGCAGGCTGATGGCCGCACTGCAGGGAAGCATTTGCCCAAGTGCCCTGGGAGGCGCAAGGGGGAGGCGGTGGCTCTGGCAGAGACTTTGCCCCTTTCCCGCCCTCCTCGGCTGGGAGGTGACTCTCGCGTCCCGCGGATCCCTGATGCTTTACCCCAGCCTGAAGGGAGTGACCTGGACAAGTGGTCTTGTCCCCAGCTGCCGCTGACTGGCTGGGGGGGGGGGGGGGAGATGAGTGGAGGAATCACAGAGGGAGGCAGAGAGGACAGAGACAGACGGACACGGAAGGGGAGACCCCGGCCTGTCCAGGCATCCGGGCCTGCAATGTGTGAACTCGGGAGCTGTTGGCAGTGTGGGCCACCGTAGGAGTGAACGTACCAAGAGAGCCGGTGTGCGGGAAATGAGAGCACAGAGAGCAGCAGTGGACCGGGGGGCCGCGTTCCCGGGGGCCTGGAGGCAGCTCTGCTCGCAGGGCCCGTGAGCACCTCACGGTTCACGCGAGAGGCACTGAGTCATAGGTGGGCGCTATGATCTCCACCGTACAGATGAGGCAATGGAGGCCGCTGGCTCGTGGCCGACATGCCTGGGCTCCCGGAGCTGGGGCTGGACCACAAGTCTCTGTAACCCAGGCCCATCATCTGGGGTTCTCCTAGGCTGACCTGGGGTGTACAGAAGTGGGAGAATCAACACCCAGATCGCGATCCCCCTCACCTCATCTCTGTCATGATTCAGTCCCTCCTAGACAAAGGTGGGCCTCAGGCTGCGAGCCTGAACTGCCCCAGGTCCTGACCTCCGTCAGCACTGTCCCTTGGATGCACTGGGAGAGTGCTTGCTCTGCCATGGTGGCAGGTCACTCTCACTCGACTCCCCTTATCCCCATCAGCCTGTGTGGGGAAGCAGGGAATACCATCATCCCATTTTACAGAAGAGGAAACTGAGGCCCAGGGAGGAAGTGGCTGGTTAAGTGCTGGCGCTGAACTCCAGTCTTCTGGTTTCTGTGCTGGTGTGTCTCAGGGCTGGACTATGTCCCCTGTGACCCGGGTACTTCCTCTTTATAATACAGCGACCCTCCTCCAGCCTCATGACATGTGTGATGCAGGAACTCCTCATGAGTTTAGCAAGCAAACAAAATTCGATGGACAGTTCTGGGAAAAGCATGAGAATCACTCAGCCACTGAAGTGCCTGGTTCCCAGGTGGCTTCGGACAGGCCTGGGCAGATGCTGGCATAGCCAGATGCTCTAGGAGTCCAGGCAAGGCCAGACGCTGGAGCTGGATGGAAGCTACACCCTAAATAACACTGAGTCCAACACCGTGGATAAGTGCGCTGTGCCGGGCACTCACCAAGGGCTTTGGTCCTGATTTTCCTACAAAAATCATGCTCACTCTGGAGGTGCACACAGCTATGTGCACCCACCTTCCAGATGAAGCAACAGACACTCGGGGACCTGTCCGAGGTCAGCAAAGCGACCTGCACGCAGCTTGTCGGGGGCATCCTGCCCCGTCCCTGCCAAGGTGGCCGGCCCAGGCACCCGGATCTCTGTCCTCCAGCCAGAAAGTATGTTAGCAGTCACTCTGCAGGGGCTGGCAGGGCGCGTGCCAGGCGGGGACTGCGGCTGGTCTTGCTGGCCTTGTCACCAGCGGTGGGAGCCACTCTCATTTCCTGGATTCTCTCAGGGCCAATTGCAACAATTACACTGGTGAGCGTTGAAGTATTATGGTCCACAAACTTCGCCACAGAAAATGGAGGCACAATGAAGGCAAAAGGATGGGGCTCCAAGAGGTAGGATGACCCCAAAAGTGGGACGTGGCGGGGGGAGTGAGAGGGACGAGCCAATGGCAGCCAAAGACGGCTGGTGTTGCCTGGTGCAGACGCGGCCGCGTGGGGCTGAGAAGGGATCGTGCTGGTGCAGCTCGGGGAGCAGGTGGAAACTAACAGCTCAGGAAGAGGAACTGTAGTTGTTCCTGCTCCTTCAACTCGGCAGAGTGACCAGTGTTTCGCCAGAGTGTAACTCTCTGCCTCTGTAACAATGTCCCTGCTTTTTTCCCATCGGATTCATTGTGATGAGATGCCTTCCTGACAGCGGGGCGCTCCAGAGACCCCCCCACGTGGGCAGCACTCTGCCCTCTGCCAAGGGGGAAGGGAGACGGTGGGTGGCAGGGAGCCAGGGGGTGGTTAGTGTGCCCACTGTGTGGGCGGGAAATGGAGGCCCCGAGCCTGCAGTGGGGGTAAATCCTGCCTGAGGCTCAGGCGTCTGGACTTCTCACGCTCTGCCCTTAGCTGGGTTTTGACTTTCTGCCCAAATGGGAATTTACCCATTTGAGTCTTCACACTTTGTTCTCTTGTGTAATTTCCTAAAGAGCATCGTGCATTTGAATCCTTTAATAATATGCAGGTGTGGCTGCAATGCCGGCACACAGTAGGCCCTCAATTAGTAGCAGGCCTGTGGCACAACAAAGTCACTGCGTATTGTGTATGTGTGCATCTACTCGTCAAGCACTTGCTATGCGCCTTCTGGCTGCCTTATATCTGCACATGGCCTTGAACCCTCCCAACATCCTCATTTACAGACAAAAGAAACTGAGGTGACAAGAAATGTGACATGGGTCAAGGTGATAGAACTAGAAAGTAGCAGACTTGGGATCTGCATCTAAGACTCTCTTCTGTCATAGAGGACATCAACTTCTGTGCTCCTTGAGGTCAGGCACAGTGAGTTCTAAATTTCTACTTTTTAAAAAGAGTATCTTGTACTTCATAGGTGCTCGACAGGTGATTTATTTTTTATTTATTTTTATTTTACAGAGAGAGGAAAGGGGGAGAGGGGCAGAGGGAGAGAGAATCTTAAGCAGGAGCCCAATGGGGGTCGATCCCACGACCCTGAGATCATGACCTGAACTGAAATCAAGGGCGCCTGGGTGGCTTAGTCAGCTAAATGTCCGACTTTAGCTCAGGTCATGATCTCACAGTTTGTGAGTTCGAGCCCTGCATTGGGCTCTGTGCTGACAACTTGAAGCCCGGAGCCTGCTTCAGATTCTGTGTCTCCCTCTCTGCCTGCCCCTCCCCTGCTCATGCTCTCTCTCTCAAAAATAAATAAACATTAAAAAAAAAAAAAAGAATCAGACACTCAGCTGACTGAACCACCCAGACGCCCCTCAATAAGTGATTTTTAACTGGTAACTGCAGTTAGGGTGCCAAAAAGGCATATGTGTCCCTCCCCTGTTCAAAGTCCAATGTGTTAGGCACTTCTATTCAAATAGTTTACTTAATAATCAGCAACTCTAAGCATTAATAGTATCTCCACTTTATAGATGAGGAAACTAAAGCACAGAGAGATTGAGGAACCTGCCCAAGGCCATACAGCTTCAATACAGTGTTGTCTCCAGAGCCCATGCCCTCAGCCATTGTGTTGTCCTTTGTTATCAGTGCCAGAGCTGGAAGATGGTGGCATCCACCCTATAGGCCAGCCTGCCCTCAGAGCAGAAGCTGGGTGGTCTATTTGATAACCCCAGCTTCCCTGCTTCTCCATTCCTTCTCCTTGGGTCTAGGCTCCAGAGAAGCAGGAAAACTAAGGTCCAGTGCCTGGAAACTTTCCAGGGCTACAGAGACCAGACCCTAGAGGTAAATACAGAGAGAACAATCAAAAACAGGATGTCCAACAGCAGGCTGGACTCCAAACTGGAGATCTCACTCTATGGCGCCTTTGTGTCTCCTCTCAAAAAATGCCACCTCTCCCAGACAGAACTGTGCAAACACCTTCCTCCTGACCTCTCTAGAGAACACACTTGCTCTGCTATGTGTTACCATCATTTGAACCCACTTTATCCTAACACTAGACTGTTAGGATAGTCTAGGATAGACTGTTAGGATAGAAACCACTCAAAAGCAAGGCAATACTAATCGCACAGCAGCCGCCAAGAAAAGGGAGTTGGATTGACTGGTAAGTTATGGCATCTCCCCAGGAACCTGATGCCAGGCTTAGAAGCATCACAGGCTGGGGTGGGAAGGCCTAGCAAGAAGGCTCCACAAGCCGAGGCTGCTCTAGACTCTAGGGGGGGCCTCTCTGGACCACAGGACTCCCCTCCCACAGGGTGAGCCCCCGACCACCAGGCACTCCTCTCCCACCAAGGAAGCTGCATGGAAGAGAATTCCAGGGACCCATGAGCCTGCTGAAACAAGCAGGCCCAGCCCAGTTACATTTCAGCCAAGTCTAAACCAAGTAAAGGCTGCTTGGGTGGGCTGGCAGGGGCAGTCTTGGGATTAGGTGGGGCCTGTAAGGGGTGACCTGAGAGGCTTCAGGGGCCCCAACGTCAACACACTGCCCAGCACTCCACCTTTCTTTGCTGGGCCCGCAAGCCTTGCCTGAAGGCTCTCTGCACGTGCCTTCACGGTTCCAGCCCTAACGGCAGGGCTAATGCTTTAGTCTCTTCTCAGCAATAGTGGAGGAGTGGTAGACAGGACCTCAGAGACCAGTGGGGCCGCAGGATGTGAGGTGTGTTGGGGCTTCTACATGTCTCATTCAAGTTGTTAAGAAATATTTTCACTATATTCGTAATTACAAAATAACATACGCAGTCAGATGCTTAAGTCAACGTGTCACACTGAATACTGGCAATCCATCACCACGGACTGTGCTATTAGCTTATTTTTTTTGCAGCTCTTGGAGGAAAGTCAGTCTGCTTGTTAGATCTGTGCATATTACTTAACTTCTTATCTGCAGGTTGACAACTAGGAGGGGCTGTTCTGGTGCACTGGCCTTGGAACACACTCAGGGCTGTAATGTCCACTGACACTGTAATGATCCATTGGGCTGTGTGAGTGCCACACGGGAGCCAGGTGCACTGAGCCCATGAAGTATGTCTGCCCAGAGGCTGCCCCGCGATGCCCAGCAAGGGGGAGAGGGTCAAGGCTGCCCTGAGTTTCTGATGGTGTCAGTTCCAGTAAGTTCTGAGTACCTCTTGTCTGACCTACAGATTGTGAAAAGCAACTCATATGAACAGTTGCTGGTTACTCGCAATGACTAAGGTTCGAAATATAAGTTTTCTGCTACTCCTTTTTTAAAGCTTCTCTATGGGTTTAACTGACGCCTACGTTGAGCAGGTAGCCGGGGAAATCAGGGTTTCCGTGATTCCGTGCTACTGAGACAAGAGCAGAGAGAAACTGAAAGCTGATGGCAATAAAATCATAACTATCACCTACGAGCCCAGCTCTCAGATTTTTGTGTTCTTCAAGAGAGGTCTCATAAATGACTTTATAAAGAAGTGTCAACAATGAATACTAATACATTCATGCTGGAAAAACCACCCTCTTTTCTATATTGAGATCCTGCATTAATTTTACATCATAAAAAGCATTCCACTGCTAAAGGTTCAAAACTACATATCGAATCCCTATTTACTGAGGAGAGAAGTTCAGCTTAGAGAGCGGAATGACTTATAAAAGGATGCACAGATGTCTGATGTCTGTGCACCTGCTGACAAGTGGCAGGGCAGCGGGCAGCCTTTATACTATTAATTACATGACATAATAAGTCATAATCACCCCTGGGGTCAACTCCGCCTTTCAGGCCGGGCATGCCAGGCTGGTCACCAGGGGGAGCTGGGGAGAGAGGTGGCTGGAGGGGAGACCCATGAGGGACTCAGCAGGGAAGAGCTGAGGTACCTCAACAGAAATCCTCTCTGTCCCTGTGTGGGGTAGCGCAAGGAGCCCTGTACAAAGAGTCAGCAAACCTTCTCTTGTTGTCCCAGAGTGATGGCTTGGGAAGGGCTACAATCGCCTGACTGTAGAGGAGAGACTAATATGGGGGGTGGGGGGGGGAGTCCATTCCCCAGGCTTCATCATTCCACCAGAAGGACTTCTGTGGTTACTACTTTCCTGAGCCTTGCCCCCATGGAGAAGGAATGGCGACACTGGGAGGAAGGACTGAGCGTGATGAGCTCAGGGGTCTCCTGCCCACCGGAAGGGTGTGTTCTGGTCTGACCTCTTATTGGAGAGGCCTGAGGTTGCTCACCCCTGGGACTCAGTAAATTCCCAGCAAGGCCACTGGGGCCACAAGGTAATAAGCACATCCTTTAATCCAGGTCTTCATAGAAGTAAAGCTGATACTTGCTTTCCACCATTTCCTGAGTCCTGTTTCCCAGCTGTTTTTTTTTTTTTTTTTTTTTTAATTTTTTTTTCCCAACGTTTATTTATTTTTGGGACAGAGGGAGACAGAGCATGAACGGGGGAGGGGCAGAGAGAGAGGGAGACACAGAATCGGAAACAGGCTCCAGGCTCCGAGCCGTCAGCCCAGAGCCTGACGTGGGGCTCGAACTCGCGGACCGCGACATCGTGACCTGGCTGAAGCCGGACGCTTAACCGACTGCGCCACCCAGGCGCCCCATCCCAGCTGGTTTTGAAGATAAGGACCATGTTTGCTGACCTCCTCACTCCCGCCCAATACCACTGCACTCTTTCCTCTTGGGGTGGGTTAAAATAAGGACCAAACAAGATCGCCAGCCCACAGACACAGGCAGGCAGTGTGAGGGGTGGTTATTACTCCTCTGCATAGAACACTTTGGGGGTACAGCCGCAAGATGAGGGTGTGAGCCTGGTTTCTGTACAGCTAGTGTGGAATCCGCCTGTTTACCTAGCTTGACTTTCTAGAATGTGCTTTCTCAGCCTCTAATTTCTAAAGCTTCTCCCTGGGTGGGGGTGAGAGGGGACCCTTCCAGCCCTTCATTTTCGTTTAAGACCTAAGAAACAGTTTGCAGCTGTGACATGCCATTTCAATCAACCTTCCTGAGTTTATTCTTCACAATTGCTACAGAAATAGATGTTCCTCCCCAAATATTCAATTATTAGCAGCAAATTGCTTACCTCTAGCCATCCTACACTATACACAAACAGCAAAGGGGGTCAAGGAGCTCTCCACCTTTCATCTGAGCAGATCTATGTGCTCCTACACAGAGTAATTGGTCAGAAAATGGCCCATTGAGAGAACAAGATGTTTCCAGAGGTCTCCATGAGTCATTCTAGGGCCTGTATGGTGTGGTACAGGGACAGGGCACAGGGTGACTTCAGAGGGCCATGGTGAGGGGGGTAAACATGCAGGATGCCAGCACTCCTGAGTCTGTGTCAGAGGAAGCTGGCCCATGTGAGTGGCAGAATGGTGCCTCTGGCCCATTTAAGGGGGGCTGTGGTGGCTGTCTGGTAGGGAACTCAGATAGGGCTGGGGATAGGATGCCGGCTCCCCAGGCAGTTTAAGGGTGGGCAGATGCCCAGAGGAGTCGGGATCAGAGGGTACCAGAGGGAGAATGGGGGTCTTGCTCCAATAATGCTGAGGACACTAGCCTGAGAGGCTGAATGCGTAACAGGTCCAAGCAGTGAATATGGGACCATTTACCGATTTCTTGATGTTTAAGGTTTGTCTTTTGGGATGACAGCTGTGTGGTGGTGGAGGTTGAAAGCCTCAATGCTCAGAAGGTTGGATTTTCTCCCACCCCTTTTTTTTCTTACCTCTTGAGATTCGATGTTTGTTTGGGGACCTTTGATGGGTGTGTGCATGTGCTCATGTGTGTATGTGTGATGTAGCTTGTGAGTGTACAAAAGGCAGGAGGTAGGCAATGAGAACCAGCACAATTTCTGGTACACAGGGGGAGCTCAGTATGTTTGGAGTGATTCTAACAGTCAATGAAGAGATGATGAGAGACAAAGACAGCCTTAAAGCCTTCCTTTTACGTGGCCCTCACCCTGGCAGATAAAATGGAACAGTTTTAAAAGGCATAGCTTAACTCATAAGAAAGAAAGGGAATCCACAAATGCTAACAATGAAGAGGGAACTGAAAACCAGAATTTTAAGTGAGTGGAAGTCTTGTGGCTTTATGGGGGCTACTGGTTCCAGGAATGTTGTCCTGGCAAGTGTGAAAAACTAAGCAGAAACAGGAGACAAGGTCCCCCAGAGGGCTGGCCCAGAGACCCTGAACAAAGCTGAGACTACAGAAGGGGTGAGCTATAAAAAGTCTACACGTCAGCATAGGGGACCATAAGGTGGCTCTGGGTAGAGTCATCCAAGAAATATAACAATGGGGTGGAGCCTTGTGTAGTTGGGGCCCAATATACTACCTCTGTAGTCTGAGAACCCCAGGTTGATAAACTAACAGAATGTTGATCTTGATCTAGTGATACTCTGGAATGTCTGTCAGAAGCATATGAAAAAACCATTCTTGGGCAATCATTCTGAAATTCAAGAATATCCACAGTAACAAACTCCACTCAGTATGAGCTTACAGTAAAAATTCCAAAGCATGTGAGGTACTAATTTGCCGTGGACCAAAATGAGAAGACAAAACACACACGGGAAGATGAGAGTTCTCAGAACTGAGGTAATAGAAAAATAATTGGGAAATGTAATGAAAAGCATACATTTGGAAAGACTAAAGACATACAAAAAGAAATTGAAGTACTAAGAAAAGAACAAGGGGCGCCTGGGTGGCGCAGTCGGTTAAGCGTCCGACTTCAGCCAGGTCACGATCTCACGGTCCGTGAGTTCGAGCCCCGCGTCGGGCTCTGGGCTGATGGCTCAGAGCCTGGAGCCTGTTTCCGATGCTGTGTCTCCCTCTCTCTCTGCCCCTCCCCCGTTCATGCTCTGTATCTCTCTGTCCCAAAAATAAATAAACGTTGAAAAAAAAAATTTAAAAAAAGAAAAGAACAAGATATTATGAGAAAGAGAACAGAGATTTGAAAAAGAATTAAATGTAACTTATAGAAATAAAACATATAGTCACTGGAAAAAAAAAAGAAACTGTGTATAGATGAGCCAGACAGCAGACTGGATACAGCTGAAGAGAGACTTAGTAAGCTAGAAGGATGGTCTGAGAAAATTACAGACAGCACAGTGTGTGTGTGTGTGTGTGTGTGTGTGTGTGTAGCCTATAAATATATATATAGGCATACACACACACACACACACACACACACACACACACACATATATGTGTATATATATATAGGCTACTTTTTAACGTGAAAGAGAAAGGCCCAGAAAACAGACCAAGACAAGACGAGACTGGACATGTGGGGTTGGAGCAATATCCAGAGACAGCTGAAAAATTTGGGGAACCAATGAAAGACAGGAATTCTCAGATTAAAAAAAAAATCACAATGATCTCCAAGTAGGATAAATATAAGGAAATCTACACCTAGACAAATTGTAGGGAAACTGCAGAATACCAAGAACAGAGATGTTAAAAGCAACCAGGGATACAGATGTATTGCCTATAAAAGGTGGCGATTAGGCAGTCAGCAGATTCTGCCAGCAAGATTAGAAGCCAGGGGACAACAGAGGATCTTTAAGGTCATGGGAAAAATGGTCAAATCCGATTAAACTAACAATCAAAAATTAGGGCAAAGTGAAGGCAATCCTAAACAAAAACTCAATAGTTTTAACACTCCCAGACACTCTTGGACAGAGCTCCTAATGGAGGGAGCACAATGCAATAGGAACAAGGAACAAAGAACTGGTGAACACAGGGATAAATCTAAATAAGCACTGGTTATATATAAAATGACAATGATAGTGATGGCTGGTCTTAAGGATCTGAAAACAAGATGACAATGAAATCCTGGACTGTGGCGACATGTAAGAAGGAACTGATGAGACACCTGTAAGGTCCTTATATCTGGGGGGAGAAGGGCTATGGCAGAGAGTGCTGGCTGTCTCTCAATAGCCCTTCTCTCTTCCTCCTTCACGATACAAACCCTGATTTTAATGAGGAACACTGATACCCGGCAAAGCAACTGCACGCCCTGCCTCCTTCGCAGCTACTTTTGGCCAATGCCCTGTGAGCACGTATGCTGTGTGCCAATTCCTAGGACTGTCCTGAAAAGAAGGGGCAAGCTTTTCTACCACCCCTTCTCACTCCTGCTGGCTGGAGCTCAAATTCCCCTTGGCTAGTAAAAGAGAGACAGAGCATGAATGGGGGAGGGTCAGAGAGAGAGGGAGACACAGAATCCGAAACAGGCTCCAGGCTCTGAGCAGTCAGCACAGAGTCCAACGTGGGGCTCGAACTCACATACCGCGAGATCATGACCTGAGCCGAAGTCGGACACCCAACCGACTGAGCCACCCAGGCGCCCCCTTCCTGCCTTCTTTTACGTGAGGGAGAATACCCTGTGGTCTTCTTTAAGCTGCTGTTTTTTTTTGTTTTGTTTTGTTTTGTTTTTTTAATCATATGCAACTGAAACTAATTCTACCTACTATAAAGGTAAGGCATTGAGCCTAAAGCTGAATACCCTTGTTTGGGAGTGTATATTTAGTAACTAACCTTAGGCTTTGCTAAATTAGATAAAAAATTTAGGGATAATCAATGAGAGGCTAGAAATGGAATGTAATTTCTAAACAAATGGAAAGAGTAAGAGGAAAAGAAACAAAACCCCCAACAGAGTGGGGAAAAATAAGTCAAAAAAAGTACTGTAGAAAGTACAAAATAGGATATTGGAAAAAAATTCAAGCATACCAATAAGCAATACATATAAACAATTAATTAAGAAAGTAGGATGATATTAAACACACCAACAACAAAACACAGAGATTCATTTACAACACCAGAGCACAGAAATGAGAACAAAGGCAGAGAAAAACACACAGCAGACAAACACAAACCAAAAGAAGAAAGCATAGGTTTATAAATAGCAGACAAAAAGAAAACTTAAAGCAAAATATATTTGAGACCTTTCACATAAAGGTAAAAGAAACACTCTGAAATGATGATATGGTATTTTGGCATAGGTACCCTACCGTCACTGCCTTAAAGCAAACACTGATAGAACTGCAGGGAGAAACTGACAAAGCCCAAGAACAGAGGAAGATTTTAGCAAAGCTCTCCTAGTAACTGAGAGAGAAAACAGGTAGAAAATTAGGCCACGAGGTATTTGAGTCACACAATTCACACATTTGATCTACAGGATGTAAAGAGGACACTGCATTCAAGAATGAGAGGATACACATTGCTTTCAAGCAAAGAGGGAACATAGGGAGAAAAATCAACCATGTAATAAGGGAGTCTCAACAAATACAGGTCTGATATTACACCAACTATGTACGCTGACCGGTGGTGCATGAAAAGTAGGTAACAATCAAAAGAGAGCAAAACACCTGAGTATTTGCAAATAAAAAAAAATACTTCTAAATAATTCATGGGTCAAAATTTTCCTAACTGAAATTAGAAATTACTTAGAACTGAGTGACAGTAGAAACACTACACATAAATTTTTTTTTTTTGTTTTTTTTGTTTTTTTTGTTTTTTTTTAATATGAAGTTTATTGACAAATTGGTTTCCATACAACACCCAGTGCTCATCCCAAAAGGTGCCCTCCTCAATACCCATCACCCACCCGCCCCTCCCTCCCACCCCCCATCAACCCTCAGTTTGTTCTCAGTTTTTAACAGTCTCTTATGCTTTGGCTCTCTCCCACTCTAACGTCCTTTTTTTTTTTTTCCTTCCCCTCCCCCATGGGTTCCTGTTAAGTTTCTCAGGATCCACATAAGAGTGAAACCATATGGTATCTGTCTTTCTCTGTATGGCTTATTTCACTTAGCATCACACTCTCCAGTTCCATCCACGTTGCTACAAAAGGCCATATTTCATTTTTTCTCATTGCCACGTAGTATTCCATTGTGTATATAAACCACAATTTCTTTATCCATTCATCAGTTGATGGACATTTAGGCTCTTTCCATAATTTGGCTATTGTTGAGAGTGCTGCTATGAACATTGGGGTACAAGTGCCCCTATGCATCAGTACTCCTGTATCCCTTGGGTAGATTCCTAGCAGCACTACACATAAATTTTTGTGGGATACACCTAAAATAATTATCAGAAGGCAATTGGCAGCATTATATGGGTGGATTGGGGGGAAAAGATTGGAAATTTATGAACTAGGTGTCAAAAGAATATAAAATTATAAACAGAACAAAAAGTAAATCCAAAGAAAACATAAGACAGCAAATAATAAGAACACAAAGGGATTAAATAGAAAGCTATCAAAGAGATGATTAATTCAGTAAAGCACTGGTCCTTTAAAAAACTAGTAAAACAGGGGGCCTGGGTGGCTCAGTTAAGCATCCGACTCTTGATTTCAGCTCAGGTCATGATCTCATGGTTTGTGAGTTCAAGCCCCACGTTGGGCTCTGTGCTGACCGTGTGGAACCTGCTTAGGATTCCATCTCTCCCTCCCTCTCTCCCACCCTCAAAATTAAATAAATAAACATTAAAAAATAACATATTAAGAAATTAGTACAGCAGACTAACCTCTGATGAAATTGATAAAGGCACAAACAAACATCATCAGGAATGAAAAGAGGATACATAACCACAAATCCAGAAAGAAAAATAAGGACATTATATATGAAGGATATGAGGCCAACATATTTGAAAATGCAGAGTGAAGATGACCCAGTAGCAGACAGAGGGGGCGGGGATATGGGTGGATATATGGGGGGGGAGGAGGTGGGAAGAGTGATAATGGTGGTGACTGGGAGGTGCCAAAGAACCCTGGCAAAGCATCACCCTCGCAGGTGGGTCATGGGTTCTGAGACCTGGTATCACACTTTTAACTTTTAAAAGAAATTCCTGGGGTGCCTGGGCGGCTCAGTCAGTTAAGCGTCCAACTCTTAGTTTCGGCTCAGGTCATGATTTCACGGTTTGTGAGACTGATCCCCAAGTTGGGCTCCATGCTGACAGTGTGGAGCCTGATTAGGAGTGTCTCTCTCTCTCTCTCTCTCTCTCTCTCTCTCTCCCTCCCTCCCTCCCCCATCAAAATAAATAAACTTAAAAAAAAAAAAAAGAACTTCCTATCCATTGTCTCATCTTATTTCAAGTAGCATCCAGTGAAGTCAGGGCTGCTATTTCCTGAAATCCATCTTACTTGCAGCTTTTCTAACTTCTTAATAAGGATAAACAACCATTTACATGAAGCCTGGGCCTAAAGTGGAAAATTTCTGATGCTACCAAATCAACAAAAAACATAGCGGCAAGAAAAGTGCTGAAGACATTGGTTGTCAAAAATCTGGGTATATAACTTTAACTGAAGCGCCATCATTTTTAGTGTTTTCAGCTGCAATGCCCTCGAGTTAACTGAGCCTCGCTCAATTCAATGGAATGGGTTACTACTGGGGTGAGTGTGGGGGAGCCCAGGGGACTGGCTGGGGCAACCCTTTTGGAAAATTTGAAGTAAGAGCACGACAAAGGCCAAAGCTATCAGGCCTAGCCTATAAAATACAGGATTGAAAATGACCAGTTACTCTATAGTTTCTGCTATCAGCAACCGATGTTTTTCCATTTGAAACTGCACCTCTTTTTTTTCCCGCCTCTTTTTCGTTTTTAAAGGAAAGCCACAAAAAAAAGAAGCAAGCCATTTGAAAATTCTGATCATTCTGTGTCCCAGCAGCAAATAAAAATCATCAATAGAACCCACTTTTAGCCTTGAGCAATATTTTCTAAAACAAAACACAAAGAACCTGTGGTACTTAACTATTCTGTTATTGATTTACTGTGGTTTGCAAGGTAATGTTGAAGAAAATTAAATGTACGGAAGCCTGAAATGCGTTTTCTGTGGCGGTGAACGGTGTGGCCTGTGTTTTCTGAGGCAGTGTCGTTGGTCATGCTCACAATGAATGACTAAGGGAGCGCACTTCATCTGTTTACAAATAAGCTGGCGGCCTTCACTGCAGAGCCTTATGAAACCAGGTCTATTTTCACTGTTAAGAAGGACAAAGTTGTTTAGTTACCAGCTTGCTTCTCCTGGCACTTACGCTCCAGTTCCAGTTTACGAGGAGACTTTCATTCAATCAAATTCCATATAGATGTACTGAAAGGCTTCTAGGCACCTGACATTAAATATGGTTTTAAGAACACAGCCCTTCCTTGGGCAACACCATGGCTTATTTGGTCCCTTCAGAAAATAACAAAACTTCAACAGTTTGAAGTCTACCCTAATTATTGATTCAAGAGTGAGGTGGTCATATTGTTTCAATCATGGACATTTATATGCAACATTATCGAGCGGTAGATTTCCTACTTACTGAAACAGCCTGTTTTCAAACCTAAAAGCACTTTACATATCGACAGGTCGTGGTTATTGGACACCCTCATCTAAAACAAAGAATTGGGAAGTTCAACTACAACTTGATCACATTTAGCTGGTCACTCAAACCTTTAGTCAAGCCAATTTTTTTATACTTTGGACTTAATGCTAACAAGCTTAGTATCTGGTTTCCCAATCTGAAGCACAAAAGAAATAGCCAAATGGCAGAGAAGGAGGGGAGGGCTGCTGGAGGGAAGAACAAGGACAGGAGTAAGAAGTGACATCAATTAGCAACACTACACAACAAAAACAGAAAACCAGCTTGAGGTCGCTCAGGGCGCGGACAAATGGCCCTACACGTGTTAGGAGACACTGACACAGCAGCACACAGTGAATAGACGATGGTCACAACAACGACCTACAGAAATTCTTTTAAAAAGAGAAATCCTGATGTGCATAATCTGCTTAAGAGGATAAGGAAGTGCAGAATACATTTAGGAAGACCTCTTATGCATAATCTTTTTTCAAAGCTTTGATTTTATAAAGAAAAAGCTTTGGTTGTCTGGATAGTTTCCTTATACTGAGCAGCTCATTCACCAATTGATGTGGTGCTGACCTCTGAGCTTTAGAACGTCAGTATTGAACACGGGGAAAGCACTCCCTCTGCCCAGCACCTTTCTGCAGCAACCTGTGATGTCATGGGGGCAGGTAAGCTGTCAGATCATCTGAATTCAGTAAAGGCATATGGGGCCACTCAGGGCCCAAGTTTATCTCAGCTTCCTTTGCAGAGAGTTTGATTACTTCTAAGATTTATGGTCATAGCGGAGGGGAAAAAGGAAATACTTCACGAGAGCAGATTTATAACCTCATCCTGTTTTTTTAATAACATTAGGGATGACATCCTATGACAGAATCTTGGAATGACTGCAGGACAACTTGGAAACTCAGTGGGAAGTTTTATATTTGGGGGGTGTGGAGCATTTTGTACTTGGAAAGGTCAGGTAGGAAAGGACCAGGGAAATGAGCCAGGGAGATGGTCAGAGAGTGAGTGTCAGCTGGTTTAATTTTCTGTGTCAACTCTGAAAATTAGATAAACAATGACAAACCAGGCTTTTTAAATGAACTTGTCACTTCTGGTTTTCATGATACACAGTAACATTTTTCAAGTCTTGGTAGCCCTAAAGACAGATTTAACCCCTGAGAGGTTGATGTAAGTGTTCCGAACTCCCCACATCTGAAAACAAAAGGTTCAGTCCAACTCTACAGCCCTTAAAAAGAAAAACTAATTATCTTGGAAACTTAAATACTCTTCTCCTAACAATTAAGGGGACTTTGCCTACAGCCAAAAGGTTCAGCCTTTTGCAGAATGGTCTCAGCAACGTCAGATTTTTTTCTCTCCATCATCTTCTTGACTTTCCGGACCAACTCAACCCATTCAACATGGTCCCTTGATCTTCCAACCACTGTTCCTAAGCAGTATTGTCTACCTTGAGCCCATGCTGGTTTCTCCTCTCACTAACTCAGGGGAGCACAGACATTGCCCGTCCTGCTGCTCCATTGTCATGAAGACGTGGGACAGAATAATTGCCCTTTCTTGTGCTTTGTGCTCTTCTAAGTCTATGTTTCTGTGGTGACATGCTCCCTTGTGCTGAGGCGGAGAGAGCAGTGAGGTCTTTTAATAGCTGCCCTTACTAGTTCTGCTATAAGGATATTTATTCAAAGATAACCCAGTCTGAATATGTTGATTTAGACAGAGAAATACATATATTTACAGATACCAGCATTTGAGTAGGGTTTTTTCATTCCACAAAGTGCTTTCAAGCTCATTATCTGAATTCCAGTGTCACAACCACCCCCAGGAGGGAGCTGGATGGCATTACTGTTTTTACCTCCAATTTGTGGATTCAAAAGTTTCAGAGTTAAGTGATTTGACTGACTTCGTGGAGATGTAAACCGGACGTCAGCTCCAAAGCCTGTCCCTTTTGTTAGAATATGGGAATAGAAGCAATGTAATCGGGACCATTGTGAGCGCTTACCCTGTACCAGGCCCTAATTAGGTGCTTTCCTGCACGTTATTTCATACCATCTCTCGCTGGAGAAGTAGATGTCAGCCTGTTTATAAGCAAGGACAACGGAGCTCTGAGGCAGTAAGGACTTCTGGCGGCTGAAGTCTCAGGGATGGCTGGAACCCAGGTGCTCAGACCTCCCATGTCACCCCATACCTGACCGCTGGTAGAACCCGGAGCCTGCAACAAAAGCGCACACCCCATGGTCTGCCCTGGATAAAAGTATGCAATAGGTGATTTCGAGCCCTCTGATCCCAGTCTTGGCCTCATCCCTAAATTCTGATGTCCTTTCCCTTTCCGATGTGGAAGAGTCTCCTTTTCCAGGGTCCCAAGTTCAAAATTGCCTCTGCTGCCAGCTAACTGCTAGGAAGAAAACCACCCGATTAAATCAACTCACAGGAAGGTATGGATGCCTAGAGCTCTGGGATTATGTGTGTTTGAAAAGACGGTGCTCGCCCGGCCCAAATGCAAACTCTGAGGTCTCAGGTGGTGACAGTGCTGGTGTCTGTGCCCACAGGTCATTTACCTGTGGCTCTTAGGAGACTGCAAGTCTCATGCTCCACAGTGCAGCTCCCCCCACTCCCCCCAGTTGTGTGAACCTTGTCTTCTATAAAATAAGGAGAAGAGCAGCGACCTCAGAGGAAGGCTGTGTGTGACCTTCCTAGCACAGAGGCCATCATGGAAAAGAGTGTGTGGTCACAGTGATCTATGACCTCAACTTGTCAGTACTTATCACACTTCTTTCCTAAGGAAAGTTTTATAACACTTAACGTATGCTCAGTGCTAAGTGTGGAAGACACTAGACCAGCTCTCCTGACAGCTGCACACCTTGTGGGTGGACGGGCAAGAGAGAATTGGGGACCTTGCTAATTCTCCAGTAAGGAAGAATGTATTAAGGACCCTCACCACTCACTGGGCAGCCCCTCCCCTGAGCTTCAGGCCTAAAGTCCTGACTCACTTCCTCGTTTAAACCAAGAATGAGCAGACTTCCCTGGGTTCAGAATTCCGTGTAACTAAAATACAAAATAGAAAAAAGGCATCCCAACTGTTGCACTCGTGCACAGCCTATAGACAAGACGGCAGTGCCCTCAGACAGCATTTCAAATACAGTTTATTAGTGTGTGATATGAAAAGGGTATTTTTATTGCATGATATAATGCAATGGGACCTTGGGCGCTCTGTGGAAAGACCTCACACTCAGAAGTGTAATGAACCCGTAGTCCCAAAAACATTATACTGTACATTAACCTATCATTAATGGCACATTAGGGCTAGGGGCATTGCACGCTTGCTGGTCAGGGCTCCATCAGGACAGTGTTGAGAAAACCACACAGTCTTCCCAGGCTTAAAACAAATAGAGAAAATAAATATTCCTGATGTCTACAGGCAGCTTTAAAGGAAGTTCAATCCTAGCTCTGCCTTGTAATTTCCAAGTCTGCTTTTTTAAGAGAGGAAGACACACAACTAAACAAAAGAAGGAAACGACCCTCTTGAAGTTCACCCCTCAGTGCTGGCTCGGCAAGGTCATGATCAGATGGGCGCCTTTGTTAGCATAAAAGCTGCCCAAAGGACAGCCTGGATCCTGGATCCCACACTAGGGAGGCAGAAAGGGGCCCAGAGACAGTATGTCTATCTTCCTTGCTTTTCAGATGGGGCAATCAAGGCTCAAAAACATGATGAAGAGACAACCTATCCAATAGGAAAACGGGGTGAAGTATGTGAAAAATATCACAAATGGCCAATAAATGCAAGGGAAAAAAGTGTTCAATTTCATACTTAATAAAAGAATGCAAAGTAAAACAACTGTTTACCACTGATCAGATTGGCAATGATTAAAGTCTGATAATTTCAGCATCAGCACAGGTGAGGGGAACTGGCATTCCCATACCCCCTATACAAAGATGTGTATGGAGATGGTCACCACCCTAACAGCAAAGATCCGGAAATGGTCAAAATGTTCTATGACAGGGTCCTGGTTAAAGAAATATGGTACATCCATATTATGGAATACCACGCAGCCATTAAAAAGAACGAGGTAAGGGGCCTCTGGTTGGCTCAATCGGTTGAGCTTCCAACTTCAGCTCAGGTCATGATCTCGCGGTTTGTGAGTTCAAGCCCCGCACAGGGCTCTGTGCTGACAGCTCAGAGTCTGGAGCCTGCTTCGGATTCTGTGTCTCCCTTTCTCTGCCCCTCCCCACTTGCGCTCTGTCTCCCAAAAGTAAATAAACATTAAAAAAAAAAAGAACGAGGTAGACTTTTATATGATATGGAAAGAGTCTAAAGATAGATATATTAAGTGAAAATGCAAGGTGTGGAACAGTAACAAGAGAAACTACTATTAACACTGTTTAACCCTGGAGAGCGAGGCTGGGGACCCTGCTAGGGGCTGGAAGAGGACAGACTTCTTACTATATATTCTCCTGTGCTACTGGAAATTTTAAGCGTAATTTAAACTTTTAAGCATTAACTAGTTTTAGAAAATAAATGATGAGGGTAGGACCAAACACTTTGGGGGAGCCTCTTTACTATGCTATCTGCTCTAAATGCTTCATTTTGTCTGGATTTTCACAAAACCCGAAACGGTAAGTTAGTGACTATTACCCCCTTTCTGAGAAGCGGGGACTGGCGTTTTGAGGGTGTGTGATGATTTGTTCAAGGTGGCCCTCTTCCTGTTTACTTTTAGTAGAGACAGAGAATATTTGTAAAGTAGAGACTGATGCAGCCCACAGCCACCTTCCTGAGCGGGGACAGTCTGCCTAACCCAGCAGGGATCGAGGATGTTGGAGGGGGCGGGGGGGGGGGGGTAGGGGAGAGAAGGCAAGGCAAAGAGGCTACTGACTCTGGCCAAGGCCCAATCAAATGTCAGGAAGTATCTTCTCTCCATACCATAAAAGGGGGGTGTGCATAGGGACCCTAGGGCTACACAGTGTTCAAGTAAATAATGCTTGGCAACTGGGGCTCAAACACACGAAGGGAAGTATTTCCCTAATTAAACACGAATCAACTTCAAAGGAAACCCAGCTGCAGATCCGTGGAGAGGCAGCCTCCTCAGACCAGCAGAGCCGCGAGGTCAGAGTTGGGGCCCGGAAAGTATCCGGGCAGCCCCACGCCCTAGGACTGTCTGTGGCAAGTCTCCCCATTGCCCCAGAAAGTTTGCTCTCTGGTTTCTCACTCCTCCATTCTTCCCAGTAACAGTCTTGTGATTTTCGGATAACAGACTTTGTGGCAAGATTTTAAAATGCGAGATTTTATTTGTCCTAGGGTCTGCCAGCTCACGCTGTAATTAAAATGTTGATTAGTAAACAGTTTAAATATATGACAGACAATGCAGTTAAAGCCTACAGTTAGGTCAATATGTGATTTAGATTTGCCATTTAAAAAATCTCATTTAAATTTTGCATACATTAATCACTACCATACTTCAAGGTTCTGATATCCACCTGACTACAATATTAAAATAAAACTTGCTGCCCCAGGGAAATCCTACTTATTCTTAATTGTTTCGAGGCTTTGATGGGCTTTTAATCTAAGATTAATTTATGCAATTTTAAATAACTCTTCTTATGATTAATAAGCTTGAAAATTAAAAGGAGTCTAAAGCAATTATAATGAGCATTTGGTCATAACCTCATTAGAAGAAGGAGTGAAGGATACAGCTCTGGAATTCTTACAAGACTACGATTTAAGGTTACTTTTAGAGAAGTCAAACATAGTTCCCGAAATTGCAAAGGCAGGTTAGCAAAGGTCAGTGTTAAAATGACGGCTAGCCAGATTAGCATACTAATGATTTTCCCTGATGGTGACAGAAAGGACACTAAAAAGAAGATGCAGAAAGAGAGACAAATGACACACTGCCAAGAAGCTACAGGCTCTGAAGTCAGTTTTCTGTTCTTCTGGCTGGAGACCTTCTTGGAATCTGAGAGAGACCCAGAGAGTTAGGAATCCCTATTCACAAGTCAGGTCCAGCCCGAGTCTGGTCCATGTGGAGCGGCAGAGATCAGCACTGGGTGGCCCATCTGCCTGCTCAGGTGTGTAGAGCCTCAGCTAGCCTCTGCCCTGCTCGGGAACCAACAAAAGCTTCCTGCAGCTACTCGGTGTGCAAAGCCCTTCTGGATCAGACCCTCCCCACCCTGCCCAGCTAACTCCACTCCCTCCTGTCCCAGAGGTCTTCTTTGCCTTGGCCAGAAAGCAAAGGGTTCCTCACTGTCCCATGCTTCCTCTGGTCTCAGCTTGTGCTATGCCTTTTTCCTGAAACACTTTCCCTCTTGTTATTAGCAGCAGTGATGAAAATAATGGCTACCATTCATTGAGCACTAATTTTATGCCAGACACCGTGCTGAGCATGTAACTTACTTTTTTGGTTTTTGGAAAGATGGTTTTATTACTTTTTAAATGTTTATTTATTTTTGAGAGAGAGAGAGAGAGAGAGAGAGCAAGCGCAAGCAGGGGAGGG
This sequence comes from Lynx rufus, assembly GCF_022079265.1. Classification (NCBI taxonomy): domain Eukaryota; kingdom Metazoa; phylum Chordata; class Mammalia; order Carnivora; family Felidae; genus Lynx; species Lynx rufus. Next base: position 8,979,866 of record NW_025814827.1, read on the forward strand.
GCAGGGAGAGGGGGACAGAGGATCCGAAGAGGGCTCTGCGCCGAAAGCAGCGAGGCCGATGTGGGGCTCGAACTCACAAACTGCAAGACCATGACCTGAGCCGAAGTCGGACGCTCAACCGAGCCACCCAGGTGTCCCGTGTATAACTTACTTTTCCCTCACTTAAATCTCCTGCTTTGTGGGACTCCACTTCTGCAGGTGAGGAATGCGAGGCTCAGAGAGGGCCATGTATGAAGTCTGGCAGCCAGTGAACGAGGGGTGGAGGATTGGGAGGAGCTGGCTCTTGGCTGAACCACCACTTTCTAATTCTCATACTGAGACAACTTCCAACAATCCTACAGGTCCAGCTGGAGTTGAGCTGCCTCCCTGACCACGGAGCCCCTCAGCCATCCTCCCTGAGCTCTCACACCACGTGAGTCAGCGGCACACAGCCCATCCTGCCTTCTTTGAATGTCTCCTGTGGGCATGTCTAGTCTGCTGCTCGAGGACACAAATGCTTCATATATGTGTGTGTGTGTGTGTGTGTGTGTATATATATGTATGTATACATATATATATGTATATATATATGTATGTATACATATATATATGTATGTATATATATGTATGTATACATATATATATGTATGTATATATATATGTATGTATATATATATATATTAATGTTTATTTATTTTGAGAGAGAGGGCACAAGAGTGAGCATGAGCCAGGGAGGGGCACTGAGAGGGAGACAGAATTTGAAGCAGGCCCTAGGCTCTGAGCTGTCAGCACAGAGTCCGACGCAGGGCTCGAGCCCATTGACCATGAGATCATGACCTGAGCCAAAGTCGGATGCTTAACTGACTGAACCACCCAGGCGCCCCTCGTATATTCTTTTTGAACCCATCACAGCACCTCAGAGACACAGACAACACATACTTGATTGTTTCACGGTAATTCCCTCCAACAAGATGCTCATTACATTTTACCAATGATAGAGGACAAAAAGTTAAGCTTTCCAAGGGCTGGGAAGGAAAATGCACAGGGGTCCATCCACCCCTGCAAAAAAAAATGACTAATTCAAAGGACACTTGCTGCGAACATCCAAAATACGTTTACTTTGTTCTAAATCACATTCAGCTCCACTGAAAACATTTGACTTCCAAGAAGCTTAGTAGCTTAGGCCTAGGGACATCAGACACACGAGAAAATCACGAACCAAAGAGGCTGAATGATTTAGTGTTCCACGTGTCTAGCACTTTACAGTTTACACGCACACTTTTACAAATTCTTATTTAAATAAAAACAACACTTTGAGATTGGTATCACCACCCTCATTTTACAGATGAAGAAGCTGAGGCTCAGATGAGCTACATTACTGTTGACTCCCTAGTTACGTAGCGGCAGAACCTGAACTTGAAGTTGTATCTTCTGATACCCTTCTGATCTTTTTTAACGTTTATTTATTTTTGAGACACAAAGCATGAGCGGGGCAGGGGCAGAGAGAGAGAGGGAAGGAGAAGACACAGAATCTGAAGCAGGCTCCAGGCTCTGAGCTGTTAGCACAGAGCCCGACATGGGGCTCAAACCCGTGAACCACGAGATCATGGCCTGAGCCGAAATCCAACACTTAATGGACTGAGCCACCCAGGTGGCCAAGGATCTGAAGTAGACTCCAGTCCCTGAGCTGTCAGCACAAAGCCCAATGTGGGGCTTGAACTCACGAGCTGTGAGATCATGACCTGAGCTAAGTCGGACGCTTAATAACTGACTGAGCCATCCAGGTGCCCCCTGATCTGATCAATGCTCTTTCCAGTTTACCATGCTGTTTCTTGTCTCATGTTCATGACAGACTCATTTCAAGATCTAGGGCCCATCTTCGGCCTCTTCAGACTTCACATACAGAGGACAGAGTACGTCCTGCCAGTTGTCTGGCCACAAATCTTTCCAGCTTTCCAATTCTATCATAATGCTTATAGAAACAAGCAAGGTCATGGGCGCCTGGGTGGCCCAGTAGGTTAAGCGTCCAACTTCGGTTCAGGTCATGATCTCATGGTTCATGAGTTTGAGCCCTGTGTCAGGCTCTGTGCTGACAGCTCAGAGCCTGGAGCCTGCTTCAGATTCTGTGTGTGTGTGTCTCCCTCTGCCCCTCCCCTGGATGTGCTCTTTCTCTCGAAAATAAATATTAAAAAAAACCAAAAACAAGCAAGGTCATGGCTCCATGCTTTTGCTCCTGCTGCTTCCTTGAATGCCTGTGCTGGACAGACTCTCATGGGTCATCTTCCCAGCCTCACTCTCCCTTCTGCCTTCCTGATGGACCCTGATCTCTGGCTCCCTGTTCTGTGTGACCTAACTACTTTGTTCACGTGTCTCTCAAGGCACTCACCAGTTTGGTTTCTATTTCATTTAGTCCTACCCACTCCCCAACCAGTTTTATTGAGATATAACAGACACACAGCAGTTATAAGTTTCAGGTATACTGCATACTGATTTGACATATATATTGTGAAATGATTACCACAGTAAGTTCACATCCATCATCTTATATAAATGAAAAGAAGAAAACGGTTTTTCCCTTGTGATGAGAACTCTTAGAATTTACCCCCCTTAGCAACTTTCAAATATACCATACAGTAGCATGAAGAATCTGCAGACTGTTTTCCATAGTGGCTACACCCGTTTACATTCCCACCAACAGCACGAGGGCTCCCTTTTCTCCACATCCTTGCCAATACTTGTTGTCTCTTGTCATTTTGGTGAAAGCCATTCTGACAGGCGTGAGGTGGTATCTCATTGTGGTTTTGATTTGCATTTCCCTGATGACGAGTGATGCTGAGCATCTTTTCACATACCTGTTGGCCATTAGTATATCTCCTCTGGAAAAAAATGTCTATTCAGGTCCTTTGTCCATTTTAATTGGACTATTTGTTTTGTTTTTGCTACTGAATTGAAGGAGTTCTTTATATATGTTGGATATTAACCCCTTATCAGATAGATGGTTTACCAATATTTTCCCCATTCTGTACGTTGTCTTTCATTTAGTTCTTTTTTATTTTCATTTCATTTAGTTATTTTTGACCACCTGTAAACAGAGATTACTAAACAGCTACTTGGTGTCCTGTAAACAGAGATTACTAAACAGCTACTTTTGCCACACCCCTGCAATGGTTAGATCAGTGCCTCACTTTCACACAGCACTGTAAGCTCCTCTGTATTCCGTGCAGCTCTGCAATTCAAGTGGTTGGTCTGGGAATTGCTTGCTACTGGTCTATGACAAGATAAGAACTATGCCATGTCAATCAGCCCGCAGCTTCCTTCACTGACAAAGTTTTGCTGCAAACAAATGACGGCTAAATTAAACAGAGGCTTTGAGTCATGCTTGATTTATGTTCTGGCACAAGCTCCTTATCTTGTGGTCAAGAAACAGTTCCGATGCTGCTACCAGTCCACGGTCCATATGTGAATAGCACTAGAAATGGCACCTGGCAACTCACTCTGCACGTAGAATGTGCTCACTGAATTTGCTGACTTAAAAGAAATTTCCCACAAACTCAAGGAACAGTATCTCTTGGAAGTTGCGTACTTCTACAACCATGACGGTAGAACTGAAAAGGAGAAAAGGTTTGAGGCCCTCAGTTTCTGCTGCAGGTTGACAAAACCAAAAACCAATAATAACTCACAAAATCTTACAGCTTCTCTTCAGCCAACTAACAGACCAAGTGCAAACTGCTGGTGATCATCTTCTCTCCTCCCGTTTGGCCTCTTCGCGCTGAGGTTCAATCTTTGGCCAGGCGTCTGCTGCTGTGTGCGGCCACCAGTTCCCTGCCTCAACCATGGCCCTGCAGCTGCGGGACGAGGCCAAGGTGGAGGGGACCATACGGAGTGAGGTGAGCAGAGGAACAGCTTTGGCTTCACAAGCAAACTGCTGAAATCCTACATGTTTCTTTGCAGGCTATTTGTGTTTAGTTTTATTTTTGATTGCGAGGAATCGTTGGACTTAGCTGAAATTCTCACAACCATAATCCCCGCCCACTCTAGAACCAGTAGATATAGCTTTGTTTAAGGCCAAATGGTCCAATGTCCATCCTGACTGCATGGCTCCAGGCAAGCCAGTTAACCTTTCTAAAGCCCCAGTTTAACACATCAGTAAAATGGGAATAAGAATGACCCTTGTAGTGTTTGTGTGAAGGTCAAATGAGTAATTTATATGAAAGAACTCTGTAAACTCAGGTGTTCAAAAAATGTTATGTTTAGATGAATTTCGCTCTCTACAAGAAATCTTTTTTATTTTAATGTTAAAGGGTGGAAGCCTTTCTACATTATCTGCAGCTCCGAGACGCACACAATCCTCACTCCCACTGCTTTCAAGTAAGTTCAGAGAAAATAAGTTGAAGTATGGGTTTGGGCTACTTTCCCTTATGACCCAAGCTGTGTCCCATGCAGGAGGTAATACACTCACATAAATAAATGTTCTGCAAGGCCTGGCTTACTTGTCACCCATTCACAAAGCCATCCTGGAAAACCCTGGCTGGAAGAAATCACGCCTTCTGCAGAAGACGTTTTTACCTGTTAAATTCATATCATTCCAGTTCGATAACTATTTAGCGCGCATTCTACTTGGGGCTAGGGACCGGGCAGGAGGCTAAGGATACACAGGTAGGTAAGACATAGTGTCCTCCAGAGACTTGTGGTCTTGTTTATGGATGGTTACGAGTTATGTGAACAAGTTACCGCCACAAAGTGTGAGAAGTGTGCCAGCAGAGGCACTTGCCGGGAGGGAGGTGTCGTAAAACAGGAAGTCATGCCCTCCCGAAGCAGGCCTGGGAGGCTTCTCAGAGGCTGTGCGAGTGAATACTCATTTTCTATCTAAGTCTACTTCTAATCCTCGACAAGTGCTGGGGGCTCTTAAAGTTACTGAAACGGCAGGATTTCACCATGTGGACGTGAGGAAATAGTACAAAGCAAAGACACAACCATGTGAGAATGCCTCATGTGTGCAGGCACCGTGAGGGCGTCGGGGCACCACGCGGGCACAGCGTGCATGTGGGGGAGCACCGGAGGGGTGAAGGGGCACTGAAGGTGGGCAGGGGTAGGTGAGGCAGGGCCTCTGGCGGGTCTCCCGTTCTGTCCAGTGCTTGGTTGTTTCTATCCTCCTGTTCCTTGCTAGACCGTAAGCTGGCTGAGGTCAGGATTCAGGGCTGACATACAGCTTTCCTGGCATTTCCAGGCTGCTCTGCAGAGCGGACACTCGACAAATAAAAATGGTGAGAGAACACTTGTGATGTCCAAAGTGTGTCCCCTCCTATCTCACGAGAGTAGAATATCTGTACCAGACGTGCGGCGGGTTATAATTCAGCCAGCCCTCTAAATCTACCCTTACGCCTTTCTTTGGTACTTAACCCACTTTCCAGATGACGCGGCATTGCTGCCTGCACAGGAGAGCTGGGCTATTTCCGAAGGCGGGAAGGACGGCGTGCCCAGCCCCGGCTCAGCTGACCTCCCTGACAAGCGGAGGAAATGCCTGCCTCGGGGAAAGAACTTTCCAGCCCGGGAGCTGGTGCCTCAGGCCCTGCACACACCAGCATTCCAGGGTTGCCGACGTGCCTTCCGAGAGTTAGAGCCGGAGTATTCCAGAGGCAAGGCTGTGGCTTAAAAAAAAAAAAATCATGTTTAATTTAAAAATTAGAAACTGGAGCAGGCTGTGAGCACAGGGGTTGATTGAAACAAAATTTAAATTCCTGTCAAGCCCATTTAAACACGGGGGCCCTTCATAGACAATTAGCTGCTCCCTGTGAATGCTGAATAAACTCAGGCCTGGTCACTGCGAGAAGACAGGCGCCTACTGTGAGGCACTGAAAAAAAAATTAACTAAAATCAGGCTGTATGAAATATTTCGCCTTTCAGTATATCACAGGGGTTTGAAAGTGTAAACAAGACAAAAATCGATTCCTTGGTGCCCTCAAATCAATCCCCCAAAATGGTTAGGGCATCTGTTTCTGCTAAATTTTGTTTACATCGGCAGATTTGCCTTAATTGCGGCTGTTTGTCTCCTAGTGTCCCTGGGGCCCTAATCTCCCGATTACTAATACTTAACACTCATTTCACATCTAAAGCTACTTCTAATCCTCAACAGGTTTTGGGGGCTCTTAAAATTATTGAAGCCACAGAGGCGGGAGACACAGCCTCTTTGTGAAAGGGACATTTTCTTATCTACTACCAGCTGGGCCCAATCATCACCAGGGATGGTGACAACAAAGGTGCTAAAAGGCTCTTCCACAATGACTGCTGCTCCACTGGGGATTCAGAGGATAAAAAAGAGCTTTGATGGAAAAATCTGAACAAGAGGCTAGAGCAGTCCAGCCAAATAAAGTTACTGTCATAATCAAATGCTGTCAATCACCATGAAAATCCAATTAAAAATGTTTCAGCACAGCCCTCTTAAGTGGAAAAATGTACCCTATTTATACAAATTTTTGTCAACGCCACACCAATCCCACAATTAGAAAGTCCTGCTATTAATTGAACGCACCTCCCCCCTCCCCCCCCAAGTTTAAAAACAGACGCAGGCCATTCTGAAGCTTTCCGAGGGAGGTGAGACACACGTAAGCTATTGGCATACAATTAAGAGTTAATCGGGTTACATCTGAAAATTCCATTTTTATTTGTGTCAAGGGAACCTTTGCACAAATAAACGAATGCTACCTAGCCTCCTACTTCAGAATCAGTGACCATTTATATTAAGAGAACAGAGAAACGGTAAACCAGGATACTGGAAAGAAACTAGTCCATGCTCCGGCAAATGTCTCTCGGTAGACCAAGACCTAATGTTTAATTCTAATCTTGAAAATTAAATAGAGGACAGAAGGCCCAAATGTCTCCACTGCCTTTAGGCAGTCTCTAAATGGCCAAGCGAACCTCAAATTATCTGCAGGCAGATTTGGCCCCCCAAATAACCGTGTATCTACAAAGGCCCCACTGAAACCACAAGACTCCGGATCCCCAAAGGTCTCTCTCAAAACTGCTACAAATTAAAAAGCAAACAACCCATTAAACAAATCCAGCTGGTTTCAACTGTAAATACGAGGATTCTAATATTTTTCCAGCCCTTGAAATTCCTGGTTAGACTCATTAATTATTGATAAGAATCACATCTATTTATTGGAGTGTACTCACAGGAAAACAAGTTTGCTGCCTTCAACAGCAATTCCCAAATCACAGAGCTAGGCTTCAGATCCTTTTATATTCCCCCCTTCCCCCTCCAAATGGCTAAATGTCTCCGGTCTTTTTCAACTTGGTCCATTATTCCCGAGAGCTAGGGGCTGGGGTGGCATGCATCTGCTATGCTGATAGATAAAGACCTTGAAGTCCCCCTGCCATCAATCTAACCAAGCAAAGATGGTGCTGGCCAGGTGGTCTCCTCTAGGGTCTTGGCTCTCTGACGACCTCTTGATTTGGAATTAACTGTCGGGAGCGAATTCTCAAGCGGTCGGAATGCACGCCGACGATCACAGGTGCTGAGCAACAACTACCTAACACGGTGGTATTCCTCCCATACTTCAAGGTGGGCTGGCCAGACCCTGGTGCCTGTCCTGATTGGTCACACCCATGCTGAACTGGTTGGTAAATGCTTCGAATAGCATCCCTGCAAACACTGTGACATCTTAAAAACTCCTTTATTTTGACACCACGTTATTTTACCCAGATGACCTCTGAGCAAGTCAAACAAAGACCTCTGATCAGACCATGCGTCCTAGTGTGGTCACCCTGACTCATATTGTATGTTACAATGTCCAGAGATTGCTTGTTCTTGGGTCAGTCTCCTCAGCTTTATTGTGTGAGCTCTTGGAGATCAACGGACCTATCTTGTGTGTCTATCTATTCAATATCTAGTACAGTGTTTTATTACACTGGACGAGAGAGGCTGGCACGTGCAAAGAGTAAGTGATGGTGATTTCTCTTCCTGCGAGTAGATTAAAGACCTTGCCCGCATGGCAGTAGCATAGATCCGTGCTAGGCACTGAATTATGAGAGCATGACCCTCCTTCAAGGCACTTACAATCTAGTTGGAGAAAAAAGACATCAAACTAGTGAGTTTCACCTCTGGCTGCTCCTTGTAATCACCTGGAGAGCTTTAAAAAATAAAACAGTACCTGCTCCGTGGCCCAAATGCCAGAGATTCTTTGATCTGAGCTGGGATCCAGGCATTGTTTTTTTCCCTCTGATTTTTAACCCACTTGGATGATTCTGAAGAGTTGCCAGCTTTAGGAACCACTGTACTACATGGACCAACTTGTGAATGTAAGATGAATATGTAATTTGTGTAATTAAGTGCTGTTCCAAGCGAGAGACAATAAATTCTGGAGTGCTTCAGAGCAGGGAGTGCTCCACTCACTGGGACGGGGAGGAGGATGGAGACCTTCGGGGACAGGGGAGAGGAGGGCATTCCAAACCGAGGCCGCCACCCTAATCAAAGAAGCTGCCAATAGGCTGAGTGGTATCACATGAGGACCTAGTGACAACATACTCCCAAGACCCGGCTTAGCTCGCTGTGAATGTGGCAGAGCGCTGAAGGGCAGCCCAGGCGATCGACTTTCCGGCATCCAGGATAACCAAACTCTTTTTGCGGTCAAGGCCCCACAGCCTCATTGTGCCATGGAACATGATGCCGGGAAGATGACAGTTGGCCCAGTAGAACAAGAAAGACTTGCAGGCAGGAGTTCAAAAAACTGCAATCTTAAACAGGCAAATCATCACCATATTAAGAGATCTGACCTGACTGATGGAGGAAAAAAGTTATCCTTAACTGGGAAATTAAAATTGTTAGATCCCCCATGATCAAGGAGTGACAGATTTTATCTATCTGTATCTCTCTTGCTACATGCATGTATATAAATACACACACACACACACACACACACACACTTATCTGCTAAAGTCTCGTGAAAAGATTAAGCAGTCACGTCTGTGGAAAAACAAAGCTTGTTTTCTGGGGTTATAATCTCTCTGTTCTTGCTGAAGTGCTAACGTGTCATCAAAAATTCAAATTAAAGCTGTCTGATTTAGTGCGATCTCAAGCATCCAGACAGTGATTCTGCCGTTGTAATTATGTGCAATTAAAAAGCTAAAATCAACTTCTTACTAGTGGATTCCTATTTATAAGCAGACACAAACAGATGATTTTAATGGCCTTCAGAACTTGAAAAAAAAAAGTCATTACATGGTGGTCAACTGGACCTTGTGTGGAGCCCCCCAGGCTTCTGTGATGCTATTTGCGCTTGAAGGAAATACTTAGCTGAAGTTACAATCCCAGCCAGGGTCTCTCCCTACAAATTCTGGGGGCCTTAGCTAATGAGCTGATTTGCACCTCCAGATGAATAACCGAAAATGATGTCTGCAAGAATGGGCGGCCAGACACACACAAGTCTGGCCCTAAGGGTCTGTTGTAAAATATGAACTTTAAGACACAGGTGATGTAGTAGATGTAGTAAGATACTAGATGTAGTAAATGTTACCCAAGTTTAGAATTGCTTGTGAAATCATCATTAGCATCTTGCAAAATTTAGATTGCAAGCAGAGTGGTCCATGATCACTATGCAAGGAGGCTGATGAAATGTGCCTTTCCTCCTATCTGTACTTAGGAGACATGTAAACTCTAGATCAAAATAAACCGAAGCTCATCTTGGAGCTCAGTGGAATGTGGTGGTAATGTTGAACTTTATCTGAGCCCTGTGCTCCCAGAAAGAAATACAGATGAGAAGTCTCCCCCGCTCTTTTGTTAGCTACAAAGGACCACCCTGCTTTCACAGACCCTTTTCCACCCTTCCTCCTGACTTCCATAAGACTGGCTGATGACTTCCTGTTTACCTGCGTCCGTAACCTTGGCCTCCTCCCCTTCCTCTGAGACGGTCCCCATTAGTAAACATTCTCCATATTGCAACAGCCTGAACAAAATCATCTTCTTGACTGTCCAGTGCATTCTGACTATTGCGGTGGCCAAAAGGTTTGGGGCTAACAATGGTGAACAAAGCCATCTGGTGTAAATCCAAAAGTTACACTGGAATTGAAGTGCTGGACAGATGAAAATCTGACATGGTGCTTTCTCCAGTTTCTGAAAGGGACTGTGCAGATGTCCAGTTTATCACACCCATTGATTAACTGAGAGACCAAGCAACCAAACTATCTGAAAATGTAATTACAATCAGGTTTGGATAAGCAGAGAAGCTACCAGTGACAATTTAATTTAGAGGAGCTAAACAAGTTAACATCTCTTTGCAAGTAATTAAATGTTTAAACAGATTTTTCTGGAGCAGTTTGGTGTTTATTAGCCCCCAAACAATACCACCTCTTATACATAAAGCCTTTTCTGAGAAATGAGATGCCTTCAAGTTTGCAGCTGCTGGGATTTAGATGAAGCAGGGAAAAAAAAAAATCTAAAAGCACTATTTTGATTGTAACTGACATCCCTCCCTCAAGATCCCACACCTGCTTTTTATATTTCCAGTCCCACGATTTACTTGCTTTCTAAGCAAAATGTCAAATTTCAATTGCAAACTGTATTCTGTGTTTCTGAATCGAAAACCAAAAAAACCCAAACCTGAGGAAATGCTAAAGGAGGAAGCCCTGCTCTGGAATGTACCAGGAAATGCACAAAATAACAGACATTATTGGAACCTAAGGAGAAAACCCATGTTTTTAAACAATTACTAGAGCAGTATAGTAATAGCATAAAGACAATTTCTGCGCCAGCTTGTTTCTCTGAAATTCTCTCTGCCACTGAACAGCTAGAACAGATAATAACTATTAGTAAATCAAACTCCTCTGCAATATCCAGCTGTGCCTCACGCATTTACATACAGATAGAATGGGTATATGTTTTTAATATGTATGTGATCCGTACTTTTACCACAGCCGAAGTGCATGCTACAAAGAAGGAGGAGAATGGGAATCGGATCAGCATGAGATAATAAAGTGGCCTAGATAAAGTATTAGCCAGCGATTGATCTCAAACCGGGATGCTGCTTCTTCTGACCTGATTACTTACTATGCATAGATTCCATTAAATAGAGCTTAGACATGGAAAGCTTCTGGAAATACTCTAAATGCATAGAAGGATCTACAGCACTCCGAACCCAAATTGTAACTGCAGAGGTGCCCACGGCCCCTACCCTCCCTCCCTGAGTCAAGGCCCACATTCAGGATAGGCTGGGGAGGTTAAAGGGCCACCTGACAGCTGGTGGGAAGCCCTGCTGAGTCCCACAGGGAGGGCTTTTCCCTTCTCTCCCCTATGCCAGGCCAGCACCCTCTGAGTGGATGCCTCCCTCCTGAGCTGCTTCTCTGGTCCTGGCGGCACAGCGCTAACTAACAGAATGAAAGGCAGCGAGGGAGCTTAACAATCATTCAGGGTCACGGTCCCGTTTGAAAAACTGATGACAGCCATGAATTTTGCTTTTCAGGAAAGAATGCAAATCCCCACATGCATACACGATGTTGGATGTAATTTCAGGGGCTCTAACAGACTTCCTGAAGTCACAGACCCTAGGTCAAGGACTGGTGATCTTGTCCATCCCCTCTGTTTTGCAGATGAAGACACGAAAGCAGGGAGGGAATGGGGAGCTGCTGACAAGGGAAGGGAAGGGAAGTGTGGAGGCTTTCCTGCTAAATCACAGCCTGACCTTACCTACCAAAGAACCCCAAAGGAAGACTAACTCAGCAGAAGGAATTCTCGTGGCTTACCTGAGCAAGGCTCTATTCAATAATGCCTCTCACCAGATCCCTTTTAGTCACAAATACTTAAACCCACAATCTGAAGAGCAAACCAGACCTGAACCTCTCCATCTCAACATGCTCCCACCTCAAGCTGTCTCTCTGTTTCTGAACTTAGAGGTCTGGTTTTTATTTTGTGTTCTTCAACCTGATCATTGACATTTGGGGAAAACGTCTCCATCACCCTTGCGTTATGGTCTTCTCCCTTCTTGCTGTGTTCTTGCCAACCCGTCCCGGTGGGCAACAGCTGTCCCTCACTCCACATAAGCTGCAACATCCCTGTCTGGTTGTCTGAAGCCTGGCGAACATTCTGTCTGCCATCTCCATAGTTTCTACAGCTTGGAAACTTATCTTCTAAGTTTGCGGGTCCTACGTCACAGAATTGGCATAGCGCTGACGTAGGTCTTTCCTGCAATTTATACCGGGTGATTAAAAGTGGGTTCTTTAATAAGGGCATCATTTTCTCAGGAGCAGAAAGAGTGTGTTGAGGGTGGGGGTCAGCATGTTGAACTTTCTTGGCTGCCTCCATGGCTGGTTTTCCTTTTTTGGGTATAACCCTGACTCCTGATTTATGCAATAGGTCTTAAAAGACTAAAGGATGAAGGATTTCCCTATTCTTGAATAGAAGTCCACTCACAAAGAAAGGTATGGGTTGGTGGGTGGGTGGGTGTGTGGCTTCTATGTGAAGTCAAAGTTTTCAGACTTGGACTAGGGTATCTTCTACAAGAGGGGGAATTTCTTAACAGATCACCCAGTGGGTGAACGTGTTGCCTATGTGAATTCCACCTTTGTGGCTTTGGGACTCCCCGAGGCCAATGTCAAAATGATTTCTGTTCCAAAAGGCACCAGAGGTTTCACAATGCTCTGAAAAAGTCTGGCCGTCTACACACTCATGCTTTCGGAGCCTGTTTCCTTTGCCTGGAATGTCCCCTTAAAAACGCTCTACTAAAGTTCAGTTCATCCTCCAAAGGCCCTTTTCTTTAAAAAAAAAAAAAATTTTTTTTAACCTTTATTTATTATTATTGAGAGACGGAGAGACACAGAGCATGAGCAGCGGAGGGGTAGAGAGAGGGGGAGAACAGAATCTGAAGTAGGTTCCAGGCTCTGAGCTGTCAGCACAGAGCCCGACGCGGGGCTCGAACTCACAAACTGCGAGATCATGACCCGAGCCAAAGTCAGTCGCCCAATCAAACGAGCCACCCAGGCGCCCCTAACGGCCCTTTTCAAAGGCTGCCTTCTCCATGTAGCTTTTCCCCACTTCCCCAAATGGATCCTCACAGGACTCTGCTGTTCTTTTATGGCAGTTACTTTATTCTAGTGATTCCTCAAGCCAGGGAACAAGCCACTTTCTCTCCCATTCCCTATTTGGCTCAATATTCCAGTCAGAGGCAAGCAGGGCCCAGCCCTCTTGACCACAGGAGCCACACACACATTGCGAGTTTCCTGCCTCCTCACTGAACCCTTTCTAAGCCAGGGGGCCTCACCGGTGTGGCACCTAAGGGAATACGTCCACTTAATTCAAACTGAGGACAGTCCTAAAAATGTTACATTAAGTATAGGATGATGCTTCCTCTGACTACATTTTTCATTGCATTTTATGGATTTTATTTATTTAATGTATATTTTAAACTAATCTATTTTTTTTAATGCTTATTTATTTTTGAGAGAGAGAGAACGAGCACGAGCGGGGTAGGGGCAGAGAGAGAGGGAGACAGAGCACGAGCAGGGGAGGGGCAGAGAGAGGGAGACACAGAATCTGAAGCAGGCTCCAGGCTCCAAGCTGTCAGGACAGAGCCCGTTGTGGGGCTTGAACCCACAGAACGCAAGATCATGAACCGAGCTGAAGTCAGATGTTTAACCGATGGAGCCACCCAGGCACCCCGTATTTTATGGATTTATTGTCATTTATTAATTAAAACCATGGGACAGCACACACCAGCGTGCACAGTTGTAGAGAGAGCTACCGGGATATGTATTCCTTGTCTCTCTCTCTACACACACACACACACACACACACACACCTTTACATATACTTGCTTCTAAGGCACTGAAAGTACTCAGCCTTTAGCCTTGTCTTTATGACTTGTCGCCCTGGAGTTGTATTCCTTACCAAGACATACATCCATATGCATTTATGCGCGTATGTACGATCTGCAGTGTTTTATTTATAAGTGGCCAGCTCATTGCAGCACTGAAACATGCATTTACAAACAGATATCTGTTTTATGAAACCCTATTCCTTTGTTTTAATAGCTGAGCTATCCAGCCATAGCATAATAATGTACAAGGTAAATGGGTCTCCATCTCTAGAACCTGTTCCAAGTTTTCTCAAATGTGACTAACTGCAAGAATTTCCCGACCATCAAAGAGACGCCACCACCAAAAGACCAGTTTATTCTAGACATGAAACCTGCACAGTTATAAATTGCAGAGGTTTTAGGGGTGAACTTTAACTTGAAACTACCCTGAAATAGAAGATTTGCTTCAGGGGTAACACGAAGGAGAAAACTACCTTCCTCGAAAGCACTCATGATGCAAAAGGGAAACATGCTGTTATTGTATATTCCAGGATGAAATCTGTATTATATAGAAGAAGTCTGGGCACTTGGGGTGTTTATTAGGATGGCATACAATGGATGAAAACCTCTGAACTGGTATCTGTAAAATGCTTATTGTTAAAGTGGTGACAGAACATTGGCCGGAATTTGCTGAGTGCAATAATGTAAAGATAGGGAATGGTTTAAGCAAAACGTAAGAAAGAGCAGACTATAATTATTACTTACTAATGCTCGATGCTAGCGTTATTCTAACAGCTTGTGCACTGTCAAATCAACAATCTGCACTAAATAAATGACCATTTGGGAATTGCTAGGGAGCGTCTCTGTTCCTCTCCCTGCTCGACTAAAAACTGTCATTTGCAATCAAAGAAAGCGGCCTTGGAGCTGAGAACACAGCACCCGCAGCCTTAGAGTTGTCTCTTTCTGAGTAAAGACCAAAGATTCACATTAACTTGATCTTTTGCAGCCAATCTAATTTCATCCTACATGAATCCAAGAGGACTCCACGCCACGATGAGAATTTCCTGTAGGACTGCGCTAAAAACTTAATATGCTGACTCTCTTTTCTGTTACCAATCCTCTAGATTCTGAGAGGCTATAACAGCAAATGAGGACAAGGAAGTAACCCAGATTAACTTGTGATCCTTGAGTGTGAGGCGAAGGAAGACAGTTCAGCCTTGTGTCGAAAAAGTGGTAGGTTTTTAAAAAGTAGAAAATGACTATCTGAGGCTATGAGCTTCACAAACACCTACCCAAATGGAGTAAGTAATGTGGCCTCTCCAGAGCCTGTGGATGTTTTAAATTCCATTCCGGTTCTTTTAACAGAATATTAAGCACAGCCATATAAGTAAAGAATTCTAATGTAACTAAAAATATGTACTTACCATCAGGTCCTCAGGTGCTGGTCTTTCTTTTGGTTGTTTTCGCATGCTGTAAAAGGGGGGGGAAAACCTCATTGTTATCTGTATCGCTTACAAATTTGTGCTGTATTTCCCACCGTTGACTCTATCTCCTGGAATCTGAATGTTTTCAAATTTACGAGTTCAATTCCTGGCCAAAGTATTAGCATAGATTCCTATCTTTTATTTTGGCCTTTAATTATCAGATTTTGGGAGACTCTCATGAATCAGAAACACCAAGATTTTTGAGAGAGGGTTATTCTTGCAATACAGATGAAGAATGAATTTCAAAATGTGAAAAAAAACCCTGGCAATATTTCTTCCTGGCTCAGTTTTCGATGTATTTCCAACTTAAATCTAGGGAACAATGTAATTCTTTTTTGGTAACTGGGATAAAGTAATAAGAAAAGAAACATGACTATCAGGTCAAATGAAAAAACATCTTATTCCTTTCATTATTTCTCTGAATGACAAATAATATATAAAGACGTCAGGAATCTAGATAATGCTATAAAATTACAAATGGGCTGTCACATTATCTCCACTTTCTTTTATTCTGGCTACATAATGCAAGTTGATATTCATTAAATAGCTGTGGGGGAAGTTAAGTTTGTTTAAGCTGCTTAAAGAATCCCATTCCTCATACAAAATATTTCTTGTCTCACATGTAGTACGTATAATCAGTAGCTGTATCATGTACGCAGCTACATGATGAAGCACTCATACGTGGCACTGGCGTGACTATGGGTAACTACCTATTTGGTGGCCGTATCTGTACTAAATTCAGAGTGTCTGTGGCACGAAGTCATGAAAAGATGACTGCTTCTTCTATTACTTCAAAATCACACAGATGCTTCTCTTTACATAAGGCGACCTCTAACAAGCTAGAAGAAAACCCATCATATAATCCCTGCATTTGCTGACTATTTTTTTTTTTTAAGTAGAAAGACTTAATGATCATTTGGTAAATAAGAACCGTAGTTATGAACCATTAATGACATCGAGGACATTTGCCTTCCCTATAAATAACCATATGCACCTCTCAAATACTGCATCCATTAGCAAGTAATTTAAGCTGTCTCGCCGGTGGAGTTGGTAACAGTCCTAATCTGACATTCCAAAGTAGCTGTATCTCTTGGGAAAACAAGGCTATTACCCACTATCATTTCTGTTTCGGCTTGACATCTGTGGAAATTTCAACACAGGTTATCCCTCCCCCTGTCTCCATAAAACTTCTACACAGCAGCTGATTAATTTTTTGGGCAGAAGGAAGGTAAAGTCTTATCTGCTTTTCCCCATCTGCCCAGAACCAGCTACACCCCCAAGTGGGTCTCAGGCCACACAGCGAGATGCACAGCCGTCTGATCACAAACCCCACATCTCCGGGGCAGGTGATGCCCAAACCAGCACCCCGGGCAGTTTAGGAATGGCATGGTTTATGTTTCAATTTCTGCATTTCAAAATGGGGCCTTCCCATGATGTGCTTCTGAGTGTTTCTAGGAATTCCATGTAAAGGAAATTAAGAGAGATTAATCCACATTTCTGGATAATGGCTCTATATTATCAATGAGCCCAGGAGTCCAGTGTTCAGCCAATATATGTGCTTTTTCCAACATGGCATGCTTTGGAAATAAAATGACTGCAGGGTAAAAACAGTTTTTAAAAGCTACAGAATATTATATTAGTATTTTAAATAAATAGAAACAGTGTTAATAAAATTTTTAAAGTCGGGGGGGATCTCTTCCTCACATATTTGTCTATGGAATATAAACTGTATAAGACATTTTTATTAAGAGGTAACATATTACACTTAGTCAAAAAGGTGATAAAGCTTGACATTTATATTAAGGAATATTTCTTGGTTTCACTTTAGTGTAATCATCAGATGGATCATGGGGGTGGGGAGGGGAAGGGGACAGTGTACAACCATTTCAGTTTAGCAAGGACTCCTGACTGCACCATTTCGTGGCACTGCAGGAATGAAAGGTTCATTTTCCACCACTGAACAGGACTCTGAAGGGGTGATGGAATGGAATTCAGTGAATGAGAGGAAGAAATGTAGAGGCAGTTATGAGAAAGTTCCAGAATGTCCAGAACAGTTTCTGGTTCGTTCTGTCTCCTGCTTTGGGGTGGTCACTGCTATGCTCCCAGTTTCCTTCTCTCTCTGTCTCTGTCTCTCTCCATGCAGAGGTGAGGGAGAAGACAGAAGGAGGGCAGTGGAGCGACGGGGCCTGGGCCACTGACTGGGGAAGAGGCAGGTGGAGGAGACCTCGTTCTACTGAGGGGAAAAAGGCAGAGGGTGCAAAAGGAACCCTTCCTCAAGTGTCAAATGTCGAGGGGCTGCCCAGAGGCTCTGAGGGCCCCTTTGACCAAAATCCTGCGGTTCCTCCCAGGTCTCCAACTGTTCAAGTGGGCCTAATGGAACCATGTTTTCATAGTCTTTCAAACATCAAAATTCACTGAAATGGGACACCAGTACTCTGTCTAAAATATATCCAAGGATAAAAGTTATTTACTGACAATCCGATGAATTAATAAACTATGCTGCTTCCACTAAGTGACAGACAGTTTTATGGGTAACTTGAGGTTACATTAATAAAAATAAGCTTCATATGTCTGTTCAATAGGGGCTATAAAATTGTGTGTTTCTTAAAAAAAAAAAAAAATTGGGTAGCAACAGTATCTGTGCTCCAAGAAGTAGCCTGATTCTCAGCAGTTTATTAAGACAGGAAAAAGCCTCTAAAGTACATTTACGACCCTTTGTGTAAATAACGTTTACATAATTTAAACAATTTCTTCAGCTTTGCTGCCCCATCTGCCCAAGGCCCCGAAGTCCCTCCCGTCTCCAAAAGGAAGCAGGGAGAGCCATAAGGTCTCACGGAGCCGCAGAGTTAATGGCATGTATCATTTACATTGAGGGCATGGCATGTTTGCAAACGGGCTCACCACTGAGTGATGAAATGTACAAATGGCTCGGAGAACTCTCCAACCGGAAGGACGGGCGAATCCTGGGATGGAGGAGAAACAAGTCACCAAAAGTCACAACAATTCCTCTTCTTCCTTTATATCCACCCCCACCTCCCCCCAAGGAACAGCAGAATATATAACAGGGATTCACCAACATGTGGAAAGGAAAATAAGGCCTTGTCCAATTAAAAAGACTGTCGACACCCTCTCCCACATGTTTATGTAAAAACGCCAAATTTAAAGCCACACACATTTTACAATAGTGAGAAACATGAGAGCAAAGAGGGAGGGGAGGTGAAAAAAGGACAATGATAGCCACAGGGTAGGAAAGAAGGTATGAAAGTGTAAATGAGAAATTAATGATTATTTAAGTAACACACAAATGGTCTTGTAATTAACAAAGAGCTGTGAAATTATTCTTGTGCTGACCTCTGTTTCTTTTACTGGATTTGCTATTTATTTACACTTTCCCTTTTATTTACATTTATTTGTATATTCAACTGATCTTAACTGCCTGCCGAATCATGTGGGTCGGTTTGCTTTTGTTTTTGTTTCTGTTTTTTACTTGAATAGAAAGGCTTTTATGGGAGAAGCTGTTTCTTGAAAAGGAATTTCAGCCTATTTGCCAGTCCAGGCAAACTCGTCATAGGAGAAAACCAGTGAATTAAGGACACAATGAAAACCTCCCACCTTGACCACCAAACAGAACTGGGGTGGAGGTGGGAGTCACTCAAATGAGCAGGAAACAACACAGCAACAAATGACAACCACCGGGTAACACAGGGAGCAGACCCCATTACCATTTGCAAAGGAAGGCTTTAAGAATTTAGGAGTTTTTCCAAGAATGACAGAGAGCGCCACTGTGTTTATAGTGTAACGGCTCAGGATGTAATGAAATTACACTGCAGAGTACTTTAACAGTCATCTCATTAGACCTACAGTTGGAACAAGAGAGCCACATAAAGTAGGCAGCTGCAAATGACTCCATTCCCATCTATTCTCATTTGCTATTAAAAATACCTTTCGGCGGCTTTTTTCCTCTCTGACATCCCTACACAAAGTGCCCTGCAAAGTATGATACATGCACCTATTTAAATTAACAAAGGAATGACTTATTTTAATCTCACTGTGCTTTGGAGTGCTTTGGCCATTTGGATGAGCAATATATCATTACATACAACCTTCCAGCGCTGCAGGCAAGAAACTCAGAGCATGCAGCATTTGGTGGGAGCCAAACAATTTCTCTAGCACACAACTGTGTCAAATGCATGCATGTATTCATTATTGAGAACGAGAGGAAATAGCTTTGATGTAGTGGAAAAAAGAAGATGATAAAAGCACCTCTGCAATATGCGTGTCATTATCAATGGTGGCAGATAGATACAATTGCACAGCCTCCTATGTGATTAGTAAATATACATATAATTGCTGTGGCCAATTATCAGAAAAATGAGATCGGTAATTACAAGACAGAAAATTAACTAGAACTCTTATTAAGGCTTTGTTTCCAATTCAAACAATTGGAAACTGCTGGAAAATACAATTAAATCAAAAGGAACTGAGGGGGTCAGAGCAGCCAAAAAAAACCAAAACCAAAACCAAAACCAAAAAACAAAAAAACCAAAAACCAAAAAACAACAAACCCCAAAAACCCAAAGAGGTTAAAAGAAAAGGAATGTGAACAAAATGATTCTCAGATTTTGCATATCTGTTCTCTTTGAATTTACTCTGTTCATCCAGAGCAGGGGAAGGTTAGTGATCATAAACTTAAAATTCTCATCAGTAGAGAAAGGTTTCCAAGAAGAAAGGAAAACAAAGGAAAACGGGAGTGAAATAAAATCTTGCCAAGTTCAAAGGATTACATGCAGGCATTACACAGAGACGACATGAAAAACGGGGGGCTGATGAAACAGTCCGCTCAAAAGAAACAAGGCACGCAATAACATGACAAGTCTTCGATAAAGGTACTATAAAATGGTCACAGAAGTCCCATCGGTTTGAAGAGCAAAAATAAAACATGATATCAATTTCAGCCTGGCCTGTTTTAGGAAAGCCATATATATCACCATGCCCGCAAGACCCTATGAGGCCCAGTTCAAGAAATGACATTTCACTGTCTCAAAAACTATTAGTAAAAAAATGGTTCAAAGTCTGAGGTACAAAAACTATGGGCTCTGATCAGGCAGTTAGTCCCCTCAGTCATCATTTCGGAGATTCTTGTGAAGGCTGTGGTACTGGAAGTGTCTGAGTAGTAGCTGATTTAAAATGCAATGTTTAGGAAGAGAAAAGCCTACTGCCTTAATGTGGCTCAATATTTACCAAGATGGTTAAAATTCTGGGCCGGTTTTCTACGAAGATCCTGGTATAAAATGATGTCATTGTGGACCTCATTTCAAAGTATGATATCAAGAGTAAATTAATGAATTATAGACTAGGCAACTTGATGAAGATGTCATTTTAACATGGATGAGAAACAAGACGAGGAAATGTGACATCTTTGCATGGGTAGTTAATTTTATTTAAGACCTGATATTGTAGCCTGTTAAGTTCCTCATAACATAAAACTAAGGAACACTGGGTGGTACCCATGAATAATTTATTTCACTTGTGAAAATGCCAGCCCAAGTCGACTTTACAGAACCAGAGAGAATGGATTCTCCTCTCAGGGGTGCCTGGAAAGAATCAGTCATCAGAGATGCAGGGGGGCGGTTGGTGGGGGGGGGAGGAGTTCTAATCTCACATGCATAATGCCAGGTATTTCTTTTCCTTTTAAAAATCCATGTCTCTTGCATACCTCAAAGGAGAATTTTCTGAGATACAGAAGACTGAATGGCAGGCGGGGGGCGGGGCAGTCAGAATGCCACGACCAACATGGGGGTGGAGGGGGAGCAAAGGAGTCCTCTGAGAGCCCCACCACTCCACAAAAGCACACAGGCTGTTAACACTCCGAAGGAAAGCAAATGATAGTGTTTACCACACTGGAGGATTTTCAAGTATACTTTTCTCATATTTAAGCAAGTAAAATCAGAAGTTTCTTTAGATCAGCATGTAAAACACCTCTAAGAACCTGCCTATTTCATTATCTAATTCAAATGTGCGCGAAGGAGGGAGGGAGGCTCAGCTCAGAGTGGAGCTGTCCCAGTTTCCCTGCAGCTCCCAGGGAGGGAGAGCATCCAGTCACCGCCAGGTTAGAGGGAGACTGAGAACCATGCCAGGGGGTTCAGGGATCTAGTGAAGTACTTGCTGCTACTTATCAAAAATGTCCTCTGCCAAATATGGGTTTAGGGAAGATGAACAAATACATTTCGAAAATATAAGCGCGAATTGGAGAAGCAGTTACACTAATAACTCTCAGGACTGGCTGAAACTGACTCTAAATTGTTAATAAAAGTCACTCTTTTTTAAGACCCTGGGTGCCATACTTCACCTTAAGGGCTTTTTTGGGGGGTTAGCTCTTCTGTTGAACTTCCAAGTGCAGAGGTATGGAATGAAGCAGTGGACACAACCTTAACCAGAAGCCTTAACCTGAGATTCTAGTCCCAAATCAACTTTAGAGTCCTGCTAAAGGGACACAGGCTGAATCTTGTTATCGAGCCGGCAACTGTTATATAAAAACAGCTGCCATAAACCATTTCAGTAAGCAATTCTGGTCATCAAGGAGGACAGTCTCCAAGTCTCAGAGGTTTCTGTAACTACCTGGTCAGCCCCCTTTGCTAAACAACTGGAACACAAGCACGTGGCAGGCTAGAGAACAGCGAAGGACAACGGGAAAAAAGTTTGAGTGATGCCTTTGCCTTGTGAATAATGAACAGTTCAGGAAGGTCAACCCATTACAACTGAAACTGTTTAATTATTAATTATGCACAATCTATGAGCAAAAGGACAAGTTCAGAATGTTTAATGTATGCTAACTTCAACTGGACTCTCTCTGGGTATTTTGTTATTAGCACTTGTCAGCAAGGTACTCAGGCATAAAAAAAGGCAAGCAGCAGAAAATCTGAGTTGGTGTGTGTGTGTGTGTGTGTGTGTGTGTGTGTGTGTACCTGCACAGTCAAAGAGTGGGGGGCGGGGGGGAGAAGGAGGTCTCATTCCAGTCACTGCTGCTGCTAGTTCATTTGCAGACTAAGTATGTCAATAAGCACACTTTATGACTTGAGAGTGGGCAGATAGGTTGGGTACTCGACACACAGAAAACACAGATGAGGCTTTTGGAATCACTTACTTAAAAGAGAGATCATCATTTTAAATGTAGAGTTTTTATTTTTTTTTAACTATGATGTTTCTTGGCTTTGAAAAGATCCATGACGACATTTGTGCACACATGTGTGCACACACATACGCTTGAGTACATAGAAAACTGGTAGAATCTGAATAAACTGAGTGGATTCTATCCATGTCAATATCCCGGTTGTGGCATTGTACTGTGTTTATGAGCTGCTACCACTGGGGGAAACCGGGTGAAGGGTGAACAGGCCCTCTCCATGTTATTTCTTACAGCTGCATATGAATCTAAAATGATGTTGAAACAGAAAGTTTAGAAAGAAAAAGGTAGGGACCTATTTTTAAAAACTCTGATGAGGTCCGGATTCTTGGCAGAGCTTAGCTTTATGTAAGGGGAAAGGCTGGCCTAACTACTCAAATGGAAAGCAGTTAAGGGAACTTGGCTTAAAAAAATAACCTGAGGATTTAGTTTTTCCCTTTAACTCATAATTAATATGACAATGAAACCTGACAAGGATATGGTAGTTAATTCAGACACTGATAAGCCACAGACATGAAATACTGTATAAAAATGATAGTCTGAGGCGCCTGGGTGGCTTAGTTGGTTAAGTGTCTGACTCTTGATTTCGGCTCAGGTCATGATCTCATGTTCCTGCGATCGAGCCCCATGTTGGGCTCTGCGCTGAATGTGGAGTGTGCTTAAGATTCACCCAGTCTCTCTCTCTCTCTTTCTCCCTCTGCCCCTCCCCCACTTGACATGCACGCACTCTCTCTCTGAAAAAAAAAAATGATAGTCATTCATTACTTATTTATTGGTTCATTCAGTCAATAGTTTTCTTGACCACCTACCATGTGAAAGGCTCTGAGCCTGGCATTGTGGGATGATTGATATTTAATCCATAACCTTAAAGAACTGGTATATTATTCAGGGGGATAAGGTGTGCACCCCTAATAAATAGCCCTGCAGGATGGAGGAAATGGTCAAGTAAGGGCTTGGCATTCATTTTAATCTGTGTCCTGTTCCTTTCTCTTTGTGCAAAACAGACATTCCTTCAAACCAAGATTTTATACTTACTGGCAGTAAGAGAAGGAAGACAGAAGCGCAACTTCTCAAAATACCAAGGTGTTGGGGCGCCTGGGTGGCGCAGTCAGTTAAGCGTCCGACTTCAGCCAGGTCACGATCTCGCGGTCCGTGAGTTCGAGCCCCGCGTCAGGCTCTGGGCTGATGGCTCAGAGCCTGGAGCCTGTTTCGGATTCTGTGTCTCCCTCTCTCTCTGCCCCTCCCCCGTTCATGCTCTGTCTCTCTCTGTCCCAAAAATAAATAAACGTTGAAAAAAAAATTAAAAAAAAAATATCAAGGTGTTGGCCAACTGGTGAATTCTATGATCAGTTGGGATGTGGTTAGATTAAACCAGCCTGGCAAGTTAAACAGAATATGGCAAGCCTTCCAACATTTTTAAGAGCCCATTTCTAGACCTCAAGTCATCAAGCCAGTAGGTAGTTAACAGCACGTGGAGTCTGATCAGTAGTGAGTTATGCACTAATACTTAAAAAATAAATTTTCTAATTCAAGCCTGATGTTCCTTTGGCTTGGCCCAACGATTTCTGTTCCTATACACTGGGACTCACACTAATTGCCACGGCTCTCTTAGACTGCTCCACTTTTGTCCACAGTGCTGGGGTCAAAGGCTGTTTGTAATTCCAGTGGCTTCACGTCAGGCAGAACAGAATTTTGCCTTGTTAGACCCCAAATTGGTTTTTGAGTCTCCGCTGTTTACTGCCTTAAAATAGCATTTTCACGAGACACCTGCAGGATCCATAGGATAAATCTCCTCTGGACTGAAGAGGAAACCTGGTTTGTTTGAAAACAAGAGAAAAAAAAAGACACAAAAAAAGCACCCTCACCTTTAAAGATCTCCACAGCAGCTTATCTACAAACCAAAAAATCTATGTGCCCAAAGTGTAACCCAATGGTAGATTTTGGGAAATTAGCTCAGTTTTAGTATTTTGAAGGTCCTCAGTGTTTGCATCTGTAAGTTGCTGCTACAACAGACTGTGGCAGGGGTGGGGATAGGCGGGGAGAAGACAGTCACATCTTGTCAGAGAGAGAAAGGTGGGAAATAGATGGATAGGTGTTCCTGGTCAGTCAGAGAATGAGGCAGCCCAGTTTAAGATATGAGTGAACCGTAATTACACATTGGAGTTTACAAAGTCAGTCAATGCTTATAAACAGCACTCAGTTTACTTAAAAACATGGCCACTCTGTGAGGAAACAATCGGTATTTTGCCATTATGTGTAGTTTTGATTTCACAATGCAGACACAACCAACCTAATCTTTGGGGTGTTATGAGGGACAGCGGCTGGGAATGGGGCTTTGAATTTAGGAAGGCTTGCAGATGGACATCATCAGAAAAGAGTGTCTGTGACCCTCCTCAGCTGGAGACCAGAAAGCCCTCCTTTTACTCCCCACTCCACATCAAGCCTTGAGCAGAGAAAGTGAAAGATGACTCAATTTCCACACCGGGTCACCCCATGCTCTGGGTTGCCAGATGTGACAAATTACATGTGTGGGCATTTTGGTGTGAAGTTCTGTCCACTGGGTCTGGGCTGACAGTAGCAGCTCATTTAACTTGTCTCAGAAGGACCTGGCACCAGGGGCAAAAGGCCTGAATTTCTGCTACTGAAACGTCCACCTGACCTATAAGCCCTTAAAGCAAGGGAGACCCAGCTGTTAGCCAAGGAAACATCACAACCTGATGGCTTATAAAAACCACAAAATAGAAATGAATAGGTCTAAAGGAATCTGTCTGTAGGTAACTGAACTTTGAGATCATAAAGATTTTCCCTATTTTTTTTCTCATAAACATGTTTGAGAAGTTATCAAGATAAAAAGAGGAAAACACGTCGTCATTAATATCAAAACTAACCCATCATTTACTCTACAATTTTTGTCACGTAGAAGATTTATATTTACCTAGAGATTTTCTAAACCTATGGCAGAGATCTTGATGTTTTATAAAATTCCTTGAAAATAGTAGAGAACTGGAAAATGGATTAATCTTTTAAACCATATTTACAGTTGCTTTCTCTCCAAAGCTAATAAACACTGTTTTTTCTCTTTTTATTTTAGGTCACTTGTTGGTCATAGGCTATAGTGCACAGTAATATTTACAGGTGTCTGTATGAATAGCACACCCACGCACTTACACACATACTTGCACACTAACATCCACATATACCTCCCTTTTCCATGGCGTAGGCAGAACAGCAAAAAACATGCTTGTCTCATACCAAAGGGATTTCATTTACAAAAGTAAAACCCGTTATTGTCCTCTCTGTCTGTAGCCTCCCAATGCATTTCTATTGCTTTTCCATAAAACACTACTGCAAATAATCAAGCATGACCATTGACATCCACAAGATTGAGTTTTAGGAACCATTAAATGAGCTCACCCTCGTGGGAAGCTTCCTGCTCAGGCTGGTCTAAAGGTAATTATTCAGCAATTCCTACCTGTGGTTTTACCTTGTCCCTATATAGTGTTTGAATTTCATATGCTGGTAAGGTCAATTTTTTTTCCTCAGGAAAAGTCCAGCTACACATGTTTGATCCCGGACTTAAATTATAATGTTAATATACACACTTCACCAGGTTCTATGTACAGAAGTGCTGATTAAAAGAAATCTTAGATTACAGGTAGATCATCAACTATATTAAACAAAAGCAAAAGAGGAAAATCTACGGGAGAATAATAACGCTTAACAGATTCCGAAATGAAAGGAATTATTCCTCTTTTCATAGGTAAGGGGTTGGCACGGAGACACCTGAACTACATCCACACACCGTTCAAGGGCAAGAACCTGGCAGGTCCGTGTCCTGAAAAATCAACAAGCCATAACACCATCAAGTCAGACTCCGAGAACTCACTGAAATCCAAAGACCACATCGTCACACTGTATGTCCTCCTGATGTTCACTCGACTGTTAGTTAGAATAATCACCGCCATTTGCCACCTGTGCTGCAAGCTACGGATAAGGGGGAAGCCGAACTTCCAGGGGCTCCGTGGAGGAGGAGTGCTGGTGGTAGCTGCTCACACATTTTGATAAACAAATTCAAAGGCTGTGTGAGCTGTGACTCAAAGGCTGAAAACTATATGCGAAATTGTGCTGTACCTGGTTCCAAACAATAAACTCGGGGAGAAGGGAATTTAAAGCTGGGTAAAGAAGATAGCACATCGGTTTAAAATTAGTCAATATGAGAGGAACAAAGACAGGGAGAGAGGGAGACAGGGAGGGAAGAAGGGGGAGGAAGTGAAAAAAAAACAGAACTACATACTGTGAAATGAACAAGTTCAGTTAGAATGTTCATCAGGATTTGGAAAATCATAATGCCATCTGCTACTCTGGACCTCAGAACATCAGGGATCTTG
The DNA here is from genome assembly GCF_022079265.1 of Lynx rufus. Lineage (NCBI taxonomy): Eukaryota > Metazoa > Chordata > Mammalia > Carnivora > Felidae > Lynx > Lynx rufus. Next base: position 9,006,681 of record NW_025814827.1, read on the forward strand.
GGGGCCCAGACGCTTCCATTTCCAGGAGGAAGGAAGGAACTTATACTCCCTGGAACGCTGCCTCCATTCTGGAATGGAGGCAACACCCCAGCCGATCGGTTTGGAATCTCTTTTGAGAACATTTGCACTGTTCACATACGCGTTTTCCCTGGTTTAGGGAAAATGAACGGCAGGCAAAATGATTACATCAACTCGGCAGTGAGGCGGAGCAGTGCCCCAGCCTGAGCTGCTGGGTAACTGACCCTGGCATCCAACTTGGGCTCAGGGTGTGTAGGTCCCATCATGGTGGATTAAATGAGCATTGTCCTACGGCTGGATAAGACTTCACAATAGAGCAACACATGTTAAATGACAGCAGCCAAAACTGGCCCCACCAGGCAACTGCCCATTCACAGAACGCTATTCATACGCCTCCACCACCAAGAAATTAATTCATTAATAATACATCAGGCTTCATGGACAATTCAAAGAAAACAACACAAGGCTACTTGTTCAATGACTGCCTAAAGATGCAGAATTTTTCCTGGTTAAAAACAAACAAACAAAAGCCAAATCTAATTGACTTACTGAAATCTAAATCATAGGGACATTTATGCTAATATTTCAGTTAGTGAAAAAGAAGAAATGGTGAAAGTCTATCCACTGAATTCACTCAGTGCCACTAGGAAATAATAAAAATACAGATTTTTTTTCAGCAGTAGCTAATAAAATCTGAATTTATATAACTGTGTCTTTGGAAATTATTTTTTTTCCATTTAGGTGACTTTGTACATCCTTCAGACTATCAGGGAAAATTTTGCTTTTAACTTGTTTCTTCTGTTACATTTTTTAAACTCACTTCTTTCTTTCTCCTCCCTCCCGACAACTCATAAATATGAATTAAATATAATTATAAATGAACAGAACATTAACTTTTGGATTACTGCTGTGTTTTGGTAGAATGTTAATGTCATTTCTAAAGAAACAGTTATTACCAATAGAAAAAGTAATTACTAAAGGAATCATGGCCTTAATGCTAACCTATTTTCAATCTTCAAACCAGCCAAACTGCATTAATTTAAGCATACTGGACTTTTCAAAGGAGGTATTAGATTTCTAAAGGCTGCCTTACATAAAAGAGGAGTATCAGTTTTCAGGGTCCCAATTATATATTCCCAACTCTATGGGATACAGGTCTAGTTAGCAATATCGCTGGAGCACAAGACTATTGTGTATCCCCTTGTATTAACTTACCAAGTTTCTAATGCCTCAGTCACTAATTCATACAAGTTATAAACATCATGGAATTGCATATCAACACCCATTTACTGGAGTGGTCAGAGTGTTAGCTATGTGGGAAGAAGCTCAGGGCCTGCATAGGACGTCAGAAAGCTCAGGCCAGCAATTCTTGTCTCACTGTAAACCACATGCAGTTACATATTGTAAAAGGAACAGGCCAGCCTTTGGAGGCTGGGAGCTGAGGGGATGAGGATTCCTTTTACTTTTTACTAACTTCAGAAGCCAGAATGATGGCAAAGTCCCCTAGGCAAAAAAGTGAATGCATATTATTTCCTCTGGGGTTGGTTAATACCACTTTTTGAATTCCAGGGAGATTTTCTCAGGCAACCATTTTCACCCCAACCCTCTGCCCCCAGAGAGCACCTGCTGTGTTCATAGCCCAGCAGCTCCTCAGTTAACCAGCCCTCAGTAACCTGTCTGGGAATGAGTGATTCTCCATGAATGAATCTTTTTAAGACAACCGGAGGGTTTAGGAGTTAAACCTTTGGTATATATAAATCTTTCTAAAAGGAGTCAAGCTCCTTCCTGCCGATTTAAACAGATATGCAGAATAGAATTCAATTCTTTCTTAAAGACCTGGAGTCATTCTTATAGACAGCAAAACCGAACTGTGTTGCAATAGATCTATGCCCTTGGGGCATGTCTGCAATGTTTCTAAGTTGTTTTTTCTATAGCTTTTAAAATAATCTCTCTTTGTGATGTCAGAATGTTCAGCTGCCACTTTTTCCTTCTGGCAAGGTCAGTTATAGTGTAGTAAGTGGAAAGAGCCATATCCTTTGACTGTCACTCAGTTTCCTCATCTGTAAAATGGAGTGTTATGGGAAAGCAACATGTTTCCCTGGGGAAACATTCTGCAAACCACAGAGGTTAAGGCTAGACTTTAGAATTTCGATAAAGGACCACATATATTAGTTAAGTGCCTTCTCATCATATACTCTCTTACTTTTTGGACTGGTTCTTCTGAAGTCTTGAAAAGACAGGTAGTAAGTTCTTATAATTATGTATACATTTCATTCAACAAATATTCATAAGTGACCCCTGTACTTTAGGTGCAGCAGTATAAAGCTAGAAATGAAAAGCCTAGGTACTTACAGTCTAGTTGATAAAACTACTTATAATTGGGTCTAGAACAGGAATTAATAGCATCTTGAATGAGGCACGTGGTGCCATCTTATGAACAGAATGCTAATCGTCTTCTTCCCGTGAACATGTCTTTCTCTCTGTGGGACTCATGCCCGTGAGGGCCTAGCTGCCCAAGCTGCATGCTTCATCCCTGACCCCACCTCTCCACCCTCCCCTACATCCAATTACTTGCCAAAGTCTGTTTATTCTATCTCCTAAATACTCTTCAAACATGCTAAGACTAATGAAAGCCCTCATAATCTCTGATCAGAACTACAGCTTCCTAAGGGCCTTTCCCAAACCACCTTCCACAACCCTGTCAGTGATTTTTCTGAAACACAAATTTGGTTCCACTGATCCAGTTTAAAGCTTTCGGTATGCCCCGCCCCCCGAAAATGCCTTTAGGCACAGTGTAAAGATCCTTTGAAATGTGGCCCTTGTCTCATCTGTTAAAACTCTGCCAAGCACTGTAGCCATGATGAACTCCTGGTGGGGGCTTCAGGTATCTCTGAGCCTAACTCCCCCTTGCTCTTTGGGGTCCCATTCTCTGTAGAGACCTCTGGTACGTTATCATCCTCCGTATCATCAGCCCTCTTGTCTGTGTTTCCCAGCACCTTGTCCACACTTTTTAGTATAGAAGTTCTATAGCTGCAAACATCATTAAAAACCTTGTCGTAAATACCCATTTATGTGTGGTTAAAAAAAGAGCCAGTGTGCTCCTGAGAACTCAGGCCATCAAGTCTCCCATGACTTACACTACCAGCAGTTTAAAGTGATCTATTTAGATATGACTGTTACTGGTCTGCTTCCCTGACTAGAGTAGAAAAATTTTAATGGTAGCAACTGCATCCCTAACCCCAATACCTAGCTATGGGATTAATACAGGTTTATGGAATGACTGTTCAGGATACAATCAATGGTTTTCATACTAAAATTAATGGAACTCCAAGAACTTTTATGTAGGTGCCAAGGGTGGGTACAGATAGGGTGGAGATTTAAGCCTGCCCACCCTCTGATCAAACCAGAATGGTTTCAAGTTCCAAAAAAATAAAATTAAAACTTCCGTGTGTCACAGAACACCAAGAAAGTGAAAAGAAAATCCACAAAATGGGGGAAAACATTTAGACTCTCATATCTAGAATATACAAAGAACGGTTACAACTCAATAATAAGACAAATAACCCAATTTAAAAACGGACAATGGAATTGAACAGACTTTTCTCCAAAGAAGCTATTCAAATGGCCAATAAACATACGAAAATATCCCCAGCATCATCAATTACAAGGGAAACACAAATCAGAACCAGGAAGACTATAATTAAAAACAAAAACAAAAGTAAAAACAAAAAACAGAAAACAGCAAGTGCTGGCAAGAATGTAGAGAAATTTGAGCCCTCATAAATTGCTGGTGGGAATATAACACAGGGCAGCTGTTGTGAAATATAGTTTGGAAGCTCATCAGAAAGTTAAATAGAATTTTCATATGATCCAGCAATTCCACTTCTAGGTATATATCTAAGAGAGTTGAAAACATATGTCCACATAAAAACTTGCACACAGATGTTCATAACATCGTTATTCATAATAGCCAAACAGCAGAAACAGCCCAAATGTTCAATTGATAAATAAACGGTATGTGGTATACCCATACAACGGGATATTATTCAGCCATAAATAGGAATGAATTACTGATAAATGCCACAGCATGGAAGCACCTTGAAAACATCATGTTAAATGAAAGAAACCAAACATACAAAAACCAGATATTATACGGCCCAATTTACATGAAATGTCCACAATAGGGAAATCCACAGGGACAGAAAATAGATTAATTAGTGGTTGCCACAGATTGGAGGGGACGGAGGAATTATGAGTGACTGCTAACAGGTACTAGGTTTCTTTGTGGAGTGACGGAAATGTTCTGGGACTGAGTTGTATACTTTAAAAGGGTGAATTTTGTTAAGTAATTTATTATTTCAATAAAAAGATTTTCAAAGAAAAAAAATAAGAAATGAGTTTCTCTATGATGGCCTCTGTACTTAGCTGCTGTGTTATAGATCAGAGGCCCTTCTCTGCTGGATAGGATGGACCTCAGTAGTTTTGTGTAGGAAAACTCTGCCAGAAAAAATTTACTCCAAGGAGCGTTTACTGAGCTCCTGCTTGGGCTATTCTCTCTACCAGGTGTTGGGATAAATTCCTGGGCTGGATGACTTCATGATCTAGTAGAAGACAAACTCATGAACTAAATTTGATTCCGTATGATAAAAACTGTAACAAAGCTTTTGTAACCAATGCTATGCTGAATTCCACCTAGCATTGGGCAGGAGTGTGGCAGGATGAAGAGGTAGGAAGGTAACAGGGACAGCTTCAAAGAGGAGACGACATGTGAGCTGGGCTTTGGAGGATGCTTAGGCATGGGCAAGGTGAAGAGGCTGAAGAGGTCATTCCAAGCAGGGGGAGGGGCACCAGCACAGGTGTGAAAGCGTGCAGCAAGTCTGAAGACCACTGACTGACCCAAAGTGAGGCTGAAATAAATACGGGTGATAGACTCAAATGCCTTGCTAAGAAGTTGAGATACTATCTTATGGATAGGGTGATCCCCGGAAGGTTTGAGAGGTTGAGACCTGTATTTTTAAAAATACAGATACACTGTGGAGGTCGAGCAGTAGGAGAAACAAGGCAGAGAGAAAAACTTAGAAGCTTTTTAATAATGTGCTTTCAACGTAGACTCTTCCCTCTTTTCCTCCCCCTTTCCCGGTCCTCAATCTTCTCATCCCCGTCTTCACACGTCACCCTCTGCTAGAACAGAGATGTTAGCTGCCTCTTGGTTCTCCTGGTTCATGTCAAAGCGTCTAGCCGCGTGATTAACCTCCACCCTCTTCTGCCAGGCGGGCACCGCCATCAAACACTGCTTTCTTCCAGCATGGGACATATTTGCTGGCATTTCTAGAAAATGTCAGAGGAGCTGCGTCCATGTGAAGAGTTCTTGTGAGTTCAGGTGTTTGGTGAGGTGGACGACTGTCCCCATTCATAAGAGCTCTTTTTAATGCCATTGTAATGATGTGCATATGCCCATCAGGCAGCTAATAGTGGAGGCTTTCGTATGTCTTCATTAAAATTTATGGTTCGAGTCATAAGGACTCAATGAAGGTACAGACTTCTTATAAAGGGAGGCTTGTAATGATGGGTTATTAGCTATGATGATGATGATGGTGGTGGTGGTGGTGATGCCAAGAGAGTCTGTTCCCATCCTAAGCTTTACTTTATTCGTCGTCAAGGACCCCAGGCCAGGCCCTACAGCAACACCCCCCACCCCACCCACTTCCTTCAGTTTTTGTCTGTCACTCAGCTGACCACTTTCATTCCATCTTCCTTCCCTTGTCCCCACTGTGGCCTTCCTGTCAAGCCCCCTTTCCCGGCCACAAGACCTTATAGGGAAAGCCATCACCTCCCCCACTTCTGGCCCTGAGGCACAAAAGACCCGTGGTTGGCCTGGAACCCTGGTGTGATCGCAGTGATTCCACTTTCGATGCCACCTTTTGACACACAAACATTCTACATTTTGATGAAGAACCATGTTTTTTCCCACGCTTATGCTCTTGGGTGTCACATCCATGTTGCCTTTTAGGAGTTTCATGGTTTTAGTGCTTACATTTGGGTCTTTCACCTCTTTTGAATTAATTTTTGTATATGATATCAGTAGGGGTCCAAATTCATGCTTCTGCATGTGGACATCCAAACTGTCCCAGCATCGTTTGTCAAAAAAACAATTCTTTCACCACTGAATGGTCTTGGCGTCTTCGCTGGAAAACAACTGAGCATGGATATGTGGGTTTATCTCTGGATTCTCCATTCTATTCCATATGCCTGCCCTTATGCCAACACCATACCATCTTGAGTACAGTAATTTTGGAGTTATGAAATCAGGAAGTATGAATCCTCCAACTTTCTTTTTTTTTTTCCAAGATTGTTTTGGCTATTCCGAGTTCCTTGCATTTCCCTATGCATTTTGGGATCAGCTCATCCATTTCTGCAAGAGCCCACTGGGATTGTGACAGAGACTGCACTGAATCTGTAGATCAATTTGGGGAGTACTGCCATGTTAACAATATTAAGTCTTCCATTCCCTGCACATGGGTGTCTTCCCATGTATTTAGGTCTTAAATTTCTTTCAATAATGTTTTGTGGTTTTCCAAGTCTTTTATTATTTTTGATTCGTTGGATGATAATGTTTATCTATTTTTGAGAGCATGAGCAGAGAAGGGGCAGAGAGAGAGGGAGACCCAGAATCCGAAGCAGGCTCCAGACTCCGAGCTGTCAGCACAGAGCCTGACGTGGGGCTCAAACCCACAAACCGTGAGATCATGACCCAAGCCCAAGTTTGATGTCCAACCAACTGAGCCACCCAGGCTCCCCTTTTAATTTATTATTTTTTTAATGTTTATCTATTTTTGAGAGAGTAACTTGAATTGTCTTCATTTCATTTTTGGATAGTTCATTTTGGATTACATGTATATAGAAATACAATTGATTTTTGTGTGTTCTTGTATCCTACAACCCTGCTGAACTCACTTATCAACTGTCTTTTTGTGTGTATTTTCTAGCGTTTTCTATACAAAATATGTCATCTACTATCCTCTTCAACCTGGATGCCTTTTCTTTTTCTTTTTAAAACATTTTTTTTAATGTTTATTTATTTTTGAGACAGAGAGAGACAGAGCATGAATGGGAGAGGGTCAGAGAGAGAGGGAGACACAGAATCCGAAACAGGCTCCAGGTTCTGAGCAGTCAGCACAGAGCCTGACGCGGGGCTCGAACTCACGGACCGCGAGATCATGACCTGAGCTGAAGTCGGACGCTTAACCGACTGAGCCACCCAGGTGCCCCACCTTTTCTTTTTCTTGACTAATTTTCCTGGGTAGAATCTCTAGAACAAAGTTGAACAGAAGTGGTGAGAGTGAACATCCCGGTCTTTTCCTGATTTTAGGGTGGGAAGCTTTCAATCTTTTACCATGAAATAAGATGTTAGCTGTGGGGCATTAGATGTTCTTTATCAGGCTGTTGAAGTCCCCTTCTCTTTCAACTTCGTTGTGTGTGTGTGTGTGTGTGTGTGTGTGTGTGTGTGTGTGTTTTATCAAGAAAGGGTGGTGGATTTTTGTTAAATGCTTTTTCTGTATCTGCTGAGATGATCATGGGATTTTTGTTCTTTATTCTACTAATCTAGTATATTATATTGACTGATTTTCATTGGGCCAACCTTGTATTTTGAGGATAAATCCCATTTGGTCATGATGAATAATTTCTTTTATATGCTGCTGGATTCAGTTTACTGGTATTTTCTTGAGCATTTTTACATTTATATTGATAAGTTTTCTTGTGAAGTCTGTTTGGCTTTGGTATCAGGATACTACTGGTATCATAGAAGAAGATAGGGAGTGTTCTCTTCTATTTTTTGGAGAGTTTGAGAAGGATTGGTGTTAAATCTTCTTTAAACATTTGTCACAATTCATGACAAACTCATGAAACCATATGGTCCTGGGCCTTCCTTTGTGGGAAGTTTTAAAAAAATCTTATTTACTGCTATAATTCTATTCAGATTTTGTATTTCTTGAGTCAGTATTGGCAGTTTGTGTTTTTCTAGGAATTTGTCCATTTCATTTAGGTTATCCAATTTGCTGGCATATGATTGTTCATGTCATTTTATTTTTTTATTTGAGATAGAGAAATAGAGAAAGAGAGAGAGAGAAGAGAGAGGAAGGGAAGGGGGGGAGAACACGAACAAATGGGGAGAAGGGGCAGAGAGACAGAGAATCTTAAGCAGGCTCCACACTCAGCGTAGAGTTCAATGCAGGGCTTGATCTCATGGCCCTGGGATTATGACCTGAGCTGAAATTAAGAGTCAGACATTCAACTGACTGAGCCACCCAGGTGCCCCCTTTTCATTTTCTTACAGACCTTTTTAATTCTGTAAGGTTGGTAGTAAGGAGCCTCCTTACATTCTCGATTTAGACATTTGAGTCTTTCTTTCTCTCTCTCTCTCTGTCTCTCTCTTTGGTCAGTCTAGCTAAAAGTTTGTCAATTTATCTTTGCAAAGAAGCAACTTCTGGTTTCATTGATTTTCTCTATTTTTTATTATCTATTTTATTTTCACTCTAATTTTATTTCCTTCCTCTTGCTTGCTTTGCGTGTAGTTTGCTCTTCTTTTTTTAGTTTCTTACAGTACAAGGTTAAGTTACTGATTTGAGATCTTTCTTCCTTTCTAGTACAGGCATTGATAGCTAAAAATTTCCCTCCAAACACTGCAGACCCACCCAGATGTTCTACATAGAATGCTATGCCATGTCATTCCTAAGACCAAATCCTTTTTCCTTTCTATTCACATTAGGGAAGAACAATTGGTGTATCTCAGAATTATTCAGCTAGCACCTTCAACAATCAAGCCTATTGTTTGTCTTCATACCTGGTCCAATTATAGCCCAGTAATGAACACTGAAAGTCTGTGCTTCTATTTCAGAATACAAATTGTGGAATTTCACAAATCTTGTAGTTCTTAATTTTTTTTTTATTTGAATATAGTTGACACACACAATGTTATGTTAGTTTCAGGTGTACAACACAGTGATCTGACAACTCTCTCTGTTATGCTGTGTTCACCACAAGTGTGGCTACCATCTGTCACCATACAATGCGATCACAGTCACAGAGATATATATTCATAGGGAATATGTTCCCTATGCCATAGCTTCCATTTCTGACACTTATTCATTCCATATCTGGAGGCCTGTACCTCCCACTGCTATTTACCCATTTTGCCTGCTCCCCCCTCAACCTCTGGAAACCAGTTTGTTCTCTGTATCGATGAGTCTGTCTCTGCTTTTCTTTGTTTTTGTTTTTTTTAGATTCCATATATAAGTGAAACCATATAGTATTTGTCTTTCTTTGCCTGACTTATTTCACTTAGCATGACACCCTCTAGGTCCGTCCATGATGTCACAAATGGCAAGATCTCATTCTTTTTTATGGCTGAGTAATATTCCATTGTGTGTGTGTGTGTGTGTGTGTGTGTGTGTGTGTGTGTGTGTGTATACACACATCTTCTTTACCTATTTATCTATCAGTGGACACTTGGGTTCTTCCATATCTTTGCTATAATAAATAATGCTGCAATGAACACAGAGGCGCACATATCTTTTCAAATTAGTGTTTCTGTTTTCTTTGGATAAATACCCAGTAGTGGAACTAGTGGATCGTATTGTATTTCTATTTTTAAATTTCTGAGGAACCTCCATACTGTTTACGACAGTGGCTGCACCAAGTTACATTCCCACCAACAGTGCACGAGGGTTCCTTTTTCTCCACATCCTCGCCAACACTTGTTATTTCTAGTCTTTTTGATTCCAGCCATTCTGACAGGTGTGAGGTGAAAACTCATTGTGGTTTTGGTTTGTATTTCCCTGACGATTAGTGATGTTGAGCATCTTTTCGTGTGTCTGTTGGCCTTGCAGTTCTAAAAAAAATCAACATTTTAAGGTAGAAGATATTTCTGACTGGGTATAAAGATGACTTAAAAGAATTCACTTTTTACTAGTAAAGTAAATAAACAGAAGTCTAAATTAGGGATTTGCTAACTGTCTTCGTGAGTACCTACAGATGTTAGGTAGGAATTTATTTTTAGTTGTAATATGTTTGAAACATATATATACTGAAAATAATAATCCATTTTTCTGGTTGTCATATTTTAGACAGCCTGAACATTCTGAAACACATATGTGAACTTAAAAATGATTCATGAAAAGGATTTCTGCCTAACATTTACTTTTTTCTTGACCTGGGAAGCTCCTACTCATTCTTCTTAAGACCTAGCTTAAATGCCACCTACCCTGGGGAGGGCCTCTCCTTATCACCCCCAGGACAAACTCTCCTGTCTCTGGGTTCTACAGACGCACCCTACACTGAGCCATACTATTCATTTCTGTGTCTATATCTTTTTCATGTCTGTGAATTACTTAGGGGCAGGCTCAAGGGTGACGTCCTTGCCTCCATCTTTGCAGTTCCCAGCACCTCAATCCACTGATGGCCTCCACTAGTGGGCTCCAGCCAGCCTGGGATTTGGTGACCCAGAAATCATTGCTGTATTCATACCTGCCGCATCACCATTGTGGCCAGTCCTTTGTTGCCAGCCAAGCTAGAACCCTAGGCACCAGGGAGAGTGTTGGATGGATAAGTAGCTTCCTGAGTCCCAGCACATCGTATTGGCTCTGGACGCGGGACTGTGCTTCTTTCTACTGTGACTTACACAGCTAGTCTACAGCTGGACTGGAAGCCCTGTGCTCTCTAGGCTTGGAGGCCGTCCCCACCATGGTCTGCTCAACTTGGGCTATCAAACAGCAGGAACTTTTGATAACTATTTGCTGAATGAATGCACGCGAGCCCACCCATTTTACTTCATTAAAGAGAGGCACAAGCCTCTATCTTCCTTCTCAGATGAGCTCTGACCTTACACATACCACTTGGGTTTCTGACTTCATTTGGCACCTGCTAGTTTTACTAGGGTCACTATCAGGAGTGCAAAGACTGAAGACAGATGGTCAGATCACGGGGGCAGCAGGTGGTCACTGTCGAGAATGAAGAGTGACCAAAGAAAGCAGGGATGATCACGAGACAGAGCACAGGAGAGTACCAAGCAGAGCAGCACAGCCATGTAGGGCTATTTAGCCTGGGAATAAACGGCTTTACACACCTCAAGAGGCCCAGACATATTATTGAGTGCCAAGGCCAAACACAGGCAAAAGGGTTGGTAAAATTCAGTGGAAGAATAAGGTAAGCCCCACACAATTTTATAACCCCGGAGGGCATCAATACATCAAAGTTTAGCTCAGTATCATGTTCAAAACAAGGACCTGAGTCATCAAGAAAAGGTTAAATGATATTCATTACACACTGTCAACAGGCTGCCAAGAGCAAATACATTTTAGAAACACTTCTTTCTAAAAATGAAAATTTCTCATTGATGTCAGAGCTTCAAGTGGTAAATCTCAGTTATCTGGACAATAGGGGCCATCTTATTCCGCAAAGATATCGGATGGCTAAGGCACCGTGGCATACGCAGAGACACTTATCACTTAACAATTAATCAAGCACTTCACACCACAGGTATTCAGGAACTGGAGAGGGCCCAATTACATAAGAATTTTAAAGGAAGAAGTTCTTTTGAGAGAAGCAAGTCTGAGGCATTGACACTATCATTAGGATATCAGGCATATCCTGAGTTAGCCAGTTCCAAGCCACGTAAACTCTACCCACCAAAATTAAACTGGATTGCCCTGATTTCTGACTGGAGCTGGATTCTCTCGTTGCCTTGACTATCTATCCTTCCAGGTCCTGATCCGCAGTCCAGATTTCACATTCAGGATTCTTACTGCTGTTTAACTTTTAGTGTCTTCCATTTGGACATCTGGTAGCTAGCTGTGGCTTTGTTCCACGATTCTACTTCCTGACTCCCGGACTGGCTCTGACATTCATTGCTGGCCGTTCTAGGGCTGGCTTCTGCTCACCTGGTCTTGTCTTATTACTTCTTCACTGTTTACCAGGTTATGCTGGGAGGGCAAGCTATATCCACACAATAATGAAGTATGGTACACTGGGCTTTACTTAGCTCTTTTGTATACGACTCTGAATACATCCATCCATCTTGTCCTAACTAGGCTCCCTTAGGGGTGGTGCCCCTAACTCTGACCCGACTTTTCTCTAACAGCAACAGTACACACTGTCATTGGACACACACCTCACAATGGGGCATATCCCACACGCAAGGAGTAAAACGGCTCAAATCCTAGCTGGTTATTTTCACGCAGGAATAGAAGGCCTAAAAGTCAGGTACAAATGAAGATAGATAGTTAATAGCCCTCTGGGATCTAAAAGGGCAGATTTAGTCCTGAAAGGCATTATGGAAGAGGTTCTCAAACCTTAATGTGCAGAATGACCTGGGAAGCTGGTCAAATGTAGATTCCTGGGCTCCACCCCTAGAAAGTCTAATCCAGTGATCTGAGTCCAAGAATCCGCATTTTTAACCAAAGCCTCAGGTAATTCTGATGCAGTTAGTCCTGAGACTACCCTTTGAGAAACACTGTATCACTGCAATGGGAAATGTGACAAACATGGGACAAGCACAGTAATTAACACCTCCCCCCAGTCCCACCATCCTTTCTTTCTTAGAAGCTAGAATGCACTTTGCATAAGGCAGGTCAGTTGGCCAATTCTTTCCTAATACTCATCATGGAACATCAGCTCAGTTCCAAGATCAATTTATGTTTGTTCTAGTAAATTCAATGTAAATTTCGCAAGTTTCCTTGAAGAAGATATTTCTAATATGTCTTTTGCATAAACGGGAACAGGTGTCTACATTATATTTTTCTCTCAACTGAGGAAGAAATGCTATAAAGAAAAACATACCATTTAAGTCACATGCTACTATCCTTCCCACATACCATCCTGCCTTAGAACATCTCTTTAGGATAATTTCAAAAGTCTCAGGATTTGCCCAAATCAAGCAAGTGGGAATATTTTACATTTAACAGCGATTGTTACTACTTTAAATAAGGAATGAAAGTATCTGTTTGATTCAGAAAAACTTCAAATTAGTTCACCAGCAATGCATGTATTGCTGGTGAGGGGTATCTGTACCTGAATGTTCTAATGCTCAGGAGCCCGGCCAGGCAAGATCAGTGGAGTCCAGAGAACCCAGCAGTCTGTGCATCTGACTGGGTAGCCAAGTTTCCCTGGGAATGTCCCTGAGCAACCCTGGAGGGGGAACCTCAGGAAAACTGGTTTAATTGGGAGGATTCTGATGGGGATAGGACGCTTTTGGAATCTAAGATGACAGAAGATATTGATGAGCTATTAGATCCAGGGGGCCTGTCTGATATTTGAGATAATGGGACCTCCATTTGTTTCAGGACGATGCCTTCATTTTTGCACTAACATGGTTTATGGCTTGCAGGGGATATATGGACTGACGGATGCAACCATTAAGGATGTTAGAGCCCCATTCTTACTATTATTGTGATATGTGTGCGCGTTTGTTTTTTTCCTAGGAGGATCTTTATTTTTTCCCCTAAATCTCATAACTGGTTATACAGATGTTTAATTGAGAGGAATAATTATGAATTACGATTTGTTTTTTTTCTTTCAAACTTTCCTATCTGAATCATTTATCGCCTTCATTACAAGTGTTTTAAATATTGTAAAATTAAAGTTTAAAAAATAAACATTGCCTGTAGGCAAGCCCAAGCCCAGAAAGTCAGTTTTTAAAAAACATTAGTGTTTTCTTAATTGGGAGCATTGTGTACTACAAGCCTTGTGTTCTGCTAATTTACAGAAAAACAGACTTTAAATTCAGAAGAAGGAGTAGAAAAAGTAGACTGAGAAAGAAATGCTGGTAGATTAACTCCATGAAGGCAAAGGGACAATGGAACTCGATGGATAAGGATTATCAGAGGTAGAAGGACTTAAAATATGCGGGTTCTAGTTAAAAGCAGACGAAGTTAGGAATGTATTCTGGGGAAAATGCCTATTTAGGAAATTAAGGCTGAACTGTTGACCCAGAGCTTTGGAACATTTTTATCACCCCGCTATGCTTTGGGTAAATAAAGCAAGGGAGACAAATTTTATCCAGCTTATGTTTGCTGTTCGACTCTGACCCTTGCCTACTGGAATGACTTTAAATATCTGCTATGGAAAAAAAAATGATAACCACTTTAATTTCCGGCTCTATCCCCATCTGGCCAGGGAGAAGAGGATGAATTGATATCATCCTGTTTGTCTTTAGGGCTTCTGATACCCCTGAGGACCAGCCCGTGGGACAATCTGTTTGGGCAGGGATTCTGGGCCAGAATCAGGAGAGTGGGACTCCGGACAAGGCCGGTCCACGTAACACAGCTCAGAGCCATACAACACAACTTGCTCCGAGGATGTTGGGCACTGTGCTTCATTAGGAAACAAAATATAAGCTTTCCACACCATTAGGAATGACTTTAGGAGTGAAAGCACATAAGACGATGCCTCACCTCATCAACAATGCACTGCAGAAGCTGGAGAGGCTGCAACGGGAAAGAAGAGAGGAAAAAGTATTAGCCTCTGTGCAATGTCTTTACAGTGGAGTGGAAAGAAAAAAATCATTAATGCAATAAAATATAGCAAGATTAATCAACAACAGCAAACTCTTATAAAAACATTGATGCTCAGGATGTTCTATTATTTCTAATGGTACCTAATCTAATACAGGCAGTTAAAGGTTTGCATTTTCTTCAAAATGCAATTTGCTAAGTTTAAAACAAGGCATTCAAGCATGCAAAGGAAGCAGCCATCAGGAAAAAGAAAAGTGAATTTTTTTCTGAACTCATAAAGCTTACCATTAAAGATCCCTGGTTTTTCTGAATCTGAAAAAAGGCAATATGTAATTAGCATGTCATAATCAAAATGACTCACTTGGACACATTATGATCACTGAGAGAAAATTATTGCATTGCTGGTGGCAATTTGTGGGCATGTGTTAACACAATTTACATAATGAAAATACACAAATGTTAATAGCTCGCTTCTCATTTATAGGCGAAAGTCAGCAGAATGTTAATTTCACACAACACTTTTTAGTACCCTCCAGGTTGTATTAGAATAGGGAGAAAAACCATAATCCATTTCAAAAGGCTGTTTACGATTCAGATATAAATAATGTTTTATATTGCTAGATTGTGAACACTGGGCTTAATGTTGCAATCATTGCTAATGTTATGAAGCTCACTCTTTTTAAATTAAAAACCGATTTATTTAAAATTGAAATTAAATCATAGTCAGAAATTAGAATTTTGGATTCCTGCCAGTGTCTGTTCACAATCCCCTATTTTTTGAAGAAAACTTTAATTATGTGGTTGAAGTATTTGTCTTTAACTCAGGAGTGGGGTGAAGACACCACCTTTTCCAAAGTTCCTTCAGCCTGTTTCCTGGGAAGCAGTGCTCTCTGGGAAAATCAAATTCATGCAAGTTTTACACTGTTTTCCAGGGAACAAAAAGCAGAGGCAAGTAAATGTCTGTTCCTAACCAACATTCTGAAGGCAGGCTGTTCACACATCTAACACCAATAAGCCGCGTCTCTTAGAAAATGACTAAAATGTGACACCAAATTAATAACACATCCAGTTACTAACTGAAATACTAAACACTTCAATCCCCCACCCCCACACAAATGACTGCAGTTATTACTAACTCAATGCAAATAAAGTCCCAGGCACTAAGTTTCCTAAGAAGGAAAATTTCAGGAACCAAGTATGATATTGATGGGTCAGTTGTTTACTGAGATAACTGAGCTCCAACCAGCTAGTAAGATACAGGGATAATTGTAAAAGGACATTTGATCACTGAACAACACAGGGGTTAGGGATGCTGACCCCTGTGCAGTTGAAAATCCATATATAACTTTTGACTCCCCAGATACAATCAGCCTACTGTTGACCAAAAGTGTTACCAATAACAAGTAATAATAAAGAGTCGATTAACACATATTTTGCATGGTAGATGTATTATATGCTATATTCTTATAAGAACGTAACCTAGAGAAAAGAGAGTTAAGAAAATTATTAAGAAAATCGTAAGGAAGGGGTGCCTGGGTGGCTCAGTCAGCTGGGTGTCCGACTCAGCTTCAGCTCCAATCTTGATCTCAGGTTTGTGAGTTCAAGTCCTGCACTTGGCTCCATGCTGGGCGTGGAGCCTAGTTTAAAAAGAAATCATAAGGAAGAGAAAATACATTTACAGTTCTGCGCTGTATTTATAAAAAAAAAAATCCGCATATAAGTGGACTCATGCAGCTCAAACCCATGGTTGTTTAAGAGCCAGGTGTATTTTTTAAGTAAAAAAAACTGTTAATGGTGTTTTAAGAAGTTCTTCCATGTATATTTGATCTGCATAAGTACCCTGAGGTTGGCAAGGATGGTCATTTCTATCCTCTGGGCCTCCTCTGGGTCATTTCTATCCTCTGAGAAAACTGGGCCTCCCAGTGGACAGGGCAGGGGCAGGGACAGGGTGAAGGCCACAGGGACAGGCTGTGGTACTGTGGCTTCTCCCGTGCTCTTTTCTTTCCCCATATCTACCTATGGTCACAGCACGATTTCAAAACAGCTGGATTTGTGTAGATATACTTGTAGATATATTTGTATAAATGTTCTTGGCATGGTAAAGTGGGTAAATAATCAATTTGGACAGGTGGGTTCCTTTCAACTAGAATGCATGCTTCTCAAGGGCAGAAACTATGTTTTTGCATTTCTTTTGCATCCACGAGGCTTCTCAGCAGACCCTTCCTTCACCAGTGCTTGAGTGTTTTAAAAAGCACTTTCCTGTGTATTATCCCAACTAAACATGGCACCCACTCATCCCTGCTCTACTCAGTCACCACTCGCTGAAACCTCTGTCCCAGGCTGACTGGCTCGTAGTCTCCTTAGGTAGTTCCCACTTAATGTTATGCCGAATTACTGCTCCTTCCTCTAGTCACTGAGTATTTCTGCATAATGCTCTGATGGGAAAGATTTACTTTAAAAAGGGAGAGAGAGACACCTGGGTGGCTCAGTCGGTTAAGACTCTGACTTCTGCTCAGATAATGATCTCATCGTTCATGAGTTCGAGCCTCACATCGGGCTCTGCACTGACAGCTCAGAGCCTGGAGCCTGCTTCAGATTCTGTGTTGTGCTCTCTCTCTGCTCCTCTCCCGCTCTCTCTCTCTGTCTCTCTCTCTCTCTCTCTCTCTGCCTCTCTCAAAAATAAATAAACATAAAATGTTTTTTAAAAACGGGGTGCCTGGGTGGCTCAGTCGGTTGAGCGTCCGACTTCGGCTCAGGTCATGATCTCACAGTTTGTGAGTTCAAGCCCCATGTCGGGCTCTGCGTTGACAGCTCAGAGCCTGGAGCCTGCTTCGGATTCTGTGTCTCCCTCTCTCTCTGCCCCTCTCCCATTCACTCTTTCTCTATCAAAAATGGATAAATGTTAAAAAATTAAAAAAAAAAAAAAAAGGAAGAGAGAGGGTTAACTACCACCCTGGAGAGGCTAAGGATTTTAGTCAGAAGCCATACCCCTTTTCAAAACTCATGAAAGGCCCAGGTAACTTCCCAACAGGAGATTGGCTTTTATTTATTTATTTTTCAAGTACACATGGATCTTCTCCCCCCACCCTCCATTCTTAGTAAGACATATCTACTTCAACAGGAGGGCTACTTGTAATGAACAAATTAGAAATCCATTTTTGGCAAAGAGAGTGTTTTTCACAAATTTCCAACAGTCAGGGGGGATTACAACATTCTCTGAGGAAAACATGTGGCAAACATTCTAAGTGAGATGTTTCAAAATAAATTCAGGAATAAACTGTGTGACACTGTTCCCAGCAATACATAAGTTGTGTGAAATGAGTTCAGGGGAGAACATTTTTCCTCATGAACTAAACTCTTAAGAGGTCTCCACCTTGCCCTATTCTGTGGGTTAAAGAAACCATGGTTGAAGACAAAATTTTACTATTTTAATGCTTTCTCCTTACAACGAGGAAGAGGGAAACAGCAGTATCAGAGTCTTTTTTATGATCTTCTAACTATACCATTCTGCCCAGGTTTTTAAAGAGAGATGTTGTTACCAGGTTTTATTACACAGCTTTGATAGCTACATATTATATGAAATCATCTTCATAAATTTTGTATTAAGGTAGCAGTGCCAGTACCTGAAATTGATTCAAAATGCTTAAGATACTCAATTACTTTTTAACACTGTTACACAATGCGGTGACTTATATCTTCTATTTCACGAGAACTTGAGGACACAACATCATTGTAATTGATTCATTTTCTCAATTAAATAAAGCTACTGTGCTTTTCTTTATATGAATGCCACACAGACCACAGAGTTAGATATATTCTTTCCTTTGTTGGTCTCAGATATATTGCCTCAAAGGTTATATTCTGTTCCTCTGTTTAATTCCACCAGAAAATTTAATGCCACGGTCATATTTTTCAAATTCCGAATTGCCATGTACCCGACTGTATTTATATTAGGCTTATTTTTCACTGCTAAACTCTTTGTTGTTTACCTTTTTCAAGATCACATTACCGTACGGGCACAGGAACCATAAAACAGACTGAAACAAAGTCAACCTCCAGTCACTGCCTCTGCTTTTACACACAGTTCATGAAAAAGTGAAGCCCCTAGTTTTATAGCACATTAAAAGTGGTACTAAGGGTGCTTGATATAAAATGTTAGCTTTGTGAATGCCTCTCTTTATTCTAGGTCTGCCTCCCAAATGCTGAGCTGTGAGAGCAGAGTTCAGAGGAACACAATAATATTGTTAGGGCTGATGAACTGCCTGTACCTCACAACACAGGAAATGCTGTTTATAACTAACTCGTCCAAGTCCAGATTCTCGTTTGCACATTTTGCTGGTGTCGAGTAGTCTACATCTAACTAGTACTTTGGGACAATGAACAGAACAATAATTGCTCCAGCCGTTACACTTTGCTAATCAGTCTCCAGAACTAGTAGCATTTTGATAGACTAATTAGTTGAACCTCTTTTCTCTTCTGGGCATAGCCTTTTTTCCCCCCTTTTGCCAGCCCTTAGCTATAAGGCTTTAAGGCACACTAACAGGGGACACCTCAGTCTGATGTAAGACAGATCCTTGTGTGTTTAAATGGGGAGGAAAGACTTCATAACGGGCGGGCCTAAGTATCAGTTGTGGGGTGTTACTGCAGTAACATTTATCACATATTTCCTTGCAAGGACTGTATAGCTGGCAATTAGAAGAACTCCCATAGCATGACTAATGGCTTTGGAAAATGATCCCGGAAAGGAAGCTCCTGATGCAAAAGTTTACTTGTGGGGCCTCAACTATCTAGTCAACGGCTCTGGTGATAAACAGCAACTCTGGGGACCCCGCATTACACACCCACCTCTGCAGAGGTGCTGTGTACACACAGCGGGAAAGCAGGCTTGGCCACCAGCCCTTCTACATTATGTGCAGAAGCACAGTCAGGAAACTAAAATGATCCACCTATGTAACTTCGAGAAGACACCAGCAATAGCTTTCATTTTCTCTTTTACTCTCTGGAATGATGGCTTGCCCTGCAGCCCTTGTCGCAGAGATTTATGTGTGACCGAGGTCAGATCTTCCAATATCAGTTGACAAATTTTCTCTTTACATATTTACTGCTTTCCTAGCTTGTGTTATTTTCTCTTAAGTAGAAGAAGGAAATATGAAATTAAATGATACGGTGAGCATTTTTAAAGAATACCAGGAGTGTGTGTGTGTGTGTGTGTGTGTGTGTGTGTGTGTGTGTGGTGTTCCTGGCACTACACTTGAGCCTGCAATGTTCAACTCTATTCTTTTAAAAAAAAATTTTTTTTAATGTTTATTTATTTTTGAGACAGAGAGAGACAGAGCATGAACGGGGGGGGGGGGGCAGAGAGAGAGGGAGACACAGAATTGGAAGCAGGCTCCAGGCTCTGAGCCATCAGCCCAGAGCCTGACACGGGGCTCGAACTCACGGACTGAGAGATCATGACCTGAGTTGAAGTCAGACGCTTAACCGACTGAGCCACCCAAGTGCCCCTGTGTAACTCTATTCTTATTTCACACACATTTTAGGAACGATAGCTATTTTGCAGACTCTCTTTTCAAATCAGATGCATTAAGCTTAACCCTGCCTAACATAAACCAGGATTATGGTAAACTGGGACTTTTATATTGTAAATGAAGAATAATGACCTAAAACTTTTTTTCTTTAATGAAAGTAGCTGCAGAGATGATCTACTTCAGTCTACTCATTTTGCTGTTAGGGAAACTGAGGCTTTGAGGGGCATAGTGCCCAAGATACAGCCCGGGCTAGACCACAGTGCTGACTCAGGCAGCTGCTTGGTGTGGAGAAAATGCATATGCACTGGAGTCAAAAAGCCCCCTGGAATTCCAGTCAGACCCCCATGGTCTCAGAAGCTCCCTCCCTTCACTGGGTTCAGGGCTCTTGATTACAAAGTGAGGGGATGAGCCAGAGGATAATCCAAAGAGTCCTCCCAGGCAGAGCTTCCCATTCAGGTGCCATATTTTTTCCTACCCAGGGGAGAGCTGGTACTGGCAGTCAATCTTATTTTATCTGGCACCGTGTGGGGTGCTAAAACTTAGGTACACACCACCTCCAATCTGCTACAACTTTGCAAAAACAAAGTGCCCAAATCTCAAAAAGGCTTCAACAAGAGAACAGAAAAATCATTTCCACATGACCACAAGCTAAACACATATTGCTTAGTACCACTAACTTAAAATAAGACTTCCTAGGGGTGCCTGGGTGGTTCAGTCGGTTAAGTGTCTGACTTCGGCTCAGGTCATGATCTCACAGTTCGTGAGTTCGAGCCCCATATCCAGCTCTGTGCTGACAGCTCAGAGCCTAGAGCCTGCTGTGTCTCCCTCTCTCTCTCTGCTCTTCCTCCACTCATGTTCTGTCTCTGTCTCTCTCAAAAATAAACATTAAACAAATGTTTCATAAAAAAAAGGTAAGATTTCCTAAACAAAGGACTGGGTTTTGTTTTTTTTTTGTTTTTTGTTTTTTGTTTTTGAAAAAAAAAAAAGAGAGAGAGAGAACAGGGGCATCTGGGTGGCTCAGTCGGTTAAGCATCCAACTTTGGCTCAGGTCATGATCTCATGGTTCATGAGTTCAAGCCCCACATGGGGCGCTCTGTTGTCAGCACAGAGCCTGCCTTGGATCCTCTGTCCCACCCTCTCTCTTTCTCTGCCCTTCCTCTTCTGGTTGTGTCTCTCATTCTTTCTCAAAATAAATAAATAAACTTTAAAAAGTATTCAAAAAGAAGAATAAAATGTACTCTAGTGAACCATAAATGGGAATTCTGACAAACTGATATTTTTAGATATTGAATGAATGCACGAGACAAAATAAATGAGTAATATATATTATTACTAATAATACAAAATGAACAAGTATAATTCACTTGTGCCATATCTCTCTTGTTTATCAGCCTCTGTCCTTGTTCAAGTTCTTATCACGCCTGGAAATCTATTAGCGTATCTTACATAGAACAAAACAAAAACAAAAAATAAGTCATGGGTCTTATTTAAACGACAATTAATGACTTAAAACAAAAATAAGTTGTCAGATGATTTAACAAGGAGCTACTCGGTGGGACACGAGAAAGTCAGTAGGATTCCCAGCTTCTAAAATCCACTCCCTGGCACTTTCTCTCTGCTGCCTTTAGGAGGGACCAGTTTTGAAAAGCTCAGACTAGATAACCCTGAATTTCACAAATAGCTGGGTGGGACAGAAAGGCTGTAAGATGCCTAGAGGAGGGCTCAGCTCAGATAGGACCAGACAGAAAATCATCACGGCCATAAATTAGATCACTTGGCTCTCACTGCTTCCCGAGTATCAAGGACGATGCATTTTCACACAAAACACAGCAGCTGGAGCGTCAAGGTAGAGTGTAACATTATTCATTTGCTGGGTCTGCCAGTCAGTGAGCAGGAAAGAAAGGACCTGACTGCCAGTCTACACTCTTTTATCCCTTGTGTATTTAAAACTGACATAGCTCATGTCCTACTTCACATAGGGGTATAGGAACCCTAGTAAATCATCCTCTGGGCACATGTACATTTTCATATTCAGGCCTGAATTTTGTAAGAAAAGCAGGGGCTCACAAACACATTTTAAAATGAAACACGTGAGTGATAAAATTAATCTTCTCCCTTAGCCTTGCCAAGATGTCCATTGAGCACTTTCCTCACAGAGAAGATTTTTCCTTTCAAAGAAAATACACTGGCTGTACCAAACTTTTCTTTCTTCCCCCCAAAAGGGTGGTCTTATTCTAGAATCTAGTTTAGAGTATCAGTTATGTATGTGGGGGGCAGGGAGTGGGAGGGGATGTGGCATTTTTGAGAAAGGCCTATTGACCATTCCATTGTTTATGGTCAAATAAATGTGCTGTAACAAAAGATTTTTAAAGTGTCAAAATGTCTCAAAGGGTTTTTCTGGAGCTATCATTTAGTCTGCATCTCAATTAACTTCAATCCTCCACAAGCGAAAGAATCCAGAACGATGTTAGAGGTCACCTGGTCTGACTCCTTGCTTCTGACTCTGGAAGAAGACTTCCAGGAATGGGATTCCAATGATTCCATCCTGGGTGGCTTAAATTGTCAGAAAGTTCTTTCTTATTACGAGTTCAAATATGTCTCCCTAGGAGATATACCCATGGTCTGGAGCTGTAGTGATTTAGTGGCAGCAACTCACATATTTGAAGATGGCTGTTTCTTCACGAAGTTTTCTTTCCCGAGTGAGCATCCTGTTTTCTCCTTGAGATCATCTGCTATGATTGATTGCCCTCTGTTCTTCCCCCTTCTATTAGTAATGACACTCTGATAACATTCCCCTAGCCTTAAATAGCCCATGTACTTCACATCCTCACCTACTTCATCGCCAGCTTTATGGGCAGGACATGTGGTTCAGGCTTAAACTAGTCCGCAACAGCTAAGTCCCCTGGGCTTGGGGAAGTTAACTGATCCAATCAAACTGAAGGCTATAGCCTCTTGCTGCCTGTGGGGAAGAGAGGCTTGTTATTCCTTTCTAACTGGGAAGCAGGTGGCCCGGGAACCCCAAAAGCCATTCTTGGTCTGTGAAGGAAAAGGCTACCAGAAACAGAGCCAAAAGTGACCTGTTGAATCCAGTTCTACCAAAAAACCCAGGAATACTTGGCTTTTTGGCCGTGGATTTCGATTAAGTCCCCTTGTGGTTGAGGCGGCCTGAGTTGGGTGTTCTGTTACTTGCACCATAAAGCTGCCTGGCGGAGGTGAACATGGTTTCACATTCTCCACCACTGTGACCACGTTTCTCGGAATGTGGTGCCACGTGTGTGTGTTCCTCATAAAGTGTGACACCCACACCTGAACACATGCCTCGGAAAGACTGGCTCAGTTGCCTTGTCCTGGACATTATACGCTATTCAGGAGGAGAAACTCCTGGCAGCTACAAGTGCCTTCAGCTTTTGATAGATAGCCATATCACACAGTTGGCTCAGTGGAGAGGAACAGACGTGTATAAATCTTGGGCTGAAAAAGAATTACTTCTTTCCTGTACTCTTCCATTTGGGTTTCATACTGACAAGGTATTCGAGAGTCAAAATGAGTACACGATTAAAGCAATTACAGAATCTAGACAAGTCTGATGGAAGTTTCTACCTGTTGCCTCTCCCCTGCATCAGACAGGAAATACATTAGCCTTGTATTTGTTTGGTTGAGGAGAGGCCTGTCCAACACTCAAGTAGAATCACAGACTCTCGGGGTCTGAAAGAATCTTAAAGGTTTTTTAATCTGACCCACCTCTGTGTGATCCCTGAATCCCTCCTTCATTACACTCCTGGCTCACAGGGCTTCTGTCTGGATGCATACAGTGATGGGGACTTTCTGTCTTCTGACTGTCTATTCTCTCTCTTGTTCCAGCTCTACTTTCCTGACAGTGCAAATCCACGTCTTTTCTTACATGAGAACCCTCAAGTATCTTAAGACAACTATCACATCTCTTTGGAAGCTTTGATCCTTCAGGTATTAATGCTGGCAGGACAGAGGGGAAATATGGACACAGAAGAAAAGGGGACAAAATTACAAACTGAAAGCTTAAAAATGTGTATTGATTCTTAGTTCTTTCTGATTCTAAAATCTGTTAGGTCAACATGTAAAAAAAGTGAAGTCAGGCTAAATCACTAATTCATTGATTCACATCCTTTTTTTTTTTTTTTAAGTTTACTTATTTTTAGAAAGACAGAGAGAGGGAGCATGAGTGGGATAGTGGCAGAGAGAGAGAGGGAGAGACAGGATCCCAAGTAGGCTCTGTACTGACAGCAAACCGTGAGATCATGACCTGAGTTGAAATCAAGAGCTGAACACTTCACCGACCGAGACACCCAGGCACCCCAGTTCATGTATCTTTATCAAGAACTTACTCTACACCAGGCACTGTACTGGGGTCTAGGATCCAGTGGATGGATAAGCTGCGAGTGCTGGTCCACAAAAATGAGTGACTTCTTTAAGGTCCCTGAAAGTTAGTGACAGAGCTAAGACTTAAATCACAGGGTTTGCATTCTCCTTAAAATGCCACTTAATTTTTGGATAAAATACAATTTGCTAGATTCAAGGTGCTGTAGATTTCTAAGACAGTATCCCCAAAAATGGGATGTTTTCAGGCATTTCACAGAATGCTTTCTTTGTGGGCTAAGACTCTATATATTGCTGCCTTTTTTTTTTTTTTTTTTAACCATGATGCCATTTGACAACATTGTTTGGCCTGCTGAGATTTTGAGATAAACTGCAACTGTAGCTAATACATGCTTTATTTCGCATTAGATCATGACCTGAGCCAAAGTCGGACACTCAACTGACTGAGCCACTCAGGTGCCCCCTGCATTATTTGGCATTAGAAAGGAAAGAATCTTGAAATATAGTCACACATAACCATATTAATTAACATGTGTCTTACTGGTTTGGCTGTAAATGAGATTCAAAACAGGATTTAAAGAAAAGAAGTCATGGATCTAGAATGAACTAAACGGGGCACCTGGGTGGCTCAGTCGGTGAAGTGTCTGACTTTTGATTTCGGCTCAGGTCATGATCTCACAGTTTCGTGAGTTTGAGCCCCATGTCTGCCTCTGTGCTGATGGTGCGGAGCCTGCTTGGAATTCTCTGTCTACCTCTCTCTCTGCCCCTCCTCCACTTGGGCTGTTTCTGTCTGTCTCAAAATAAATCAATACACTTAAACAAAAAAAAAAAATTTAGAACGAACTAAACAAAAAGTTTGATTCCTGTTTCAGAGATGTGGTTCACACCTCTCATAGTTTGATTTGGGTGAAATCCAGTTCAATAAAGTCCAAGAGTGTACTTGGGAGATGGTGATGAGAAAGGTAGCTGAAGGTGTGGACAAGAGGGGAAAATTGCTCATACAGATGAAAGGAGACCACAGAAGTATCTAGCTCAGCATTTTTCAGACACTGGTTACCAAATAACTCAAGGTTCATGTAAGGTATTACTTAGACACATTAACAAAAATTAACAGACAAAAACAGAACTTCCTGGTATTTGTGTGTGCATGCATGTATGTAGGTGTCTGGGAGTGAATTCCCATCTATTTTATGCCTTGTCTTTCCAAGCAATTCTGCAAATCACTGACCTAGGACACCTCTATCATTTTCCAGATGAAGTAACTGAGGTCTGAAAAGAACTAAGGTCAAACAACTAGCAAGAAAAGCCAGGAACATGGGGCGCCTGGGTGGCGCAGTCGGTTAAGCGTCCGACTTCAGCCAGGTCACGATCTCGCGGTCCGTGAGTTCGAGCCCCGCGTCAGGCTCTGGGCTGATGGCTCAGAGCCTGGAGCCTGTTTCGGATTCTGTGTCTCCCTCTCTCTCTGCCCCTCCCCCGTTCATGCTCTGTCTCTCTCTGTCCCAAAAATAAATAAACATTGAAAAAAAAAAATTAAAAAAAAAAAAAAAAAAAGAAAAGCCAGGAACAGAACTCAGGTTAGCTCTGTGTGTGTAGAATGGGGGGAATGGGGACAGAAACCATATTCTTTTTTGAGAGGTAGAGAGAGAGAGAGTAAGCAGGGGAGGAGCAGAGAGAGACAGAGAAAGAGAATCCCAAGCAGGCTCTGCGTTGTCAGTGCAGAGTCCGATGTGGTGCTCGATCCCACAAACCGTGAGATCACGACCTGAGCCAAAATCAAGCATCAGATGCTTAACCAACTGACTCACCCAGATGCCTCCCAGAAACCTCATTCTGACAATGATTTAACTTGTCACTTGATGGGTGCCTCACCTGCTGCCTCCTGGTCCTCTCTGCCCCGAGTCATCGAGCGTTTGCAGCTGCCTGGCTATGGAGGCAAAGGGGTGGAGGAAGGCCTCTCACTGGAAAAGTTTCTTTTGTTTACTGTATTTTGCCCAACTAGAACTAGGACTACGGTCAAGGTCTCCCCATGCCCTGAATAGTGCTCTTTGCAACCTGTTTCTGAACAGAAAACAAGACAAGCTTCATTAGCCATTTTGGTCTTTCTTTCCTCCTCTGACCTCCTTTCCTCCTAAGACTAGCGTGTTCTCCAGCTTTTCTTTCCCTCTCTGCATGGCGGTCATTATCTGTAGACTTTGACAGGGTATGGCATAACAGGGTCCACGCTTGGTTCTAATTGGTTGCCTCAGTTTCCCACAATTCCTTGGAGCTGACACCCTGGCTATAGACATAAGCAGACAACTGCCTCCTTTCCTAGCTCCTAGCAGCCCTTGGGACCCTCTTTCCACCTGGGGTGTCCTGGGCAATTTCCAATCCTAAATCGAATCAGCTCTTTGCTCCTTTTAGGCAACGCATTGATTTTTCAATGAACTTAGCTTGTCCACTTTATTGGCACTAAAGAGGGTCGGGTTCTTAGCATCATTAACATTTTAGTTGAGGAAGAATTCCCAAGCCCCCCAGGCATTAATCCAGAACTGTTAAAACATCTGAAAAGTAATCTGTGCTCAAACAAAACCTGGCCACGTCTGCCTCCTTTTTAGGTTGGATGCCAATGAATCCCGAGCCTCAAATCTACCCAAGTTTTCTATACTGAATAGTATAAGTAAAACACTGGTATATGATAAAAGTTGATGTCTTTGTTGCTGTTGGTATTACTGCTATTGAGGACCACTTTCCCCTGAGGGATCTGTACCCATCAGCAATTACCTGGTAGACATGTAGCATCCTGGGACAGTAATTTCTATCTCTGCAGACACACCAGTTAAATGCAGCACTTGAGTGGATGGTCGTGTACCATAAAAATGGCCATTTGGGCTCAAAGCCTCTGGGTGTCTTTCTCCCTGCACCATCCCTCTAGAGTGGGAACCAGTCTGACCCGGTAAGTTGTCAAACACCTGCTCATCCTGAGTGAGTCACTGAATGGCTATCGGAATCTCATTTCCTCCTTTATAAAGTGAAAGAGTTGGAACAGGTCACTGTAAGATCTCGTCACCTTCTGAAATTCTATGATCCCACGAAGTAGCAGACAGCACTCAGAGAAACCAAAGGGGGAAAAGTGGAAGGGCTCTCAGACCACAGAGCCCAAGAGGGAGGGGAGACGGCAAAGTTGCCACCTGAAAGCCAGACTGGGCGCTCGATTCCTTACTTCAAACTTCAATTCTATTTCTGGGCTAAGCTGATTATTTAAAAATCATAGAAGAATCAGGGTCCCTAGTTACTGACATAACAATCACTGGGTTCTGTATATAGTTCTATATATTATGATTGTGATCGTGAATGATAAATTATAACTCAAAAAAGAAAGACTGTAAAGGAAGGCTCTTGTGGGATCAGAAAAGTAATTCATTTTAGTCCTACCTGGTGTGAGACGTGAGACACGGTCATATATTTTCAGAGTTACATAGGTAAATCCCTAAAGTACTTCCCAGAAATATAAATAATACTAATATTACCTAGCTCTTGTTTAATTTCTTATATTTTTCAAAGTGTCCTCTTAGGCATTAGCTCATCTGATCATGACAACCCCCCCTCCCTAGAAAACGTCCTATGATGTGCCAAGGCCCTCAGAGGCATGTGCCAGCTGACCTCAGGGGCAGAGATCTTAAAACGTAATGATTTCCAACCTCAGGCTGGCTCCCAGTCATCTCGGAGGGATTCATGAAATTCTCAATCCCAGTTTCATTACCTGGTTTCTGCTGCACTTGCCATCTCTGTCCTGACACACCCCCTCTCTTCTCCCCCACTCTGCCCTCCCGTCTCTTACTGCCCTCCCAGTGCTGCTTTGAAAATTACCCAGGGAAATTCCTAAACAGGTAGGGAAATGAGAGTAACAGTAGTAGTAGTACCCTAGTAAATTAAAGTACTAGAAGGATACTGCATACAACATGCTGCTTTAGACCTTTATCTTTTACCGGATGAATCTCCTGCTGATGAGAATGCCTGGAAAGTTCTTTCCCTTCTTTTTAGCCTCACAGCCTCAGCTCAGGCATCACCTTCTCCGTGAAGCCTTCACAGCTTTCTGAACTGAACTGACCTCTTCTTCTGGAGGGCAGAGCACACCGCCTCCTGTCTGGTTCCTTTTGCATCAACTGTCATTTGTTTGTTTTATATTTTTCTCTCCACTAGACTAGACTCTTTGAGAGCAGGGACCACATCTGTTTCCTTGCTGGACTTCTGGCACGTAGCACAGTGCCAGGGCAGAGTAGGTGCTTGGTGACAAATATATGTTGAATTGAATTGAGATCTATGTCATAGAGTAGTTTAGAAGGTGCTATAAAAATCAAACCAACATGGGGTTAGTGTTTCAAAAAAGCCAGGGTTCACCAGCCTAGCTGGCTAACTGCATATACTTCAATCGAGGTATTAACAAGTAATTTATCTTTAGGGAAAAATGTCATGTTTCTAGGCTACCCACTCTTTGGGCATTCTCTCTATTCCATTTCTGCTCTATTTTAAAGACACACTAGGAACCTACTTCCTATCTTTGCAATAGGCTAAGCCAAGAACATTGGGAGATCTCTTGATAAGCATGAGATACATAATGGGAGAAGAATCTAGCACGGCCACTTTCAAAATTCCTGGGAAGCAGCATATGCATGTAAGGGAGCATCTTCCTATCACTCAGATTTCACCTCTGCCTTTTGTGGAACACGAAATCGGACTTTGTATGGCTTTAAGTAACGCTCTATTTTAAATATCTATATCCTAAATAACAAGAATGAAAATAATGAATTAAAACATGTAGGCTAGAAACCTGTTTAGCAAAAAAATGCACGCACATTGCTTTTGGACTCTTGCCAACTAAAGGTGAGTACTTGAAGTCTGTGGTAATTACCCATTGTTTGTTTTTTTGTTCTTTGACTATAGACCTCACACAAAAAAATGGATATTTATGATTTTATAGAACCCTTGATGTTCTAAACTTCAAAAAGTTCATGTAACAAGGGATAAACTCCAAATCCCTTTTTTTCAAAGAAGGTCAACTTTCTAGGTATTATTTTGCAATTCTACATTGTTCTAGTCATGATCAGTACATTAGTACATAAATAAGATAATAAAATCGATGGTCTGAATTTAACATTGAATATAAAACAACATTCAATTATCAAAATTAGGATTAGTAATAGCATAGTAAAAGGCTTTTAAAACATGAATAAAATTAGGTATAAAACTCAGAATTCCAGCATTATCTTTTGAAAAGTGTTTAATATTTTAAAATAGTTTTAAGAACATACGCTTTCTACTCCATTATGAGACAAATGCTCTATCGAGAGCACAATTTATTACTACAGAATAAATGAATGTTTAAAAGACAGTCTGTCAATTGAAAAAAAAAAAAACACATTAAAATAGCAGGTTTCCAAGCCAAGTTAAACAAAATATTTTCTCCTTGACAAGCTGCTTACATTTAAATGAAAACAGGGCAAATTTGGTCAATAATATGGATTGCATATAATAAAAAGGACCTTAGATCATGTTAATACAAGGATCAGAAAGCAGTAACTTCAATTAAAACCACCCAATTATTTAGCAAACTTTCAGATACAGCAAATAAATTAATCTGTTTTAAATGAAAGTGCTCAGATAAGTAGCTTTTTGACCTATGAGCAAGTTTCACTAGCAGCAATCACAGCAAAGCAAGAATCTGCTGAAGCAAGGCAAAGCCCCCAAATCAAACAAATGGTATTAGTAATCAAAAAGCATTTGCACAACATATTTCCTTGGTTAGTAGCAGGGGGTTCTGAGCAAACACCACCTACAGCTCCCCTCATACTTTGATATGTAGTGTATACGGGATGAACACACACATTCCTTTCACCCACACAAACAACCAGGGTATATACTGCTTTTAAAAACAGGGCATTTCATTTCTGTACTATCCTATGAAAAAAGCCAGTCGTTATACTATTAAGAATGCATGTCTTTCACTTAAAATCCTCTATCATCCACTTATGTTTAACTTGTACTGGGATTTAAGAATGTCTCTTTATTGAGACAAGTAATATGTCATCATTTTGTTCAGCTAACAGGCCTGACAGACCCTGTCTCCTTGAGTTAAGAACAGTAGATCTCTATTTCGTACATTGGTGGTAAAAGCTGGCAGAATAAATGAGAATTAGCCAATTGGTAGTAAAGGTTTTTAATCCCAAAGATCTAGATTTTCCTTCTACCTTTGCCTTAATAATTCTATCTGGCCAGATGATGGTATATTTTTTTTCAAGAAAAATGATCTCTATATATTGCAATAATTTATCTGAATGCCATTCTTATGTATTTTTAACAAATAACGTCGCTATTCACTTTATCTCTTATGTTTTTGATCCTTTTTACTACTTATCATCTTCTTTATTTGAAACAGATTTTTAACAGATAATCTTGATCGTTACAACAATATCTTGCTTGCATTTTATTCAAATAATTCTTAAAAACAGCTTAAAAAGCCGTTTGGAATAACATCAAGCTTGCCATCAATCAAACGAAAAAATTCCGCTGGCGGTTGTATAAACATCAGATCAAGTCTGATGTCTTCAAGGATTTCAGAGTGAACCATAAAAAACTCCATTAACTTCTGACAAAGAATGCAAATTAATCACAACATGGGGTGAAATGAAATTAAAGGCTCTTTTCTAATCAATGACAAGGCAGGATGAAATATTTGTTACTCTCTCTGCACTCAGACTGCCTGGGATGTTTGCACTTCCCTTGCAAAGCCCCAAATGTAAGGTGTGAGTACAGATTCACCCACAGTCGCTGTTTAGCCCTCCCCCCCCCCCCCCCCCAGAGCTATCTGCTTACAAGTCGTGGAGATTCACAAAACACACTAATCATCTGAATCTCAGGTGCATCCAATTTGTTATTCACACTCTCCCATGCCAGTGAAAAGCCTGGCGCAGACAGATGCACCAGGAACCCTAAATGACAGTTTTGGCCTCCGGAAGTACGATCACTACAACAAAATCTAGTACAGCCTCCAGGTGAAATGTCTGGAGCTCCATATGGAGCAGGGAAAATTAACAACAAGATGAAAATCACTGCAGCAGCGGGGAGTCGGAATTTTTGAAAAAAAAAATGAAATTTAAAGATGAAGAAAGAGAAGTAATAAATTAATGGGGTGTGAAAACATTCAAAGCTTTACAATACCAGGGGCACTATTTGCTCAGATTTTTTTCCTTTTTTTAACTTCAGGTCATTTTGATGTAATTTATTAACCAAGATCAGGAATTGTAGCTAAAAGAACAACAACATTTTTATACATACAAAAGTACTTTAAATACATTTGTATCTGTATTTTCTTCAATTTCCTGTGGCATCCTGCTTACCAAATCTCCAAAATGTCAGAGCTAGAACACCCTCCTGAGAAGTCTCCTTAATGGATTTACTATCGTCTCAATGCAGGGCACTACTGTAAAGTTTGAATGAAGGGTGACAATTTTTAGCAGGCAATCTTTTTCAGTTCTCCTCAATTATGGTGTCATTAAACAAATCATTGCCCACCATGATGTTTTTTAAGTCAACTGAATTTGGATCTACACGATTAGCTCTACACAGCTCCAGTCCTTGTCCAGACCTGCACATCTTTCCAGACTACTATTAATGCTAAAGCGTTCAAGAAATGGATATGCTACGTTTGTGAGATGTTTAAAAACACAATTTTTCATGATCCCGTTGCTTCACAGGCACCCAGAATTTAACGGCACTGGGGTCAGGGAGAGCTCTGGAGCCCTCTGGATCCTGCTGTGACTCTGCTAATCACATGGTAAGAAAAGCGAAAGGCCTCTAGGGAATGGTCTTGTCATCATTTACCACGGCATGGCCCCCGACGTGCAGCATTTCTCACCTACACACGAGGCCTCCTACGGTGGAGAAGGCAAATCAGGAAAAGGACTTGGAGGGGCTCAGCGGGAAGAAGAGTAGTATAAACAGCCAACCAAATTCGGAGTACACAGAGCCCACTCATTTGGTTTAGTTGTCTGTAAGTCCTACATCTATCTGACTATACCCATTCATCCCTGAGGCAAGGTGCCTCACCTCGCCAAGCCTCAGTCTGCTCCCCCGGAGGTTGGGAAGAACAGCCCCTGTAGGTGGGATGGACAGCCCGAGTCAGATAACAGGAAGTGACCTGGAGCTCGATGGCAGAAAAGAGTTACGTGAATCCACGACATCGTTGTTCTTCCTATTATAAGGTGTAGTAACATTAACACGCCTGAGCATTTAGAGTGGCTCCTAAACTTTTTTTTCTGTAGAGTCCTAAACTGCATGCCAATGAGGCTCTCCAACTTAAAGGCCTAAAGGAAACGAAACTAGAGAGTGCTTCCAAATAACAGATAAAAACTCAAGCACAAAACAATGAAGTCTATATAGAATAATTATCTCAACAAAAATCCAGTCCTTTAATTTTTATGTTGGTCCCAGGCCAGAGAGTCTCCCTAACGTCTTCCTGACACCCTTCCCTCATCTGCATCCCCACTGGAAACACACACGGTGTCACCGGCAGGAAGAGGCAATGCTAACGACACTGTCAGCAAGCAGCACTGAGGCCAGGTTGGTAGAAGTCTCAAAGCTGGACTCTCCTCTCTGCTTTCCTCTCTACTCATTTTACGCTCTGCTCCAGTTGTGGCTGGCAGTTGCCGAGCACATCCTTTCGCGACCTTTGGTTGACTATTAGAAATTCCATTGTGTGCTACAGCCCAACATCAGGGCCAGTGGGATGGCCCTCTGTACTTCTCCGAGTGGTTTCCTAATCCATAAGCCCATTACATCTGCATACTTGCTCTCATCAGATAGAAAAGACAAGTATCAGGATCCTCATCCTAGAGTTAGGAAAATGAAACCCCAAGGAGTCACAAAGCAAGAATTAAGGCCTGTGGTGACTACAGTTTGTGGTGGAGCTGGGTTCTAATTCTCATCTTTTGACTCCTGGTCCAGAGGTCTCTCCAACAGGGCCATCTTCTCAACTTGCCACTAGTGATGAGCTTGGATTTGATGCCCTGATCTGACTTTGAGTTCAGAGTAGTGATGTCCTGGTACCGTCTCTGGCCCTGACAGAAGGGATGCCAAACTATGTGATCACGAGGATATATGAAAGGTTTTCATGTGTTCAAGGACCAGATCAGTGGCCAACTATTAGGATGAAGCAGTTAGTCCTCGGCTTGGTAAACAGAACACTGCTTTGACTGGATGGCTGTTTATAAAGTAAGGAGTTTCCTATCCCCCGAGGTGTTCAAGCAGAGTGTGGATGTCTGCTTTCCAGAGATACGGTACAGAGGTTTGATTCGATGATGTCTGAGATCCCTCCCAATCCCGATGTCTGTGATTCACTCCTGCCTACTGCAACCCTGCTGCAATTCAACAGTGCACATATCAACCATTCTGTTTGCCCAATTTAAGGGGACACCATCTCACGGAGTGGCTGGGGGTTCAAATGAGATACTATGGGCCAAAGAGAAGGTGTTATCCATAATCCAGTGTCAGAATACTATGAAAATAAACATTGTTATCCACGTGCTTTGAGGGCAAAGGGAAGGGCAGGTATGGTGTGGCTACAGCACCCTTTCCCAGTCTGAAGTCTCCAGGGCCAAGCCTGTGAAATAGATGCCAACTCCACCTGACGTCATTGCTGATTCTAGCAATGAAGCACACCAACTTCTGATGAAAGACGTGGGAAACAGGCCTGATGGCATCAAAGCTGCTTCTATTATTTCAAAGGAAAGTCCCAATTCGGTGACAATATTCGATCACGATTCACGGAATACGGTTTTCCCTCTGACTCTGGCATAAAGGTTATTGCTAACAAGGGAGCCCAGCACATTAGAATTTTCCAGCTTCCACTTGACTGATCAAGTACACACACATATACTTAAACATTTCAAAAAAACAGAATTGCAAAGGTGTACAGCCTCTTCCCAAATCTGACCAGAGCATTCAAATGCTTCATTCGTTAAACGCAATAGCAATCTGTTTCTTACACTCATCACTTACCAAATCTCACTGGGTAATTACTCGACACATTAGGAATCTCAAGAACATAGCTATGTTCTCAATCTCTGGCACTTTTACGAGATGGCTCACAGGTTTTTCTACTAAGACTTCTCTGAGAGATATACTGTAACAGGGTCTCTTCATTTACAGAATTTTAGGGGATTGTATAAATTGGCCAAACAGTGAATTGTTTAAAAATTACCGACAGGATAAGAGGCTTACCAAGATAAATATTCTAATGAGCTATAAATCCTGAAAATGTGATTTTAATTTGATGGGCTACCTAGAGCTAAGCAGCAAGCCTGTATCCACTAAAATCTGACTAAATGCTAGCATGCATGCCAAGCGATTACATATTTTAGATTTCCTCTTTAAGGAAAAGATTATGTTTAAACAAAGAAGCCTGCAGATTTGAAAAGTGAGTCTAACACTCTTGAACCTAATAACTTAGGCGATGTCTCCCCCACTTATCTGAGGGCTTTAACAGTAAAAGAAAGAGGATACAAAAGAGACATTTCAGCAAGTGAAGGGTCTTTAAATGTCCACATGGGTACCAGGAGAATTCGCTTAAAACAGCTTATAAAGATGGCAGAGTGAATGAGCCCCATCCTATTATTCAATAACCATGTTTGTGATGCATCTGCATAATCTAACCATGCATAAATTAGTATGTGTAATACAACACTTATTTGCATAATAATAGCAAGTTAATAGATGCTTAAAGAGCAGAGACCAACACCACCTTTAAATCAGACATGCCTCCAGGCGCTTTGGCCTGTACAGACCAAGATGCCAGAAAAACAGTGAGCACCAACCAGAGGAAAACAGTCAAACCATTCATTTTTCATCCCTCTAGACATTTCACTTATTTCCCCCCACATACACGGGGGAATCATTTTCAAACCACAAAACACCTTTATAGTTTAAGTGCGAGCACCCTTCTAAATAAGAATCTTAAAGAAATTATAAAGATGATCATCAGTAACGGTAACATAACGGACAGTTTGCTTTCTTACAAGTGTGGACAGCAAGAGGCAAATTTTTTAAAAAACAGTATGTTCAGAATCACACCCACATAAAGCTGGGGGCCTATTTGCTTAGCAAAAATAATGATCCAGATCACATATTTCACCCTTCATCTCAACCTTTTAATTGAAATAATTTTAATTGGATCTAAAGGCTCAAACAGTATATCAAGAAAAGGCTGTGCCTCTCCTCTAACCTCAGTATGAGCACATGGCACTGGGCTAGGATAAGGAAAAACACCACCAATGTCACACAAAGGAAGAGCGCGATGATGCCTTTCAACCTTTAACAAAGAGGAGAAAAAAATCTGGTGTTTAAAAAAAATCAAAAATCAATAGAGACTTCTAAATGACTCCTTTAAGATATCACTTTTCAATTTAACAGGACAGATTTATTTGTATGTGGCTCAAATGTTCACAATTGCTCCCTGCACCTTCATACATAGGAATGAATGTCACAGTGGCAAACGGCAGTAATGAACAATCTTACCTGGGGATATGGAAACCTCCCAAGAGCAAGCTGGGAAAGGAAATAATATTTGTCTAGTTATAGATTTGCATGCAGGGCAGATCTCCTTAAGACAGACAAGCACTAAATTTCGAACTGTACCCAGCAAATATAAAAAGCTCACAACCTTGGATGCAGGAACTAAACTATTGCTGTAATTACCTTAAGAGTTGTATTTAGAATGGACGTTTTCAATGGGCAATGTTGCATCCCTGATAAAATATTCCAATTTTAACAACTAAACATTACCATTATGTGGTTTCTCTTAGGAATGTTCTCAGCTCTATGGGCATGATTCACATTCACATGTGTGCGACAACATTCCTTGAGACAGAGATGTAAAACTAGAGGAGACTGTTGGTTTCTCCTCTTGTAAGATGGAGACACCTTCTTGTTTCCCAGCCCTTAGTTGTGTAGAGTTTTTAGTCACAAGTACACACGCAGTGTTATAGGATATGGGGAATGGGCCACATGAAATAGAAATTTTTGCCATTATTTTCATCAATTTATTAGTTTTTTCATTCACTTTCTATCTACTGTTAGGAATAAAGAGCTACCATTAGTAGGAAAGGGCCGATTCAAGGCTGGGAATTCAACACTATAGGTCAAAGCCTGAAATTGGGGACACGAATCTTTAGAGAGCTTCCAATTTTGCTTGATTTGTAAATTGCCATGTGTTTCTAGGCCAGTCACTTAATTTTGGTCTTGGAATTCTCACCTGTAAAAACCAAATGATTCCACCAGGAACAGGGTTGACATAAAGTAATAAGATCAAATTTACCAAATACGCCATAACATATTTAAAGAAAATAGTAGCAAAACTTTGCAACTTCATAATGTGGCCCATTCTCAGGCCTGAAATCCTCTCTGTATATTTGTAACTACTTTCGAAGTGGAATCGCTGTATCAGGGAACTGTGAAGCTGGAATGAACCCATGACAGTATCAATCCATTTCACAGATTAGAACCCAAGAGCCCCACTGAAAAAGTTTCCACACAGTTAATGAGAAGCTAGGGCCTGACCCTAGGCTTGCAACTTAATCCAGGTTCTTTCTGGCATTTTATATTGCTCTTCTACATCTTGAGAAGTTGTGTATTTATTTAAAAAACACAGACACCACAGAAACATTTTTGAACTCTTTTGGAATTGTGTTTAGAATCATTTCAAGTAACAAAAGAACATCTACTTCATTTTGCTAGAATTGCATTTTATCTTGGACTTAAAATTCTGCTCCCTGCGCTTTTTGAAAATGTAAATTATTTGTTGACTAAAGTCTGAATGGCTTGTGGGTATTACCAAACCCCAAAGCCACTTCTGAAAAATAAATAAAAATAAATAAATAAGATACCCTTACTAAGGATAGACATGAAAATGCTGAAGTTAATTTTCAAAGATCTAAAACCAGTCTGAGCAAGAGCAATGTAACAGGAATAAACCATATGACTTAAAAGGTGACTACTTTGAAAAGGCCAACACTCATTTGGATGTATATTTTTATATGTGTATGTGCGTGTGTTTTGCAATGCCTAGGAAGTTTCATGACCTTATACTCATTTCTTAGAGCTCACGGATTTTCAAGATATAAAGTTATACTACCATTATTCACTTAGTAATATCATTAATCAAGAGATTAGTATAAAGTATGGACAGCAAAAACAACACAAGAAGGTATGATGGAAAGAGAGTGTGGATGTGAAACTCCCTTTCACAGTTTTGTGTGATTATGTTTATTGTCTATACACTGGTGTTTTCGGGGAGGCATCTGGATGGCTCAGTTGGTTAAGCGTCTGACTCAGCTCAGGTCCTGATCTCGCAGTTTGTGAGTCTGAGCCCCATGCTGGTCTCTGTGACAGCTCAGAACCTGGAACCTGCTTGGGATTCTTGTCTCCCTCTCTCTCTGCCCCTCCCGCCACTTGTGATCTGTCTTTCTCTCAAAAATATAAATAAACATTAAAAAAATGAACTTTTTTTAAGTTTATTTTTTAATTTATTTTGAGAGAGAGAGAGAGAGAAGCAGGGAGGTGCAGAGAGAGAGGGGGAGGCAGAATCCCAAGCAGCTCCATGCTGCCAGCACTGAGCCCAATGCGGGGCTTAAATTCACAAACCGTGAGATTATGACCTGAGCTGAAGTCAAGGGTCAGACGCTTAACCAACCGAGGCACCCACGGGCCCCACTATATACTGTTTTTAACTGGGAAGGGAAGAGACTACGTTTTCCACTCCCCCCTACACCAATCTTACCCAATACAGGCCATGCATGTGCCTGGCCAAGGAGAGTACGCACAATGATCTTGGAGGAGTCACTATGGTCTACTGCAGCAGAGATGGTAGGCCAGGCGTTTGTACCATTCTGTATTGACCTGACAGGCAGTGACCGCTCATAAAAAGCTGTCACCTATCATCGCACTCATCTGTGGATTACAAGGTTTGCATGTCCTTCCATTTGGAATTAGAAAACTACTAAGAGGAGGAGCTCTCATCTAAAAAAGCTAACAATAAGTAGTAGACAACATTTAGAATATTTTATCTCAAGTCTTTCTACAGGCACCGTGCCACTCACTCGGGTATATGTCCAACATGTCACTGAGGACTATGGAAGAACTCTGTCCACATGGCTTACTGGCAGAAGAACTTGCCCACTACACACGTGGTTAAAATCTAAATTAGCTGGCTGGTACCAACACTGGACAGTGCCTCTTGTGGTTGAAAGAACTAATAAGCAATGAGAAATGAAACGCTTAAAAAAAGTGGCATAAAATGAAAAATATGAATTCTTTCCACTTCAACACAAAACTTCAAATTCTCAAATCATTATTGTTCTATGGAGAGGCCAGGTCACGGTCAACTTGGGACCGTGCACTCATCTACTTGGTGGCCTCTGTCATGACTGGTACAATGTAATGAGGATGGCTGATAGCATTCATTTACCCTATAAGATACCACCATGCAAGAGAACAGAGAGAAAATTCAGAGCACGCTGGTCAGCTGGGAGCCCCTGGGTACCAGTCTGCTTGGAAACAGGTGGCAGTGCTTGAACTGGGGAACTCATCATTCTTGGGACTGGCTTTGCCTTGTGGGTACTTTCCTGACACCCTACAAAATCTCAGTCCTGTCAACTACATTCCTGGGAGAACTGCATCTAAGATATCTTGTAGCTCTGACCTCTTTGGAGCCAGAAGACTGAGAAAGATTCCTTGCCCTTGACCAGAGCAGAACGATCGTGTCCTCTCTTGCCTACTGTCACTCCTGGGCTGCTCCAGCAGCGGGCCCAGGATTCCAATTCTGCACCAGTGAAAACTGGCAGTGGCACTACTAGGCTGGTGCCAAAAGCAGTCATTTTAAGGCCCCGGGAGAGGCAGCTGCCCTCCATGTATGTCCCTGTCCTTCTAGGTTTAATGCAACTGCAGTGCTTTTGCTCCACACTATTTGTCTTGTGGCAAAATAGAAGGAAATATATAGCCAGGCCTAGAACCCTTTTATCAAGTTCAATTAGGAGAAGGTAAAAAAGGAAAAGGGCTGTTAGCAGATATGGCTGCATGAAGAACAGGTTCTTCATGAGGCTGTCAAAAGTCAAAATAAACATTGAAGCCTTATGGGGAAGAGGGAACACATATGCTATGAGTGAATGTTTCAGAGACAGACGGACCTGGGGCCATTCTATATCTTTTACCCCTACCGGTCTATTAATCTACTTGCATTTCCCCAGTTTTTATTGTCAAGGTATTATAAATTAGGAAACTTACAAAAGAGAGTATGTAATCTTCTCTGAAATGGCCTGCAGATATGTCACTGTACTAAATGTGTTTCAGATTTAATGAAGCTTTAATGTCCTTTTTAATTTTGCCTGTTTCTGTATCACCAGGGGTCGGGCAAGGCAATCAGCACTCAAGAGGGTGGTTTGGTTTAAAACTAGGAAAAAACTCATTTGCTTATGAGTTGCACTGTATTTTCTTAATTAAATTTACTGAGTAAAATGGTTTAAGTTCAGCCAACCAATGACCTTTGTATGTAGATTTAGATTTATAAATAGGTTAACAGTTAAAGGAAAGGAAAAAAAAAAAAAGAATCACAACAAAGCAAACAGATTAGGACTAAGCCAATAGAAATCTTTGCTCTCTTCATCATCTTTACAAAAGCAGCATTTAAATATAGGCAGCTTAAGTCCAGTTTAAAAAAAAAGCATATTGAAAAATGTGGATGCACTTAAGCGCCAGCAATTCATCAAATGACTCTCACATCCTTTTCATTCCCAGGAGGGGAGCGCCTTGTATTGTAAAAGATTTGGAAAAGCTTTATTTATTTTTGGAGGGTGGAGGTAGAGATGGGGGAGGGACAGGATTCTATTTAATGTTAAATTAAAAAAGTGCATTTTAATTCCAAATACTTAAGATTCAGCAAACTGCTAAATACTCTGTTCGTTGTGGGAAATGCACTATATAAAAGGTAGAAAAAGAATGCTCTGAAAACACCTACCATTGGGAATACATTTAAATATCAGCAAACCACTAACACTTCGCTGTAAAACTAAAACCTCCTTAGTGTCATCTTATTGATCTTTGATATGTCCAATCAAAATCTATGGAATACTCACTCGAGTTAGCAGCATTTTAATATGTTGGATTTTATAATTTAAACAACAAATATGTAGGTGTGATCATAACGACTGCCAAATTGCAGAGCAACTGCATGATAGAAACATCTGTATTTTAACAAAAAGGTAGAAGATACTTATTTACAAAGCAACAAAAATGGCTTCTGTTGATAACAAGAATAATTATGGCCATGGAGTCATAAACGATAGAGAGCAAAAATATATTGTGGCAAGAATGCAAGAGCAGGACACAAACTCAAAATGTTTTTGGTGAATCAAGTTTCTTACCTAGAATATCAACAATGTGGGATGGGTTTTAAATTTACACTTATACCGAAGAGCCCTGGAATTTTTTTTAATTCTTAATTTAGACGTATCCTATGTTTCTTGGCATAACGGCAAATTGAAAATAAGCATTTTCAATATAGCCAGTGATCTAGCTGAAGGAGGACTTTATAGACTGAAATGTTCTAAAATTTGTTCTTAATTACCTTGTGCACATTTTACACAATTAAATTTCCATCTAAGGATCTTGCATTTAGATTGTGCACTGCAGTTAAACCTTCATTTTATAGAAATGCAGCAGCTACTGTGGAACATTCAGACACAGGAAAACTTTAAAAAAATCAGACTTAACTACTGGATTACATAAAATTCCCTAGGTGAGATTTCATCCCAAGACCAATTTACACAGTCCTAGAGAGAGAGTTTAAATCATCTGAAACTATGCTGGGAAAGAACCATAATAAATATTAAATACCTCAAAATCTACCCTAAGATTTTACTT
This sequence comes from Lynx rufus, assembly GCF_022079265.1. NCBI lineage: Eukaryota > Metazoa > Chordata > Mammalia > Carnivora > Felidae > Lynx > Lynx rufus. The sequence continues at coordinate 9,048,034 of NW_025814827.1, forward strand.
TTCTTCCCATGTATCAATTTCACTATCCTCTTACTGAATGGTTTAGAAACAATCCAAAGGATATAACAGCAATTTACCAGTGTTAAAGTGCTTTGGAGGTTAAACTGACAACAAAGAACACAGAAACACAAAGCGTCTTGAAGTAGGGTTTCAATTAAATGTGGAGGATTTAGTAATGCAGGACTAAAAAAAAAAAAAAAAAAAAAAAAAAAGAGTTACAAATTAATTTAATCTTCTGCCTATAGTTTGCAGCTGCACTCCAAAGTGTCTAGGGCTTAAGAACAAAGCCTTGAAAGGCCTCAGAGTGAGGAAAGCTTCAATTTTTAATGTATAACGCCATTAGCTGATAACTTGTGGAATCTGCGACCCCTGCGGAGGGGCATAAGTGCGAGTAACAGAGACTGATGAAGTGACATATTTGTTCATGTCTCCAACTATGAGGAAGAGGGTTATTACTAACACCATCAGGCCCAACAGAAATATGCCCTAATAACCTTAGGGACCTTCCACGTTATCAGTTCTCACTACATCAAATATATTAAAATCAAAACCTAATTCACTTTAATTAAAGACAATTAGTTTGTTTTTCTATTAGTGTTTTAACTTGTGTGATATTATAATACACTGCAAATTAAAGATGGGATAACAAATGTAACGAAAGCACCAAATGGTGTGTACCTTCCCACCCCTGCTTGGGGGAAATACACGCTTATCACGGGGGTCTATTTTAAGGAAATTCAAGGACACCATCATTAAAAGTGGTGTAGAAACATGGCACTTTGAAATGAATATAGTGGGACTGTGCATATCTTTTCCCTATTCAATTTATACTTTTCACATAACACTTTCCTATAAACTCTAAGGATTTCCTTAACACAAACAGAATTATGGCCCAATGGAGGCACCAGAAGCTTAATTAATTTGCCCAAGGTCATACTGCAGGTTGGTGGCAAAGCTTGTTAAATCACTAAGAACTGTGGGCTCTACAGATGTTTTTGGCAACGGCAAAGGACCCTGTCTGCAAAGGCCTCAGAGACTTCTAGTGCGGTGGGTGAAGCACGACAAATAACTCATTACGGCTGTACAGAAGTGCCAAGTGCTCCTGAGAGCTCGCAAATAACATGTTTTCTTTGTGTAGAGAGAACCTAAATGTGAGGTTCCCATCAGGAGTGCTTCTTAACATGTGCCAGTATTTAAAAAAGAACTACTCATCCTCACTAGAGTCCACGGATAAAAAGTAAATTTATTTTAACTTAAGGAGGCCAAACGTGGTAACACAAAGAAATAAATCAAGCACTTCTCCATCATTCAGAAGGTCCTGCCTTCTATCCCACATATTACTAATAATAATGGAGAAAAGACAGCATTACAAATAAATGTTTCCAATAGAGTGTGGGCTTTTTTTTTTTTTTAATTAGAAATGGGCTTATTACAGTGGACACTTAAATGGGGAGAGGGCAACAGTAATTCACAAGTACAATATCCTAATGCTGTTCCATTAATTGCTTTATTTGTTTCACGGTTAAAAATGATTGCTTGCTGTAGCCTAACCATGAATGCTGAAAAGCATGATACATTGAGGTCTCAACCTGGGCAAACTGTACCTAAACTTACACTTTATTGCAGCTTAGTTCACAATCTTCACCTAATATAGGGGTATATCCCAGTGCAGCAGGAGGATAAATCATCCTGGAATATTACTCCGGCAAAGTTTAGCTGTGACTGGAGCATATGTGCTTTCGAGCCACTGAAGCAAAGGCCCATAAAATACACTAATTACTGGAAGTTATGGTCACTGAGTGATTGATAGCGCTCTGCAAGGCAACTTCCTCATTTTCAGCTCTTCTGACGGGCTCATCCGCCACATAGCAATTATTAATTCATGACCCACCCCTCGGGCACTAGTACCTTTACCTCTAATTCTCCTGCTACCAAACTACTGCTACAGCTGGACACTGTCTTTCTTCATTCTGATGGCCGGGTAAGGATGATAAAAAGTAGATTTCATGCTAAACGCTATTGTTTTGAATCTTTAAACGTTGTTCGGTCTTTCTCACCCTGCTGTCCCAACACATAAATTCTCCTTCCTCTCCCATAATGCTAGCTCACTTGCCTCATTTTCCTTTGGTCTGTGTGTGTGTGTGTGTGTGTGTGTGTGTGTATCAATCTATCTGTCTATACTACTTTACACCAAAAACTCCGATGGAATTATTTTTTGTGTGAATACTATGGTTTAGATGCAATATATAATTTCACCAGGCCATAGTAAATATGAGGCGGCCGATTAAAAAAAAAGGAAAACAACCCCTCCTCTCTTTAAGGAGACCCACTTTTGTAGCTTTGAAAGACACTGTCGCAAGTTGATTTCCATCAGTACCTTTACTCAGAGCGATGCTAATGAAAATATCTGGATACATAACTAAATCTCTAAAAGTCACTGAGAAACAACTCGCAAAGGTCTCTTTTGTTGGTGTTCTGTGCACTGAAAGGAAATTCAGTGAGAAACTCTGAATTAAGAAGAGATAAAGCTCAGTCATGGTGGATGAAAGCAAACAATTTATTTTTCTAATAGAAAAAAAAAATGAATGCTTTTCAAATGTTTGCACAACTCCAACTCAAAATGCAATACTGGGGGTAGTTGTCCTGCCTGGATTCTGAGATGGCGCAACAACAGATGAACAGATGGAATTCTAAGTTACTCATCCTAAGTTACTTCTGGGCTTGGTTCAAATTATTCCTCCGCTCCTGCAAGGAGTTACTCCCAGAAGACAACTTTGAAGACAAAATTCCCATCACTCCCTGTCCATACCATTTACTGGGCAGCCGAGCACATCCTCTACCTGCTGACATTTCCTACTGCTCTACATCTTCCTGTGTTTCTAATGCCTGGAAAGTTTTAAGTTTTGTTTAAGGGCAAACTTGAAGTCGTGTACGTTTATATGTTCTCCATGATGCCAGAAGTGGTATTTTGCAGTAGGTTGACAATAAGCGTTTGTTGATTATGATAAACCCCTGATGGTGATGTCTTCTAGAGCCTAGCCGACCTGGAAGTGCTTGGATTAGTTGTTTCTACGCTACAATTCTTTAATGAACATAGTATACAAGCTCTTTAGTATTATGGGCTGATAGTCTTAACTGACAAGGCCCTCTTACACATCACTGCTTAGAATAATCACTATCACGTATTTAAGCATTATGATTAATTTAAATGGCTTATTTCTTATTAAAGACTTAAGGGTTGAAAGAAGGGAAAAAGATTAGAGTTAACTGCCCCCTAATCCATCTCATATACTTAATTCAATAACCATTTTAATCTTCACAGTGAGAATTAAGAAATGACACCTTTTCAACACGGTTGTAAAATGCTGACCTGTTGTCCTCTAATAGTACACAACTTCAATCATAATAGCCCCTAGAGAACTAGCTCTGGGTTTGGTGGGGGTGGGGGTAGGGTCCTCCATTTCTAAACTGCTCACTGGAGTCTTGCAGCTGTGACTACCGGAGAAAACGTCAGTGCTGGGGTACAGTCTACAAAGTTCAACCAACTCTACACTTCTGTTTCTAGATGTTTCAAAGTCAAGGGAGTCATAATCACGTAGTATTTCCTAGTGTTTATATGCTGCTCCTGAGAGAGAGAGATGGAGTGGCCACTTCCACTGAGGTGCCACGCAGGCAGGTGCAGTCATCTTGGACCTTCCATTCTTAACCACCATCTGGCTGCATCCTTACCAGAGGCCCCTGAGGGTACCACGTGGAATGGCAGAGCCCTAAGATTCCTGACCCACAGAATCCTCAGTAAATAAATGGTTGTTATGTTAGGCCACTAATTCAGGGTACTTTATGAAGAGTAAGAGATAAATGAGATGCTTTCCTTGACACTGACGGCAGCCTTCCCTCTTGTCTTCCCAGTCCCATGCACTTCCATCGCACTTCTATTTGTCTTTCTACCTACTGGTCAAGGAGCTCCTGAGGGCAAAGTTTGGGTCCTTTACTGCCAACACAGAAGAGCGTGACATAAATATTTACTGATTAGATGGCATTCTCACCTGTCCGCTTCCCATTAGAGCAGACATATTGGAGATGAGGTTAGTTTTTGTATTTCTTTAAAAATATAAACTAGGCTGTGGTTTCTGAAAAAGAATGGTAAATGTACACCTTAAAATATGGTAACACTGAACCGGCTACGGGGACAATGTAGGTAGTAGGCCTGTGTCAAGCAGTCTTGACTGACGAGCAGAATCCCAATAAACCAGCCTTTTCCTTTATCTAATTTCCTGCTCATTTACATGTACCATTTCTTTATCTCTTCTTTTCCCAGACTACTTCATCTACTTAATCTCTACAGTATAATGAACGAAGCAGAGTTGGGACCCCTGACTGCTGCTGCCTGGTCCAGTCACTTAACCTTTCTAAAGAAGTCTAATTTCTCTGGATCTCAGCTTCCTTACTTGCAAAACGGGAGCTTTGATGCTTATACGGTGGAACAATCTTGGGTGCCTCAAATTACTGATTTTTTCAGTCATTTCCCATCACACTATGGAGGAGCTTAAATGCGGTGATGAATATCAAGTGGCTTTGTTAAGTGTTAGGTACATGTACAGGGTGGTTATGTCATCACTGTTCTTGCAAGAATGACACTGAGCAAGATGTCAACAGCAGAAAAAAAAGAGGACAGAGCGCTAGACTTGGCATCAGAAGTCCTCAATTCCAGTCCTCTTCTGCATAAGGCTGACTGTGTGCTGTCACGGAGGGCATGCTCCCTCCTTCCTCTGGGCCCCAGGGTTCTTCACTGGTCAGAGGAGGGATCTGATTTAACAAGTTCTATAGACACTCTTCTAGTTAAAAAAAATTCTCATCTCTAAGTGTAAGGTAAGGTATGTAAAATAATTGTCTAAATAAATGTTATAAAAAATGTTAAAGTTACTATTAGCCAATTCAGAACCAAAGTATGTGATATGGTCTGCAGGATCTTCAAGAGGATTTTTTTTTTTAAAGTTTATTTATTTATATTGAGAGAGACAGAGAGCGCGAGCAGGGGCAGGGAGAGAGGGAGAATCCCAAGCAGACTCCATTCAATCAGTGCACAGAGCCCGACGTGGGGCCTTGAACTCACAAAACCATGAAATCATGACCTGAGCTAAAATCAAGAGTCATATGCTTAACCCACTGAGCCACCCAGGCGCCCCTTCAAGAGGATTTTTTTTTTTTAACTGAGTTGAATCCTCAGCAGCTTTTTTTTTTTTTAAAGTTTATTTATTTTTGAGACAGAGAGAGACAGAGCATGAACGGGGGGAGGGGCAGAGAGAGAGGGAGACACAGAATCAGAAGCAGGCTCCAGGCTCTGAGCCATCAGCCCAGAGCCCAACGCGGGGCTTGAACTCACGGACCGCGAGATCGTGACATGAGCTGAAGTTGGACGTTTAACTGACTGAGCCACCCAGGCGCCCCTCGAGGATTTTTTTTTTAATTTTTTTTTTCAACGTTTTTTATTTATTTTTGGGACAGAGAGAGACAGAGCATGAACGGGGGAGGGGCAGAGAGAGAGGGAGACACAGAATCGGAAACAGGCTCCAAGCCATCAGCCCAGAGCCCGACGCGGGGCTCGAACTCACAGACCGCGAGATCGTGACCTGGCTGAAGTCGGACGCTTAACCGACTGCGCCACCCAAGCGCCCCTCAAGAGGATTTTTAAAGCTAATTCCAGGTCACTGGATTTGAGTATTGACAGAATTCTAGGATCAGTGGTTCTGACCACTGGACATCTCAAGGGAGTGGCAGTGGTTCCCCCAAATTATCACTCAAAGAATTTAGAGTTGACAGATGTCACTAGAAGGCTGGCCCTTATCTTTTAGCTCTCAACTCAAAAGTAACCCCACACCACTCAGTTACTCGTATCATAGAATGCTGTTTGTTTCTGTCTAATGACTTGCTATTGTCAAGCATCTTCTTTAAAATGTAGGTTCCATGAAAGCAGGGATTTTGTCAGTTTCATTCGTAGCAATGTTCCCAATGACTACCACAGTGCCTGTCACATGTTAGACACTCACTAAAAAATTTCGGAGTGACTAATGAATGATTGCATCTTATCTAACCTTATCCCAGCTTCTTCCACAAAGCATTTCTTCTCAACAAACAAACAAACAAACAAAAACAACCTGAGACATGTGGTCACTCAGTCACTATGGAAATGCCGGCATTTTTATCCCTAAAGGGGATTCCACTGTGGAGTAGGAAGGATGTAGGGATATCTATCCATTAGAACTTTCTTCTTTATATTGAATAGAAAACGATGGGATTTTTTTTTCCAGTTTTGTTTGTTTGCTTGTTATGTTAACTTCAGAAAGTTTGGCCTGCCAGTCATTGAGTGGCAGTATCTCTTCTCTATGACAATCCTTCAAACATCTGAATATGGGTTGTCAAATGCTTGCTTTGTCTTCCCTTTCCTTCTTTATTCTTCACATGAAGACTTTGTGGATTTAATGTTTTCTTAAAAGTCCAAATTGTGGGCGGTTTTGTGCATACAAACGCCCACAATTTGGACATGTGCTATTGGAAAAATTTTAAAATCAGTCTGAAATCCATCAAAATAATAAAATGCTTAGCTGCGACTGCCAGCACCTGTTCCATCTTGTTTTGTCAATCTCATGGTTGTTCAGATGGCTCTGAGCACAAAGCAAGCCCAACAATGCCTCTTTCAGTGGGAGACACTCACTTTGTCTGCCAGTTGCACATTCACTACGATCACTGACAACCTTGGAAAATGCACATTTAGGCATGGTAATCTGAGACAGCTGGATCCCTTCACAAACCTTGCAAAGGACTGAACTAGTCAATCCATCATCTCCCAAAGGTCATTTTAACAGCTCCTTTTTGCAATGGGTTACACAAAGTTTTAGATTAAAAAATGACAAGGGAAAAAAAAATTAAAACAAAGTTAAAACAGAATTACAGAAAGTGGAGTAAGAGCAGGCGAATGAGTGAGAGAAACTGTTACATGCTCTTTTTCTCAACATTCTTGAATGGAAGGGAAGGAGGCCCATGACAAGGACTCCCCACCGCACTCCTGCCCACTTTCCTATACAACCTTCCAATCATACACTGAAATTTCCTTGGTGTTTGGACCCTTCACTTTGATCCCTTTGGCTTCTGATGATTTTCAGCAGAAGCTTCTGATCAACAGGTAAGATGTTTCACTAGATGGAGCAGCAGACCAAACATACAATAAGATTCAACTTTCACTCATGTTCTTGATGATAATTATAAAAACAGTGAGGAGAAAATATCCGTACTTAAGTGGAGCACACTGAATGCCAAGTTTTATGGTCTCAAGGAGCTGACAGCAGCTGCTCATAGGGTACCGAGCGCTATCCGTCACCTCTCAGACCAAGTTCATAATCACCAAGGGCCAGAAAAGCAAACAAAGCCGCAGCTGTAGACCACTAGAGACAGCTGTGTCTCTGGGTGTTTTTATGTAGGGGTGGGAGTTGGGGGTAGGGATAGGTTCTTCTGTATATTTAGGGGCAAGAACCAAGTCTAGATAATGCTCCATAATTCTTGTCACTTGGCAAAAACACCCAATATATAGACGAGATTGCTATTTCAAACAGAAGCCTACTCTCACAGTAACTTTATGGGGTTGTTATTATTAAATGAAAGTGTTTATAAGGGAGTCTAGAAAATTCAGAGCACCTGCTTTCAAAAAATGTGTTTACTATGATTGTTTATCGTCTGCCTCCCTCATTGTGTTGGAGGTTCAACAAGCAAAGGGAACGTGCCTATTTAGTGTATCCTCAGCACTTAGTAAAGTGTTTGGAACATAAAAGATGCTCAGTAAATATTTGAGGAATGAATGAATTTTAAAGTTATCTTCACTTTACAGATAAGAGAGTGACACTTGGAGTGGCACACGACTTGGCCAAAATCACACTGTTTGCAAGGGGTGGTGCCAACATATCTGGTTAATCCAAAGTCGGAACATTTTAAGACTTCAAGAATTAGGATGACAGCCCTTGAATCTGAAAATCTTATCACAGAAGGAAAATTGCCCACTTTTCATCAAATTTCTCCAGAGGCTCTGTCAAGGGTACTGGGCTGGGTGATCCATGCCGCTTTTTTAATACTTTTATTTTCATTTCACACAGCTTTATGTGCTTGCTTGTAAATGCTGATTACACTTCGTTTTCTTGGTATCTTATGAGTCTTATCTAGCACCCATTAAAAATATACATATAAAGGCAAAAATTTTTTTAATGAGATGTGTTCACAGGTTTTAACATTTCCATAAGACAAGGTGGTTCCATCCAACTATATTTACTTTTTATGCTAAAATTTCCTTGGGAAAAATTCTATCGTAGATGTCTACAGAAAATTCAAAAATGTTACCATTCCTCAGTAAAAAGTCCCTTCCTCTAGGCAAAAGCATTGATAGATGTCCTTCAGGAAAAAAGTTAGGTTTTGTTTTTTGCTATAGGTATAATAAAAAGGAAGGCAATCTCAAACAACATGTAAATATTTCTCTCATGCTATAAAATTAAAATGAAAACATGTGCTTTGGTGCTTTCTTCTCCTCTATTTCCTCTATTCTTTCTTCCTGAAACTTGTTTTTTACATTAGACTTCCTGACCTAGTTCTCTAATTTTCAATATCTGTTTGTTGTCATTGTTCTCAGAAAGTTCCTTTGTTACAGCAGCCTGTTCTTGTTTCCTGAATGTAACATTTTCTCTTTTCCCTCTGACAATACTAGAGGAGTTCATCTGAATTTTTCTTCACCTCACAGTTTCCAAGGCCCTCCAAGTTGTTTTCCAGTTATTTTAGGTCTCTGCCTTAAAGGCCTTCCTCACATGTCTTGCCAAGAGTAAGGCACTGAAAATCTGGCTGGAAACACTGTGCTCATTGGTGGAGCTTGCAGAATGATGTAAAGTGACATAACATGAACCCCCAATGTCTGGATCTTTAAGATTTCTTGGTCTGATTTCCTTTGAGAAAGTCTCTTCTGCCTGGAAGAGGAAGACACTTTGGCTGCTGGTGTCCTAGGAACAGGCTGGGAGGTCTCAACATTCACCATTCACTTAATGCCCCTGTACTTCAGTAGTGGGATGCACTCTTCTACAGTGCTAGGTGTCACTTATTTTACTCTTTCCAAAAAAGACTTCTACCCAGTCTTGTGTTGAGGGTGGGGAGTGGTGACTGTCCACACATGCTGAGTTAGGGGAAGAATCTGTGGGTCAAATGGCTTAAGTGCTTCTCAAACAGACTTTAAAATCATCCTCTTCTCTCTGGTCCCACTTTCATGCCTAGTTCCAGATAACTGGTACCACCAATTCTTGGGCCTTTGGGGTGTTCCACAGGAATCAGAGTCTTTATCACTTTCTTTTTTAAAAAAAGTTTTTTAATGTTATTTATTTTGGGGAGGCAGAGAGAGAGAGAGAGAGAGAGAGAGAGCGAGCGAGCATGCACAAATGGGTGAGGGTCAGAGAGACAGAGAAGTAGACACAGGATCCAAAGCGGGCTTCAGGTTCTGAACTGTCAGCACAGAGGCCGATGCAGGGCTCAAACCCACAAACTGTGAGATCATGACCTGAGCCAAAGCTGGACGCTCAACTGACTGAGCCACCCAGGCGCCCCTGTCACTTTCTTTACAGCTAGCTTAGGATTTCAGCATTCTCGGCTCTGCAGGTTGTTTGCCACTGTTCATCTGCTCTCCACATCCCGAAGTTGGTTGCTATAGTCTCCTTCCCTTTTTGTCTTCATGTAGTATGCCTTTTAAAAAAATTCCTTTACGGTTATTTTTAGTGGAGTCTGAGGTGCAAGGGGAAGCTACGGCAAGTGTTCCATGCTTTAATCAAATCAGTAGCTTTTTTGAACAGAAATATAAACATTTCAAGAAGTAATTCCTTTTAAAAAGAGGAGATAATGGCTTAATGTTCTCATTGTGACCTTTGTCCAGGAGCTCTGAAGTAAAGCTTCCATCTAAAGATGAAGAAGCTGAGGCCCAGAGATTAAATGACTTATCCAAGGATCTACGGTTTAGACTGCTAGAGGTGAAATCTGATCTAGGTCTATACTCCAGCAAACAGAAAACCGTTCTCCACGTGCAAAACATTTGTGATCTCTTCAGCCAACATTTATGTGTGCTTATGTTAAAGGCTCCATCCAACTTCTGCTTCAGAGCTGTGACAAAAGTATGAAAAAACTGAGCCAAAAGATTTCCTGAGCACCCACTGAGGGGCAGTGGAATTGCGCTAGGGAGTGTAGGTGGTGTTGAGAGTATCAGACTTGACTCCTATCATAAAGAAGTCTGACATGCCTATAAATTATTATGGTACAAAGTGGAAAAGGTAGATGACACGAGGGAGATGAAGATGAAGGTCAGAAGAAGATGCTACTTTTAGTCAGAGAGATCAGAGCAGGTGTCACGAAGGATGGGTATCTGACCTGTATCTTGGGGAGATGAAGGAAAATGATACGCCACATAGAGTGAAGGGCAGAGTGTTCCACGGATTTGCTTTTAACCTGGAACGGTGATTCTAAAACTCACAAGAAAAACTCTCTTGGCCAAAACAACAGAACTCATAAAAATCTTCAGAAGATGGCGTTACCGTCATGACAATGACCTTGTGTGGCTCCCTGAATATGTTCTTCGCCTTTCTAGAAACGTTTCTCTAAGCCATGGACCTTGCTTCCATCATTTAACACATCATTCAAACCACTTCAATAAAACAGGGATCACGCTGAAGAGGGGTCTCAGAGGACTAGATGACACTCCAATTAACCAAGCACATCGAGCCAGATTGTTCTATGCCTCAGACTCAAGAGACTGGCGGAGAGAAGAGGCAGACAAAGGCAGAAAAAAGCGAGGACCCAAGTGAAAAGAGCAAAATGCATGTGTTAAAGATGGGCTTTCAGTCTGACTCCTGCAGAAAAGCCTGTCAGAAGATTATTCACCACCAACCTTAATAAGGTTTATAATAACCCGCCGGCTAGAATCACAAACCAGAACATGTACTTGTAGAGCATACTCAGTGAGAATAAGGGCAGTATAGGACTGGCCCGGTGCTTTTAAAATGTGTATGCGTTATTCTGGGTACTGCAAAATCAAGGCTGGAAGAAGGTGTGTGTTGACTTATATTTTGACCCAAGAAGGGCCAACTTAAAAATACAGCTTTTGCAAACATGTTGTGATTTAAATGACACAACAATATGAGTGGAATGAGTAATTAGCGAAAAAAAAATAGAGGGGCTTCTCTTCTTGAGCCAGTCTGTGGGAAGAGAGATAGGTACTGAGCTGCTTGTGAAATTAAGACATTGTGCCCCAGGGCACCTGGGTGGCTGAGTCGGTTGAGCGACCAACTTCGGCTCAGGTCATGATCTCACAGTTCATGAGTTCGAGCCTCATGTTGGGCTCTGTGCTGACAGCTCAGAGCCTGGAGCCTGCTTCAGATTCTGTGTCTCCCTCTCTCTCTGCCCCTCCCTCGCTCACTTGCACACTCTATCAAAAATAAATAAAAACATATATTAAAAAATTGGCTCTTATTATGTACCAATTGTCATTTTAAAGTTTAGCTCTGAAGTTTTTTTTTTTTATATGAAGTTTATTGACAAATTGGTTTCCATACAACACCCAGTGCTCATCCCAAAAGGTGCCCTCCTCAATACCCATCACCCACCCGCCCCTCCCTCCCACCCCCCATCAACCCTCAGTTTGTTCTCAGTTTTTAACAGTCTCTTATGCTTTGGCTCTCTCCCACTCTAACGTCCTTTTTTTTTTTTTTTTTTTTTTTCTTCCCCTCCCCCATGGGTTCCTGTTAAGTTTCTCAGGATCCACATAAGAGTGAAACCATATGGTATCTGTCTTTCTCTGTATGGCTTATTTCACTTAGCATCACACTCTCCAGTTCCATCCACGTTGCTACAAAAGGCCATATTTCATTTTTTCTCATTGCCACGTAGTATTCCATTGTGTATATATACCACAATTTCTTTATCCATTCATCAGTTGATGGACATTTAGGCTCTTTCCATAATTTGGCTATTGTTGAGAGTGCTGCTATGAACATTGGGGTACAAGTGCCCCTATGCATCAGTACTCCTGTATCCCTTGGATAAATTCCTAGCAGTGCTATTGCTGGGTCATAGGGTAGGTCTATTTTTAATTTTCTGAGGAACCTCCACACTGCTTTCCAGAGCGGCTGCACCAATTTGCATTCCCACCAACAGTGCAGGAGGGTTCCCGTTTCTCCACATCCTCTCCAGCATCTATAGTCTCCTGATTTGTTCATTTTGGCCACTCTGACTGGCGTGAGGTGATACCTGAGTGTGGTTTTGATTTGTATTTCCCTGATAAGGAGCGACTTAGCTCTGAAGTTTGAATGGCAACTACTAGGGTGAAGAGTCCTAAAAATCACCACCTAGTTGACTGGATCAGTGTGAGCTTTCTAGAAGAGTCAAACAAATATGCTGGGGAGCAGGATTAATCCTCCTAGTTTGTTCTAGCTCAGGAATTTTATGCCTTTGTTGGTGGCATAAAATTCTTTTTTTTTTTTTTTGTTCTTTTTCTTTTTATTCATACTTTTTTTTTTATTCTTACTTCTTACTTTTATTCTTACTTCTTTTTTTCTTTTTTTTTTTCTTTTGCATTTTCACACTGATTTCTGTCATGGAGGTACAAGGAAGAAGTGCAATTCTACATGGATTCTTTCTCCCACGACAAAGTCAGCCCATACAAACCCCTCATATGGCAGTGACCTTTATTTGGCTTCATAACTAATCCACATGAGGAGAACTACAACACATTCAGAGATCTGAGTTGAAAACCATAAGCAAAACACAGAGAAAGGGGCCAAATTCTTCTCATCTAGTGACACTGCCATGCTCTAGTGAAGCTGAATAATCTCCTTTTTTCCCCTCTTAAGGGTAATCTCCATGTTTATGTTGCTTCTGCCAACTCCAAATACTACATACAGCTGACAGAATCCTGGAAGAGACCCATTTTATCCCACAGGGATACTGAACTGAGAGGAGATGGGGCAGTTCTGTCCCTGGATAAAAGATAGTCTGATATTAAAGATTCTTTGCTTAAGGCACAAATGTACCTGTCTGTGACTTTTTTAATGGCACATTTTAGTGGCATGTAGCATCATCTTTTATGAACAAGTGTGCGAGAGGCCTTGTTATGACCCCCATGGGGAGTATGACAGCACATTAACAAGGGAAGGGCAGCATGGAGACGGCAAGCAAAGGTGAGCCTCGCTATTTTAGGAGTTTAAAACGATGAAGGCGCCTTCTGATTCCTGCCTCACCAAACCTCAGGGAGGGGTTGGGACTTTATGGAGTCTGGGGGAGGGGTGTACTAGTAGAGGTAGAAGGGATAGAAAACTCTAGTTTCCACGTAGTCTCTATTTGATTCTTGTGTGATTTCAGAACAATTCCCTTGCTCAGTTTCCTATATTTTGATCCCATGTTTCTTTACCACCAGTACTCTAGGGGAATAAAATGACTCAAAACACTTTGAGGAAGGTGTCCACACAAATAGGTAGTAGAACAGCTTAGATGAGACCTTGCATGTTCTGACACTAGACCTCTCCTGAGGGGCTCACAGAGATCCACCTTAGGATGTGCGGGGCCATGGGGAGAGGCTCTTCCCTCTTTTCCTTCTTTCTCCCAGGGGCAAACTCTCTTTGAGACCAATTCGGTTGGTTAAGCATCTTATTAAGCATCTGACTTTGGCCCAGGTCATTATCTCATGGTTTGTGAGTTTGAGCCCCGCATCAGGCTCTGTGCTGACAGCTAAGAGCCTGGAGCCTGCTTTGGATTCTGTGTCTCCCTCTCTCTCTGCCCCTTCCCTGCTCATTCATTTTTTCTCTCTCTCTCAAAAATAAATAAACATTAAAGAAAAAAAAAAAGACCAATCCAGCTCAACTGTAACTCCTTTGGAGAAACCCCGTCTCTCCCCCAGGCTTGGGGCTCAGAGTATCTTGGAAGCACCTTTACTGAAGGTGCTAGCACACTGTTTTGTTTTGTTTCGGGCTTTAGTGTTGGTCTTCTCTATCAGAAGTTTTGTGTGACCCAGTCTCTATGGCCTGGCACACGATAAGTGCTTAGATAGTCAGTATTGAATGAATGGACGTTTTTACTCTTCACAGCACACCCCTAGAAAGGAAGTCTTGTTTTTAAAAGTGAGGATAAACAGAAGAGAAGCAATTCTTTGAAGATGGTGACTCTAATTTGTTATTCAGAATTTTAAAATGCATGGAGATTCACACTTCTCTCTATGACTTTAAACAGGATTTGCCACATTTATCCCAAGCAGACTGTGGGTGAAAATAAAGAATCTTTACTTTGTGCTTTACTTCAAGTGCTTCTTGTGGACTAACCTCCACATCTTTTCAGGTAATAGTCTCATCACATCTGCCCTTAAGGAAAAAAAGAAGCTTGGGGTTCTCTTCATCACTGAATAACTCACAATTTCTCATCTACGGGCTCAAAACCTCCGACTCCCCTTCCCTATCACTTACTTTGTGTTACCTTGTACCCCAGATGAATTTGGTATAAGACACACACCAGGGGCCTTACTCTACTCTCTAGTGACTTACTGGTCTATCACTTGTGGTCAGTCACATGCTGTCACTTGCTTGTCTGGGAGGTTGTGAGCTCCTAGAAGGGCTACAATTACATAGTTCCCTCTGAAAGCATTTGGTTAAGCATCAAACACAAAGAGGTGTTCAACAACCTCTCTCGATGATCATAATCCCACTGCACTTGACATCCTGTACCTACATTACCTCCTCCTTCTGATTCAACATCTGGCTCTTCACCAACCATTTGAAAACACTGGGAGCATTAGGACGCCTAACCCTTCCTGTCCTCTGCTCCTCCCCACTTTGAGCCAACATATTCCTTCTGGCATTCAGGTGTCCCACACTCAATGTGACAATTTGTTACACAATCCCTATACCTTAATCCTCCTCAATCTTATAAATTCAATGAGTCTGTTTCCTTCAGTCATCTGGAGACCACTCAACAGTCTACCTCCAGGATAAATGAACATGATTGACAAAACACCAAATACAACAATGGCAAATTCCCTCCTTATACTATAAAGACCCTCTTTTTAAATCTTTGCATCCCTAGCACCTAGCAGAATATTGGCAGAGATATGTTTCAATATGCAACATAAATATGTTCTATGTATTGGGCATCTATCTATCAATCTATCTGCCTACCTACCTATCTTATCTCCGTGTTTCCATGCATGTCCCTCTACGGTCCGTGCTCCACAGAACACCCAATAATCTTTTGAAAATATAATTCAGTCATTTACTCTCAGAGGAAAATCTAAAGTTCTTACCATGGCCTACAAGGTAATATATGATCTAACCCTTGGCTACCTCTCTGAATGTATTTTTTCCCATTTTTCCCCTTGATAACTCCACTACAGTCACCTTGGTCCCTCTGCTTCCCTTGAACATGCCAAACACACTCCAGCTTAGTGCCCCTGTATTTGCTGTTGCCTGGTGGCTCCCTCCATTTACATCATCCAAGTCTCTGCTCAAAGGTACTTTATCAGAAAGGCTTGCTCCACTTTATTTTTCTCCATAGGACTTGCCACCACCTGACAATTTATATAGTTCATTATCCTGTTTTCTGTCCTCCTCATGCCGTACTCCATGAGAGTCAAGACTAGAGTGTCCTTTCATTACCATATCCCCATTGCCTATCTAACAGGCATAGCAAGAGCTCAATATATAAATGAAAAAATGAATGTGGAAGGAAAGAACAGCGAATATACGTGTTCTAAATCTTAAATCTATTAGCTATGTTCTCTCATGGTACTATGTGTCTCTGCACATTATATCATGCTCGGGTGTATCACCATCCAAGTCACTCAGCTCTAGAGTTGATGCAGAAAGTTAAAGAAAGACAACAGACCACTTAGAGTCATAGAATGTTAGCCCGGAAAGGGGCTGCGAGAGCATTATTTTACAGATGAAGAGACAGAAGCCTGGGGAGGGATAGCGGCTTGCACAGGACACCTAGAAACCAGCAGCAAAGGTGAAACTGCTCTCTCTTTCATTCCCAATCTAGGTTCTTATCTGCACACCACGTACTTCTCCAGTGTTCTACACTCTATCTGGTTGTTTGTTAAACGCATTTGATGGCAATGGTTTAAACATGCAAAGGCATGGGGCGCCTGAGTAGCTCAGTTGGTTAAGTGTCCAACTTCAGCTCAGTCTCACGGTCTGTGAGTTCCAGCCCCTTGTCAGGCTCTGTGCTGACAGCTCAGAGCCTGGAGCCTGCTTCAGATTCTCTGTCTCTCCCTCTCTCTGCCCCTCCCCCTGACACATTCTATCTCTCTCAAAAATAAATAAACTTAAAAAAAAAAATTTTAACATGCAAAGGGAATTTATATTAACAGTAAGGCCTGAGCTCCACAAATCAAAAGTACAAGTTTCTCTCAAAACAGGTTAACTGAACAAGCCCTTCAGGCTTCTGCTGGGAAACTCGGTTCTGGGCTTCTGTCCACCATTATTGCTAATTGCTCAGCTGATGCATACATACTGTATTTCCTCTTAGATTCTCTTTTGTGAAGAAGCAGAAGAATATAGTTTAACAAACACCGATTATTTTTCTTTTCTTTCTATAGTGCAGGTGAATTGAGTCTAAAGATACTTCCTTATAAATTCAACTGCATTCATGTATTACAAAAATCATAGAAAAAAGTATGTATTTGACCCCAAAAAAGGTGATAAAAATGTGACTGCAACTCTATCCATGATCTTATTTAAGGATAGTCCTTTCTACTTTTTAAAAAAAATCTTCCTTCCTCTGAATCAATGTAGGTGAGAAACAATTCCTGAAGTACTGGAGAGGATCCAGATTCTATCCTAGTGCAATTCACATTGAGCCAGATGTCTTTCTAATAGAAATTGTACATATTTCCTTATAAATCAATTGTCATTCTAAGAAACCTTAGCGCAGAGTTCTTGTGGGGTTACATGTAGCACACTAAGATAAAGTCCATTCTAAATACAGCTATAAAGAGTAAAGACATTAAAATTGTGCTAAATACATACCCCTCTCCTCCCCCAGATTGTATCATGCCCCATCCCCCAACATGTGAAATGACTATATTGGAGCAATGTGACTTTTTTTCTTTCTAAACAAACATATAGAATTTATACATCCAAATGAGTAGGACTGCACTCTTTAAAGTAATCACCGTTGGAAGTTACATATGCATTCCAACAAGGGTACCATTACCCAGAACTCTGGAATCTTTTATTATAATGCAGGCTCTAGTGTGCATAAGGATCACCAGGGAACATGTTAATAATGCAGATTCTTAAAGATTTGGATTTAATTAGTCTTAGATGGGAGTCTGGGAACCTGTATTTTTAAGAAGCTCTCCAGGTAAGTTTTGTACAGGTGATGTGTGAGAAACAGCACCTCCGAATAATCCATTCACAAGCCATTCAAGGATATCAAAATGAGGACTTTAGAGTTAAACTCTATGTGTACATACACATAACTAATGGAAATTGTACACATTTCTGTGTACAAAGAAGTTTATTTTTAGTTTTTTCAAAATCTTCATTCTTCTTGATAGAAAATATTAGGACAGTTACACACAGAAACATCTATTTGCAAACAACATACCTCCATGAAAGAGATTCCTAAACTCCAGACATCAGAATGGATTCCATACTGCTCCCCGGAAATTCTTTCAGGCTGTAAGATAACAGAAGGGAGCTTGTGAGTTGATGGAAGCTAGTCCAGGTTTGAAACACTAATATGGGTTTGGCTAAGGCAGGGTGCCATCAACATTTCATGACACTTTATGAAGAGCAAAACAATCTCATGTGTGTATATGTGTGTATATATGTATATGTATACTAGATAGGTAACACATAGAAATTACATAGGTAATACAGAATCTCACTGAATCCTCACAAAGTCCCTGTGAAGAAAACTTTATTACCTCTATTTTAGAGGTGAAGAAAATTAAGGCTCATATTGGTGAAGTCATTTAGGCAAAGTCCTCAGCTAGTAAATGAGCTGAGATCTGAACCCAGGGTCCTCTCCCTCCAAATTCAGTGGTCTCAGCTGTGAACTGAAAAACTACATAATATCATATAATGTTATCACTTATTTGCACTTTGAGAGATGGGTCTGTATCACTAGGGATATTTTTCTTTTTATTTTTTTAACTTCTTACTTGGAAATAATTTCAAACTTACAAGAAAGTTGAAAAACTACGACTAATAAAAAAATCCATATTTCCTTTAACCCAGATTCACCTACTGTTCAGCAATTTCATTCCAATTATCTGGGTTTCTTTTGATATGAACCAAGGAACAGTTTGAAAGGTCCATTTGGGACAACTCGTCCTCCATTTAAGACGTGTAGCAAATACCTGGTCCAGAAAGCCACTACATGTGCTCTCTATACTTCAAAAGGAGTAGTTTCATAGTGAAGTGGGTGCTGCCTGGTCTTCTACCCCTCTAGGATCTAGCATTCAGTAAGGTACTTCACAGAAATCTTTTGAATGAACACAGGAACACACACACAGAAGTCTCATGGAGGTAGAATGGTCAGTCAAGGTCAGAGCTGGTCGTGGCAGGGCTAGGATCATAACCCACACCTCCCGGCCCTCAGGGCACCAGTCTGTTGTTTGTACCATCCCCGGGGGTCTTGATGGTCACCAATGGCATCAGCCTTCAGGAGTTTTCACGGGAGCCCTGAAGAGTACCTGGGGCCACACTCAGCCTGGTCCACTGCAGATGGAGGAGGTGAGCACCCACCAGCCATCAGCAGGGGATATACCAGGGGGGTAAAAGATGTGAGCAAGGTGCTTTCAGGTGAGTTGGCACAGTCCTACATCTCAAGGAGTTGGCTTAGCTGGGACCCAGAACTTCACGACCTACTTTCTACTCATACCCAACAGGCTACCTCCATATACTTAACTGCCTTCTTCTGGGACCACCTGCCATAAAATTACATAAAGCCCTATCCTGAGGTAGCAGGTGGATTGTCTTATTTCCCTTCTTTTATTTATTTCTTTAATCTGTAAAACCCCTTTCCTACCAAGAACCATTCTTCCCAAGGGCCACGTGTCATGTGACCATTTCTCCCAGCTGATAATAGACGCACGCGGTCATCCCAATCCCCCAGTACTTTAACTTTCACATTCAAATCCCCCACACCATCATTTCTGATGTTCCTTGTTCAGACATGAATGAACCCATTATCCAGTTCCAGCTAGTTCAATAGGGACTAGGATGAAAGCAGCCAGTTAGTTACAGGAATTACCATCAC
The DNA here is from genome assembly GCF_022079265.1 of Lynx rufus. Lineage (NCBI taxonomy): Eukaryota > Metazoa > Chordata > Mammalia > Carnivora > Felidae > Lynx > Lynx rufus. Next base: position 9,067,348 of record NW_025814827.1, read on the forward strand.
TATCATCATCATCATCAACACTACCGCATGCATTTATTGAAGAATTTCCATATGCCTGGCATTGTGTGCTAATGCATGTCTCATTTCGGACTCATAAGGACCCATATTAGATTGGTACCATTATCATCCTCTTTTAACAGATGAGGAGAAGGAGGTACAGAGACGTTTAGTTTGCACTCACTACATACGGACAGTAATAGCTATCATTTGATGACCAGCTAGTATATTGCAGACACTGGGCTACTTTGCATTCTCTACGTTTTTTAACAATCTTGCAAAGATTATTACTGCCCTCATTTCACAGATGTAAAAACTGAGGCTTAGTAAAATTAAGTGGCTTGCTGAAGTCTAGAGCTGTGGATCAACATCAGGCGTATTGTTTAGGAACACAGCCAGGATTCAAACCCTGGTATGCCTGACTGCAAAATCAGGGTTCTTTCTACTGTGTCACACTGCCCCCAGAACCAGGAGTCAGAAGAGCCACACACTAATCTTGATCTGATCAGTATTTCTCAAAATATGGTCTTCAGACTAGCCATCAGAGAAGTGACTGCCTGAGGTGCATATTATAGATGAACCTCCTGAATCAGAATCTCTGGAAGTGGTTCAGGGGATCTACCTTCTAAAAAATAATTTCTTTGGATGATTCCTTGGTGTATACTTAGCTTCAGTCACTAAACATTTCCATGTTCCCTGCAGAGGCAATGACCTATCTTCCTCTTCTCTGCTTCATGAACATTTCTTTTATAGACCCCTGTCATGGGCCACCTTTCTTTGGTGACACATTCCCGTACTTCTCAGGAAGAATTACAAATTCTTGCCTCTGTCCTTCATGAAAATGTTGTTTGTATTTTTAATATTAATTGATTGCACGGTGTTATAATCATCCGATTACTAGCCTGTTTCTCCCAAGAGGCCAAGAGAGTGTCTTATTCATCTCATACCTAGTACCACGGCTGCCACGTAGCCAGTGCGTGGTCAAGGTATGCTGCCTTGAAGGAATGTAATACATGTTTAGTGCACATTTGGTTTTAAGCATGTGCCAATTATTAAGTCCCCTGAAGTGTTCTACTAATATAACTTCCCCAATATTACTGCTATTCATGCCCATGAAGAAACATCCAGCAAGCATGAAAATCCTAAAATCTTCTAGAACTCTTTATGTTATTTTATAAAAAAAAACAACAAACCTTTTTAATGTTTATTTTTGAGACAGAGAGAGACAGTGTGAGTGGAGGAGGAGCAGAGAGAGACACACACAGAAGCTGAAGCAGGCTCCAGGCTCTGAGTTGTCAGCACAGAGTTTGACGTGGGGCTTGAACTCAGGAGCCGTGAGATCATGACCCGAGACAAAGTTGGACACTCAATCGACTGAACCACTCAGCCGTCCCTCGAACTCTTAAAGAAATAACCAAATGTTGCCGTCCTGTCTGTGTCTTCTCTCCTTACTTTCTCCTTTTCTTCATCCCACTAGCTGACAGTTATCAAAATATAGCACTTCATTCAGCGTACAGAATAAGCAAACAAAAGTTGCGCCCACATACAAAATATTTTGACAGGACCAACGATAAGATTAAATACATTCATAACATTTGCCCACTTAACTTTTTTTTTTTTAAGCTTATTTTTATTTATTTGAGAGAGAGACAGAGAGCATGTGGGGGAGGGCGGAGAGGAAGACAGAATCCCAAGCAGGCTCCACACTGCCAGCACAGAGCCAGACACAGAAACTCACAAACCGTGAGATCGTGACCTGAGCAGAAACCAAGAGCCAGATGCTTAACCGACTGAGCCACCCAGGTGCCCCTGCCCATTGCACTTTCAAAACAAATGCAAACAGGAAGCTGAAAATAAAGCATACAAAAAAATTAAATTAAAAAAGAAAAAGAGAGGAAGTGATAATGGTCACAGATATCAGGTGGCAAATAGGAGAGCTCCTTAAGGAGTTCTCGCAATAAGCTAACAAAGCAAGATCACTGTTGTGGTGCTGTGCTCAAGCATGAATGCTTAGTGAGAGTTGGGAGCCAGCTCTACGGGTCTACCTGAAGAGCTGGTACAGTAGATACGGACTGGGAAATGCGCCCAGGCCCCTGAAACTGACACAGCACAAGATAAGCCCCAATACATTTTGAATTTATGGAGCCAGGACTTGATGGCCTGAGGCTGCACGATTCAAATCTGTTCTTATACTTGAAGCCAAGGTGGTCTGCCCTATTCTCTCCCCTCTAAAACAAAACAAAACCAACCACCAGGTACCACACTACTGACAGAAGATCTGTGATGGACATTTTGCAGTTAAAAATGGAAAGCTGGGTTACTTTCTGACATGGCAGCTGTCACCAGTGTGGAGAGCTAAATAATAGGAAAAACATGACTCCCTGTCTGAGGCACATCTGTACTGAGGTTTAAGTGTAGGAGGAAAAGTCCTGATCTATTCTTAACGAGAACAGTGGTGATGATATAAAAAGCAGATTTTATACAGGATCTGAAAGGGCAGTGGCTCCAAGCTGTACTCTCCACTCCTTCCAGCCACCCTCTGTGACTTGTTATTTACCCAGGACCCATATTTAGGTGACTCATTCTAGAACTATCTCTACACAATACCCCAGGACTTACTTGTCAAAATCAACAAGATATCAAGGTACATTCCTAATCTCTTCTGATAAAGAATTTCTGCTCAGGATTACACCACTCAGTAAATTAACAAAAGTATGCACAAATACTTTAGGTTAGTAAGCAATTGAAATACATATCACAAACAATAGGCATTTTTTAAATAGTTTTTTTAATGTTTATTTAATTTTGAGAGAGAGAGAGAGAGAGAGAGAGAGAGAGAGAGAGAGAGCATGAGCAGGGGAGGGACAGAGAGAGAGAGATACAGAATCTGAATCAGGCTCCAGACACTGAGCTGTCAGCACAGAGCCTGATGCATGGGTCAAACTCGTAAACCGCAAGATCGTGACCTGAGCCAAAGTCAGATGCTTAACCGACTGAGACACCCAGGTGCCCCGGGGGGGATTGTTTTTTAAGCTGGCAAGATCCCTGTGAATAGTACAGCCTATTGGTTACCCAAGAGTCTGGAGTGGGACGGTTCTAACTCAATCCTATCTTCCAGTTCATAAATTCTCTCTTCTGCTATATCCAATATACTAGCAAGTAGTGAGTTTTTAAATTTTAATCTAGAAGTTTTGAGATTTTATCCACTCTACCGTGTCACTTTTAAAACTTGTGATTTGAAGTCTGTATCTGTTGCTCCTGCTGGTTCTTTTTCATATTGCCTTGTTTCTTTGTGCACCTGGTTTTTTGTTCACTACTTGCTAGTTTTTGCTCTTGAAAAAATTTGAGAGATTCTCTGAGGCTTAAGGAAGATGTGCCCACCTTAAACCAACTTCTTAGCATGAAGCTCCTTTTCCAACTCAAGTCATGAATACAAACAGTCAGACTGCAAATCTGTGTTAGTTAGTCTAAGGCCACAACTCTCCCCCTTCTCCTTTTCCCCCGGCTTTTCTGCTTGGCTCTGAGAAGCCTTCTCTTCTCGGGGAGAAGGAGCAGCTCTGGCTCTGGTTTGCTCTTACACTGAGAGTGAGCTCTTCAGGCTTCCAAGATGATATGGAGAAGATCTCCACGGAGACCTTCTGCGTTAGGAGGATGCCCACATCATTGATAGCGGTGGTACAGGCAGATGGCTATACCTACTTCGTCAGGAAGAATGAGCTTTGGTGTGCCAGATATTCCGCTTTCCTCTCTGTTGCAGGAGTCCACCTAAAAATTGTTCTAGGAGATTCCCATTGTCTTTTTAGCTCTTCAAAGCATTTGCGATGGTTTTTAAAGTATTTTACCTAGCATTTTTCAACAGAAGAGTTGGTGCGAATAACCTAACCTGCTGTCACTAGAAACTAGAAGCTGGTGTCCTAATTAAATCTTGACTCTCACTACTTGGCTAACTCTGAGATCCTGGGCTAAAGTTATTCCACCTTTGGTTACCTTATCTGTAAAATGAAGACAATGATAATATGTATGCTTCATGGGGTTGTGTGAAGATTAAATGAATCCATGCAATGTACTGGATTCGATACCTGTCACATGGTGAATGTGACTTCTACAAGTTCCACCTCTGAACATGCCTGTAAATTGTTAGCAGTATTATTTTTTAATGACTTAGGACCTTAAGAAAGCTGCCCTTTTTCCTAGTTATCATTTTCTTACACCATACACTTTAGATTATAGAAGAACGAACTGAGATAGCACATGCAGGGCTAGTTCTTTGAGTTATTTTCTTTTCAATATCTGAGCAGCCTCGCTGACTGTATTTGAGTAATCTGGGGGCCTTCTATGCCTTATAATGCACGTAGGACACTTAACCTAAGAAGTTAAACACTCTGTTTGTAATCCGCGAAAAGTCGTCTTTGGAAGGCAGCTTTCACGAATGAACTCATTCGTTTCGCAGGGTGTGAAGGCCTGGATACAGAGAATGAGCAGAATAAACACTGCCCCTCTGGAGATCGCAGTCTAGATCGGGAGAGACCGACAAAATCTGGACAGAGTGAGGGGCACAGCAGTTAAAAGTACAGTCCCTGTGAGTACTTAGGTTTGAACCCTGGTTCTGCCACTCATTAAATGTATGAACTTGAGTAAGTTACTCAACTTCTCTATCCCTGTTTTTCACCTGTACAATGAGAATGATATTATTTACCTGATAGGGTTGTTGTAAGGATCTAAAGCATTAGTATACGTAAGAGTTTAAAAGAGTGACTGGCACATGCAGCTAAATACTAGCTCTTATTATTTGTCATTACCACTGTATGAATATAAAGTAAGAAAAATGGATGTAAGGGTATGATACTAGCTCATCTCTAACTGTATATTCTCACAACTTATCATTTGTCCTCTACTGCACTTCCTGTCCCCAACTATGTCCCCTTACCTTCTATTTCTAATGTCTCAGCTCAACCCTCCACAGTGATCTCTTCTATAAGTACCCTTTCACATACTGCTTTACATCAAATTTGTACACTGTATGACTTCTTACTCTCTAAATGTATATTTGATACAACATAAGTCTTTATTACATCACACATAATGTGGCCACACATAATGCCACACTTCTATTCTTGCCCACATCGTAGGTAGATTTGAGTGGTTCCACCACAACCTGGCTGATGGCATGAAAGTGCTCAGTAAATACTGGTTGATTAACTCAAGGTACTCAGTTTCAGATACAGCTTTCACTGGCATAGACCAGAGGCTGGCAAATTTTTCCTGTATGTGACCAGAGAGTAAATATTTCTCCCTCTGTGGGCCATATGGTCTCTGTTGCAACTGTCACAGGGACTCCACTCTGCCACTGCAGTGCTGAAGCAGCCACAGACAACCCCAAGCAAAAGGTCGTGGCCATGTCCCAATACAACTTTTGTTTCTTAGCCAATTTGTTTTAGTTTGAAATACTTATGGATTCACAAGTTGAAAAAATATATACAGGGAAGTTGTGCACACTCACCCAGGTTCCCCCAATACTTTTATAGTACAGTATCATGGTGTATCAGGCAGGGATTAATACCCAGAACAGAATAAAAAATGTTATTTCCATCTTTCCCCACTCCCAACCTCTAATCTTACACCAATTAGGTAAGTACGTGGTCAACGAGAGCCTCCTGAGTTATCAGGCTATCACTCTTTGTTTTATAGGTATCTTATGCTTTTTACAGCTTGAACCAGAAAGCTGATGACTAGAATTCACTCACCCAAGAAGCAAAGCAATTTTAGCTCTGCCAACCTTAGCTAACATTTCATAATTTTAATCCTCACATATTCAATTAATAGATGGATGCATCACACTCATCCATAAAGCAAGAGGAAAAAAGGTAATTTCTTTAATGTACACCTGGGAAAGACGACTGTAATCTAGATTTGTACATTCAAACATAACGCAATTTAATTATTAGAGCAATTTAAAGCTACTAAAAACATGACAGGTAGAAAACATGGTGCGTAGATGAGAAGTTGTTTCTTTTCTTTATTTTAGAAAGAGGGAGTGAGCGTGAGCAAGGGAGAAAAGCAGAGAGAGACAGAGAAGAGAGAATCATTAAAAAAAATTTTTTTTTATGTTTATTCATTTTTGAAAGACAGACAGAGACAGAGCACAAGCAGGGGTGGGGCGGTGAGAAAGGGGGACACAGAATCAAAAGCGGGCTCCAGGCTCTGAGCTGTCAGCACCAGGGCCCGATGTGGGGCTTGAACTCATGAAGCACGAGATCATGACCTGAGCCGAAGTCGGATGCTCAACCGACTGAGCCACCCAGGCGCCCCGAGAAAAGAGAATCTTAAGCAGGCTCCATGCTCAGTGTGGAGCCTGACAAAAGGCTCGATCCCACCACCGTGGGATCATGACCTGAGCTGAAACCAAGTCAGGTACTCAACCGACTAAGCCATCCAGGTGCCCCAAAAAGTTGTTTCATTTATAATTTTATTCATTAAAAAAATTTTTTTTTAACATTGATTCTTGAGAGAGAGAGAGAACTGAGTAGGGGAAGAGCAGAGAGAAAGGGAGACAGAGACTCTGAAGTGGGCTCTGCAATGTCAGTGCAAAGCCTGACATGGGACTTGAACCACAAACTGTGAGACCATGACCTGAGCCAAAGTTGGATGCTCAACCAACAGAGCCACCCAGGTGCCCCTATTCATATTTTTTTTTTTTTTTTAACCACAGCATTCCATATTCTTTCAAAGACTGAAACTATGGGATCTGGTAGGGACTTATTAATGGTTTGGGTTTTTTTTTTTTTAAAGTTTATTTATTTTGAGAGAGAGAGAGAGAGCAAGCACGAGCAGGGGAGGGGCAGAGAGAGGAGGGGTGGGGAGAGAAATCCCAAGCAGGCTCTGCACTGTCAACAGAGTCTGATGTGGGACTCAAATCCACAAACCGCATGATCAGGACCTGAGCTGAAATCAAGAGTCGGACGCTTAACTGACTGAGCCACCCAGGTGCCCCAGGATTTATTAATTGTAAAGGTGGCTCACCAATCTCAGCTAACCTGGTAGAGCCAAGAGGGTGATTATGTTTTATGAAAACAGATACGATGACTTCAGGGGTTAATTTTTTTTTTCACATTACTTAGAAAAATGAGAAAGAATGAATTTTCTTTAAAAACCAGGCAGAACAAACATTAACTATTCTGGTATTTCAATATAAAAAAAATGGTTTGCACTGTTCTGAGAAGAAGATTCAGAGTGACATCTTTTTATTATCAAGATAATATATGAACTGAGAGTAAGATCCAGGTTTCCATCCAACTAATGTGTTTAACGTCATATAAAGACCATGGGGTTGGGGCACCTGGGTGGCTCAGTCGGTTAAGCGTCCGACTTCAGCTCAGGTCATCATCTCAAGGCTCGTGGATTCGAGCCCCGTCTCGGGCTCTGCACTGACAGCTTAGAGCCTGGAGCCTGCTTCAGATTCTGTGTCTTTCTCTCTCTCTCTGTTCCTCCCCCACTTGCATTCTGTCTCTCTCTCTCTCTCTCAAAAATAAACATTAAAAAAAAAAACCGACTATGGGAAGTAAAACAGACTAAATAAATCTAGAATCCTCATTAAAAAAAAATGACCTTAAGGTGTTAAAACAAAACTTGGCTCCAAAATGATACTAGATAACCTTCCTGCTTGTCTCTCCCAATCACCCACTCTTGAAATGATTGTGGAAATTAATTATAGCATTTGTGCCCCCCAAACTTCCCTTAGTTAAAAGGTAGGAAAAAGGAAAAGGTCTAAGTCAAGTCCAGCTTGGGTCTTTGAAACAGCTCTATGCTTCTAATTTTTATACTTGGTAAATTTATTTCAGAAGAGTTAATAAATTATCTTATGACAGGAATGAACCCAACAAGTAAACAGAATAAGTAAACAGGTGTATAAGTTCGAAAAAGAATTTCCTGCTAAACCTTTACATTCAGAGATCCATAAGTAAGAGCTGATCACATCAATAATTTAATTCTGATCCAGTGACAAAGCATGTTTGTATTTCTGGAAAAAACAGCCAATCTTATTGACTGACATTTTGGGATACTTGAGGGTTAATTAAATAAGCAATGTGGCAAAGCGGCCAATGTGCTGTAAGGTGCAATTTTTCTGTAGGATTAAACTTCAAAACTCAGCAATTTCACCCTCGAACCAACTAGTTAAGTCAACTAAGCAGATAAGTTGGTAGCTCCTGGATAAAATCTAATGCCTTTTAGAAAGACTTAAAAATCAGATCATGACTGGATTGACTTTGTAATTTATGATCTGTTAGGATAAAGCTGTGGAATTAATTCAAGAATTCTACATTACCAAGTACATAAAGATAAAGATGTTGGTTTTAAATGTTATTTTTGCATAAGTTTACTTACCGCCATATAAGCATTTGTTCCAACATACGTCTTGGCTATAGAATTCACCAGCTATGAGACAAAACAGTCTGTTAGAACAATATAAAGATAATGTGGAAATAAAATGGGCAATTATTCCTCATTTAACCTACAATCATCATTTCTATAAATCAACTAAAAATTATGTAAAAGGGAACAAATTTATCTACAAAGGCATTAAAAATGATTAAATCTCTCTTTTCTTTTGAATGTGATTTCCAATTTAAACAAGCACAGCATTACAGTTTATAGCAGATAACCTTAAACAATTCACTTAAGCAGGATGCTTATCGCTTTAGTACCCCAAACCCGCCTGATATAAAAAGTCAATTTGAAGTAGAATTTGAACACACTCATTTTTCAGTCAGATGGCTCAAGATGTGAATGGCGCCCATGCATTGCTAGAATGAAACGGGCACTAAATACGCTGGAGGGATAACAGACTTTGACAACTCATAATACAACGATGACCTTCGCTTTGGTCTTCGTGTTTGGCTGGGAGTAAAGGTGGCTGCAATTCAAATCAACATCACAGCACGCTCGTGGGTCACTATCACCGGGGTTCTCAGGGGAGGCCCAAAATGGAAATTAATTAAAATTTGTGCTGCACATTGTAATGGCCCTCCACCATTGTTCCTCCCAATATTAATTTTTATTGTGGGCCAGTTGGGCTCCCCAGGCACAGCTCCCACTCTGCCCTCCCTTTTGTCTGGTCAAAACGCTTTCATATCAAAGCTGCATCTCAATGAAGTTTGCTATTCGTAAGTAGTAATTACAATATCAGCAGTTTTTACTGTCATTAAACAATGAACAATCATATTCTGATGAAGGAAACTCGCTCGGAGATTAAAAATGAATAACACGCTCCCAGCTGAGGAGAAGATGCAGAGTTCTGTTTGTCTGGCAGTGAGGTGATTTTTCAATCCGAAGAGTGGACTGAAAATAAAAAGTGAATGTTGCAGACAGGAGAGCAGATTGGGAGGAAAAAGAGACCTACCTGAGTGCTAACTCCAAAATCACACAGCTTGACCTGTCCTCTTGTGTTTACTAGCATATTGGAGGGCTTCACATCTAGAAGGGGACCAAAAAAGTCCATATAACTAAGTCTGTATCTACAGTGCACGTTTAAAAAAAGCACACATGCACACCATACCATATTGCAGAAATGACATCATCTGTTCAACCCGGAATTCTAATCACAAATTTAATGCAAAGCATTTTATCTGGAGGCAAAATGTAAGGTCCTAACTCCTTCACTTCCAACCATTTCTGGTTTCTATGGAAGCAAGGGTTTATTTCAAGTGAAAGTCAAATAAAACCTTGGCTTCCAACAACAGTAAATACATCCATCATCCCATCCCCAGGCTTTCAGGAAAAGTAGGTAGATAAGAAAATGTAATCTTGCAAAGAATTTGCACAAAAAGGTTTGGCTTTGCTGTTGATGTGAAACTACTCCTCCCATCTAAGAAGCAGTAAGGCCAACGGGAAGCCAATGAGAAAAAAAATCATTCATATGTTGCTGGTAACAGGACATATCTATATGAAACAATGACAAAATGAATGCACTATTGCTATCTCCTGGTTTTATGTGACAAATGCTACTTCAGATAACACTCAGAAATTGGTCTAAAGGCGAGGGTAGATGTGCGTGCATATATGCACTTACTGATCATGGTTTCATTTCTCCTTCTCTCCCCTTACATCACTTTTGACTGCTGTTATAGTTAACAAAAGAATTGACATAGCTTTTGCCAAGGCAGTCAGTTGCTAAATAATAACACAAAGGGTTTCTGTGAAGCATTGTCAGTGACAACAATGAGCCATTTCAGGAATTCCGGGAGCCCACAAAAACCATCCAAGCAGGATAAGAGCACACCACTGTTGACGGTACAGAATAGCACCTGCTTCAACATTTCATCTTCAACTGCGAAAGTGGTCTGGAACAGACAACTTGTTATATTTAATACAGCATACAACCTGCATTACCCCAAAACTGAACAAGAGACTCAACTTTTTATATAACATTTTTAAAAGACATGTGAGTATTCTCACCCCAAGCCTTCACTTTGCAAAAGAGTACCCTAACAAAGTATCCTGCCAACAGTAGGTACTTAATCCAAACTTCAAGTTCAAACTCAGTAAACAATTACTGAACTCTACTTCCTATGTGACAGGCAATGTGCCAGGCACTTTCTCATACATGTGCTCATTTGGTGTCACCTGGCTGACACTAGAATGTAAATGGCATGAAGGCAGGGACTTTGTTTCTTTTACTGACTACTGTATTCCCAGCCCCTAGAAGAGTTTCAGGCATATAGCAAGTGCTTAATAAATACTTGTTGAATGGATGAGAGAATAAACGAATGGAAACCATAAACACAAAGCATTATTTTATGCTGATGATTCTATTTCAGTGATCAGGGTTAGCTATAGAACATGTCTCTGTCGCATGACCTTCATACAAGACATACTATGTATTATCTTTAGGGGCACTCTCTCTATGAAAACAAGTTAGCATGCCTACGGCTGGTATAGGTTCTTTTCCCAACTAGTCTTTCTGCCTCCAACCTTCCTCAATTTGAACATAAATCTTATACACCATCATATTAAATATCCACTTTTACTACATCATTTCTCTTTTTGGTGAGGAAGTAAAATATTCCCTGACCTCCCCCGCCAACCTGAATGTGAACTCCTAGTTAGCACAATACATACACATTACAGCACCATTAGACATTCAATAAATGTTTGGTGAACTGAAAGAAATGTTAGACTCCACATATGTGGGTCTTATTTTCCAAATCCAATTCTCATTACAGGCACTCAACTTAGAATATTTTTCTTTTGGACAACCTACTCTTTTATATATTGACATCTTTAAACCCCTCTTAAGCTGCCACATCAGATGGAGACAGTTAATGAACAAATATTTTGAGCTCCTGGAAGATGGAGCTGCCTGGAAATCATGAGGTATGCCAAAATTAACAAATCTTTAGCTTTAATCAGATACACTTTTGACTTAAGTGGATCAATAGAGAGAGAAACAATAAAACAAGAGAACTGCTAGATTATACTCTAAAAGGCAGGTGTAAATAAGAACTTCATTGCATTTTTCAGCTAAGGACATCATTTTAAACTTACATGCCAGCCTGCTCTATGACTTTTGCACATTCACCTCTCAGCCTAGTTCTCAGGAACACTTTATATGTGAAAGCAGTAAACACCAGTCATCCTCATGTCAAGCTTTGTACTCTACCTGACCAGTTTAATCATTATCTCGATAGAAACAAAACCCTCCATCACCAAGCCTTTGTTCATGCTGCGTGTTCCCCTCTCCCTTCCGCTCCGAAGTTGAGAAATGCTTCCTCGATATGTCCTGACTGAATCTTGCCCATATTTCAACTCAAGAACCCTCTCTCCCTGTTGCCTTAACTACTCAGGCAACAAAGTCATGGCTTCCTCTGAACTGCTAACGCATTTACTGTCTGTGCCATTTGTTTGGAACTAAGCATGTGACACTGTTTGACTAGTAGTTATTTACCATATTTACTGGTGGAGGTGTCACCACCCCAAGTAATAAGTTCACAGGGTAGGAAAATGCTTCACACATCCTTGTGTGCATCCCTTCCGACAACAGTGTCTTGATCACTGGTTAATGGCTTGTTAAACAATATACTAAATTTGCTAAGTACTCCCCTCGCACTAATATCTGGAGACATCACTTGAACATAACAGACTCCTTTAAACAAAACCAATGGATGTAGGCTAGGAGGCAGAGGATCTGTGTTTTGGTCTTTCTGGCCCTGCCACAAACTTGGCATGTGAATTTCACCAGGCAGGTGACGTTTTAATTTCTACCACTACAGGGAAATAGTAATAGCCATTCTGCCAATCTTAAAGAACTGTGGGGACTGGATGAGATAATAAATAAACTGCTCCCCCCACCCAAAGGAATGTAAAACTGCTTTTAAACTGTCAAATATTCCATAAATACAAGGTACTATTATCCATTGGTAATCAACCGAACTGTTATACAACAACAAGTGGGGTATTTTGACATATTTAGGAAATAGCTTGTTGTTACTGCAGCAAGTTTTACCTGTATTTGAGTAAATGCTAGCTGAAAGAAGGTAATTCCCAAAGTGTAGTAAGTAGAACTATAAAACCAATTTAATGTTTATGAGGATGCATTCTGGCCAGATCATGCGCACACTTTCTTCAACAAGGCTACTGGTCTCTCTGTATTTGTGCTTGCCTATTACAGTCTGTGTTAAACACAGCAACTAAAGTGATCCATTTATTATTTTTTTAATTAAAAAACAATTTTTAATGACACTTTTAAAACTAAATCACCCCATGTCACTTCTCTGCCTAAAACCTAAAAGGGCTTCCTACCTCAACATAAAACACAGCCCTACAATCCTCATGATAGTCTCTGAGGCTGTCTCTGAGCTGGTCCCCGCTAACCCTGTGCTCACACCCTTCCTATTCCCTCTCTGCCCAAGCTGCTTCCTTTCACTGGCCTCCCTGCTAGACCTGTTCCTGCTTTGGGGCTCTATCTCCCGGGAATACTCTGATCCCATACATATATATGCACAGAGCTTGCTCCTTCATTTCCTTTAGGTTTTTAACTCACATGTAAAGAAACCTTCCCCAGTCACCCGGTATGAACAGCAATCCCTTCCCACCCCAGACATATATGTAAATCTGTTTCTCAGTTCCCTCCATCTCGAAGGGAACCTACACAAACACAGAGAGTAGATGTTTGATCACTACTATACCTAGGATGGTGTCTGGTACTGACAAGAAATGATAGTTGTTGAACAAATGGTGAATGAATGATATCGCTACTAAACAGATGGACAAACGTGCCCATCCAGAGAAGTTGGCCTGAGAAGGAGCTAATCTTTTCCCACCTAATGGCATATACATTTCACTACTAATGAATACATTTTTAAATGACATTTTTCATTCTGGAAAGAATCCACAGTTGTTCAAAAACACTTATTCAACAAGTATTGACTGACACCTTAACAAGTGCCTGATATGGTAAATGATGTGGAGAGAAAATGAGTCAGACCCTATCTCTGCCCTTCAGGCCACTGCAGACTGAAGACCTGTTGGTATATTCTTTTACCAAAATAGAGCACATGAGATTTCAGGAAAACCACACTGCTTATGTGTAATCTAAATGGGATTCTCCTCCTGAACAACTGATGTGCTTCCTATGATAAAAACAATGAGAATTATATAACTAAAGAGCTCCCAAGCTTGGCTGTGCATAAAACCCCCCACAAAACTGAAAAAACAAACAAACAAACAAACAAACCCACAAACAAACCACAAAATTCCAAAACCAACTTTTTTGAGTTTCACCTCAGATCTACTGAATCAGAAATCAATCTAACACAGCCTGGTCTTCAGACCAGCATTTAGAAAAGACTAACATAACCTGCTATATTGCTTCCAACTTATCTGCTATACAGTTAAGAATATCTGAAGAGAAATTTCTTCTCTACTTTTAAAAATCAATTTTATTCATTAAAAAAACAATTTTATTGCAATCATTTTGAACTCTGAGTGTGACAAATGTAAACATCCATGTATCCACACCACAATCAAGATATGAAACATTTATGTCACCCCAAAAAGTTCCCTGAGCCCCTTTATAGTCAACTCCTCTCTGACCCCTGGCAACCATTGACTGGTTACTGTTGTTACAGTTTTGCCTTTTCTACATACATTATAAATCCCATAATATGTTGGTTACTGTTTAGATGGTATATCTGTCATTAGCATTCAAAGTTGATATGCTGCAGACAGTACACAGTTGGGTCTTGCTTTTTTAACTACGTGACAATTTGTGCTTTTAATTGGAAAATTTAGACCATTTACATTTAATGTAATTATTGATATGGTTGAGTTCAACCTTACCATCTCACTATTTGTCCCATCTGTTCTTAGTTTCTTTTTTCTTGTCTCCTTGCTTTTTTTTGGATTATGTGTGTGTGTGTGTGTGTGTGTGTGTGTGTGTGTGTAAAATGAATCCACTGATCTCTACCATGGGCTTATAAGCCAGAGGCTGGCAACCTTTTCTATAAAAAAACATATTTCAGGCTTTGAAGGCCATATGGTTTTTGTTATAACTACTCAATTTTGCTGTAGTGTAAAAGCAATCATAGGCAAAACATAAACTAATGGGCATGCCTGTGTTGCAATAAAATTTTGTTTATAAAAACAGGCAGTGAGCCAAATAGCCTGCAGGCTAAAGTTTGCCAGCCCCTGTTTGAAGTTTTTTTTTTTTTTTTACAGCTGCTCTAGAATTTGCAGAATGTTTAACTTCTCACAGTATACTTTCAAGTAATATTTGGATATTTCATTTATAATGTAAGAACTTACAACAATACACTTTTTTTCCTTCCATCCTTTGTGTACTGTTACATATCTTTTTTCTACATATGTTATACGCTCCACAATATACTCTTTATTTTTGCTTTAATCTTTTAAAGACATTTAGAATTGATAAAAAAAAAAGTCTTTTATAATATCTACATGTTTACCATTTCTAATGCTATTTATTACTTTATGTAGGCCTAATCATGTATTTGATACCATTTTTGTTCTGCCTCAATAACTTCAACATTTTTTTATAATGTTGGTCTACTGGCAATAAATAAAAAATTTTCTCTTCTTTGTTTGCCTAGAGAAGTCTTATTTGTTAATTTTGAAATGTATATTTAGTAAGCAGAACTCTGGATTGATAGGGTTCCCATCCCTAAACATTTTCAGGGTGTCCTTCCATTATCTTCTGGTTTGCATAGCTTCAGACAAGAAGTCTGCTGTCATTCTTATTTTATTTTATTTTTGTTCTACTTGTTTTCTCTGAATTATTTTAAAGATTTTTTAAATCACTGGTTTTTAAATTTTTTATTTTGTTGCATTTTGGTATGGTTTTGTGTTTATCCTGGTTAGGGTTTGTTGAACTTCTTAGATCTATGGGTTTATGGGTTTCATCAAATTTACAAAATCTGGAGTCTATTTTTTCAAATTATTTGTTGTTCCTTTTTTTCTCTCCTTTCCTTCTGAGACTTGAGACTCCGTTACACATATATCCTAGATTTCCTGATACTGTCACAAAGGTCACTGAGCCTGTGCTAATTTTGTTTTGTTTGTTTGTTTGTTTGTTTTTTTGGTCTCTTTTGCTCTTTTGTTTTTTTGTTTTTAGTAATTTTGGATAATTTCTGTATTTCTAACATCAAGATCACTGATTGCTTTTTTCTGTGTGTCTAATCCACTGTTAAGTCCATCAAGTGAAATTTCTATTTTAGATATTTATTTTTCATCTCTAGATGCTCCATTTGATTCTTTATGACTTCCATTTCTCTCCTCATAATGCTCATGTTTCCCTTGAGATCCTTGAAAATACTTATAACATTTATAGTAAATGTTCTAAAGTCCTTGTCTGCTCAGTCCATTATCTAAGAGTGTGGGGGTGAGGGGTGCTGTTTACATTAATTTTTTTCCCTCCTGGTTATGATCTTTCATCCATTATCAGAAAAATTCTTTACCTACTAATTCTTATTCAGATGCCAGATGTTGCGAATCTTATGTTATTAAGATCTGAATTTTGTTGTAGTCCTTTAAAGAGTGTTGGACTTGATAACAGCAGGTAGTTACCTTATTTGCAGATAGCCAGATCATGTTGAAGCTTATTTTAGACTCTTTATTCATGGAGGGCCTAGAGTAACCCCTACTGTAGGGTTAGTTTAGCCCCACTATGAAAGCATGACCCTTTTCAAAAGTCTCTCTTGAATGCTCCAATGTATTCAGCAATATCTCCCCACTCTAGCTGATTCAGATTTTAAAAACTCTGAACCTTGTATAAGCTTTGGGAATTGTTTAGCTTATAGTTCCCCAGAAATATTCTTTCCAAGACAGTACTTTGTCTAGCTTTGTAACACTTCACCCTACAAATGCACAGAATATTTGGCTAACAACTTGAGGAGACCCTAATACAATTTCTTGAGTTCTTTTTCTGCATAATCCCTGCCTCTGTAGGGCTCTGCCCTGTAAATTCTAGCCATTTTGCTTTCTTGACCTCCAAACTTGGCCTCTTCAGCTCTTCAGACCTTTGGGCTCTGTCTAGGTGCCCTCTCCCTAAGCTCCACTCCAGAAACTGCCTCAAGCAGAGAGCTTGGGGGATTATAGAGCTCACTTCATCTGTTCACCTCTTCTCAGGGATCACAGTCCTGCAGTGCTTGTTACTTAATGTCTGAAAACAGATGTTTAATAAATTTTGTCCAGTTTCCTAGTTGTTTTTGGTGGACGGTTAAGTCCCATAGCAGTGATTCCTTCCTGGGCAGAAGTGGGAATATCTCTTTATTTAAAAATTCTTGTCTTTTCATCTTTTGTTCATTGTTTTGACCTGATGTTGTAAGTTGTCTTAATTTTTTGTTTGTTTGTTTGTTTGTTTGTTTGAGACAGAGAGAGTGTGTGAGTGGGGGAGAGGGCAGTGGGAGAGAGAATCTTAAGCAAGCTCCATGCTCAGCACACAGCCCAACAGAGGGCTTGATCCCATAACCATGGGATCATGATCTGAACCAAAAATCGAGTGTTGGACACTCAACTGACTGAGCCACCCAAGATCAAGAGTCACATGCTCTTCTGACTGACCCAGCCGGCTGCCCCTCAAAGCCGTTTTTGAAATAAGGAGGGTATAATATTAGGGCTTTATTCAGTTAGGCTAAATCTTAATTCATGTGGCAGAATTTGAAACAAATGTAATCTCTTTTAAATGTTGGAATGAGGATCGCTCCTTCAATTTAAGTTTCACTTCAGCTGAATAAGATATTCCACCTTGTATCTGAGGTATCAACAATCCTAGTATACAGCCACTGAACATATTACTTCCAACCTAACACTTAAAACATATGAATTCAGCAACTCTCAAAAACAGCTCCTGGAATACTGAAGTGATGTTTTCAACCTTATTCCAAGCCATAAACATGACAGATTAGGCAGAGAGCTTCTTTTAAGTAGTTATATCTACGCTTATTAAACATTTTGTAATGTTTGTTTTTGAGAGAGAGAAACAGAGCATGAGCAGGGGAGGGGCAGAGAGAGGGAGACACAGAATCCAAAGTAGTCTCCAGGTTCTAGCTAGCCATCAGCACAGAGCCCAGCACAGGCTTGAACTCATGAACCGTGAGATCATGACCTGAGCTGAAGTCAGACGCTTAACCGACTAAGTCATACAAGCACCCCTCTATGCATATTTTAATGTAGTCTCAAGTTATAAGAAACAAACAGCAATTGAAAGCATATAGTTTTTTATTCAGCTCACTTAAAAACACCATAGCCTTTCTTCTGTAAGCAAAGCACAGAAAAGACGAGTCATTAAAGTGAGTGATTATAAATGGCAATCATCAGGGCAGATGTAAGTCATTTTGGTTTAATCAGGCCATTAATTATTAGGGTTTATCAATTAGTTTTATTGAAGGCAAGGGAGCTTAAATGAATAGTAGAGCATTGATTTTAACTGAGACATTTTCTCAAAGAAAATACAAATGAAGTGTGTAAAATTACAGGTCCTTTTCATACCACTAAAAAGAAATAAGCTTCAGGGCGCCTGCGTGGCTCAGTGGGTTAAGTGTCCAACTCTTAATTTCGTCTCAGGTCATGATCTCAGGGTTCGTGGGTTTGAGCCCCACGTCAGGTTCTGTGCTGTCAGATTCTCCAATAGAGCATCTGGGATTCTTCTCTCCCTCTCTCTCTGCCCCTCCCCTGCTTCCACACTCTCTCTCTCTCTCACAAATAAATAAATAAACATTAAAAAAAAAAGAAATAAGCTTCATCTATTGTAAAACAAAAGGCTTTGGTGAAAAACCAAATTAACTCTAATTCTCTTTGCTTTACATATAAAGTATGTTCCCTAACTTATAGCAGTCTGATTTTATCTTGGCCAAGAGTTCAACAGTGTGTTGGGGAAATTGAGATAAAGGTACAATGCAGGGGCACCTGGGTAGCTCAGTCAGTTGAGTTTCCAACTCTTGGTTGCAGCTCAGGTCATGATCTCGCAGTTTGTGGATTCAATCCCTATGTCGGGTTCCATGCTGTCAGCAAGGAGACTGCTTGGGATTCTCTCTCTCCTCTTTCTGCCCCTCCCCTACTCGCTTGCTCTCTCCCTCTCTAAAAATAAATCAACTTAAAAAAAAAAGGTACAACGCAAAGTGACTCATTTTAAAAATCAGGTTATTATCTTCTTTCATTTTAGAAAAAAATTTAGTCATTTTATGCAGATAGACTTTTATGGGAATCAGAATAGATATCTATTGGTCAGACCCTCTCAGAGAAGATGACATGGAAAGTGTGTGTGCGCATGTGCACATACATCCGCTCATGTGCATATGATATACAAGATCATGGGTGATACATGATCTGCCTACACTGACAAGGTTGTTATGAAAACTGAGTGAGACCGTGGGCTTAGCAGTGCCCGTCGCAGAGCTGGAGCTCAACAAATTGCCAAATAAATGAAAAGAATGGGAGAAACATTTTGTAAACTTTTTTTTTTTTTAATTTTTTTTTTTTCAACGTTTATTTATTTTTGGGACAGAGAGAGACAGAGCATGAACGGGGGAGGGGCAGAGAGAGAGGGAGACACAGAATCGGAAACAGGCTCCAGGCTCTGAGCCATCAGCCCAAGCCTGACGCGGGGCTCGAACTCACGGACCGCGAGATCGTGACCTGGCTAAAGTCGGACGCTTAACCGACTGCGCCACCCAGGCGCCCCAACATTTTGTAAACTTGAATGCACTTTGTATACCACTTTGTAGAGTTGGTAATGACAATGACTCTCACCCTAGAAAGTCAGGAAGTGGATTATCTAATACACTGAACCAGATGCAGTGCTAAATAAAGTTCACTCTCATTATACAGCTCTACCTGAAGACAGGCTCCACCAGGATGGCCAGTGCTGTTCAGGGGAGATCACAGAAGAGTTAACAATCACAACACGTGTCTCCTGTCACAATACAGACCCACTCCTTCAGTGAGATTTCACAGTAAGCTGGGCTAGTTATTGATGATGTACTGAATATCTGAGCTGCAGCAGGGACATCCCACATAAATAATAGACAGTTATGATGCAGTTCTATTTCATAATTTGAAGTGCTTAGCAGATTACTAGAAAGATATCAAGGAGTGAGAAGAATAAAAGAATTTATAAACAGGGTCTCATGTTATGCAGAAGATAGCAGTAGACAGTTTTCTACAGGAGCCTATAATTGAATAAAAATCAGCCTTAAAGTGTTTAAAAATTAAACACAAACTTACCATACAACCCTTGTGGTCACTTTCCTACTCCATATTTAACAAAATATGAGACATCAGTTAACTATACTGATCAAGAGTAAAATGGTTACATCTTCTCAAAACTGGTATGTACCAGATAACCTGATTCACTGTGATTACAAATATTTAAAGAAAAATACTAACCACCCCCCCATATCTACTCAAGAGATATGAAAACAGAATCAAATAGACTATGGATGGAATATGAATAGAAGCTTTATGAATAGAAGCATTATCATAACAGCCCCAAACTTAGACACAAACCAAATGTCTATTAGCAAATGGACGAATAAAATGTGATCTATCCAGAAAATGGATTATTACAAAGGAACGGGCGACACACTGTACAACATGGTGAACCTCAAAAACATTATTTATTTAAAAAAAATTTTTTTAACGTTTATTTATTTTTGAGACAGAGAGAGACAGAGCATGAACGGGGGAGGGGCAGAGAGAGAGGGAGACACAGAATCGGAAGCAGGCTCCAGGCTCTGAGCCATCAGCCCAGAGCCCGACGCAGGGCTCAAACTCACGGACCGCGAGATCGTGACCTGAGCTGAAGTCGGACACTTAACCGACTGACCCACCCAGACGCCCCTCAAAAACATTATATTAACGGAAAGAAGTGAAATAGAAAAGATTCTTTTCTAATTGGGAGTTCTTTTTTTTTTTTTTTAAGTTTATTTATTATTTATTTTGAGAGAGACAGAGAGTGTGAGTAGGGGAGGGGCAGAGAGAAAGGGAGACAGAGAATCCCAAGTAGGCTCCTCGCTATCAGCCCAGAACCTGATGTGGGGCTCAAACTCACAAAACTGTGAGATCAGGACCTGAGCTGAAACCAAGAGTCAGACGCCTAACTGACTGAGCCACCCAGGCGCCCTGAGATAGAAAATATTTTTTATTGAGGTGTCTGGCTGGCTCATTCAATAGAGCATGCACTCTTGATCTCAGGGTTGTGACTTCAGGCCCCATGTTGGGGATAGAGTTTACTTAAAAAAAAAAAAGAATGAGTGAATGAATGAATGAATGAATGAATGAAAGGAAGGAAAGGAAGGAAAGAAAGAAAATATTTTATACTGTATGATTCTATTTATATAAAATGTCCAGAAAAGGCAAATCAATAAAGTGAGAAAATAGATTAGTAGCTCCCTGGGGATGGGAGCAGGGACTGCAAATGGGCATGAGGACTTTTTTGGGGGCGATGGAAATGTTCTAAAATGGATTATGGGAATAGCTGCACAATTCTGTAACTTCTTAAAAACCCCTGAATCATACACTTAAAATGGGTGCTTTTTATGATATACAGGCTACGTACCAATAAAACTTAAAAAAATCAGCCTTAAAACACAATTTGACTTATTCTCCATAGTGTCTCAGGTGCTTTGTGGTCACCGGGGTCACTTTCCTACTCTACTTATAACTAGATATGAAACACATAGTTAGTTAAACCAACCATATGCTAAATACAAAATGGCAAAACTGATATGCACTAGAAGGCCTGATTGTGGCTATCAATATTTAAAGACACTCATTTTTAGGTGTCACTTCTGCGTGTTTAAGACTATTCCCCCCAAATGACTAAGGCTATGTATACAAAATGTGAAAACAACTGGTTCAAACATGAAAAATTTGGTCAACCAACCATAGTTGCCTCAATAACCTCCAGAAACTGCTTTGATTTTCAGGCTGGACTGGCTCATTTTTTTTTTCACTGAATTGACCAAACTGACTGTGGAAATTGGTATCATGTTGAGACAACCCATGTTGCCACCCATAACCGCCTCATGCAAGAAACTGTATCTTGACTCATGCTGCATCAATTAGCCATTAAACAATCCACACAAACAGCGTCAAGCTGAAGCTTGCTAATAAAGCTCGGAGCCCACAGGAGCATGGGCTTTCTGCGGCTCTTCACAAAAGCCCCCACCGCCCACGGCCCAGCCCCCGCTCCCAACACAATCAGGGGTCAGAGGGGGGAGGCTACGCTCAGTCAGGATATGGCTGGGTGACGAAGGGGCTGTTCAAAATAGATAAATAAGAGCGCTTTCACTAAACTACAGTTGGAGTTACCCAAGGAGCTTTGTACAGGGATCTACACGTCGATATCTTGGTAAGATTAGCTCCAAAGAAAATCTTGGCTTTGTCGATGCTACCACATGTTTTCTCTTGTCAGAAAAGGAAAGTCACGCAAATTGAGGATTCCCTTTTTGCTGTGATCTATTCATATCAAGGGCTGATGGTATTCTACTTCTGTTCCCTTTTGGACTCCATTTTGTTTGATGCTTAAAATATTTAATTTGCTCCGTGCTTTCTCGGGTAAGCCTCACTGGACGCTTCTAGAAATAGGCACGGGACAATTCTTAAAGGAACATGAGCTCAGTTTTAAAATGTGGCATGTGGTTCTGTGGTGGGATGACAATGAAAGCAGAAATAAACTTCCCTGCAACTTTTCCCTCTATAAAGCAATTACACGGTTTTGCCTGCATGCCAGGAAGCCGCTCTCAGTTTACCAGGAGCCAGAGGACACATTAGCAGGTCTCCCCTCCTGGTAACCTCTCCTAGCACTGTGGCAGGGTACTGCGGCAAAACCCTCTTACATTATGTTTCATTGTCTCATGAAAAGACAACAACTAATATATTTACCTCGTTACTTCTTGGGGACTACATTCTAATGAATGAGAACAGCAGGTACAATTAGATATAGACTATGCTGACAGTCTGCATTACAAATTCATCTGTGCACAACGGGGACACACATAAGAGAAAACCACAATGCGATATAAAAGTTATTCTAATCACTCCATCATGTAATAAAGGGTAGGTCATCCAAATATTCTTGTAAAGCCTTAAATAAAATTAAGCAGCATAATCAGCTGCGCAAAACGACAGTTATCATCTAGAGTCTCATGATTCAGTTCAGAAAGGAGGCAACAAACCTGGTTTTCTCCTTCACTTACGAGAAAGGCAAAGACAAACAGCTGATACAAGGCTGACACCAACGGCAAAATGGCTTCTGCCTTCCCTCAATCTTTTCACAGTAAGTAAAGCGGCTCCCTTCCAGCAAAGTGGATTTTTTTTAATGTTTATTTATTTTTGAGAGACACAGAGAGAGAGGGAGAGAGAGAGGGGCTGACCATGAGTGGGGGAGGGACAGAGAGAGAGAGAGGGAGACATAGCATGTGATACAGGCGCCAGGCTCTGAGCTGTTAGTACAGAGCCTGAAGCAGGGCTTGAACCCATGAACCTTGAGATCATGACCTGAGCCGAAGTTGGACGCTTAACTGACTGAGCCACCCAGGTGCCCCCCAACATATATTTTAGATTCCTCCCTGGCAATATGTACATATTCAGGTCAGTGTGTGGGAAACACCAGGTGTGGAGGAACAAGTTCCTGGGAGTCAGAAGGGACATATATTCTGCCCCAGCCCTGGAAGAACCTACTTGTCCAAGTCTAAGACACCACAAATTGTTAAGACTCCTACTAACTATGAAGGCTTCTCAGTGAAAAAGGAAAATTACATTAAATGCATAAATAAAAGGTAAGATGCATTTTCATTGCAGATTTGGAGCAGCATGTCTATAAGATCAACTCTGGTAAACTGTTCAAAAGAAATAAAAATTCCAACAGCTAATACTTCTTTGGCACTTGCTGTATGCTCAGCACTGAGTTAAATGCATTATCATCATACGCATTATTAACTCATTTAGTTCTCATTATAACTGATGAAATAAATATCATTAGCCCCAATATATAGATGAGTAAATTGAGGCTCAAATTAATGAAATTACTTGCCCAAGGCCACACAATTAGAGTCTCCAATCCTAAGTCTTAAGCCTTAACAAACTGCACTATATTTACAAGATCAACCTCATTTGAATGTATAGGTTGGCCTATTATTCCAGCTTTGGCACTGAAGAGCTGACCGATCTTCAGAGGTTTTATTTCAGTCTTTTCCACTTCTTACAGAAAAGTAGATTAGGAGGAAAGTTTGGGGAAGTTTCTAACTATTCTCTCACATAACCTCTTGCTGTTTTCCTCGTGAAGCAGTTATTTGAACCATACAATAGCTGTTATGTCCCAGACATAAGGCTATGACCTCTTTGAGGAACTGACCCAAGGTCACGTAGCAAAGTTGAATGAAGAGGCAGAAGCAGAATTTAAACCTGGGTCTGACCCTAAAACTAGAGCTCTTCCATTAGACCACCAACTACTGATTGCCCTTTTTATGGCTAAATTATTTAGCCTTATGGAGCCTCAGTTTCCTCATCTAAAAATGGGGATACGATGATACTTTTCTTGCAAGGTTATCATGAAGCCTGAATGAAATAACATACACAAAAGATCTAATACAGTAGTGTATGGAAGGCATTCAATGAATGATAACAATTACTGTTGCATGCAGTCTACAGGAAACTTAATACTCCAACAGCAAAACAATGGATTTGATTTCCATGGTGCTGATCACTTCAAACTATGTCTTGGAGCAAAGAACAGACGTGAAGAGGTCTTCTAACTGCTAAACATTCTGGCAGAATGTTCTATCTTAGGACAAATCTCTTACTTTAATAATAGAAAGGGCAACAAAGGATAATTTTCAATGAAATCCCATAAAACTGTAGTATAATTTTTTCTCTTAGAAAAAATTCTAGGAGAAAAACATTATTCCCAGAAAGATATGATTCAATTCATTCATCTAATAAACATGCACTGGCACACAATCAGTATCATAAATTAACTGTGGCCTCCAACCTCTAACCAAAGAAAGGACCATGACACAGGTGTTCTCCTTCTCCCTCTGATAAGCTCCTAAACTTCATGGTCTGCCTATGAGACAAAGTGATGATCAGAGCTGAGGGGCTTGGTGAATCAAACATTCATCAAAACCACATACAGAGTATCCTGCTGGGTGGTTGGACAGGGCTCACTGTAAAACCCAGGGGCTCACATTAGGGTACTATAAAAACCTGTGAGTCAAAACACACAATGATCACATAATCTACTTTAAACCCCAACCCTCCAGCAAGGGAGAAGGATTTTAGGGGAGGTGACAGGGCATAACGACCCTCTCCCACTTGTATTCCTTCCCTGTGTGCCACATATCTCTTCTCTCTCCTCTAAGGCTTCCAAAGATACTCATTTCAGAACGGGAGGGCAAGGTGGCCTGCATGATTTCCCTGGGTTCTTCATCTTTTTTGATATGTCCCCAAAAAAAGGAATGACTATGCTATGATAAATCCTATCACAGATGTAGAGGAGAAAGAAAAACTAAGCCCTCTCAGATTAAGTAGGCTACCCAAAAGACAACTACAATTTTTTTTTAAATTAAGCTTTTTATTTTGATAAAATTATAAACTCACATGCAGTTCAAGGCATAATAGAGACATCCTGTATTCCCTCTGTCCATGGTAACATCTTGTAAAACTACACTACAATATCATAAACAGGGTATTGACACTGATAGAGTCAAGATAGACAACGTGCCCAACACCATAACCTTTTACAGCCACACCCACTTCCCTCTGGCTCCCGAACCTCTCGTTAGCTCCTGGAAACCACTAATCTACTCCCCATTTCTATAATTTTGTCATTTAAAAAATATGAAAATAGAATCATATAGTACGTAATATTTTGTGCCTGGCTTTTTTTCACTCAGCATAATTCTATGGAAAGTCATCCAGGTTATATATACCAACAGCTCAGTCCTTCTCATTGCTGAGTAATATTATACAGTATAAATGTACCACAGGTTGTTTCATTATTCACTCACTAGAGGACACATGGGTTGTTTCCAGTTTGGGGCTACTATGAAAAAGCTGCTATCAACATTTGTGTACAGGTTTTTGTGTGAACCCAAGTCTTCATTTCTTTGGGACAAAGAGTCCCAAAAGGACTCAGGAGTGCAAATGCTGGGTTGTATGTAGTTGCATGCTTGAATTTTTAAGACATGCCAAACTGTTTTCCACTGGGCTACATCACTTTATATTCCTGTCAGCAATTTAAATTTTCTACATTTTGGTAGGTATGTAGTAATATTCCGTTGCGGTTTTAATTTGGCTAATGATGCTGAACATCCTTTCATGTGCTTATCTGCCATTTGTATATCCTCTGCAGTGGAATGTCTCTTCATGTCTTTTTACTGTTGAGTTTTCAGAGTTCTTTATATATTCTAGACACATACTCTTTTATAAGAACACTTTTAAGTAATGCCATGTGGGGTTTCTTGTCTTTTGAAGATCGTTACCACAAATACAGAAATCCCCAGCGATTACTGGAGGCAAGGAGAATGAATGACCAACGTGGGGAAGGAGGCTGAATTTCTAGAAGCGTTCATTCATGTGGATAGTAAGAGCTGGGGAAAAACCAACAACCCACAGTCATTAAACTAGTTTGTTTACCTCAGTTAATGGGCTAAGTCTATTTTTTTTTTTTTCAAAAACACAAATGTTTGTGAGTTATGATCTACTACGGCACTGGCATGTGATTAATATTTATGTTTAAAGGACAGTATTCACAGGATTGAAAAACAGGAGCCACGGCAACTGTGCTTCTATCACTAGCACTTGCTTAACATAAATGCCCCTTCCAGACACATTTGACTGAAACAGTCACAGAGCTCAGGGCAAGAGCCGCCACACCTCAGTTCTCTCATTCTCTCATGTTGCAACATAAAACCAATGGAAGGACAATTCCTTTCTAAATGGCTTGGGTTGCCCAAACACTAACCAACTCTTAAAACAAAAACAAAAACAAAAACAAAAACAAAAACAAAAACAAAAACAAAAACAAAAACTGTGGCTGCTCCTCCAGATGGCAAAAATATGGCTTAGATTAAAAACTCACTATAACCTATGGATAAGCACACAATGAGTTACATCTCTACTAAAGAGGTTGTTATGAAAATTCTGTGCACATTTTTCATAAGTTACTTAAAATTAACCAGGTTCATTTTCTATTGAAGGCAATGCTTTCCAACAGTCCTTTCCCTAATCACTTTTTCCAGCAAATGATCATTCCCTCATTAGTTTTTGCCAAAATCCCAACTTTTGATAGACACTAAGGTATTGTTTTAACACTGCCACTTTGACAACAAAATTTATTTCCTGAGGGATTCAAAGGTTTTACTTCTATCATCCATTCCTCTTCTCTTGTTTAATAAACATAATAAAAACAATTTTGGAACATAATGCAAATACTACTGTAGCACTTTTTAAATCTTAAAATTTATACTGATCTCATTTAATAGGCATTCACAAATATACACAGCATTTACCTGCCTACACTCTTGGATTATCAGCCTGCAGTTCTCTTCCATGTTCCTTCCTTAAAAAAGAATGCCCTTGCACGAGACCTTCTTGTACCTTTTTTGGCAAGTTCCTATGGATCTACAATTATTTCAAAATAAAAAGATTTTAAAAAATGCCCTTGCTTTCCTTCCAAGTTGTGTTATCAACATGTTCTTTTTATAATTCTTTGTTAATGAAAATACTTTATTTCAGTATACTTTATAGTTTAAAAACCCTTTCCCCTTAAAGATGTCTTTTGATTTTACTACACAAGTCTGGGTTAGAAAGCAACCATTGTCTTAGCTACGCCACATGTGTTAATTTTCAATTATTTGTTTGCATTTCAGTCTCTTATCTTCATTTCTAAAATATTTCATATTTCCTAGAATTTCCCACTTTGAAGGAACACAAAACAGTTTATACATATCAAGCACTTCAGGCAGTATCTGGTACAGAGTAATGCTTAATAAATATTCATTATTATATACTATCACTACTACTATTGTTATTTTCATAGCATAATCTACTCTTGGGGAATTACCAATCTTTTTCTTTCTTGTCCCATACACCTCTCTGATTTGCCTTGTTCCCTTACCTTGCTAGCATGTCATACTTCCGTCTTTCCTGGATTGCAGAATCCAAGATCCTAGTGCTCGAAGGAACTTGAGTGATCACCTAGCCATGCCCTCAACATATATATGAGGAAACTGAGGCACAGAGAGGAGAGACCTGCCTTTATAGGGTCACACAATGAGGCAGTCAATCAGTGTGACCGAATTGAAAATTCAAACAAAGCTTTTTACTCCTTCCTAGAAATTAAGCTTTTTACATTTTTTTTTATGTTTATTTATTTTTGAGACAGAGAGAAACAGCACGGGTGGGGTAGGGGCAGAGAGAGAGGGAGACACAGAATCCGAAGCAGGCTCCAGGCTCTGAGCTGACAGCACAGAGCCCGACACGGGGCTCAAACCCACCAACTGCGAGATCATGACCTGTGCCGAAGTCGAACGCTCAACCGACTGAGCCACCCAGGTGCCCCTAGAAATTAAGCTTTTTCAATTGTCCAAGTCAGGCCAAGTCAGTGCTGCACCCTGTAGTTAGTTCTTTACTAATATCCAAGGGAATAAAATGGCTTAACTAACGAAAGGAAATTTTGTCCAATTTCCGGATGCTCTCAATTGCTGGCCAATGACAGCAGGAACTTTTACATTTCTCTCTCTTTCTGACTTTGCAAATGTCCTTTAAATCATGAGGGATTTTTTTTGTCCAACTTACTGATTTGCTAGACCAAACCTAGGTAGGATTGTTCAAGAATGATGAGGTATGGTAATAATGACAGAATCCCCAAGACCCCTTGAAAGAAAGGTTTGTCTTTTTGATAGGGGAAACTTCTTTCTCAAGTACAGCTTCTACCACACTGCTAAGAAGAGACTTCCTTCTTTCTCTCTTTTTTTTCTTTACAGCCTGAGATACTATGGTAAAATTCACTCTTTCTGGGCATATAGGTCTATGTGTTCTAACAAATGCTACAGTTGTGTAACCACCAGCGAAATCAAGATATAGAACATTTCTAACACTCCCCCAAATTCCCTCATAGCTTTATAGTCAACCCATGCGCTACCCCTTGGCAACCACCTATGCATTTTCTATCCATATAGTTTTGCCTTTTCCAAAATGTCATATAAGTGGACTACACAACAGGTAGCCGATTGAGTCTGGCTTCTTTCACTCAGCAGAAAGTATGTGATACCCATCCATGTTGCTGCATATATCAGTAGTTTGTTCCCTATAATTACTGACTGGTATCCCACTGTCCGGATTAACTACAGCTTGTTTGTTCATTCACCGTCTAGAAGTCATCTGAGCTGTTTCCAGTTTGGGGGGTCATGAATAAAAGCCACCAGGAGTGGGGCTGCTGGCTCATGTTGCAGGAGAGCGCCAAGCTGCTTCTCATTTCATAGTTCCACTGGCAACGCAGGAGAGTTTCAGCTGCTTGCTGTATTCTTGTCAGCACTTATATTACCAGTTTTTTCTTTAATTTTAATGAAGGGCTCCCTTTTAGAAAAAAGTAGCAGGAAACATTTTTTAGCACTCTGAACAACCACTGAAACTTCAAGCAACCTTTCTTGACTCCTTTCTTTCTCTTAACACCGACAAGCAATCTGTTGGGAAATTCTGTTGATTCTACCCTTAGAATATATCCAGAATCTGACCACTTCTACCCATCTTCACAACTGTCTCCCTGGTCTAAGCCCCTGTGACTCACCTGGATTATGCAACTGTTCCTAACGGCTGCTTCTGCCCTCGGCCGCAGACACAATGGCTTCCTCGCTGTTCTGTGAACACTCCAGACACATCCCACCTGGTGTCTTCTGCTCTAACTTCCTCCATCAACCTACTTGACTAGCTCCTCTCCTCCTTCAAGCCTCTGCTGCAGTCTCATCTTCTCTATGAGGCCTACCTGGTCAACACTGCAACCTACCATTTGCCTGCCCCAAGCCTGATCTCCTTTTTCTTTTCTCCATGTTAGTAACCACCTTCTAACACTCTGTATTTTTTCTTACGTTTATTTTTCATGGATTCTTTCCCAAGCCTGCCCCATCCCTGCTAGAATGCGTTCCCCAAGTATAGAAATCTTTCATTTTTTTTATATTGATGTATTCCAAGTACTTAGAGCAGTGCCTGGAGCATAGTAGGTATTAAATAAATAGTTGCTAGATGAACGAACTAACAACATGACATTGGCATCTGAGGTAGCACCAATTGGAAGATCTGTGTGAGGCCAGATTTATCAAAAGTAAAGACGGGTAGAAGAGAACATTTCTAACATGCATACTGGAAACACAAGACTTAGTTTCTCCAAATAAAAATCTATTCACATAGCATTTGCCTTCAGAATAACATTAAAAAATTAAAAAATATATAAGTAATATAAAAAATGTTAAAAAGCTCTCCTACTAGAGAAAATAGTTCATATATACAAAAAATGTCTTGGGACATCAACAACCTAGGTTTTTTTTCTTTCTATAAACTTCCCCATCTGTATAAGATTGCCCCAGCCTGATTGCCAATTTTATTTTCTTAATCTAAGCTCTATTCTCATTACCCTTCCGTTTCTATTTTTTATCCTCAGGGAAAGAGAGAGCAGTTACTGCCAGGGCATTCTCACATCTTCCAAAGAAATGGCATAGGTGTTAATCTTGTATTTATGTTTGATGTGGGTAATGATGGCTATGACTGGAGCTGCAGCTTTATTAATATGCAGGGCTCTCACCTCATTAGTGGCGATGTATGTTTTGAAGTTAAGCTGCAATGTTTGCTGTAATGTCAAATCTGGTCTACCAGACTTTCTCACTGTTCATTTTCTTTGTTTTTACCCAGTCAGTACACGTTATGCTTATGGGACTCACACATGTGCTATTTAATAAAGACAATTTTCCACAGTAGTTAATCTTGGTGGAACTTTCAAACATTTTTAATAATTATGTCCTCATGTGATATCACGTGTCTATCTTAGAGAAAAGATTTTCATAATGTTTGACCTGGTAATACAAAGAATAATAAACTCTATTCCTGGCTCGATCTGGAAGTGGTACATACTTACTAACTTAAAGTGATTAATTCATAGTTATTATATAATAAAAACTTGCACTCATTATCAGGCTTTGATAGTTTATGAAGTACTTTCACATATATCTCAACCAAATCTTTAAAAGAACAAAATAAATAAAACTTTATTGAATATTATACTTGATAATCCATTATGAACAGTAACTGTTATACTTCAATTCCTAAAGAAAATTTCCAGTTGACATAATACACACAAAGAAACTAACCTGTACCAGACTAACAAGCCTCATGGGGTGGGTGGTCTGTCACTGTCGCTGCTCAGGTGTCCTTCCCTTCTACAGTCCTCACTGCCTATGCACTGCAGAGAAGACTCTTAATGTTCACCAGCTTGTCTGGACGTCATTAACTGGGTTTTACTCATTCCAAAAGATACTATACATGTATGTGTGTGTGTGTGTATGTATACACATATATATGTATGTGTATGTGTGTGTGTGTCTGTGTATATGTATATGTATATGTATATGTATATGTATATGTATATGTATATGTATATCTATATCTATATCTATATCTATATCTATATCTATATCTATTTTTTTTTAAGCTAAAACTCCAGGACCACAGTATTCCAAGGAAGCTATTTAAATGTGAGATATCGTTTTTTGCCTCTTTTCTCATTAGGTAACTGAATAAATCTCTATTTCTTAATCTTTTAAAGTCTGTGTTCATGAGTACAAGACCCTGGCTCTAGGGGCAGCATTTGTGGGGAAGAAAATGACGATGGGAAGTGAACACAGGTATTTAGATCAAGACAAAGAAGAAAGAAACTCAGACAGCTGATGAGTGTTTCTCGGTACCCTCTTGTTTTCATTCTGTTCTCAAAGTCCCTGTACCCACCCCTCACCCCCCGCAGAAGGACCACCGCCTTTGATTTGACAATGTGACACATATTCAGCTAGAATTCCCATCGTCATTCATTTAGAGAAAGCAAAAATGAATATATGGGCTTTTAAGAAGGTACAGCAATGAGCTTATACAGCAAAAGTGTATAAACAAGTATATTACCTATTTAATTGCCTTAGTTGAACTTAGAAGCTCTGATCTTTAATTGCCTGATTGAACTGATCTAAAAGCTATAATTTTTTAATCAGGGAGAAAATTAAATAGCTTTCTGGTAAATAAAAAGGCATCTTTAATCTTATTTTTATGGAATCCAAGTTATTAAATATGGACAAAACCTCTAAAATATTAAGTTAACGACTCAATCTAGAGTAAATTTCTCATTACAATGCTTCACAAAAGTCTTCAGGGACACCTGGCTTCGTCCACTCTTCAATAAAAACACATGCTTTTAATCCAGAAGGTAAAAGTTTTCACGAATAACTAGGAAACTCAAAAGCAAAGTGTATAGAGATATTTAATGAGGTATATTACCACCGCATCTTATTTCTTTAGCTGAGTACCCATAATTACTGGTGAATAACTGTTCATCTGCACTGTAATTCATTAGTCCTTCCATCTACACAGATGCAGATGCACATTCACTCCCTGGTGTTTATTTACGACTGAAATCCCTTGGGAGGGTTTCTTGGCCTATTACCAGTGCCCCCACTCAGCCCCTCACAGTATTGTCTTCCCTTAACTAGTAGCATTTTACAGTGGGTTACACCATAGGAAGGGAGCTAGCCAGCAAAGACTGAAAAGAAAAGTTCAGGATTCCTTTTTGAAATCTTTATATCCTCCATCAGGAAAACCACCAAGATCACCTAGGTATGTGAAGCAATCTCTTAAGGAACAGGGTTTGATGATATCTGAAACATGAATAAGAGGAAGGGATGCAATTGTATAGAAAGTGAAGGTTTTGCATTAAGTGATCAAAGAACCTTTTCTTTGCTCAAGCTGCATCCGGAGCTGGGAAGAACCAACCAGCCTCTGAGAGGCTGTGGTCAACCACACTTGCCAAAGTGATTACAGATGGTTGTTCTGGGAATCTGACAGACACCTTAGACTTCACTTTTAGATCCCAGGCATAATCTTTCAAAGAAAAATTCAATTATTTTTCCAAAACAAAGGGTGAAATTAAAACCAATCATTGCGAAGAAGAAAAACCAACGATGACTGCAGAATAACCAAACAGTATTTCCCTATCCACTATATATAGTTCTTAGTGCCACTATGAACCCTTCTAGAGAAAGTTATGACTAGGGAGAATTCACTATAAGCCAGAAGTATGCTGTATGCCCACAGTGTAGGATGATCCTAAGGATCACTTTAATAGTAACATTTGCATTTCCATGGCAAGGTCCTTTTAATGAAGGTTTTGCTATGGAGAATTGATGACTTCCTTTACTTCCTTTGTCAAATGGATAGCAGATGTCCATAAAGATCAACACAATGACAAGAACTGACCACTGTGTTAAGTTCTATTAAAATGGCCATAACCACTTTATGGGTTAATGAGTATAGGGAACAGAAGCAATACAGGTCATGTGATGTTAAATACCATTCTCTCTTAACCTTGGAGCTGAAAATGCTCCATTTCTTTTTTCTCACCCACCAGATGTGTTCACATGATGATTTCTTCCCAGGAAAAGTAACACTAACACAACTCAGCTCACTCTCCCTACATCTATCTACATTTTGTACCAACTACACCCTAGAGATAGACTGGACTGGCTTTAAGGGAAAATTTGGATCATGATTCCAGTTAATCTGCATAAACACCTTCAAGAACTGCAAGTTTTGCTTGTCAAAATTTACACACCCTCTTCAAGAGGGGACGAGGGATTTAGGAAGAAATCTGAAATCACTAGGATAGTAAAACTGCCACAACAAAAAACAACCCTTAGTGACAGATGTGATAGCACAATTGAAGGCATCAGTTGTTTACTCACTCTCAAAGCTTATACCTTTTTTAAAAAAAAGTCCCTTTAATCACATGTAATGTGTATGCTGGTGCATTCCCCAAATGTGCATAAAGCAAGGCTGAGCAGATGTGTAAAACTATACAGGACTGTTAGTAACATGAGGCCCGGAAGTGGCTTTGCTATAGTCTGTTTCTCACTTAATAATTTGTGAGAATGAATGAATTCAGACATTTTGGAAATGTTGGAAAACACAACGGGAACTTGTTTTTGCAGCATTCATTTAATTGATCATTCTTCTCAAGTGTTCTGTCAATAGACCCAGAGAATAATTTCTGATGCATTCACCAACTCCTTGTTTAAGGTTTCCCTTTCAAGGTATGTGAAGCCAACTCTTAAGGAACTGTGTATGATGATATCTAAAATGTTAATAAGGGGAAGGGATGCAATTGTATAGAAAGTGAAGGTTTTGCATTAACTAGAGTTAAGATTAAAAATAAGATCCTGTCATTTTCAAATACTATGTTATGAAATACCTTTACGTGTTTGGTAAACATCTACAAAAATACCAAGTTTATAATCTAAATCAGAGTAGTTGAAGGAGAAGATAAGAAAAACATTTAGAAAGCAGCCATCTTTTGATTACCAAATATATCAGCTGGCGTAAATAGCAGATCATGTATTTTAAAATGAAGGTATCCTGGAGTGGTCCGCACTCAATGTCAAATTAAGTTAGAGCTTGTAAGCTCAGTACATACCTCTATGTAAAATCTTTAAACTCCACAAATAGGTAAGGCCTTTAACAACCTAAATTTAAGAAAGAGAAACAGTACAATGATGATTTTTATCAGGAACTTTCCATATTTAAACATATAATCATATCAACCATAACTCTTCCTTTAAAACTCTAAAAACCAATAAACATTTATTGAACATCTCCCATTTCTGTGCCAGGTTCTTGGAGGATGCCAAATTATAAGCTACAGGTTTCTTCTCTAATGGGCTTTCAGTGTTCTGAAGATAAGGCATGATTAATGAAAAAAATAAGTGTTGTGCATGGAAAATGACCTAGAAGTACATCTACTAAGTTCTCAGTGGTGGAATGGATGGGGGAAAAAAAGGACAGGAAAAAGGGACAAAGATTTTCATTTTTTTTTCTATACTTTTATACACAGAATTTTTTAAAAAGTCATGACATTTAAGGGGTGCCTGGGTGGCTCAGCTGGTTAAGCGTCCAACTCTTGGTTTCGGCTTAGGTCACGATCTCATGGTTCATGGGTTCAAGCCCCACATCAGGCTTCGTGCTAACAGCATGGAGCCTGCTGGGATTCTCTCTCTCTCTCTCTCTCTCTCTCTGCTTCTCCTCTGCTCTGTCTCTCAAAATAAATAAACTAAAAAAAAAAAAAAAAAAAAAGTCATGACATTTAAGACCAAGGAAAGATATTTTTAAAAAGTTGGCTAATGAAAGCAATCTCTGTCAGTAATCAGGATTGCTTTTCCTGTCAATATTCAGGAAGGCTTTAGTAAAGTTCTGGGCCCTAAGAAACAGATTCAACTGATGTGACGAAAAGAGAAGAAAATGTTCAGGCCAGGATAAAAATATACAACCAAAGTGTTGGGGCCATGTACTCTTCCAAAAAATCAAGGTCAGGAAAAACAAAGAAACACTGAGACTACTCCAAGTTAACAGAGACCAGAGACATGACAACTAAATGCAGTATATAATCCTAGACTGGATGCTGGACAAGAAATTTTTTTCTTTTGGTCTATAAAGGGTATTACTGGACAACTGTCAAAATCTAAGTCAGGAGTGTTGATTACATAACAGTATTGTACCATTGCTAATTTCCTGATTTTGATCAGTATACATCAAGGATGTGAGAGAATACCCTTATTCTCAAGAAATATACACCTTAAGTATTTACAGGTAAAGGGTCATGACATCTGCAATTTACTCTCAAATGTTACAGGGAAAAAAATACATACATACACACACATATATATGTATATGTATATATACGCACATACACACACATATACCAAGCAAACATTTCTAATAGATTTTAACTCGATAAACGAGCGATGTCTTGCAATACGAGTAGTATCTGACACTGAACATCACATGATCACGACTGAGCCAAAGGCTCTCACTCTCTCCCACTGCAGGATCGTGGGTGATTGTCTCCCATGCTCAGATGCTCCATCTCAGGCCACAGTGTTTGGCAGAAGTCAGTGATTTTTCAGAACATTGGAAGGTGCCCACAACTGGCACTTGTGTATTTTTGGTCATTTCAAAGCACCTATGGACAGTCCTTTGCTTTTCCATACAAGAGTAAGTTTAGGGATGCTTTGCTTCATTCTAGGTCAGGCTGCCTGCAGACATAGACCCTTTACTCTGCTGTTTTATTGTCAGTTACACTAAATACAGTATCTGACAAGAGTTTTTTAACATTGTACTGTAGTCAACATCTGTGAGAGCATATACAATGGCCCCCATGCAGAAAAAGATTCCATTCAGCCGATAGCAGTGATTCCATTAGTGATAGTGAAAGTTGTCCTGCACAATAACCCTCCTCTCTCTTGTCTTCCTCATACCAGCCACGAAGGTTTTCAAAGGTACGTGCAGGTTAATTTGTTTATTTTTCTTTATATTTTGTATTTTCTTTAACATTTTGTATTACATTATAGTATTATAATCATTCTCTTTTTAATATAATTTTTTAATGCTTATTTAGTTTTGACAGAGAGAGAGAGAGACAGAGAGTGAGTGGGGGTGGGGCAGAGAGAGAGGGAGACCCAGAATCTAAAGTGGGCTCCAGGCTCTGAGCTGGACACTTAACCAACTGTGAGGCACCCAGGTGCCCCTTGTGATCATTCTTATATGAATATTTTGGGGTTGTAGAACAAATCATCTGAGTTTACATTATTTCTTATGGGGAAATTCACTTTGATATACAAGTGCTTTGGATTACAAGCATGTTTCCAGAATGAATTACGCTCTCAAACCAAGGGGTGTGTGTGTGTGTGTGTGTGTGTGTGTGTGTGGTTGTGTGTATTTTTAAAACCAAACGTAGTTAACTGTTGACAACTGGGAAATCTGGAGGAAGCATCTTACAACTTTTCTGTAAGTTTAAAATAGTTTAAAAAAAAGTTTCTAAAAAAATGTTTTAAATGATATTAGGGTAGGAAAGAACAAAGTATATCAAGATGATCAGCCTCACAAGCCAGTCTGGCAGGTCCAAGTGTAGGCTCACCTAGAAAATACCGAAAGGGCAGGGCAAGAAAATAAAGTGAGAAAATAAAAACATTCACATTAGATTGGATTTTTGATTGAACAGCCTGTGTTAAGAATAGTCAAATAAGATTCTGAAAAAAAAATGTTTCTAAGACCCTAAGTATGTGGGTTACAAGTGCTACCTTCTATGTGGGAAGTTTAATCACTAATCTTTTGTAAAAATCTTTATATAGAAATTGTTATAAAAGGGGAAGCACATGTTTTTATTCACACCCACTGACCCTGTATGCAGATAAGCGTGAATTTAACAATTTCAAGGTTGACTATTCATAATTACATATCAGATACAATGCATGAGCCACTTTCACTCAAAATTTACTCAAGAATTTAAAAGTACTCATCATATTAGAACATTTTAGGTGAGTCAGGAGTATAAGAACAAGGAAATCTACCATTATGAGGAGTAACTGAGTGATTTATGTATTTTTGAAAATGATGAAAAGAAGCCTAGAGCTAAATACACAAGGAGTTTAGTTGATCAAGAAAGACTATGAGCAATTCTAAAAACAGAAATGCACAGGAAGAAACCCAATTTCTAAATACTAAAGATCTAGAAGAAGGTAAAATCTACATCAATTAATGCTGAGCAGAAATTAACATATTTTCATTGTTTTCTTAGAGAGGGATGTACTCCTGAAAGATTTGCTAGCGGTATGATTATTTCCATGATAAGTTTGTCTGTTTTAAGATTTGGAAAAAGTGGCATTACAATAAAACACATATGTTCTGGACAGTAAGATAGTAAAAAAAAGAAAGAAAAGAAAGAAAAAGAAACTACCAAAATAGGAAAATGGTAACCAATAGGAGGAGGAAATAAGACAAAGATATTTCCTTAAATGTTTATTAAAATAACATCAATAATGAAAACAATTTTCTCTTTGAGCAGTAGGATAAGGCTATCTTATTTGGCATGGAAATAATCACCTCTGAGTTGGGAAATAGGGTTAAACTTTTCAACTTATAAGGTTAGTTGCATATTATAAAACCTTCCCATCAAAGATGGTTCACCACTAAAAATCAGTCCACAAAAAAATGAATAACCAGAAAACACACAAGGGGAAGGCAAACCATTATATATTCAGATCAGGCAGGAAAAAAGTAAAACAAATACTGATTGTATGACACTTGCTAAAATTATAAATCTTGTTAGTGATTCAAAAGAATATGTCACTCTTCCAACTTTGTCAAAATACACGTTTTCTTTTAGAAGTATATGAAAAGCAGTATACGGAGAGCTAGAAATCTGTCCATTGAAAATCTAGAGGGTATTATTGGTATTCAGTAGGCTGGGTTTCACAACAATGACTTGACAAAGCCTTGACACTAAAAGTACTTATATCTGCTGTCAATCACTCACTCCTTGACATGTCAAGTGCACATCCTTTCAGGGACAACTTCCATCAACATTAGCACTCAAAATACAGTACACAGTGTCACTGCTTCAGAAATGAGAAGAAAAATAAAACGTGCAAGATGGCAGGGAATGGCAAGAAGGCATTCCTCTTTCTCGGCGACCACATTCAAATGGAAAACAGATAAAAATCACTGAGCAAGCTAGAAGCTGAAATCAGCCAGTTTATATTAATTTTTTTTATATCCTCTTGCCATATATCCTACAAGAGAAAATTTGAACAACATATCATCAAGGCTGACAGGGGGCCATCCTATAATGAACCTTGGATCTTTGGACCTCCACAGCATGCCAGATTATTAGAACCTGGAAAATAAAGTTAATTGGGGGTGGTGGGAGAGGTGCCTACATGTGGTTCTAAGACATGAAAAGAATCTGAAGCAATTGTATGTGTCACTCCATTACTTTCTTATGTACTTCTCCTTTTTTCCTTTTTCTTTTCTTTGTACCCTTGTTCTCCCTTTCAGTCCTTCCTCCCCTTTTTTCTCCTTCTCTTAGGAAAGCAGCGTGAAAAAGCATGGGGTCTGGAGTGAAACAGCCCTGGGTTCAAATTATTACTGATTAGTTGTAGGTAACTTTAACTTCTCTAAATCTCATCTTGCCATGTATAAAATATGTTCAATAACCTACACGTTACAGAGTTTGCTATAAAGATTAAATGACATAAAATTTATACATAAAATATGTATCAACAATTGGCACAGGAGGTATTCAACATGCACCCATTTCCCTCTTCTCTCATCTGATTCTGTTGCTTCTGACTTGGCAAGAGCACACACATGCTTCCTTGGCCTCACTGAGGGAACCCAAGGGAACAGAAGATGATGATCTGTCTTCACAATACTAGAGGAGAAACAACTAAAGATACCAGGAACCCAGTCAGGCTATGAGAGTATTTATTTACTTTTACAAACCATGACCTGGAAACCATCAATTTGCTAGTCTTATTTTAACTGGGAGAATGCTTCCACTTGTGTTTGTCAGCTGCAACACAGGATTAGTTGTTTGTAGCCTACTCAAATTACATGAAACGAAAAAAAATACACTTTGGAGGCATTATACAAGTTTAGGCCCCAGCAGAGTT
This sequence comes from Lynx rufus, assembly GCF_022079265.1. NCBI lineage: Eukaryota > Metazoa > Chordata > Mammalia > Carnivora > Felidae > Lynx > Lynx rufus. The sequence goes on from NW_025814827.1 coordinate 9,106,608, forward strand.
TATAGAAAGTAGTAGATGAAGAGCAAAATTATCAAAAGCATTTCTTTTATTCTGGCCACAGGCAGTTTTCATTACTATGACCTGATGAGCCATAAAAGCTAAAGAAATTGGACACATATTAGGGGAAAAAAACCCTAATTTTAAAAAATGTAAGGGCAAATGTAAACAATGCTTTGGGCTAGTGCTTATTTTGAGTGCCTTTCACTAAAATAATTTTTGCCGTATTTTCAATTACCCAATAGGTAAACCTGGTATTTGAAACCGAATTATTATTATTATTATTTTTGCTGACTCCATTCACTTCACAGGCTTCTCACGCCAGTAGAAATGAAAAGAACAATGGCCTTGTGTGGATGCCCTACACAAGAGGGAGGTAAGATTTATGAAGTCCAGGAAGAACATGCTTCTCTAACAGAAGAAAGCAGATTCCTATTTTAGCCAAGTTCAACACATAAGTGAGTATACAGAACTCATATACTTTTTTCCTTTTCATTTGGTATCTTTGCCTTTTTTTGCCCTTTATTATACGTGTTATTAAACTTTAGAGCCAAGAACTGCCAAAAGCCACAAAGCATTCATTCCCTTCTGAGATTAAAAGAGGAAATGAAACATTTTTATTTTCATCTAAAATAGTGATTTAAGTACTCAAATTTCATACTAAACTAATCTACCTAAACATGTAGATTAGAAGCTACTTAGCAATAGCATCAGAAAAGAAAGTTCTCATCACCCTGGGCAGTTCATACTAATAATTAGAAAGAAGAAAGGAAAGCTGTGAATTACAATGAACTAAGACTAAATAAGTGTCCGTGTTGGATTAAAGGATCTGAGTTGTCAGTCTGATGTATAATGAATGTGAAAATCAGCCATTTAATTAAATGGTACATGGTATAATCGCTTTGTTCTGCATTAAACTGCTTAAGTTATCAGAGTGCCTTTAGATTAGCAACTGTTTACTATTCCACCACCTCGTGACTTCTCTTAGACACTGTGTAGCCTACATTATTCCAAATTTGAAATCTGGAGTTTATATAGTAATGTTAGTTGAGTTGACATATTGTGTCAATTTATTTGTGTATTCAGAAAACAGAAAATCTGCTTTTAATCACAAAGGGAATAAATTCCTAGATATACTTGGTAAAAAAAATTAAAAACCAAAAACACAAAAAGTCTGCAAAAATCTTTAAGAATAAAGTCGTGTTTTTCTTATAAGTAGTTTTATTTTAATAATTTTGACTCTGAAAGTATTTTCTAATTATATGCCTGTAACTACAAAATGTCCCCTAAACAACTTTCTTGTTAAAGAACCTGGAAATTTTACTGGCTAACAAGTGTACTAAGGTCTCTGCAAACACAAGAAAGTACAATAGGTCACAACACCCATAAGCCTGAAGGATGTCCTGTGACTATGTTGTTATTGTGGTTTGGTCTATAAAAGAAGAAAACACAAAAATGACAAGAAAAGAAGAGTTAAGAAGGCCCTGCAAGTCAACAGGGATTGAAGAAAAAGAACACAATATTCTGAGTATATAAGGAGAACAGGTTTGACATGAAAAATTAAATCATCCAAATTTCATAAGGCAGAAGCCATATATACTCACTGCTATTGCAATTCTTCCAAGGACATGCTCTGGAATTTTTCTATATACATCCAAAGATCCTCCTGTAGAGACAGATATGTTTCATTATTATAAATAAAACTACCAGAACATTGCATTGGGCCCCTCCTCTGTGCATTCATTGGGAGAATATTTTTTTTCTTCTTACGTTAGGCATTGGATGTCTATGGTAGAATTGGTTTTTAGTCCAATTTTATTTTATTTTTTTTTTTTTTTAAATTTTTTTTCAACGTTTATTTATTTTTGAGACAGAGAGAGACGGAGCATGAACGGGGGAGGGGCAGAGAGAGAGGGAGACACAGAATCGGAAACAGGCTCCAGGCTCCGAGCCATCAGCCCAGAGCCTGACGCGGGGCTCGAACTCACGGACCGCGAGATCGTGACCTGGCTGAAGTCGGACGCTTAACCGACTGCGCCACCCAGGCGCCCCTAGTCCAATTTTATTTATAACATAATAGCATACTTCCAGATGAAGCATAATTAGGTATCTCCATTTTATTTCTAAGTACAATCGCCTACATGTGAAAACTGAAAGAAACTAGTCAAGGGCAGCACAAGACTCTGCACTTTACATAAACTTAAATACATACTCAAAACTAAAGGTCAACAGCTCAACCACATTCAGGTATCTACCTTACTCTCAAATGTAAACCAGGATCATCTTAGAATTTTCACATTAACCAAACAAAAGGTGGTGAATATAAGGACCAAAATACACATAAAAACTAATAAAGTAGTAATACTGACATCTGTCTAATGAATACTGCCCTTCAAATTAAGTACCAAGACAAGCAATCAATCTGTTCCAAAGATACTTGGTTCAAAATGGGTTTTGTTTGCTTTTTAAATTCTCTTTGATACCACTTTGAAAACCACTTTATGAAGTAAAAAAAAGGAAAACCAATCTCCTTGTATCATATTTGTCACTGAAACGGTATTCACTACCATCCTTCATCTTTACCAAATCCAGCTTCTGGCAGTTCCAAAAACCAAAACCATTAGACTGTGCACATAGGAAATGAAGGGCCACATTGTTTGCTTGTTTTACATTTTCATCAACCTAGAAATTAGTACAACTAGAAGACAGCAGCTACTTGATAAATATCTATCAGATGAACATGTGGGTAAATTAAAATCACTGTGAACCTCACTAGATAGGTAGAACTGCTCTGAAAGCAGTTTCAAAAGAAGGGACCGCAGCCAACCATAACATCACTGAAATAACCGCACAACTTTCCTTGGCAAGTATTTTATTTATTTATTTATTTATTTATTTATTTACTTATTATTTTTTAATATATGAAATTTATTGTCAATTGTTTTCCATACAACACCCAGTGCTCATCCCAAAAGATGCCCTCTTCAATACCCATCACCCACCCCCCCCCACCCCCCATCAGCCCTCAGTTTGTTCTCAGTTTTTAAGAGTCTCTTATCCTCGGCAAGTATTTTAAAGGAACCAATATTCATTTGCAAGTATAAATTTGGGTACAATTGTTAAATTTTCAATCTCACAGATTTTCGGAAAGATATGCAAAGAACCACTACCTCGCTCATGTTAACAATATGATTGTATGAGACCTATTTAACAACAGGTAATAACCTTTCTTTGAGTCAAGTTGAGGTTTAGTCTTTCAGTTCTATAAAGGAATTATCCAGGATATTTGAAAAATAATTTCCATTTCGATCAAAGGCTAAAAATTCATATTTACCTACTTTACTACTGGATGATTTCTAAGTATGCCTCATATGATACTAAAATGGAGCATGTTACTGTTTTGAAATGCAGTTAAGTATATTTCACAGATATAAATATTTTTATATGTCAAATTTTCCTAAAGCTGAACATCAGAAAAAAAATTTTTTTTCCTATGAAAACAAATTTTATATATATATATATATATATTTACATATATATATATGTAATATATATATATATGTTGCATATATATAAAGCTACTGACTTTGTATTTATTCTGTTTACAGTAGAAAAACGATCACTTCCTTAGGTAACTGGCTTGTAGTTTCCAGATTCTTACAAGAAGCTGGAAAACCACAGTGTGACTAAACTTTATGCTTTGGCTATGAGTGTTCCCTGGAAGATAATGAAAAAAAAAAAAAAAAAGACACTTCTGCAATGAACTGAACCATCTTTATTTACTTAAATAGCATTTTTATGATAGATGCAATAAAAGTGAAAATATGTTAAGAAAACATTTCATGTTCTCATTGATCTTTCAGATGAATTGGCAGTTGCAAGGAGCTTTACATGCTGGTATTTGGAAGACTGACAAATGCAGTTTACTAGACCAATCCCTTGTGAAGTGAACAGCTTGACTGGCTCAAAACTAGGAGGTGCAAATTCATTCACATAGACTAGTAAGAAGTCCTAACAGGAGATGCTTTTTTTAAAAATATATATATACATAAGATGTAAATCAGGATTTAATTGGCTAAACAGATAACAGACAACAGTCTAAACCAAAAAGCCAAAGATTACATTACTACTCTTATTGGCAGAACAAGCCAAAAAAGAATCTCATTTTGAGGTATTTCACTGGTTTTTGTAAATATCCATTTAATCTCAGTTATATCCCACTCTTCTTAGCCATCCACATGGGTAAATCTTTACATACTGGCTTTGTGTCATCACAGATTCATCCTGTCCTTGACATAATCATTAGCGATAACTGTCAGAGGCAAAAAAAAGGATCTGGCAGATCCACTCAGAATCAAGAGTTCCTATTAAGCTTTAGTAGTTCTCTTTGTGCAACTAAATAAGTCTTAGCCTAAAAATGACAGAGTTTACAGTTTAATTTTCACTGAGTTTTACTATCATCTCTATCCTTCAGGCCTATCCCAAAAAGGCAATTCTTAGACTCATCATATCACCCAACATTAGTGCTAGAGGGACATTAAAGAACAGTCCAATGACTTTATTCGACAAATGGGAAAAAGCGACTCCCAGAAAGTAACTTTTCTAGTCATGGCCGTGAGTCAGTTGATGGGGGAGTTCAGGAAAGGTCTCGGCCTTTGAACTCCCAGAACTGCAAACATTTAAAAGGTTTCCCTGTAACATCATTGAGCTTGAGAATCACATGTGAACTTTTTACAGTTTAATGTAATGTGATATTACCATGACACACTCAGACAGTTTAATCTTAGTTGAGACACTGGTATTCAAGGCATTTAGAAACTCATTTCTATGTTACACAGTTGGTTTAAACCTTTTATTCATGATTCCAAGGTGACGTCACTGGTTTGCTTTCTGTGACCTGTCACTTCTCTGTATTCTCTGGCCTCAGATCACCCCTAGCAAGTCATTTCATTTCATGCTACAATCCACCATAGGAACCAGGAGGAAGAGTGCTAACAAATTAGCAAAAGAACCCATCTCAACTACCAAACTATATGTTTCTCTTGATGAATTAGGGCCATCATTTTCATGCAACTAAGCAAAAAGGACTCATGGCTGTGAGGTCTGTGTTTAACCTAACACAGGACTAAACATAAAGTAGTGCCCTGAATGTAGGATAAAATACAAATATATAGTTAATGAATGAGAAGCAACAATACTGTCATATTAATCCCAAAATTTTCTTAAAATGACCATGATTATTATTAATACTAATAAAATTAAAATCTGGAGCCATAAGCAAAAATTTCAGAAGAAGCTCTCCTAGACTCTGCTACTTGTAAAAATAAAGAGCCCTTTGTTTCAAGGACTCAAAGGAGTACTTGATACTCCTTTTCTTTCTCTGCAACATGGGTTTTTGAGGAAAAAAATTTGTTCCAATGACAGTAATCCAAAAACATGGGCATATATTCTGAGAAGCTATATTTGAGCATTTCTGAGTAGATTTAGTTTTACTTAATGAGAAGGCATACCACATCAGTCCCCTACTTGAACACTTCCAGTGGCATCTTAATTCAGATGAAAACACAAATTCCTTACATGCTCTATAAGGCCTACACAATGTAGCTTCTACTTACTTCTTTGGCCCCCTCTCTGGTCCCAGGTCCTCCCACCAATACTCACTAGTCATTTTGGTCTTCCTGTGGGGCCATCATTATACCAAGCTTGCTCCTACCTTGGAGTATTTATAACAGATACTCTGTCTTCCTCAAAGATGTTCCCCACGACCTTCCATGAATGGCTCATTGATATTAAAATCTGCTAAAATGTCACTCCCATAAAAAAGCCATCCCTGACCATCCTATCTAGCACCTCCTCTCCTATTAGTCATCATCTATACTGCTTTATGTTCCAATGAGACTTAACTCTCTCTGAGAATGTACTATATGTCTCTTCTCAGGCTCCCCTTCTAGAATTTAAGTTCCATAATGACAGGAATTAAGTCCTATTTACTGTTTGTGTCCCCAGGTTGAGAACAGTGTCTGAAGGAAAGTGTTCAATAAATATCTGGATATAGATGACTAATATGAGATTAAAATAGAGAGTGAGAATCTACACTAAAGGAATAGTACTAGGGTTGGGAGAAAATTGTCAAGAAGCTTAATTGCAAGGGAAGGGAATAGAAGAAATGATAGAGTGTGGTACACAGCTTCTGGTCCAAATATTTTTTGGGTACATTTTGCTGTATTATAGAGAATGAAGATACAAAAGAAAGAGGTTGAGGGATGGAGAGAACTTCACTAAGTGTATGCACATGTGGAGGGACTGACCTTATGCAGCCCTTCATGTGCAAGGAGGATCATGTTGGCTTACTTGTGCTAAGCTACAGATGGATAATGGAAGAGCAAGGAATTGTGAGAGCTCATACCTGAAAGTCTTCATTATCTTTGAAGGAGAAAGGAGGTCAGATCTGGAAGAGGGTAATAAAATTTTAGGATAGTTGATGTGGGAAATAACAGAAAGATAAGAAGTGGAGAGCTAAATGTAAAAAGTGGAAAATTTTAGTGTTCTGGGACTGATTAGCATGGAGTAAGGGAAGCCGTCAAGCAGCAGTAAGAGAGCGGCTTTAGGCAGCTCAAGTCTAGAAAAGAGTTGCCTCAAAACAGATTTAAATATAGGCTGCAAAGTGAATGTTTTAAGATAAGGACTTAATATATTAAAAATGTATATCTTCAAATTTTTCATCAGTGTTTTACAATTTTCACAATAGAGGTCTTTTACCTCTTTGGTTAGGTTTCTTCCTAGGTATCTTACTATTTTTGGTGCAACTGTAAATGAGATTGTTTTCTTAATTTCTCTTTTGCTGCTCCATTAGTATATAGAAATGCACATTGATTTTGTATCCTGTGACTTTACTGAATTCATTTATCAGTTCTAGTAGTTTTTTGGTGGTTTTCTATGTATAGTATCATGTCATCTGCAAATAGTGAAAGTTGCTTCTTCCTTGCTGATTTGGATGTCTTTTATTTCTTTTTCTTGTCTGATTGCTATGGCTATGACTTCCAGTGCTATGTTGAATAAAAGTGGTCAGAGTGGGCATCCCTGTCTTCCAGACTCTAGGGGAAAAGCATTCAGTTTTTCACCATTTAGTATAATGTTTGCTTTAGGTTTTTCATATATAGGCTTTATTATGTTGAGGTGTGTTCTCTCTAAACCTACTCTGTTGAGAGTTTTTACCATGAATGGATGTTGTACTTTGTCAAATGCTTTTTCTGTATCTATTGAAATCATCATATAGTTTTCATCCTTTCTCTTATTGATGTGATGTATCACTTTGATTTGCAAATACTGAATTCACCCTTACATACTGGGGATAAATCCCACTTGACTGTGGCAAACGATTTTTAAAATGTATTGTTGGATTCAGTTTGCCAGTATTTTCTCAAGGATTTTAGCATCTATGTTCATCAGAGATATTTGCCTGTAGTTCTGTTTTTTGTGTTGTCATTATCTGGTTTTGGTATCAGGGTAACACTGACCTCATAGACTGAATTTTCCCGTTCTCTTCTATATTTTTGGAATAGTTTGAGAAGGGTAGGTATTAACTCTTCTTTAAATGTTTGGTAGAATTCGCTTGAGAAACTGTCTGGTCCTGGACTTTTGTTCATTGGGAGTTTTTTGATTACTGATTTAATCTCCCTGCTTATAACTGGTCTACTCAATTTTTTTTTTCTTCCTGCTGCAGCTTTGGTAGATTATATGTTTCTAAAAATTTATCCATTTCCTCTAGGCTTTTCAGAGTATTCTCTTACAACTGTATTTCTGTAGTGTTGGTTGTTATTTCTCCTCTTTCATTTGTAATTTTATTTATTTGTGTCCTGTCTCTTTGTTTTTTTTGATGAGACTGGCTAGAGGTTCATGAATTTTGTTTATATTTTCAAAGAACTAGCTCCTGGTTTCATTTATCTGTCCTATTGTTTTTGCTTTTTTAGTTTCTATATCATTTATTTCTGCTTTAATTTTATTATTTCTTTCCTTCTGCTAGTTTTGGGGTTTGTTTGTTGTTCTTTTTTCTAACTCCTTTAGGTGTAAGGTTAGGTTGTTTGAGATTTCTTTTTACTTCTTGAGGTGGGCCTGTACTGCTATAAACTTCCCTCTTAGAAACACTTTTGCTGCATCCCATTTGAACCACTGTGTTTTCATTTTCATTTGTTTCCATGTACTTTTAGATTTCTTCTTTGATTTCTCAGTTGATCAGTTCATTGTTTAGTAGCATGTTATTTAACCACCATGTATTTGCAGTCTTTCCAGATTTTTTCTTGTGGTTGATTTCTAGTTTCATAGCATTGTAGTCAGAAAACATGCAAGATCTTTTTTAATTTGTTAAGACTTGTTTTGTGGCCTAATACGTGATCTATTCTGGAGAATGTTCTGTGTGTAAGACATTCCATGCTCATGGACTGGAAGAACAAATATTATAAAAGTAATTAACAAAGCAATCTACAGATTTAATGCAATCCTTATCAAAATACCAACAAAGTTTTTCACAAAACTAGAGCAAAAAAAATCCTAAAATGTATATGCAACCACAAAAAACCCCAAATTGCCAAAGCAATTTTGACAAAAAAAAAAAAAAAAAAAAAGCTGGAGGTATCACAGTTCCAGACTTCCAGCTGTACTGCAAAGCTGTAGTAACCAAAGCAGTATGGTACTGGTATCAAAATAGAACAGAATAGAAAACCCAGAAATAAACCCATAATTATATGGTCACTTAATCTTTGACAAAGCAGGAAAGAATATCCAATGGGAAAAAGACAGTCTCTTCAATAAAACTGGACAGCAACATGCAAAAGAAACCGGACTACTTCCTTATACCATATACAAAAATAAATTCAAAATGAATTAAACACCTAAACGTGAGACCTGAAACCATAAAAGTCCCAGAACACAAGAAGTAGGGTCTCTGACACTGACCATGGCAACATTTTTCTACATATGTCCCCTGATGTAAGGGAAATAAAAGCAAAAATAAACTATTGGGACTCCATCAAAATAAAAAGTTTCTGCATAGCGAAGGAAATAATCAACAAAACTAGAAGGCAACCTACAGAAGATATTTGCAAATATTTGCAAATGACATACCCAAAAAAGGGTCAGTATCCAAAATATATAAAAAACTTATACAAATCAACACCTAAATAACAAATAAGCCAATTAAGAATGGGCAGAAGACATGAACAGACATTTCTGCAAAGAAGACATCCAGATGGCTAACAGACACATGAAAAGATGCTCAACATCACTCACAATCAGGGAAATGCAAACCAAAACTACAATGAGATAATACTTCACACCTGTCAGAACAGCTAAAATCAACAGCACAAGAAACATCAAGTGTTGGTGAGGATGTAGAGAAAAAGGAACCCTCTTGCACTGTTGGTGAGAATGCAAATAGGTAGAGCCACTGTAGAAAACAATGGAGTTTCCTCAAAAAAAAAAAAAAAATTAAAAACAGAATTACCATATGATCCAGTAATTCCACTATTGGGTATCTACCCAAACAATACAAAAATGCTAATTTGAAAAGATATATGCACCCCTATGTTAATAGCAACATTATCAACAATAGCCAAATTATGGAAAGAGCCCAGATGTGTGTGTATATATATATATGTGTGTGTGTGGATACACACACACACACACACACACACACACACAGGAATATTATTCATCCATAAAAAAGAGTGAAATCTTGACATTCACAATGACATGGATGGAGCTAGAGAGTATAATGCTAAGTGAAATAAGTCAGAGAAAGACAAATACCAACTGATTTCACTCGTAGGTACAATTTAAGAAACAAAACAAATGAGTAAGGGGAAAAAGAGAGAGACAAATATGCCAAGAAACAATCTTAGCTGTAGAGAACAAACTGATGGTTACTAGAGGGGAGGTGGTTGGGGGATGGGTGAAGTAGGTGATGGGCATTAAGGAGTACTCTTGTTGTGAAGAGCACTAGGTAATGTATGGAATTGTTGAATCACTATATTGTACACCTGAAACCAATGTAACATGTATGTTAACTACACTGGAATTAAAATAAAATGAAACTTTTAAAAAAGCATTAAAAATGTAATTAAAAGGTGACATTAGCAAAAATGACAGAGTAAGGACCATTGAAAATTCTCTTCTCCACATAGGCAATAAAGAAATAGGCATAAATTGTCAGACCAATCTTTGCAGAACTCTGGGAATGAGTAAAAGGACTGCAGCAACCCAAAAATCATTTATTGAAGATTTGGGGCATTTTAACTTGCCCTGTTCCCAGTGCCTCCTCTCCAGCTTCACTGAAGCCTTGAAAAGCAGCAGCCTGCAATCCCAGGGAACACAGCAGCCAGGAGGGCACTGTACAGGTAGAACTGAGTTTGTGCTCCCTCAAATACACTTTCTCAGAAAAGTTTTATTTTTGACCTGTCTGGTGGTTCCCTGGAAGACCTTCCTGGACATGCTGCCTTTATTCAACCTGACTTATAGGTTGCCTAGTACAAAAAGTCTTTTCCTCTGGGGCATTTGTTAAAAACAATTAGAAAGAACTGATTAACTTTGCAACTGACTGAGATGGTGGATAACAGCTGGGGTGAACTAGCTAAACAAAAATCTTAAAGAGGAAATCTAGGAAATGCAATGTCCATAGAAGCTTTGAAAAATTCTATCATATTCTTGGGAATCTAGGATGTGTGCATGCATACGGCTGTGTACATGCTTAGAAAGGCTCTGAGGAGGCTGTAAGCAGGTACTGGGCTGACCAGGAACCTCTGCACAAGCAGGAAGCAAAAACTAAGACAAAGTTACAAACTGCCTGGGCGAGTGTTGAAGATGTGCCCCAAACACACATGGAACCCCCCTCAACAAAGACAAGGAGACTTAATAGCTCTAAGCATTTAAGGAAATCTCTGTCCAATCATTAGCTGACTTGGAAGCTCACTGAAAAGAGGCTTCAGTGGCCATACACCAAAGATATAAACATGACAGAATACTTCAGAAAAGTCACTGAACAGCAGCAACAAACTCTGGGGATGAGAGAGAATCTGATTTCCAATGTTAACACAGTATTTACTTTAAAATGTCCAGTTTTCAGGACAGCTGGGTGGCGCAGTCATGACCTCGCAGTCTGCGAGTTTGAGCCCTGCATCAGGCTTTATGCTAATAGCTTAGGGCCTGGGGCCTACCTTGGATTCTGTCTCCCTGTCTCTCTGTCCCTATCCCACTTGTGCTCAGTCTCTCTCTCTCTCTCAAAATTAAATAAAAATTAAAAAATAAATAAAAATAAAAAAGAATTATTTAAAAAATAAAATTGAATGTCCAGTTTTCAATAACAAAACCAAAAAAGTATGACCCATACAAAAGACTAAAAGCAATCAATAGAAACTATCCATACAAAAGCTCAGATGTTGGACTTACTAGAAAAAAATCTTTAATGAGTTATTTAAGAAACACTCTGGGAAATCATGTAAGGAACTAAAGTATGAAGATAATGTCTCCCCTAATAAAGGATATTAATAAAGAGATAGAAAGTATACAACTACACACATATACATACATACACACATAGGTATGTGTGTATATATATATATATATATATATATATATGTACACATATATATATACACATACATACATACATAAATACGTAAAAATAAATAAATTCTGGAGTTAAAAATAAATATGACATTATTCACCAGAATATATCTACATAGGCTGAAAACAGAATCAGGGAATATAAAGATACATCAATTGAGATTATCCAGTCTGAGGAACAGAAGGAAAAAAGAATAGCAAAATGAACACATTATCAGAGACCTGTAAGACATCATCAAGCATATCAACATATGCATTATAGGAGACCTAAAAGAGAAGGAAAGATGCAGAAAGAATATTTGAAGAAGTAACAGCCAAAAATTTCCCAAATTGGATGAAACCATTAATTTGCACACCGAAGACATGCAATAAACTCCAAGATAAATGAAGAGACTAACACCTAGATACATTATGAAACTGTCCAGAGACAAAGACAAAAGAAAATCTTGAAAGCCAAAAGAGAAGCAATACAAGAAATTCTCAAAAATATTAACAGAACCATGCAGATCAAAGGCAATGGATGGCATATTCAAATAGCTGAAAGAAAAAGACTGTTGACCAAAAACTTTATATCTAGCAAAACTATACTACAAAAATGAAGGATAAGACACTCTGAAATCAACAAAAACTGAGGGAATTCATCACTAGCTGACCTACCCTACAAGAAATAAAAGGGAGTCCCTTCCAACTGAAGGAATTTCAGAGGAAAGTTACTAGATAGTAACTCAAATCCATACACAGAAATAAAGGGTACTGGTAATGGTTACTATATAGGTAAATAGAAAAGGCAGGATACATGTATTTCTGTTTTTAAGTCTTTTTCTCCTGTCTGACTGAAAGAGAACTGTAGGGGCGCCTGAGTGTCTCAGTTGGTTGAGTGTCTGACTCTTGATTTCAGCTCAGGACATGATTGCACAGTTTTTGGGGTCAAGTCCTGTGTCAGGCTCCATGCTGTCAGCACAGAGCCTGCTTGGGATTCATTCTCTCTCTCCCCCTTTCTCTGCCCCTCACTCCCTCCCTTCCTCTCTCTCTCTCTCTCTCTCAAAAAAACAAAAACAAAAACAAAAACAAAAACAAAAACAAAAACAAAACAAAACAAAAATAAACTCAAAATGCATGAAAGACCTAAATGTAAGACAGGGAGCCATCAAAATCCTCGAGGAGAAAGCAGGCAAAAACCTCTTTGATCTTGCCCGCAGCAACTTCTTAGTCAACATGTCTCTGGAGGCAAGGGAAACAAAAGCAAAAATGAACTACTGGGACCTCATCAAAATAAAAAGCTTCTGCACAGCGAAGGAAACAATCAGCAAAACTAAAAGGCAACCGACAGAATGGGAAAAGATATTTGCAAAGGACATATCAGATAAAGGGTTAGTATCCAAAATCTGTAGAGAACTTATCAAACTCAACACCCAAACAACAAATAACCCAGTGAAGAAGTGGGCAAAAGACATGAATAGACACTTCTCCAAAGAAGACATCCAGATGGCCAACTGACACATGAAAAAATACTCAACATCACTCATCATCAGGGAAATACAAATCAAAACCACAAGGAGGGGTGCCTGGGTGGCTCAGTCAGTTGAGTGTCCAACTTTGGCTCAGGTCACGATCTCACTGTCAGCGAGTTCAAGCCCCGCATCGGGCTCTGTGCTGACAGCTCAGAGCCTGGAGCCTGTTTCAGATTGTGTCTCCCTCTCTCTCTGCCCCTCCCCCACTCATGCTAAGTCTGTCTCTCTCTCTCTGTCAAAAGTAAATAAACATTAAAAAAAAAATTAAAAAAAAAACCACAAGGAGATACCACCTCACACCTGTCAGAATGGCTAACATGAACAACTCAGGCAACAACAGATGTTGGCGAGGATGCAGAGAAAGCGGATCTCTTTTGCATTGTTGGTGGGAATGCAACCTGGTGCAGCCACTCTGGAAAACAGTATGGAGGTTCCTCAAAAAACTAAACATAGAACTACCCTATGACCCAGCAATTGCACTACTAGGCATTTATCCCCGGGATACAGGTGTGCTGTTTCAAAGGGACATATGCACCCCCATGTTTATAGCAGCACTATCAACAATAGCCAAAGTATGGAAAGAGTCCAAATGTCCATTGATGGATTAATGGATAAAGAAAATGTGGTATATATATACAATGGAGTATTACTCAGCAATCAAAAAGAATGAAATCTTGCCATTTGCAACTACGTGGATGGAACTGGAGGGTATTAAGTGAAATTAGTGAAATTAAGCTAAGTGAAATTAGTCAGAGAGAGACAAAAATCATATGACTTCACTCATATGAGGACTTTAAGAGACAAAACAGAGGAACATAAGGGAAGGGAAACAAAAATAATACAAAAACAGGGAGGGGGACAAAACAGAAGAGACTCATAAATATGGAGAACAAACTGAGGGTTACTGGAGGGGTTGTGGGAAGGGGGATGGGCTAAATGGGTAAGAGGCATTAAGGAATCTACTCCTGAAATCATTGTTTCACTATATGCCAACTAATTTGGATATAAATTTTAAAAAACAAAAAATAAAATAAAAAAAAACAGAACTGCACAAAGCAGTAAGTAAAAATCTGCATTAATAAGTACACAACTTATAAAGATGTAACTTCTATGACAGTAACAGCGCAAAGGAGGGGGATGGAATGGAGCTATTAGGAGCAACAATTTTATAGACTTGAAAAAAGTTGATATTAATATGAACTAAGTTGTCAGAAGTTAAGATGTTAATTGTAATCTCTAGGAAAATCAAAACTATAACTCAAAAAATATAGTAAAAGAAATCACGAGAATATAAACAATACATTAAAAATACCTATTTAACATAAAAGAAAGCAGTAATGAATAAATGGAACATAAAAGAATACAACTAAAGAAAACAAGTAGTAAAATGGCAGATATTGCTGGTAATTACATTAAATGTAAATGAATTAAACACTGACAGATTGGCAGAATGGATTTAAAAATGACCCAACTCTATGATGTCTATAAGAGATGCACTTTGGATTCAAAGACCCAAATAGGTTGAAGGCAAAACAGTGGCAAAAGATAGAACAAGCAAATAAGAATCAATGGGGGGGCTGGGATGACTACACTAAGATTAGACAAAATAGACTTTAGACAAATAAAGTAACTAGAGACACATTTTATAATGACTGAAAAGTTGATCATAATAACTATAAACATATATGCACATAACAACAATGCCAAAATATATGAAGCATAAATTAACAGAATTGAAGGAGAAATACACAAGCAAAAAATATTAGGTGGAGACTTCAATATCCCACTTTCTTTTTTTTTTTTTAATGTTTATTTACTTTTGAGAAAGAAAGAGAGAGCGCGAGCAGGGTGGGGGGCAGAGAGAGAGGGACACACAGAATCCGAAGCAGGCTCCAGGCTCTGAGCCATCAGCACAGAGCCTGACATGGGGCTCGAATCCATGAACTGCAAGATCATGACCTGAGCCAAAGTTGGCCGCTCAACTGATTGGGCCACCCAGGTGCCCCTTCAATATCCCCCTTTCAATAATAAATAGAACTAAACTGAAGATCAACAAGGAAATAAAATACTTAAACAACACTGTAAATCAACTAGACCTAACAGACATCTAAGGAAAATCTAACCCATCAAGAGCAGAATACATTCTCATGTATACATGAAACATTCTCCAGAACAGAATGTTAGGCATTAAAACAAACCTCAATAAATCTAAAAGAACTGAAGTCATACAAAGTATGTTCTCTGACCTCAAAAGAATATTAGAAATCAACAACAGAAGAACACTCAATGTGGAAAATGACACACTCCTAATGGAAAATGGGTCAGAAAAGAAATCTGTCAAAAAAGACAGAAATGTCTGTCTCTCTTTCTCTCTCTTTTTAATTTTATGTAAGGCACTGTTAAATTCAGCATTTCATTGCACTGTGTTTTCCTTGGCAACTCCATACTAAGATGCAGTGGGCAGAAGTGCTTGGATTTCTCCTGATAACAGGCAACAGATGCCACTTGACCATAAAAACTACTCACAAAGAAAACCCCAGGACCAGATGGCTTCACTGGTGAATTCTACCTAATGTTTAAAGAAAAATTAACATTAATCCATCATAAACTATTCCAAAAACTAGAGGAGGAAAAAATGCTTTCCAGCTCCTTTGAGGCCAGAATTATCCTGATACCACAACCAGACAATGACATTACAAGAAAAGAAAACTATAGACCAATATTCTTTAAGAATATAAATCCAAAAATCCTCAATGACATACTAGCAAACTGAATCCAGCAATTTATAAAAAGCATTATACATCATGACCAATTGGAATTATCTCAGGAATACAAAATTGGTTCAACATGCAAAAGTCAATTAATATAATACTATTATGGAATAATGGATTTAATTATGGAATTATAGAAAAATGGATTTAAAAATCATTATCATTTCAACAAACACAGAAAAACCAAAAATACTCAACAAACTTGGAAGACAAGGGGACTTTGACAACCTGATAAAGGACATCTACTAAAACCCAAAACTAATATCACACTTAATAGTGAAAGACTAAAAGCTTTCCATCTAAGATCAGGAGAAAAAGAAGATGCCTGTTCACACCACTTCTATTTGACATTCTACTGCAGGTTCTAGCCAGGGTAATTAAGCAAGGAAAAGAAATTAAAAGCACCCAGGTTGGTAAGAAAGAAGTAAAACTACGTCTATTTGCAGATGACATGTTTTATACAGACAATCTTAAGGAAGCTACAAAAACCTATTAGGATTGAGAAACAAATTTAATAAATTTATCCTACAAGGTAGCAGGATAGAGATCAATATACAAAAATCATTTATATTTATATACACTAGCAATGAATAATCCACAATTGAAATAAAAGTTCAATTTATAATAGCATCAAAAAATATTTATGAATAAATTTAACAAAAGAACTGCAAAACTTGAATACCAAAAACTACAAAGTATCACTGAAAAAAATTAAAGAGGATCTAAATAAATGGAAAGATAATCTGTGTTCATGAAGTATAAGACTTCATATTGTTAAAGTGGCAGTACTCCCCAGACTGATGTACAGATTCACTGCAATCTGTATCAATATCTTAGTTGGACTTTTTGTGTGTGTGCAAATTTGGGAGGCTGACTGTAAAACTCATATGAAAATGCAAGGGACCCAGAATGGCTAAAACAATCTTGAAAAAGAATAAAGTTGGAGTACTCACACTTCTTAATTTCAAAACTTACTACAAAGCTAAAGTAACACAGAATAATAAAGTAAAAGTACAGGGTGCCTGGGTGGCTTAGTCGGTTAAGTGTCCAACTTTAGCTCATGTCATGATCTCATGGTTCGTTGAGTTCGAGCTCTGCTCTACATCAGGCCCTGTGCTGACAGCTCAGAGCCCAGAGCCTGCTTTGGATTCTGTGTCTCCTCTCTCTCTCTATGCTCCTCCTCTGCTTGTGCTCTCTATCTCTCAAAAATAAATAAATATTTTTTTAAAAAAAAGTAAGCAAGGACAGTCTAGTACTGCCACAAGGATGGGCAAATAGATCAATGGAATAGAACTGAGAGTCTAGAAATACATTTCATGGTCAATAAATTTTTGACAAGTGCCAAGAAAATTCAATGGGAAAGAATAATCTTTTTAACAAATGGTGCTAGGACAACTGGATATTCACATGAAAAAGAATGGATTTGGACTCTATACCACATACAAAAATTAACTCAAAATAGATTAAAAAAACTTTAAGAATGAAAATTATAGAACTCTTAGAAGAAAACAGGTATAAACTTTCATGACTTTGGATTATACAATACTTTCTTACATATGACATCTAAAGTACAAGCCACCAAAGAAAAAAAATATGAACTGAACTTCATAAAATTTTAAAACTTTTATGCTTCACAGGACACTATCAAGAAAATGAAAAGACAACTCAGAGTGGAAGAAAATATTTGCAAATCATACATCTGGTAAGATACTACTATCCAGAATACATACAAAATTCTTACAACTCAACAATAAAAACACAAATAACCCATGTAAAAATAGACAAAAGATTTGAATACACATTTCTAAAGGAAGATATACAAATGGCCAACAAGTACATGGAAGTATTGTCAATGTCATTAGTCATTAGGAAATCTAAATCAAAACTAAAAAGATATCATTTCTCACAGGCTATACTAAAAAAGACACACAGTAACAAGTGTTGGCAAAGATGTGGAGAAATTGAAACCCACATCCATTGCAGCTGTGAATGCAAACGGGTGTGAAATAGAATGGAATGGTTTGACAGTTCCTCAAAAAAATTACAAATACAGTTATCATACAACCGAGCAATTGAACTCCTAGATACATACTCAAGAGAACTGAAAACTTCTATCCACACAAAAAACCTGCATACAAACATACAGAGCAGCATTATTCATAACAGCACAAAAGTGGAAACATCCCAAATGCTCACCAACTGCTAAATGAGTAGTTTATTATTCAGCCATAAAAAGGAATAAAGTACCGATACATGCTACAACATGGAAACCTTGATAACGTTACGCTAAGTAGAAGAAGCCACAGGTTGCCTGGGTGGCTCAGTTGGTTGAGTGTCTGACTTCAGCTCAGGTCATGATCTCACAATTTATGGGTTTGAGCCCCGTGTCAGGCTCTATGCTGACAGTGCAGAGCCTGTTTCAGATTCTCTGTCTCCCTCTCTCTCTGCCCATTCCCTGCTTATGCTCTCTCTCTCAAAAATAATAAACAAAATTTAAAAAATTTTTTTCATAAAATAAAAAGCCAAACACAAAGGCCACATCCTGCATGATTCCATATACGTGAAGAGTACAAAATCTGGAGACAGAAAGTAGATTAGCAGTTGCCACGGACTAGAGGAATAGCGAGTGGCTGCTAATGGCTAAGGAGTTTGTTTCTGGGGTAATAAAAATGTTTTGGAATTAGTGATGATGAGCTTGCACAACCTTGTGAAAATACTCAAAACCAATGAATTGTATACATCAAAATGGTGAACTTCATGGTGATTAAATATGCTATCTCAATAAATGCATATTTTAATATGAAACAGAATTTAGAACACATTATCTACCTTATTATAGTATCAACCTACCAAAGATAACTTCTGAAAATGTCTTGCAAGGCAACTAATTACTTTAGTTACACACTAAGAATCCACCAAATAAAGTAAGTATAAGAAAAAATGCTGAAGGACACCTTAGTAGCTCAGTCAGTTAAGTATCTGACTCTTGATTTCGGCTTAGGTCACAATCTCAGAGTTGTGACTTCGAGCCCCACGGTGGGCTCCATGCTGACAGTGCAGAGCCAGCCTGGGATTCTCTCTCTCCTCCTCCCCTGTTCACATGTGCACGCACACTCACTCTCTCAAAATAAATAAATAAACTTTAAAAAAATGTTGTGTTTTAATGGGCTAGAAACTGAAAAACTGAATATATAAAATCTAAAGACTGCTTTGATTTAAAATGGGTAAATAACAATGATGACATTATTTCAGGAACAGGGTACCAAGAAATCTACATTTTGCCATAATATTCAGACCAAGAAAGAGTTACCAAAATAGAAATGAATGAAAAATATAGATGAAAGGAAAGGGCTAGAGTCCAAAGAAAACTAAACACATCTTGGCTAAACAGCTGTGTTGAAAAACAATTTCTTATCTTGCAATTAAGAACCGATTTCTTTGTAAAAGACACAGGACATTGGGTTAATAGATTTCTTTAAAAGAAAATCTGTTTTGGCTATTGAAACATTAAAAGACAGAACATCTGTTTTGCAAGTAAAGACAGATTGTATGGAAGAATCAAATATCAAACCACCGATTAGGCCAGCATTTAATCTGTTCTATTTAAATTTTCAATAAAAGTAAATGAAATTACATTCTTGAAACTATAGCTCAGCTGTAAATATTTAACACCAGGAACCTCTAAAACTAGATGTTTTAGAGTATAAAGGAGGTCATTACTGGTATATTGTAATTATTTTTAATTCTACTTGACATCTATATCAGAACCAGGTTTTAAAGCACTCTGCCTCCCAAGTCATTTTAAAAGTATTATAATAGGGAAAACTCACCATCCATGAATTCTGTACATATTGAAATCCTGTTTTCTACGAAAAATGCACCATAAAACCCTATGATATATGATGAATCACACTGTAATAAAAATAAGACAAAAATAGTTAAAAAAAAAAAAACAAAACAACCAAAACCCTGCAAGTCAATACCATAAGCTGCTTTGTAAGAAAAAAATGACCAAGGAAAAATTACCTTATAAAGAATTTCCAATTCAGACATAATTTGCTTCTGAAGTTCCAGTGTAATATCTAACAGTATGACCTAAATACAGAAAGGAATCAACATTCACACATATATTCATCTTTAAATTAAATATAGCTATACTCACTATAAAATATAAAAAGAAAAAATATGGTGTTTCCCCTATTCATTGCCCCTTTCTCCTCTCCACCACTATAACCCTCAGGAATATAAACTGTATCCACATCTGCCTAACCTTTTGTATTGGGGGAGGTGGTATAGAAGTGATTGATGGGACCAAGGAGAAAGCCAGGTCTCAAAGGTCAGTATTAATGGCTTTAAAAGTCAGCTAAGTTATAACACCCTTAATTTATACACCCTATTTTGGCCACATTGGTTATTTCCAGAAGAGGAAGAAAGGAATGACCCTGAAACCATTTTAAAAAATTGTCTTGTAATTCAGACACAAGGCGATGAGCAGAGAGGATGATGAGTAAAAATGACATTTAAAGTAGGCTTTTTAGAGAGAAATAAGGAGTTTTTAAAATACATCATCTTTTATATTCTTCAGTCACGTTTCTTTGCTAATACTGAAAAAAAATGCTGGAGCTTGAAGGAACCACAGAAATGATTTCATCTAATTCTCTTCTTTTAAAGGAGGAAACCAAGGTTCTGAGAAGCCACAAAGCCTGGCAATGTCAAGGTCCCTCCCCGACTCTGAGGACTGTGTACTTTTTAGAACGTCCTGTGGTGGTTTATGGTTTTCCTTAACACATCAACCACTGAGTCAGATTCATGACACAGGAATGAAAAACAATTTACAAACTTACCTAGAATAAATTCTAGTTTATTTCAAACACCTATTTCTTAAGAAAGGAGACCATCAACTGTTCAAATTTTACTCAACAGTTCAGTGAAGCCAATTCAAGGGAAATTGTTTTTACTTAAAAAAGACAGTGCTGAGAATCAAATAGGTGAAAGGCAATTTTTAAGATTTGTGGCAGAGTTTCTGACTCTAGACATTTCTAGACAAAAACTTAACATTCACAATTACCATGATAGTGCAGTTATATACCATCCAATACTGAACTACATTTTGTGTTACAACTGCAGAATATATACACTCATACTGGGGAAAAAAACCATAAATTATGAATTGCAAACTGCTGACAGAGCAGGGAAAGAAAAAGATAATTCTAAAACACACATTTTATAGTACTGACATCCATTTGAGGAAGGGGAAAGGGAAGAGGAAAAAAAGGCATGGCCAGTTTCTATCAAGAGTTTGCTTTAGGGTTATTTATAAAAGCTCTCACTAAACCTGATTGTAAGTGTAATACAAAACTGCCAAGAAACATTTAAACGTTTCTCTCGATCAATAGTCATTTGCCAACAATATTCACTTACATTTTTGTTCCTATATAAAACTTAGTGACAAAACTAATTCATCGAGTGTTGTTTCAATTCCATGCCATAAAATATCAGAACTTTTCACACCACCATGTCAAGTACAGGGCATCTTTCACCCTCAAAAACTGCTAAAAGGAATGAACGTATTATTTACCTTAGAGCAGTGGTTCTCAACCCTGGCCTCAGGTTATCATTACTTTTATATAAAGGTATTTATATAAATACATGACGGCACTCTAAACAAGTCCTCATGCACAGAACTTACCCTAGAATAACGGAATCAATCTTGGGTTGGGCCCACATCTTAATATTTTTTAAAAACTCTCCAGCCGATTTCTACTCCACAGTAAGGTTGAGAACCACTTATCTAAGGTTTCAAAAATGCCATTTATTCAGTATTCAGTATGACCACTAAGATATACCACATCTCCAGGCCCCCAACCCAGAAATGATTCACCACAACCAGCCAACACCTTACCGTTAACCCCAAACTACTGGCTATAAACATATCATTCCCTTGATCAAGAACCTTAATTAGGTTCCCTTGTCCTAGCATAACGTTAGCATAACTCTAGCATGACATTCAAAGAATTCTTCCACAATCTGGTGATTCTAACTCCTTTTCCCACTACTCCCCACCACAAACCCAATCCTCATGTGAAACCAGATGATTTGGAAGGCAGCTATGCCCACCACCACACCACAAATGTAGAAACTAGGTGCTTTGTACTGGGGTCCACACACATGTCCTGTGCCTTCCTCACTTCCAATCTTAATGATGTCTCCACTTGAGTTGTGATTCCTCGCTCTACTCCACAGTTAGTAACTTTCTTTCTTTCTTTCTTTCTTTCTTTCTTTCTTTCTTTCGAGAGAGTGCATATGCACGTGAGCAAAGATGGGCAGAGGGAGAAGGAGAGAGAGAATCTTAAGCAGGCTCCACAATCAGTGCAGAGCCCTATGTGGGACTCCATCACATGAACCATGAGATCATGATCTGAGCCAAACTCGAGAGTTGGACGCTTAACCAACTGAGCCACCCAGGCGCCCCATTGTAAAACCTTTTCTATCTTTTAGATGAGCCTGAATGCTGCCACCACCTCTATGAAGCCATCCCCAAAGCCCTCTATCAGAATTTATTTCTAGCTCTGGCCCTTGATGTTTCTCCTTATCACATTTTGCCTTGGCACTCATGCCTCACCCCCTAAAACCATAAGCCTAGAGAGAAGAGTGGTTGTAAGCCCTGCAAGGGCAAGGACTGAATCATGGGCATCTTTCTCTGGTCCGCCCCCACTCCCCACCCCCAGCACCCACCACAGGTCTTACTCACAGCAGTGCCCATTAAGTGATGTGGGATTTAATTAAAGTGCTCCTTATGACCATAATCCTCTAAATAAGAAGCTGTTTCTAGACAGGAAAGAAGTGGATTGCTTGGTTTCTACAAATGAATTTAAAACCAAAGACACAAACAGCAAAATAAATAAAAGTGCCACACTGACCTAAAATGTAGCAAGTAACACTGTATTTGTAGGGCCAATCCATTGCATTCTAATGGGTCTTGATCATTCACGGTATTTGTTATGGTCTGGAAGAGTGGCGATTCCGTAACGGTGCAAAAGTGAATAAAGTAATTTCTGGAACTTAAGAGGGAAAGCAAAATTCACCTCAAAATAACTCTACTGCAATGCTCTTCTATTTTCTGGGAGACTTGGCACTCTAGGTAGAAGGTTAATTCTCCTTCCCCTGGGCATTCCTGTGAGTGAGCTTTTAAACTGCTAAAAATAAGTCCAATTCCTTATTTGAAAGCCATGGAAAAAAGCATGGCAAATACTAATTTTCTTTTTGAAGTGCAAGGGAAGTGTGGACTCCCCGAGTCTTCATTATTTTTATTTTTTTCTCCTTAGGAAGAGCTAAATTTCTCCAACTGGGGAGGATGTGCACATGAAGCACTTCATGGAGAAAGGGTTAATGAGAGACTGAAATACCTGCGCACATTTCCGCTGCTCTCCACTACACCTCCAGGACAAATAAGGATGAGTTGTCAAGTTAAATCTAAGCAGTCAAGTGACTGAATTATAATTTACTCTGTGCTCAATTTAAATTAGTGTGAGGCTATTAAAATATACAGTATAAATACGGCAATTCATCACAAGCTGTCATGGATGACTTCATTTATTTGCTGGAGTGGCACACGCTCCACTAAAGGGAAGGAGAGCAAAATCACAGGTCAAATTAAGCCTCTATTCTGTTTTAATTCGCTTATTTAATCTGTGGCGACATAATTGTCTTTTACAGTATGTACAACTCAGAAAGGAAATTTGGGAGGATTACAGTCAGTATACAAATGATTAATCAAATGGTCCATTTAAATGCTAGTTTAAAAGCAGCAGAAACCCAAAGCAGTCAAAGAATGATAATCAGCACATGCTATATACAAGCTAAGAAATTTCCTGTTAGATGACTTTTTCCCAATCGGAATATAAAAAATATTAGGAAATACATTAAGCTGTACTCTTTGAAGGATTGTACAGAAACATTAATGATATAAAAAGGTTCCGTATGCAAGATGGCTAACAGTGTTTTTATTTGTTTTCTGCTCTACTTGTTTGCGACTGTCTTGTGTATCTACACCCCTCCCCCTAAAATAAAGCTAGTTAGAAACACATTTCATGAGTTATAGTCATTATCAAACAGTTATCTTTAAAATACAATTAGCATTTTTCAAAATGGTCTCTTTAAGGTAGAAATTGTCTGAATTCAGTGGTGTAAAATAAAAATCCAAGGTATTTCTAATTCCTCCCAAAGTTCAACTTGCTTTTTAAAATATCTGAATTAATGGCAGCTCTTCCTGCCCACGGGTACTTGTCCCCGTGCTTCAATAAAACCACCTTTTTGCACCACACACACACACACACACACACACACACACACACACACAAATAATAATAATAAGATAAAATAAAATATCTGAAGTAATGATTTCCCACCTTTAAAGTCTGAAAGGGGAAACACTATGATATTCTTTTGTTGGTCTAAAACATAAGAAGATTTAAAAGTATAAAAAATACAAATATTTTGAGTAGGAAGAGAAAAGTAACAGATTTTCAAGGACTTTCCTCTGACTGTACCCACAGACATTCAAAGTGCTGGTCCAACTGACCACTTGGCTTGGGATATTAAATTTCCCACATCATTCTATGCAGGCATCAGAACCCTGCAGGTGATTCTGTTTAGACAAGGACTGTGATTTGCTGCTCTTCGCAATCCCTCTGTGACACAAGGCAGCCCCATCTTGCAGCTGAGGTCACAGAGAGGTTTAAGTGACATGCTTGAAGTCACACAAAAGTCAGGAGAGGGTCAGGAAAAGATCAAATGCACTTCTAACTCTTAACCTTTCATTTCACCCTTTAATATATATATATAAAAAAAAATAAGCTAAGAACTACTCTGGGTGAGAGCAATGGTCCATACAAAGAACACTATGGGATATTTTGTATGTGAGCTGAACCTGCTTTCAAGATGCTACTTCAAAAGGTGAATGAGTGAACTAAAGAACGAATGAAAGAACCAAATTTATCTATTCAGTCATTTAACAAATTATGTGTTGAATACCTCATCATTACATGGAGTGCTCTATCTAGGCCCAAATGCAAAGTTCAGCATGATTCAATGAGTAAGACAAGAAGATAAATAAGTCTCTTCTTTACTTACAAAGAGATTTCTTTCAATGTAAGAGAGGGAAGGCACATGTATATTAACAGCCAAATACAAGGCAGCATGTGATAACATCCACAAGAGACACATACAGAGAATTCTAGAGAGTTTCAAAGGACAAAGTGAGTGAGTGAGAGATAGACCATACGTGACAGGATTTATCTAAGTAAGTTCAATAGAGGACCAGGCTTTGGAGCTGACCCTTGAAGGGTGTTAAGAATTTTGATAGGTAGAGACATGGGTGAAGGCATTCTAATTAGAGAAAAATACGTGAATCAAAGTGCTGAAGTGTGAAAGTACCTGGGTTCAGATAAAGCAAGGAGTTCAACTTAAAAGAAGCACAGCATTCAGACACATAAGATATGCTATAAAAGTAGGCTGATGACATATTGTGCAAGATCTTGAGTTTCACCCCATAGAGTTCTTAGTTTATTTGGGAGTTATATAGAGCCTTTCAAGCCTTCTGAGAGGGAAGACATGAGACCACAACTATGCTTTAGGAAGCCAAATCTGAGGGTAGCGAACAGCAATACAGTACACAGGTTGGAAGGAAGCGTGAACCTGGGGAAGACTTGCCTGACTTCAAATCCTGGTTCTATTACTTATTAGTTACGGGACCTTAGGCAAGCTACTTATTTTTAAAGTTTATTATTTTGAGACAGACAGAGGGAGAGAGAGAGAACGAACATGTGCTCATGAATGGGGGAGGGGCAGAGAGAGAATCCCGACATGGGGCTTGAACCCATGAACCATGAGATCATGAGCTGGACGCTCAACCAACTGAGCCACCCCGGTGCCCATGGACAAGCTATTAATTAATTAATTAATTATTACATGAGAAAAACATGTAGAGTGCTCAGCACAGTATAAATGATCAATAAATGGTAGCCTCTATTTCTGTGAGAACAGTTTAAACATTGGTCAGTGTCTGACAAGAGACAAAACAAGCATCTGTACTGGAGAAGTGACGAGGAAGGAAGAGATCCAAAACAAAACCAAACCCAGAACAATTAACAGGCTTCCAAACATTGACAACAGCTACAACAGGACAGTGATCTTTGAGAGACAGAAAGCAAATGAGAGGAGCCCTATGATTGTCCAGCTTACTGACTAGAGAGTGTCCAGGCCCCTGTGCTGGGAGGGAAATCCAGGCAAAGCTCAGCCATCTCCCTAAGTTGAGGACATGGAACTGGGGTGTGAGGAAGCCACAGCAGCTAGAGTTCCCTGACAGAACACCAAAGGGAGAGGGCTCCAGGGATGTGCTAAGGGACCCCCTGGAGTCTTCAGTGGATGAATGATCAATCAGCATCTGAAAGTCAGGGAACTAACACTGAGGCCAGGGAGAGAACTGCCAGAAAGACCAGAGAAACAATCCCCAGACCTCACACTAGGCAGAAAGAGTTTGCACTCCCACCAAGCAGTGTGGAAAATCCTGTAATGGTCAGGGCATTAGTGGAGTATTCAGAAGACTGTCACCTTAATTGTGTGGGGTTAAGTAAGTTCCCAACTAACCACTGGGCTGGTCCCATCTAATAAAGCTTAAGAGTAAGTCTTGAAAGGATCAAACTTTCACAGTCACTAAATAGCATCTCAGAATAAGCTGAAAAGTATTTATAGCAATGCAAAAATATCTAGTATCTAGTATGAGACATAACTGGCATCCAATCAAAAATGATAAGATGTTTTAGGGTGCCTGGGTGGCTCAGTTGTTAAGCATCTGACTTCGGCTCAGGTGATGATCTCACAGTTGGTGAGTTCGAATTGCACATCCTGTGAGATTGTGCCCTGCTTTGGGTGAGCACAAGCCCCATATCAGGTGAGCACAAGCCCTGCATCAGGTGAGCACGAGTCCCACTTCGAGTGAGACTGAGACCCACTTTGGGTGAACATGAGCCCCGCATCGGGAGAGCTCAGGTCGGGTGAGCATGAGCCCCACTTCTCTGTCACTTGTGGGATTCTCTTCTCTCTCTCTCACTTGCACCCTCCTTCTCTCTCTCTCAAAAAGAAAAAAAAAAGAGGTTTTAAAAATAAGAAAATACAACCCAAAATGAGGAGAAAAAGTAATCAGTCAAAACTGACCCCAAATGACACATACCCTGGAATTAATAGACAAAACCATTAATAAAATTATATTCCACATATTCCATAACTACATTACATACATACAAGAAGGTAGAAGGAATACTGAGCATGTTAAGACACAGAAGATGTAAAAAAGACCCACATAAACTTCTAGGGATCAAAAGTACAATGCCTGAGATGAACAATACACTGGACAAGAGTAATAGTAGATTAGACAGTGTAGATAAAAACTTGAGTACCTGAAACAGAAACTATCCAAAAATGAAACATTAGAGAGAAAAAAAAGACTAAAACAAATAACAGAGGATCATTTTAGTACGGGACAACATCAAGTAACCTAACACAGATGGAATTTAAGTTCCCAAAGTTGGGGGAGGAGGTATAATGGCTAAAAATTTCCCAAATTTGATGAAGGCTAAAAATCCACAGAGCCAAGAATCTCAACAAATCCTAAACACAATAAAACCTTGGTTTGTAAGTAACTTGTTCTGTGAATGTTCTGCAACACGAGCAAACACTTCTAATAAATTTTAACTTGATAAATGAGCGATGGCTTGCAATACGACTAGTACGTGATGCCGAATGTCACATGATCACAACTGAGCCAAAGGTTTTCTCTCTCTCTCTCTCTCTCTCTCTCTCTCTCTCTTTCATTGTAGGATTGCAGGTGATCATCTCCCATGCTTGGATGGTTGGTTTCAGGCCACACAGTTTGGCAGAAGTCAGTGATTTTTCAGAACATTGGAAGGTGCCCACAACTGGCACTTGTGTATTTTTTTGTCACTTCAGATCACTTATAGACAATCCTTTGCTTTTCCATACAAGAGTAAGCTCAGGAATGCTTTGCTTCATTCTAGGTCAGACTGACTGCAGATATAGACCCCTTCCTCT
The DNA here is from genome assembly GCF_022079265.1 of Lynx rufus. NCBI lineage: Eukaryota > Metazoa > Chordata > Mammalia > Carnivora > Felidae > Lynx > Lynx rufus. The sequence continues at coordinate 9,134,611 of NW_025814827.1, forward strand.
GCTGCCTTATTGCCAGTTACATTAAATACAGTATATGACAAGAGTTTATTAACACTGTACCATAGTCAACATCCGTGTGAGTGTATATATACAATGGCTCCCGTGCAGAAAAAGATTCCATTGAGCCAATAGATAGCAGTGATTCCATTAGTGATAGTGAAAGTTGTCCTACACAATAATCCTCCTCTCTCTTGTCTCCCTCATACTAGCCACAAAGGTTTTCAAAGGTAAGTGCAGGTTAATTTGTTTATTTTTCTTTATATTTTATATTTTCTTTATTATTTTGTATTACATTACAGTATTATAATCATTCTTTTTTTATATAATTTTTTTTACTTTTTTTTAGTTTTGAGAGAGACAGAGTGTGAGTGGGGGTGGGGCAGAGAGAGAGGGAGACACAGAATTCAAAGTGGGCTCCAGGCTCTGAGCTGTCAGCACAGAACCTGACATGGGCTTGAACTCACAAACTGTGAGATCACGACCTGAGCCAAAGTTGGGTGCTTCAACTGTGAGGCACCCAGGTGTCACCTGTAATCATTCTTATGTGAATATTTTTGGGTTGTGGATCAAATCATCTGAGTTTACATTATTTCTTATGGGGAAATTCACTTTGATATACAAGTGCTTTGGATTACGAGCATGTTTCCAGAATGAATTACGCTCTCAAACCAAGGTGTGTGTGTGTATATTTTTTTTTTAAACCAAACGTAGTTAACTGTTGACACCTGAGGAATCTGGAGGAAGCATCTTATAACTTTTCTGTAAGTTTAAGTAATTTTTTAAAAAAGTTTCCAAAAAAATGTTTTAAATGATATTAGGGTAGGAAAGAACAAAGTATATCAAGATGACCAGCCTCACAAGCCAGTCTGGCAGGTGCAATTAAAAAGCAGAAATTATGAGAATGGACTCAAATACAAGACCCAACTATACGCTGGCTATAAGAAATTTATCTCAAATAAAATGACATAACAGGTTAAAAATAAAAGGCTATAGCATGCTAACACTAGTCAAAATAAAGCTGCAGTAGCTATCTATGTTAATATCAGACAATGTAGATTTCAGAGCAAAGAATATTATCATGGCCAAAGAAGGGTCACTTTGTAATGAAATAATAAAGGGGCCAATTCATCAACAAGACATAACACTCCTAAATATGCCTAACAGATTTGCAAAAAACATGAAGTAAAAGATGAAAGAACTGCAAGGAAAAAAACAGACAAATCCACAATTATTGCTGGGAATTTCCACACCCATCTTTCAACAGTTGACAGAACAAATAGATAAAAAGCAGTAAAGCATACAGAAATTTTGAACATTGTCAGCCAATTTGATCTAATTGACATTTACACAACACCCTATAAAACAGACTATACATTTTTTTCAAGTGCACAGGAAACACTTAACCAAGATAATTCATATCCTGGGCCATAATACAAATCTCAGTAAACTTAAAATAATTCCAATTATAGACAGTATGTTCTCTGACCACAACAGACTTAAATTAGAAACCAATAATGGAAAGATATCTAGAAAATCTCTAAATATGTAGAAACTAAATAACATACTGCTAAGATTTAATAAAAGAAACTCTGCCTGTTTTGAAGAAATAGCACATTTCTTTCTTTCAGAGTATGACTATTAAATAAGTTACTTGGATTTTGCATTGGCAGCCAAGAAGCTCAGGGCTAAACTAAAAGTTTAAATAGAATAACTATATCTACTCTTAAATCATTCATTCATTCAACTCAGATGAAGTTTCAACACAGCAATAATGTCTACTTTTTTTTTTTTTTTACTAGGCTTCACGCCCAGGGTGGAGTCCAACATGGGGCTTGAACTCACAACCCTGAGATCAAGACCTGAGCTGAGATCAAGAGTCTAATGCTTAACTAGCTGAGCCACCCAGGAACCTCAATCATACCTACTCTTAAATGATTCATTCAATCAACTCAGCTTCAACATCTAGTATGTTTTATAAATTTTATAGAATCTAGGAATATACAGTGACAACAATATAGTCCTTGCTCTAAAGCTCAGTTTTATGGTCAGGTCTGGTAGACAGCATATTTGTAAACACCTGCTGTTTGCATTTATTCAAAGTCTCTAACAGCTCTGTTTTAAATGTGTCCTTTCTTTAAAATTGCTCTTAATCCTTTTCAGAAATAGCTATTAGCCCCTTGCCATACCTAACTAAATAATCATGCATGAGAATTTTAATATTAGCCAAGGTTAAGTGTAATTCAAAATGTATGAAATTATGAGAAATTATAATGCCCTTGCAAGGCCAAACAGTTGAGTTTTTTAGATGATTTATAGGGGTGCTCCCTTCTCTTGGACTGAATAACCTAAAGTTGACTGTCTTTAAATATATTATTGACAATATTATTGACAACCATCTAAGGCTTCTGACATCTAAAGGAACAAATAACTCAACAGATAGGAAAACAGTGCTTGAGCTGGTGAAGGTATCCTGAGAGAAGGAGCTGATTATCACAACAGGACCAAAGCTTCCATAACCTACCATCCAAATCTTTCATCTCCTCTTTCACAATAACTGTGACTCAAAGCTAACCGGAGAAGGACAAAGTAGTGAGCATTAAGAACTTCATGAATTTCATAAAACACATCCAGCACTTACCTTTACAGCTAATATTTTCCCACTTGGGACATGATATGCTCTATGGGAAGAAAAAAACATGACAAAATCACTTGGGATTCTAAACAACCTACAGAATGGTTAAGGACGTAAATATAAATTAGAACATATCTGTCAGCAATGGGATATGTGATACTTTCAAAGAACACTCATAACATGAGCAATAGATGTTTCTATCGAGCTTAATGGTTTATACAACGATTCACTATACATTACCTGAAAATAACCCTCTGAGGTAATGTGGGTATTATTATCTTCCTTTTAGAGACTGAGATCTCTGAAGGACAGAGAAGCTAAGCAGTTTTCCCTAGGGTACAGAGTCGATAAGTGGCAGAACGACACCTCAAACCCAAGGCTTCTGCCTCCAGATCCTCACAACTGACCATCACTGTGTGCGTGGGAATCTTCTAAGTCTTCGGCTAAACACTGTGTGGAGCCATTTGTAAAGTGGGAGGTTTTCCTTTTGTGTACTTCAACTATATATACAGGTAAACTATATCCCTACATTTCATCAAAATCATCTCAAAACACATGGGATTAGCTACGGCTTAATATATAAATTCATATAAGAAATCACAGACTTACCAGGCTCAAGTATTGGTTCATCTTTTCCTAATTTTAGCACCTCTCAATATTAAAAAAGCTTTAGAAAAGAGACAAGCTCCAATGATCAGATACAGTGAAATGACAATTTAAATCAAGGAAAAGAAACACACTCATTTATGAAAAGGAATAAAAGAATCGGGTTTGCAGAAACAAAACCCCATTACTTCTCATCAAGACCTTTTGTGTTTAAGTGACATGTGGCCTTTCACACACGTTCTGCAAGGAAGGTACATTCTGACTATTATCCAGGGACAATCTGTCTTATATAAAAGTGTCTAAACAAACCACACAGTATAAACAAGCACTGTTCTTGCAAGTCCATAAAAGTATAAATAAACAATCGGTTTGCAAGAGTTAAAATCTTGCACTGTAGAGGATTTTGCAAATTGGCCAAAATCAGATTGTTCTTCTTCTCACCCAGCTGTGTTAAGGTGTTTGGGCAGGGAAGATGTGGGACAGTGGAAGTTAGCTTCCTAGGAATTCCCTGACTTTACCTGCCAAGTTGCAAAATATATTTACCAGGCTCCCAATAGTTTACTTGGCAATGACTCAGTAGAAAAAATTGCTCATTTCTTAAACAAAACCTATATTCTACTATTATCAAAATGAAAATATCAGTTTCTGTTGTTTCAGCAGAAATATCTGTGTGGCTGCTCTGACAAATTTTTTAACAGATTTATTGAGGTGCAATTATATATGTAAAATTCACTTATTTGAAGTATGTAATTCAAATTTTAGAATTTTAGTAAATTTACTGGCCTTTTGCAATCACTGACAAGTGTTTTTTAAGTGACTGACTTATAAAAATGGTTTCATTATTAAGAACCATCAAGTGTTTGTAAATTTTCACACAAAAGATGTTACAAATTCAGGTAATACTAGAAAAAACATACATATATAGATATGTGCATATCTATATACATATATATGTATACATATAGATATGCACATATCTACATATGTATATACCTATATATATTAGTGTTACAAGAAATTTGTTCTGCTTTTCCTATTTGAGTGGACTACGGAAAGTAAACTTAGCCTTTAACAATTAATTGTAAAGAAACCCAAGTGTATCTCACTTAAAGAAAGGCAAGATTATAAAAATTAAGCGGCAACTATTCACCTTACTTAAGAGTTCTTTAACCTGTAAGGTGTCTAAAGACTTTCTCTAAATATCAACCTCTCTAGTATACATAAATACTCTTGCATTTATAAAACTGAAATTTAAAAAAATTTTACACTTTGCATCAAGTGGTATACATTTTATAAGTGGAACCCCTATAATATACTGGTTTTAGAACAAATTACCATTTAATTTATTATCTATGTTAACATAAGACTTTTAGAATGTGAAGCTACATTTCAGGTCATGATTCAACTCATGATAGATCTGAACTCATACGATAGACTGGTATATAAAAACTAACATTGTGGTGTTGTCACTGCCTGACAGAGAAGTTGTTAGATTATGCTAATCTGAAAGGTGATTTGAAGGAAATTAATAACCTTATTCTGTGCGAATGTAGGTAATATAATATGTAAGATAACAATATACTATTTTCCCCTTGTATACTAGAAATTCTTCCAATTTCCACTTTAAGAAAAAAAAAAAAGAGGTTAGAGAAGGAGAGAGCCAAAGCATAAGAGACTCTGAAAAACTGAAAACAAACTGAGGGTTGATGGGGGGTGGGAGGGAGGGGAGGGTGGGTGATGGGTACTGAGGAGGGCAGCTTTTGGGATGAGCACTGGCTGTTGTATGGAAACCAATTTGACAATTTCATATTAAAATTTCATGTTAAAAAATAAACTTAAAAAAATGCTGCATATTCGAATTCCTAACGAAGGACTAAAATATGAAGATAGAACAGTTGAATGCATACACAAGGATTCAAAAGTTGCAAAAAGAACCGCGGTGCTACTTTGGACAACAAGCAACATTTGGGACGTTTGAGACCAACAGCAGTGATAAGGAGATGACTAGAAGATAGTCTAATGTATACACCGTACTGGACAGTTTGGCAACTTAATTAGCTTGTCAAGAAGGCCGATGTCTTTTCCAAAAGAAAGGTCTCCTATTTCCAAGTGAATTAAAAGGGGGAGGCTTGATGATTTAATTATGACGCACGCTAATTCATCCGTGGAAGTTTGGGTTCAGTTTCGAGCAATAAAGATGCTGGGAGGTTTGGTTTACAGTGCAATGACAGTACCAGTTTAACATTTAATCATCAGGGAGAAGTGGATGACAAAGGCAAGGCCAGTCATGAGTTGAACGTGTCCCTTAACTTTGCAAATGGCATTCTACCTGCAGAAAAGGAATTTGTTTACTTTCAACAGATACTGCATCTCAATTGTCTTGACCTTCCCCAACACATTAACTATAAAGTGATTAATGAAGTTTGAATGGAGGCTCTGGTTACACCAAAAGACAACTATACACCTCTGCATTGTTTTAATTAACAGCTAACACTTCAAATTAGTTTATTGTTGCTACAGTAATTACCTGTTCCAATGAGTGCATGAAGGAAGCATTTTTATGTTATATTTTGAGTGCTGAGTCCTTGAGTGTTCCCGTTTGTTTGTGACCAGCACAGACCTTCTGGGAATACTCCCAGCCCTTAAAATTGAGCACACAACAACATATACACTTTTGGAAGGCACAAACTAGTAGCCTGGCATAAATTTTTTGAGTATTTAAAACAACAAGGAGATGGGTAACAGAGGGCAACACTTACTATCTGTATTTTCTTACTTTCTTTTTTCATTTGGAACAATAGGTTTTAGATGACTAGACAAAAAGTTGGCATCAACTTTTAATTTTGGTACAGAATCAGATAATTTATTGAGACAGTAGGTAATATAAAGAATTGTCTAATCTAATCCTTTCCTTTTACATTGGCTACACCCAAAAGCCAGGGTGAAAAAACTTGTCCCAACTTAACAATCAACGGCAAGGCCAAGATTGGAACTGTGGCAGAATACACACATTTTAGGACCTAAAAGAAGTATGTGGTGATGTTTAAGTTTTCTTAACGGCATTCTAGGGCAGGGAAGCTCATAATTCAAAACTTAAAAGGTGCGACCTATTTCAGTCAGGCTGAGGACCACCACATCTGAATGTCTCCAGACAAAGAAGCATTCTGCAAGCACTGTCAACCTACCATGAGAGGGAGAAGAGCGAAGGGTGTAGGCTCTTAGTCACTGTCCAGGTTTTGATCCCACCTCTGCCACTTCTTTTGTTTTTGTTTTTGTTTTAGTTTTTATTTAAATTCTAGTTAGTTAAGATACAGTGTAATATTAGTTTCAGGTGTACAATATAGTGATTCCACACTTCCATACAACGCCTGGTGCTCGTCACGGGTGCACTCCTTAATCCCCGTACCCACTTCCCCTCTGGTAACCTTCAGTTTGTTCTCTATAGTTAAGAGTCTGTTTCTTTGTTTGCCTCTATCTTTCTTCCCTTTGCTTCTTTGTTTTAAATCCCGCATATGAGTGAAATCATAAGGTATTTATCTTTCTCTGACTTATTTCACTTAGCATTAAACTCTCTAGCTCCATCCATGTTGTTGCAAATGGCAAGATTTCATTCTTTATGGCTGAATAATATTCTACAGTGTGTGTGTGTCTGTGTGTGTGTATATATACAGAGACATACTATATCTTCTTTATGCATTCAGTAGTCGATGACACTTGGTCTGTTTCCATAATTTGGCTACTGTAAATAAGACTGCTATAAACACCAGGGTGTATGTATCCCTTTGGATTAGTATTTTTGCATTCTTTGGGTAGATACCTAACAGTGCAACTGCTGGACTGTAGGGTAGTTCTATTTTTAATTTTTCAAGGAACCTCTGTACTGTCACCCACTGTGGCTGCACCAGTTTGTGTTCCTACTGACAGTATAAGAGGGTTTCTTTCGCTCCAAATTCTTGCCAAAATGTGTTGTTTCTGGTGTTGTTAATTTTGGCCATTGTGACAGGCATGAAGTGATAGCTCATTGTGAGTCTGATTTGCATTTCCCTGATGGAGAGTGATGTTGAGTTTTGTTTTGTTTTGTTGAGCATCTTTTCATGTGTCTGCTGGCTATCTGGATGTCTTCTTTGGAGAAATGTCTGTTCATGTCTTCTGCCCATCTTTAAATTGGATTATTTGTTTTGGGGGGTGTTGATTTGTATAAGTTCTTTATATATTTTGGATACTAACCCTTTGTCAGATGTCATTTACAAATATCTTCTCTCATTCTGTAGGTTGCTTTTTAGTTTTGTTGATTGTTTCCTTTGCTGTGCAGAAACTTATTTTGATGTAGTCCCAATAGTTTATTTTTGCTTTTGTTTCCCTTGCTTCAGGAGACATATCTAGAAACATGTTGCTATGGCCAATATCAGAGAAATTACTGCCTGTGCTCTTCAAGGATTTTACGTTTTTAATCCATTTTGCGGGGTTTTTTGTATATGGTGAAAGAGTAGGGTCTAGTTTCATTCTTTTGCATGTTCCAGCTCGGCCACTTCTTAATGTAAACTTAAATTGTTAGAAAACCTCACTGTGTCTCAAGTCTGGAAAGCGGAAATCAGTCCCTACCTACAGGGCTGTGAGGATTCAAGAAGATAAATGCAGGTAAAGCACTGAGGACAAGGCCTGGCACATAGTAAGCATGCATTAAATGTCAGGATCCTGGGAAGTTTTCAGAGCAGCTAGGTGTTTTAAGAATAAAACCTGCTAAAACCGAAAGAGTAAGAGTTCTCTCTGTGCTTTAAGAGTCAGGCTGTGTGCTCTACAAAAGAAGGCTAATAAAGCTTTAGGAAAGAAGACTGGAAAAAGGCTGCAGTGTATCATTTTTAGTTAAGAAAAGCAAGTTGTATTATTTCACGTTGAACCAACTTGCTGAAGACAAAGAATCAGTCATCTAAAATGCTAGGACTATACCATGATTCAAGGTCTAGATTTCTTACCATGTTTATCTCTTGCCTGTTACCAAAGCCTATTTTCACTACAGATAGCACCACATTCGGTGTTCATCTCAGCAGAAACACCACCTGACAATCATTGTTGCTAAATGAGAAGCCTAATTTTCATTCTTCTGTTAACAGGAAAGCTTTTGTTAATTACTGTTAATATAAGCTACTTTAAAAATTCACATACCTTCTTTTAATATACACCCTCATAGAAGATAAAATAAAAATTTGAGGCCTCTCCTAGTCTTCAGTCTTTAGTATCTGTTATAACACCTAGTACACTGCAGAAAATTGTTTCTATCTATCTCCCATACTGGGCAGGGAACACTACCATGTCCTAATCATCTTTGCATTCTTTATACTTTGCATGAGTCCTGGCCCATGGGAGGTGCTCCGTACCTAATAAATGTTTGAAAAAATGGATACTACCTATGGGTGAAAAGAAAATCTGTCACTTGGATAGAATTCTACATGCATTTAGTTAATTGATTCCATAGTCTTAGGAGTAGGAATTATTTTTCCCCAGCTTAGTATACTGAGATATAGTTCGACATATAACAGGAGGAGAAGTTATTATCATCATCCCCACTTTAAGGGTAGATTTCCAACTGTTGAATCAAAAGTCTTAGAAGGACTCCTTGGTTACTCATTGAGCTCTGCTGCTGCCAATCTCCCTTATCTACACTACTCACTCTGCTCCTCCAAACATCCTCCTGCTTCAGGCCATTCGTACCTACTCCTCAGGCCTGGGACACTCTTCCTCCAATTTCCACTTGGCTTGCTCCATCACTTACTTCAGGTCCAAAGTTACTTTTTTGACTATCTGAGATTAAAAAGCTCATTCTCCTTCTTTATTCTTCATGGAAATTTATCAACACCTAGCATCGTTTATTAATTTATTATCTGTCTGCCACCGCTAGAAAGCAAGCTCCATGAAAACAGGTACTTCTGTGTTTTTGTTCCCTGCTGTATCTCCAGTGCCTAAAACTGTGCTGGGCGCATTTTATGAATATTTCTTGAATGAATAAATGAATACATTTCCTTAATTGCTGCAGATCTATTTTTGTTTTTTATTTTTCTTAAGGCAGTTTAAAGTTTTTCTAGGAAACTGTTCAATTTCTGTTTTTAATTTTATCATAAAATTTTCATTGTATCCTCTTAAAAATCTCTGCTCTGTCTAGAATTATGTCTCCTTTTTTCACCCAAATTTTGTTATTTGTGCCTTCTTTCTGTAACACGTGCTCAATCTTTCCAAGGAACCAGCTGTTGGTTTTGAGTTGTTTCTTGAATTCTGATTTTTTTTTCTAAGTTTCTTTCCTTCCACTTTCTTTGGAATTAACCCCTGCCATCAAAAATTTTTTTCTTGAGGGGGCGCCTGGGTGGCTTAGTCGGCTGGGCGTCCGACTTCAGCTCAGGTCATGATCTCGCGGTCCGTGAGTTCGAGCCCCGCATCAGGCTCTGTGCTAACAGCTCAGAGCCTGGAACCTGTTTCAGATTCTGTGTCTCCCTCTCTCTCTGACCTTCCCCCATTCATGCTCTGTCTCTCTCTGTCTCAAAAATGAATAAATGTTAAAAAAAATTTTTTTTTAAATTTTTTTCTTGAGTTAGATGTTAAGCCTATTAATATCCAGTTATTCTTCTCTAATGTTTATACAAAAAACTACCCTTTAGGTATGACTGTATCACATGAGCATTCATATATGGTTTTGATCAGTTGTGTTCTTATTCCATTATATGACTTATAAGTTATTCAGATGTGTGCATTTTAATTTCCGAATGTAGGAGAAGGTTAACTTATTAATAATTTCTTTTTTTTTCAACTTTTTAAAATTTAAAGTGAGCTGTACACCCAACGTGGGGCTTGAACTCACGACCCCAAGATCAAGAGTCACGTGTTCTACTGACTAAGCCAGCCAGGCACCCCTTATTAATTATTTCTAAATTAACTACCATCGTCAGAAAAAGTGATCTATATGTTACAAAGTTCAGTGAGACTTGCCTTGTGCCCTAGTATGGTTTTTAAAAATTAAATTTTCTGTACCTGAAAATAATTTATATTCTCATTTGATTGATGAAGGTTTTTTTTTTTTTTTTAATGTTTATTTATTTATGTTGAGAGAAGGCATGCATGCAAGAGCAGGGGAGGGGTAGTGAGAGAAGGAGAGAGAGAAATAAGTAGGGTCCACGCTGCCAGTGCAGAGCTCAACGTGGGGCTCAAAGTCACAAACTGCGAGATCATGACCTGAGCTGAATCAAGAGTCAGACGTTTAACCAACTGAGCCACCCAGGCACCCCAAATGATGAAGAGTTCTATATATGACTATGTAACTAACCTGTTAAATGTGATGTTAAAATCTTTCATATCCTTACTAATTTTGGTCTGATTAATCTACTTAATACTGAGAGGCATTATCCCACTATGACTGAATTTACCCAATTTTCCTTGTACTTCTGAATATTTCTGCTTTACGTATCTTAAGATTGTTATTAGTTACATGTAAATTCTGGGCTGTTATGTAATCACAGTCCTCTTCTTCTATCATTATATAGTAGTTTTTTCTATCTCTAATAATACTTTTTACCTTAAGGACTTTTTTTCTATTATATTAATGCAACCACAGCTTTCTTTTGATTAGTTTTTCCTGGTACCTTCTCCCCTATCTTTCCCTTTCAACCTTTCTCTGCTTTTAAATTTATTTATCCGTTTGTTTGTTTTTAGAGAGAGAACCCAGATGAGAATGGAAGAGGGGCTGAGACAGAATCTTAAGGAGGTTCCATGCTCAGTGTGGAGCCTGACGTGGAGCTCAATCCCATGACTCTGGGATCATGACCTCAGCCAAAATCAAGAGTCGGATGCTCAACTGACTAAGCCACCCAGGAGCCCCTCAACCTTTCTCTGTCTTTGTTTTAGGAATGTATCCTAAAATAGTCTAAAATAGCACATGGCTTTATTTCTAAAAGTTCAATCTAACCAATCTATTAATTGGCAATATATTTATTGTAATTGCTGATATTTATTGTCTGTTTATATTTGCTGTAATTACTAATACATTTGGATCTATTCCTACCACCAATTCATTTACTTTACACTTCTCTCTCTCTACTTTACTGGATTATTACCCTTTTCTTCCTTCTATTTGTTTTGGAATTCTACATCCATTCTTTGCCTTTTAGTTATTACTTATACAATTTTTAATAATCACCCCTGATTTAACAAAATAGTAAGTTAATTGCTATCTTTATCCTTCTCTCAAACAATATAAAAATCTTAGAATATTTTAATTCCAATTAGCCCTTCTCACTTTATATTATTTTGTCCATTCTTTTTGTTTGACTTCATTTTGATGTCCCTAAACTAATCACTACTATTGTTGTTTTGTATAGTCAGGTTTATCTGGGGCGCCTGAGTGGCTCAGTTGGTTAAGCATCCAAGTTTGGCTCAGGTCATGATCTCGCTGTTCATGGGTTCGAACCCGGTGTCGGGCTCCGTGCTGACAGCTCAGAGCCTGGAGCCTGCTTCGGATTCTGTGTTTCCCTCTCTCTCTCTCTGCCCCTCCTCTGCTTGTGCTCTGTCTCTCTCTCTCTCTCTCTCTCTGAAAAATAAACATTGAAAAAAAATTTATATAGTTAGGTTTATCTAAATAGTCACCATTCCTTCTTTCATTTTACTCCTTTTTGGATTCAGTTTCGTTCTAGCTAAAGTACTTCCCAGTAATAAACTAACACGTCTTCCTCCCCCTATTTATCTTTCTCTCTCTGCCTACACACGTGTGCGCGCGCACACACACACATTCTTTTTATTAATTTCTGAAGGTGTATTTATTTTACCCTCACTCTTAAATGACACTTTAACTGAGACAAGTATTTTCTCATAGTCTTTTAAGGATACCATTGTCTTTCAGCTTTTGGTACTGTTGTTTAACTTTTGCTGTACCCAATTTGCTGACCAATACAAAGCCACTGAAGGTTTTTGGATAGATGAGTGATATGATCAGACCTTAACTTAAAAAAATTTTTTTTAATGTTTATTTATTATTGAGAGACAGAGAGAGACAGAGCATGAGCAGGGGAGGGGCAGAGAGAGGGGGAGACACAGAATCCTAAGCAGGCTCCAGGCTCTGAGCTGTCAGCACAGAGCCTGATGCAGGGCTCGAACCCACAAATGGCGAGATCATGACCTGAGCTGAAACTGGACGCTTAACTGACCGAGCCACCCAGGAGCCCCATAAAATCCTTACTCTAGGGGGGCGCGTGGGTGGCTCAGCTGGTTAAGTGTCCGACTCTTGGTTTTGGCTCAAGTCACCTCATGGTTTCATGGGTTTGAGCCCCATGTCAGGCTGATGCGGAGCCTGCTCGGAATTCTCTCTCTCCCTCTCTATCTGCTTCTCCTCCACTAACACTGTCTCTGTCATTCTCAAAAATAAATAAATAAACTTAAAAAATTTTTTTAAACTTTACTGTGGCTGCAGATTACCACAATACTGTTAAAAAGGAGGAGAAACCGGAAAGGGCAAGGAGCATTTAGAAAGCTGCTACAGTAGTCTATGCAAGTAGTGGTGGCATGAACTCGGGTAGTAATAGTGGATGTGGAAAGGGAGAAAAAAGATACAAAAGACTTCGGTCAGAGAGTATTTATAAAATGTGGGAATGAGCAAAATAAACCTAAAATGTTAAGTTAAGATGACAGAGTTATGGTATATTTATTAACAAAAACAGAGAACTTTACCTCGTCAGCTTTAGACTATATAATCCTGTACTTTTTAGCTTCATGAAGGCAGAAACCACATTTACTTCATTCAACAATCCCTAGCATAATATGTAGCATACAGTAGCTACTCAAATATTTAGGAGTTAATAAATAAAGGGGTAGTCAGGAGAAGGCAGAAGGGAGGAAAACAGGGGGTATTGACAATTCCTAAGAGTCTACAGACATCTTCAAACTCCCCTATGATGTATCATAAGCCACTAAAGATAATAATAAAAACAGACTCTGGAATATTAAGGTATTAAGAAACTCATCCAGGGGCGCCTGGGTGGCTCAGTCGGTTAAGCGTCCGACTTCAGCTCAGGTCACGATCTCGCGGTCCGTGAGTTCGAGCCCCACATCGGGCTCTGGGCTGATGGCTCAGAGCCTGGAGCCTGCTTCCAATTGTGTGTCTCCCTCTCTCTCTGCCCCTCCCCCATTCATGCTCTGTCTCTGTCTCAAAAATAAATAAAGGTTAAAAAATTAAAAAAAAAAAAAAGAAACTCATCCAAGTTAATAAGAGTTCATGAGTGGCAAATACAGGATTCAAATTTGGGTCTATCTCAAGTCAGCCCTTGGGCTATTTCCAGTACAGACAGCATACACATAGAGAATAGTTTACAATAAGGTTAGTTCAGGATATGTGTGACTGTAGAAGGTGGGATTCAAGAAAAGAATGCATTAAAATTCCACCTACCAGATTCTCTACCTTGTGGTTTGTGTGGTTGGATTTTTTGTATTTATTTATTTTGAGAGCGAGCGAGAGGAGCATGCACACACACAAGTGCGCAGGGGAGGGGAAAAGAGAATGCGGGGGGAGTGGGGGGAGAGAATCCCAAGCAAGATCCACACTCAGCACAAAGCCTGACGTGGAGCTGAATCCCATGACAGCAGGATCACGACCTGAGCCGATAGCAAGAGTTGGACACTTAACCAACTGGGCCACCCATGCACCTCTACATGGTTGAATTTATCCATTGGCATCAACTACTCTAATGCCTTACAATACTTCACATGTTGCTTTTATGAATTATTGTTTCTCTTCAAAGTCATTGTTTCACTTCACCAGCGTATGCTTTATTTAACTATGTTGTAAACTCTAATTACTAATTAAATACGATAGTAAATTCTTAATATAGGGCCTTCTCCTACTTTAAGTTTCACGGGCAGTGTCAAGGTCCATTTTATTCATTTCTGTATCTCCAACTGCTACCACAGTATATGACACCCTTTCCTCCTAGAAACTTAGTTTATATGTTAACAAATACTTAAATGTATGTCTTCCAATTGCCAAGCACAATGAATGGGCATTGTGGATGGGACAGGACAAACCACAGTCCCTGCTCTAAGAGTTTACGTTCTAGAGGAAAGACTGACCATAGTCAAATAACTACACAATTATGTAAGGTAGGGAAAGTCAATTAAAAAGAATGAAAGTAAGGACCAAGTGACAAGTGGCCAAGATTAGGAGCATTTTTTTTTTTTTTTTTTTTTTTTTTAGGGGTAGGAAGGACATCAGGGAATGTCTCTCATCAGGTTACATTTGAGCAGTAAGGGACCACACCAAAGTTAGACATCTGAAAGAAGAGGACTCAAGGCAGAGGAGATGCAAGTTCAAAGGCCCTGAGGTAGAGGTGGAATTAACAACAGAGCTAGCTGTGCAAGACAAGGTCAGAAGGGTAATGGGAAGACAGACTGTGTAGTACCATTTAGGCCATGGTGAGAACTCCAACTATTATTCTGAGAGGCCACGGCAGGAGGGGAGAGAGCTTATATTTTAGATCGTTTTGGCTGCTAGATGGAGAGAACACATTGCAGGGAAACCAAGGATAGGGACTGGGAGACTTGATGGGAGGTTGCTGAAATAATCCTAGCAAGAGATAATAGTGCCTTAGACTTCACTGGTAGGAAAAGAGTGGTGAGAGGTGGCTGGTATCTTAAAGGAGTTTTGAGGAAGAGCCAACAGGATTTGTGAGTAAATCTGGTGGACGGTCTGAGAGAAAAATAAGGATCAAGAGTGCCTGCAAAGTTTCTATCACGAGCAACTTGTAGAAGAGAGTTTCCATTTACTGAGACTGGAACAACTGCAGAAGGATCAGCTTTCAGGGGAAATCAAGAGTTCAATTTTGGGTAATTCTGACATGCGTAAAAGACGTCCAACTGGTAATGAGATAGGAGTTTGAAGTTTAGGGCAAAGGACTATGTAGGAGATGTGCTTTTGGGTTTCATCAACATATGAATGATATGCAAAGCCATGGAACCACAAGAGCTCTCTTAGGAAATAAATTAATTAGAGACAAGGTCTGAGGACTGAACCCGAGGCAGTCCAAATTCAGAAGTCGGAGAGATGAGAAGAAACCAGTAAAGGAGATGAAACAGTGCACACAGTCAGCCAGCAACAGAACCTGGGAATGGTGGCCCTGAGGCCCTGAAGGTTGGGGTTACTCCCCACACTGCCAAGTGCAGGAACTTGCCCAGAGAAGGGACTCAAAAAAAAATCACGTGACTGATTTCAAAGCCATACTTGGGGACAAATGCAATTAATTCTGTTATGGGTTTTTGAAATTTTAAAGAAGGGTCTAATACAATATATACAAGGCTAAAAAAAGGTGAGCTCACTTTCATATAAATCCTAATGAGAATTTGTTAAAAGACACATCAGTCTCGTGAATAAACTGAATTTCTCTAAGAATCTTTAAAAGTGTGTAAGGAAAAGAAAAATTTCAAAACAAACTGTTAAGAAGTCCTACATTCACACAGGACATAAGGGAGAAACAACCTGTGTTCATTTTCCAACATCTGGACTCCCACACAAATTTATGTCATGCCTAAGATCAACTGCATCTGTATTTTACAATGTTTACTGAAATTATTTACGCTTAGAATTTCAAGTTCTAGGAGAACCAAAAAAATATCAATCGTCCCAGCTGACTCCTGTTCATAAAATAAATAACCTAGAGCTGATCATATATTTTCTCATAAAGCTTGTACAATCTCATACAATTAAAGTAGGCAACTAATTTCTACAGCACTATTCTGCACATTAACTTCTATACACGCTCTAATCAAATTATTTTCAATTGTGAGCAGAAAAAAATTTATAACAGGGAGTATCTGTGCTTCTCTACCGATTGTGAGGTAGGATATAATTTCAGAACGGAGGGGCTGGCCTACAATATGACTAAATATTTTAAGGTTCAGTAAAACTGATATGTTAGAAATGCCAATTTGTTAGCAAAATGGTCGTTAAAGTGAATAGGGAAACAAACACCTTTCCTGTTTTTGCCCCTTGGAACAAGGATCTCAAGAGTAACTGCATGTGTGATAACTTTTAATCACAGTGGCAAAACCAGGGCTCCACGGTCCCTGTCCTGTGCAGGAGAGAGACCGTCTTTCATACACCATGTGGAGTAAACACCACTGACGTAAGTTCTACTTCTCACATAACATACTGCAGAGGTTAGTGAAAAGAGGAACACAATTACTCTGTGAATTATTCATAGAGGGCTATCATTGTTGGAAAATTCTCCAAATGAATGGGAAACCTAAGAAAGGAATCCAGTCACTAAAATGATGAAAACCATAGTTAGGATTTGGCTTAAGAAGTAACCACTAATCAGAAAGGGATGGTCTTATTTTAGGTAAGCAAGAAAGAACATGATGTTTATCTATGCTGCTCCCTGGATCTCTCACAGGATACATACAAGGCAAAAAAGAAACGGAGCACAGACTATTTTAAATAAATAAAAGTTACAAATGCATTTGCTGTTACTTGCTCGCTTCGGCCATAGTAATGGCTTTTCTATATGACAAAATCACGCTGTTTTTCAGGCAACGATTTCAAAGCTTCTGGGATATGCTGGATTCCTTGCTCCTCTGTTCTTTAAATGCCACAGAGATATGTCCAACATGTGCGTCAGAGGTAGGGCAGAATAAAGGAGACAAGGTGAAAGAGAAACCTCTCTGAGATCTAATTCATTAGGACAAAAAGTATGACTGGGAGGAGACAAATCACTACCTAAAATGAGATTTTTTTTATTAGTTATCCATTTTAATTATCTATACAACTCTTAATTCTCATTAGCACAGAAAGTTAGAGTTGACCATACTCAGATTTAATTATTTTTTTATTTATTTTGAGAGAAAGAGAGAGAGAGAGAGAGAAGGGGACAGAGACAGAATCCCAAGCAGGTTTCGCACTGTCAGTGTGGAGCCCAATGCGGGCCTCGAACTCACAAACCGGGAAATCATGACCTGAGCAGAAATCAAGAGTCAGATGCTTAACTGACAGCCACCCAGGTGCCCCTCAGATTTAATTATTAAATGAATTTCTTTATTTAAAAAATTAGTATCCATTAAGGCCAATACCATACATCATATACCTTATCTGATATAAGATCATCAGTTTCCATACTTATAGATGCTGTTTCCTTGCTCATTATATATTTTATTTATTCACCAAAAAAAAAAAAAAAAAGTAACTCTGATTTTATGTAGATTTAGAATAACAAATAGAAGTCTTTTTCCAACTCAGAAGTTTTTCCACCTAAAGATTTTATAGCTTTGGCACAAAAGACAGAACATGATAGAAATTAAAGGGTTAACAATACCACAAGGAGACCCTTGGCCTGAGGAGATGTCCTTTGAGTCTCCTCTTTAAAAATAAGAAGCCTGGGACGCCTGGGTGGTGCAGTTGGTTAAGCATCCGGCTCTTGACGTCAGCTCAGGTCATGATCCCATGGTTGTGGGAACAAGCCAAGCACCATGTCGGGCTTGTGCTGAGCATGGAGCCTGCTTGGGATTCTCTCTCTCTTTCTGCCTCTCTCTCCACTGGCACTCTGTCTCTCTCTCTCACTCTCAATAAAAAAATTTTTTTTAATTAAATAAAATAAGGACCTGAGCCTTGATTCTATTAAATTATGCCAAAAGACTGTAAGGCTGAATGATTCTGAAGCCAACAGCAAACAAGTGAAAAGCAGTTCTTTGCCTTTATAAAGGTCAAGTGCATAAATGTGTGTGAATACATACATAAATACACAAACAAAAATCTTCTGTTATCTTGTGAGATTAACTTTTAATACCCCTGGATATCATCTTTTAATTCAGTGACACATTTTCAGTAACCACATGTAAATTAGCTGTGATTCAGTTCATGAAAATTTTGTTTTATTCCTTGATCTTTTGAGAAATTTGTTCTCGTGGTACACTTCTTCGGGTGTGGATTTTACCAATATGTCCCATACTAAAATAGCCATCCACAGGAAAAAAAATCAAATAGTTTCAGGGAAATCAACACTGACAGTTGTTGCCTTCCATAATAGATAAACACATTAGCCAGGCTTTAGCTGTTAAAATAGGAAATCCAAAGTAAATAGCAGTTGTAAAAAGAAGCTTTTTTATGTAAACTGTCCATGAGTTCAAATAGCAGTCTATGCCAACCTTCGTTCTGCCTAAAAACCTATCACAAATGCTTGACTACTGATTGTAAAATAATTTATGGTTAAGCAATAGAGCCTCCCCACCTCACCCCCGCTGGCGATTGTTTAAGAATCGAATCAAACATGTTATTAGGTTACAGATATTAACAACTCTTTCAAGATGCTGATCATCCATAGGGTACTGGTTGCTAACCTATGATACATGGAATTTGGCAGGGTTAGAAAGAGTTCCAGTCAGAGAAAAGCTACTGTGACACTACATTCTGTCATTTCTTATTCTAATTACTCTGGTTACACACCCCTTTTTGCTCCCACACCTGCCTCAGTTAGTGTTGTCACCACTGCCTCCATATTTCTTCCGTAAGTTGATGTGGCCTGGTTCAAGCCTTTAACATTCCCCACATCAACTAGAGTAATGTCTTTTAATATATGGCCTAAATACCTTGGAGATCAAGGAAGCTACAATTACAGTGATCTCTTGATCAAAGGTTTGGAAAGAATGTGATGGACAAAACAGAGAGGCATGACACATAAAGCTGAATGGTGAGAATGAGAGAAATACACGATTTAGGCAATTCGTGTGGGGAAAAACAGGAACACACTGAGGATTAACGACCTGGGAAATTTCCTCTCCTGAAATGATTTGATTACAATGAGGTATCTGCTTACAGTTTCTTTGTGGAAAGCTAACAATAAAACACTTTCTAAAATCAGACACAAAAATGGCTATTTCAGAAAACCTCCATGAACTTGTAACTAATATTCTATTATGCTTTTATAGCTTATATTTTTTATAGACAGAAGCTATTTGATTTGCACAAAAATTTCTTCTTATTATTCTTACTTTATAGGTAAGAAAACCAAAGTTTGATGAGATCAAGAACTGCTTCAAGATTCTGATCTGATAAGCACTGTTGTGGGATGTGGATTCCAGTCCTTTGAAGCCAAATCTAGTGTGTGCCTCAATGAGCCTGTGTGAACGTAAACTGGTTGCTTCTAGATCCTCTAACTCAAGTTGTCTTCAAGGTTCTCTGGATATGGTCCGTGTGGATGTTTAAAAAGCAATAGGGAAAATCGATTGAATGACTCACTTTTCAGAGTTGCATTAACTTTTTCAGGCCACTGGGGTACTATTTACTAAATTACCTCTCCTAGAACACTAAATAGCACCCTAGTGGGTCAAAGAGTAAATGCACCTCTGAAAAGTGAGCCATTTATTCCTTTCTTCCTTGTAGTACCAGATGTAATATGTCCCCTATGACAGAAATATGAACCCATTTCCATTAAAAACTCAAGAAATTGTCCCACACTAGAGAAAATGAGAATGGGGAATCTTTCCGAAGCAAAAATTTCTCTTCTATAACCCTGTCCACAATATTGTTGAAAAGTCAACATGTACTTATATAACAACATTTCGTTTTTATTCACTGGAGGTTGATTTTTAATCAAGACCTCGAAACAAAATAAAAATATAAATTCAAAGCTGATGGTTTTCAGCACAGAGATGCATAGTGTATCATGATTGCTGGTTTTCTCCTGCATGGCAGAATTTAAAAACTCAGCTCAAGTGTCCATCTTGCTTATGAAATAAGATCTACATCACCAATAGCTGTTCTTTCACATACCTCATTACGTCACAGGTTATCCCTTGGCCTGAAAAACAAAATTCCTTGACTAACAAGTATGTATATTATTACTTGTAATCTCTATAACGGCCAAAGCCTCTGAATACATTTTTGAGTTGCCTTAGGAATAGCTACCATGTGACTGAACATTTGTGAGATACCTCAACAAAGCGAGACTTGAAGTTTTCAGCACTGTTAGTCTCTTACTCTTCTGGAAGATGGCTATGCAATGAAAACAAGACAACTTTAATTTAAGAATCATCCAGCTTCTAATTAAACTGCCATAGGCAGCTGGTTGGATAAGTTTTAATCAGTTTCAATCACCTATTGATTGGTATACTGAAGCCTAAAAAATTAAAAGTAAAAGATGATTGGGGAATTGTCCCATCTCAGAACAACAGTAGAGGCCTCTGTAAATAACTCCTCTTTTAACCATCAGCTAAATGAACACTTCAATACTGCAGTACAAAGTCTTCTGCAAAATTACTTTAACTAACAAGCAGAAATTTATCAGCTTCAGCCAAAATCAATGCTGAAATCAATTTGAACACTGGTTGTGTCTAAAGGGGCTCATTGGCAATTTAGGGAAATTACACCATGTAAATGCCTGTGCTTTAATTGAACAGTTTCATCAACTAGGCTGTGATTGCTGTCCATTCATTTATTTACTTTCACTGCAGCTACCATTCTGCAAAGGAATGGCTTTTGTCAGGCTGGAGAGAGGCACTTTATCTTCATTTTGTGCACTTTTGTGCATAGCAGACTTCCTGAAATGGGTGTATCATGACTAGGTCAAAACAAGCCAGAAAGGACTTTTCCTTTCACATAAAAATTGAGCAACACTCAAACCACCATCATATCTTCCACCATCTGGGGACAGTCATCTTTAAATCTATAACAAGAAGGAATCTGAGTGATTTGCCTGCACATAGCACTGTGCCTGTGTTGAGGAGCTACATTTTGGACAAAAGAAGAAAAAGCATTTGGACTCCAAATTCAATCCGACCACACTCTTTCTGAGCTAGTGGCTTCCAAAACTATATAAAATGTATTAGATCGTGCTCTTCAAACATGAAGAGACATTGTGTTTATAAAGTCCCTTGAGATTAGTCAAGAGAAAGTGCTATTCTCAAATCCATTCAGAAGACTAAGGTTTAAAGATGTCACATATACTTTTAAAGATTAAGGGGAGGAGAAAGGGATGGGGCGCTCAGTTGCTTGAGCGTCTGACTTTGTGTCCAACTTCGGCTCAGGTCACAATCTCACCGTTCGTGGGTTCGAGCCCTACATCGGGCTCTGTGCTGACAGCTCAGAGCCTGGAGCCTGTTTCAGATTCTGTGTCTCCCTCTCTCTCTGCCCCTCCGCCACTTGCACTCTGTCTCTGTCTCTCAAAAATAAATAAATGTTAAAAAAAATTTTTTTAAAAAGCAGGGTGGGGGGGAGGGAGAGAGAAAGGAGTCCATGTGGGAGGAGAAAAACAAACTTCTTTAAGAAGACCAGCAGCCAAAAACAGCAACAAGATCCCCCAAAATGATTTATTTAAACATTTTTTAACGTGTATTTATTTATTTTGAGCGAGCGAGAGAGGATGTGTGTGTGTGTGTGTGTGTGTGTGTGTGTGTGTGTGTGTGTGAAGGGGAGGGGCAGAGAAAGGGAGAGAGAAAACCCCAAGTGGGCTCCACGTTGTCAACACAAAGCCCACGGTGGGGTTTGATCTCACAACCATGAGATCACAACCTGAGGTGAAATTAGGAGTTGGACATTTAACTCAGGCACCCCTGAGTTTTTTAACGTTCATTTATTTATTGTTGAGAAAAAGAGTGAGAGAGACAGAGAGAGCGTGCGTGCTCAAGTGGGGGAGGGCAGAGAGAGAGGGAGGGAGAGAATCCAATGTAGGCTCTGTGCTGATAGGGTAGGCTTGAACTCATGAACAGGGAGATATTGACCGGAGTCAAGATCAAGAGTCAGATGCTTCACTGACTGAACACCCAAGCACTCCCCAAAAATGATTTTAATACACACATAAATGCACTCATAAAGTCATGGACAAGGGAAAAACCCAAAGATCTAATTTAGGAGAATCATACGCTGGAAAGCATTAACATTTTTAGCATTTGGTTAATCACCGTTACTTCCAAGATAACAAGTTCTAGGGAAGGAGGGAAGAAAGAAGACAGGGTTTGTTCATACGGGTCATCTGAACAGGTACATGTGCCTGATACAAAAAAATAAAAATAAAATTAAAAAGTACAACTGTAGGATATTTGGTTGAACAGGCCAGCAGAAATTCTTACAGTTGCACATACTTAGTTCCTCACAGAACCAAAAGTAACTATTCACCAGGAAGGGCACTACAAAGGGATAAATAAGAAAGTATGAGTTTCAGTGGTGGTTCTATCCTTGTCTTGCTTTGAATCCTCAGGGAAATCCATTAATTTTGGTGTTTTAGTCTCTTCACAGGGTCAAACAAGGACAGTGATACCCACCATACCCAGCTATATTTCATTGCTGCTGGGGACAAACAGAAATGCGACCACCAGGATTTGAGCACCGCCTGTGCTTTGGGTAGAATGGAGGGAGGCAGGGCCCTGAAACCGTCCACTTGGGCTCCCAGGGATGCAGGGAAACTTCTCATTTGCCCTGACAGTCAGTTACTACAGCTCTTGTACCCTGCCACGCTCACTAGGAATTACCTTCAAAAAAAGTTAAAAAGTGAAAAGAAATAAATGGTGCACCGAAACTTAGTACACGTGTTTGTGGTAAAAATCCATTCTGTAATTTAATCCCATATACGCTTTTCTCTGCCACTCTAAAGTTTCACTGGCCATACATTTTGTTGCTGAGCCAACGTAAAAATATATTTTATTCATAGTTTTTAGATAACTTTTCTAAAAATTTAATTATGGTTTAATCAGAGTTTTATGTTTATTGACTAAGTATATTGTTACATTTGCTGCTATAGTTAGCAGTCGTAATAGAATCAGAATGTTTGAGAATCTTATACAATATGTATTTTCTAAACACACTAAGCTTGTTAAAATGCTATATTGATTGTGCCCTAAAGCAAGTTCTAATTTTGTCTGAACATTTTTCACTTCATTATTTGAACTCACCAAACAAAAACCATGAACTCTACTTTTAGCAGTAATATTGAACATTCTTTTTCTTTCTTTCGTTTGTAATACTGACAAGGAAAAGTATGAAAATTTTAGGGTCAAGGCGATAACACTTAAAACGCAAATCAATGCTTTAAGAAATTTTAGGCTTAATTCCCACAACCTAACTATCTATTGCTAGTTCCCATCTAATTCCATCATCTGCTCCTCTGATTTAGTGGTAGCACACAGATCAGAACCGAAACATATTTCACTCCAGTAAGGTGGCAATTTAACAGAAACAGAGACTCTTATATCTAAGTAACCAATGATAGAGCAATGGAAAAAAAAAAAAAAACTGGCAGAACGTTATACACACTAAATGCCTTTTGGACTTCCCAGTGAATTATTTTCAAAAAAGCAATTTAAGTAAATACCCTAGATGCTACGGTACACAAATATTTGCTTGTGCTATATGCCAACCAAGAGACTACATTTTTCTAACACACTGGAGACTATAAAATACCTAAAAAAAAAAAAAAGAAAGAAAGAAAAAAATTTAATGTGTCTTATAAATCAAGAAATGCACCACCTCCACTAGCATAACCATACAATTAATCTAGGGATTTGATTATTAAATTTTAAGTTTTTGATAAGGAAAGAGACCCAAAAGATAGAGTAACAAGATATATTGCAATAACTCTGCCAAGAAATGGTTGTTTTCATGTCTATTAAAAAGCATCTAAAATTAACTAGAGATGGTACATCACTGACTTGCAGAATTATATATTTATATCTTATATCCAGAATTAATTTGGGTTAAAGAGGAGGAAACTCAAGAGAGGGAATGTCAAATAGAAAACCCCTAGCTTGAGTAGTGGTCCCAAGTACTAATCTAAGTGTCAGAACACCTGAATTCTGTACAATTTCTAAAAATTGTACATATTAAACGTGTATGACTCAATGCTTTCATACTGAGTTCTAATCTTGATTTGAACCTTGGGCATGCCCCTTAATTCTTCCAAGCTGTATCTTTCTCACTGGTGAAAAGGGGGTAACCTTCTGAGAAAGGATTCGGCAAGGCCTGACAGATCCAGCATGATGAGGCCTCTGCCTGTCTCTCTGTTCTCCCCTGGGCTCACTCTGCTATAGCCACACTGGCCTGGACACAATATATTCATGCCTATCTTCAGGCTTTTGCCAGAGTGGCTCCTTCTACCTGGGAGGTTCTTCTCCCAGGTTTTCCCATGACTGGCTCCTTGCTGTCCTTTAGGTCTGAGCTCAAACATCACCTCTTCAGAGAAGCCTTGCTGAGCAACTATTTTACATTCTTTACAGCACTTGCAAGGTCTGATATCATCTTACTTCAGTATTCATTTCCTTGATTATTGTCTGTTCGCCCCACTAGTGTGAACTCCAGGAGCACAGGGGACCTGTCTTATTCACTACTGGACCACAAATACACAGAACACTCCTTGGCATAGAATGACAGTAAGGACAGTAGACCCCAGAACAAGATGAGGGTTGGGGGCACTGACCCCTGTGCCCCCTGTGTAGTTGAAAATTGGCATGTAACTTTTGACTCCCTAAAAACTTAACTACTGATAGCCTACTGCTCACTGGAAGCCTCACAGATAACATAAAGTCGATTAACACATACTTTGTACGTCGCATGTTATATACCGTAAAAGAAATGTTATTAAGAAAATCATAAGAGAAAACACATTTACAGTGCTGTACTGTTTACTGAAAAAAATCCACATATAGGTGGATCCGTGCAAGTGAAACCTGTGTTGTTCAAGGGTCAACTGTATTTAGTCAATGAATAAATGAGTAAACAATAAGATAAAATTTTAAAGAACAAAACCAAGCAAGACATGACATAATATTTTTATAGTAGCTGAATGCTGAATTAATTCTGCAACATCAGCCTCAGGAGTGACCTCTGTAGTCAACTCATGTCCAGGTCTAAGTGGGAATTCTTTTCTCAGTGATTCTGAACACCAGCCATGCTGTTGTGCTTAAGGTAAGAGGGTTCACAGTCCCAGAGCCACCCAGCCACAGACCACACTGTGTGTTCCTCCTCAGACTGTGAAGAATCTGCCTCTGTAGGTTAATTCCTGAATCACTGCCCCAGTTCCTACGGTAGGTGAGGTGCAGTGCCTGGCCCTGAGGACGCCCACCCAGATTCACGGACACAGCTCTCCTCCGGGGAGGACCGTCCAGTGGGAAGAACAGTAGGAAGAGTGCATCACTCACTCTAACCGAAAGCAGGCTGGTCAAGAGACACTCCAGAGGAGCAATCTGAGGCTAGCCTTCAGAAACACACAGAACAAACCTGTTCTTCTGTCGACGGAAATGACTTTTTAAGAAGTCAGAGGTCATGGAGACCCTTAATCTTCAGACAAACGCTGGCCAATTCCTTCAACCACTTCTCAACTCAAATACCAGTTCTTCCATGAGGCCTTTACTGATTCTTCCCGAGGAAAGAGCCAAAACTCATCATCCCTTCCTCAGCCCCAACCCGGGGCCTGGGTATTACACATACAGACATGCGCCCTAGACTGGGAAGTCTTCTCTTACTTCATCTATCTGGACAAGGTCGAATGAGAGCCAGGCCATCCCCAACAACCAGCAGGGAGCCATCCACACAGCAGGGACTTACAATGAGACTGTTCAGCAAGTGTGTAAAGGAGGATTGGAGAGGCCCAATTCCTGGGCCCCCTTATTATTCTCCCCATGCTTCTCTGGGTGGTCTCTGGACTGTCCATATCTCTGTAAAAACTCAGTACCCAGAACTAGACACGCGAGTCCCAAAGTGGCATGCTACAAGATGAAGTCAAACCCAGATGTTGTCCCCTCCTAATGCAGCCAGAGGATAGATTCCAAAGGAAAACTAGATCTCCCGCACCCTATAAAAACCCATGTGAGCTAATGTATATCTCTTCACAATCACTTCTGCTTGGGGACTTTAAATTTCTTTATAAAGTAAGCATTTTTACTAAAATAAACTAGTAGAAAGAAGTCCTGCCACTTTAAAACTATTTTTTCCCTGAAAGGAGATGGTGTTGAAATACTTAGATTCAGCAAATTCTTACTTGAAATATTACCATAATGTATTGATTTTTACCAGACTCAATTGACTGAAAAGTTGTTTGTATAGCAATATTGGCCAAACCAATATACTAGAACAATTTTGTTACCCATAGTAATCAAGTGCATTTCTGAAGTATAATTATACTGTCATAAAAATAAAGCCAAGATACCCTCTTCCAAGCAATAAAACAATAGGGGCTATAAAACAGGAAGAAGAAAAGGCTAAATAGATGAGATTTTTTAAAATTAAATTTAGTGTCTTTTAAGAACACCTCTGCCTCCTTTTCCTCCCCTTAAGCCAAGGTTAGCAGAAATGATCAATACTTCAATCTCAATAAACTATTTCAATAATAGTTAATTCGGGTGGAAACAGAGTCTGAAAATCTCTGCTCAGCGACCTGTAACATCCTGTCATGTTGGTTAGATGCCAATAATCCATCATTGCCATAATGGATATGAGCACGTGTGAACATGGAGTGGGGGAAGCAAAGGTGGGAAAGGTGTAGAGAATCACAAGCTCAGGTTCATTCTTTAGAGTCCAATCAATACAATACACATTATTGTATGAAACAAACCTATAACAGTGAATGCTGAGGGAGAGAGGGAAACATACATAATTAATTTTACTTGACAAACAGTCATTGATTTTCTGGAAATATTAATATCCTTGTTTGTCACATGATACTTTAACACAACCCAGCCATATACAAGTATTTAATTTTGTATTAAGATGATATCTTGTTTGCTTGTTTAAAATATGATCTTGGCTGCAAGGAAAAGGCTCTTCATTTGATTAGAAATTTAAAGTTAAAATAAATCAAACAATCACCCTAGCTCTTGGGTCAATATCAAAACCACTTAAAAATTACTCTTAATTTACAAGATGCACCTCAGGGAAAAAAATATAAAGGAGTGGGGTCACTGGTGCAGCCAGTAGAGAAGCTGGGGTCAGAACTACTGCTGATGTGGTTTGGCACGTTCAGGGTGGCCAGTGAAAGAGAAGTGAGAGCTTTCTGAGTACTATGTGGTTCCCAACATTTTCTTCAACAACTCCTTTTTATTATACTTTCCCCTCAGGAATCCCATATTTTGACAAGTTTGGTTTACTAAACAGCATTTAATTAGACAGCAATTCATGTGTTTTCTCATTTTATATAACTGACCACCAGAGCTTCTAATTTTCATTAAATACATCATGTTACTGTAATGAGTTGATCTAATTCCAGCTCCAAAAACATAAACGTAATGTTTTACATGGCCTCTACAGCCACGTAAAGGGCAGAATACAACTTAATAGTTCATGTGATCTCAGTTACTATCTCCAAGGACCATCCTTACCCTATTGCCTAACAAATATCTCATAAATGGATAAGACAAAAGAGAGAAGGACAGACCAACACCTTTGAGAATTATTATCCCTTCCCTCTTCATGTTGTCTCTAGATATAGTCAAATCAATTCTTAAATAATGGTATATATCCAATCTTAAAATACCATGTAGGCAGTACATATACTACCCATTATATCACTGAGAAAATCCTACCCAAAATTCAGGTTAGACCCTTAATGTAACTATAGGAAGCAAATGGAGGCGGACATTTCATTACTCTTTTCAAACACCTACATATGTGACCAAAAAGCTGATAATCTTTTTGGAAAGGAAAAAATAAAATAAAAGATGATTCTTAAGTGCTTGTTAGCTAACTGACTTATTAGCATGACTTAAGTCCTAAGAGTTAAGTATTACTTTATTTCTGGACCCAAAGCTTAAGTGACTCCATCAAACAATGCCCTGGGGGAGCAAAGAACCTGAGTGACTGGCCTTCATTATCATAGAATGTTTCCAAAGTAAGTGGGCCTGTTAATTACTTTCATTGCAATGTGACATACTATGCAAAAAAAGAGGGCAGTAACTAGTATGTTGGGTTAATTTATCATTCAAATATATGCCCTTAGTTTAGAAATTCCTATTCTTCTAGGTGAGTGTTGTAAAACAAGTATGCAGGCTTTAAAACTAGCTAGCTATGGGGAGAATCCAATTAAAGGGCCTTACTAAAACCTGCTTGGGAAAAAAACCCCACTTGCCTCATTCTCATTTCAGCCAACATGTATAAAGCATCTATCCTATCCCTAGGACTGTGCGCAGTACACTAGGAAATACAAGGAAACACAATGGACTCTGCTTGACCTTGAGAAACAACACTGCCTGGGGGAAAAACACAGAGCAAAGAGGAGAGAGACAGAATTCTGGCTTTGCCACTGAATGGCCACAGGCCTGGGGGTCCTAGCTTTTTCCCGTGGTCAAATGGGCTTATTAACATTTACCAGCTGTCCTAGAGCAGGCTGAAAACAAAAAACTATGATAAAAGAGAAAATACTTTGAAACTTCTAAAAAATCATTGTAATGTAAGGTATAATAAATCATATTCATGAGACAACTAGAGAATAGCAGGAAACTCAGAAGCATACCATGTATCATAATATAATGCAGAATTTCTCAAAATTAATTAAACGCAACTCTAACACAATTCAACATCTGGGAGATGTCTGTAGATGTTCCTCAAAATAAGAGCCCTGCAGTCAAGTAAGCATAGGAAGCACAGGGGTCAACAATTTTTCTATTATTTGGTACTACCATTGCCAGTTAGCTAACATTTACTCCGTCGTAGTGGTAAGTTCCTTTTCTATGGAACATCTCATTTAACCTCACAACAACCTTATTAGAGGTCATTACCCCCTTTGACACATGGGGAAAATGAGGCAGAAGACGTTATGTAACTCTCCGCCAGTCACACAGCTAATTAGGGGCAGATTCAGGGTACACTTACCCACAACACATCCTGTTCTCTACTTTCTCAAAGTTTTTAAAATTCACTGTGAATCTCATAGAGGGGAAGAGGATATGTGTCTTTCTTGAATGGGGGGGGGGGTTGGAGCAACATGTAACATTTTGGGAAATGGAGCAATAATGAGAGTACATTCATTTTCTTTTCCTAAATTATTCTTCTTCCCAGGCATAAATAAAACTTTAGCCTAAGATATTTCCTTTATAATCCATTTCACCCAAATTAGTAATCCAAGAAATACCAACTGAAAATTACCTAAGTCATTATCATAACACAGAGAATAACTCAGCAGAACACTATGCACAGCACCCACAATACCACTTGGTTTAAATGTCTGGGCCCAGAATTTCACACTGTAGAACTGGGGGGAACATCCAAACTTAAAAGGCAAAAATGTGATCAACTATTAAACAATATATATTGCAGTTACACACGATATCCTATCCTTTGAAATTCACAACATCCCATCAGTGGAGCAAATAAGAAAGAAATATTAAACTTTTGCTTTGCATTTATTAGCTTTATTGTACTTTATAAGAAAAAAAATTAAATAGGCCCATTAGCCAGTTTTGTTACCAATGAGTGGATTTTCCAATATTTTCTTCATCTAGTTTATGTAGCATAGCCTGTAATATAATCATTTTGTTTGAAAAATCACAATTTTTATAGTCAACACCATTAAGGTAAACTTAGTGTAGGAGAAAGTCAATCATAACACATCAAACAGTTTTATGGAGACTTTAGTAAAGTGGATTCTCATTTCTTGACAATTATACCATTTCTTTGTGCCGAACTAAAAGCCAGGGATATAAGAACAATACAACGGAAGCCCAGGCAGAAATGAAGACCAATGATCAATAACAAATGGTTAAGCAATTTGGTTTCTTTACCTTCTCTCCTCTTAAGGATCACCTAAGCAGTAAGATAAATGGGATGTCTTCTTTGTATAGAAATATAGTGTGTAAAATAAAGCACTAAAATCATCATGTTACTGCCACTCACCCTCCATAAACAACCACTGTCAAAAATATATTAAATCCAGGGGTTGCTCAGTTCTTTAAGCGTCCGACTTTGGCTCAAGTCATGATCTCGTGGTTCGTGGGTTTGAGCCCCGCGTTAGGCTCTGTGCTGACAACTTGGAGCCTGCTTCTGATTCTGTGTCTCCCTCTTTCTCTGCCTCTCTCCCACTCATGCTCTATCTCTCTCTCTCTCTCAAAAATAAAACAAAACAAAACAAAACAAAACAAAACAAATCTTAAATCTGGGGCCCCTGGGTGGCTCAGTCAGTTAAATGTCGACTTCTGCTCAGGTCATGATCTCACAGCTCATGAGTTTGAGCCCCACCTCAGGCTCTCTGCTGTCAGCGCAGTGCCTGCTTCAGATCCTCTGTCTCCCCTCTCTTTCTGCTCCTCCCCAACTCTCTTTCTCAAAAATAAACATTTAAAAAAATATATTACAACACACACATATTAAGCACTAGCCACAGTAGATAAGTAAACTCAGGGTACGTTGCTAATATTAACATAGCATTCCAGCAGGTATAGAACTTGTGCTAAGGAGGTGTAAGATAACGTGTTGTTGGGGCGCCTGGGTGCCTCAGTCAGTTAAGCGTCCGACTTCAGCTCAGGTCATGATCTCATGATTCATGGGTTTGGGCCCCGCATCAAGCTCTGTGCGGTCAGCCCAGAGCCTGGAACCTGCTCTTGATTCTGTTTCCCTCTCTCTCTGCCCCTCCCCTACTCATGCTCTGTCTCTGTCTCAGTTTCTCTCTCTCTCAAAAATAAACATTAAAAAATCAAAAAAAAAAAAGATAATGTGTTCTTTTATCAGTTCTCCTAATAAAAGGAGATCTTGTGGCCATGCTTCTTGGCTACAAACATTAACAAGGCAAACAAGGAGTTACTGTGTAAGGGGTACAGGTTTCAGGTTTACAAGATGAAAACAGTTCTGGGATGGATGGTGTTGATGGTTGCACAACAGTATGAATGTGCCTAATGCCACTGAACTACTGTAGACTTAAAAATGGTTAAGACACTAAATTTTATGCTTCTCACCATAATTTAAAAAATAATAAAACATTAACATGATTCTATATTGTCATTTTTCCTTGGTAGATAGGCAGGTTATTTCCATTCCCCTGCCTCCCTCTCCCCTTTCTGTTGGTAACCTGTGTTGTAAAATAAAAGATTAAAATGTTAACATCTGGGATATTATTTCTAATAAAAATCATCTGCTGGAGTTTGGTAGTCTTACGTTTCCCCCCTTCTAGAATAAACCAGAACACTAAATTCACAACAGGGCTTCAATTTAAAACCACAACCATGCCTGAGCGTTCAACATGTGGTTAAACAGAGCAAATAAATAGGTTAGGAGTCTAAAGAAATGTTTTGGGATTCCATTTGAAGCCATTAAAAGGAACCCAAAGAGTCGAAGAGTTGCTAGAAATCTTTCCTGTTTCTTTCCTGTTTTATTTTATCTGGCTATCAGCATAAAAGCATTAATAAAAAGAAAGGTTGAGGCTTTGAAAAGTGCTCTCTACAGTGAACTTAAGAGAAGCAAATCAGGGCATGCAGGTTCCTCCTTCTGTCCTTTCTAAGGGTACCTGAACCCAAGAACGTTCAGAACAGGGTAAAAACTCCAGTCAGATTACGAGTAAGATGAAGAGATGCTGTTTATGCAGCACTGGGGGCTACTTGGAAAGGGATGTCAGTACGATCCAGGGAAGGACAAGAGTACCTCAAACTCTTCAGACACAATAGGTAGCCATCAAACATTTGAAGGGCATGGCCTCAGGATCATGTTAGGGCTGCACTATTATTTAATTCTCTGAATTATTACAGTGGAAGCACTTAACTTTCAGACCAACTATCCACAGTACCCAGTCATCTGTAGGAAAAAAGAATCCAAATACATGAACATAAGTTCTTAAAGGACTAGATTCAAGAGAATGGACTCCAATCCTGGCTCTACCTGTAGAGAGAAGACTGAAGCCCTGAGTGAATGAATAGGTCAGACGACTTTGAAGAAGCTTCTAACC
The DNA here is from genome assembly GCF_022079265.1 of Lynx rufus. NCBI lineage: Eukaryota > Metazoa > Chordata > Mammalia > Carnivora > Felidae > Lynx > Lynx rufus. The sequence goes on from NW_025814827.1 coordinate 9,166,705, forward strand.
CTGAGACACCTAATTCTATGCCAAGGCTGCATCTCTGTGTGGAGGATGTTCTGGGATTTTTAAGATGTGACCCTTCATGGTCATAAGGCAATAGGGAAATTTTTATCTATAGTCACGTGGTTAGCAAACACTTAAAATTCCAAGAACATTAATAACCAATTATAAATTATTTCACAACTTTGAAAATATATATTAATATCAACATTAAAACGTCTAAGGTAAAAACACAATCATAATGTGATACAGAGTTAGTGTATATATGGAAAACAGCTCTCTGGAGGAAAGCTTTATTACTCCCTCAGGGCTTTCATACAGAGTATGGATTTTTTAATTCCTAGTGGAATATTTTTCATACACCATTGCAGACTATTAAGTACTAGATATTACATTATGTAGTTTAAACTTTGCACTACTGCATGAGAAAGACTTCCCTGTCGAGAGAAGTATTTTTTATGGTTAGCATTTTTTAATATGAAAATGAACACTCCTTTAGGGTAAGATCACTGCTACTGGAATTTGGGAGAATTTTATAACTTAACATATTCATCAATGTGTAGAAATTCTCTCGGGGGACTAGGGAGAGAAGGAAATACAACAGGAAGAAGGCTTTTTAATAACTTACAGTGTCGACACAGGGCAAAGCAATGGTATTTATAAGGTTTGTCTTCCACTGGGCACAGCTGTAAAAAGGCAGGGGACTAGTACAGGGTGCTAGCAAGTTTAGAAAAAAATGGTGTTAAAGAGCAAAGGAAAAAAAAATGCATTAAACTTCAGGCCAGTTAAAGGTACACCTGTTAATGGTGGACTATTAACGTTCACCCAGGAGAGATGCAGACTCAGAAATATTAAAAAGGCAATATAAATGCACTTTTGCAAGCAATTCCTCAGAAAATAGATGCCTTGCAGAATTTTGGAGTCAAAAGTAGAAATAAAATCTAAGTGCCAGTGGTCATTTAAAAATCTTTGCCACGGAGAACTTGGATACTCACATCTGGCAAAAGTGGATAGAAAGTTTAAACAAAATCGACTACTCACTTGTAGACTGTGCCTCCGTTGCCATGACCAAGAGTGTCTCGATACCGTATGTCTTGTTCATTCATCTCCATGAGAAAGAAAGAAAAACAAAAAGGGTGTCATGCTGTGGATGGAAATGTCAAGGAAAAGCAACTCTGGGCCATAAACAACAAGCAGTCTGGGTCATTTCAAGTTCAGCTGCAAGAACGAGAAGATCAATACAACATTTGCTGTCCAATTTATAAAAGACGATACCAAGGGACAAAGTGATGGAAAGTTTAATGACAATTTGTTTGCCTGGGTCATTTCATTAAAGTTTGATAAAAGGTGTCAAAATGGAATGATATAACATAGCTCAAAAGGGTCAGGTCAGAGATACGGATAAGAACACAGTCTCTAGCACTACACATAACCAATGCCAAACAGCAGTGCACATAACCAAAATCAAACTTGGGAAGACAGCACACACACACAGACACATACCCAGTAATCTAATGCACAATCTGTAAATAAATCAGCCCCTGAAAACTCCTCAGGTGACCCCACAGTTAACATTAAACAAACTAACTGAATAATGTTAATGATTTTCCTGGAGTAGATACAGCTTTCCTTTGGAAACAATAAATTAGTATACAGCGGTAACTGGGTAGAAATCATATTATGCCGATGGAAAAGTGCCAAATCGGTGCACTTAAAAATGCATACATAGACAAATACTGAAATCCATAAAGGGAAAACATATAATAATGTGATTCTTATAAACTCAAGTCATTTTCATCATTTAATATGCTAAATAGCATGCACATTTTCTCAGGTTCCATAAAACTACTACACCACAAAGACTACTCTCGTTTGTATCATGACTAGTAGTCAATTATTCTAGCGCCCACAAAATAATGTTTTGGAGTTGTAAAGAACTCCTTAAATTATTTATCAAATGACTTTGAGACTAGTCAGATTATATTCGATGCATTCGGTAATTTTCTACACAGTGGTCCAGTTGCTTAAAAATTAACTGCCAACTTTATTCACTAAATGGATTCAATAAAAGTGTTATTTTCCATATAGCGAAAGCTTGGGAAAAGCCATAGTAAGCCCTGAAAAAAAAAAATCAATTTCCTGGGAATTGCACTGCCTAGCATGGGCAGATGGAGTTTTTAATTCAATATCACCTGGAAAAAAAAAATAGTTTGCTTTCAGACCATTATAGTAAACCTTTAAATATTTTGCTCTAAACTTCCGCCAATTGAATAAAGCAAGGCTCCATTTATCAAGGGAAATATTTTTCTTCTATACATTTCTGAAGTTGAAGCTTCAGAGAGCTGTGATAATTAGCAGTATAGTGCAGGTAACAGAAACAGCTTCCTTTCCAAGCCGTTCTGCCAATCCCTAAAAGAATATTGACAGAGTAATGTGTAAAGGCCAATTCAACACCCAATTTAATTGTAGTACAACCTGATTGGTGCAATTTGCTATCAGCTAATTACTATATTTATGGTCAGAGAAAAATGATAGACAAGTCAGAAAAATTGGCAGCTATTTTCCTATTTGAGGGAAATTTTGCTCTTCATTACCTTTCTTGTATTACTAATACAGAAAAAAAGAAACCATGTTTTAACCTGCATAAAAGATGGAACATGAAGAGAAGAGAAGAAAAGAAAACTTCCTTCTTCCAGACCAAAAGAGAAATTGTAAAACAGCATGAAGGAGAGCAGCACATAAAGGAATTTGAGATGTTCAGTAGCACAGCTAGGACCAGGTGGGCTTTGATCAATGGCGACGAAGGATATACATGGAAACTGCGGGACCTACTGGCGAGTACAAACAGGCTAATTCCTTCCAAAACACTTCTCAAGGTAGTCTAAACAGCACTCTTAACCACCTCATTTGTACCATTAACTTGCCTAACAAGCTGCACCCTCATCAGGGCTCAAAGTAAATTTCCAAGAGAACAAATTTCATGGACTACATAGGATCCAGGCTCCGCAGGGGCCACACTCTTAAGACTACATCCCCTCCACCACTCCGTCAGGACCTTCCAGATAAAAGGACCAGTAGTTTCCTCTCAGAAAAATATACAAGCCGAGACATATTGTCATTCCACATTCCAATGACACTCTGGGATGGACCTAGGACTTTGCAGGGGGCTGGATTTTGTGGCATTCTATTGAAGAGAAGGCAAATGGGTAGGTATGGCAAGTCTCTGAGCTGCTTGAATCATTATAGTCCTGACATCGTAGGGTTATTTTACCTCTCAAACTCAGGACCCTGAAAAGAGAAGTGGAGCAGCCGCCTGCCCCCCATACCCAGCATTCTGACCTGACCAGGAGTGGTAGGCATCCACCAGGGGTTAGGCTGACAGACGCTGTGTACTGTGGGTGTGGGTGTGTGTGCACGTGTGTGTGCGTGTGCTAAGCAGCATGTGAGCAAATTCAAGGATAGAAATTTGGAATCCCTCAGACAACAAGATTGTAAGAGCCTCATAAAGATAAAAGTGGTTTTGAAGCAAAAGTTCTAAAACCATCTCACTTAAAAAGACAGTATCCATAAAAAGGTAAAGTGTTTCTACAATGTTTTAAAGTTTTATAGACCTTTGCCTGGCCTATGAGCTGACTGATAGGTTTTTATATTTAAAAAATATCAGATTCTTTTTCTTTTGGCTTATTTGGATTTTCTAACTTTTATATAGTATGCAAATATTATTCATGTAAAAAAATGTTTTAAAAGAAAACTGTTAGAGACAAGCTCATTAACTGATTACAAACAACCTTTTGAGAATCTCAAATCTCTGATTAAAATGGATTACTTCGGGGCACTTGGGTGGCTCAGTCAGTTAAGCATCCAACTCTTGATTTGGGCTCAGGTCATGATCTTATGGTTTGTGAGTTCGAGCCCTGCATTGAGCCTGATTGGAATTTTCTCTCTCTCTCTCTGTCTCTCAAAATAAAATAAACTTAAAAAAAACAGGTTACTTTAATTGATCTTGACTATGAAAAACATCATGAACAGGATCAACTAACAGCTAATAACATTTTTGCCTTTTTTCCTTAGATAAGAATATTAATTGAACTTTTCAAATTGAAGCACAGGAACAGTGTTCATTTTGACACAAAGGTGGGATTTATATGCCTACAATGTACAATATTTAAATATTACAGTTGGGATCAAGTATCAAAAAAAATCACAGAATTTTGAAGCATTTCAAGCACATAGCCCAATTCACTTAGGTCATAAAACTAGTCAATAGCAACTAGTCAAGGCTAGAACTTGGTCCTTCAGTATTTTCTGCTCAATGCCATATGTCAGCAGCTGATGTCCTGGCTAAGTATGGAGGGACGTCCTCTCCCATCAGTGGTCACTGGTCCACAGGAAGGAAAACAATCAACAGAAGGGCACCCACAAGTTAAAAGCAATTTCATCAGCTATGGTATTTGTTTTTAAGAAAAGAAATGCTTTAAAGATCACACAGCTATATAGAAAAGAAGTGAAATAAAGTTTGTATTCAATAGAGATACTAAATTGTTTTAAAATATAACTCGGTTTTCTTGCTTTGACTAAAAAAAGCAAATAAAAGGCAGAATACTATATGTGAGACTAGAGGAAGAAAAAGCCATTGGAGTTAAAATTACATGTCAACTGAAAGAGGGCAAATGACCTGGGAACAATGACAGGCATCGGGTTCTGCTCCTGCTGAAGGAGAGTCAGGGGCTGGAACGAAACGTGAACCAGACAGGACAACCTGCAGGGCGGCAAGGTTGTTCCTGTGTGGGCAGAGGATGGTGTCATGAAGTATGCACTTTTGTGTCTGTGCAGATAGAGGAGAGGGTCATGCTGTGTGGACTTCCATACAGTCTCATTTATGTTTTGGTCTTGTCATAGGATCTAAGATGAACCATAAGAATCTAAAGAGTTTTATATAGTGGTGATTATACAGCTTTTAAAGCTTATTTTATAGTCGGATTCCTATTTTTCTTCCTTTTTAAAAAAATTTTTTTTTAATGTTTATTTATTTTTGAGAGGGAGACAGAGCATGAGCGGGGGAGGAGCAGAGAGAGAGAGAGACACAGAATCCAAAGCAGGCTCCAGGCTCCAAGCTGTCAGCACAAAGCCCAACACAGGGCTTGAACTCACGAACCACAAGATCATGACCTGAGCTGAAGTCAGTTGCTTAACCTACTGAGCCACCCAGGCACCCCTATTTTTTTAATGTTTATTCATTTTTTAGAGAGAGAGACAGAGACAGAGCATGAGTGGGGGAGGGGCAGAGAGAGAGGGAGATACAGAATCTGAGGCAGGCTCCAGGCTCTGACCTGTCAGCACAGAGCCCAACACGGGACTCAAACCCACAAACCGTGAGATCATGACCTGAGCCGAAGTCAGACACTTAACTGACTGAGCCACCTAGTGCTCTCCTCCTTTTTATTTTCTAAACACAATAAGTATGCTTAAAGGCATCTGAAGTTCTCAAAATAGCCAAACATGCAGCAAGATCAGAATTAGTTCTAAGATCTGTGGCTTCTCAGTACAACTATACTTAATTTATCAGGAATAGGAAAATATTGTCACCTTCTCCTATAAAAGCTAAAACACGAAAAGAAGAGAAACAACTTTAGAGATGCAAAGGTCAAAGTTGTTCATCCTTGGAGTAACTATACACTTTTTTAATCCTTTAAATTGACCCACTGGGCCATTTCTAATCAGTTTCACATCAAGGGCCAATGTTAAAGAGATGATACCGCACTGAAAAGCAAGTGGGAAAAACACATCACGAAATCACAGCAATGATACTGATCTATAGCTCTCAATGAAACATGCCAAAAAAAATCTTACAATCTGGCTTTTTTTAAGCTGGCAAAAAAAGGAATCCTCGGTCATTAAACGATAAAAGAAAAACGATGTCTCCATTCCAAAGACTAAATGTTAAACTCTTAAAAAGTGCTTGATTTAATACAATATTAATGAAATTAATGGGGGAAATGAAATGGAATTCAATTATGGATCAGCAAAGAAAATATTCTTTGTTTATTGTCTGCCTGTGTTAAGAAGAATCAGCACCTATCGCTTATAAATCATTAAAATAAAAATGCTCAATTAATACTTATTTTATATGTAAAGGTCTGACAGAAACTAGACCCATCACTAGACCTTTGCTTCACAAATCGAAGCAATAATGGTTTCAGAAAGCAGTCACACTGTATGAGCAGACAATTGGAGAGATTTAGTAAATCCCACTTTATAGAGCAGAGACTAATCAGAAAACACAAGCCAGTCAAATGTTTCTTATGAACTGTTGACACTATATCAATGCTGAATCAATTGGTGGCATTTACTCTGAGTGACAGAAAAGAAATAAATATTTATATCACATAACCTATATCAATGAACCCAGGCAGAAAGCTATTTCTAACCTGTCAATATTTGATTATCTTGAAGAATCATGTCCCTTTCTTTTAATGATTAATATGAATTCCTTATTAAACCTAAGTGGAGGCTAGTGGAAAGGCAAATCATTATTAATGCTTGAGAGCATAAACCACTAAAATAAAAAACTATGCTCAAGTGTTAAAGTATCGTTAAATGTGACTTACATCTTCCATATCAAGTGGTGTCAGTGCTCAGCCCAGAAATTTATTGATGCCACAACTGGGCACATTACTTCACTGCGATGCAATCTAGCTCAGTCTTTAGTTACCCTATAGTACCAAGGAACTGAGAAATTAGCACAAGGAGGAGGTATTATGAGGACTTCCAAACGTGGGTTTTTCGGTTTTGTTCGTTGTGACTGAAAGCAAATAAAGGCTGTTCTTTAAAAGAAAGAAAACGCCAAACTGTTTAACGCGGGGTTAACACATTCCCAAGGGAAGGCAATAAACAATCTTTAAGTGTCAAAAATCATTCTTATGACAGTCTTCCACCACAGAGAACCTCATAACTGAAACCACTAAGATATTTATGGTACTAGGTTTGTTGTCAAAACATTAGGAACATTTCAGAATGCTTATTTTTTGCAGTGGAAATAAACTGTTTTTTATCTTTGAAAGAGGAATCTATGACAGGTTATTTTCCATTGCCTGAGTTGAACAAATGTAGTTAAAGCTTCTTAATTTATGTCAATTTTGAAGTATATTTTCCAGCTGAAGAACGCATGTGACTCACACTTAAGTTACAATTAGTAACTAGACTTGCAAGCGTGTTAAGAGACACGGAAAAATCCCAAGCTCGCTATTTCTGCTTTTAGTCAGGTTTTGTTTCATACTGGGTCCGAACACATCCAGGGCACTAGGGGGACACATTTGCAGATCTCAATCCAAACAAACCTCTGGCTGCTTAAAGTACTTTTAGGTACTAGATAAACACTATATAAAATTTTGAAACCATCATGATTACAGAGACAACACCAGATTCTCCTTGGCTATACACAGAATATCTAAGGACTAGAATTCCCACACTCTGGATGACGACCAGATGTCAGAACCGGATCAACTTATTTTTTCTAACTGTATTCAAGGGACTGTGTGCTAAATAAGTAGGGCTTCCAGAAGCACTATCATACCATCACTGTTTTAAGGCATGAGCATCCATCTATTAGGCCACAAAGTTACAGGTGATATTAAAGGACAAGCACAAGGACCCAGCTTTGTCTTCTTGACGTGCTCCACTACAAGTACTTGATTCATGAAATGCCAATGAGGCTTGGAGAGGTCAGCGTGTGAAGGCACTGAATAAGCATCTGAGATAATTAAGATTTCAGCCTTCGAAACATGGACGGGAAGTGAACAGCAGTTAAGAAAATCAATAAGAGTCTTTTATTTGCAGTGACACAGATGTCTCAGTCAATAGAGCCTAATAGGCAGGCTTGATCGCAATGGACAGGCGCCTGCCTCCAAGGCTATCAAAGGGCTTCTTCTATAACAAACATTAAAACGCATTTATGTTGCTATTGAAGAATCGAGGACCCTGTAGGTAGCTTAATTTGCCAGTGTATGTTTAAAAGCACTATACTATTTCAGATGTGTCCATTTACTGGAATCAAAATTAGTGAGAAATGACTGGCCCGCAGGCCTGTTTGTCCCTCACTGGCTGGGTTAGGTCATGCAGCTTTAGATGGCCAGTCCACTAGGCCAACCAAACCAAGGGCTTCTCAGGCCCAGGATTTTAAACACCAAAGGTCTGCTGTTATGGTGTTCCCCAAAAAGCCAGCGTTCCTTTCAGGACAAAAGAAGGAGCCAAGATAAGAAAGTAACAGTTTTTCCTCTTCTCCTCAAAGATAATGAAAGTGGCAGCCACCTCCGGACGCTGGGCCATTTCAACAACCCATGGGTTGACACACTTGTTCAGAACTGATTAACTTTTTTTAGACTGAGATGGCAGCAGGGTGGGTGCCTGGTACTTCAATCTGCTGGGAGTGAAACCCATTAGCACAGTTTGAAAAACATGCTGCAAATTGCTCTGCCAATCAAATTAAGCCACTGTAATTCATTTATGACAAGAAGACATTCACAGGCTCTTTATCTGTTTATTAAGTGTATGGATACAAAAACTGGACAGTAATAAGTTACTGCTACGTGAAAATCTTAATATGTAATGACACCTACCTGGCCATTGGCTAATATTTTTTTCAGTTCAGCAGAAGACTTCTTTAAGCTGAAAAGGGAAGACATAATTTTTAATGGCAAGATGACTGACACCTCTGAACACTGTTCAGAATTCCAGACTACAATACGTCTTTGTTTTAGGTGAACACAGGGACTCCACACTTTGCATCCTTCTTCCTACATCAAACATTTACAAAAGTAACTGGCCATATGGCAAAGGTATTAATAAAAATCCTGAACCCCTAAAGCAAGACGGAAGCCTCCAATCCCAATGAAGCTAGATTACCTTACAGATTACTTCAGTGACCTTTCCTGGCTATTTAGTCCTGCTGCCTTTGGGTAGCCTTTCAGTGGCTATTTTATGTGGGCTCTGGCATCTGCTAAATACAAAGAACTTAACGATACACAAGAAAACAGAACTTCAAAAGATAAAATAGGGGCGCCTGGGTGGCGCAGTCGGTTAAGCGTCCGACTTCAGCCAGGTCACGATCTCGCGGTCCGGGAGTTCGAGCCCCGTGTCAGGCTCTGGGCTGATGGCTCAGAGCCTGGAGCCTGTTTCCGATTCTGTGTCTCCCTCTCTCTCTGCCCCTCCCCCATTCATGCTCTTTCTCTCTCTGTCCCAAAAATAAAATAAACGTTGAAAAAAAAAAAAAGATAAAATAGATAGCTTAAGTACGGATCTTTTACTACCATTAAGAGGTACAATTTAGCTTGCTGGGAAGCAAATGTGCAACAAACAAATTCTGGGGCTCACTGGTTGTGTCATCTGGCACAAGTCAGTTACTTATCCTCTCTGAACCTCAATTTCCTCTTTCTGTCAAATGGGGGAAATATCAACTTTATAGAGTAATCAAGAAAATTAAATATTACAAAAAGCCCACACACATTGTAGATATTAAGTAAATTTCAACTGCTTTCTCTTTGCTTTTCTGTTCTATAAGTGGGAGACTCTGCTTTCAGAGTTATTTAAGAAACATGAAAATGTTCTTCTCTGGACACATATGACTTGTAAACACTTATAGGAATGAATTTAGGGAAAGTGGCTAGGGAACACTCTGAAGTCCTTCTAGCTTTATTATGAGTTATGCCCACAGATCCCCACCCGGTAAGAGTGGTGTACAAAATAGCATCTCATCTCATCAATGTTCTAATTGGAAATGTAAAGCTTGTTAACTCTATTTTTTTTTTTATTTTTTTTAGCGTTTATTTATTTTTGAGAGAGACAGAGACAGAGACAGAGCATGAGCGGGGGAGGGGCAGAGAGAGGAGACACAGAATCCAAAGCAGGCTCCAGGCTCTGAGCTGTCAGCACAGAGCCCGACGCAGGGCTCAAAAGAACCCACAAGCTGTGAGATCATGACTTGAGCCGAAGTCAGACGCCCAACTGACCGAGCCACCCAGGGGCCCCTTGTAACTCTATTCTTTATCTATTCTAACCCTCTATCCATCTACCAAATTAACTCTCTTCCCTCGTGCTAGTTACCTGTATAGATGCCTTTCTTTCCACTACACACTCCCCAAGACTGGGAGATCCCTGAGAACATGGACCACATCTAGATCACCTCTTTTCCACTCCTTTCCCATCCTTGAACCCAGCCAGGGACGTGGCATTTGCTAAGAATTTGATAAATGGTGGCCTTGCTTCTGGTTGTGATTTATTATATGGCAGTCACAGACACACATACACACACATGCATTTGGTACCTTGAGTAAGTTATACTTGATAAAGATCTCAGGCTTCATGTCTGACCACACTTGCTCTTTCAAGTTATGACTACTCTTCTTTCTAAATACTTCTTAAACTTCTGCTATGGTCAAATGCAGACTATGGAGCAACAGTCCCTACTTTCTCCAGATTTTACAAAACATGCCGTCAACCAAGGATTCTAAACTTTAATAATGTCCTCCCAAGTCTAAGAATTCATATACTGAAGTGGCAGTTAAGAATTTTGTAGAATGGGGCGCCTGGGTGGCGCAGTCGGTTAAGCGTCCGACTTCAGCCAGGTCACGATCTCGCGGTCTGTGAGTTCGAGCCCCGCGTCGGGCTCTGGGCTGATGGCTCAGAGCCTGGAGCCTGTTTCCGATTCTGTGTCTCCCTCTCTCTCTGCCCCTCCCCCGTTCATGCTCTGTCTCTCTCTGTCCCAAAAATAAATAAATGTTGAAAAAAAATTAAAAAAAAAAAAAAAAAAAGAATTTTGTAGAATGATAGGGCGCCTGGGTGGCTCAGTCGGTTGGGCGTCCGACTCTTGGTTGCGGTTCAGGTCATGATCTCACACTTCGTGAGACTGAGCCCCATGCCAGGCTCTGCGCTGACAGCCTGGAGTCTGCTTGGGATTCCCTCTCTCTCCCTCACTCTCTGCCCCTCTCTTGCTCGTGTTCTCTCTCTCTCAGAAATAAAATAAATGTTAAAAAAATTTTAATAAAATAAAAAGAACTTTGTAAAATGAGACTAAGGCAGAAATATGTATCAAACAATAAACTACCAAAATCAATCCAGTTAAGAAAATAATAATAGCAGCTCTCATTTACTGCATGATTACCACGTGCCAGGCATGGTGCTAAATGCCATTACTCATTATCCTGATTTAATCCTCACAATAACTATAGCCCTGTGGGAATAATTTATAAAGGAAACAAAGGTTCAGGCCTTGCTCATTCTGTGTCTCTCTCTCTCTCTCTCTCTCTCTCACACACACACACACACACACACACACACATATTTTTTTTCCCCTGGGGAACACTTAGACCCCTTGTATTCCCACAGATGACTCCCAATTTAACAGTTACAATTATTGTAAAAACAGAAATAACAAAACAATGTCTAGGCAATGTTTCTCCACAGATACTCCATTATGTCACACAACTTGAAATAATAACATTTTGATTCAATGCATTTACAAAGCACCTTTCATCCAAGAAACAAAATGTGATTCCTTAATAAAGCTTCATCAGTCTTCCTAACGCTGGAGGTAGATAGATGAAAGTTTAAACATCCCAATTTTATAGAAGGAGGGAGCTAAGATATTTAGGAAAGGCCTTGACTTGGCAGTGGAACCTGCATTCAGTAATTATGGCCAAGGAACACCATGTGGATTAGTAAGGTCATTTTAACGGTCACCCACCTAAGGCAAAGACCACTTCAAGCTTTGAAAGTAACTGAGGAGAATGCTGATTTCATCCATTATGCCAATGTCTGACTACCAACTTGGTCTCAATAAAAAAAAAAAAAAAAAAAAAAAAAAATTTCTGGAAATTTCTTTGTGCCTCAGTTTACTCAGTATTTTGTTTATCTGTATAGTCACGGTGACTTAGATTATCCAAAAATCACTTTTCAAAACATCTTAAAATTTAAATGTGATGTTATTGCAACTTTGGTATGACACTTTAAGAGGGACACTGAGATATCTAAAGAAGAAGAAATGGGTGAGGAGACTAGAAATAAGGTATCAGAGAGGCTGAATGAGTTGGAAGAATTCAATTCAGACACAAGACTTAGAGGGAATATAAATCTGTTCATCCACTCATTCATTCAAGCATTGTTGACCGTCTCCTATGTGCCAAGCGTCACACTGGGAATTGGGAATTCAATAATGAATATGCTGTAGTCACTGCCCTCCAAGAGTACAGAATTTACTGGGGGACAGAAGCGACCATAAGACAATGTGCTAACTGCCACAGTAAAAGCAAGCACCAGGGGATTGGGGAAATTATAGAGTGGGTACCTGGTGTTGACTACGAGGTGGGCAATCACCAGGGATGGTTTCCAGAAGAAGGTAAAACTCTGTTCTTCAAATCGACCAAGGTTGGCCAGACTGAAGGTGAAGAAGGGGAGGAAAAGAGGAGGAAAGCAAGAAGGGCCAGGAGTGAGAGAAAACATGATCCATTGAGGGCTCCATGCATTCCTCAGCAAAGCTGGAATGTCAAGCAGGAAGGGGTCAAGTGGGCAGGGGACTTAAATGTGAGAGCTCATTGCTCACCTGTAGCCAAGGTTACACACTGTCCTGAAGGTTTTAAGGAGCAGCAGTCAGCCCTAAAGGGGGAATGATGGGCTCAGAATACATGTTGGCAAGATCACTGTGGCTGCAGCGTGGAGGAGGGACTGCACATGGCAAGACTGTGGCTGTGGCCGTGATCACAGAGCCCAAACTGCCTTGGCAGCAATGGGGGTATTGGCCAGTGGACAGACTCCAGCATGACAGAAGGCAGGCCTACAGGTGTAGGGACTGACTACATGTGGCTCTGAAGGAGGCCCAGGAGGCAGTGAAAGATGACTGGCAAGTTAGCCACTGGGTGGGTGTGGGAGAATTTGCTGAGACAGGAAACCTACAAGTAGTATGTTTGGAGGGAAGACGATGGGAAGAGCTACCTAGAAGAGGGAACAGCCCTGCTCTGAGGGCCAAACGAAATCTTTACCAGTGGGTGCTAAAGGGAGACCCATCTCGGCTCATGACAAAGAATGTTCTAAGACAGAGCTATGTGAAAATGGAAGGGGCTGCCATGGCCAATAAAATGCATTCACGCTGCGAGGGATATTCAGGAAGTGCCTGGATGACCATTTGGCAAGGGCTGGGGAATCAAGCATCGAAACAGAGCTGGATTAGATTGGTGCTCCTCTGACTCACACAGCACAGGCAGAGGGTCTTTTATAAACAGAGCCGGACATCTGATGCTTACCAATGACAATACAAAAATGAAAACTAAAAGAGGGCCCTGCCGACGTGGCCCATCCTGTCCCCTTCTCTCTGATCACTCCAATGTTCTTCTTCCCTCTCTCCACACTCGCCCAATCAGTACCCCTCCCTGGGCTCCAGCCAGACTGGCCTACTTATGAACACACCGAACAGGCCTTCCACAGATGCTCTCCCCTCCCTGTGAAATGCCCTTTGCTGGCTCTTGATGTGGCTAGGCCCTTCCCATCCTCCAGGCCTCTCAGAATGTCACTCTCCTCAGGAGAGTCTTCCCTGAACATGTTGTCTAAATCTAAACATATTCCTGCCCAGTGCTCTCTCTCTCCAAAACCTGCCTGCTTCCTTCATAACACTAATTATAAAGTGTGATTGTCTGTATTTGTTTGGGGTTTTTTTCCCCTGTATGTCCATTAGATAGCAAGCTCTAGAGGATAAGGACTACATTGTATTTCTTGTGCATAGGACAATACCTACTCAACAGGTGACACTCAATAAATACTTTTGATTAGTTGTCAACGTGGGACACAGAACATGGCCAATGCAGGGTGGTATATTAAAATCTATAGCAGGTCTCTTTCAAACTGCATTCCTCCCATGACAGAAGTCACTGCCGGAGGAGACAACCATCACTAGATAGGAGGCTGTCACATCCCTAAGGAAAGATACTACAACAAAAGGCTGAGAACTACTAAATCAGATAGTCTCCAAAATTCTGTCCAACGTGAAAATTTTATGATACTCTGTGAATATACACTGTAGTTCTTTAAAAACCAAGCTAATTTACTCCTCTTGTTAGAGCCAAATCTCAGAGAACTTGAAAAGTTATCCTGCCCCTTCTCTGCCTTCCCATTTTTTTTTCAACTCTGTCTTGCTTTTTATACCATGATGAAATGGAACCCAAAACACCAGAGAAAGTCCTTGTTTTTCCTCAAGGCTCATGGTGGGTCTGTCTGAACAACAACTTTTCTGGAAATAGTGGTAAAATTAAATGCCCAGCCTTCTTTGACCTGAGCATAACAAGTGACCCTCAGCCCCAGGCCTCCACTAAGCTGCAGGTATCGCCTGGCAGGGCCAAGCGCTAGAATGAGAACTAAAGACCTACCCCTTGTGACCACAAGACAGAGGATCCGCTAGTGGATAACGTGGTTGAGTGCATTTTAAGACAGAATGAATTGTTTAAGAAGAAAACACACTTTAAAAGTAGTGTGCTCACAGCAGGAAAGCTGGTAAGTAGATACACTGACACCATAATAAAGCAATCAAGGAAGCGACTTCTGAGGAGGAGACAGGAGGGTAAAAAGAGTCAGAAGGAGAGACTTTAAATTACCTACAGTTAAAGCCCCCTGGCAAAAGAACCAGGACTCTGGGTTAAGGAGACGGACAGAAGGAAGAGGAGAAACCTAAACCATACCTCAGCCAATAAACAGCTGTGCGATACTGGTGACAGCTCTACACTTAGAAAAGCCTGGGACAGAGCGGAAGGGTCTTCTGGCTCAATGCCGGCTTTCCAGTCACCAGCGTGAACAGGTACACCCAGAGAAATCGCCTCCACAGCATCATCCTCAAGTACAGTAATGTGAGGTGCACTCGCTGAATAACTGAGTATATAACCAAAACGACCTAAAACTCTATCGGCTTGAGCAGGTTGCTCCTTCCACTTGAGGACCGTGATGATCGGAAGCAACACTCTGAAAAGGCACTCAAGTCTTTGGTATCCCCACAGCAGTGTAGGGTGCTGTTAGCATGAATGAGTGAAAATTATCTTCCTTCTGCAATAGCTTCAATATTCTGTATGACCAAAGATACAAGAAGAGCAACATGGCTGGTCAGTTTAAGTTTCACCACTTCACTCTCTCCCTGCCTCTTTCTGGTGAAGAGGTCAGTGGACAACAATGCTGCCAAAAGACAGACAATCAAGAAAAAAAAGGTAAGCGTTACACAATTTACCCAACCAGATCGTCAAGGCACGGAAGGCACTGAAGTCAAAGGCACTGAATTCTCTGTGAAATTTGAAGACTGAAGGCACACCATTCCACAGACCAAAATTATGAGTTTAAAATGCCTCATTCCATCTTCCTCGGTGAGGTCCTTTCTCTGCAGTCAACACGTAGCTACAGTTACCCAACTGGTCAAATTTCTTCTTAGCCACATACACATTCGTATGGTCTTATAGAAGAGAGGTGTCATCCCATAAGCCTCATCCCCACCCCCAGCTCTGTAGATAAGCATGCTCATGGGCACACTTCACTTGCTTGCTCTCACCTATTGCTTGGAAGTGAATCCGGGACAGCTGGGCTGCCGTGTTGAGAGGGTCCAGCCCGGGTATTCACCTACAAGGAAAGAAAGAATCTCGATCAGTCTTGTGTTCCGAGGACACAGTTCCAATTAACCTATAATTTGCCACAAATTTCTCATTTCACTATGAAGGTTAATTAGCTTGTTGCTAGACAGACCCACGGTTGGAGTCTACTCGGTATATAGGTTACAGAACGGTACAACCCGTATGTTACATAATATACTTTTCCTGTTGTTATTCAAATACCTAAATGGTGTTGAAAAAAAGGAGAGATAAATGGGAAAATTGCAATTCACTCTCCCGAACTGAATTCAATTCACTGTTTTGTTTTGTTTCATATACAAAACAATATGTTCAAAAAAGAACATGAAGAATACATCCCGAGGTTAGTAGTGAACCTCACGTTTTCATACCCTTCCAGCTCTAAAACCAAACAGAACACTGCAGAATGTTTCCTATTCACTGAAAAACGAGGTCCAAATAATTAATTATAAAATGCTTGAATCTAATACAATAGCCAGCTTTTCTTTCAAATGTGAAGCTGTAAGCAGAAATCCAGAATTCAAAAGACAAAGAACAATGAAAAGACATCAAATAAATATATGTTTCTAACATAAATATGTCAAAAGAAGAGGAGGGTATTCTGTGTGCAATATGCTTAGGTGCTTAATTAATCACTGAAATGAAGTCTGTATTTTCACGCAAATAAATCTTTGTGGACACCAGTGCTCAGAATCATCCTGAAGAAACGGATCCACAAAATGATTCAAAATAATAAAAAAAAATGTGGCCCCCAAAAAGCCTTCTATCCAAATATGTACACATATTGAGCAAATACTACAGATGAATCCCCCTCCACATCCCCTTTGGAAAAAAAAAAAAGGATCGCTTGTCAGAGCTTGAGAAAGTGCAGTTTTATTTGACATTTCAATAAGTGGAACACAGCATTACAAATCCATCTAACTTTACTGAAACAATTATTGAAATTCGTACCTTCAGGCCATGTATGTTCCGTTCCCCAGGAGGCTTGCAGGCTGAAACAGTAATTGACTAAATTGTAGAACACATCAGGGCCATTTACAAATTTGCTCAAAATGAATCGTTTAAAAAGAAATGAGGGTGACACCAAAATTAGCAGAGAGAAATGATTGAAAAGTGGCTCCCAAGACCCAAAGTGGGAATTATGAACCAAGGTTTTTAACTTGCAGGAGTGAGCATTTATAAATGCAAAGAGCTTTCTGACACCACCTCATATAAATTCCAATTTCTGCTTAAAACATATAAAAATCAAGTTAACTGAGCTAAAATGATTAGATTCCTTTCATAATTCAAATTTCTGCAATCTTTCCTCAACTCCATTACGTTGTATATCTGCTATCACTTAAACTACTTTGAAAATAGCTAGGGTTTTTTCTTTGAGGGGGGATGGTGGGAGGTTGGAGAAGGGTCTTTTAATGCCAGAAAGATGTTCAGAGACTCTAAAATGGAATATTCAAGATTGAATACCAGTTTGCACAGCAATAATTAGTCAAATTTGTTAAAATACAAGGATATCACTAATTTTACTGCATTTTTTGCAAATCTTGACATCTTCTAATATTTAAGTCTAACGACAGAGCAGTGCCAGGAAAAAAATTAATTTCCCGACACCACCAGTATGTACAGGTTAGTACTCTTCCAATTCAGCAAATGCTTCTTCATCAAATGTTAGAAATACAAAAGCGTCCTGCCCATTTTATAGGCTGCTTCCATCTGAAAGCTACGGGTGCCCTACATGTTGTATGTTGAGGGACTGTCAATTTTGATTGATTGTTTGGGAAGGATGAATTTGATTTTTTTTCCTCCTTCCTCAGATGTACATGTATTTCTCCTCTGTTTCTGACAATAAGAAATAAAACTATTTAATAAGAAGATGTGGGTAATAATTACAAAGCATATCAATTGTTTTAATTGTGCATATTTTTAGTACATTCAAATTTATTATGTTACTCTCCTAGAAAATATATCTAAACCTTAATAAAGAATTTTTATTTTTCTAAAATACATTAAAATTAGGACTCCAAATCTTTTCTCCATAAAATGGAAATTAACTTTTTGAACAAAACAAAAGTCACATACATTTGATGCTTGATCCTTGAGGGAACATTAATACTTCCTAAGACAACACTTCAGAGTATTTCCACTTAAGAACCCAGTACATTCATAAATTTCATTTAATAAGAAAGTGGCTAAGGAATCAGAGACAGGTGTCAATCTTACCTATTACCTAAACATGTGCCTCATTACTCAACTGGCTTCTCAAATCTTCATGACTGGAAATCTAAACAATATTCAAAAAAAACCCAGTAACCTCGTATTTCCTAAAGTTATGGAGTCAGAAGTTGCATAAAGCTAGAAAGTTTTCATAGTTATCAATATTTAACATATCTTTTAACTACAGGGAGTATAGCAAGGAGCTGGGAGTTACCATCCAAGGCAAATGTCTTACTTGGAATGAGAACACCTGAGGTTAGAACAAAATCGTTTTCTCCTATCTTTCTCACTTGTTCAGTCTAGAGATTCTTTGTAGCATGGGGCTTGACTGAAGAAACTAAGGTCTGGGAGGCCTCTAACCAACTAAGTATTAACCCAGTCAATCTGCCCAGTATGTCTATATCTTAATTGTCTAAGTTTGTGTAATCACATTTACCTATATAAAATATAGGTAAGTCAGAGTAGAGTGCCTGGGTGGCTCGGTCAGTTAAGCATCTGACTCTTGGTTCAGGTCAGGTCATGATCCTGTGGTTTTGTGAGTTCAAGCCCCACACTGGACTCTGTGCTGGCAGCATGGAGCTTGCTCAGGATTCTCTCTCTCCTCTCTGCCCCACCCCCACTCACACTGTCTCTGTCTCTCAAAATAAATACATAAGCTTAAAAAAAATAAAAATAAAATATAGGTAAGCAAAAAGCAAGAATACAATAAACAGAGTCGTACAATAACATCCAAGAAACCATAGAGATAAGGAGACTGAATCTCATATTTAAAAAAATTTAAATATGGGGGCACCTGGGTGTCAGTTAAGTGTCTGACTCCCGGTTTCGGCTCAGGTCACGATCTCATGGTTTGTGAGTTCAAGCCCCACATCGGGCTCCGTGCTGACACTGCGGAGCCTGCTTGACATTCTCTCTCTCCCGCTCTCTCTGCCCCTCCGCTGCTCACTCTCTGTTGCTCTCTCAAAAATAAATAAATAAACTAAAAAAAAAATTTAATATGGCCTGGAAGAACTTTATTTAATAATTTATTAGAGCCTAATAGGTCTGTTCTAGGACTACATGCGACAATCATATCTCATATACTGTCTTCTTTTAAGTATCTTCTCCCTACAATGTACTATTCTCTACACTCTTACCAACCCCCTGCAGACTGCCTCCAAGCACACTCCATGATTATTTTCATTTATATGCCCTTCCACTTTAAGCAAATTATAATTTAAACAAAATTCTTACTCAAAAGGTATACTAACCACTTAAAGCTGTTGTGGACTCTGAAATTATTTAATCTCTCTGAACCTACATATTCTCATCCATACAATGGAATCAGTAATACCTAATAGACAGAAATGTCAGAAAAATGAGAAATGATAACACTTAAAGGAATATTACTGCCTGAACAGAGCAGATGTCTAAAAAAAGGCTGTCACTGCCATGAGAGATGGCACAATGGTACAGACAAGAAGACTGAAAAGGACTGCTCATGAAAGAAAAGAAAAAAAAAAACTTTGAAAGATTTTGGATGAAGAGAGTAAATCTTTTATTGGAGGGGGGAAAAAACAACAAAGACCCAGAGCATTGGAACTATGATTTTCCACGTTACTGTACTAGAGTTTGCTATAACAAAAGAGTTATTATGTCAAGTAGGGAAACAATTAATGGAAATTTTCAGCTGGTGAAGTATTCTTGTGGAGAAACAATTGTGAAACTTGCCCAATTCTCCCATCGTTGAAAATAACAAGAAGCAATCTGCATCCTTGTCACTGGCCTAATGCACAGAAATGGCAACATTCCTTTTTCTTTTCTTTTTTTAATTCATTTTTAGTCTTCAGGTACAACAGAATTGGATTAATCTTAATTTTTGTTTCACAGACACTATCAATGGCCCCATTTTGTTTACTTACTTAGCTCCTTAATGCATTATCATTAATAATGTACTAAGTACTCCCAATCCCACTGCCCACCTTAACACTAGAAAAGCATTACCCTTGAACCCAGACCTTCTTGTGGGCTGGCCACATCAGCTGCCTTTGGAGACTTGATCAGTGTAAATTAGAGGCTACTGGTTAACTGAACCACTCAACTTCAGAGAGTTACAGGTAATGAAAGTCTAGAATGGTTAACTGAAAAACCCATACCATGATTATCTGTACAGTATCAGTTGACAAAGATAAGATTATTTCTTTTTTTTTAATTTTTAATTTTTAAATTTTTTTTTTAATATATGAAATTTATTGTCAAATTGGTTTCCATACAACACCCAGTGCTCATCCCAAAAGATGTCCTCTTCAATACCCATCACCTACCCTCCCCTCCCTCCCACCCCCCATCAACCCTCAGTTTGTTCTCAGTTTTTAAGAGTCTCTTATGCTTTGGCTCTCTCCCTCTCTAACCTCTTTTTTTTTTTTCCTTCCCTTCCCCCATGGGTTTCTGTTAAGTTTCTCAGGATCCACATAAGAGTGAAAACACATGGTATCTGTCTTTCTCTGTATGGCTTATTTCACTTAGCGTTAAGTTATTTCTAAAAAAGTTGGAGCATTTCCTTATCTGCTCCATCAGTTAAAAAAATACGAATTCCAAGTGGGGCAAGGTATCATGCGTGAAAGACTTAATGGTTTACATAATTAAACTGTTCTTTTTTACTATTATTCAAAAATTTTTAAGTTTATTTATTTATTTTGCGAGAGTGCATGCACACGAGCGTGCATGTGTGCAAGTGGGGGAGGGGCAGAGAGGGAAAGAAAGAGAATCCCAAGCAGGCTCCCCACCGTCAGCCCTGAGCCCAATCAATGTGGGGCTCAAACTCATGAACCGTGAGACCCGAGCCAAAGTTGGATGCTCAACCGGCTGAGCCACTGAGGCGCTCCTACTATTTTTCGAATTTTGAGGAAACATTAATATACAGTTGATCAATCATATCAGATAGGCGGCTAGTACTGCCAATCTAAAAGAAAAAAAGGAATATTAATTGACTTGGTGATACACCAAAACTTACTCTCATCAGCTAATATTTTTTGGAGACTTGACAATTAAATTCCTATTTATGAAGATTTTCCATTATTTGGAAAATGTCACCCCAAAAAACCAAGGACTAAACATTATCAAAATTTCTCTCCTAAAACCCCACAGTACATCTTCGCTTCTGCACTAGATGAAAGCTTTCTCCTCAACAGCAGCTTTGGCTACCATCATGAGCCACAATTTATAAATATCCGAAATTAAAGTCATTCATTTGCCTTGGTTTAGAGACCATGTGGACCCCCAAAGAGTTCTTTAAGCGAATGTAAGTATGTACTTCAAAAACAAAAAACAATCTAGTTAGTTTAATTTACTCTAGTAAATTAGATATTTTATCTGCCATAACTATAATATAGCCTGCAATCCCCACGATAATGAATACTTCTTTTGTTTTTTCAAATTAAGAGCTAAACATCATGTTATGTGCATTTAAACCTTTGGAAAACATAACTGTTGATGAAACAGTTTACTGAAATAATCATTGTTGATTAGAATTTGTTCAACATTACCTCTTGGAAATATCTGCAGAGGCTCTATTAACTGTCCATTTACTTGCTGTTCCATTACTGTGGAATAATACTGCAAAGAGATTATAGAAAGAGATTACTCAGTAATGTATGAATACTGGAACAGACACTTATGGGTTGTTTAATTCATAGTACTTTTGTAAATTGCTGGTACATACATATCAGCCTTGAGAATACTTTGTCCTATTTGCACATAAAAATGACTATATTCAGCATTGAAAGTCCAGTATGATGCTATCCTCCACTCTGTCGTTTGTTTTTAAAAGTAAAAATGTTGATTAAGAATTTACTATTTGATTTCAAGAAATATTTTGAAAATGACATGTATTAAAAATGACACAAAAAGCTTTTCAGTGGAAACTTCTCAAATTGCTTCTTGTTCTTTTCTCTGGGTTTTTGCAAAGCAAAATGAAGACACTCCCCACCTAGCCTGGACCTGTGTGCCCGGCAGATCAAACATTATACATATTTGTGTTAAAAATGTACATACGACAGGAACCTAAATCATAGACTGTGGAAAAAGCAAACAAGGTATGACCTATCCAAAGATGACAGGATTAATATGACAGAAAGGTAGCTCAGTTTTAAGCAAACATACCTTTCATGCTTCAGTCTTTTAAACACTTTAGCACAGATCAAATTTCACTTTAAAATTCTGGGCACAAAACATAAAGTTCCAAGTGAAAAAGCTTTCACACTCTTTCATAAACACAAATTCATTCACCAGGTTATATTATGGTCTGATTCCCATTTTCCTTAATTTGCTAATTGGTGAGCTTATGTCCACCGAACTTGGAGACGGCTTCTGTGCCCTCACTTCTTTTACCACGTGACAAATAACAAAGTAGAAAATGTCAACGATGAAAACAACTGATTTTGTGTTTTGTGGGTTGTCACACACAGAGCAGAACTCTCCTTTCATTCTTGCCGTTTCTATATTCAAACCACATACACATTATGTAACTGCCACATTTGGGAGAAATTCTTCCTTGATAATCATTACTTGCTGACATTCCAAAAAAGTCTTCTTTAGAAGACACAGACACACATCTTCCTAGTGCTTTTACGTACGTTAAAATCATTACAAAATCAAGGGTTTTGTTTCTGTTTTTGTTTTTTTACAAAATAAAGGGAATTATGTGATTCTACATCATCTTGGGAATCACAAGTTAACAATCTAAGTCTTTTTGTCCTGAAAACAAACAAAGTGAAGTGAATTTTTGATAGCTGTGGGCTGATACAAGTGTATCCTCCTCTCCAAGGGCTTTCAAACTATAAAGGAAACTGATCCTCTCCTTCTGTGGATGTAGAAGCCTAGGTACACACGGCATAAACATGTGTGACACACGCTCTGGAATACATACCAAGGCGAATGTCATTCAGGAGACTATATTCCTTAAAACCACAGAAATAAACCGCTCGCCATTACTCAAACAGTGATGACAAGTAAATGAAATATCAATCATGTAGGCTGTCAACCTTTTGGGACAGCAAT
Organism: Lynx rufus; assembly: GCF_022079265.1. Lineage (NCBI taxonomy): Eukaryota > Metazoa > Chordata > Mammalia > Carnivora > Felidae > Lynx > Lynx rufus. Next base: position 9,189,588 of record NW_025814827.1, read on the forward strand.
AACTGTTAACAAGTAGTCTGGAAAAATTGTCCAAAAATGACTTGTCCTCGGCACACAAGTATTTGAGGTTTCCATGGAAAATTAAGATGCCAGTGGCTATTTGGAACATTGCTCAGGTATTCTTTTTAATGGGAAATTTGCCGGTTATTGATCCACAGCATGTACCCCCTTGGTTCTGGAAGGCTGCAAGCAACTTTCCAATCAGTGGCTGTCAAAAAAATTACTGCCTTTTTATACTGATACAAGACAACAGCAGTGGCGGTGTTCTCCTATAGTTAATGCTTTTCTTTAATTAACTGCTATGTACAATAGGTTAGTAATTTCAGTTACTACTTCACTACAGTCCTAGAAATCAAAACGAATAAAATATCTTTATGCTTTGTCTAACAAATTAATTATAGAGTTGTCTGAAACTGGTGCTTGGGGTCAAGTTTGAAAACAAATAACCTCAAATGTAAAGGGTCAGAACAGGTGCAATGCATTTTTTCCTACTATAAAACCTTGCATGCATGAAATTGACCTGTTTTCCAACTTTATTTATTTGCCTCCTAAAATAAATAAATAAATTTGGTTTCCCTTTCATTTCAGACCTGTGCCAAATCAACTGGCAAACTATACATACGTTTATAACCATTGCACAAATTTTTCGGCCACGTATAACCATCTCTTTATGCTACCTTTAACACAGTCACAGTAATGATATTAAGTGTACCACTTGCCAGTATCTGTAAAGCAAGTAGTTAGCATTTGCTTTTTGTTTTCCACAGTTCTTCCAAATCCAAGGGACATTTTTTTTCCTGCTGAAATACTGGGTTTGATCTCTGTTTGTATTAACAGAGAATCTTGTGATCCATACAGCAAAGCAATTCAGCACCGTAAAGGGTGGTAATTAAACCCATGGCTTGGGCCCACTCCAGACAAGCAACTCTGAGGAGCAGGCTCTGTGAGGGCCAGGGTGGGGCTGGCAAAGAGGCACCAGGCCTAAGAGCTCAGGCTGCCGCATACCGAGCGTTCTCGAAGGGACGAAGATATGGCACGGGGCCACGTGTACCTCCCGGCCCAGAGCAGTCCTGACAGGCCGTGTGTGCGCCTGTGCTGCCCCATGAGATGAGCAAGGCACTTGGGGGACTCACAGGGCCCCGATGTGGGGAGTGGCCATTCCCCAGCACATAAGCTGGGCAAGGAAATAGTCGCCGCCCCTCGGATTACGAAGGTGCTACACAGCCAGAGGAGTGCCAGGAGACTCACTTGAGGGGCAGACGGGCTAGCACTGAAGCTAGGGAGCAAGGGGTTTCCAAATCCAGGCAATCTCTCAGTGTTTTTAGATACTCTCCTTTTAAAGAGAGCCTTTCCAATTTTGTTCTCAATAGTGATAAAATAAGCAATGACTTCTAACAGTCCAAACCAAACTGAAGAAAAAAACCCAAACAAATAAAAAGCAAAATCTTACATGCCAAGATACTTAAAAAATTTTTTTAAATCTTTATTTATTTTTGAGAGAGAGACAGTGCAAGCGGAGGAGGGGCAGAGAGAGAGAGGGAGACACAGAATCCGAAGCAGGCTACTGGCTCTGAGCTGTCAGCACAGAGCCCGATGCGGGGGCTCCAACTCACAAGCTGTGAGATCATGACCTGAACTGAAGTCAGAAGCTTAACCAACTGAGCCACCCAAGTGCCCCTATGCCAAGATACTTAACATGGCTTGGACAGCAAAGTAACAGTGACCATTTTAACATTAATGGGGGCATAATCTGAAGCTATCCAAATAACTTCCTAAACGTAATCTTTATAATCCTATCCTGGCTCTTATTATCCCTAACACAGAGCTGCATACAGCAGGTGTTCAATAAATATTTACTGACTGAAATAGGGTCTAATCCTGATTCTGCTACCTAACCCTTGTTTCCTCCAAATGAGAGTAAAGATAGCTGGTCCATCATACAGGATGGCCGTGAAGTTCCAAATGAAACAGCAGCAAGAGAAATTTCTGAAGGCACTTTGCCAACTGTAATGTATTCTTGGTGTTTGAGAAATTAAAAAGTGAACCTCTTACCATTGAAACAACAGCACTTTCTGAATAGAAGTGTTCCCAGTTAAAAATACAAAAACAGTTATGTGTAAAAAGTACAAAATATCGTGCTCAGACTGAGTACCTCAGCAGCAGTCATAAAACGTGTTTTCTGCTGGTGTTCCTAGCAGAATCTGTTACATGCAGTAATTGCAGCAATAATCAATAAGCTAACGGAGTAAAAGATTAATCAGTTTTGTGATTGCTAATGGAATCTCCAGTACCAGACTCAGATTAGTTTGCGTCCCTCTGAGATGCTCCTCAAAATCCTTAAACAATTTTAATAAGGATGTGACAAAGTTTAGCACAGTTATCCAAAAATCTAATTAATTTGAAACAGAGGGCCAGATTCAACGAGGGGATAGCAAGTACAATTCTTGGCTTGTTTTGTTTGCAAGTTTATCAAACAGTGTTGCTATTTGTTATGAACCTAATTCTAATTCCAACAGCACAATTCAGTCAATAATTACAACATTTTTTGTCTTCATGGAAATCTGCCATATAAAAAACTTGAGTTCCCAAACAGCACCGTTTCATTTTACAAGGCACAAGTTCTCTATTAAAAGAGAGACAGAGACATAGGGAGATACGCACACATACACAACCACTTATAGACCACCTACTGTGTACTAGGCTCAATACTAGCTATTTCTGTTTATTCATTTAATTTCTCACAACCCTATCCTATTCTGGGAGTATCGTTCATAGATGAAACAAAAGGTTTATCAGTGAACAACAGCAACAAAAATACTTCTTTCGTGTACTCAGAACATAAAATGTACGTTTACTATTTAAGAGTCCAAAGGTAAGTTACCTCTTATTTCTCATACCTCAAAACATTTAAAGAAATTGGGCTATTGGGCAGACTGCTGAGCTGGTGGGGAGAGTGGCTTCTTTAGTTACACCCTGTTTGGGTTCAGCCATGTCACCGATCTTTTCACACACAGGGGACACGTGGCACCGCGCTGACGGGTGACCTCTCCCTCCCTCCTCAGCACCCCCTCTGGTTTTCCTCCTCCCTCTCTGCCCACTCAACTCAGTCTCCTGTAAGTGGTTCTTTCTCCTCCCCTCCTTTAAATGCTGGAGCTCCCCACGGTTTTTCATCAACCTTCTCTTCTTATTTTATACTCTCCTTGAGTTAACTTCAGCCACTTCAAAGGTTTCAATTACCAGAGGAGTCATTGAGACTAATTAGGAGCTGATGAATCACAAATCTTTATTTCCAGCCCAAATCTCTCTCCTAAGATTCGGAACATACCAAACTGGTTATCCAGAGGCCTCTCAAATTCAACAGGTCTCTACCTTTCACACCCTCCCTCGTGCCCTAGACCCATCTTCCACCACCTGGGCTCCCTGTCTCGGTCAATGACATCACAATGACCTAGTTTCCCAAGCCAGATAGCTGCAGGTAAACCAGACCACCTCTCTTTCCTTCTTCCCCATACTTAATCAACTCCAGTTTTATTAACTCTACATCTTCCTAGCTTCTCAATTCCCCAAGGTTGGGCCCTCCAGTCTAGGCCACCTTCTTTCCCAATCTCATGTCATACCCTTCCTGCCTCCCTGTCTGTTCTACACTGAATCCCAGGTAGCTCCTCCTGAATGCACCAGCTGCCCTTACACCTGAGCCTTTGACACACTGTTCTCTCTTCCTTGTCCCTTTGTCCCAGCTTACTCCATCCAGACACCACCTTCTTCAGGAAGCCTCCTCTGTCCCCAAAGCTACACCAGGTGCTCCTTCTTGTGCTCACAGAGCACCTAACACTTAAGCATATTAGAACACTTATCACTCTCCCTGGCAATTATGAGTTTTCATATCCTCCCACATTGAACACTGTTGGCTTTTTTGTTAATCTCCCTGAATGGACCATGGGCTCCTTGAAGGAATGAACTATATGTTCACTGTACCTGCACCACCTAGCATAGCACTTGGCCACATAGCTGCTATCCCATAAGTATTTATAGTATAAAACTGGCTGTACAGGGGCGCCTGGGTGGCTCAGTCGGTTGAGCAGCCAACTTTGGCTCAGGTCATGATCTCGCAGCGCGTGAGTTCAAGCCCCGCATCAGGCTCTGTGCCAACCGCTCAGAGCCTGGAGCCTGTTTCGGATTCTGTGTCTCCCTCTCTCTCTGATCCTCCCCCATTCATGCTCTGTCTCTCTCTGTCTCAAAAATAAATAAACGTTAAAAAAAATTTTTTTTTTTAAAAACTGGCTGTACAAATAAGTGAGCAAATCAGTGAGTGATCTCAGGTCCTAGCTCTACGTTTACTGGTTGTGTGACCTTAAGAAAGGCACCCACTATGTGCGTCAGTAGCCTCAGCTATAAAAATAGGACAATACCTGCCTTGCTCACCTCGTAAAGGAATTAAGAAGATCAAATCAAAGGAAGCAGTATATGGGAAACCTTCTATAAAGTACTTGAAAAGAATCTTGAAATAGGGCACAGGGCTATGAATCTCCCACTTCCAGGCAACAGTACATAGAAGAGAAGCGTTCATAACAATAGGGTAACATAGAAACCCCTAAACAAGATCACTGTTAGACCAAGTACAGAGGTAGATTTAACTAACTGCTTATCAAGGCTGAGTCACTGCCCCTCCCTTTCCCTCCATTACTACAGTACTATAAATAATAAAATAATTAAGAGGGTATTATAAAGAATCATGTCTATTTTTCTTCTGGAAGTTAATCATGGGCAGGGGCCCTGTCTTGTGTATTTTAGTGTCTTGTAATACCTCTTGTATCTTGCAGAGGTATTAAACTGGAGTCTATATGGGCCTTAGGAGAGCCTTCAAATTCCTGAAATTATATGTGAAACATTGCATTGTGTCAATTTTCTGGGAAGAGAATAAACAACTTCCCTCACATTTTCAAATAGGCCTGTGTCCCTAAAAACCTAAGAAGTGACGCTGTACAGTGCCCAGCACTGTGCCTTACACATAAGAGTGCTCCACAAATGTTTACGGGAAGGAGGCAGACAGAAGCTGATAGAGACGTGGCAGCTAGTTTCATTGCTCATACCTCCTAACTTACTCAGTGGCAAGTCTTAGATATCAAATCGCATCAAATCAGGTTTATACATTATTCTTCTATACACGTGACAGAACAGTTTCCTAAACCTCTCCTTAACATACCTTCTAACAGTACAGTGTTTCAACCTATGAGGAATAAGTATGCTGGTTTTTTCCTACTAATGATAAAATTTTCACATTCCTGTTCAGTCAATACTGCAAGCATACCCCATTATAGGTAGCTCAGTCAGTAATTACAGCAATAATCAATAAACTAACCAACTATTTGCAGTCCATAGTTAATTTATTAGTTTTCCCAGTGAAGAGCCCAACAACCTGAACTCTGTTAAATGGATACAAATTCAATTAGAACACTACTTAGTGCGTCCTCAGTTACACTTTCTTTCGGTTATTTCTTATACTTTACATTGAGAGGCTTTCCTTCTATGGACGCTGACCTCTTAGGAAGCACACAATTGCTCCAGCAGTCAAAAATAACATATAAAACTTGGGGCGCCTGGGTGGCGCAGTCGGTTGAGCGTCCGACTTCAGCCAGGTCACGATCTCGCGGTCCGGGAGTTCGAGCCCCGCATCAGGCTGATGGCTCAGAGCCTGGAGCCTGTTTCCGATTCTGTGTCTCCCTCTCTCTCTGCCCCTCCCCCGTTCATGCTCTGTCTCTCTCTGTCCCAAAAATAAATAAACGTTGAAAAAAAAAATTTAAAAAAAAAAAAAAAAAAAAAAAAAAATAACATATAAAACTAATCTATGTTGAATACCAAATTAATAACTGCATTTACGGATCTGGCTTCAGATCCCCCCACTTCTCAATAGCTCACTGCCCCTGCCTTGAGGTACTACAACGTACACACGCTCTTCCTTGGACTCTAGACCAAGGGTCCCCACATGGTCGCGGACAGATTAGATGATGAGAAAGAAAATCACAATGAAAAGTCTTACAGTGAAAAGGTCAACAGGGAACAACTCCAGGGCCTATTTATAGGCTAATGTTATTGGATGGATGCATTTATTAATGATTTGGAAGTGAAAAAGACAGTAAGTTGGCCACACTTAATGATAACACTGTTTGTTTTGAATAGTAAAACCGTAAAGGACATTAGGGAGCCCCAGATGGTCTTAACAGAGGTTTGGATAGACGATGGCAGATGAACTTCAACTTGGCTAAGTTTAAGGTAATGTGTGTTGGCAGAAGGAGTTTAAATTTGTATTCAGCAATGGGTCCAAAACTTGTAGGAACCTCCTGGATGGAGCTTTCAGAGTCATCCAAATGGTTAGCATGGGGCAGTGTCTACACTTACCTTTCATCTGATTTCTAGGCTGCAGCAATTCTGCTGCACTTCTAAAGAAGAAGTTTAAATACCGTAGTCCCCCCTCATCTGTGGTTTCACTTTCCATGGTTTCAGTTACCTGTGGTCAAAGGCAGTCCGGAAACAAATGATCCTCTTTCTGACATACTGTCAGAAGGTCAATAGTAAGCTAACACTAGGTCACAACGCCTACGTCATTCACCTCACTTCATCCCATCATGTAGGCATTTTATCAACTCTTGGCATCACAAGAAGTGTGAGTATAGTACAATCAGGTATTTTGAGAGAGAGAGACCACATTCACATGACTTTCACTGTAGTATATTGTTGTAACTGTTCTATTTTATTATTAGTTATTGTTGTGAATCACCTGCTGTGCCTAATTTTAAATGAAACTTTACCACAGATATGTATGTATAGAAAAGACATGATATATATAGGGCTTGGTACTATCCACAGTCACAGGCCTGCATGGGGTGGGGGGGAGGGGATCCTGGATCTTATCCCCCACAGATAAGGGAATCTGCGACTTAAAACAGGATCATCAGGGGCGCCTGGGTGGCTCAGTCGGTTGAGCATCCGACTTCAGCTCAGGTCATGATCTCACGGTTTGTGAGTTCAAGCCCCGTGTTGGGCTCTGTGCTGACAGCTCAGAGCCTGGAGCCTGCTTCAGATTCTGTGTCCCCCTTTCTCTCTGTCCCACTCCTGCTTGTGCTCTGTCTCTCTGTCTTTCGAAAATGAATAAACATAAAAAAAAAAAATTTAAAACAAGATCATCAGGCCATGCAGGGAGCAGGCCAAATGTGACATTCTCTCACACTTTATTTAGCCATCCATTTCCAAGAATGCTTGATAAAGATCCAGCCTACTGCTCAACTTCTATTACTTTTTTAAAGTTCATTTATTTTAAAAGAGAGAGAGAGAGACAGACAGACAGCACACGAGGTGAGGAGGGGCAGAGAGAGGGGAGAGAGAGAATCCCAACCAGGCTCCACACTGTCAGCACAGAGCCTGGCATGGGACCCAACCTCACGAACCATGAGATCATGACCTGAGCCAAAACTAAGAGTTGGACACTTAACCTACTGAGCCACCCAGGTGCCCCTCAACTTCCATTAAAAAATGAATCAATAGGGGCGCCTGACTGTTTAAGTCTGTTAAGCACCCGACTCTTGATTTCAGCTCAGGTCATGATCTCACAGTCATGAGATTGAGCCCCGCATCGGGGGGTCCTCCCTCTCCTTCTACACTTCCCCCACTGTGCACTCGTGTGTGTGCTCGCTCTCCCTCTTTCAAAATAAAAAAAAAAAAGAATAAATAAAAAGGCAGGTGGGAATGAGTAAAGAACATATAATAAGTAACAGTAACAGAGAAACATAGAAAGAAGCAACTTGTGGGGCGCCTGGGTGGCTTGGTCGGTTAAGCGTCCGACTTCGGCTCAGGTCATGATCTCACGGTCTGTGAGTTCGAGCCCCGCGTCGGGCTCTGGGCTGACAGCTCAGAGCCTGGAGCCTGTTTCGGATTCTGTGTCTCCCTCTCTCTCTGACCCTCCCCCGTTCATGCTCTGTCTCTCTCTGTCTCAAAAATAAAATAAAAACGTTAAAAAAAAATTAAAAAAAAAAAAAAAGAAAGAAGCAACTTGTTTTGAAATTTTCTATTACTTAAATTTATACCTTTTTGGACACATTGCCTAGATTGATAATTTATTGAATCACTCTAACCCTACTGTGTTGTAGCATATTTACATTGATGTTTCAGATATATGTAGAAAATATCCCTCTTGTTTCCGTAAGAATGGCCCTAAGAGAACAGAGGTTCCTTAAGAGCTGCCAACAAGGGCCTAGTCAACTGGGTATGCCCCAAGGCAGTCCGACTGCTAGAGGTACATCATTCCCCTGCAGCCCACATCTCCTTTGAAGACAAGCTCCAAGCCAGAGCCCCCCCAAGGGGCTAACTGAGGTATCGCACGGCTCTACTGCCTCGCGCCAACTGCCTGGACACGGGACCCCAGAGGAACCAGACAGCCCACAGCCTACGCTGAGCCCTCCACGGAGATGAACTAAAGCCATGCTAATGACAAAACACTGGTGGTCCAAAGCACCCCAGAGTGCCCTGGTGGCACCCCGCTGAGGCCTGCTTGTGCTGGCTGGAGATTTCCTTTGCTTCCAGAGCCACATAAGCCCCTTGTTCTGATGAAAACTCCAGTATGCTTCTGTTCCTCACAAGCGAAGATGCCCCAAGATATTTCACAACAGGGGCTAACGGAGCTAAATAAGCAGCTACCGCATGTTTGTCACTATTTCACAGGCATCCACATGTCCCAAGCAACACAGAGAAGGGAGTTAAAATAATCTGCCTCTGAACAAAAGTTTTATTCTTTGACTAGGATGAGAAAACAAGATATTATACAGCTTAGAGAATGTCATTTTTTAAGTTAAGAAAAAAAGAGTAATTTCCAAAACTATGTATTTATTTCCTTTGGTTCAGCTCGCTCACTGTTTGTACCACTTCCCCACCCTCCCAGGAGAACACGCTGCACGACCGTTGTGTGGGTGAGCCACACTTGTAGGGAGCCAGCCACTCACTGAAGACTGAGCTGATTTTGCTGGTACAAAGTTCAAAGCAGAGCGTACTTAACATGGAGCATATTGAAATGCACCAGGTGGAAAATGAGCTTCCAACCTCTTGGTCTTTGAAGAAAACTTCCCAACAGCAAAGGCCCTGATGCTGTTAAATGTTCAACTCCTAAGTGGGCAACAAATTTTGTGGTAAAACTCAGCCTATAGATAAGAACGAAATCTTTAAAATTTCAAAAGCCCACAAAGTATTTTCTACATTCCTATTCAAACTCAGGCACACTAACATTCCAGTAAACAGCATTCTTTTTTGATATCAGGAAAAAAGAAGTATTTGCAAAGCTTCCTCAGCAGGACCTCAATAGACGCCAAAACAAAAACATCATTTCAAACCACCAGGAGTAAAGACACTGAGAGTCTTCCCATTCACTGGCAACTTGACCTCCAACTGAATCTGACCTCTGTGGGCCTCATTTTCCTTATCTACAAAATGAAGCAGTTGGACAAGACTTCTAAGGCTCCCTTCCTTCCAACTCTACTTGGGTAACTGCATGATTTTAGAGGCAATCTCCAAATTATATATACTTGGATAAAGCTAATCATATCCCAATTTACAAGGTGCTACAGAGGTCAAGGAGTATTTTCCCTCATGGTACCCAACATCTAAAAAGGTACACTATGGTCAAGTATACCAAAGGGAATACTTACACTCCACTAAAACACAAGGTCTCTGCATAATGGGAGGCATTACAGTTAAACTTGTCCCATACTCTTCTGGCAACGTGGAAAAATGGTATAAAGAGACAGAATGGGCAAAATGAAGAAAATTACTCTTGTTAATACTGTGCTCCACTCATACAAGCCTCTCGGTATCGAGAGAACCGGGTGTAATAAATCCTGTGCCAGACCCAGGATTTAGCAGAAACAAGTATGAATCCATTTACAAACGCAAGATGTACTGCTGGGTTTCTTAATGAAAGGTCACCCAAAAGCAGAGGTTAACTTTAAAATAACCCCCTCCTATAACCAGGTCTCAGTGATAGATAAAGCTTCACATGAATCAATACACAAGGCCCAGCACTGTTGTTTGATGCTGAAAGGAAATGAAGCCAGCTCTGCCAGACAACGAATACAAAAAGACGGAAGGAGAGAAGCAACATTCCGTCTTTAATCTTCCCAGAAAATGAGAGGGGGAAACAAGAACATCAACAACAACAACAACAACAGTAAACCATAGTAAGGGAATATTTAACAAGGTCCTTTAAATAATTGGCAATGATCAGGTATTTAGTTTTCAGAATATGTAGGTTGGGTGTACTTTTTTTCCTAATAAAGCATTTCAGATTCTAATTAAAAAAATACTTTATGGAGGAATTAAAAAGATACAATAGTGTCAGAGGAAAAGCCATGATCCCAGAAGTGGAATATTCTAACAACATAACTTACAAGAAACTACGCTATAAAAACAGATTGTTGATTAACACAAACTCATAACAAAACGCAGAGAGCGATCACAATGGTGCTGTAATAACACTTGGCTGCTGGATTCTCTCAATACATTAAATATCTCCTTGGAGACCAAATTACTTTACATTTTCTTAAAAGACAATTTATTATAGCTTTGTTTTCTTCTCATTATCTCTTAAAAATATATCTAATGAAGAAAAGAATACAACTTCTAAATAACTTACATAAAACGGTACTAATGTGTGACAACAGACTTGGGTTTAATATGTTGGTTATTATTTAACAGCACACGACAACTTATTGTCATGACAAATCCTTACCAAGATGCGATACCCTGTGTCACATGTATCAAAAACCACTGTATGCCATTATTATGGCACACATAAAATTAACAGCCTAAGGCTGCTAGCAATTTAAATAATTGATAAGTTTTCAATTAAAAAGGCAACATTTTCAGGTCTAATACGAAAATCTATTTAAATTACTGATAAAAACTTATGCTTCTGTTGGCCCAAAGCCAGAAAATGCCTGCATTCAAGGGAGAAGAAAGTAATTTTGCAAGTTCCAACCCAGACATTGCAAATTTTCTTTTTAATTCTATTCAGAGATCCAAGCTGTTTATTCATTTACCCTTTGTAATCAGTGAAAAAGAATGATTAAGGGATTTCTGGTAAACGTGTCTCTACTTTTGTTTTCCCTCTATGGATTTTAAAGAAATACTAAGGGGACTAAAAATTTATTAAATTTGACAAGAAAAACTAAGCTGCGCTTTACAGTAAATATGTGCTCATCTCTCAGTATCTCCTCTATGCCACCACCCAGATCCTGGATTCAAAATTTTTTCAGGGTCAAAATGAACCGAAAGAGTAGAGACCATGCAAGTTTTTCCTCACAGATCAGAGACTGAGGACTATCAACCAAAATCTTTTTTTTTTTAATTTTTTAAATGTTTATATAGCTTTGAGAGAGAGAGAGAGAGAGAGAGAGAGAGAGAGAGAGAGAGAGAGAGCCAGAGCATGAGCGGGGGAGGGGCAGAGAGGGAGAGGGAGACACAGAACACGAAGCAGGCTCCACTCTCTACGCAGAGCCGGATGCGAGGCTTAAACCTACACTGTGAGATCATGACCTGAGCCGAAGCCCAACGCCCAACCGACTGAGCCATCCAGGCGCCCCTCAACCAAAATCTATTGTGACATTAGGCCCAAATGGTTCTCCTTAGGACAAACTGGAACCCAAAGGAATTTCAATCATAAGAACCAAGACAGATCAAAATGGCAGCCAACCAATGTTTTGTGTGCTTTTTGAGGAAGAGGCTCCCCTACTCTCTACTTTTGAAATGTTTATTCAGGGCCCAACTCTACATAAACAGAACACATAAAGCGTACAGGATGGTAGGGCTATCTCAATAGATAAGAGGAAAAGGAAATCCATTTAGGCTTTAAATGACTTAAAGCTTATTATCTCTCTCGGGGATATTTTCATTTTCATTTAAAAAGATTTTGCTCAAACACCTAGAATCAGAAGACAAGAACGTAAGTTAAAATTCTTTGAGGACTTCAGATTGCCAGCTATAAATTTAAGTGAATTAATGAGAAAACCTGGACCTGATCAGCCAGACCACAATGCACGGGCCACTGCCAGTTCATAAAAACGTCTTCGCCATCCACTAGAAGTAAAGACTATTGGGGCACCTAAGTGGCTCAGTCAGTTGAGCATCCGACTTCAGCTCAGGTCATGATCACACAGTTCGTGGGTTCGAGGCCCGCAAGGGACGTGCTGCTGTCAGTGCGGATCCCACTTTGGGTCCTCTGTCCCCCTCGTCCTTTGCCCCTCCCCACTCTCTGTCTCTCTCAAAACTGAATAAGCATGTATTTAAAAAAAGAATACTGAGGCACCTGGGTGGCTCAGTCAGTTAAGCGTCTCAGGTCAGGATCTCATGGCTAGAAAGTTTGAGCCCCGCGTCGGGCTCTGTGCTGAGAGCTCAGAGCCTGGAGCCTGCTTCAGATTCTGTGGCTCCTCCTCTCTCTAACCCTTCCCTGCTCATGTTCTATCCCTGAAATATAAATAAGCATTAAAAAATTAAGAAAAATAATAAAGAAGAATATCAATTCACTATGTTGTACACCTGAAACTAATATAACATTGTGTGCTGACTATACCTCAATTTAAAAAAATAAGAAGAAAAAAAAATGTAATGCGTTTTACCTAAAACTAAATTTACTCACTTTATATTTCATTTTATTTTAATTTTATTTTATTTTATCTTATTGTATTTTATTGTATCTTATTTTATTTTTAAGTAATCTCTACACCCAACGTAGGGCTTGAACCCACAAGCACACTCCCCCAACTGAGCCAGCCAGGTGCCCCTAAACTGACTCACTTTAATGGTCATCTTTACTTTTGAGATGATTCATTGCCCACCATTTCTAACCTTTAAATGACTCTATTTGTTAGTAAAATGATGGTTAACAGTAGGCAATTTTTATTAGTTTATTTTGTTAATGTGTTTATTTGGCAAAATAAAAGGTTACAATGCCAGTGTCTGCCCTCCAATGCGAAAATAAAAATTGATTCATTCACGAAATCCACAGATTTGGAGGTCAATGAGCTGGATGATTTCTTTCAGACTAAAAAGTGGCTCTAAAGAAATCTCAGAAACTTTTAAGTTTAAGGACAGTTACATAACTCTAATATTTTCCTACAACACAAAAATAAATACTGCATTTGAAAAAATAAGCATAAATCAAAAGGAATATATACTACAGATAGCTCAACTAAGGTACGCCCTACACACAAATCATTCAGAATTTAGTAACGAGGATGACAGAAAGATTCCCACACTAATGTGCAAGGAGGTGGATGGGACAGAAACAGCATGAAACACCTTCCATAGCATGAGCTTTCGCATAAGGAGAGGCTGGACTTAAATTCCACATTCACATTCACGCTAGCTCTAAGACCTTGGGCATACTTCTTAACCATGGCTTCCTCAGCTAAAACGTAGGGATTATAGTATCTACCTCACAGAGTCATTATTAAAACCAAAGAAAATAAAATACGTTAGGCATCTAGTATATATATAGTAGGCACTTAGAAACAGAAATGATTATCATCACTGTGGTCACATGCAGTAACATTTCTCACAAAGCACAATTTGTCAGATCTTCCCAAAAGAATGCTTTTGAAAGCACACCTTTGCGTGTGGTTATGTCAGAGACATAATAAAAGTACACTGATGTCAGTAATGTACTCTCTGCAATGGATGTATGTGAAAAAACTAGAACCCATCTGTACGTGTGTGTTTTCTAAATATAAGCATGTCACATTCTCAGGAGAGTTAGCCAATCTATCAATACCACTGCTAGACATTTCAGCAGACAACCCTACTCTGCCCTTCAAGGTACTGATGAGCCCTGCTCTAAATTCTCAGTGCACAAAGACTCTCAAATAAGTTAATGGGAAGTCAATGGGAAATTGACTTTTCCTACTCTGTGCTGGTCTGAATGCAACGCTCTGTTAATCATGCCATCCTTCTTGTTCTCTTTCCTCCTACCCTAAATTAAAACTATTGGCGGAAACCCATACAGATATTTTACAGTTTTCATCACAATGAAACAATATCCTGGTTGAAGTTGAGGTCCATCAAAAACCTACAGCCTCACTGCTGGCTAAGATTAGAGTCTCACTGACCAGCAAGGGCCCTGACTCCATCATTTCCACCAGAATACTACTTTGCATTTGTATAGAACTTTTAACTTTCCAAAGGGCTTTCACATCTATTATCCCATTTGATCATTACAATGACCCTGTGCAGTAGAAAGGACAAGTATTATTATCCACAATTGACAGATGAGGCAACTATAGCACAGAAAGGTTAAGTGATTTGCCTAAGGCCAGCAAGCCAGAGAAGAGCAGTGGTCTCCTGACTTTGGGTCCGGTGCTCTTTCCACCAGGCCACTAGAGAAGGTTTTGTAAACAGATTACAAATTCAGATAAAATAGAAAAAAATGAGTAAGAGGAAATAAAACAAAATAAGAAGACAGCATAAATCAGGGCTCAGAAAAGCAATGCCCCTTCATCATAGCAGGGTTTGTCAAGCTGAGTATTAAAGTTTTAGAAATATACCCTTTTCTCTTGTTTATCTACTTCAGTCCTGAGACAAACACTAATGCAAATGTTCACTGAAATTTGAAACATAAAAGTCATTCAGTATATATTCAAATCACTTTGAGTCAGTAAGTAACCCTATTCATTCTGGGGTGGAAGAAAGAGGGAGGGAGGAAGAGTTATTTTAGCGCATAAAATAACTGAGAATACATTTTTAAACCGTGTATCCATACCAAGCCTGCAGCTACATTATAACCATAGTCTGTTTGGAAGGGTGAAAGAGATCTCCAGTTGAAAGTAGATTTTGAAAAATTTTTTAGAGCCCAGGGGTTCATTTTTAATGAGCCGTTACTTTAAGTACTGCATAAAAAATACAGGAAATTGATAGTCCATTTAGTCTGCACCATACCTAATGCAAAAGTCATTAAGATGCATTATTCTTAATGTTCATGATATGATCAGTAAGTGTCTTTTGAAAAGAACATCCTTAACTTTCACGTAAGGAAATCCTTGAAAACCCTGTATATCATACATAAAAATGTTATGGTAACTGTGATTTACTTTCAGATCTTCCCCATGCCAAGAAGCAGCATCCTCAACTACATTAATGTTTTAAAAAACAGTCCTCATTTGTAGTATACTTACATATGACAGCATTGCCTCCATTTCTTCATCACTTCTCACTGTAATTCGATCACCATCCTCGTCCTCATCTGTTGAAGAGGAAACATAGGGTAAGATAAGACCTGCAGTTTTTAAATTTTTTTTTTTAACGTTTATTTATTTTTGGGACAGAGAGAGACAGAGCATGAACGGGGGAGGGGCAGAGAGAGAGGGAGACACAGAATCGGAAACAGGCTCCAGGCTCTGAGCCATCAGCCCAGAGCCCGACGCGGGGCTCGAACTCACGGACCGCGAGATCATGACCTGAGCTGAAGTCGGACGCCCAACCGACTGAGCCACCCAAGCACCCCAAGACCTGCAGTTTTTAAATGTACAAAAACCATGTTGGCCGGGAACATAATACAACTGCTTTTCACAACGTGACAGCCAAAGCTTCAACACTGTATTTTTGAGGACGTTGAGGTTATTGGTTTGTTTTTCAGTTGGGGTTTGTGTGTGTGTGTGTGTGTGTGTGTGTGTGTGTGTGTGTGTATACAGAATATGAACAGGGCCCCGATAAAGAACTAAAACTCTAAAACTTTCAGGGACAGCTGAAAATCAGAAAAATTCTGCTTGTCAATCATGACATGTATCCAGGGTAAAGTGTCACTGGAGTATGACGAAACAGGTTTGGTGTGGAGAACTTTAAAAACTGAAGGGAGGCTATAGGTCTTTTCTACTCTCAGTACTTTTCTTTTCCCACACATCACCCTATCCCTTACTTGTCCAGTCCTCCTCTCTCCCAGGCAAGCAATCACTGTCACAGCAGCACGATGCAAATGGCTCACAGGTACTGAACACTACTACACACAATGCACCATGATTTGTGCCTCCCATGCCATACCTCCATCCCACGATGTGGACAGTATGACTTGATTATTGCTATTCCCTTTTCACAGAAGAACTTCGAGTGGGAAGTTCAGCAGAAGGTTATACCTTGCAAGGCAACTCTCACGCAGTTATCCCCACATCCCATTCTATCTGGTGGCTCACTTGCTCTTTCTGAACAGTTTCATTTCTACTGGGTACCCTGACCACAGCAAGTAAGCTTCAAGTGGCCATTCATGCTATTTTGAAAAAATTTGATAGTCTTAAAACTAGAGGATACTTAGACCTTACAAAATACATAATCAGAATGTATACATTTGAATAAACGTATCATCAAAGCAGCCATACCCAGAAACATTTCAATGATGCTTCTCCTGTTCAAAATAGTTTTGAAATACCTCTTCAAAAACTGCTTTAAGAACCCAAAGTTAGACCACGTGGAAACATCAGATCTCATTTTTAACCCAAACTGGAACTGCCTACCTGATCACTTGCCTACACTATCTGCCAGGCAGGACTCAGAACAACTTTTGCATATTTTAGAATATTTAGTTAGCCACTTCATCCTTCTGAAGATAAAGATCTGTCAATAGAGCAGCCTATGCGATCGATTCTAAATGTATGCTTGAAAGAAAAATGCCAAAAACATCTTGAGCAATAGTGACATTGCTGGGAGATGTGCACAGCCTCCCTGGGGACAACTGAGAAGGGCAAGCTCTCTCTCAATTTGGATGCTTCAGCTCCGATGTGCTTGTTAAACAATCAGTGTTGTTAATTTTTTTTTTTTTTTTTTTTTTGGTCACTCTTGAGTATCTAATAGCTGATTTGATCAGATGCAGAGAACCTGATCCCAGGCCTGCAGAAACTGACAAATCTCAGGTCACGAAGAGAATAAGCTTACGTGACATGCTCTGGGGACTCTTACTGAAAATACAGGGCGGTTCAGTCCAGCATGTGGAACTTCGCCCACCACACCTCAGTAGGCCCTCCCTCCCATCCAGCTGCAGTTCTGAAGATACTCCCCTGCTCAGCGGCCAGGTCATGGAAACCCTAGGAGGGAGCCTGAATTCTCTCCTAATTAGCCTGTTTCAGAGCAAAATGCTACTTCCTTTTTCTCCTCAGCAGCCAATAGCAATCTATCTGACAGCGCGATAGAAACCAGCAGTTCAGCCAGCCCTGCTCGGTGACCAAGCCAACTGCTCTCACTGGGGTTTCTCTCCAAAGCGTTTGTTCCTGGATCCCCGGATTGTAGTTCGTTCCCAAAGAGTTCCCCAATTCAATGTAAACCAGTATCATCAAGTCACACTGTTTAAATATCTACATAAATAGGAGCTGTCCAGAGTCACTACTGTACTTTGTTAAAGGCTGCCTGTTTTAGTATAAAAGACACACGGCGGTCACTTTCAGTAACAAAGAAGGCACAGGCCTAACAATGTTACAGGTGCAAGGGACCATAGAGGAACCTAACTCCTCCTTTCTTTTCCCCCTCCTTCCACTCTGCCTCTTTCCCTCCCTCCTTTCCTTCCTTCCTTCCTTCCTTTTGCAGACACTAAAAGCCAAACTGGGAAAGAAATGCCATTCTAGTTTTGGAAACAGGAGTGTCTACATATAAAAGATTCTTCTTACAAATACAGGAAACAAAGGGGGGAAAAACAGATACAGTATAAAGGGACATAATGTTATATACTACCACACATGAAAACACTTTACATTTCTGTTTTAAAACCAAGTCAAATTCTCTGTTTAGATGTGGGCTACAATGATTTGTTCTTGATAAAGTCCTGAACTTGGTAAAAATTTCCAGCCTGAACAAAGTCACTTTTTGTAACTCTCACGTCTACACCACAGCTAGCTACAGAGACGTGGTTACAAAGGAACTGTTTACATTCAAATTTCAATATACACAGACCTCTATAAGGTATTGTTCACACAGGATGAGGAAGTGTTTGGCGTTTAATAAAACAGGTGAAAGCCCTTTTTATAATTTGTGAAGCAAGGGCACAGATTCCAGAAAAATCATTTAAATCACAGTCTCTCTCAATCAGGAACAACCCAACAATAAAAGAGTTCTCTATGTTCTCAAAGCCAGAACTTGAACCCTTGAGGCTACTTAAAACAGAAGATTTTGGAATTCCATGAAATCTCTAAGGGATTATTTCACAAATCTGTGAGGGAAGTCAGCTACCGGAATAATTTCTTGGCTAGCAGTTCCATGAAATACTGTAAGGACACCTGGCTTTAAGTGGACAGAAAGCAGAGGCCAAAAGGCCAGAAGAGCCAGCCTAGTGCTAAGTGTTGGAGATGTCCACAACTAGTTGTGTCCCACAACAAAGATGTCTTTCTAGTTGAAAGAAGCATTCTAATAAAGCCTGGGGATAAAATGAGACTTCACTTGATCTCAGCCAAAAGGCCGAGAAGTGATAAGCCTGGGGATAAAATGAGACTTAGATGACATAGTAATTAATGGTTCTTATGGATTAATAAGAACCTCTGTTTTACGAAGTATCGGTTTTCTTTGTAAACTGCTCTTCGGGGGACTGACAGACTCTGTACTATTTGTGATCAGTTTTCATGGAGACCCCGTTCCTGTCAGAGAGGAGACTGAGTTGGAAAGTCCTCACACCTATGAGAAGAGTGAGGATTCTGGCCAAAAGGCAAAACCCAAGCTACCTACCCCCATGATGGCAGTCATACCATTTGCCCTGACGGTTAAAAGGAGAATACACTTCTCTGTAAAGACAATACATTCCAAAGACACATAAATGCCCAACAGACACATGAAAAGATGTTCTATCACTCATCATCAGGGAAGTACACATCAGAACCACAATGTGCTATCACCTCACATCCGTCACAATGGCTGCATCAAAAAAGACAAGAGACAACAAGGAGCACCCGAGTGGCTCAGTCGGTTAAGTGTCCAACTCTTGATCTCAGCGCAGGTCTTTTTTTTTGGGGGGGGTGGGGAGGGGGGTGGGGAGGGGGAGAGAGAGAGAGAGAGAGAGAGAGAGAGAAGGAATCCCAAACAGGCTCCACACTGACAGCAGAGTCCGATGTGGGCTCAAACCCACAAACTGCAAGACCATCACCTGAGGTTTTGATCTCAGGGTAGTGAGTTCAAGCCCCACGTCGGGCTCCATGCTGGGTGTGGAGCCTACTTAAAAAAAAAAAAAAAAAAAAAAAAAAAGACAAGAGACAACAAGGATGTGGAGAAAAAGGGAACCTTTGGAGTGCCTGGATGGCTCAGTTGGTTGAGTGGCCGACTTCAGCTCAGGTCATGATCTCGTGGTTTGTGGGTTTGAGCCCCGCGTCAGGCTCTGTGCTGACAGCTCAGAGCCTGGAGCCTGCTTCGGATTCTGTGTCTCACTCTCTCTCTGCCTCTTCCCCACTCATGCTGTCACTCTTACTCTCAAAAATAAATAAACATAAAAAAAAATTTTTTTAAAGAAAAAAGAAAAAGGGAACCCTTGTGCTCTGTCGGTGGGAATATAAACTGGTGCAGCCACCACAGACAACAGTATGGAGTTTCCTCAAAAAGTTAAAAACAGAACTACCATGTGATCTAGCAATTCTACTTCTGGACATCTATCCAAAGGAAACTAAATCACTCTCTCAAAGAGATATATGAACCTCCATGTCCACTGCAGCATCATTCACAATAGTGAAGATATGGAAACTACTTAAATGTCCACCAACAGACGAACAGATAAAGATATGATGTATATATACGTTGGAATATTATTCACCCACGAAAAAGCCATTTGCAACAACTTGGATGAATCCCAAGGAGGGCATTATGCTAAGTCAGAAAAAGACAAATACTATATATCACTTATATGTGAAAATTTGAAAAGCCAAACCTAAAAAAACAGAGTGTGTGATTACCGATTACCAAGGGCTGGGGCTGGGGGCAAATGGGGAGCTTCTGCCAGAGTATAAACTTACAGTTATGAGTATAACAAGGTCTGGGGATCTAATGTAGAGCATGGGGATTACAGCTAATGACCCCGTATCATACACTTGCATGTTGCTGAGAGTAAATCTTAAATGTTCTCACCACAAAAAAGAAACGGTCATTATAGGACAGGCTAGAGGTGTTAGCTATTGCTACGGTGCTGGTAATCAGTTTGTAACATATAACTGCATCAAATAGCAGGGTGTACACCTTAAACTTACACGATGCTATACATCAATCATATCTCAATAAAGCTGGAAAAAAAATTTAAATAAAAGACAGTAAATTGACAGGTATTAGAAGTCATTGGAGGGTAAGAAAGTAGAAAGGCATACCAAGCAATGTGGTATAACAGTAACTTAAAACGCTTCCCTGTTAAAAGTTGGACACACACAGCCATTCCAGCAGACACTCTGGCTATTTGCCTATCAAACTGGATTAGCTATAGAAAGAACACTAAACAGAAGTGTCAATCATAACAATTTACTAACGTGGCACAAAGAGTTTCAAGGTTATAAATAACGTTGTTGAAGAACACGAGGAAGTAGTAGTACTAAGTGATGAGAAGTAGAAAAAATAATCTGAACTTTTTGTCTTATCCACAGAGGTTCTTTACCATCTGACCAAAAAGCATTACTAGATATGACCAAGGGGGGAGGGGGGGGGCGTTGCATGCGATAGATCTGATACACTGGTTCACAATGAGAATTCCAGACTTCTCTACTTGCCTGGAGCATAGTAATATGATTTTCCAGCACATTAGGGAAGCAAAAGTAGAACCAGAAAGTCTATGTACTGGCTGGATTTTGTTAATGTCACTTAAAATGGAGGAAAAAATCCTAGCAAGATACCAAATAGAGTGCAGCAGATGGAAAACAAATATTATGAAGCAATCTTCACAAAATCTGCAGTGTGTCACAAATACACAAAATGGCAGAGTTTGGGAAAAGAGAATCATAACAGGCCATATGTTGTTAGCAATTTTATTTGAAGCAACATGCAATCCGAAAGAGAAACCAAGAGGAGGAACATAAAGGCCCAATGGAGGAGAGGCAGCCGCAGGTAAGGGGCGGTCAGGATGGCAAGCACAGTGCCTATCAAGGTAAACAGCAGTCAACTAGCAGACGCCAGGGAGCTGTCAGCGAAACAGCACCCACTGCAGGGACGGGGCTCGAGCGGGCTTTTGAGAGAAACAATCTAGCTTCTACAAAGAGCACAGAAAGTTAAGGCAATATATAAGATGTCATTTGTCACATTCCTTCGGTGCCAGGTGAGAGTCAATTAGAACTACAGCAAAGGCATTTTTCCAAGGCAAGAGGAAAGACATGCAAACATAACTGTAGAAGTTAGAAACACGTATCGACGAGAAATTATCAGAAAGGTTGTCAAGTTTAGAGCCCTTCTCGGGTGTAGCATCTAAGATCTGGACAGGACTAGCAGTCTGGCTTTTATGGCCAAATCTTTACAGCCATGATTTTTTTTTTTTTTTTGAGACACACACACACACACACACACACACACACACACACGCCCGAGAAAGGGAGAGACCATCTTTTTTTTTTAATTTTTTTTTTATGTTTATTTATTTCTGGGAGAGAGAGAGACAAAGTGCAAGTGGGAGAGGGGCAGAGAGGGAGGGAGACACAGAATCTGAAGCAGGCTCCAGGCTCTGAGCTATCAGCACAGAATCTGATGTGGGCCTCGAACCCACGAACCACAAGATCACGACCTGAGCTGAAGTCAGATGCCTAACCAACTGAGTCCTTCAGGCGCCCGGAGAGAAACAATCTTATGTAGGCTCTGCACTGGGTGTGGAGCTCGATCTCACAACCCTGAGACCATGACCTGAGCTGAAATCAAGAGCCAGACACTTAACCCACTGACCCACCCAGGCACCGCTCACAGCCATGAGTTTTACTTCAGCTCCATGCCACCGCCCTCCTGATTCCTTCTTCACTCCTTTGCACCCTTCCTCTCTCCAACAAATATGTAAGTGTCCCTATGTAGCAGGCAATGTTCTGGGCACTGGGGATGGTAACAGTGGAAACAGAAAAAAGCCTTGCCCTCTAGTAGCTCACACTCTTATTGAGATAGACTGAACGGGATGAGGGCATGGGTTGCACAGATGTCTGGGGAAAGGGTGTTCCAGGCAGAGGGAACAATTAATGCAAAGGCCTTGAGGTAGAAGAATACCTGGCATATTCAGGAGACTGAAACAAAGGCAGAGTGGCTAGCACAGCAGGCGGGCGCTAGAGAAACAGATGAGTTCAGGGAATCAATGCTGTTGCAGGGTTGGGGGCAGATGAGAAAATGCAGGGCCTTGTAGGGGATTTTAAGGACTTGGCTTTTACTCCTGAGTAAGATGGAAATCACTGGACGGTGCTGAGTATTGTGATCCCACTTCTAAAGGATCACTTTGGCTGCTATGTGCAGAAGAGGCTGTGTGGAGGCAAAAGCAGATACAGGAAGACCAGGTAGGATACCATCATCCCAGTCCTGTCATCGTAGGTGAGGGAAGATGGTGGCCCGAACCAGGCTGAGATTCTGAGCAGTCATCATGCGCTGGATATATTTTAAAGCCAGGGCTAACGTGATTTTGTGACGGATGAGATACAAAAGGTTTGTCCTTATTACTTCATTCCTTCAACCATCCGTGCATTCCAGAAACACGTATGAGTGTCTACCGTGTGCTGGGCACTAGGACGGGGTTCTAGAGACTCAAGAATGAGCAGCATTGTCTGCTGCCCTCCAGGAATAACTAGCCTGGCAGTTGGGTAAAGGAATTAAACTTCTTAATTTTCATGCAACATAGCAAGATTACAAATAAGCAATTACTCTCATAAGACTAAAAAGGATCTGGACTTTGCACATGGATGACATTGCAACCAAAATTTCAATACATAAAAGCTTTCTTCAAATAGTCTCAAATTCTAGGATGTAAAATAAACTCTCACCTGTTAAATAATCTTTAGACTGTATAATTGTGAATTATAATTTTTCATTAACCTACCTGGTTCTGCCTATAAGCAACCATTTATCTCCTACACATACTACAGTTTAAGAAAATGAAATTTCATGGGTGCCTGGGTGGCTCAGTCAGTTAAGCGTCCAACTTCAGCTCAGGTCATGATCTCGCAGTCCGTGAGTTCGAGCCCCGTGTCGGGCTCTGTGCT
The DNA here is from genome assembly GCF_022079265.1 of Lynx rufus. NCBI lineage: Eukaryota > Metazoa > Chordata > Mammalia > Carnivora > Felidae > Lynx > Lynx rufus. The sequence goes on from NW_025814827.1 coordinate 9,212,765, forward strand.
GACAGCTCAGAGCCTGGAGCCTGCTTCAAATTCCGTGTCCCCCTCTAGCTCTGACCCTTCCCTGCTCACACTCTGTCTCTCTCCTCTCAAAAAATAAAATTCTGAAAAATAAAAAAAAAAATGAAACTTCATTTTTTCTAAATAATTTATTATTTCCAAACATTTTATAATTTAGACTTTTCTCATCCAATCATTCTTAATGAGGCAGTCTTTGCTATTTGGACATGAAGGGTATCTCCTACAGGTGTTTCTCCAGTCATCAGCTACGGTTGTCTATCACAACTTATATCATTGCCATTTCCCTTTAAGTGGTCATATTATGCCAAATTTAAAATGATGAACCGGCTTTAAAATTTCCACCCAAAATAATCTTCCAGAAATTCATGAAACAACTGAAACGAGAAGTGAGCATAACATGATCACGGTCGGAGAAAGACATAAGTAAAATAAAGCTTTATCCTACAACCATATTTTACGAACCAAAACTCAGAGGCACAGTTTGACAAGCGCGAAGATACTTATGAAGGCTACAGACCAAACGTGTGAAGTCAGGGTGCCACGGAAAAGCGGGCCACATGGTATTCACAGGGAGAAGTCAGCATTTGTCTACACAGACTTAAGACGATTCTTTCAAGTCACCAGTAAGAATTCACCAGTCACTCTGAAGCGGCCACTTGTCTAGAGAAGAGCCAGGGGGAGGAACACGAAACAGATATGCACAGGAAACTCATCAGTGGGCACAGCTGATTTTTATCACCTCGTGTGCTGGTGTACTCATTAATCTGTTAATGAAACTGTGAAAATCAGCAGGGGTCTCCGGGCCTGTATGAATGTCAGGCTCCTACAGCATATGTAGGGCCCGCACATGCAAACAGCCAAGATTTTTTATGGTAATGGAATTCAGCTTTATCTCAGAAGTGTTCTCACATCTGGGAAAAGACAAATTATTCAATAACTTGTATGGGGTCAACTGTCTATGTGCTTGAAAAATAAAGTTGGATTCCCCACCTGATTCCTCCTCTCACCAAAATAGACTGGAGGTGGTACAAAATTTTCAAATCTTCGGATATTTGTAATAAAAGTGCACACTCTTTTCCAAAAAAAAAAAATGCTAATACACATACGAACATATGTATGTACACACATACCTAATGCGTGTGTGTGCTTAACCCTGTTAAAGTAGAACAAAAGAATACGGATGAATGTTTTTTCAATACCTGGAATGTGGAAGACCTTTCTAAGAATGGCATAAATCCAGAAGTCACAAAGGACAATATGATAAATCTGACCATGTAAAAATTTCAACCCTCTCTATGGGAAAAAAAAAAGCAGAGGGAAAAAAAAGACCAAAGCAAGCTGAAAGGAAAGCAGTAAACTAAACAAAAATAACTAAACAGATGAGACAAAGCCCCAATTTTCTTAATATTGGAAAATCCTTATGTCAATTAGAAACGTACAACCTAAAAGGAAAATGGGCAAAGGTGACAAACAGTTCACAGAAATTAAACAAAATGATCAAAATACAAATGAAGACACTCAAGCTCATTTATAATTGAAGAAACAAAAATAAAACAATAGCATAATAATCTCTTCCACCTTTCAAATTGACACTGACTAGGAAGTTTGCTAATAAAAAATTACTCAGAGTTGGTGAGGGTAGAGAGAAATGGGCATTCTCAAACATTGTTGGTGGGAGTGTAAATTGGTTCTACCCTTTAGAGAGCAACATGGTAATAGCTATTAAAATGTAAAATAGGGGTACTCTTTGTCTCAGTAGTTCCAACTCCTGGGAATTTATCCTACAAATATATTTCCACCATGTGGAAAGATATAAGACAATGCTGTTGACTGCAGCATTTTTTCCAATACTAAAAAAACACTAACAACTTAAGATTGGCCCGTCAATAGGTTAAATAAATTAAGCCATGGCCATAAAATGAAGTATAATGTAGTCATCCAAAGGAATGAAGTCGATTTGTGCACAGTGATGTTGGAAGAGGTTATATATACCATGCATAAAAACATATATATATACACATATATGTGCATATATATATATATATATGCACGCGTATATATAAGGTAAGTGGGGTTGGGGGAACTAGTCGCAGTATAGTATGCATTATGTACAGAGAAAACTTCTGTAAAGATACAGAACACACTGTTAAATAGTAAACTAGGGAAATGGAGACTTTTAGTTTTCGTTTCATTTGTATGCTGCTTGAATTCTTTTTTTAAGATCACCTATACCTTCTTAATTAAAAAAGAAATCAAGGGGGGGCGCCTGGGTAGCTCAGTCGGTTAAGCGTCCAGCTTCGGCTCAGATCATGATCTCACAGTCCGTGAGTTCGTGCCCCGCGTCGGGCTCTGTGCTGACAGCGCGGAGCCTGGAGCCTGCTTCAGATTCTGTGTCTCCCTCTCTCTCTGCCCCTCCCCTGCTCATGCTCTGCCTCTCTCTGTCTCAAAAATAAATAAAAACATTAAAAAAAAAAAAGAAATCAAGGGGCACCTGGGTGGCTAATCAGTTAAGCATCCGACTTCGGCTCAGGTTATGATCTCGCAGTTTGTGAGTTCGAGTCCCGCGTCAGGCTCTGTGCTGACAGCTCGGAGCCTGGAGCCTGGAGCCTGCTTTGGATTCTGTGTCTCCTTCTCTCTCTGCCCCTCCCCTGCTCATGCTCTGTCTCTCTCTGTCTCTCAAAAATAAATAAATGTTAAAAAAAAAAAAAGAAATCAAGCACTATATATTGGAAAGTATTTTGCTTTGTGCTCTAGTTATAAGGGGAAAAGGACCTAAAAGGGGTAAAATGAAAAAGACTTAGGGCCATCGGTCCAAGAGGTGATCAGCACAAATGGGCCTCCCTCCCCTTATCCAGCCTAACTCCCCTCAGAAACACTACTCCCAGGAACACAAACCAGAAAGAATATCGTCATTGTAGACCCTCTGCCCCCTCAGGACAGAAGGCCCAGTCAAGTGTGGAGTATGACTGGTCCACCACCAACCAGTTTATATCCCGTGCCTGGGTAATAACACAAATAATGCAAATAGCAAACTACTTACTTGGCTTTAGGTCCCAGTAATTGTAAGATTCTCATCTGAATATGGGCACACAACATTTCCTTTTATTCAGCAAGGGTCTAAGCTAAGTACTGAGGATAAGAGTGAAATAAAACGCAGTACCTGTCATCAAGTCCTTCAAAATCTAGTGAGAAGGGAAACATGCACACAACTCATCAGAAGGCAGGCCCCATGGGTTACCTGCTCTAGCAAAGGTGTGGAGGGAGATTAGCTCCATCTGGTGGGATCAGAGGTCTTACCCAATGGATGGCACTTCTCAGACTGAAGAATCTAAGATTACCTGACCTTTCCCCTCTTTTCCACTTATCAACTCTTTTCCTCTATATTTGTGTGGAACAAGTAAACGTGACAGTGTCCTTCCCTTTGTTGCTTAATTCACATTGCTAAAGACAATACCATCTCTTTTTTTTATAAAAAAAATTAACATTTATTCATTTTTTTTTAAATGTTTATTATTTATTTTTGAGAGAGAGATAGACAGACAGACACAGCATGATCAAGGGAGGGGCAGAGAGAGAAACACACACACAGAATAGAAGCAGGCTCCAGGCTCCAAGCTGTCAGCACAGAGTCCGACATGGGGCTCAAACTCACAAACTGCGAGATCATGACCTGAGTCGAAGTCGGACACTTAATCGACTGAGCCAACCAGGTAGCACCCCTACCATCTCTTTTGCATAAGAAATCAATTAGTGCTAGGTATCCTTTTCAATATTAAACACAGTACCATAAATATATCTTTGATCAAAGTTTTCTTTATTTGGAAGTTGTTCCATCATAGCTCCAGACCATAGAAATGCTCAAAAATGTCAGCAAATTAGCTTACAAGCTACATCTTTCCAAATGCTTCTTCTATAGATTCCATTTATTAGTTCAGATCTTTGGTTCAGAAAGTAAGGTCATCCTAGAGCAATCATAAAAAAAGCCAGGCTGGGATTCTAAGTCTATAAGGGAAAGTATGCAGTACTCTAAGCTCAAGAAACAAAGGACTGTTACTATTTTGTCTGTGTGTGTTTTGGGGTTTTGTTTTTTGTTTTTGCCTAAAACTTGTCCAGACACAGATGGGTATAGAGTTGCCACTCTTATTTCAGTAAAGGAGTGAGATCTCCTAGAACTTAAACCTAGAAATTCACACTTTTTTTTTCTGTTGTGTTAGGTGTATTTTTCAGTGTTAAATATATTGCCATAAGTATTTCTTTGGCTAAAGTTTTACTTATCCAAGAGTTGTTCCATCATACCCATAAACCATAAACCCATCAGCCACGTCAACCATACTTAACACACTTCATAGGCTTCTGACACACTTGGTTATACCAAGTGCATGTTTCACAGTCAAAAACAACTGTGTTTAAACTTGGCTCCACTTCCTAGCTGATGACCCTTGGCAACCATTTCATGTCTCTGGGCCTCAGGTTCCCAAAGGTAGAGTTTTCCTACCTCACAGAGTTTTTGTCAGGATTAGCAACAATTTAGGTAAATCATCTAGTCCATTGCTAGAAAGAGAGCAAGCCATCAACAAATGACAGCTAAAATGATTGATGTTATTACTATGATCCCTCACTCTGGAAGCCAGTGGGGTCAAGACACTCTGTGGGACCCAGAAAGCAAGAAGTAGGAAGGACAGGGGCTCCTGGGTGGCTCAGTCAGTTAAGCAACCGACTCTTGATTTTGGCTCAGTTCATGATCTCATGGTTATGAGATCAAGCCCCATATCATGGAGCCTACTACAGACACTCTCTCTGTCTCCCTCTCCCTCTGCCCCTCCCCTGCATGCTCTCTCAAAAAAAAAAAAAAAAAAAGATAGGAAGTACAAAATAAACTTATTTTCTGTTACACTTAAACAATCAGAATAAGTAATTTCAAGAATTTTGACAACTCCCAAAACATGTGTCAACAGTGGTTGAGAATATATACATGTTCTGGAGTCTACACGAGAAAGTCCACTTTACCACTCACTAGCTATGAGACTTTGAGCAAGCTGCTCAGAGCAGATATCCTTTCCTCAACTAAAATGGAGCTAGTAACAGTCCTTCCAAGTACTTCATGGAGATTTGTGAAGGTTAAATTAAATGAGATAACCATGGAATGTTCTTAGCACAGCATCTGGCAACAGTAACAGATGTTAACTATCAGCCTGTCCATGAAATCCGGGGTACCACCAAGGACTTACCAAAAAAGCTCTGAAGAGCTTGCAACACTAGTATTTCAGATACGCGTACCATTTTTCAATACGATATACAGTCCAGTGTGGTTAATAAAGTACTAATTATTTTAAGAGTTTTACGCAAGTGACTTTTAAATACACGTAATGAATGTTGAAAAATCTTCAAACAATAGAGAAGTATAGAAAAGTAAAAAGTGTGCTCATCTAGCCAACCGTTCCCCACTCTAACCCTCAAGTCCACTTCCCAAAGGGGACACCACTGGAAACACTATGGTGGGCATTCTGCAGATCCTTGCCTCTCAAGATATACACGAAGCTGGGAGGTACAGGGATTAGCTATTTTATAAAATGGGATCACACCATACATATTATTTACTTATCCAACAATGTATCATGGAAATCTTTCCATGTCGATGCATAAAATCATTCTTTTTAGCTGCTGCTCAATTGGCTGCTGCTTCAGGTAATGGATACTTTATTAATCCATTATTCTAGGAATTTAGCTTTCCTCTAATTTTTTGCTATTAAAAATAATTCCATGGGATGCCTGGGTGGCTCAGTTGGTTAAGCATCTGACTTTGGTTCAGGTCATGATCTCAAAGTTCAGAGTTTGAGCCCCACGTCGGGCTCTCTGCTGACAGCTCAGAGCCTGGAGCCTGCTTTGGATTCTGCGTTTCCCTCTCTCTCTCTTTCTCTGCCCCTCCCCTGCTCATGCTGTCTCTCTCTCTCTCTCTCAAAAATAATAAATAAACATTAAAAAAAATTTTTTTAATTCCACAATGAATATTTTGTTTGAAGGGCATTCAACACATGTGCAGGTATTTCTGCTGAAAAGCCTCCTAAAAGAAAACCTGCTCAATCAAAGGTTTTGCACATTTTATATTTTGTTAAGTACCACCAAATTGTCCTCCAAAGAGAGCATAAATAAAAGACATTGTATTCACTGTCATTAACCATCTGCGTAAAAACCAAGAACAAGTAAACTATCCTGTGAAGAAACCGTACATCATCTAATGGAAAAGTGGCCTTCACCTTCTAAAAACAGATGGGAAAAAATCCTTACTTCATCCTTCTCAACATCAGAGCCCTTGTTCTATGGACTAAACTCTCACCTTAACATTACTGGACCCTGATGTCCTTTGCAATGACTTGGCTCATGTGGAAACTCGTTTTCTAGTCCATCTTGCCCCCTCCCAATCCCCAGGCCAATTGGTTTTGGTGGGGGAGGGGACAGTGAGGAAGAAGGACTCAAGACTGAAGTGTTACTGTCATCATGTAGCAGCCACACCAAGCCCCACTAAAACAGAATTATTCCAGGCAACGCTCACTTAAAAGCTCTACTCTGTTGCTGTGTTAAAGCAGTAATGGATTACAATCTCTTAATCAGTAATCACTGGCCTACAGGTAGTTTACACGTTTCATTTCGTCCCACAATATTATTACAGTGAGGAGCAAGAGCAGATAAAGGTCATGTTGGTAATTAAAGCTATATTATAGAAATATGCACACCCAAGATATGATTAAATAAGAAAATATTACTCAGTTCAGTATCATCATTAAACTTGCATTAATTTATAAATATTTAAATGTACCATATGATGATCATAAATAATCTGTTTTTGTCAGTTTCTAAAGTAATACAACCCATAAACCCTTTGAAAAATTACTGCAGAAAGAAATAGTCAAGAAAGTATACAAGCCAGACTTACATTCAAATGCTGTGGTTGTTGCTTCAGGCAGAACCTGGCCTATCACATCCTAAACAAAGAAAGAATAAAGAAACACAATTAGCCATCTTCTTTATTGCTAACATGTGGCAAATCCTAGAGGAAATATGAGAACCTGAAGAAGATTTTTGAAATGTTGGCATAAACTATAAAAACATTAGCTCATAATCACACTTAGCCCAGCAATGTGAGGCCAGAGCTTAAATCTCTATTTTGGGGCAGGGGGTGGGGGGGTGGGGGGAGATTCTTTACAAAATTTCCTCTACTATGTATTCGTAACAATCTTTCCCTCTTGATTCAACAGTATATACAAATATACTCTTGTGGGGGCACCTGGGTAGCTCAGTCGGTTAAGTGTTTGACTTTGGCTCAGGTCATGATCTCACGGTTCATGGGTTCATGGGTTCGAGCTGCGCGTTGGACTCTGCTGATGGCTCAGAGCCTGGATCCTGCTTTGGATTTTGTGCCTCCCTCCCTCCCACCCTCCCTCTCTCTCTCTCTCTCTCTCTGTCTCTCTCTCTGCCCCTCCCCCGCTCATGCTCTGTCTCTCTCAAAAATAAACATTAAAAAATTTTTAATAAAAAAATACACCCTTGTGTATTAAACAAATAAACAGTTTCTTCTACGGGAGGCTGTGGAGTGCACTGCCAGTAGAAAGAGTAAGGGGTTTAGGAGTCAGACTAGCCTGGGTTTGAATCCCAGGTCTGCACCTACTAGCTCTGTGACTGGAAATAAATTACTTAACCTCTCTGAGCCTCAATCTGATTATCCTCCAATAGGAGTCTAGTAATACTTAGAGAGATAATGCAAAAATTAAGTTAAATAATATACATAAATTAACCTAGCACATTGTGGACACTCAAATGCAGCTTCTGATATGTAACTAGCAACATCGTGCCTTGTATTCGTAGTGCAAAGAGTTCAAGAAACAAGTTTCTGTGACATATTATTCCAATAATGCCATAACCTATAATGCTACATTTGATACAAACAATTTTTATCAACCTTTACTCCTAAGCAACTGGAAAACGTATATTGAATGACACTGGAACAGAGTTAATCTAGGCTACAAAAAAAAATTTTTTTTAAGTTTATATATTCTGATACCAATATTTAAATGAACCTGTAAAGTTGAAATCTTAAAAATCAGTCTATGGAGACAGCTTAGCTCAAGAGGCATGGGACATCCTCAAGAAATAGCCAGCACTGGGAAAGATGACCCTCCATGATGTCCAGCCCCACCTAAACGGTCTGCAAACCTCACTGCTCTCAGGGACTCTGCCACAACGTCCCTCCTGGGCTCTGCCAGAACTGGCACCAGGCAGCTGGGTGACAAAGCGGCTTACGGTAGTTCTCAGCAGGGAGCCCACAGCCCTTCCAAGCGGGGCACTTAGCAGAGTGGCGGCTGCAACTTCCTTCTGAAGGCAGTTCTTTAGAAGCTTTTGCTGCAGTGGAAATTTGCATAATAGCCTCGCCTCCAGAGTGCCTTTTTTTCCCCTCAAAAATAAATCTGTGCATATAAAATTGATCAAAGAGAACTATCTTAGGCAACCCTCGCTCATTAGACCCAAAGGAGGTTATTTTTTTCCTTCTGACTCTAGTCTTAGCACATGCAACATCAACTTTGAGGAAGTATTTGTAAAAAAAAAAAAAAATCGAGTGTTAAAAAAATTCTACACACTTGTAGGTAAAAGTATTTATTGACAGGTAAATGGAAACTGTAGAGTGAGTAAGGAATAAATTCTACAGACAGCTAGTGTAAAGCCTGACTGTGTGGGCTGGAGCCAGACTGCTAGGGCTGGACCTTGACTCTGCTGTTCAGCAGCTCGGTGACTGGGTCTATCTGGGCCATGAGATCATAACTGCACCTACCTCGTAGGACGAAATGAGTTCACATTTATAAAGGGATTTTAAGAGTGTCTAGCACACGGTAGGTGCCACAATAGTGTCTGTTAAATTAATAAAACAAGTCACTGATGACTGGAAAGTTATAGAGCTTACCTAACAATGAAACCCAAAATTTCAGCACCTGAGGATTGGTGGATAGTCATTTGTTCACTCCCATCATCCTTCCAGAGCATCTATTGAGGACCTTTTCTAACTAGTGGTGTGGTTAAAAACAAGCTGGGGGACACCACCCCCAGCCCTCCACGTCGTCGTTTCTTTCAGGGAACTCTGATCACCTAGATCTTGTGCCATGAACTCTACAGCATCAGCAAACTAATTTAGGATCCTTCCTACTTATGAACAGCAGATCCCGTCAAACAGCAAATTTCTAATAAGTAGCTGAAAACCTTGGGGGGCAGCAGTGGCCCCTTTTGCCCACCACCATAAGCAAGGAGTCACATAGGCTTTACACCTCATGTGGGGAAAAAGAGTAAAAAAAAAAAAAAAAAAAAAAAAAAAAAAAAAAAAGCAAACTTGCTTGAGGGATCATGGGAACACAACCAGCCATATCGTTCTGTTAAAGCAAATAAGGTGGGGCTTATCATAATGCTGAAGAGTTGAAAAGTTTCAAAATTAGTTAATACCTACTGGTCATTTCTAACCAGGACATATTTAATAATTCTATGTATATTTTACAGTTATATTTTAAGTGACTTATTTTCAGGAAAAGAGAAAAAGCCCTTATTCACAACATAACATTTACCTAAAGAAGCTTTCAAAAGAAAATTTAAATTTAAATATTTTAATGGTGATCATTTCTTGGTCATTTTCTTCTCCATGCTTTTAATATATCAATCAAATATATGATGGACCAAAAGTATAATTAAGCATCTACGCATGCCAGGAGCATAAAGATCACAAAGCTGTAGGCTACAGAAGAGTAAGATTTAGGAAGATTATAGTCTGGTCACTCAGATAAAGACAAACCTAAAAGAATAACGATACAGTGCACTTATAGGCTGATAAGAGCCAGACAAAAGACATAAATACAGTATTTGCTAACTCAGGAGGCAGAAAAAAAATCACAGGCTCAGTCTAGGTAAAAACTTCACAGATGAGAGGAAATCTGAGCTGGGACTTGGGAGACAGGATTCAAATACCAAGAGGAATACGGGGAACATTCTCTTGCACCACTAATTGCGATCTCCTGCACAATTTTCCCAAACCGGAGATTGTGTCTACAAGGAAAAGAACACAGAAAGCTGAAAAACAGATAATCAAATGTCTCTGCCCTTGAAGACCAGCTAGGCCTACTTTACCCTGCAGCCAGTCCTGAATTATTCAGACCCAGACACAGGCCCAGAGAGGCTAAGTGCCTTGTCCAAGGTCTCCCAGCTATTTGACAGAGCAGTGATGAGAGCCCTCGACTACAACCTCAGGTACAAAACCCTCTCAGATACAGATGACTCAGTGACCACAAACTGCTTCTGGCTTCTGTGTCTGGTCCTACCAAAAACGAGCTGTGTGGCTTTAGCATTTTCCCCCTCTGGGGTTCACGCTTCCGAATTTGAAAACCGGGGAGAAGAGAGTTACATGAGATGAGGGGGATGCTTCCAGATTTCATTTGGCTTTAAATTTTAAGGTTCCAAGCCAAAGACGCTGATATAGCTGTCGGTTTTTGACAATTTCTTTTTTTTTTTTTTTTTTAATGTTTATTTGGAGGGAGGGTGCAGAGAAAGGGAGACAGAGGGTCCAAAGTGGGCTCTGCGCTAATTCGCAGAGAGCCTGATATGGAGCTCGAACTCACAAACTGTAAGATCATGACGTGAGCCGAAGTCGGACGCTTAACCAACCGAGTCACCCAGGTGTCCAGTTTTTTGACAATTTTTTGATGAAAAGATGAGGTGACCCTGGTGAAGAAATCACAGGTGCCCACCAGGATCTGTACGTGCAGTTCGTAGAGCCTGCTATAGGAACACAGGAGATAGCACAGCACCCATTGTCAAGAGCCCTTCATCAGGGCTCTAAACATGCTCCACCTGGGCTTACCTGCACATAGGCACATGTGAGGACACAAGGCACTCTAGATGGTAGGACCGATTGTCCAAAGTTGACTTTAAAGCCAGTCAGCCTGGGTGGCTCAGTCAGTTAAGCATCCAACTTCAGCTGAGATCATGATCTCGCAGTTTGTGGGTTTGAGCCCCACGTTGGGCTCTGTGCTGACAGCTCAGAGCCTGGAGCCTGCTTCAGATTCTGTGTCTCCCTCTCTCTCTGCCCCTTTCCGGCTCATGCTCTGTCTCTTTCTCTCAAAAATAAATAAACGTTAAAAAAAAAAAAAAAAAAGTAAAGCCAATCAGCTGGAGCCAAGGTACAATAGAGAGATGCTTAAGAAGCAAAAGAGCCAGGCCCTGTCCCTTATGTTGTAACAACAATACTTACAGAGCATTTACCTCATTCCAGATTGTTCTAAGTGCTTTATATGTATCAACTCCAGTAGTCCTCATACTCTATGAAGTGGGCATTATTTTCATCCTCTACCCCTCTTTTTTTTTTTTTTTTTTTTTACAGGTAAAGAACTGAGACACAAAAGACACTTGCCCAAGTGAGTCTGGTAAGGCTTGCAATTTAAACCCAGGCAATCTGGCCCAGAGTTTGTGTTTGTAAACACTGTATCACTGTGTTCTAAATATCTTCTGTTATTTCAAATGAGCAAAGTGAAAGAAAGCTCACACCTTTCTCATCACAGACACGATCTCACTTAATCTTCACAAGCCTTGGGGCGCCTGGGTGGCTCAGTCGGTTAGGCGTCCAACTTCAGCTCAGGTCATGATCTCGCGGTCCGTGAGTTCGAGCCCCGCGTCGGGCTCTGTGCTGACCACTCAGAGCCTGGAGCCTGTTTCGGATTCTGTGTCTTCCTCTCTCTCTGACCCTCCCCCGTTCATGCTCTGTCTCTCTCTGTCTCAAAAATAAATAAACGTTAAAAAAAAAATTTAATCTTCACAAGCCTTGAAGGCAGGTATTGTCCCCATTTTACAAGTAAGGAAACTGAGGCTAAAAGAGGTAGAGTGACTTGTCTAGTTAGTGAGACTGCTTGCAATTAAACTCACTTTTTTTTGAGAGAGAGAGAGACAGAGAGCACACAGGGCAGAGGGGGAGAGAGAGAATCTGCAGCAGGTTTCATGCTCAGCACAGAGCCTAATGCAGGGCTCGATCTCACAACCCTGGGATTATGACCTGAGCTGAAATGAAGAGCTGGACACTCAACTGACTGAGCCACCCAGTCGCCCCATTAAACCCACGTTTTGATTCAAAACCTAGCAGGCTGTCCACAAAACCATAACCACATGCATCTTTTTTAACGCTCCCTTTGAAATATCTGAACAAATATTTCAGGGTCCTACGGAGCACGAGAAAGAGGGGAAATGAATGTCCATCTGCTCCGGAAATGCACCATTTACTGGAAGAGTGAGATAAAACTGTGACAAAACCTGTGAGCTTTGCCCCAACGATGCTGTGGGAACACAGAGGAGGGGCACATAACCAAGACTACGGTAGAGGAAAAGGGAAGCTGGGCTCTGAAAGGACACGTAGGAGTTGGCTAGCTGAAGAAAAGCACCGAGTGGAGACAGCCTAGGAGAACTAAAGTTAATTCTATGTAACCTGGAGCACAGGATGCTCGTGGGGTGTGGGGAGAGGTGAGGTGTGGTGTGGTGTGGTGCCAGGCAGGCAGAAGCCAATCCAGACGGGCCTAGAGGACCATGCTAAGAAGTCTGGGCTTTGTCACGAGAAGAAAACTATATGCACGCGAGTGCGCGAACTCCAGACACAAAGAGAAGGGTAACATTTGGTGGACAAGACTGGAAGCTGCTGGCTCACTCCAGCCTCTGTACTCGTAGCCCAGACACCTGAAAATCTGTAATGGTTTGGATGGTCCACAACATCCAGAATTCAAAATATAGGTACAGGAATCAAATTTTGATGGTGGCACCTGTGACAACCAAAAAAAAAAAAAAAAAAAAAATCACATGACAGATCTCCCTCCTCCCAAGAACCTTTACCCAGCCCCATCTTATTCTGCAGGTAACTTCCGCTATAGATTTAGTACCTGCAACATGCTTCTGGGTATGTCAGTTCTGCCTCTGATACCTCAATTATTCAATATATAAAATGGGCACAATACACTCTATCTCAAATGTCTGCTAAAAGATGAGAAATGGCAGTGCAGCACATGGAAAAAAATTACTAAGCAAGGAAATCTGAGTTCTGGGACTGACTCCCCCACTCGTGAGCAACACTACTTTGGAAAAACAGTTTCACCTCACTACTCCTCAGTAACTATCTCAAAAAAGATAAGAGGTCTCAACAGACCACTGCTGAGGTTACACTCTGCTCTCACATTCCATGACTTTATTTGAAATATATCCTGAGAGTAATAACACAGCATTGATTCTCAGATGCACCTTTTCCTCCACTTTTAACATCTCTGAAATTGGGCTGCTTTTGTATAATGCACAGCATGTCACAGTTTAACAGGCAGTGTTTTTGTTTTGTTTTTTTTTTTCTTTCTGAGTGGTACACAAAATAGTATCTTAAAACCAATGGCACCTTGGGTTTGTTGAAACATGGTAAGTTCCAGTTGCCTAGTTTCTCTTTCCCTATTGGTCACCAAGTTCAGGGAACTCTGTAGAAAGACATGGCTGGAATCTGGCCAGGGACATTCCGAGAAACACTTGGGGGAAAAAAAACTTCTAGACTCAGCTTTTTGCATCCAGTTGATGCTTCTGTGTGTATGTCCCAGTCCAGCTGCGAGCTCCTTGAGGGCAGGGGTTCAATCTGATTCATCTCTAGTTCCCCAGGGTCCTGCACATTTGCCAGACTTCAGTCCATGCAATTAATCAATGTCTGTCATGGAAGCAATAAAACTGCCCCCACAGGAGGCCAGCAATGGCCACGGCCACTAGCTTGGGCAACCAGGCTGAGATTCAGCGGTCAAGGTGCTGACGACCCCACAAATCCCTGCGCCCTCCTCAATGGGTTTTGGACACTGAGATTACCACTCACCAGCACATCCCTGAAGAGTAACTGCGGCCCGGAGTGCACTGTCCAGTCCACCGCGCCACTATTTGGAATCTTGATACGAATCACCAGCACCTGGTTCTCCATGGCATGGAAGGGGCCAAAGGCCAGCCACAGCATTACAGGTTACAGGGGCTCACATCCTGGGGCAGGAGGTACCCACTGGATCCTGGTTAGGCGAGAGCTCCAAAGGGTGACAAGGGGACGGAGGGGAACAGGACAGGGGGTCGGGGGAGTGAAGAAGAGGGATGGTCTGGAAGGGACCCGCAGGCAGCAAGCCAGGCCCAGCCTGTATGGGGTTGGGGCTGCCTCTCTGTGAGCGTGGATGGGGCACGAGGCAGGGGCCAATATAAACTAACGGGGGTCAGAGGGTTCTGGAGTTGGGAAAGAGGGCGAACCGGATCGTGAAGCCCCCTGCCGTCTGTGTGGGTGTGAGGAGATGACCCCGTTTTAGGGAGACAGAGCGGCAGGTGTCCACTCTTCCTTAGTGGAGGGGGAGGGTCCCCGACTGGAGGGGACTCAGTCGGGGGCTGTTTGGAAGGAGACCCGGGGCCGCCAAACCAAGCGAGAGTCGAGGAGGGCCCTCCGTCGGGAAGCGAATCCTGTTCCCCACCCCGAGTCAGAGGGCGCGGCGCGCGCGGGCCCGGCCCCAGCCGCCCCGGGCCGAACGTTCCGGCTGCGGCGGCAGCGGCAGCGGCAAAAGGAGAAGGAAGGCGCGGCGAGGGCACTGTTACTCCGGAACCAAAACGCACGGCACCGGAACCCCGGGAGCCGGAGAGAGGGACCCGCCTCCCGCGGCGCCATGTTGGATGAGGGCAGCTCCCGGCCAGCCCCGCCACCGCGCCCCGGCGGGCGGGACCCGAGGAGCGAGCGCGAGGGGCGGGGACGAGCACGAGGGCCGGGCTAGGCTGGCCTGTCGGGAGGTCTCCGTCGGCCCGTGGTCGCCCGCGGCGACCGAGTGACGCTCCTTTCTTTTCCACTCGCGACCCTCGTTAAAGGCAGCCGGGTGAAACCATCTAGCAAACGAAGGAGGAAACTAAACTGGGCTTTTGGCGGACTCCAGCCCAACTGTCGTCTTAAAATTGCGTACTGTTTGCGGAAGCCCCAGAAAGACGAAACTCCGCCTCGCTTTTATACCTACTTTTCAAGCCCTTTACCTTGACGGGGTTTGTGCACCAAATCAAGAGTAAGGCAAGAACTCAACACTTTTTTCCCCTTCTTCCACTCCACAGATACAGAATTATCATAGTCTTCCTCCCACTTGAGCAAACAGTGTATGATTTTTTTGTTGTTCTTTTACCCCACGATTGCCCTGAAATAGCAAACAGTCCCCCCATTTAAAAGCAACAGTAAAAGAAAAAAAAAAAAAAATTCAGGGAAGAGTTTAACTGCCAGGGGACAGCTGGAGTACTGGCATCCTGTTCTCTTATTAAATCATTGCAGAAAATACCTGGTCTAGTCCGTAAAATTTCAACCAGATAGCAATGTTTACACAATCGGTGATATCACAGGCAGTAGCAATAACCCTCGGTTGTTTTAAATGCCTTGTTAACCTCAGATTTTAAAATGCATAATTGTGTTGATCTATGGTTTCTATATAAAAGTTTGTTTACAAATCGCATTGTGTAGGTTGGGCCATAATCTCCTGCTAATGAACGTGCTCATGTCGCTTTACTTTTGAGTGCTGAATTTTATATAAATTCGGTGGGAGAGGAGTGATCATTTCCCCCCCCCCCACACTCAGAATTTATTCATGCAAGAGAAAAAATAATTTAAATGTTGGTTAGTTTAAGTAGAACACCAAAAATTTTTGTGCATATATTTCTCTGCCTGAGTTTCTTTTATATTTAATTCAAAAGTCCACATAGGAGATAAATTGTCTCTTTTTTAGTTACTGTGAATTAATAGCTTAGGTAGAAATTCATTTAATCAGATGCTCCAGATATTCTGAAATTGCCCTTTTCCACCCGTACCTCAGTCCTGTGAGAAATAAACAGTTTGCCCAAGGTACCCATGTACTTTTTTATTGAAAGTTCATTTCCTATTATTTGAGAATATAGACCACAAAACTGGAGATTTTCTATGAACCTATTATTTGTTAAAACAGCTTTTTAATTCATAGTACTATGGGGAAAACCAACCCAATTTGTACTTTCAATTCTTCTGGATGGAGATATACCCCAAAGTGGAATTGCTGGGTCATACAGTAATCCTAGTTTTAGAATTCTATTGCTGGACCATTCTTTTTTTTTTTTTTTCTTTTAAGTTTATTTATTTTGAGAGAGACAGCGAAAGAGCACAAGCAAGGGAAGGGCAGAGAGAGGGCAAGGCAGAGGATCTGAAGTGGGCTCTGTGCTGACAGCAGAGAGCCTGATGCAAAGCTTGAGCTCATGAACCCAACAGTGAGATCATGAGATCGTGACCTGAGCGGAAACCAAGAGTCGGATGCTTAACCAACTGAGCCACACAGGCGCCCCTAATGCTGGACCGCGGTAAGTGCCTATGGACACCGTGCCTGGAAAAGCACATTCTGCTGGTCTTGACTTAAACGTTACCTTCTAATTGCAGCCTTCCTTTAGCACACACTATGGCAATTACAAACCAGCCCCCAAAACACTCCATTCATAGATACAAGCCAGTTTATTTTTCTCCTAGCACGTATCTAACATGTCACAGGTTTTACTCATTTGCCTGTCTCCCCAGTAAACTATAACTTAATGAGGGGAGGGAACTATATGTGTTTTTTTTATTCACTGCCATGCCCCTAGTACCTAAAATAGTACCTGGCACATAGCAGGCACTTGAATAATAGCTGTTGAGTGAATGAATGGATTCTGAAAGCAAAGTGGACTGAAGAATAAGAATGCAACTGCCCTGTGCACCTCCTGCCTGTCTTGAGCCTCACTTGCTCCTTTGCTTTTCCACCATCAAGACTGCGACAACAATCATTATAGACTCCCAAAGAACTACAGATTTTATAGCAAATATTGATTGCCTCCTGTGTTCGAGAATTCCACTTACCTCCTTCAGGGCCTACTGTGGGCCCTTATGTATAAAGCTCAAATATTTGTTGATTAATTTTGATTTAAAAGAACATGATGAAAATAGAGGATGAAAACAGTAACTTTACGGTGGAGAAACCTAGCAGACACCATCCTAACCAAGCAGTCAAGGTTAACATCCCCAGTAATAAGTCATGTTGGGATCATGTGCTGTCTAATATGATGCAGTAAGAAGGGCGCTTGACCTCTGTGGTCTTCTCCTCCAAACTCATGACCCCAATCTAATCATAAGAAAAACATCAGACAAACCGAAATTGAGGGACATTCTACATAATACCTGACAAGTACTCCTTAAAACTGTCAAGGTCATAAAAAACAAACTGTTCACAGACCTGAGAAGACTAAGAAGACATGATGACCGAATGCAGTCTGAGACCCTCAATGGAATCCTGCAACAGGAAAAGAACAGTAATGAAAAGCTGGTGAAATCTGCACAGAATCTGCAGTTCAGTTGGCAATAATGAACCAGTGTTGATATCTTTTGGCAACTAAGTTACATGAGGTGCTAATATCAGAGAAATCGGGATGAGGGTTTATAAGGAACTCTGTACTACCTTTGCAATTTTTCTGTAAATCTAAACAAACACACCAGCAATCGTGTCTTGGGAATATTACTTGCAAGAGGATATAATTACATAATTTACAGTAGCAACAACAACTAAACCATAAACATTTTCTTCATGTTGCCTAATATCCTTTAGTTTGTAAAAAAAAAGAACATGAAGAGGCATGAACAAAAATGAGCACAGATAAACCCCTAAAAGCGTGACAGGGAAGTTTATTCTTTCCTGTTTTGGCAGGAAGGAAAAAAAGAACAGTGAGACAAGTCCAGCACTCGCACAGAAGCAGAAACAACACTTTAACAGTCACGGAGCACCTAGTATGTGCCAGATGCTACGGATTTTTGAATGCTCTAAAATGAATTCATTAATTTAATGATCTCACAGTTTGTGAGGCTCTGAGCTGACAGTGTGGAGCCTGCTTGGGATTCTGTCCCTTCTTCCCTCTGCCCCTCCCCCACTTGTGTGCATGCCTGTGCTCGTGCTCTCTCTCTCTCAAAATAAATAAATATTTAAAAATTTTTCAAATGTTGGGGTGCCTGAATGGCTCAGTCAGTTAAGCATCTGACTTTGTCTCAGGTCATGATCTCGCAGTTTGTGAGTCCGAGCCCCGCATGGGGAGCTGTGCTGACAGCTCAGACCCTGGAGCTTGCTTCAGATTCTGTCTCCTTCTTTGCCCTCCCCCTGCTTGTGTGCTCTCTCTCTCTCTCTCAAAAATAAATAAACATTAAAAAAAATTTTTTTAATGTCATTAGATTGAATTTCTGCGCAATATATTTTCTTTTAGATAAAGTAGGCTGCTGTCCCTACAAATCACTTAAGCTTTATTACTTCCTTCTTTTCATTGTTTAAACATATCTGTATTATTTTGTTTGTATTAACAAAATATATCTCACATTTTTGTGGCACTTTATAGCTTGCAAATACTTCCACATCCATAATGTGACAAAATTGTCTATGCATTGTAGGTTACGACCATGGACTCCATAGACAGATTGCAAGGACTGGAGGAACACTCACTATGTGTGACCTTGGGTAAGACTTCGTGATTTCTACAGCTAAAAAATAGGCATAAAAACAGTGCCAAACTCACTGGGCCGTTAAGAGAGGATTAAGTGAGTTAGTATGTATAGAGTCTAGGACTTGGCACAAATAAATACTATGTAAGTATTAAACTCCACCTTCTGTACATGAAGACACTAAGATTTAGAAAGCTCTAATTTTTCTCAGTCATTTAACTGGTATTGGTACAAGAACTTAAACCATATATTTTATCTTTAAAACAAGGTTCTTTGTATTACACATATAGTAGAACAGCAATAAAAAATAAACTAAATAGCATGATTTGGAATCAGAGATAGGCATGCATGCAAGAATGATAATAAAATTTCAGGGTTAAAGGAAACTGACAAAATCACCAATGTAGTCCTCTGCGCAATTCAAGAATTCTCTCCATGTCTACCTAAGGTCATGCAGCCTCTCCGAACATATCCAACAACAGACTCACTGCCTCAAGAGGGAACCTATTCCATGTTTGGCCAACTCAATTAAAACATTCTTGTCTTCTAGTTACTAACATATTATTTCTAGTTCTGTTTAAAGTGAGTAAGTCTAACTGATCCTAGTACTTTCTGTTTAATGTTTTACTTCATTTACTTCTACGTGTCATTCCGTTTGACTTTAAAATAGCAACATTTCTTGAGGCGGCTGGATGGCTTTTTTACGTAATAAAAAAGGCTACCGTAATAAAAAAATGGCTCAGTTCATGATCCCACACTTTGTGGGTTTGAACCCTGCATCGGGCTCTGTGCTGACAACTCAGAGACTGGAGCCTGCTTTGGATTGGATTCTGTGTCTCCCTATCTTCTCTCTGACCCTCCCCTGTTTGTGCTCTCTCTCTCTCAAAGTATAAAAGAGAGGCGCCTGAGTGGCTCAGCCGGTTAAGCGTCTGACTTTGGCTCAGGTCATGATTTCACAGTTTGGTTTGTGAGTTTGAGCCCCGAATTGGGCTCTGGGCTAATGGCTCAGAGTCTGGAGCCCACTTCAGATTCTGTGCCTCCCACTGTCTGTCCCTCTGCTGCTTGCACTCTGTCTCTCGCATTGTCTCAAGAGTAAATAAACATTTAAAAAAAAGAATAAAACATTAAAAAAAATTAAATAATAAAATAAAATAAAATAGCAACATTTCTGTATGAGAAAACAGTATGAAATGCCTCAAAAGCATAATGCAACAAGATTCCAGTCTTTTATTTTTTCAGAATCCATAAGAGGGTAAGTTAATTCATGACATGTGAAGTATTTCAAAACTTGTTGCTGTTTTTGCAAATAATCCATAGGATCTCCAGTTAAAGTATCCGTTTCTGAAAACTCTTAAAGATGAAGACAAGTTTTCTTTTTAATTTTGAATCATCAAACATTCATTCCACAAAGAGCCTTATTTATTTATTTATTTATTTATTTTTTTTTTTTTTTTTAATGTTTATTCATTTTTGAGAGAGACATAGAGCATGAGTGGGGGAGGAACAGAGAGAGGGAGACACAGAACTCGAAGCAGGTTCCAGGCTCCAAGCAGTCAGCACAGAGCCCGACGCAGGGCTCAAACCCACGAACCATGAGATCATGACCTGAGCCGAAGTTGGCCACTCAACTGACTGAGCCACCCAGGAGCCCCGAATTTTGATTTTTAAATGTAATGTAAAATTAGGTGACACTGTTTAGATTTTTATCCAAACTTTAAAATTCTTGGTTCCTTCATCTTTTAATGTTGGAAATTTGAAAGCATAAAAAACTAAAATTTTGGTTTCATCTCACAGCAGGGGCGTTAATATCATACATAATAAAAAAGGCTGTAAGAGGGGTGGGTGCTGGCTGGTCCAGTTGGTAGAGCCTGTGACTCTTGATCTCAGAGCTGTGAGTTCAAGCCCCACATTGGGTGTGGAGCCTACTTAATATGGATGAATGTTAAAAGAGAGAAAGAAATAAAGGTTACAGGATAATCTCCTATCTTCATGGACTTTCATTCAATTCTTAAACATATACATTTTTTGAAATGAAAATATCCACTTTTATTAAATGGAGTTAAAAATTTTAACCTACGAGAGTATTAATTTTCATTTTGTATGTTTTTATATTCTTCCTTTAGAGTTTGGGTAGACCACTTTTTAGGTCTGATTTTAAATTATGCACTTATATGAAAATAGAGTAAAATGAATCACCTTGTGGTTAATAAATTCAATGTTCTGTTTACAGACAGATTGTTATAAAATTACTGATCTATTCTAGCAGCAGCAGTAAAGGTTATGTCAAGCAACTACTAAAAAAAATCATACTACATGGTGTTAATGATGTTACCTTAACATACCAGCTTCAGGGGCTGCATAATTGTTTCTGCCAACCCATAAATTTTTGAGTAACAACAAAATTATTGTGATTTTTCTTACTAAATAATTCATACATTACAAAGCATGTATGTAACAAGGTCCATGAATCACTAAAGCATATAATGATCATATATCTAATGACATATCTCTTTTCATAAGATGAATTCAAATAGATTTATGTATTTAGGTTAACTAAAAAATACTGAGTTTATAAGGTTCATAATTCTATCATCAACAACAATACAAAAACTTTACATCTTCTTTAAGAAGTACAGCTTCCATGATTTGCTTTTAAAAACTGGAAGCTTTTGTTTATCAAAATCCTTGTGTTTAAGCTACTTTTCATGAAGTTTTACTGCTTTTAAATTGATACTATAAATATCACTGAAGATAAATTAATAATATAATGGAGTAGTACAATGTTCATAAACTGTATTTAAAATGATATAAGTGCAACCAAAATAGCTATAAGCAACACTATATAACACCTCATACTAGTAGTAGCTAATATTCTTTACCCAGCAACTAGGATCTAAAAGAGGATATTTCCATTTGCTAACATTTTACATGCTTTTCTTTGGTCTTATCTTCAGTCTTATCTTTTTAAAACAACACATTTCTTTATGCATGTGTGTATAAATACACTGTATATGCTATATGTACTATATATACTGAAGAATAACATACAACATTGTGTTAGTTTCAGGATAAAAGTATATAATAAGGATATAAAAGTATATCCTTAATGCTACCAAAAAATGATCCCAAATGAGATTTCATCTACTTAATTAAAAGTAGGTTTCATAATTAAAAATTTTTAAATGCCAAGACTGCAAAGTATAAAATGATGTTAGCATGTTTTACCTCTTTTAATCTCTAACATGTTTCTAAACTCTGTTATTTTCTACAGAAATCATGCAGTTACATTCCATTATAGTAATATTAAGTCCTTTACTAAATTTTAAAAATTACTTTTATTTGTGGTAAAATCCACAGAACACCAAGTTTACCATGTTAACCATGTTGAAGTATACAGTTCAGCAGTATCTAGTCACATGACCATTCACATTATCGTGCAAACATCAGTACTATCTCTAGACCTCTTTTCATCTTGCAAAATGGAAACCATATTGCCATTAAATACTAACTGCCCATTTCCCCTCCCCGCTTTACTAAATTTTTAACAGTTTTATTGAGAGATCATTCACATGCCACACGGTCTTCCATTTAAAGTGTACATTTCCATGGTTTGAGTATAGTCATGGGCTCATGCAACCATTACCACAGTCAGTTTTAGAACAGTTTCATTACCCCAAAAAGAAACCCCATACCCATTAACAGTCGCTGCCCATTTCCTCCCAACCTCCCCATCCCTAGGTAATCACTAATCCTCTTTGTCTCGGTAGATTTGCTTGTTGTGGACATTTCATATTAATGGCATCATGTAATAGGTGGTCTTTACGACTCGCTTCTTTCACTTAGCACAATGTTTTCAAGCTCCATCAATGCTGTGGTGTTTATCAGTGTAACATTCTCTTTTTTGACTGAGTAATATTCCAGTTATTCCCATAATAATGTGAATATGACACATTTTATGTATTCATTCTTCAGTTGGTGGCTATTTGTGTAGTTTCCACTTTTTGGCTAGAATGAACAATGCTGCTATGAACATTTGTGTACAGGTTTTTGTGTGAACATTTGTTTTCAGTTCTCTAGAGTATATACCTTGCAATAGAATTGCTGGGTCATATGGTAACTTCATGCTTAATATTTTGAGGAACTGCCAAACTTTTCCAAAGTGGCTGTATCATTTTACATTCCCACTAGTAATGCATGAAGGTTCCAGTTTCTCCACATCCTTGCCAACACTTGTTATCATCTGTCTTTGAGGGGCAGAGAGAGAGAAAGAGAGAATCCCAAGCAGGCTTCGCGCTGATAGGGCAGAGCCCAACATGGGGATCAAAGCCACAAACTGTGAGATCATGACCTGAGCTGAAATCAAGAGCCAGGTGTTCAACTGAATGAGCTACCCAGGTGCCCCTCTTATTATGGTTTTGATTTGCATTGCCCTAACAGTTAATGTTGAATATCTTGTCATGTGCTTAGTAGCCAAAAGTTGTAGAACTTATTTGCAGAAATGTCTGTTCAAATCCATTTTTCAAATGGGTTGCTGAGTTATAAGAGTTCTTTATATATTCTAGCTACAGGTCCCCTATCAGATATGTGATTTGCAAATATTTTCTCCCATACCATCAGCTGTTTTCACTTTGATAGTATCCTTTGAAGCACAAGAATTTTTCATCTTGATGAAATCCAATTTATCTTTTTTTTTTCATTTCTCATTTCCCTTTACTAACTTATCCTTTCCCCAAATAGGAGAATTTTACAGCAGGCTCTACATGAAATCAATTTCTTTACTAGAAAACTAACTGAACTTTTAGAAACACACAAAAACAATCTACATTTATGTTATCCCAGCTGAATTAAATGTATTCTCAATTAGCAGAGCAGAGTTCTCAAAAGTAGCTGAAGGGCCAAACTTGTGTCAGCGGAAACTATTTTAGCCACATTTTCGTTTAAAGAAAAAAATTTTCTCAGCATCTCTTCTCCAATTTATATTGAAAAAAATACTCTGTGGACCATGGTCACTACTAATAATACTTCTTATTGTTGGGAAAGCTCTTGTGAAACATTTGTCAAGTACATAGAATAGTACAAAAGTGAAATATAGTAATTAAGATTTGTGTTCTATTGATTGTGTAGCGAAAGTAATTTTTCATTACTAACATAAGATTTAATAAGTATAAGTAGTTAAAGATTCTGACTTGGCACTAGTCATTAGCATGTAATTGAACTAGTAAAAAAATCAGTTAAAGCTGTGTTGATTACCACCTTATCTTTGAAAGGCAATTAAAGACCTCAATCATTGCAACAAGATTTGATTGTGCAGCCTTTATTGGACATTGATCTTTCGGCAAAGTGCAGTTACATTTTCCATTAATTTACAGTAACACAGTTTAACTTTGATACCCTAGACTGTTGACCCAGGTGAGATGTAATGCTAAGTACTTGTTTAGGTTAAGATGCCCTCAAACATCATTACTGTCTGAATGTAAGTGCTGAAAAAAAGGAGATACCCGATCTACCCGCTTTAGATAAGGTTTCTGTTATCTGCATTAGCTTTTAAATGAAATGAAACCAAGATCTTGGTCTGTAGGTCACCCCACTCATTTAAACATCATTCCTCATTTAACAGAATTAAGAGATATTTTCATGAAGCATTATACATGTTCTTGATTATAGTTTTGAGTGACTATAAATATGATAAAAAACAAAATGTACATTTTAAAAGAAATATATATGGCCTTTAATAATTAAAATTGTTTTGATTTTTTACTGAAGTCAACAATTAGCAAAATATTAGTGACCAAATTTGTGTGATAAAAGAAATAACTGTACAATTGGCTATGTTAAGACATTAGTGCTGAAAAACTAGGGATTTTTATATTAGCAACCTCTTTCATGCCCCCAATTCTTACTGCATCTTTATAGTAGTTCACAGCTTATGCAGGAACTAAACATTCTGACTGGAAATTTCTTCCAATACTTGCTAATTGATTTGCATAGAAGTAACAATGAAGATTTACGAAATTTTATACCAAAAACACATCTTCGTTAAAAAATAGTTTTGCTTGATTTTTGAGACAAAATCCCATCAAGGAAGTTAAGTATTGGCAGAAAAGCTGTTTTTGGTTGTTTCATCAACTAAGAATATTCCTAATATCCCGAAGGGCAGCAGGGTCAGCTCAGAACCCTGCTTGCAACCTCAGGTGTAATCAGCATGTGCACACCCATAAAATGCCTTCAATGTGTCCCCTTTCTTCCTCTCACCTTATTTTTAAATCCTTTGATTAACGAAGTCTTTTACATACATACAAATAGATACGGAACAGAAGAATGAGGATTACAAAAACAGCCTTTACTGAAATAAAACCGGCATTTGCTTACGAGCATATTTATGATACATTTTAAAGTAGAAAGCCTTCTTGTTTTGGTCTTCTCAGATTACAGGTGGAAAAAACTTAAGACACAAAGGAGTAGAGTTATTAGCTTGAGGTCAAAAAGTAATACAGCACTGATACTAAAAATAGAATCAATTTCCTGACTTCCAGCATTTATACTTTATCCCTTTTAGGCCACAGTGCTTCCATGTATTTTCCACTTTAAAGGAAAAACCATTACTGTTCAATGGGGAGCATTTTTAGACTAAAAGGTTCACTATAAGACTTAATAAATCCAGTGAATGATATTTTAATATTTGAACCATGCCCTTAGCCATCGTTGAGTTCATCCTTCACTATGATCAACTCCATGAGAGCAAGAGGTCTATTGATTTTCATGTAATACAAGAAAATATTACATTTGCTTAATTGTTACACAGTGAGCACATGAGACAAGAAATCAAGGCTCTATTTAATGCTGCAAGCAGCAGAGAATTACAGAGATCAATAGGGTAGTTTGTCAAAGATCTTCTCCAAGGAGACTTACCTATCACCATATGGACAAGAAGTCACACTGACTGTAGCTATTGAAAAACAGGTAAGCAGAGTCAGCAGTACAAATTATCAGAAATCAAACAGGCCAGTGTGAAAAGAAGTGCAACTCTACTGAAAAGCTGTATTTATAGTCTGGTAATTAAAAACCATTTTATCAGCCTTGTGCTGGGACCAAACCTTTACAGCAAGTATTGACAAGACCAGCAGCAGTGAATGAGCAGTATTTGACTTAAAACTTATGAGCTATAGTTATTTAACTTTGCCCATTACAGGGGAAATCAGTTCTAGCCTTCCTTGCAAAATGCTAATAGTCAGTTTTATTATTAATGAAGTCTAATGTAACACTATCTTCTTCGTGTAAGCCATTCATTTAAGTAGTGTCAAGTATATTCTTCTGGACTAAATATATGGGCATAAGTACTTCTTTGATTAAAGTGTTATTTAGAATTGCTTTTAGACAAGTGAATGCTACATATATTTGAAGAACAGCTCACTCTCGGTAGCTCATTTAAAATGACCACCTTGAACGAAGTCAGTTTGTATTACTTCATTCTGGTATTTTCACCTCAAGTCACTTCCAGTCACTTTCTCTACTGATTTGCCAGAAGTAAGCACCCAGTTGTTGGTTAGATTGTATTGTATAGAATATTTTGCTACAAAAATGTGTAAACTTGCAGAGTATCAGCAACACATTAACATAAAATGATATATAATGTATGTTTGTAATTATGGGAGAGATCATAAATCTTAAACACCCATTGGTTTAGAAATTAAATAGTTCTACTTAGTTCTCCCTAAATTACTCCAAATTTCTGAAATTTACCATTCGTCTGGGTATTTTGTAACTACCCCCAAGGATAAATTTTTTTAAATGACTTTGCTTTCAAAAACGCAATTAACTTAATAAAATCTTAACACAAAACTGCCATCAGGTCTTTAAAATTTCAGCCCATTTCCCATCACCAATAAGTGTATGGATATGTACCATTTCAGCTAATTGCTTTTGTAAACAGTCACCAAATTTATTCTTCTGGGTCTGTGTAGATCTTAATTGTTCTTACAGCTTTATCAGCGTGCTATTTTAACTTTTAATAAGTCTTAATTTCATCCATCTTGCTACATTTACATTAACCAGAGTCATTATTTTTTTTTTTCAAAGTAGTATGGTATTGGAGGTTTAGACGATAAGAAATTTCAACATTACACCTGAACCTCTCATCCAGGTAAATGGCACAAGGGCTTTAAAACATTCCCATTTAAAATCCTGCCAGCCGAAGAGTTTAGATTTCAGATTGCAATTAGAATTCATCAGTTTTGGATTTGCCAATGGTATTATCTCCACCTTTATCCTAAAATCCCCTACTTCTTTTTCCAGTGTCATATAAAAGGTTTTCCCGTCCTTCTTTCCCGTCCGTCCCGTATGGGTGTCTCTATTTTCTCTTCAGAGTTGATTTAAATTGTTAATACCTAACTATAGAATATATATAGGTTGTAATCATTTTTTATCTGTAATTTAACCTAATTCTAGGGAAAAAAATGGTGTATGCCTCATGCATTTGTAGTTCCCATTGGCTAAACTGAGTATGTAATATATAACCATGTATGAAAAGCTTTGCCTCTTGAGGGCAATGATTCATCTTAAAGAATCAGACACCACAGAAAGAAAAAGGTGTTTGCAAAAGTTTTATTTTAAAGGGTCAAAAATAAATATTGTACATACACACAAGAGAAAATCCACTGATATTTATGTTCTCCAAGGCTCACCCTTCAGTACATGGCACCTTCATCTTCTTTATTTAGAAAATAAACTGTTATTGGTCCATAACTGGTGTGCACAGTCTCTGTGACTCTAGCAAATAACCAGGAGCCAAGTCCATACAATAAAGTTGGAATACCTAGAAAACAAATCATATGTTTTTATGAACATCAGTACTTCTTAATCATGCATCAATATATTTGTCATGGTGCAAATCACAAAGCACTCTTCAGCAATGTCAACAAATTATAAAGTTATAAAAATATAGACATGAGTGAAGATGGACTCATTATCTAAGAGCTCAGTTTCATCTGTTTGTGGAACTATGTGAGCCTAGAGATCTTTAAAACTATAGATAAGGCTGATTTAAACTTTAATTCAAAGCACTTTATAAGCACTAATTCATTACTTCCAAGTAATTATGAAGTAATTTTATATTCTTTTTGCAAATAAACAGAATATTCATTCATTTCATTGTAGATGCTCCTGATTATTGGCCTTGAGCTTAAATTACTAGGTCAACTTTACTGTGCGTTAAGTTAAACAGCAACACTGATGGTTAAAGTAATTTTTTGTGCAACTTAAAAGAAACTGGGTCAAAGAGCTGTCTTCAAAACCTAAGGCAAAACGTAACTCTAAGGAAGATTTTAGTATAACAGCCATGAGAAATACTCCCATTAGTATTTTTACAGCTGATTTGAAAACAACCTTGTTTCAACCTATTTGGAATAGGTATTCAGTAGATTCCAACAACATGTTTCTTCTTTGGAGTATTTCCATTTGATAAGATCTTGCTGTTATATTTGAGACTAGCTGCCATTTGTGATTCATGGAACTAAGCCTACTACTAACCAGAGATAATGGATTAAGCACTCATGCAAATGAAACTATAGTGGACACAAAACAAACTTTCACAGTTCCTATCTTTTTTAAGGCACTTATTTAAATTCAATGACTACTGACATATTAAAAACATGTATAAAACCAACAGGCATATGAATCAATAGCAAATATTGTATGCTCGACACAGTGTTAATTTTATTGTTACCGTGTAGGAGTTGGACATAAAAAGACAATTTAAAAGACAAGCTGTCCATTTGGAAAATCCCTCTTTCCAGCTAATAGGGAAACCACATGCTCAGGACTAATCATATTGCTAAATTTTTTCTTATTTTTCTGCAAGAATATATCTGCCGTTATGCTCTTTTTGAGTGAGTAAGTGCACTGGACTACTTTGTGCTTATTCCCTGAAGCTGCATTCCAACCACTGTGATGCCAGAGACTAATCAGGAGAAGCGTCACTATCTGGCAATGAGAACAGAAAAAAAATGCCCATTCAGTCTGGCACCTCTCTATTTTTAGGAATATACTGGGTCATAGTTTGTCACTATCACAGGGTTCCCTGGAATGCCCATGAAATCTTTGACTGCTTTCTTTGCCTTGGTAATACCCAAAAGAATCTCTAAATGCTTCAAGGGAATGTCACAAAAAAGCCACAAAAACTAGCATCATAAAGCTATTTATAAATAATTTTATCAGAAAAAAAAAAGGCAAGTGGAGTGTGGTTAGGGAAGCATACAGGCAGAAATGAGTGAAGAATAGAAAGATAAGTTGAAATAAAAAATTAAATATGGCATCACAACTTTAAAGCTGAAAATCAATGGGGTAAGAAAGAAAAAAACAGGTTCTAGGAACAAGTATTAATTTTTAAAATATACTGACAGTAAATTATATATAAGATATGCCTTTTAAACCAACGCTAAGGACATAAATTTAAGGGGTGGCTGGTGAAACTGAAATCTTGTTTGA
This sequence comes from Lynx rufus, assembly GCF_022079265.1. NCBI lineage: Eukaryota > Metazoa > Chordata > Mammalia > Carnivora > Felidae > Lynx > Lynx rufus. The sequence goes on from NW_025814827.1 coordinate 9,241,818, forward strand.
TTGTACTTATCAGTTTCCAGTTAAAATATTGGCACGTTTTAAAAACCACACAAATCAATGGTCCATATTTTTTCAGCTAAAATGGAGAACTGATCAAAGATTACCAGTTTAATCATAACTACATTACCTCTCACTAAGAAACAGCTAGGAAACACTATCAATAATTTTGTTTGATAGGGGATAGAGTTGTGATACAGGAGTCAAAAATTCTCTATTTCTTTTTTCCTGCAGTCTATTTAATGCAGTCAGGCTAATACACCAAATGAGACGATTTGCCACTGACATAATTAAAACATAAAAAAAATAATTTTATGGCACATATGCTATAAAGTCTATAAAATTCTGTGAGAAATTAAATTTTTCCCAGACTGAAACATAACATCAAAATGAACATGAAAGTCAGTTCTTTGCATAATAATTCATTTTGAGTCAGCTGAACAGTAGGTAAACCACTGTCAAATTAAGCACTTAAAAAAATTAGAACTTCTTAGCAAGTCTCCGATTACCCATTCATTCCAATGGTAAGTTGCTTTTCTTAAATCTCAATCTACTTCCCAGCAGGATACCCAGACTGATAAACCATCAGTAAAATGTCAGCTTCCACTGAAGGGAAGACAGAGGAGAAAGAGAACAAATGGTAAAAGAGAAATCTTTATTATTTACAAAATGGAAAAATGAATTACTCTGATAATTATTAATTTAGAAGGGAATAAGAGGAATAAAATCCCAAGTATTTTTATTAATAGAATATGTACTTGATGATCCACAGGGGCAATTTGTACATCACAGAACAGGGAAGAATCTATTATCTAATTCTCTACCGTAAGACAAAAATACAAAATAAACATTGCCAAATCGGTGAATACACTATTCTTTGAAAAGTGCAGGAAAAAATTCCCTGTATCAGTAAAAGCCAATTCGAATTAAAGCATGCATGAGCAGAAAGTTTTCCTTTTTGTTTAACTTAAAACTCTTATTCCCACGTAGGCAGGATTTTTAGAATTTCCAGAAGACCATTACATCACTCTTCAGCCTTCTCTTCCACATAAAAAAAAGAAAAAGAAAAACTACAACTGTTGTTTCTTTCCTCAAAAGGTTTCACTTCTCTGTGTGAGAATGTTCTGTGTATCCTAATTTTCTTTGGATTTCTTTGTATCTATATGCAAAAGAAAGCTCCAAACCGTTAAGGTGTTCTTAAGGTGTTAAATTTTAAATGAAAACTTTCTTTCAAAGGCATTTGGCTCATGGTTTACCTATAATCCTCCAATTATACTTTTCCTCACCTGTAACTCTTACCAGCTGGGAAGAATGATGGCTTCTGATTCTGAAAATGCTAAAATAAACCTCATCTTGAATCTAGTCATCACTCCAATTTTTCCAAATAATTTTGAATTGAATCTTCTAAGTGTGCTCACCCTTCAACTTTGAATCAACCTCAAAATTAGTGGGCATGCTCTATATAGTCCATCAGCCAACAAACAAACTTTTAAAGGTATACACATTGCTAAATAATCTTCTCCTTGGTGGAGTGAACCCAGGACAGTCCCAGTAGACCAATGGCTCAAAAATCCCACGAGAGACATATGTGTTATTATAAGCAAAAGTACATAAATACCATATTTAAATTTAATGAGCTATTAGATTATATAATACCAGTTTAGATACACAGGGGTTTAACTTTAATTCTGGTTTTAAAAAACTGGTTGGGTAACATGGTTCAGCTACCAGGTCCAGATTTTGAATTACTAAAATCTGGATTAATATGATATTACCTATTAATAGGTACAAAACATCTTGAGGCCTCTCTATTTTTCACTGACCTAGAAAAGATATACCCATGTCAATGTTCATGCCTCTTCTGTCAGTAGCCAAAATAAACATCCAGCAAGAGTAAATACTTTCAGAATTAGAATATTCCCATGAAAATACAGAAATATTAAAGACGTACAGTCTTTTAAATATCTTTTAGGCCTAGCACCTGAGGAAGCTGATATGACTGGTGAAAACCGTTAGTGCTTTCAGTAGAACGCACTTGGTAGGATTTCACATAGAGAAAATCAAACTTAGAAAGTAGTTGCAGTTTTTATAATAATGAATGCACTCAAGAGAATAATGGTCATGAACGAATCCTGCCATGCAATAAGGCATTTCTCAATTTCAGAGCCACTGTCCAATGTGGACGTTTCCTTACACCCTCTTTCTGACTGCCCAATATAAGTATCCTCCCAGTCAAGAGCTGCAGCAGGTGTGGACAGAATGAACGCCTCCTCCCCATCAGTGACGCAGTGTGATCCCTAGACACAGGCCTAGGCTAAAGCCCCGCTTTCCGGGGAAAGGTTCAATAGCAACTACTGAGCCCCGACAAGCACCTACTGGGGAGTAGGGGCCGGGGGCTGGGGGAGGGGGGCGGGGAGGTAAGAATACAAAAGACCAGGGCCAAGGCCAGTCCTAGAAGGCTGCTGCTGAGTGGGTGAGACGCGGAGGCAGGGTCCGGGAAACCCAACAGCGCGGTGCGAACCCAATGTGCTGAGAGCGTGCTCCCGGGAGAGCCTGCGCTGGGCCGAGGCAGGGTTCCCCGGCGCTGACGTGGCCTGACCTTGGGCCGGGGTCTCGACCTCTGAGCGACGTTTGTCAGCGTGCTTTGCAAACAGTGATCCCATTGTCAGCGGGGCGTGTTTCACCGACCCGGGCCACTCACCCAGGTTGACGACCTTGAGCGCCGTGAAGAACCGGTCCTGCCCGGCCAGGTCCTGCCAGGGGGCCTTGGAGCAGTGGTACTTGATGAAAGGGAAGCAGCCGGTACGCAGGACGTGGTAGTTGGCGCCCTGCACCGGCCAGTTGAAGTGCGAGAGGCCGAACTGGTCGTTGCGGACAGCGCTGTAGGGCACGCAGAAGGAGGTCCAGTGCGGCAGGCGCCGCTGTAGCAGGTGCCGCGTCAGCACCTCGGAGGCGCGGGGCTTCGGGCGGGAGGCGGCGCCCGAGGCCCAGGGCCGGCACAGCAGCAGCCGGAGCGCAGCCTCGTGGGCCCTCCGCAGGGGTTCCATGGCCGGACTCGCCCGCGTCCCCGCCCCCGCCCCTCTGCCGCCGTGGGGCGCGCGCCGCTGGGGGCGGAGCCGTCAGAGCGGGCGCGCGCCGCGCCCCGGGGCGAGCGGCGGGGACGCCCAGTGGGCGCCGCGCGAGTGCACGAGAGCCCCCCCGGGGCGCGGTGGCGCGTGCGCACGAAGGTCTTGCGGCCTCCCGCGGAAGGAGCGGAGGGTGCTTGAGGGGCGGGCCCAGTGACCGGCGCTGGGAGTAAGGGTCAGCGGCGCAGAGGAGGTAATTAAATCGTCACGTGTGACCTCACGTAGTTAACAACCCTGGGGCCCCGGGGGGGGGGGGAAGGGGACTTGGGGGGCTTATCGGTAGGGGTGTGAGGAAATTTAAGGCTTAAAACAAATAACCACCCTAGTGAGTGGCAGAACTGACACCCAGATCTCTCTTCCAAGCTTTGGGCTCAAGTGAAATTCTTAGATGGCGTTGTCGAGGAGATGTTTGAGAAGGTGACCGTGAGTTAAAGGCCAAAAGCCTCCAGATTTGCACTGGCTGGTGAAGTCGGGAAGCACTTTTACGTTTAGGTCTTCGCTGTCATGTTCAGTGTTATTTCGCGTATTTCAAAATAAAAAGTTTATTTTTAAAAACGTCCCACATCTCTCTGTGCATTGTCCAGATGCCCCCCCCCACTCCTTCCCAACTAAAGCTTGGTGACTGCCAAACCAGCCTTTTAGTTATAAACCTTTATAATCCTCAGCCACCCATTATCAATCTATTACTTTAGGAAAACCTTTTCTCAAACTCCCCAGCTACTTGAGGTATTATAAACACCTGCTTTAAAAAAAAATTTTTTTTAAGTTCATTTATTTTGGCAGAGATAGAGACAGCGTGGGTGAGGGAGAGGCAGAGAGAGGGAGAGGCAGAGAGAGGGAGAGAGAGAATCCCGAGCAGGCTCCATGCTGCCAGTGGGAGCCCAAAGGGAGGGCCTGAACCCCAGAGACCAGAGCTGAAACCAAGAGTGGTATGCTTAACCCGCTGAGCCACCCAGGCGCTCCATGAACACGTGCTTGTAAAGACACATTTCTTCCAGTTTGTCCTAAACTCATCTTTTTTGGAGAAACCATACGTAAAGAAGATGATGTGTCTGGAAAGCACTGTATGTAAAAAAGAATCATGTATAAGCACCATGTGACAACTATTGGGATGTACGATAGTGTGGCTAGTTTTTACATTTTCCAGTTTTTTAATAGTTTTTTTTAATGTTTCATTTATTTTTGACAGAGACAGAGACAGAGACAGAGTGGGAGCAGGGGGAGGGGCAGACAGAGAGGGAGACACAGAATCCAAAACAAGCTCCAGACTCCGATCCAGCAGCACAGAGCCTGATGCCGGGCTCCAACTCACAAACTGTGAGATCATGACCTGAGCAGAAGTTGGACGCTCAACCAACTGAGCCACCCAGGCACCCCAACATTTTCCAGTTTTTACTGATTTGTTCAGCAAACATTGAGCACCTGCTACCATGTGCCAAATTTTGAGGGGCCTTGTAGTCCTGCAAATAATTTGAACTTTACCTTATAGGATTCCCTATTAGATAAAAGTTTTTTAAAAAGATATTAGGTGGATGCTTTGGATTACGTGTCTCCCTTTCTCTCTGCCCCTCCACCACTCATGCTTTCTCTCTCTCTCTCTTTAAAAAATAAATAAACAATGGGGCACCTGGGTGGCTCAGTGGGTTGAGGGACCGACTTCAGCTCAGGTCATGATCTCACGGTTTGTGAGTTTGAGCCCCGCATCGGGCTCTGTGCTGATGGCTCAGAGCCTGGAGCCTGGAGCCTGCTTCTGATTCTGTGTCCTCCTCTCTCTCTGCCCCTCCCCCACTCACGCTCTGTCTCTCTCTGTCTCAGAAATAAATAAACATTAAAAAATAAACATTAAAAATTTTTAAAAAAAGATTTTAGGTGGAGGCATGATGTGGTTAGATTTGCAACAGAAATGGCTAAGGGAGACTAAGACAAGTCAGGGAGATGATATTCAGTATTGTGATTTTCAAATTAAGTTTTAAAAAGCATTGGAGTCTTTTTCAAACAAAATCTGTCACAGAACCCCAACATAGAAAGTAGATGAAAACTTGTGTTTTATTATTAAACATTTAGAAGTTCAAATTTTTAACATTAACTTCATAGGTAAATTTTTAAAAATGAGACTGGTTTGTTGTCTTGGGGTTTTTTGTTTGTTTGTTTGTTTGTTTTGTTTTTAGCAGACAAGGAATTTATAGGAAGGAAATTGGGTAGCTAAAGTAATAAATAGGAAGTGTGAAGAACCAAGCTCAGAAAATGGGAAGGAACCAAGGGAGTCTGTGGATGGCAAAAACCAAGGGAAACTAGTTTTTCAGTCTGCCACTGACGCCATGACTCTGCTGTTTTATGCTCAAAAATTTTTGAAGTTGGGGGTTGTGGACAACAATAGTAGTTAGGACAACGACAGGCAGCTTCAGGACAGTTTATTTCTTATTCTTTTGTTTTGGTTGTACACTGTTAAGAGTATTCTGATCCCTCCAGAAAAGTAAATAGAAATTAGAGTGGTTTTAAAATGACTTACCTTGAAATCTTGGACATGTGCTTCAGTTACAAAGATGGCAGGAGGAAATTAATTTTGAGATCTACGCTAAGATGACTTAACCTCAAATTAATTAATGTGTGGGTGGTTTGCAATATGTTAGATTTGGGCATTGTATCTCTTGGCAGTATAAAAATCTATTTAAAAAATGAAATTTGAATCAAACATTTGTGGAACCTGAAGTATGTCTGAGAAATTCTAGGTTTCGTGGCATGTATAAAGTAAAAAGCACTGATAAAGAGAACCACATATTTAGATTAGGTTCACTGTATCCTCCCATTAGGGCTTGAGAAAAGAGCTAGGGAACTGAAATATTTCTACTGGAAGGCGCCCTCTTGGAAAAACCTCATCAGTGATGAGGGTTTCCTTAATTCATGGTTCCGTGACTATCTCTCTCTCTTCTACTCTACGGTAGGAAATTACTCCAAAGAAACCAGACAGATGGTGTATCACACTAAGGTATTCAAGGGTGTTTGAATGGAATATTATCTTAACCTAAAGATACAGAGCTGGGAGACATGACTTCTAGCTATCTCTTCTGACTTTTAAGATTACACGGTACTGGTTCCATAATTGAAATAGATAATTTCTCAAGAAATCCACAACTCAGACCAGTTCCAAATTTTTTTTTAAAGGTTTTATTATTTTAAGTAATCTTCGTAGCCAACGTGGGGCTCAAGCTCACGATCCTGAGATCAAGAGTCACTCCACCAACTGAGCCAGCCAGGTGCCCTTAGTTCCAGTTCTTAATGACCATGAAACAAAGGGGCTTGGAAGTTGGCACTCAAAAACGTAAGTCAATGCTTAAAAAACATTGTATCCAATAATTAAGAATTAATGCAGTAAACACATAAATATTTTGTTTTACACAAAACATGGAGAAATTGCAAACCCCTGAGAAGGAACCCCTTAAAAATACCTATGAAGATTGATGCTGTGCACAGAATTTAGCATGTGCATGGATATGATGTTACTTCTAGAAAGGAGGGATTTAGCCTTCTTGTTTTTGCTTTCAAGGCACCTAGGATGCTACCGTTGTTCAGAACATGTTAAAAATTGGTTCTTCAAAATTGATAAATTGTAATATATTAAAATTAAGAATTCTGTTCATTGAAAGGCACAAAATTACTAAGAGAGTCAAAAAGTAATCCATAGAGTGGGAGAAGTATTTGCAATACATCTATCAGACAAAGCATTTGGTATCTAGAACAAATCACTAAAAAAAGACAGTCCAATAGAAAAGTGAGCAAAATATTTGAATGTATTCTTCACAAAGGAGAATATCCAGATGGGAAAAAGTGCTTAATTTCAGTAATCATCCAAAAAATGAAAATTAAAACCACATTGCAATACCATTACCCACCTACCAAAGTAGCTGAAGTAGGTAAGTAGAAAAGTACTAAATGTTGATGAGGCTATGCAGCAATTAGAGCGTTTATACACGGTTGGCAACCAATCTGACAAATTTTTTGGCAGTATGTATTACAGCTACATATGTAATATTGTATGCAATGTTATGACGCAGCCAGGCCATCTTGGATATATTTTGTGTATATATTTGTCATATACATGACAAAATACCACAGACTGGGTGCCTAAACAACAGAAATTTGTTTTTCACAGTTCCAGAGACTGGGAAATCCATGATCAGGGTGCTGGCTGATTGGGTTCTTCTTGGAGAGGGTTCCCTTCCTGGCTTATAGCTCCTTCTTACTGTATCCTCCCATGGCATAGAGAACTAGTTCTGCTGTCTGCCTCTTTCTCTTCTGATAAGAGCACCAGCCCTATCAGACGAGGGTCCTACACTTAAGACCTCATTTAACTTTCATCACTTCCTGAGGGACCCTATCTCCAGATAGTGTCACATTAGGTATTAGGGCTTCAACATATGAATTTCAAGGAGATGCAAACATTGAGTCCATAACAAATTACGTGCACACGTTCTCCAAAAGTCAGGTAGTAGAATATTCATAGCAGTACTGTTCATGTGTGCAATATTCAACCTGAAAATTACTCAAATGACTGTAAATAGTAGAGTAGATAAACGAATTGTGGCGTATTCACTTGATGGAATACTATATAGCGATGACAATCCATCTCATGAACATAAGGAAGAGTGAAAGAGGCCAGACACTAAAGTACTTATAATATGCTTTCATTTATATGAGGTATAAAAACTGGGCAGAATTCATCTTTGCTGTTAGAAGGCAGGATAGGGGCGCCTGGGTGGCACAGTCGGTTAAGCGTCCGACTTCAGCCAGGTCACGATCTCGCGGTCCGTGAGTTCGAGCCCCGCGTCAGGCTCTGGGCTGATGGCTCAGAGCCTGGAGCCTGTTTCCGATTCTGTGTCTCCCTCTCTCTCTGCCCCTCCCCCGTTCATGCTCTGTCTCCCTCTGTCCCAAAAATAAATAAAAACGTTGGAAAAAAAAAAAAAAAAGAAGGCAGGATAGTGTTCACCCTTAGCAGGGGTGAAGGTCTAGGGGGGTGGACAGTGAGTAGAAGGAGTATGAGGGGACTTCTTGGGTGTTGGGGTTACTCTGTTCTTTTATTTATCTCTATATTTATTCTTTTAAGACATGTTTTAGAGTAATTTTATGTGCACAGAACAATTAAGAGGGAAGTACAGACATTTCTCCTGTATCCTCTGCCCCCCAAGTGCATGGCCTCCCCCTATTATCAACATCCCCACTAGAGTGCTACATTTGTTATGATTGATGAACATGTGATTGATCTGGATTCTAGTTAAATGAGTGTAGTCAGTTTGTGAAAATTATTCTAACTGAACATGAATAGTATGTGCGTTTTTCTGTATGTGTATTATACTTCGATAAAAAGCTTGACAAAGATCATGAATTCTACAGGTGATATTACATATTAACACATTCTATTGTTAGTGCTTATTAAGAAATACATATAGAGAGCATACATAGTGGACATGACCCAAACATATATAGACCTCATATATATATGTGACCTCATACATATATAGAATATTTATTCTTACGTTGTTTTTATAACCTTGCTGTGAGATTATGATTTACTTATATTTTTCTAATGTTGCGATTTAAAAGGAAGTAGGGTAGGCATGCAGATTTTAATTCACTGCTATTCTTAGGTCAGAGAGAATTATAGGCAAGACACTGGGGATATATGTCAGCCAGTTGGTAAAAGATAAAGGAATTATGAAAAAGAGATATAAATGTTCACATTTAGGAGTTCATTTATAAACTCCAGTTTGAGGCTTGAGGACTTTTGGTTCAAGGAAAGAAGGACTATGGAGATGATGCTGCCCTGATTCATATTCTAGCATGCTTTGGAACTTAGAAACAGATACCCCCAAAGAGCCACTGACCCTGCTCTCCTAGGAACCCAAAATCTGCTTAATGGCTCAGTGCCCTCTAAGCCAAGCTCAGCACCAGAGGAGGTGGCTTGAGTTACCCCTACAGCTGGATGAATACTCATTAATTCTCCCCACTCCCATTAGTGGCAAACTTTGCTTGCTGCTCCATTCCTGTATTTTTTTTTTTCATTCTTGTATCCTTGTGTCTGCCCTGGCAAGGACAGTATACATTGGCTTTATGCAAAATTATCCTCATGGAAGTACTGAGTTATAGCAGAAGTCATTCGGAAAGGAAAAAACTGTGTATTCTTACCTAGATCTTGAGTCCTGTGGAACTGATTGATGTTCTGAAAGCCTCCAAGGAGTTGGCTGGCAGCTAGGACTGCTGTTACAAAGAGTGGCAGGAAGCATTACTCTGATAGAACATGTTACTGTGAACACAGAGGGTACAAAGATGTCATCTAAACTGCACGTTTTGTCTAAAGTACTCTCAAGCTCTACCCCCACTGGAAACTTCCTAAAACCAGGGACTTAATGCCTATTTTGTTAACCTTTTTGATTCTAGCACCTAGGACAGTAACTTGGCATATGGTTGGTACTCTACTTCTTGAGAAAATGACCAAAAAAAAAAAAAAAAAAAAAGAAAGAAAAAAAGTGAGTAAAGTGAATATAATTAGTGTATGGAGAAAATAATTATAATATGTAGGGTCAGTGGTTTGAATTTAATTAAAGTTTTAATTTTGGTAGAGAAATTAAACTATAGAGTAGGTAAGAAACTTACCCAAGATCATACATCAGAATCAAGTATCAAAATTCTGACCTTCCAACACTCTGTGAGCTTTTCATTAGAAAAACATTTCTATTTCCTTCTCCTGCTGTGGATGCTAGAATCCGGTGGCAAGGAGACATATTGGTGACTTTTCGAAACCAGATAGCGATTTATGCTAATAGATAACACAATCCATTTTATGGGCATGTTTCCAATATTACAAATCCTATGTAGTCAGTGTTTGGGGAAGCATTTGAAAACATGGCCAAATAAATTTACCTTGTCATATGGGTCATAGTTATGTTCCCAGCTTTGTAAAGTGAGCTTTGTTTTACTAACAGATACAGGCATGAAAGCATATGACATTTTTGTAGCACAAATTGCATTTTCATACTGAATTCCAAAGATGTTGTGGCTTTATTGCTGATCTTCAATCCACAGTGGCTTTTAGCACTTTAGCTGTAAGTCTTTATGCCCCCTCCCCAGTCTCACTGTCAAGTAGTTAATGATCTATAAACAAATACTGAGATGCCCTAAGGGGGCTTTCCATTTAAAGGGGCCTTGAATCATTTGATAATAGAAATACAGTAGTCCACCCACTGATTTATGATTTGTCAGTTTAGATTTCGAAGTGATGTTCTGCTGGTATTTCAGATGGGATAAGTTTTTTAATTTTCCGTACAATTACATTAAATGTTAGTCCAATAAAACTTTCTCTTTTTTTATAATTAAAATTTTAAGTTTATTTATTTTGAGAGAGAGAAAGAGTACGAGCAAGGGAGGGGCAGAGAGAGAGGGAGAGAGAGAATTCAAAGCAGGGTCCGCACTGTCTGCACAGGGTCTGATGCGGGGCTCAAACCCACGAACTGTGAGAGTATGACCTGAGCCGAAATCAAGTCTGAAGCTTAACCGACTGAGCTACCCGGTGCCCCAATCCAAGAAAACTCTGAAAAAGTGGCCACAGAGGGTAATAATAGGAGCATAATAGTATCTACCAGTTCATGAGTGTTTCTTCCTGCTATGTAGTTTGCACCTATTGTCTCATTCTGAATGTCAGAAGTTAGAGAAGTTGAAATAGTTAATTACACTCATGGAGCTGATAGGTAATAGAGCTGGGTTTTGAAACTTCATTGGCAATACTCAAAACCTCATGTCTTGAACATAGTTAAAAAGAGTTACATGTTGCCAGACTCAGCTATAAATGTTGCTGACACAAGTGAACATCCCTTAAATGTTGCATAATTAAGAAATAGCATTGTAGTTCTAAAATATGGCCCTGCTAGCCTAGAAGTCTATCTGTTTCAAAGGAAATTTGGGAGCCTACATGATTAAAAAAAAATGACTTTTAAACTAGATCATTTGCAAAATTTATGTAAAACAACTATTACTGTGTGTATTCAAAATACAGTTTAAAAAATCTTTAAAATTGAGATATTTTAAAATATCTTGAGAATTTTAAATTGCTAAGAAGTTTGGGCACCATACACAAAGATCCCAAGTCTAAGCTAGTTATCAAGCTCTAAAAAGTGGGTTTTCCTCAGGGGCCCTGAGTAAAGCATATATGGAATTTTTTTGGACTGTTTTTATAACTTCTTGGTAAGTCTTAATGTTTTATTCAAATTAAAAAGTTTAGCTTTAAAAACTTTGCATCTGGCCATAATTTGGATGGGTCTGAATAATAACACTGCTATGGATAATAGGCACATTTAGTCCAAGCCACCATTTCAGTGAACCACAACGTGTGGTTCAGGTTTTTTGTTTTTTTGTCTTGTTTTTTTTTGTTTTAATTCCTTGTTGCTATTTCTAATAAAGCAAGATGTTAAAGCTAACTACATGCTCTATTAATTATATGAAGGTGAACTTGAGTCATATTTGTTACTGAAGATGATTAATAATTACCAGTTCTGCACACGTTTCTGGTGCATTTCAGTAAATAAACAGGGTACATTGTTGGGTAGTAATTGATTAATTAGCACATTCATCCTACACAGCTCAATGGTCTAAGGATGCTGAGTTTGAGATATTGCTCATAATTATTACAAGAAACAAATCTGTTCCATTTTTCAGTTTATTCTTCTGTATGCTAAGATTTTTTTTTCTAAATCGAATGCCTAATGGTTCAAAACCTTATAGGTTTTATTCAGATAAATCAACTCATGAAGAATTGCTAGTCATAATCTCAGAATCTTGTTTTTGTGTGAACTAGGGTGAAAACTTTTACAAGGCTAATGTTAACATTAGATCTTGCTGTTAAACTGGATCAAATACTGTAAATATAGGGCACTTCCCCACCATGCAGGAAATGCTCATTGAGCACCTATGCGCAACAGGGGCACTGGAATCTCATTTGCTTCCCAACCACATCAAATAAGCTCAGGATTGCAAGTGTCATCAGGTTGGCACTTCTCAGCACCAAGCAAATATACTGTGTAATCTTCAGAGAAGTATAACAGCATGTATTGTTCGCTGATTTAACTATGGAGCAATTTAGGATTTTTTTTTTCTAATTTATTGAGCCAGCATGTAGTTGAGAGATAGTGTAGTTGAGAGAGCTTTGGATGGGGAGTCAGGAGTCCTGGATTCTACTCTATCTGTATTCTTTCTTGAAGAAGCTATGTGATTCTGGGCATATCACTACTCCCGTCTCTAAGCACGGATTGCTCATCTGTAAAATGACAGGGTCAACCACGGATGATGAGATCCAGTGAGCCTAGACTGCAGAGACAGATAGACCTAGGCTTGAGTCTGCACTCCCTATTACTGGTTTTATTATTTTAGGGAAATTATTTAACCTCTTTTGAGTTTTTGCTCTGTTTACTTTGCGTTTATTGTAAGGCTCAAATGAGATATGAAAATAGTTTGTACACTATAAAGTACCTGTGAATATAAGGCATTGTTAATATTATTAATAATGATCTTACCTCGTTGACCTTAACATGTATTTTGAAGAATGCATTAGAGTGCCCATGCACACTCTGACAATAGGGGATTATTAACATCCTCTGTGCCATTATTAACATTGCATTGGATAAGAATTTCTGATGTGTCTGCATAATTTATCGCTAAGTGAAAAGCACAGTCTTCAAAACAGTATATCTGATATGATCCCATTAAAAAATTATACATACAAAATTAAAAGACTCTATATAATAGGAACTCAATATATATATATGATAAGAAAACAAATGCGATATATGTATTAATCAAGCAACTCTTACTTGTGACAGGTATACTGTTCTAGGAGTTACACTCTTAGACATATAGTAAAAAATAAAATAAGTCTATTTTGTAATACCACATATTGTTAAATGCTTTGAAGAAAAAGCAAAGTAGGGGGATAGAGAGTAAGGATGGGTGCTACAGGAGGGAGGACCCCTCTGGTCTAGTGACAGTTGAGCAGAGACTGAATGTAGTGAGTAAGTGAGCCCGGCAGACTTCTGGGAGAAGAGTGTGCCAGGAAGAAGGAATGACAAATCCAGAGACCCTAGGTAGGAATAATAGCAGATAAACCCCCCAGCTTTGACAGTAATTCTCTCTGGGTGGTGAAATAATTGTTGATTCTTTTTAAAGATTTTATTTTTTATTTTATTTTATTTTTTAAGTTTATTTTTATTTATTTTGAAAGAGAGCAAGCAGGGGAGACACAGAGAGAGAGAGGGAAACAGAATCCCAGGCAGGCTCTGCACTGCCAGTGGGGCTAGAACTCACTAACTGCAAGATGATGTCCCAAGCGGAAGTCAAGAGTCGAACGCCTAACCAACTGAGTCACCCAGGCGCCCTTAAGATTTTATTTTTAAGTAATCTTTACACCCAACATGGGGCTCAAACTCACAACCCCGAGATGGAGAGTTGCATGCTCCAACAACTGAGCCAGATAGCTGCCCCCACCTTCTTCTAAATAATTATTGATTTTTAAATTTCTTCCCTGAATGTTCCTGTTTTTCAAAAGTTTTTGGTTTTTTTATTATTTATTTTTTAAGAAGCTATGTTATCATGTTTGTTTTTTTAATCATGGGCATGTTTCTGTAATTAGAAAAAATTTAAAACTCTACAGGTGTACTGAAAGACAACGTAATCTTTAAAAATATTTATTTGTTTGTTTATTTAGAGACAGAGAGAGAGAGAGAGAGAGAGCACAGGGGAGGGACAGATTGAGAGAGAGAGAAAGAGAGAGAGAGAGAGAGAGAGAGAATCCCAAGCAGACACAGAGCCGGATGCAGGGCTCAAACTCAAGAACCATGAGATTGTTACCTGACCCAAAGTCAAGAGTCAGATGTTTAACTGAGCCACCCAGGTGCCCCAAAAGACAAAGTAATCTTAAAAATGTTTGTAAGTAGTTTTAAAACTTTATGTCATCTATAAGTTTTTGTATTCATGGTTTTAGTACCAAGAATCTAAGTTAGTAGAGAGAATACAGGAAGCCGAGAGATTGCTGCTCTGGCAATGAACTTTAAAGAAGTGTTTTAGCCGTAACAATCAATGCGGGCTCCATAAAGGGATGGGGAATCACCGTAATTCCCGATCCTTTTTCTAGCCCTCCTACATGGATGGCAGAACACTTCCTGGAGAGGCTGGCCGGACCACTTACAGACATGGCCTAGGAAACAGTGTATTTTAGGTCAGTAAAATATGGGATTAAAGGTGCCAGGTAAAATTAGTTTCAGGGGTTTATGTCTCATTTATGTAGCTCACCAGGGACTGCACCTGCTATACAGAAAAATGGAGTGTTGCAAAATGTATCATCCACCTCTTTCTGAGCTCAGATACAAATTAAAGAAAATCTCAGAGACTGTACTGCAGGCTGCTCTCCAGATGTAGAAAGGAGAGCTTTGGGTTTACAGAAACAAAAATGCACATTTAAAACTTTGATTCTCATTTCTATCCCATCTTTTTTCACCACAATCTTCTAGTACCAAAGGTACACATTTCAGCAGTTCAGGTATGATGCTTTCAAAATAAAATGTTTCCATTACTTTAGGTGATTACCAAAACCCAAGAGAGTACGAGAAAAGTAAAAGCCCAAAGAATGAAAGACATGATCCCAGTCTAAAGGTTATATTTGGCTTGCTACTATCTTTAGTCAAAACAAGTTCTCTGAGAGAAAACTGCATCTCAAAGAATTATCTTTTTTAATTTTTTTGGTAATGTTTATTTTTGACAGACAGAGACAGAGCATGAGCAGGGGAGGGACAGAGAGAGAGACAGGGACACACAGAATCTTAAGCAGGCTCCATCCATGCTCTGAGCTGTCAGCATAGAGCCCAATGCAGGGCTTGAACTCATGAACCGCAAGATCATGACCTGAGCCGAAGCCGGACACTTAACCAACTGAGCCACCCAGGTGCCCCATGCATCTCAAGGAATTATCTTAAAATTATAAAACATTTTGTAACTTTTTAAAATCACAGCCATTTTGGATAGTAGATAAGGGAACTTAAGAGGCTATACAAAGTTACAAAATATTATCATCCATGATTTACAATGAGTGGAAGAATAAAGCTAAAAGAAGTCACTTCCTTGTGTGGCATATATGGTTTTAACCTTTTTGGTACTTTGATGATGGTTGGGGTAGAATCATAAATCATTAGAGCTGGCAGGAAGCTTAAATATCAGTTCCATTTTCTTATTTTATGTACCAGAAAACTGAGGACTGGAGAGAAGTTACTTGTCCATAAAGGAAAGAGCTGGAACTAAAACCCATCAAGACCTTTAAATCTAAAGCAAATGTTGTGTGCACACACGTGTGTGTGCTTGTGTATATTCTATGCCCGTTTAGGAAAACTAAAAATGTCACCTAATCATTATGTGTCCCTGTACATATCTGCCAGTGAACAGAAGCATTTGCCCTACGTGCATCTCTGTTTGCACGAGCAGATACAGCACTGAAGTCATGGTCTGGTGTGAATTCTAGAATATTCAGACTAAGAGTATTAAGCTTAGAATAAAACTTTCAATCTTTGATGCTAGGGAACCTGATGACAGCTTTGGGAGCATGGAACAGCAGGGTGGTTGTGACATTTCCACTCCGTGTCCCTAAGTTCATTATCACTTTTTTTTTTTCTTTTAATTTAAGGGAGTGCAAGCGAGCAGGGAAGAGGGAGGGAGAGACAATCCTAAGCAGGCTCCATGCTCAGCTCGGAGCCCAATGTGAGGCTCTACCTCTTAACACTGGGATCATAACGTGAGCTAAAATCAAGAGTCAGAGGCTCAACTGACTGAACCACCTAGGCACCCCTCCCTCATTATCACTTTTGATAATAGAACTTCTAGTGAAGACTTTCATGTATTTTTCTTTACCAGACTCCCCAAAATTAGATTTCTGTTTCATTTGCTGCATTAATTGAAAACAGGTTCATTGTAAAATAGAAAGAAGAAAACTCTACCATTAAGAAGTAACTGGTTCACAACGAGAAACCACCCCACACCTGTCAGAATGGCTAAAATTAACAATACAGGAAACAACAGATGTTGGCAATGGTGCGGAGAAAGGGGAACCTTCTCACACTGTTGGTGGGAATTCAAACTGGTGCAGCCACTCGGGAGAACAGTATGGAGGTTCCTCAAAAAGTTAAAAATAGAACTACCCTTCAATCCAGGAATTGCATTACTAGGTATTTACCCAAAGGATACAAAAATACAGATTTGGGGGTGCCTGGGTAGCTCAGTTGGTTGAGCGTCCAGCTTTGGCTCAAGTCATGATATTGCCGTTCCCAAGTTTGAGCCCCATATCAGGGTCTGTGCTGATAGCTCAGAGCCTGGAGTCTGATTTGGATTCTGTGTCTCCCTCTCTCTGTGCCTCCCCCACTCATATTCTGTCTCTCTCTCTCTCTGTCAAAAATAAAACATTTGAAAAAAAATTTAATAAAAAAATACAGATTTGAAGGGGTACATGCACCTTGATGTTTATAACAGCATTATCAACAATAGCCAAACTATGGAAAGAGCCCAAATGTCCATTGATTGGTGAATGGATAAAGAAGAAACAGTGTATGTATACAATGGAATATTACTCAGCCATCAAAAGAATGAAATCTTGCCATTTGCGACAACATGAATGTAGCTAGAGTGTATTATGCTAAGTGAAATAAGTCAGAGAAAGACAAATACCATGTGATTTCACTCATATGTGTAATTCAAGAAACAAAACGGGTTAACATATGGGAATAAAAGACAGGAGACAGGGAGGCAAACCATAAGAGGCTCTTAACTATAGAGAGCAAACTGAGGGTTGATGGAGGGAGGTGGGTGGGGGATGGGCTAAGTGGGTGATGGGTACTAACGAGGACACTTGGGATGAGCACTGGGTGCTGTATGTAAGTGATGAATCAGTAAATTCTACTTCTGAAGCCAATATTACACTATATGTTAACAAACCACAATTTAAAAATTTGAAAAAAAAAAAAGTAACCACTGTTAACATTGGGCAGGGGGTGGGGGACTTCCTTAGAGTCATGAGTGTGCATGTGTATGCACATGTACACATTTTTAAAAAGTTATAACTGGAGCCCTAGCCTTGATGCTGTTTAAAAATATGGTTCTTAATAATTAAATGTCATTTGGCTCATTTGGCGGGGCATCTGACTCTTCATTTTGGCTTGG
Organism: Lynx rufus; assembly: GCF_022079265.1. NCBI lineage: Eukaryota > Metazoa > Chordata > Mammalia > Carnivora > Felidae > Lynx > Lynx rufus. The sequence continues at coordinate 9,259,175 of NW_025814827.1, forward strand.
GTCGTGATCTCATGGTGGTGAAATCGGGCCCTGTGTTGGGCTCTGTGCTGGGTTGTGGAGCCTGCTTGAGGTTCTCTTTCTCCCTCTCCTTCTGCCCCTCCCTCGCTCGCTCGCACATGCTCTCTCTTGCTCTCTCTCTCAAAAAAAGAATAAAGATTATTGCATTTTCTTATGTTCTCCTAATCCATGATTTTTTTTAAAAAACTGCTTTTTGAGGTATAATTGACATTCAAGCAGTGCACATATATTTAAGGTGTACAGTTTAATAAGCTTGACATATGTATACATCCAAGAGACAGTTTTCACAATCAACATAGTGAAACTATGTTTCTGTTAGTGAAACTACTAACAGAATTCCTTCTGTTCCTTTGCAGTCTTTCTGTTCCTCCCCACCACCTGCCCCCCAGCTTCCCACTTCCAGGCAACAATTGATTTGTTTTTTATCACTACAGTTTGTATTATTTAGAATATTATGTAAATGGTATGTACTCCTTTTTGTCTGGATTTTTTCCATTCAGCACAATTATATTAAGATTCGTTCATGTCTTTGATTTTATCAATAACTTGTTCCTTTTCATTGCTGAGTATTCTGCTGTAAGGATGTTCCATAATTTATGCATCTACATGTTGATGGACATTTAGGTTGTTTCCAGTTTTTTGGGCTATTAGAAATAAAATTGCTATGAAGATTCATTTACAAGTCTTTGTATGAACATACACTTTTCCTCTTGAATAAATAAGTGCCTAGGAGTGGAATGGCTAGGTCATACAGTACTTATAGTAACCTATGATTTTTTAAATGGCTGTATAGAGGTCCCTTATATAGCTATTACATAATTTTAAGATAATACCTTATTGTTGAATGTTTAGACCTTTCTAATTTTTCACTATTGCAAATGAATTTAATTTTTTGGCTTGGAAACATGGCTATAGATACTCAACATAAAAATTGGGGCACCTGGATGGCTCAGTTGGTTATGTGTCTGACTCCGGCTCAGGTCATGATCTCGCGGTTCATGAGTTCGAGCCCCACATCAGGCTCTGTGCTGACAGCTCAGAGCCCAGAAGCTGCTTTGGAATCTGTGTCTCCCTCTCTCTCTCTCTGCCCCTACCCCACTCACGCTCTGTTTTTCTCTCTCAAAAATAAACATTAAAAAAATTAAAAATAAAAGATAAAAAAGAAGATGAGTAGAAAGGCATTGTGAAGGGAACCTGGAAGTTGTGTGTTGTTAGATCATTTAAAATGTTTCAGTGACTGCAAAATAAGTTATTTTGTATTCTCTGCTGGGAAGCCAAGCAGAATGAATCTTTAAATGAAGGAGAATTTGAGTTTGAAGTCATTTTCCAACCAATGGAAGTTCTACGGTTTTGTTGTCAAGTTTATGGGACCATGATTTCCTCACAACATTCCTGGATATGAGGTGACTGCAGTAAATTTGGGTGTGGCCTTTATTTCTGGGAGCTATAATTAGCTATTTGGTCTACTTTGTAACATTTTGTTAAATAAAAAGATTCTTAAAATGTAGTTTTACTCATTGTTCTCTCTTTCCCGCACACATGCACATGACATATGTGATAACAACTATAGAGGTAAAACAAAATGTTTACACAGTGGCAAAGAAATGTTTGGGGAGAAAACCAGTGTCAAAAAAATACCTAAACCCAAAATGCTATTTTATACATAGATGCCGAAGCTATATGTTTTCTGTGCTATGTTTAGGGTCTTCTTATAACCAAACAAAAGTTGTTTCTACCAACAGATTTTTAAACAGCAGGGACATGCTTATTATTTACTGTCTTGGTATCTTTCCCTCATTTACATAAATACCCCAGCAACCAGCAGTATAAAACTAATAAAAGCCAGGGTCCTCCATCAAGTGCAATAAAGTTTCACAACCATGAGTTAGACTGTTAGAGTGAAAAATAAACCTATATATGTGGTTATGAAGGGTTTTTTTGGGAAAGTGTATAATCACATTTCAAAGTTAGAACTTCCATTGGAAGTAGCAGTGCAATAATAATACTTAAACATTTATGTAGAATGCTTCATCTTGGAAACACTCTCCCAGCATTGGCCAATTAATCTCTACTGCTTCCCTGAGGAGCAGGTATTACTATCTGCCATTTTTCTGGTTAGAAAATTGAGGAAGGTGTGATCAGCCCAGAGAAAGTGAGGGCTGGAGAGACAAGTTTCTGACCCTCACTCTTCTGTGACTCTTGGGGATGTAACTCCTGACAGAATGTATCCAGTTTCTGTTCCACTTGGATACAATCATCAGTAAAACAAAATCTACCTAGCAGCTCAGTCTAGCTCAGGCTTATAGATAGAGTCCTTACCCTGCTGAGGCACACCTTTTGGGAAGAATGGGATACAAGAAAGATTTGGGAGATCCATGGCACATTTCATCTGCATTTGCAATGAAGTGGACCAAACTTTTTCCAGTGAGAAAAGCAGCATATACTTCGCTCTCCAACCCCCAACTTCCACCGGCGACTTATAGTTTTCCGGATGAGATACTACTATTAGTACATTTAAAGAGTTGAACAAATTTGTTATGCACCTTGAAGCCAGAGGAACAGTAAAATAAAACTAATGAACATTTACATTTTTGGAAATACCATTAATGTATGCCTGACAAATTCTGAAAGATAAACATTTAAATGTTAAAATACTTATTACCTTCCCCAAAGGGACAGTGTTGGGAACTAATGAGATAACAAATGTAAAGTGCTTTGAGCTCTTAGAAGAAAGGTGCCAGATGCGTACAAATGATTATTAATTGTTAAAGCTATCAGATGTTACTAATATATTACTTATGATAAAATCATATTTTTATACCCAAACAATAGGATCCTTGCAATTCTTAGGATGATATAGCTGAAATAATGTTCCTAACCTCCTCCCAGGTTACTGTCTTGTTGGAAGTCCTTTCTTAACCCTTCCTTAGTTTCTGGACCTCATACGCATTTTCAAACAAACATGACTTCACAGCTTCCAAACCCTTCTGCACCTTTCCATCATCAGTCCTCCACCAGTCTCACAGATCCATTGACACCACATTCTCTTCTCTTGACTTCTTTGATTACGAAATTCTGATGCCTCATGATGCTGTGAATTGTGCAAGTTGATTTTTTAGCTGGAAGTGTAAGTTGAACTGTCCTTTAAGCAACACTAGGATCTGTTATAAAAAAGTGTAAGTCCCTTGTGTGATCTGGGACAAGTGAATCTGAACTTTCTACTTTACGCAACATGCCAGAATTTGTGGTAAAAGAGCAAATCCTCAATTTCATTTAGTCTTGAGAAATGCACTGAGATACGCTCACTACATCTGTTTCCTCATTTGTCAAGTGAGGGCAGTAGTAGCCTGTACCCACTTGGGGTTGTTGGAAGGATGCAATAAAATAATGCGTGTGAAGTTTCTAGTACATTACACGCTTAGCCCATAAGTGTTCATTAAAGGTAAATGTAAGTAGGTTATGGAAGGTAGGTAAGTAGACAGCAGTTTATCATAAAATATTATCTATTCGGTTTCTTTAAAATCAATAGAAAATGGGTAATAAGTAAAGGAACATCCTCTTATTGACAAATATTTCGTTTCCTTAGGTAGAATAGTAAAAGCTCAGTAACTCATCTCAATTTATGTTCAGGATGCTTGAAACAATGTACACGTACATGTGATTTTTTTCCAAGCTTACCTTAGTTTACTAGTAGCACGGTATCTTTGCTACATATATGTGCTCAAAGATAATGGACTATGCTTCTTTCCAAATGTTCTGTAATTAAAACATTTCACTAATTTCATCTGGTCCTCTGGTTTCTTCCACTTAATTACCTGAAGTGATTGTTTCATCATACCAAATTTTCTCCTTTCGTTTTGAAGCTGTAGGTTTTTAGGTAGAGAACCTTACTCCCAGTAATTTTCTAGTAAGACCTGAATCTGAATTTGGAAATCGGCATTCTGTGGTGTATGGTAATGAGAGATGCAAGGAGGGAAAGTGCATTGTTGGAGAAAACCAATCACGGTGGGTACAAAAAAAAAAAAAAGGTACAGGAGAGTGAACTCATTTACTCATTTTACTATTGCCAGCAGCTTGAGGCTTGAGAGTGCTAATCAAAATTCACATACAAAACTTCCCTGATAGATTAAACAGTTTTGTACTGTTAAGAGGGGTTCTCACCATGTGAAAGATCCACTGCTGTGCTGAACAAAACAGAGACAGTTTTCTTTTAAAGTCCAGAGCAGATGAGAGCCATAAGGAGACAGAGGGTTTCATTTACTCTCAGGACACGATTGTGCCAGTGAACTAATGAGTCTCTTGGACCTTATGTTGCTCTGGCTTCAATGGAGGCGAGACACTAATGGGCATGTAGTACTTCCTATCCGTCAAGTGTCTGGACAATGGGCCCCTCATATGGATTAGAATGATCTGGCAAGAAAAAGAGGTCATCGTTGTACCTAGCACAGGCAGGAAGCCTGGCTAATTCATGTATTTCCAACTATAGCAAAAACAAAAGCTGACACACACAAAAATGTTGACTTTACCGCAGGAGCTCTTAGCTTGTGGCTAAGGCACAGTTAAACATTACTGAAACTCCATGCATAAAAAAAAAACTCCTTGTTTCCCCAATACATTAGAATATTTTTAAAGATGTAAAGGTTTTTCTTTAAAACAAGTCTGATTTTGTGTTGTGACTTGCATATTTCACCCTTCGGTAAACCTGGATGATAACTGAAATATTTGAATGATTGTGAAGCAAATGCAGAGAGTGTCAACGCTGCATATTTTAAAAATTTGCACTTCAAAAGGTTCTGTCGGATTACTATTGTAAAAATCCTACTGCTGTATTAAATGGAGAATTAGAGATTACAAATGTTCATTCAAACTAGAGGGCTCGAATTACAGTATATATTAAACTAAGAGCAGATACTGCCACCTAGATAAATTCTGATGCTTTGGTTAACTAGATGTTGGCTTGCCTTACTTTTTGAAAAATGGCAACAACAAACAATAGTGGCTATGTACAAAAAAAAAATACAGTGAATGATAAAGGGTCGCTTAAAAAATCCATGTAAATGTAATTTTCTTGGGAAAAAAAAGACCTTTGTGTTTTGCCAAATAGCAATGATTAAGCCTTTATTTAATTTTTTAAATGTAGAAGACAAAATGCTGTTAGAAATGGGAGGGCAAAACTCTATAAAGGATAAACAAAAGCTCCGTAATCCTGAAGTTTATAAAGAGGTAGATCCCGAAGTGTTGTCAGGAAGACTTGTAACTTTCTTGTTAAAATATTCCTTACTGAATTCAGACAGAAGAAGAGATTGTTCAACACTCTCAAGTAAAAGCACAAATAGGTTTTAGTTTAGTAAGTAAACTAAGATCACTTAGTAAATAATTTTTTTAAAGGAGCATTACATTATAATCTGTTCTACTACACCTCCTAGCGAACAAAGCAAACTAACTCCGCTCCCCACTTTTATTCGTCACAGCAAAAAGAATGTTGCCTTTTTCAATTCTGGATTAAAATCTAAAATCAGCAATATATTCCAGGATCATTCATTTATCAGGTTTAGAGGGGTTTTTAGCATCTATGGACTGTTTGAGTTCTTCTTCAAATCTCATTTTGTTTTCCTCTGTTACTCCTAGAATGGCTTCAATGTCATCAATGGCGGTCTGTAAATGAGCAATAAAAATAATATTCATTACTTAATTTTTTTTAACATTTATTTATTTTTGAGACAGAGACAGAGCATGAACAGGGGAGGGGCAGAGAGAGAGGGAGACACAGAATCCGAAACAGGCTCCAGGCTCCAAGCTGTCAGCACAGAGCCCGACATGGGGCTCGAACTCACGGACCGTGAGATCATGACCTGAGCCGAAATCGGACGCTTAACTGACCGAGCCACCCAGGCGCCCCAAATATTCATTACTTAAAGACCCCTTACAACTCTTTCTCCCATCCAATTATTTGTTCCTTTTTGGACTTGAGTATAATTTAGACTGGTTAAACTCAAAACGTTCCTGTCAATGAGCACCTATCTACAAATTGTGTCATCAGTCTTGAAATAAGTAAAAAATATGAGAGTAAGAACTTGGAAACCATCATAGAAATTTTTATGGCTGCTAAATCTGATGGGGAAAAAAGGGACTTCTATTTTATACATCTTTAATTTTTTTAATTTCATTTTTCTAGTAATTCATTTTTGTTGTATTTTACAGAAGTACTGATCCATGGTAAGTTGGAAAAAAAAAAAACTTCAGTAGAGATAATTTGAGAAGCACTGGTCTAGTCATCCTAAAATGAGGGCTAGTAGGCTGATAGTGTTTATTTCCATTGTTTGTTTGTTTTTTTCCATTGGGCAGAAAAATGCCCCCCACCTATTTCCCCCATTTTTTCATTGAGGTAGTATTCACATACCATAAAATTCACCCTTATAAAGAGCTCAACTCAGTGATTTTTAGTATACTCAGAAGAAACCATCATTACTATGTAATTCCAAAACATTTTCATCACCCTGAATAGAAACTCTGTGCCCATTAGCTGCCATTCCTCATTTTCCCCCATCCCTAGCTCCTGACAACCACGAATCTACTTTCTGTCTCTATGGATTGGCCCACTCAGGACATTTCATATAAATGGAATCCTATAATGTGTGGCCTTTGTGTCTGGCTTTCTTCACTTAACATAATCTTTTCAGGGTTCATTCGTGTTGTAGCATGGATTGGAACTGCATTTCCTTGTTATGGCTGAACACTACTCCATTTTATCTAATACCTATTTTTACTTGGTTGCTTGCACTTTAGGTATCATATCTAAGAAGGCATTGCTAGCCAAAAGGTCATGAAGATTTATACCTGTGTTTTATTTTAAGAGGTTTATCGTTGTAGCTTTTACATTTAGGTCTTTGATCCATTTTTATTTAGTTTTTATGTATGCTTTGTAATAGAGGTACAACTTCATTTGTATGTGGGTATCTGTATTCTCCAGTACCATTTGTTAAAAAGAATTATTTTGTCATTCTTGTTAAAAATCGATTGACTATAGATGTACAGGTTTAGTTTGGACTCTCAAGTTTACTCCATTGATCTATGTCTATTCTTATGCCAGTACCACACTGTCTTGAATACTGTAGCTTTGTAGTTAAGTTTTAAAGTTGAGAAGCAACTTTCGTCTTTGTTCTTCTCTTTCAAGATTGTTTTGATTATTCTGTATCCTTTGCATTTTCACAGGAAATTTAGGATTATCTTATAAATTTCTGCAATAAAGCCAGCTAGGAAGTTGGTAGGACTTCCACTGAATCTGTAGATCAATCTGGGGAGTACTGTCCTCTTAACAGTATTAAGTTTTCTACTCCATGAACACATGGAGTATCTTTCCATTTATTTAGGTCTTCTTTCTTTTATGATGGACAGATATTGTACTTCTTCTGTTAAATTTATTAGTAAGTATTTTATTCTTTTTGATGCTATTGTAAATGGAATTAAAAAAATAATTTTGGGGGCACTTGGGTGGTTCGGTTGGTTAAGTGTCTGACTCTTGGTTTCAGCTCAGGTCATGATCTCACGGTTCATGAGTTCAAGCCCCACATTGGGCTCTGTGCTGACAGCATGGAGCCTGCTTGGGATTCTCTCTCTCCCTCTCTCTCTGCCCCTCCCCTGCTTGCTCTCGTTCTCTCTGTCTCTGAAGATAAATAAATAAACTTAAAAAAATTAAAAGATATTTTTGTATTTTTGATTTCTAGTATATAGAAATGTAATTGATGTCTGTATACTACTGATCTTGGGTCCTTCTTGAATTTAAGTGTATTAGCTCTAACAGGTTGTTTCTGGGTTCTTCAGGATTTCCTACATACAAGATCATGTTATTGAAGACTAGAGATAATTTTACTTCTTTCTTTAAAATCTGGATGCCTTTTATTTCTTTTTCTTGCTGAATTGCCCTTTCTAGAATAGGGTAATATGGTGATGAATAGAAGTGGTGAGAGCAGACATCTTTATCTTGCTCCTGATCTTAGGGGGAAAACTTTCAGTCTTATACCATTAACTATGATGTTAGCTGTGGGTTTTTCCTAATACCCTTAACAGGTTGAGGAAGTTTCCTTTTACTCCTAGGTTGAGTGTTTTTATGAGGAAATGGTATTATATTTTGTTAAATGCTTTATCTGCACCACCTTCCATTTTTATTCAGTCTTTGTAAATCCTTGTTTATAAACTGAAAATACTTATTAGAATGTCGCTAGGGTGGTAGAAAATATTACCAAAAATGAATCTATTCCACTTTCAGGTTTTTGTTATTATTCCTATTTTATTCAGGTTTATTGCCTTTGGACCTTTTGGTGAGAGTAAAAAAAAAAATCAAGATAACACTGACTCACCTGAGAAGGCTAGAAACCATGAGATATTTAAAAGCTACTTGAGAATATCTGACTTTTGATGATTTTGAAAGTCAGGTAAACAACAGAGAAATAGCCTTCATTTTGTCAAGCTCAGGGTTTACCAAGTCTGTGTGGTCTTAGTCTGCCCAGGCTGCTATAACAAAATAACCAGAGACTTGGTGGCTTAAACCACAAAAACTTGTTTCTTATGGTTCTGGAGTCTGGGAAGTACAAGGTCAAGATGCCAGTGAATTTAATTCCTGGTAAGAACTCTCTTCCTGGCTTGCAGGCAACCATCCCTTCTTGCTGTATTCTCTTAGGGTGGTTGGGGAGCAGAGACAAAGCAAGAGAGCAAACAGACTCTCTTGTCTCTCATAAGGGCACTACTCACATCCAGAGAACCCTAACCTCTTGACCCCATTTAAACATAATACCCCTCAAAGGCCCCTTCTCCATATACCATCGCATTGGGGGTTAAGGTTTCAACATCTGAATTTTGGGAGGACATAATTCAGTCTGTAGCACTGATTATTATTTTTGGACAGACTAAACTGACCATGCTCACGCAGACTAAATTGCTCAGGATTTTGCACATGGCAGTAACTGATGAAATGATACTAGCTGACAGTAACTTAGAATATAAATGAAGAGCTAGGTCCTTTTGGACCAGTGAAAGTTGATGCAACCCTGGGCCTAATTTTCACTGAGTCTTCTCAGTCATGTTGTGGGAAAAGCAATGGTCATTCTTCCAACTCATAAAATCATATTGAAGAGGAATTATCATCATTATTACTGTTATTAGGACAGGCTCTAACGCAAGGAAAAAAACATTCAAAATTTACATTTTTACAACAAGCTTTTGTTGGGCTTTCCATTTAAGAGAAGGATCACATGTGGTTTCCGATTGAGTCCTCTGAGTTACTTGACCTGTTTGTTCAATCATGATGAAGGCCCACGCGGGGAATCAGATGCAGATCTTGGTGATCAATACGAAGTGTTTATCTCTGCTCTGCCAGCGTTTCAGAAACTCTTGTGTGGATCTTGTTCCGTTTTCTTGCTCTTGTACCTGTTTCTCCAGTTTGGAGACTTCTAAGCAATTACATACAAGTAGCTTTCTGGACCAACATCTTTAAAGGCCATTTGGAACCTTCAAAAAGGTTAGTGATGAAATATCTGCTCCACTTTGGAGAAACAGTGGAGTAAATGACCCATGTGTATGCCAAGGGCTTTTTTTTTTGTTTCTCTCTACGACACTTTATCCTTCCTGAGGTCTCAGAACTTCTCTGGTCTATATATGTGGATTCCCCAGGAATCCTTGGCCAGGCATTGCATTTTCTGAAATGTAAGTAGATTCCATTCAGGATTTTTGGTTGTGACAGTCTCCGTTTTGGTTCCATTGTGACACTTCAGTTTCACCTCCCATATCAGAAAGCCCTGTTGTCATGTAAACTGGGTTTGGTAATGGCAGCAACTTAGAACAAGTCTACTATATTTCAAAGAAAAAATTTCAAACTATTAAATTTAACTAACAGGTTCAGTGGGAACCTTATAATATTGACCCTGTACATTATAAGATATGTACTGCTTCACAATAAAAAAAAAAAAATGGTTTAGCACTTGTTTACAATACAGCATGAGGTATTTTCAGTCCTTGTATAGAAATTAACCAGAATCGTTAGTTAATTAACACCTCACCTTAAAATTGGTCTCGCCTTGCATATTAGGTGCTGATATTTCTTGATGGATGATGAAGAGATTTCGAGCAAAGGTCATGAGGACCCCCTGGAGATCCTCACCGATTGTTCTGTTAATGATATCCAAACAAATGAGTTTACCAACGATTCCCCTCACAAGCTTAAAAACAATCACCCTCTCATTTGTGCCTGTCTGGTGATGGAATTTAATGAGTATTTTCAATCTCACAAGGTGGCAATCTTCAGGGAGATATGAAAGATGAGGCTCCATTTTAACTTGTCAACAAAGAGGATTTGTGCAATAAATATTTTTTTATTAATCAACTTAGCAGAATATAAGAATAGCTTCAGTCATTTCTAGCGAAAGGCTACCACTGAGCTAGGAAAGTAGTATTAGCTCATTTAAAAAATTGTTGAAATCAGTTTAAAAGAATTGTTGCTAAGTATAATTCATACCTAACAATGTCTTTGTCTACAGAGCTGTTTGCACCTCAGTATTCTAGAGACTTTTGTCTGGGAGTTATTTTCTATTTTATGTATACAAGCAATTACTGCTATGTATGAGTGTGCTCCATCCATGTTCCTAGGAGAATGTGCCCCATTCCTGAACAGGCATCTTTATAAAACCGAACACACACTTGAAGAAGATTTCAGAGACAAGTTGCATACCATCCTATGGTCAGTGAACATTCTCAAACAACTAGACTGTTGTAAGTTTTAACTTAGAAAGGAAACTTCAGGTTATTTCATCTAGTTACTTTGTGAACTTTCTGTATCAAAGGAGAAAAACGGATTAAATGAATGGATTGATTTTTAAGAATTGTTCGGTCCTGAGGGTAGGATACCAAAGATACTTCAGGCAACTGCAAAGAACTTTAGGTTACTTCCTTCCCAATTGTTACCTGTAAAATAAGTCATCCTAGAGTGCAAGGCTTAAACACTTTTGGAATGGCTGCCTTCCAGCCTGATTGGGCTTTCCCATGGGTCAGGCTGGGAGCAGAAGGCTTCCCAGGCCCCAGGACAGTAGACCATTTGTCCTGCCACTGGCTACGTGACTTTGGGAGGAAGTTACTTCTTTTTTTCTGAAATGAAGGACTTTGACTGGATTAATGCTTCCAAACTTTTGGAGTTACAGTCCCCAAAGCCAAGGACCCTTAACCCTCATAGTTACTGAACTTCAGTATCTATCTCTTCTTTTATAATAGTCAAAGGCAATGTCAGAGTCAGTAATTTTTATTTTTGTTTATTAAAGCAATTTTTTTAAAATTTTATTTTAAGTAGGCTTCATACCCAATGTGGGGCTCGAACTCATGACCCTGCCTGAGATCAAGAGTCACTGCTCTACTGACTGAGCCAGCCAGGGGCCCCAGAGTCAATAATTTTTAAAAGTGATTTGTACTTGGGGCACCTGGGTGGCTCAGTCAGTCAAGCTTCCAACTTCAGCTCAGGTCATGATCTCATGGTTTGGGAGTTCAAGCCCCATTCGGGCTCTGTGCTGAAGTGCAGAGCCTGCTTCAGATTCCCTGTCTCTCTCTCTCCTCCTTCCCCTCCCTGCTTGCTCTCTCTCTCTCAAAAATTAATAAATAAACATTTAAAAATAAATAAATAAAAGTGATTTGTATTTCATTGCCACAGAGTCAGTAGGTATTAGACCCTGGCTGCTTCTTAAAACAGATTCCTGGGCCCACTTTAGATCAACAAAATCAGAAATTTTGGGTTTGGAACCCAGGAATGTATAGTTTCACTGAGAACCCCAGATGATTCTTATATATACTAAAGATTGAGACCCATACTTTAAAATATTATAGTGTGTGTGTGTGTGTGTGTGTGTGTGTGTGTGTGTGTATGAAGTGGGTCCACATATATGGATTCATGCCCCTCTCATCATCCCTTCTTAGGCTTCTGGGGTCCATGGTCCCTAGGAATTAACCTCTATTAATTCATTTCTAGAATTTCCTTCATTTTCCTTCCTTGAAAGTTCTTCTTGAATTCTGCTATTCCCAGAAATATACTAGTATAAATGGAGTCAACGTGAAGTTATCCTGGCAAAGCCAAACCACCAAATTCTGGCCTATAAGGTCATCCCCCTGGGAGCCCTCCTCTTTCCTAAACAGGTAGCTGACTAATGTTCTTCTCCTGATGTGAACTGATGGCAAGAAAGCCAAACAAAGCCCAGGCATCTCATGAAAAGCCTCTCCTTAAAGCTGCAGAGAAAATCAACAAAAACAACACAAAGATGTGTTTGCTCATCTTTCCTTTTTCCATATGAATTCTCAAAAACAATGTCTCCTGGCCATTGTTTATTAAATCATCTTTCTCAACCTCCATGACTACATGTCAGTGCAATTTCTGCTGTACTAACTATAATTCCGTCCTTTTATGGCACATTCAAGAAAGCGCAGCTGCATGCAAGTGAGAATTTCAGGGATAATCTTGAATCCTACCTAATACTCAAAAAGTAAATTAACAAACTTGGTGCAAAATTGCACAGGTAGTGATGCAGTTCACAGTAGGCTGAGAATCTCTTTTCCATAATAGGGTTCTCTATACAGGGCAGCCATACTATATGGGAAAAGCACACTAGATTCAGAGTCATGAGACACAACTACTGTGTGATGTTGGCAAACCACATCCCTACTCAACGCCCCCATTTCCTTTGTACACTATGAGAGTCAGTTAATTCCCAGGGTCCTTCTTTGCTCCAACATTCTCTGGTTCTATGGCTACAGGAAGGGATGAGAAAGATAAGATAGGAAGCAGTGGACAAGGCTCTAGAGTCTTCAGGAGGCCCATGTCAATCATCAGTGCCCTTTCTGTAGGATATGTGAGTAGTAATACCATCTACACCAGTAGGACTATTTCCACCACCAAAGCTAGCCCGCCCATCAGGGCATCCCTGCCTGAAATCTCAGGAGCAGGTATAGGCATAGCTGGATGAGCTCCTCTTGGTCACCAGTCTACATTCTTCATTCTGTGGGCTTCAGCATCAAACCAGGCCTGCTGCTTGATCAGTTTGATGATTGGGGGTTTCCTTTTTCACATTAGTCTTTTCTGTCTCCTCGATTCCCTGATGCTGTCCTCTTGCTTGGTTCCTCTGTGCTGAAGTACCCATGTGGATAAGTCTTCCTGTGGTCCATACTGCAGAAACTCTGCCTCTGCCCTATTAACACTATCCCTGTTTCATCATGTCAATTGTAGGATGCAAGTCCTGCTCCTGCCTGTTAGCCTCTGCTGGGCTCTACCACCTGCCAACAGGCCTTCTTTATGCTGCCCCCTTGCTGGCCTGGGTCTGTAAGAAGAGCAGCGTCCTCTTTGAGCTCCTACGGTTGTGCTCCTCGCCAACCAGCCCTCTGGATGCCCTTTCACTCTGTAGGTGACCTTTCCTAATGCTGTGAGCTGGTTGCTCCTTGGTATGATCTCTAGGCACCTGGAAAGCAGAGGGCAGCTCCTTCCCTGCACATGTACAGAGGTGTCCCTGGCTCTATTCTCCTCCTGGACACGAACATCCAGGCAGATAAGGTGAATGAATACTTGTTGGGGTGTTATGTCTCATTCCTGTTGCTCTCCTGAAAGTATAACAAAAGAGTGGGGAAGAGAGCCTAAAATAAACGGTGAAGGGACTCTTCTAACATGACCCAGTGAATTTTACATGTTTATGGGACCTTGGGGAAATGTGGGTACTGGAGGGGACGACTAAGCCAGCAAGCTCTCCACCCAAGTGAAGAGAGGCGTTTAAGACTGTAAACACTAGATTAAGTTGTCAGCCACATTCTGGCTCCAAAGGGGAGGAAATCAAAACATTTGCATGAGTTCAAAGGGATAAGTGACATTGAGTGTCATTGCACTGATGATGGCCTGTTGTAACTGACATTGCTGTGGTAAAACAAAGGACCATACTTTGGAAAGGGGAGTTGAGAGCTGTCCTGTGCACATCTTTGCCTGTTTCAGTGTGCAGCTCTTGGGACCAGTTTCCAGGGGACTGAGCACCTAGGGGGAACTGAGGCTGCTCAGGACATTGATGCTTAGTAGAAGAATTGTCTATTATTTGGTTTTTCATGAGACCAGATCTTAGTGTGTGCATGTGTTTCAATTTGAGGCCACAATGTCTACACCAAGGTAGAAGTCACAAGGAAGAGAAATACAGGGAAGAAACAGTTTCCCAATTAAGTTAGGATAACTTAGAGGTAGCAAATGGCCATATTCCAAGATATGAAAAGATTGTGTGTGTGTGTATATATATATATATGCATATAGCATATATATGTATATATATATGCATATATATATGCATATATATATACACACACACAAGATATGGTATATCTTGTGTATATGATAAGATATATATATATATATATATATATACACACACACACACAAGATATGATAAGATTGTGTCTCTAAAGCATGAATCCTAGATCAGAAGACAAATTTGTTAGCTCTCCAAAGTATGCTGGAGAGAAATTTGCAGGAAATAGGAAACAGAGCAGCCTCCTGAGTGGTGCTATCAAGATTCTTCATAACATGCATCTTGAGAAGATTGTAGCAGAGCTGAAACGGGAGCTGAGGAGGGGCTATGGATCCTGCCTTTCTGGGGAGCATCTTGCCAAGTCACCAGAACACTTCTCTAAGCAAGCCAGAATGACAACTGCCCTCCTACAATACGGATGTCTGAGCTGGTTCCTCATCAGATTCACTGTGCCTTAGATGTGTATGTGTTTGAACGTAATATGTTGTTGGAACTAGCCTTTTTCCCATCAATTTTGGATAATTAATCAGTTATTGTTATGAACCCCCACTGACATATCTAGAGTCATTATATGAAATAGTTGAAGATCTAAATAAAACAAGATAGACTTTCAGTAAATCAGCATGCCGATTAAAATGCATGAGAAGTATCATTCTTATTGGTTGTCACAGCCTATTTTCTTAGCTTATTACATCTCATAGACACACTTTGTACTCACAACATTCCCAACTTGTCTCTCTTCAGGTGTTCATATAATATAAAAACAGTTCCTTGTCTGTCCTATAAAATTTGAATTGGGAAAAAAGAAATAGCATTTTATTTTAGCAACAAAGAAACCTACTACACCAAGACCACTAAGACTGATTGGAATTGAAATCCAGAGCTACCATCAAACATTGTGAGAAGCACATTTGGAAAAGCTGTCTCCTGAATATAGAGTATATATGGTCTAGGGCAGGGTTGTTGTTGTTAATTTAGATACAATTTACATAGAACACCGTTTAAGGTATACCATGCCTTGATATGATACATTTATATATTGTGATATGATTACCACTTTAGCCTTAGCTAACACTTCTGTCACATCCTATAATTATCATTTGTTTTTGTGGTGAGGACATTTAAGACCTAGTCTCTTAGCAGTTTTGAACTATATAAAACGGTATCATTCATTATAATCACTATGCTGTGCATTAGATTACCAGAACCTATTTATCTACTTGTTGTAAGTTTGTACCCTTTAACAATATCTGTGCAATGCCCCTACTTCCCAGCCCGATAACCACCATTCTACTCTGTTTCTGACCTCAGCTTTTTTAGATTCCATATATAAGTGATATCATACAGTATTTGTCTTTGTCTGGCTTATCTCACTTAACATAATGCCCTGAAGGTCCATCCATGTTGTAGCAAATTTGCTACAACATGGATGGACCTTGAGGGCATCCTCATGGATAGATATAGATGTAGATATCTATCTATATCCTCATGGATATATATATAGAGAGACAGATGTATATATATATCTGTATATATATATATATGTATATATATATATACAGATATATCTGTATATATGTATATATATAAAGAAAATATATGTGTGAGATATATATATATACATATGTATATCTCACACATATATTTTCTTTATCCATTCATCCATCAATAGACACTTAGGTTTTTTTTATTCCTTGGCTATGGGAATAATGTGAACATGGAGGTACACATATCTCTTTGAGATAGTGATTTGGTTTCCTTCAGATATATGCCCAGAAGTGGAATTGCTGGATCATATGGTAGTTGTATTTTCAATTTTTTTTGAGGAATCTTTATGCAGTTTTCCACAGGGACTGAGCCAATTTATATTCCCACCAACATGCATAAGGGTTCCCTTTTTTCCACAACCGTGCCAACACTTACTATTTCTTGTCTAGGCTAGTGTTTTTTGAAATATGATCCTCAGAACACCTTTATCAGACTCATCTAGTGTGCTTGTTAAAAAGGCATCATCCAAATTCAAGATCTTTGGGAGGGAATTTGCTTTTTAGCTCACTTCCTGGGTGATTCTCCTGCAAATCAGGATTTGAAAACCACTCTTCTGAGAGCAATAGGTAAAAATATATAGGGAAGCAATTTGTTGTGTGGAAAATAATTTGTATGTCAATAGAAACTATGTGTTGTCTATGGCACACCCTATTGCCTTGATTCAGTGGGAGATACTTACGACTCTATGAGTTGTAGGTGACTGAGACAGATTCTCTCCAGTCTGGTAGAAGTTGGGTCAATTTTCCTCACCTGCTCCCCTTGTGGAAGAGCTAGTTTTCTCTCCATTGGCATGTCCATTTCAATATTCCTGATCTATAAAGATATCTGGGTTTTTTGGATTCTTTTTTCTACTGATTATAGCATCTAATTTTTCTTTGTTAAGTAAAATATTTATCATGTTTTTATTTTTGCATCTGTATGAGAGGCATGATTTTATCCTTTTTTGAAAACTATCTTTAAACAGCTTTTTCCAAATAAATAAAAAGCTAACACTGGAGTTGTCCAATAGTGGAAATGGCCGCCCTGTGGAATCGTGAACTCCTCATCACTGGGAGTCCAAACACAAAAATTGTTCATGAGATTTGGTTAAAAAAAAAAAATCACATGCCAGAATTAAGGCTGCCTCTTGACTCCTCATTTTATTAGGAAATATGGGCATCAGGACACACATTGGATTGTAACGGTGACTCTCAATGCTGGCTGCACATTAGAATCATCTGGGCCCTACCTCCAGAAATACTGATTTAATGTAGGCCACTCTGGAGTGGGCCCTACATACAGTGTCATGCTGAGCCATATTGGAGCCTGAGGCAAAGGAAAAACTCGGTATGTTTTAATTTAAGATTATGAAATTTTATTGACCATGGATTTTTTTGCATTAATTTTGATCTTTAAGATAATGCATTAAAATAGTTTTATCTTTCTTAATGAGTATTTTTTGTACTCCCTTAAATTTTGTGCTCTGGGTACAGGTGTCACTTGCCTCATCCTAATCCCAGCCCTGCTTGGCCATCTGTACTTTTTGAAGCTCCTCACTCAAGTCATTCTTATGGGCAGTCTGGGTTGAGAACCACTGACTGGTTGATCTGTCAGGTGTCCTGCTTCCCTTTCTGTGCTGTCCAATATGGTAGCCACTAGCCACATGGGGCCACTACTGAGAACTTGAAATATGAGTAGTCCAAATTGAGATGTGCTATAGCTTTCAAAGACTGAGTAAAGAAAAATGTAAAATATGTCATTAATAACTTTTATACTGATTACATATTGAAATGATACTAGTTTTTAGTTTGGGGAGCATCCTTTTCTTTAAAGAATTTTTTAACAAAATATTTATTTTTGAAGGAGAGAGAGACAGAGCATGAGCGGGGGAGGGGCAGAGAGAGCAAGAGGGAGACACAGAATCTGGGCCAGTCTCTGAGCTGTCAGCACAGAGCCCGACATGGGGCTCAAACTTACGAGCTGTGAGGTCATGACCTGAGCCGAAATCAAGAGTCCGAAACTTAACCGAGTGAGCCACCCAGGCGCCCCTGGAGAGCATCCTTTTCTTGATACTGATTTCTGAATCAATCAGGTAGCCTAGGTTATGCTGCAATAATTTTTAAAAAAACAACCAAATTCTTAGTTGTTTATAACAACAAATGTGTGGTTCTGGCTTGTACTCCATTTCCCACATGGGCTGGCATGGGTCTCTGGTCACTGTTGGGACACTCAGGGACCCAGGCAACGGAGGCTCTGTCTCAGTGTGCTTCCATGATTTCCAAAGCAGGAAAAAGGACATGGAGACTCATGAAGTGGCTCTTGAAGGCTTCTGCATGAAATACCCTTCTGCTCATATTTCACAGGCCCAAATAAGTTACATGGCCATACTTGACTTCAGGGAAAAGGCTGAGGAAGAATAATTCTGTTATGTGCCTGCAAGGAGGAGAATCAGAACATTTGTGAACAGCCTTAATGATTGCCACCATGGCAATACCCTGGCCTGAGAAAATGATTGCTGGTGGTTATGGAGCCATTTAGGCCCGTGGCACACTGCCTATGTATGTGTGAGACCAGCCCTGCCCCACACTGTCGCAGGCAGTAAACATGACGCTTTTCTCCATATGGCTTTCATTACAACTTCATTTCATTAGGATATCAGTGGGGGTATTCTGTAGCATTACAGAAATACCAAGAACGAGACCCACCAAGTTGCTTACAAACTCGGTAATGCTTCCTTCCAATATTCAGCAAGGAAAAATAAATTCGTGAGGTGATCTCATTTCCCTTTTATCCTCTTAAGAGCTTGGATGAAAAACATTGGAAATTCTGTGATCATAATGGGAAGAAAGACATAAATGTTGAGAATAAGGACTTTTGAGGATTCTTTTGGTAACATTGACAATGGTGTATTATTAATGTTGCTTCTTTTTTTGGAAAGAGCACCCACGTTACATTTGATCAAGAGTGGGAGGGGGTTGCAGAGGCTACACTCATCTTTTTAGACTCAGCATAACGTAAGGAGGCAATAACAGTTTAGAGAAGTTAAGTATTAAACATAGCTTTTTTTCTCTTTTGTAAGGTAGAGAGAGAGTCATGGGGGCTATAGAGAAGTTTGTGCTCCTTCAGCTGAAGAATACATAAGGGGTATCTAGATGGACTATTTTATTTGAAATAGTTCCCAGCATTCTTGAACTGGGTTGGTAACAATATTTTAGAAATATAAATAGTCCTAAGGGGGAAAAGGTACATACGGGACACGTTTGGTGTAAGAGAAAGAATCATAGTTGCTTTTATGGACAATTATGGATTCAAATGTTAGTTCCACAAAGTGCATAGCTGTGTAATGTTGGGAAATGCTGAAACGAAATCCCCCGGTGTAATATAGGAGAAAGAATAGCTTCATACAGAAGAGATGTGAAGGTCAAAGGGACAATGAAGAGCTAAGCTAATGCTTAGCTCAGTGGCCAGCACATAGTAGGGGCTCTGCAAATGCTGGTTCATCACTCGTCTTTTCAGGAAAATGCAGTTAAGAGAACAAGAAGGCAGTTCAGACAAGGGATGGACCCTAGGGTGTGAAAAGATGAGACCCCATCTCAGAAAAACTGGAGCAAGGATATTGTTGGAGAATTTCCAATGACTCCTTTTTCTCACCTCAGAGTTTTAAGACTTCATTTTTTTTAATAAAATTTTTTTTAATGTTTATTTATTTTGGGAGACAGACAGAGTTGGGGAGCAGAGAGAGAGGGAGACACAGAATCCGAAGCAGGCTCCAGGATCCTAGCTGTCAGCACAGAGCCTGACGCGGGGCTTGAACCCACAAAGCGCGGGATCATGACCTGGGCGGAAGTGGGACGCCCAACTGACTGAGCCACCCAGGCACCCCTGGTTTTTGGTTTTTTTTAACCTCTCTCTCTCTTCTTGTACTTTCTTGTTATGATTTGTTCTTTTTTTCCTCTTTATCCCCACTTCCCCTTTTTGGTGTATTCTTTCTATCTTGGGATTCTATCCTCTTTTCTTCTTCACATTGTTCTGTCACTCCATTGCCCCCAATCCATATTTCTCTCTCTCCCCCATTTCATCTCTCGTCCTTTATAGGGTGTGTAGCTCAGGTGACCTGGAGACAGAGCCAGTTATGTCTTGGGTGCCCCTCTGCCCCTTTCTGTTATTCTTCTCACCTTCAGTGGAACTTCTCTCTCTACACCATCCTCTGTTCCCCTGGGGCCATAGCAATTTGTTTTTCGTACTAAAATTTGTTCTTAGAAATGAATCTGATCGACTCAGAGTCACAAAGGTGTAAATAACATAAAAAATTTGGTGCTTTACTTTTCCCAGAAGTACTGGAACTCCAATCAAGTAGAAAGCCTTTAGCCAAAGAAATAAATCTCTAATAGTAATTTCAGGGAAATGAAAGTTATGGAGCATATTATCTTTTGGGCAGGCAACTTTCCCTGCCAAATATGTCTATTCACAGAGCTCGTTCTGCTTTGATATTTTAGAATAAAATAAAATAAAATAAAATAAAATAAAATAAAATAAAATAAAATAAATAAAATATTCAGAGAAAGCTAAAGTTAGATTTAGCCACCTTCTGGTACATGGAAGTGTTTTGGTCTTATCAGTTGGGGGCTAAAAACTGTTTAATTCCAAAAAGATTGTATAGAGCAAATGCAACAGTTAATTTCAGATAAATCAGTTCAATCTGGCTTTTTCATTCTTTCTTATATATGACCAGTTTTAATGTAATTTTTAAAGGAATATGAGCTCCATTATATGTGTTTACAAACAGCATAAATCAATCTAACTGAAGAGCCTTACACTCTCTGATGGTGCCCTGCAGTGTGGTGGGGATTGCCAAGTGGCAGTTGGGTCATTCTATTCACTGTTGACCTCATGTCTAAGGTCTATATGCTTTTCGAGAGTCTGCAAAAAGAATTGGCCCCTAAAAAATTCTATTTGTTCTCAAGTATGAGAAATGAAAATAAATGTAGAACTGAATGTCTGCAAATCAAAACATTTGGTCACTTGGTTGTCACTCAGTTGTGTCATTATCTATAGGTTACTTTTAATATAGGAGGTGACTGTATTTTAATAAGTGTGATGTCATGTGGGATGGGTCTTCCACAGGTAAGAGCGCATGGGTCACTCAGGTCTTAGAATAAGCCGTCAGTATCAGAGATTTGAAAATCTGAAGTGCAACATCACAAAACTATTTCTCAGAGCAACATGTGTCTCTAGGCACAAAATGGAGGTTCTAGTTTGGGTAGGTGATATTACATCACATTTGCTCTCATCTGGTGACATTAAGGATGGAGCAGCTGGGCACGAGCCATCAGTATCACTGGCAACGGACAAAAACTGGGAAAAACTTTTTTATCAGAACTCCTTCTAAAAAAAAACTACTGTATGGAAGTAGAAGGATGGCAGGGACTGAACTGCGTGTCCCCTCAAAGTCATATGTTGTAGCAAGCCCTGAAGCTGTATTGGAAATAGGGTCTTTAAGGAGGTGATTAAGTTTAAATGAGGTCATATGGGTGGGGCCCTGATCTGATAGAACTAGTGTCCTTGTAAGAGAGGTTACAGAGACACCAGAGATCTCTCTCTCCCCCTCTACCATGTTGGAGCACAGCAAGAAAATGGCTGTCTGCAAACCAGAAGGACTGCTCTCACCAGGAACTGAATCAGCTGGCACCTTCTCCTTGGACTTCCCAGCCTCCAGAATGGTGAGCAATAAATTTCTGTTGGTTAAGCCACCCCGTCGGTGGTATTCTGTTATGGCAGCTCAAGCAGGCTAAGACAGAGGATATTCATTGATAAGCAGCTTCGAGTAGGGTCAGGGAGCTCAGGACATGCTTCAGGATCAAGAAATGGTCCCCAAAATGCCTCCCAGGTCTGGTGAGCTACAAGGCTTTTGCTTTACCAAGGTGGGTGTGCAGGCTTGGGACAGAGCTAAATTTCTGAGAACCAAGTGCCCCCCATGCCAGTGGAGCTGCTCGTTCACCCTTCCCCAAGCAGCCCTCAGCCTTCCTAGAAATACACATCAAACTCATGTTTAGAGAATATCTGTGTGCAGGGACACTGAATCATTAGCTGCCTAGATCACCCATAGGCTTATGTTTGGTCCACCTTGGCCAACTTTTGGCCTTCGTACCTCAATGTCATAGCCGATGCCATGGGCCTTACACATTTGGAGAAAAACATACGGGAAAACCAGCGAGAGATTGTTGTGCTTCAGCTGGGTCGTCATCACTGCATAGCGACTGGCTGCTGGTGACTGGAAAAGACCACAGTTGCATGTAAGACCCTTCACAAAATACTTGTTTAAAAAAGTTTCTTTAATGTTTATTTATTTTTGAGAGAAAGAGAGAGCTAGCAGGGGAGGGGAGAGAGAGAAGGAGACACAGAATCCGAAGCAGGCTTCAGGCCCCGAGCTGTCAGCACAGAGCCCTACACAGGGCTTGAACTCACAAACAGCGAGATCATGACCTGAGTAGAAGTCAGACACTTAACTGACTGAACCTTCCAGGTGCCCCTCTTCACAAAATATTTAAATAAACTTTAACTTTAGAATAGTTGTAGATTAACAGAAAAGTTGTGAAGATAATACAGAGAGTTCCTATCTCATATCCTGTAACCTTGTGGTATGTTTGTCACATAAGAACACAAATTGCCTCCTTGCTGTTAAGCCTGTACTTTATTTGGATTTCATTAGTTTTTGCTAAATCCCTTTTTATGTTACACAGTCCCATCCAGGATAACACATTGTTATTTAATTGTCTCCTTAGGTTCTTTTGGGCTGTGATGGTTTCTCAGACTTTCCTTGTTTTTGATGGTCTGGACAGTTTTGAGGAGTACGGATCAAGGTATTTTGTAGAATGTCCTCTGTTGGGATTGTCCCATGTTTTCCTCCTGACTACACTGGGAAAATGTGTTTTTGAGAAGAGGACCACCCAGGTACTTTCATCACCTCGTACATCAAGTTGTATCAACACAACTTGTGATGGATGACGCCAATTTTGATCTCACTGAGGTAGTTTTTGCCAGGTTTCTTACTATAAAGTTACTTTTACCTGTTTCTGTACTACACTCTTTGGAAACAAGTCACTAAGGGTAGTCCACCTTCTTGAGAGGACCAATGGTAGAATTTTGATTCTAACTGCTTTCTTTGGTTGAGAAACTGCTATTCCTTATTTTGCTTGCCTGTCAGTGGGAACTATCCCAAAGAGACTGGTTATGCTAGGCCTGAAGTATTTAAATTATAATATTTCCTAAAAACTTTTAAAATTTAGTATGTATACAAGAAAGTATTTTATCTTGGCAATTTTGTAGCATGTCCTTTGTGAGATGTGATATTCGCCTTTGAAAATCAGTTATGTTTGTCCTGGGATAACTGGAAATTTGGAGAGCAGCGTGTAGGGCCACGGCCAACCTTTGGGCATAGTAAATGAAGGTGCCTGGCACAGATTTTTAACTTTGGGGACCTTTGGGTTCTGGGCAACCAGGTGCTTGCCCTTGTGCAGTGACTTGGAACAAGAGAAGGAAAAAGAGGTACTGTTGGTCCCCAGCTGGCTGCAAGGATCATAGTGGCCTGACACCGTTGTGAAACATTAAGACTTGCTCTCTCTGTCTCTGAGAGAATGCAGGGGAACGGGGGGCTGACTGAGTGCCCAGAGGAGGACGAATGGGTTTTCCCTGCCTGTATAACACATGCATTCCCTCTCTCTCTCTCTCTCTCAGATTTCATATTCATACTTTGTGACATATTTCCCCACATATATTGTCATTTCTTTCAACATTTACAGAAAGTACCATATCTGATGGTCACATTTTCAGTACTATGAAGCTTGGTCTTCCCACATGTAGGCAGAGTCCACATCTGTAAAAATGTTAGTCTCTCACAGGCTGATGCATCTTGAGTTGTACATCTCCCTTAGTATTGCCCCATATGCAGCCACCGAGAATTTTAATTTTGCAGAAGAAAATCTGTTGGACCCTCACATGCCTCACAGCTGTGCTTTGTTATCACTCTGACCTATCATGAATTGTTCCCCTGGCTGCCTCCCTGTCATGACTGGGAGTTCTCTGAAGGCAGAGCACTGCTTGGTGTCTGAATCTCCAGGCTGGATGTGATGCTAGCACAGAATAGGCATTTCAGCGTTTCTTGAAAGGGAGAAAGAATGGATGCATGGAATAGAGTAAGTTTATAGCACTTCCTCTGACTTAAGAGACTCTTCCAATGTAATTCAGGGGGCATCCAGTCAGTGAGGGCTTTGGGGCAGAAGCAGACCCTAGAGAATGACAGAAGATCCCCAGAGTGACTCAGGGCAGTCACTCCAGGCCTTGCCCCCAGTAGACATCTTTTGGAGGACACTGTAGCCCCAGTGGGCTATCCCAGTGGTGGGATTATTGGTGGGGTAATAAGAACTGGCTGAGAGAAGTTCTGGCTCAGCCATTCAGTCTGGAGGAGCATGGCCACCAGGCCTGCTCACCCTATCATGGCAGGTTGTGCCATGTTCCTGCCTTCACAACAAAGGCCCAGAAGCCTGAGTTTTTGTATATGGAAGTGAACTGTAAATACTCTGGAATTCCATTGTGGTTACTGAGCATGTAATTGCATGGTAATTACCATGAATTCACAAGATAATTCCAAGGTTATTTTTGCCTTCTAAATTTGTCTTATGCTGCCATAGCATATAGACTAGCAAACCCAAGACTAGGCCCCAGTTGGTGAGGGAGAGAGGTAGTGGGCTTGAGCTCAACACCATGTATCTTGGCTCCAAAGCAAGGTGGAGGAGCTCACTGTCCAGTGTTACTGGGCGACAAGTAAGGACAGGCTATCCTGAGGTTTCTTTGTCTCTACAGAGACAGACTGCAAGTCCCCTCCTCCCAGACCTGGGGTTCTGATTCATTAAGAATCTGAAAGAAAAGCCAGGACATTTGGTATGTGTCTCCAGGCTGTGTCTTTTCCGTCTCCATCACCAGACTACGCCAGAGCTTCATGGCCTGGACAGCTGCTTCTCCTTCCTACTCGGGAGGTGGGGATGCACACAGAATTCTGTGGTGGAAAAGTTATATGGAGTCAGAAAGACTGAGGTCGAAAACCTGGCCGACCTTGAATGTGTCATTCAACTTGTCTGACTTCTGGTGATTAAATAAGCACCTAGCCCAGCACCTGGCACCTGATAAACAGTAGCTACTATTGTTATTGCTCTTTCTCTGAAAGTGTCTACAGGCCCCAGAGCATTATGGACCTACACTAAATGTAATTTCCCAGGCTGTTCCTACCCCCACCAGTGCCTGGGGTTCCGAGCATTACCACAAGATTATTGTTTCTCAGACCGAGGTTGGTCAGTGCTCAGAACTCTTCAGTGTCTCCTCCATGCCTATAAGACGAAATATAGATGCCTGGGCTGGTGTTCTCCCACACTGGCTCAGGGGGTTGCTCCAACCACTTCTTCCACTTTCTCCTTCCTGAATTCTCTGCCCCAGCCCACCTGGTTCATTGCTATCTCCTGATAGATCATGGGCTCTCTTCAGCCTTGGTCCCTTCTGCTGGGCAGGTCTCCTTCCCCTTGCCATGTAGTGACTGCCCTAGTCTGTAAGGCTAGGCCAAGTTCCTTCTTTGTAGTGGAAGAACTAGGCCTGTCCCTGCCAGTCCACAGTCTTTTCTCCTAAGAACTGCAGCAACAGGTTGAGGGGCCGTCACTCAAATGGCACCTACACGAGGCCTTGTTTTTTTTCCTTGTGTATGTGCTATGTACTTTCTATTTCTTTTTTTAATGTTTATTTATTTATTTTTTGAGAGAGAGCACAAGCAGGGGGAGGGACAGAGAAAGAGAGAGACAGACAGACAGAGACAGAGAGATTGAGAGAAAGACAGAATCTGAAGCAGGGGCTCGAACCCATGAACTATGAGATCATGACCTGAGCTGGCCAGATGCTTAACTGAGCCACCCAGGTGCCCCAATCTACTTTCTATTTCTTTTCAACTTCTCAAGGACAGGGACTCTGGCAAATGTCTTTGTATCCCTGATGCTGGGTGAAATTCCTGGCTTATATTAAGTGCTTAAAAATGTGTTATAATAATGCCAGTACTCTTTTCAGACTTAACTAACTCCATAGTTTCCAGAGGAAAATACTGTCGATAATCTAGGGTTGTCTTTTATTCAGCCAGATAGCACAGCTGACAGTGTTATTATGAGGATTAGATGAGTATCTAAAGACCTTGGAAGAGTGTCTGCCACGGAGTAAGTGGTCAAAAAATGTTAGGTTAGCTCTTATTATCATTTGTTAAACTAAATAATTTCACAAATAAGGTAAGTTATTGAAATTAAAAACCAACCAACCAAGAAAACTTTTCATCATAAAGGGTCTTGAATCAGAAAACCTGAGCTCTGCTACTTAATTAACTTTATGACTTTGGGCAGCTCACTTAACTTTGCATAGCCTCGGTTTCCTAATCTGTAAAATGGTATGATAATCCTCATCTTATCTATTCTTTGGGGTCTTCATGGGAATCAAATAAGCTCATGCCTATTTAAAGTACAAAGCATTATGCAAACAGAAAACATTTTTTTTAAAGGTTGACTTGTGTAATCAACTCTTCTGATGCTATAAAATCTCTTTAGGTTTGCCAAGGAAATTACAACCTAAATGGATTTTACAGCATGAGAAGACTCCTCTATGACCATCTGGCCATAGTGCTGAGTCTTGGCCTAGCTCAGAGCAGATTAGAAGCCAGTGGATAATGGCAGTATGCCTGGAAACAACCTCATCACAGAGGGAGATGAGGCCTCCTTTGGAAGAAGAGCTTTCTCTATGGCCTCAACCAGAAACTTCTTTAGACATGAGCTTAAGCTGTACTCGGGGGCCAGATCACTGACTCTCAGCCAGTGCAAGTCAGGTTGGACAGAACGGTGGGCAGACACACAGGCTTTCAAGTCTGACAGGCCTGGGCTTAAATTCTGGCTTCCACACTTGCTTGCTGAGTGACCTTCCACAAGTTGCTTAACATTTCTTAACCCCAGTCTTCTTATCTAAAAATGAGCATAATCATAGCATCTGCCTAATATATTGGGTTGTATAAAGATTCATATAAAGCACTTAAAGTACCTGGTGTGGAGTAAAGGCTAATACATTTTGGATGTTATTATCATGTTATTCTATGCGTTATCGTTATTTGTTGGCCTGTGTCTTTGAATAAACTCGGAGCTCTTTGCTACTTCCCTTTACATCCTCTGTGCTTAGGAGAGTGCCCAACACAATGTTGGTGTTGAG
This sequence comes from Lynx rufus, assembly GCF_022079265.1. Lineage (NCBI taxonomy): Eukaryota > Metazoa > Chordata > Mammalia > Carnivora > Felidae > Lynx > Lynx rufus. Next base: position 9,286,294 of record NW_025814827.1, read on the forward strand.
TATATATCTGCTGGATTTACTTCTAGTTGATTCCTGCTGAAAGTATTAACTGGTAGCTAAGGTGATGGCTGATGAGGACTTAGGATGTGACCTGTCACAATAATATTACTTCTTTCTAAACAGTTTTGCAGGGTAAAGATCTTTAAATGGAAGGCCGCAGTATGGAGGGATAGGTCCTTCTCGTGTCCCCCTCCGCACCCCATTGTACATGAGGCTTCCTGGGCCCGGCTTGGTACAGAAGCCCATCTTACAGGCCCCATAAAATCAAATCCCTCAAGAGACCTTGGGGGTCACTTAGCCCTCCTTTATTTTATAAATGAGGAAACCGAAGCAGAGAGAGAGAGATCAGAATTCATGATCCATAACTTCAGACAAGTGCCCTTCACTCCAAATTCCCATTGGCTACATTTGGAATGTGTGGAAATTTCTAGCATTTTCTAGGAAAACGGGGAAAAAAATAGAAGACAATATTATCGGTAGAAGTCTAGTCTTATTAAACTACCTTTCTAAATCACAATCTAACAAGAATGCTTCAAGCCAAATAAAGGAAGCCTGAAATACTCCTTTTCACTGGAGAATATAATTTTGCTTCAGCCACAATTTAAATTGATTGAGTTCTGAGCACCAGCACTTGAAGTGTGGAGCATATTCTATTTTCTCCATGATACTTGTTTTGACAGTGATGCATTTCAGTTGACATAGTTGAAATCCTTATGTAATAAATCTCTGCCTGAAAATTAATCATGTTTATAATATTCTGAGAATTAATAACACCCATTGCTCAAATCATTAACTTAAAAAAGGAGCTTCCAAAATCTGTTCTCGGCAGTAAGGGACCACAAATAAATGAATGTTTGATAAAATAATCCAAGTAGCAGTTTAACAAGCGTAAACTTGAATGTGGTTGCAATAACACAGAACTATTGTTTAAGGGTTGGCAGAGGCTGATGAGGTTCTTATTTCAGTTACGAAGCAGGCATCCACATGCATAATGAACTGCTCTCTGAATTATTAATGTGTTGCTTATTTAGCCTCATCTGTCTAGAAGATAATGTATCCTAACTCTAATGAGTGATTGGTTTTGTACATAATTACAGTAGCAGCAGTAGTGGGGAAATGTGTGCCTTCAAAGAAGGAGTTCTAAAAATAAAGTCATCACATAAACTCCGTTGTTGTGGCATTCTATCAAAATCAAACCCGAAGCATTTGAGAATTCATAATAAATTACAGGAGACAGAATCATTATTAACATCATAATTTAACACAAAAGGTTTTACTTAATCATTCATTACCGATCATGTGCTGTTAAAATGCTTATAAATGACTTGGGTTGTTTTAAGATGTTTGTGAACATGGTCCCTTTTGGCCACTCACCACCTGTGGTGCAGAGGGTCCACGAGAGAGGAGGAGTAAGAATGATTGCAAAGGGTAGTAATGCTTTATGCTCATTCTGACAGAATGTTAATTAAAAGTTCAAATGTCGTTGGGTGACTCCTTTTCTTTTCTAAAACATGCATGTCTGGGACTCATTCGACCTGGTTTCTGCCTTCAAGCAGTTAATTGTGGAGGACCCTGGATCAGAAGCCCATACACCTGTCCTGTCTGGGTCTGGATGACAGTTCTTTACCACCTGTTCCTGATTTGGGGCAACAGCTCTTTGTTGAGCCCAGAACGGTCTTTGCTTCCTTCTCCCCTCCCCACCCGCATAGCATATTATTTAAAGGAATAGGTCCAAACCAGCAGCATTTTGTAGGCATCAGTCCTAAATGTGCCTTCTTTATCATTGTGGCTATATCAGTTTCTTTCCTTTTATTTCAGTCTTCAAAGGGGGCTGTCAGCTGACTGATCATAAATCTGATGGCATCACAGCCTGTTCACACTTGTTCAGGAAGCTTCAGTTTGATTGTAAATTGCATTGTGTGTGCAAGTTTGGATGATGCTTTTAAAAATGGCCTATCACATGTGTGTACATGCACAGTAGCACATGCGTGCACACATGCATGGTGGCACCAGGGCGAGAACATCCATTTATCTTTCTAAAACCAAAAGCACTTTCAATTTATCCCTACATCAGAAAACCTGCATAGCTTTTATTTAGTGATCGTAGAGACATTTGAATTATTGAAGATCATAAGCTTCCCTCTCAAGTGCAGGCAATTCCTAGAAGTGTTTAAGACTCTTGATCACAGGAGAATTCTTGTATGTTGCCTGTAGCTAGGATTGAAACCTATAGGCAAGATGGGGAAAATGGGAGAGTGCTTCTAATTCAAAGTACAACTTCTGCTTACAGCCTTCTGAAGCAACATACTTAAATGCAGCAAATTGTCTTTCAAAGTCTTGTGTTGAATACTAACTCAGCTTCCAGCTTCCTTTTAGAAATGGCATGGAGTTAGGTTTGCTAGGTCAGAAGACTCAAATTTTACTGCTGTCCCTCTGTCCAGGATTGCACTTAGGGTCCTGTGGGTCCTTTAGGTGAGGATAGGGGCCACAGGTGGAGTTGGACCTAGTAGATTCTCATCAAGGTTCTGGGACCTATTTAAAAGGGACCCACTTCTCCTGCCCAGCCCAACTTTTCTTCTTCTTCTTCTTTTTAATGTTTGTTTATTTTTGAGACAGAGAGAGGGCGTGAATGGGGGAGGGGCAGAGAGAGAGAAGGAGAACAGAATCCACAGCAGATTCTAGGCTCTGAGATGTCAGCACAGAGCCTGACACAAGGCTCGAACCCATGAACCATGAGATCATGACCTGAGCTGAAGTCGGACGCTCAACCTACTGAGCCACCCAGGCGCCCCTCTGCTTCTTTCTTAATAGGCAAGGAGATCAAAGGGTTTCCTGTGATCGAGCGTACCTCACTGGACAAGTGGATTGGGAAGGAGCCTGCTGCCTGAGCCCCCAAGATATCTGATACCCTTTCCAGGCTACCCTTTGAAATGTATGCTGAGTTTCTGCCAAGGAAGGTGACTCTAGCGACCCTGGGGAGAGTCAAACAAGGGTTCTTTAAATCCAGAGGTATCTCCTGGATCTGAAGAGGCTCAGCAGAGAATCAGGAGATACTGCTCTGAAAAAAGCATCTCTAGGGCACAAGTACGGGTTCTACTACCCACTGGAATTCCTTTTTTATGTTTGATATATTAGCATCTCAAGTAGATTTTCATTTGCAGAAAGGGTATGAAGCCCACTGTTGTGGGAGAGGCAGCAGAAATCCTCTGGTAGCAGTCAGAGCAGCTGTAGCCAGAGCCCCTGTTTGCTCTCATATTCCATGTACACTAAGCACCAGCTGGTCCACTTGACCTCTGTTCTCCTTCCCCCAAACCAACCTAGCCCATTGCCTCCATGGAGATTTGTGCTTTGTTTCCCTGGGTTCTAAGGTTGGTAAACCTCAACCAGCCCTAAGGCTGCTGGCCCCAGCCACACTAGCATTGGGATTAGTGATGAGATGGGAGGTTGGGGCCATGGAAAGAAGCGGGTCATGGAGGTCCTGCTGGGAAGTTGGAATTTTCCTGAAGATGACAGGAGTCCTTTCAAAATCATAAGTAGGGGAGCAACATGCTCAGATTTGCTTTTCACCTTGACCACCTTGACTGTATGTATGGTTAGGCTGAGGGGAGAGGCAGGAGGCAGAGAATCTTAGTGTGGAGCAAAACTAGGGTGTATCTCTGTGGAGGGAGAGGAGGGGTCAGAGTTGACGCTCATCAACATGAGCTGGTGTTGACTGGATATGGAGGTGGAGGTGTCCCATCAGCCTCTGGCAGGACCCTCCACGAGGAAATATAGGGGGAGGAGAGACAATGAATGCAGTTTGAGACAGCTTGACTCTGAGGATTCTAGAGAAGTTTCGTAGAATGGTGGATCTAGGAGTCTGGAGCTCAAAAATGAGATTGGAGCTAGAAAAATAAATGGGTTTTGTCAGAAGTTGCTGGTAATTGAAGAACTTGTCCAGGGAAGCAAGATGAGAAGAGATGGAGGGGAAATGCCCCAACAGACCTACCCTTGGAAAACCCCATGCTCATTCACCCCTCCAATATGGTGCTTTCCCTTTCTGGAACACCCTCTCCCCTTTCCTCTGGCCAATACATTAGTATCCTAGAAACCCATTTTGGAGAGGCTAAGTGACTTGCCTGAGGTTCTTTCTTCTCTCTATACTCAAAGAGCTGGGCACATAGCCAGAGCTCAGGAAGCCTCGGTTGAGTGTTGTTGAACACCATGGGGAATCAGGAAGCATCTGTTGCTTACCGACACTGAGAGGGCATTAAGGCAGCTCATTTTCTTCTCTTTCTTGGGAACAAAGTTGGGCACTTTAAGGGTGCTCAAACTGCAATCCAGATGGCCGTTGGTCAGGTATAAGGTGAGCTGAGTCAGGGCCAGCTGGTCACTGTATGAGAGGCTGAGGCCTGTTGCCCACACCTGATTAAAACAGGAGCCACAGAAGTGAAGGTGAGATCAGCGATCGGGAGAGAAAGCCCCAACCAACCCTAACCAGCCCAAACCATGTGGGACCCACCCAAACCAGTGTGCATGTGACTGAATGGAGTAGATGCTTTTGCTTCTGTTTCTACTTCATTCAGCTGAAGGATGGGAGCCTTTGATCTGATTCTAACCAGAAGATTGAAGGTTCTTGTGAAAAGTTACAAAAACGGAAACACCTGGCCCAGATAATCTGCTGGAGATGCTGGGTTCCAAAAGGCTCATGGGGACTTTGACTCTCCTGCCTGTGGTTTGCCATATCCAGGAGGAGGAAGATGACACTGGTCTTGGCCCAGCCAGTCCACACCCTGTACGAGTTCCCCAGTCGTGCAATGTTTTCTGCTGAGAAAAATGAGACTGGACGGAAGCTTCAGAGGTTGGGGCCTGAAGAGGAGCAGATAGAGGGGGAACAAGGGAGTGAATAGGAGAAAAGGGCAAATTGCCCTGATTCCAGAAAAAGCAGTGCCAGGAAATCTCACTATGAAACTTGAGGGAAACTCATGGTTGGCCTGTATGTCTCAGCGTGACCGCCATTTACCACGAGTGTGGGAAAATCATTTCACCACCCCACAAAGCCCACAGTATCCTCAATCGGGAAATGAAAACTATAAGAACGCCCACCCTAGCTGAACAGCAGGGCTACTAGAAGAATATGATGATGCAATAAAAATTAAAATGCTTTGAAAAATAGACATATGTGAGCAATAAGTTATTGTAAGCCACTCGATAGCTAAGTCAGTCCATTAATGCCTTTGATGGATATTTACTGGGCATTTACTATAAACCAGCAATGGCAGAAGTGAATCATGTGCTACCTCTCCCCTCTCCAGGGGTGAACCATCATCCTTAATTGCCTTTGTCATGCCCACGCTCACACTGAATCCAGGAGCTGTTCAATGCTCAAGGCTAGTGAAGGCAAGTTCAAGGCTATTGTGCTAGTTACTGAAGAGGCAAAGCTAAGAGGCAAAGGTCCTTCCATCAAGGAGGAGAAAGATACATATGTATTCAGTCATTTACAACACAATGTAATACGTGATATAATAAAGGGATGGAACAAAGTACTACTGGGTTTGTCTAGTGAAGTCAGGGCTGCATCCTGGAGAAGGTGACATTTGAGCTTGGACAAACAACCCAGATATGACTGGCTCCCAGGTCTCAAGTACCTACAAAGTGCCAGATGCTTCACAAACATCTCAGATCTTTATAAGAACCTAAAATATAACAGTCCCATGTCACAGATGAAGAAACAGAGGTTCAGAGAGAGTCCACATAGCCAGGAAATGGCCGAGCTGGGATTTGAATCCAGTTCTTCCTGGCTCCAAGTCTACCCTTTTCCCATTCCCTGCCGGCAGAAACGGCACTACTCTTGGCCCAGCCATTCCTTAACCTGTACCAGTTCCCAGTCACATTAAAAGCTAAAGTTGCAGAGGATGAAAACATGCCCTTGTTTACTATAATCCATGCCATGAAAATGTCTTGTGGAGAAAACATGAAGTATTGTATTTCTGTAGTACACTGTAATTAGCATTAACGCATTTTCACTGTAGGAAGTTGGAAACGAACACATTTTCATGAAGACTTGATTAAACAGTTTTTCCTCTTAGAAGGCCTCCATGTGCCCCACATACTAACTCTACGTGTTAAAATACATAATACATCTGCCCTAGAGTGGACTCTTCTCAAACAAATGTAGCAGCGAGTGACTTGAGTAAGCATTGAATGTAAATGGCATCATTATAAGGATATTAAGAGGTCAAGCTGTCAAGGCCCCTTGCTAAACTGAAGCTAATTTCAGGAGTCATATTTGCACAGTAATGCCCTTTTATAATAGCAAATAAATCACATTTGCAACAATTGTTAAAAACTAACTGCCAAGTATCTGTTGCAGTTGTAAATATCCTATTTGTCAACTTAAATATTTCCTGCTGTATGGCATAAAATGCAAATCAGATGGGGACAGCTACTTTTTCTTAATATGAGAAAGTGGATTTGCTGTTCCTGGATGTCAGGCACTTTTTCCCCAGAGTTTCTCTTTTGATGTTTTCGTGTCCTTGATTAAAGGGAAATGTATATAACAAACATTATTAATATTTATGTTAATAATATTAATGTTTTGGTGATTTTTAAAGTTTTAATTCCAGTATAGTTCACACACAATGTCGTATTAGTTTCAAGTGTGCAATACAGTGTTTCAGCAATTCCATACATCACCCAGTGCTCATCATGACAAGCGCACTCCTAGTGATAAGGATTTTAATGGGAAGGCACCACAGTATAGAACCAAGGAGTTAGCCTAAATCTGGCCCTTGCAAATAGTGTAAATTTGACCAAGTCATTTAAGCTCCCTCAATCTCGGTATTCTTGAGTGTGAAAGGAGCACATGATAACACCTATCACACAGGGATTTGAAAACAAAATAAATGCACCTAAAATTGCCTTACAAATGATGAAAGTTCAATACAAATGTTATTTTTGATCACTAAGCAATTCCTTGAGGAGTAGGATCTTAGGAGACACATTTTCAGTCGCCTGTGTAGCTGTTAGATTGCCCCTTTTAACAACTGTTTTTCCCACTCATAATCCTTGTGGTCAACCTCACAACAACTCAGTCCAGTAGGTGGTTAGATTTGGGCAAGATTGGTATTACTCTCTCTCCATTTGACCAATGAGGATACTGAGATCAAAAAAGTGGCTTCGTGGGGCACCTGAGTGGCGCAGTCGGTTAAGCGTCCGACTTCAGCCAGGTCACGATCTCGCGGTCCGTGAGTTCGAGCCCCGCATCGGGCTCTGGGCTGATGGCTCAGAGCCTGGAGCCTGTTTCTGATTCTGTGTCTCCCTCTCTCTCTGCCCCTCCCCCGTTCATGCTCTGTCTCTCTCTGTCTCAAAAATAAATAAACGTTAAAAAAAAAATTTAAAAAAAAAAATAAAAAAATAAAAAAATAAAATAAAAAAAAAAGTGGCTTCGTGGTTTGCTTAAGATCATAGAGCACAGGCTAGGATTGTGTTCTTTCTAGAGCTGAAGTAGTTTTGCTTCCCCAGACTGCCCTAAACCCTTGGTTTACAAAAGAAATAGTAGAACAAATTTCGTTAAGCTTTTTCCTCAACAGCAGGCTTGCCAGAATTGCTCAGATAATTGTTCTGTTCTCCATCTGGTTTTTCCATTGAAGACACTGCCTGAGGCATGCTTGTTTTGCGTACAGGGGTCCCATCTCCCCCTCTGGACTGTCAGCCCTTTAGGGAAGGCTGCTGAGCCTTTGTCTTCCCATCTCATCCTGTCCTGTGGATGGGGCGGGGCAGGGTTTGCAGCAGACACCTCAGCACCTCTGATGCCTTACTGTGAACTCCACTCCAGCTTTTAGGGATCAGGATCTAGGTGGGCCTCTTGAAGCTGGTGTCAGATTCCAACATAGGAAACATTCATTGCGCATCTCCTCTATGTCACCCTCTTGCATTCACACATACCTCCTTTAATCCCATTCTTGATTTTGGATTTCATTGTTAACTTTAGAACCTAATCTCTCTCTGCCCTGGATACTCCCATCACAATTTAGAGGAGCGATGATGGCGGCCTGTACAAAGGCATTGTGAGTGGGGATGGAGAGAAGTGGATGGATTTTTAAATGTTAGGGAGTGGCTTTGACGTGACATGTGGGACTTGTAATGACTAGCTTGACAGGTTAATTGATTAGATATGAGGGTAAGGGAAAAATATCACTGAAGGCTAGTGTTGGAAAGACTCTTAAAAATCATCTAATACAGTCAGTTTACTTTATACATTGGAGTGAAGTCGTTTGCCCTAGGTTACAGAGCCAGGTATCAAAGGTGTGGATGAGAGAACAAGGTGTCTTGGCTCCCAGGCATAAATCACTAGTTGACAATTGTTTGCCTTACTGCTGATGTAAAAATCATTTTGTTAAAAATGACTAGAATCCTAGAGACATTTGCATCAAGACCTTACAAAGAATCCTTAACACGAAAATACTCATGTCAGCATTACTTGTAAGATTGAAAGATTGCAGCTGTCCAACATTTGGGTATTGGTTAAAAAGATTATAATATATCCAAATGATGGGATACTCTATGATATTATCAGTAAAGATGATGATTGTGAACAACTTTTGATGGTGTAGGAAGGTATATGCTTGGGATTCTCTGTCATATTTGCAAGAGGAGGAAGAGAAGGATATATGACTTCAGCTTTGCAAAAATAATATTATACATAGAAAAAACTAGATGAGGATATAACAAAATGTTGACAGTGAGTGGTTAATATTAGCAGCATATTAGCAGTAAGCGACATTATATATAGACTTTCATGTATATTCTAGATTGTACTACTTGTGGTTATCGAGCACTTAAAATGTGGCTGCTTCAAATTGAGATGTGTTATAAATGTAAAATACATACCAGACTTTGAAGACTGACAAGGAGGTAAAAAAAATACTGTGAAATATCTCATTGCTAATATTTTATACTGATTATACATTGAAATTATAATATTGTGGTTATAGTGGGTGAAGTAAAATATGTTATTAAGACCACGTTCAAAAAAAAAAGGGGCGCCTGGGTGGCTCAGTTGGTTAAGTGTCTGACTTCGGCTCAGATCATGATCTCATGGTTCGTGAGTTTGAGCCTTGCATCAGGCTCTGTGCTGACAGTTCAAAGCCTGGAGCCTGCTTTTGATTCTGTGTCTCCCTCTTTCTCAGCCCCTCGCCCCCACTTATGCTCTGTCTTTCTCTCTCTCTCAAAAATAAACATTAAAAAAATTTTAAAAGACCACATTCATCTATTTTTTGTTACATTTTTATAAATTTTTTTAAATGTTTATTTTTGAGAGAGGCAAAGAGATAGAACACAAGCAAGGGAGAGGCAGAAACTGAGGGAAACACAGAATCTGAAGTTAGGCTCCAGGCTCTGAGCTGTCAGTACAGAGCCCAACGCAGGGCTTGAACCCATGAACTGTGAGATCATGACCTATGCCGAAGTCGGATGCTTAACCAACTGAGCCACCCAGATGCTCCCTATTTTTGTTTGTTACATTTTTAAACAAGGCTACTAGAAAATGAAAAATTACACATGTGGGTATATTCTCTATCATATTGATTGCAAAAAAGCCCATTGCAACTTCAGCAAGAGACAGGGCCAGCAGGGGTATGGTGGGGGAGTACTGCAGAGGCCCCAGCTCTCTGCCGCTCTGACCAGCACTGCACTGGATGCAATCCTTGCTGTAGCTCCATCAGGAGACCTGGGGAAAAGTGGGGAGAACACGGGGCAGGAGGCAATCCAGAAACTGTAAGAACCTCATCGACCTTTAAACAAGCATGTGACAAGCAGAAGGCAGGGTCAGGTAGAGGCAAGCTCGCCCAGAATTATCCTATTCCCAGGTTCTGCATCCTATTTGGGCCACAAGCCTTGGGATGAAAAGGTCATAACATGTTCCAATGTGGAAGGTGTGGGAGAGGGGCCCAGTATTGAACCCTTTTTTTCTTAGGTGTTCCAGGCAGGTGAAGGCTGCGCTCACCCCCACCATGTTGGCTCTTTCCCATGACAGGCAGAGTGGATGGGAGGCAGAGCCTACAGATACGGGCACATGTACCCAGGCCTACATTATGTGACTGTCTCCACTTGTAAATAAAGTTTTATAGCAAAGAGGTTGGTCTTGCCAACCTTCTCTTATGGGCGTCCAGTCTTATGGGACCAACAGACTGATTTATAGATCAAACAATATTTGTGGAAGAATCATAGAATTTCAGAGCTTGAGGGGATTCACAGATGTTTTGCACATTCCTGTCTAGTTTTTCTGTTCCTTTTCTTTATCATCTTCTTCTTTTATTGTAAGGAGAAGAACCTGATATCCAGACAGGCTACATGACTTGCTTTGGTACCAGCATCTGACAAATATCCCTGATCTTTGGCAAGTGGCCTCTCTGGGCCACACTTTCCCCAATTAATCACTGGGGAGGATAGTCCTGAAGGACCTTCCCTCACAGATGCATCTATGAGGCTGACAGAATTGTGACGATTGCTCACTCTGTAGGCAGATTCTCCAGCTAATGCAAGTGGGAGATGAAGCACTGAGAATTCACCTACCACAGAGATGGTAACAGGCCTTTAAAGCAGAGTGTGACCCCAGCTTACCCTCCTCAGCAGCCTGCTTTGGTTGAGGGATGCATTCACCACCTCCCTGTCCATTTTTGTGTCTTTCTTCATAGTCTCATTGTGACAGGAAATCCACCACTGAGTGAGAACAAACCCCTGTCAAACCCATAGGTCCCCACAGCTATAGCTAAGCTGTAGAGGCCAGGCCACCAGCCCAGCTCCTCTGCTTGCTGGGCAACACAGGCATGGGTAGGCCAAGGTTCCCTCTGTCCTTACTGTACAAAGTAATATGCCAAGGCCTTATTTCCTACTTACAACTTTGGAGACCAAACTCAACTGGAGTGACATGATCTAACTTATAACTTTAAAGGGTTACTCTGGTTGTAGTGGGGAGAAGGGACCATGAGGGGTCAAGGATGGAAACGGGGGCTGGTTAGGAGGCTATTGCAATAAAATGGGTGAGAGATGGTGGTAGCTGGGTCGGCATGGTAACAACAGAGGGTGGGAGAAGTGGTCATATTATAGATGCCTTTTAAAACTGCATCCTAAAGGACTTTATTGATGGGCTGGATGCAGGGTGTGCAAGAAAGAGGAGTCAAGGATATCTTCAAGACTTTTGCCCTGAAAAAATGGAAGGATGGAATTACCATGTGCTGAGGGGGGCAGACTGCTAGAGGAATAGTTTGAAGGGTAAAATCACAATTTTAGATTTGACCGTGATGAGTTTGAGATGTTTTTGTTGAATGATGTTCTGGAGGATGGAGTGAGATCTCAGATACCTTTTCTCCCTTCTCAGCAGGAGGATACGTTTGGCCAGGTATGGGGATAGAGCAGAATTGGCCCCTGCTAGGGAGGCACCTTTTTCTCTGTTGTCACTTTTGGGCCTTGGGCTCAAGGCCCTCCTTGTCTGGGGAGATGCAAGACATACAAACCTTGGTCTATATGACCAACAGGACATGAAGCCTTCCCTAGGGGCCATGCTTTTCACCATATTTAGGCCAAGATGAAATAAGGTTGAGACGGATAGAGGCAGCTTGGTTGGGAAAGAAGTGAGTGCAGCTTCAGGGTAGTGGAGACTGGAGGGGCCTATGCATGGAGGGAGGCACGTAGCTTCGCTGGAATGGCAGGAGCACGGGACCAGAGTTACAGGAACTCACTGGGAGTCTTTTCTTGCCCTTTGCTATCTGTGTGATCTTAACTTTCTTCTTTCTGGGCCTCAGCTTCCTTATATGTTAACACAGACCTGTCTGTAATGGCCTCTATCTCTGAGGGGTATTGTGAGGATTCAGTGACTACAAGGAAACTGTAGGAGACTATTTTTGTGGAGTTTGGCAGACACAAATCTGTTTGGACCCTGACTTCTTCCCTGTAGCCCTGGCAGGAGCAGAGTCAGGGGTAGGCATAAGAACTCACTTGCTTGGCTCTTGACTGAAGTATTTTTCCCTGCTTCTCAGAGATGAGGACCACTTTTACCTCTTCTCAGATGCTGTTAAAACAGGCTCCGGGGGTGCCTGGGTGCTCAATCGGTTGGGAATCTGACTCTTAGTTTTGGCTCGAGTCACGATCTCATGGTGTGGGGGCTCCATGCTGGCAGTGTGGAGCCTGCTTGGGATTCTCTTTCTGTCTCTTTCTCTCTGCTCTTCTCCCACTCTCTGTATCTCTCAAATAAATAACTAAACTAAAAAACAAAACAAGACCCAGGCTCTAGAATCCTGGGTATCAAACAGAGTACTCTCTTAGGTGGCTACTATGTGATATCTTTTCCCATGTTGATTATCAGCAGAAGTGCTAAGCTCCCCATGGTGGTAAACAAAATACATGATACTTAATTTTAAAGAAGCTGGTGCAAGGCACTGTAAGAATTTTCAGTTAGCAAAATATTAATATGATTATGATATTTGGTAAGAATTGTTTGTATTACATTTTAAAAAATCAATAGAAAGGCAGAGGGGACTGCAGCGTCTTGGCATGTTGCCACCTAGTGGCAGCTTCTGGGATGGCCCAGTCTCTTGGAGAGGCTGAGAAGAACTACTGTTGCCCCTCTATGGGGCAGTTGCCCTGGGCCCTGATCAACAAATGAGACTCTTAGTATTTCTCGGAAGCCTCCCGCTCTGTCCCTATTAATTCTATTTATCCTTCGATTTATATTACAGCTTCACAAGGCTGTCTCTGAGCAACTACAGCATCCATTTTCAGTACTGCCTCATGTTGGGCCTGTGGAGTCTGTGGGGTCAGAGACAGCAGAAAATCTGGGCCCTGCCACTTAGCACCCAGGGCCCAGTAGTCCACCATGCCTAGGGCCTCCATGATTTTCAAAGGCCTTCAAAATATTTGGATTCTGGGGGGGGGGGGGGGAAATGTTACTGAATTCCAAATATAAAACAAAAAGTACAAAGTAATCAATTTTTTTAAAATACTGACCAAATTTGACGTGCTAGTTAAATGCAACACAACTCATACAGTTATATCTAAATCCTATTCTATGAAAGTACATTTAAATACATTTAATATGATGTAGGGTGATGGGCTCTCTGAAACCAAAACACTCAGGGCCCAGAGAGGTTTTAAACAATTCTGTCTCGCAGACCTAATATGTCTTCCATCATTCCCCTGTCCCCATTTTATGGATGAGACTCTGGGAGGTGAACAGACTCACTCAGGTCCCTTGGTTAGGGGAAGAGCTGGGATCAAAGCTCACATTTCCTGAGTCCTGGTCCAGCTCTTTCTCTGACACCTAGTCACCAGCATTAATAGTCCAGTTGCTTTGTAGTGCTAGAAGCTTCTCTGTGACTTCAGAAGTTCTTTCAGGGTGTGCAGGAACTATATTCATAATTAATTTGGGGATCCAAAATTGAAAATATTGAAATTTAAACCTAACATCGTCAGCAGCTCTATTGATGTTTTTCACTTTTGTTAAAAAATTACAAAAATTTTAATATACTCTTGCCTTTTCTGCCTCCTTTTCCAAGTTACTTCCATTACTTGTATACATTTATGATCCTCCCTCTATTACTTTCAAGACTGATGACCTAACTAATATTATTTGTATTAAGGTACAGAATTACGTACTCATTTCTTTCTTCTTTTTAAGTATTTCCTTTTTGTATCATGAATTTTTAGAAGGCCATTTTCTTATTTTGACATTAGGCACTAGACTAAAATAAACACAAAAAACCCAATTTTTATAACCTATTACGGGTTTCTAGGACTAGTAATTGTATATGCTTCTTCCATGGCCATTCAATATAATAATCTCATACTGTAGATAGTTATTCTCCTTCTGTAATTTTCACGCTATAAATGTCAGGGCTGGTGAATGATTTGCTTAGTTGAGAAGTATTCCTTTAAAGTTACTACAAATAATCTCCAAAAGGCTTTTGTGTGAATTTTCAAAGCAGAAAGCTCCTGTTCTGTGGCTGTCACTGGGGAGGATCCCTGTGCCCAGTCGTTGTGGACACTGAAGACTTGTGTACAGTGAGATCTGGATGAGTACATGGCACTGGTCCCATCAGTGCAGTGAGTTGGCAGCAGAGATTTGCCTTTCCTTCCCACTTTCCTTGACATCTGCAGTAAATCAGATTTTTTTTTTTAATAAAGAACAACCTCAGTTGCAAAATATGTAGGCAAGAAACACAGGCAGTCCAAACTATGGAGTTGGTCTAGTCCAGTCCCCCTCCAACTCTAGGCTTCAGGCTACAAGAGGGAAAGAGGCCTGGTCAGGAGCAGAGTTCAGATCAGAGCTCAGAGCTCTTGATTTCCAGTCCAAGGCAAGTTTGTTTACATTTGGGAAATTCCTAGAGAGGAGACTGAGACCAAGAGCAGGGACTTGTCTTATCCATATCTGCGTCCTGTGTAATACTAGCACAGCACTCTTGATGTAAGTATGCACAATAAATATTTGTTGGATTACTCAAGAATCAATAACACAAGGAAAAATAACACAAGGGAAAAAATCTTCCCTATAAAACACAGACAGTAGAGAAAACACTTCAAACCTACAAGGATGGCTGAAACAAAAGAGACAGTAACAAGTGTTGGCAAAGATATGGAGAAATTGGAAGCCCTTGCTAGCCCTTGCTAGAAATTCATTGCTAGCAAGATTGTAAAATGGCTCAGCCATGTTAAAAAAGTTTGTCAGTTTCTCAAAAAGGTAAACTTACAGTTACCAAGTGATGCATCCATTCTACTCCTGGGTATATAACCAGGAAAAATGAAAACAGTATTCACACAAAAACTTGCACATGAATGTTCACAGCAACATTATTCATACTAGTCAAAAAGTGGAAGCAACCCAAATGTCCATCAGCTGGTGAACAGATAAACAAAATGTGGTATGTCCATACAGTGGGATATTATTTAGCCATTAAAAGGAATGAAGCCCTGATATCTGCTATGACGTGGATGAACCTTGAAAACATTATGTCCTTTATGACAAAGGACTACCTATTGTATGATCCAATTATATGAAATGTCCAGAACAGGGAAATCCATAGAGGCAGAAAATGGTTTCCAGTGGCTGGGGAAAAGAGGGCATGGGAAATGGTTTTTAATGGGTTCAGGATATCTTCTTAGGGTAAGGGAAATGGTCTAAAATTAGATTATGGTGATGGTTGTATAACTCTGTGGATATACTTAAAAACCATTGCACTGTACACTTTAAAAAGGGTGAATTTTATGGGAAGTGATATCTCAATAAAGCTAATGCACACACAGAACCTGTTCTCCGGGAGACTGATTTTTGGAAGGACGCCTACACAATTCGCATGGCTACTTGTTTGAGTCTAGTTGAGTGTGTAAGTAATGACTGAATGAGGAAGCCTGTGATAAGCCACCTTCCAAACTGCCCTCTGAATTTACCCTACGTATTCCTCAAGTCTGTACCTTAACAAGTTTTCCATATGTGAGTGAAAAATATCTGCCACATACACTAAAGCAAAAGAGTACCCAGCAAGGGTTGATACCTTGGCTTAATATGCAGTCATGGACTAGAAGGGATGATATATTAGCATATGTCAAAAAGATTCAATTAGCTCTGGGGTCACAATGTCACTTTTTAAAAATGCAGTGCACCTCTGTCTACATCCCACCACAGGCCTTCATTTTGTATCAGCTCGTGGACGAAGTGGGGCTGGTCATGGTTAAATCTAGAAGAGAGGCAGGTCTAATTTAAGCAAGTGGGCACATAACACAGGAAAGCTGTGTCCTACACGTGTCCGCTTCCCTTCTTCCCTTCTGTCGCTCATTTCAGGGCCCTCCCAGCACCTCAGCCTGCCTTTGGAGGCTTGGGGCTCCACAGGGGTACTTCCTCATCCCCATCAAGTTAATCTAATAATCCAAAACATTCTGACTCATTTGGTGACAGTAGAGGGCTGAGTGCCAGGTACCATGTTTGTCATAATGGAACCTTTTGGATTTGACCATCTTGTGAGCTGATTCTGAATTCCGTGATTTTGCCTTTGTTGTCTATAGACTCTGGTGTGAACGGTTCAGCAGTGCATCAAGCTAATATGCCACCTTTTT
The DNA here is from genome assembly GCF_022079265.1 of Lynx rufus. Classification (NCBI taxonomy): domain Eukaryota; kingdom Metazoa; phylum Chordata; class Mammalia; order Carnivora; family Felidae; genus Lynx; species Lynx rufus. The sequence continues at coordinate 9,302,377 of NW_025814827.1, forward strand.
TTGATGGCAGCAATGTTTAGAAAGCTGCCATTTGACCGAGTGGAGGACAGACTTTAGGAGGCAGACTTGGGGAAGTGAAAAAGAAGGGAAATTAATGTATGTTTAAGGTCTGTCATGCAAAGTGCACTTTGGTATTTTCTGTGTCATCCTCACAACAACTTTGTGAGGCAAATGCTAACATTCCCAATTTATAAAAATGGAAGTCAGGGGCACCTGGGTGGCTCAGTCGGTTAAGCACCCAATTCTTGGTGTCGGCTCAGGCTGTGATCTCACGGTTCCTGAGTTGGCTCCCCGTGTTGGGCTATGTGCTAAGATTCTCTGTCTCCCTCTCTCTCTGCCCCTCCCCTGCTCATGCTTTTTCTCTGTTTCACTTTTTTTTTTTTTATAAGTGGGAGTGAAGGCTCACAGGTCCCAGAAACATACCAAGTTCCACAGCTAAGCTGCGGAGGTGGGATTACAGTCTAGCTTTGCTATACTTTGAAGTCCAGGCTTTCTCTCCTGTCCTTGATCTTGGAAATTCTCTCTGCCTAGGAGGGAAACAAATGTTTGGATGTGAGAGGGCACCGTGATGCCAGCAGTCACACCCACTTACTAGGTGGTTCTGAGTCCGGAGGAGGGCCTGTGATGTACTGTGGGACTTTGGGCAAGCCACTTAACACCCTTCTACCTCATGGCCCCCGTTATTTGTCTGTAAAGCACTTTGAGAGCCTATAATAAAGGAGCCTTATAAAGACAAAGAGATATTGTCTTCCCATGTAGGCAGAACACCAAGATTCCTGCTCGTGATCAATGAAAGTCCTGTGGCACTTTCCAGAAATGTATGGGTGGAGCTTTAGGGCCTTGGGAAAAATTCCAGTTGAGTAGCTGCTGACTGAAAATCACCCTGTGGTTTCACCTAAGTGTTCCTCAGTCCTAGCTTACCGGTCAGGGCTCTGCTGCTACATTAGGCCTCTGTTCCACTGAGCTTCACCCCAGAGGCTGCTTTAACTGACCCCCTCTGACACCATTCATCCCTAGGTTCAGTTTCTAGCAAATGAAAGAAACAGCATTAAGGGAGGTATTTCCCTCCTTTCCTCCCTCCTTCTCACCATCTCTTCTTCTAAAATTCAATGCATGGTTTCCTAATATACAGCTTATGCTTAGCAGCCTGCACCAGAAGGCTCATAAGTCATGGCAGATAAGTGTGAATTCTTAGTTTTGCCCCTACTAATAGAAGCATTTTATACAGTCTTCAAGCAATTTGTAGAAAATAATTGTGGAATTAGTTCTCTTCATATTTCCTTTGTCAACAAGTGAGTAAAAAAATACAAAATATATACATGGGTGTTTTCCCCCTCAAATCTGAGATTGCATATACTTTGGTATCTCATAAGTCTTTACCATGAATAGAAGTTTTAAAGGTACTCGTTTGAAAAGTACCTTCTTTGTATTGATGTCCAGTCATCCTGCACCCCTCTGTTTTTATGTAGGACACTCAGTTGCTGCCCAGTGGGGCTCAAAAGCCTGCTCTTCTAGGTCAGGGAATTGCTGTAGGAGAACACAGTTGTCCTCTTTGGTGGTAACTGCCATTTCCATATTCTTCTTGTAGCCATATGTGGCGCTTCTCTAGAATTCCTTTGTATTCCCTGCCTATGCTCTCCCTATGGGGGCTGAATCTTGGTATTTTATTTGGACTTGCATTTTGTATGGGTTCCTAACTTAGGCTGATCGAGTTTCAGTGGGTTGGTTTGGTATCATTTACATATTAAGACATTTGTGGAGAGACATCAAAAAAAGGTTAAAAAACCAGACACAAATAAGTAGGTACTCTCGTGTGGGCTAGTAATGTGACCTGATAGGGGGAGACGCACTTCACCAAGAAGCGAAGCCATTTCGTTTATTGATTCCTAAGAGCTTGGAACGATAGGCAACACAATGAATCTTATGTTTAAGAAAGCAAAATATATGTTTAAAGGAATATACATATTGTTAAAACAGTTCTATTTATGCAAAAGATTCATGTAACTTTATAAAGGTTTTCAGGGATTTTAAAGGATTTTAAGTGCTGTGTTAGACTGTACTGGTAACAGATGTTCAACGGCGTGTTTAAGTTTTTGTTTTACTGAAAAAGCAATGGATTACTTGATATTTTCCTTTTAAAAAAATCACACCAAAGCCACCACATTGTAAGTATAGCTCAAATTCATTATTTCTAAGAAACATAAATGATTTAAAATAACATAAGGGCTTCTAAAAATAAATATCACTATAGTGGGGCTAGAAGATTTTGTTTGCTAAATATTCCCTTCAAAATCCCAGTCTTTTGTGTCACTTCTTGTTCTTTTTCTATGAAGACAGATGGTGTCAGTAATTGCCTATATATTTAATTAAGTTAAAAAGCTACATAGTAAGGTTTTGGCAAAAAGTAGGAAATTTTGTGCTATGAGCAAAGAAAGCCAAAGGAAGCAGAAATTGGTAGCATGAGACACTACTCCTCACCAAATACACATTTTGATATCCATATGTGTTGGAATGTGAGATTGCATTTCATCAATCTGATGGAAAGAACAAAGGCATTTACCCTGAAAGTTGAAGCTCATAATAGATGGCAGTTCTTTTACGTTTTGACCAGCTGGATTGGAATGACTCTACCTGTTGTCCATATCACCTTCAACTTTGGCCCAATACTTAGTGGTCATTCTAAACTCTTCTGACATTCAGGTTTTTGCCTGGGACTTCTCACCTAGCAGGCTAATCATTGTGAAATTATTATGGGGGGAAAAGCAGTAGCTACTTGTAGAAAGTGGTTTGGGAAACTGACTTAACCATTCTCGTGGTGTCTGTTTTCAAATGTTCCCATCCCGTTAATCCACCTTCTGGCTTAATGGCAATATGGCGCTCCCAGCTGTGGTGCTGTGTATGGGCTTGCTCATTTAAACTCTTAAAGCTTAAAAATGGCTACCACAACACTGATTTTATTCCATTTCGCTTCGTCATTAACATTTAATGATTACCTTATGTGCAGAGCACAAGGATGGAATATATTTAAAAAAATAGGAGATGTGTTTTCTGGCTTTAAGCTGTTCAACTCAATTCAACAAGCATATTGAGGATATACAAAAGAAACATACATTTTCTTTGGTGATGGTGGTTGAGGAGGGGGAGAGGCTTACATAGAAAGTCACCATCAATTCAGTGCAGTACCACAGTGAGCATCTGCTGAGAGAGAGAGCACAGGCTTGTCAGCCAGCTAAGTCATGGTTTGAATCTTGGATTTGTAGCCATGTGACCTTGAACATGTCACTCTAGCCTCAGTTTCTTCATTTGTAAATTAGGGGTGATAATAACACCCACTTCTCAGGGTGTGAGGATTAGGAATACTACATGTAAAAATACATAACAAGTGTATGGCACGTGACAAAAATTCAATAAATAGTTAATATTATTATTAATAATTACTCTGGCCATCAGTACTATACTTGTGCTCCAAAAGACTAGAGAATGAAGTGCCAGTTGAAGGGGGATTAGTTAAGGTGGCTTTCCTTGAGAAGTTGGATTTTGAAACATTTTGAAAGAAGGACAGTTGTATACTGACATAAAAGAAAGGAAAGGCAAGTGATAGGAATGAGAGGGGCATGTGGGAGGCAGGAGGAGAATGCATTTATTGAACATGGGTGCCACCATGCAGGTCAGCTTTCTTCTCTTGGAGAGTACTTTGGACATGATCAGTGAGAAAAGTAATTTGTGCCACAGGGTGGGAGGGGGATGATTCAGGGGTGTTTTAAGAAATAGGTAAGGCCTAGAGAAAATTACCTTGTACTTTGTCAAGCCAACATTATTGTATGGATGGTATGTAGTTTGTGCGACCCCTCATTAGGTTAAAATGAGTGTTAAGGACAACCTCAAAAGCGAAAATTTTATCAAATAAAAATACTTGACCACAGGTGACAACTGGAAGTAGGAAAGGGCCACTCAGCTTTGGTTTTGTGATGCTGGTGGACAAGCTGTTAAACACATGTATGTAGAAAAGTCTTCTAGTCTTTCTTAGCATTGGTAGGGAGCCTTTTCCTTTGCCCCTACCTGCTGCCATCCTGAGTCCTGCAGATATGTGTTACCTCCTCAGAAATGCAGGATGCAGTGTGAGTGCCCAGATTTGCCCTGCCCTGGCAATGTTTCTGGTGGTTAAAGTTAAAGACCTCAAAGTCCAGAGAGAAGTTTCTGGGTTTCATTTGAAAGGAAGCAAGGATCTTCCATGATGAGAGTGGACGTCCAAAGTCCTGGGTGGGACAACTGGATATAAACAGAGGAAGTGGGTCTATTATATGTAGACCAACGAAAGTTCTACCCAAGAGCTGACGTTTAGACTTGGGTTCATCCTTTGTGAAGGTTAAAGTTTACAACGTAAGGGGGTTAACCCAACGTTTAAGGACAATCACATATGGTAATGTTATGTATAGCAAAATTGGCCACCAGTCTACCTGCACTATCAGTGTTAAGAAACAGAATTGTAATTTTCACTGTAAAACTTATTGTCATCATTGCCCTTGTGCTTATTGTACAAGTCATCATCATCACCATCATCATTATTATTACTTGCATATTACAGGTCTCTTTCATTGACATGAAGATGCAGACCTTTTAAAGGGACAGGTCTTTTACTTTAATGATTCAAAATCCTTTGGGATCTATTTTCCCTTCACTAGGTATTAACTTGTGATCAACAATGTGCCCATTATAGCATTTAAAAACACTGAATAATAGGCACTGCTGTTTGTACCAAAGGCCTATTAAATTTTAATTTAGAAATAAACTGTTAACCTTCTTATATATAAATAAAATACCTTCACTAAAGAGAAAAAGTAAATCTTTTTGAGGTTCCTTGGTGAATACCTTGTATATCTTGAAAACAGAGACAGGGAGAACTTGCAAATGAGAGTACTAGAGGGAGACTCAGAGAGAAGTAACCATTCATTCATTTAATAAATATTTATTGTGGATCTGTTATATGCTAGACGTGGTGCTAGGTGCTGGGTATACAGCAGTAAATAAGAAGGAATTATGATATTTCTGTAGACCTTGGTTTTTCTACTCTCTGAAATAAGTGTATTCATTTTTGATGCTTCTATATCACTTTGAGATGATATAATGCTCACTGACTTTTAAAAATAATGCTAATTCAATTCAGATTCCACTCACAGTTTGAGAACCTGCTGAGGGCTCGGGTGACAGTTTTACATGTGATTATGCCATTTGATTTAATAAGAACAGCACCTTTTATAGGCTCAGCCTCTCAGAACCTCCTGTGGGAAGGAGGGCAGGAAGTCACCATTTGTCAAGGAAAAAATGAGGCTCAGAGAGGTCCTGTGAGTTGTCTAAAGTATCACAACTAGTTAATGGACAGATTGCGGCCAGAACTTATTACCCATCATGATGAAAATATTCCCAGCTATCTTTTTTCTATCCTAGGCTGATATATTTGTATTAGACACTCTTTGGGACAGTTTTCAGAATGTGTGGGATAGTCTCTGATGTACGTCGGGGTCTCTGTTTTTGTCTTTCCTCACAATTTGTCCTACTTCCTTCTGTAGCTACTTTTTGTATTTAGGAAGGGCCTTGGCTAGTTGCTTGAGGCCATTTTCATCTAAACTCTTTTCTTAGACATTGCATATCCTCCCCCCCCCTTTTTTTAAGTAATAACATTCAATGATCATAATAGAAATGATTACTTCAAACATTCACAATTACCTGAAAACAAACAAGGTTTTAATCTGGAAATTTCAACAGAAAGCATCTTTGCCAATCTGTTTAGCGACTTTATATAAAGAAAAGGAACTGGAGAGGGATATATAAGTGCGTATTTATAGGAGGCAAGTCAGATACAATGTTTGTAAAACTTAGGTCCTCATTTCATATGTGTTTTGTGCTTTTCTACCACCAACCTTCACGCACCTTTCCCACTTGGAATACACTCTTTCTTATCTTCCTTCCAATCCTAATTGTCTTTCAGCTCAAATCCCACCTACTCGGTACAAACCTTTCTTGATTGCTCCAAACAGAAGGCAGTTAGACTGACATTACCTTTTTGATGTCTCTTTTATTGTTCTATGTGGTTGTCACTTATGTTTTTACTTGTGACTCATTTTTCTAGTCTGTCTCCCCAACTAGATTGTGAACTCCCTAAGGGCAAGCCTCCACTTCCTTTGTGCTTTTGTGGCCTCTCTGGCACTGACCAAAATGGCTTATACATAATAGATGCTCAACAAATACTAGTTCTTTATTTTAGAATTTCCCAGAAGTGAGTAAGTAAGCTCAGCAGATCTGGATATTCTAGAAGTTCAAAGAGTCCATCAACCAACTGGCTATCATGTGACTATCATTGTGTTAGACATCACAAAGAGGTAAAAAATGCAATGTCCAGTGCATTTTCTTTTTTTTTAATCACTATAAATTTATTTATTTTTTCAATATATGAAATTTATTGTCAAATTGGTTTCCATACAACACCCAGTGCTCATCCCAAAAGGTGCCCTCCTCAATACCCATCACCCACCCTCCCCTCCCTCCCACCCCCCGTCAACCCTCAGTTTGTTCTCAGTTTTTAAGAGTCTCTTATGCTTTGGCTCTCTTCCACTCTAACCTCTTTTTTTTTTCTTCCCCTCCCCCATGGGTTTCTGTTAAGTTTCTCAGGATCCACATAAGAGTGAAACCATATGGTATCTGTCTTTCTCTGTATGGCTTATTTCACTTAGCATCACACTCTCCAGTTCCATCCACGTTGCTACAAAGGGCCATATTTCATTCTTTCTCATTGCCATGTAGTACTCCATTGTGTATATAAACCACAATTTCTTTATCCATTCATCAGTTGATGGACATGTAGGCTGTTTCCATAATTTGGCTATTGTTGAGAGTGCTGCTATAAACATTGGGGTACAAGTGCCCCTATGCATCAGTACTCCTGTATCCCTTGGGTAAATTCCTAGCAGTGCTATTGCTGGGTCATAGGGTAGGTCTATTTTTAATTTTTTGAGGAACCTCCACACTGTTTTCCAGAGCAGCTGGTCCAGTGCATTTTCTAGAGGATTTACAAATCTCATGAGGGCAATATTTATGCCTAGGAACGAGTAAGAATAAAAAACGATTGTGGTGCATGTGTATCAGATGAAATCGGGTGATGGATGTGAAATGAGCTTCCTCATGACAGGGAACAGGTCTTGTTTATATCTCATCTCTGTTCTCTCAGCTGCTAGCATGGGGCCAGAGTAAGCTGTTGGAAAGTACTTATTTAATGAACACATCAGTCTCTCTTTAATCTGAGGCCTTTGGTAGGTGTTTCATGCCCCTCCTGGAACCCAGTGGATACCACCCATCAAAGGAGGCTTGGCTCCAGGACCCGTCGGGGGAATAGTTGCTGCTCTTTGTTTAAGGCTTGGATCCCTCCATGGTGATATGGGACAGGGCCTTTCCTCTCAGTGGGAAGGCCAGACCTCCAGCGTGGCTACCTTGTAGCTCTGTGTATTCTGCGTGGAGTCTCTGAAAGCCTGGAATTGCCTCATTCCTAGGGTACTGGAATCTTGGACATGAATCTACCGGCGGGAGTGGTTTTATACTATGCTCCTACCACCTCCATTTCCCAGGGACTGGCCTTTTTTACTGTTTTTTTTTAAAAATTGAAGTGTAGGGGCACCTGGGTGGCTCAGTCGGTTAAGTGGCCGACTTCGGCTCAGGCCATGATCTCGCGGTCTGTGAGTTCGAGCCCCGCGTCAGGCTCTGTGCTGACAGCTCAGAGCCTGGAGCCTGTTTCAGATTCTGTGTCTCCCTCTCTCTGACCCTCCCCCATTCATGCTCTGTCTCTCTCTGTCTCAAAAATAAATAAACGTTAAAAAAAATTAAAAAAAAATTGAAGTGTAGTTGGTATACAATACTATATTAGTTTCAGGTGTACAAGATAGTGATTTGACTTTTATACACATGACTCAGTGCTCACTGTGATAAGCCTAGTTACCGTCTGTCACCAGACAAAGTTATTATAACATTACTGACGCGTTCCCTAATCTGTACTTTACATCCCTGTGATTCATTTACTGACCCTTTTCCTTTTATTTCCAGTGACCCTGTGTTCTGGCTGATGTTCCCAATATTTAAACCCTGTATTCCAAAACTTTTCTTCCATACACCTAGCTTAGAACCTCACCCTCATCTCCTTAAGGCTAAACAGGATTTTCCACACTCTTATTTGGAGTTGATTTACAGTTGTGGGGCCATCCTTGGTGCACCATTGTCATCTTATCTCTCTTTTTTTGGCTTCCAGTCCCCTTTGCTTTTACCATGGTGAGTTATGGGGGCCCAGATGGAACCAGAGAGCAAGAATCTGAGATAGATGCTGCCATCCCAGTTTTCTGCCTGCCTCGTCTATTGCAGGACATGTGTATATATAAGGTCATGTATGTGAAAGTGTAAGCTATTACATCCTATACAGATTTGTAGTTATCATTATTCATATATTGCTTCTGATTACACATATAATAATTTTTACTTTTTAAAAGAGAGAGAGAGAGAGAAAATCCCAAGCAGGCTCCACATTGCCAGCACAGAGCCTGACATGGGGCTTGATCTCAAGAACTGTGAGACCATGACCTGAGCTGAAATTAAGAGTCGGACTCTTAATAGACTGAGCCACCCAGGCACCCCAATAATGCCTACTTTTGAAAATGCAAATGCAGAAAGCACAAAGAACAAAACAGAAATCACTCTGTATTAGTTTTCTATGGCTGCTGTAATGAGTTGCTATAAACTTAGTCACTTAATGGGTCAGAAGTCACAAGTCTCACTGGGCTAAAATCAGTGTCAGCAGCACTTTATTCCTCCCGGGGCTACTGGGGGGGCATCTGTTTCCTTGCTTTTTCTGTCTTCTAGAGGCTGTCTGCATTCCCTGGCTCACTGTCGCTTCCTGTTTTCAAAGCCAGCAGAACCCTTGTGATTATATGGGCTACCTGCATAATCCAGGCTTATCTTCCCTTCTGAAGATCCTTAAATTAATCGAATAGCTGTGTTGCTGCATATGGGAACACTCACAGACTTCAAGGCTTAGGACATATTTGGGGGCCGTTACTCTGCCTGCCACACCCTCAATCCTCCAATCCAGAAATGATGACTTGAAACTTCTTAGTGTATTTTTTTAGGTTCTTTTTGCTCTGCATATATATGGGTTTTTTTTCTTTTTATAAAATGGTTAGCATGTTACATATGTTGTTTTGTAATCTGCATTTTACCCTTCCAACTATTCTATGAAGTTTCATTTTACTATTTTCATAGCATTCAATTCTATTGCTCTGTCATAATTTGCCTAACAAATTCTCTATTATTGGAATTTAGGTTATTTGAAAATTTTTACTATCCTTAATAATGTTCTGATTGACATATGCATACATAAACCTTTATGATTATCTCCTTGTGATATTTCTAAAAAGTAGATTACTCTTCTTAATATTAATTTTGAATATAAAAATAAGTACTATGAAAATATTGAAATACATAATTTTTGCATGGGAAGGTTTCTCAGAAGTCAGATAAGCTAACTTACTTCATAGCTGAGAAAACCGAGGATAAGAGAAAGAAAGCTATAAGCTCAAAGTAAAATACTAATTAAAAAAAAAAGAGCTATATTCAACTATTTGAAACTTGAGGATGACAAAGAACATTACAAATAAAACACAAATGACAACATTCGGTGTCCAAGTACAGGAGGGGCAGGAATGGGCACAGATGTGGTAGGTGAAGAAGACAGCAGGGTTGGTTGGAAGGCTGGTACACTGAACAAATAAATTGATTGAGCAAATAAGTACATATATTGAGGATAAAGAGACTCTGGTTTCTCACTGTTGGAGAAGGTATTTATATTTAAGTATGGAAAAGGGGAAGTCTAGAAAGAATCCTGAAGTGTTAGATTAGCAGGAACACATGGTTTTAAAATATATACACTGATGGGGCGCCTGGGTGGCTCAGTTGGTTAAGTGTCCGACTTTGGCTCAGATCATGATCTCACAGTTTGTGGGTTTGAGCCCCATATCAGGCTCTGTGCTGACAGCTCAGAGCCTGGAGCTTGCTTCGGATTCTGTGTCTCCCTCTCTCTTTGCCCCTCCCCTGCTCAAACTCTGTCTCTCTCTCTCTCAAAAATAAGTGAACGTTAAAATAAATGAACATTAATATTTTTAAATAAAATATATACAATGATAGATATAGGAATAGTTATAGATGCATTCGTGTGTGTGTGTGTGTTACATATATAATACATATACTTCCAAGCTCTGTCCACTGAGAGAGACCAGAAGCATGGGACACTGCAGTAGCAATGAAAGCACGAAGAGCCCAGATCTTAATACTGTCTTCCACTAAAAGGATCCAAGGCTCTTGGGTTGATCCTAGGTCTGGAACAGGGAAATGTAAGAGGAACCTAGAATGTCCCTTTGTGCTAGAAAGTTAGACAGTGCTCAAAGAATCATGGGCACATGTCAAAAGGACACAAGAGCCACTCTGAAGTTCTGCCAGGAGTGAAATCTGGGACAATTTGAGCATCAAAATGAGGAAAACATCAAAATGCAATTGACTGAAGAAAACAGAAACTCACAAATTCCAACTAGTATGTATATATATATATACATATATATGTATATATGTATATATATATATGTGTATATATATGTGTGTATATATATATATATATATGAATGAAAGATGCAGAAGGAAAAATTACTGTAGTAGATTGCCAACTAATAAATATAGAAAGCATGACAGAAATAGAAAATTACCACTCTCGCCATGATTGTGGGCTCAGGAGAAAGTTAGCAATGGTTTTTGAGTTTCGTGGGTGGAAATTTGATGATGTATAAAATATTGCTGAAGTCTTGGAACACGTTTCTATAAAATATGACTAATCAATGACAAAGGAAAAAATAATGATTTTATGGTGGAAGACAAGGCTGGAAAAAAAGAAGGGAAAGCCACAAATGACAATAAATATGAGAACATATTTATAACCTATAACAACCAAGAGGTAAGAATTGCTTATGTACAAAGAGCTTCTACAAATCAATGATCATATTATAGTCCAATTTAAGTGGGTAAAAGATATGATAAGGCAAGTAAGACAAAATATGTAAAGAGCCAACAAACATGAAAAAATGTGCATCATCACTAAAAATCAAAGAAATGCTGAGGGACGAGGTAACATTTTTCCCCCTGTTAGACTGGCAAAAATGAGGCATTGATAATATGTCAGTCTCTTCATTGGTACCACACAGCATGCCCACAGGAGAGAAATTAAGATGCTTCCTGGAGTGATGTTACTTGCAAAACGACTAGAGAGTATGTCAGTGATTTTGCCCCAAAATATGTTTATTTATATATATTATGTATAAAAATTTTATAAATTTATTTATAAAATTATATTTATTTCTGTGTTTATATTATTTATACTTTTATCATATATGTATATTTATATTTCATTATATATTGGTGTATATTATATTATTCTATTATATTACATACTGACCCACATACACAAGCACGCACAGAGCTAATATACTTCCCTTGCCCATGTAGAAACAGCCTTTGGTGTACTCACTGAGCACTTCCTCCAATGCTGTTCTGTTGAAAATCATAACACAAATGACCATATACTCAAGTATTAACAGGAAGAGACAATGAGGGGTCATAATGTGATCAAATCACAGAATCATCGGTTAATATTTACTTGTCCATCAACTGATGCCTGAATTCATTCTCTAAAAACCTTGGCCGCACATCTAGTGTCCTGCTGGAATTCCTCTGTTGTTCGTTCATTCTTTCAACACATACTGACTCAACACTTCCTTTGGGCCAGGGCAGAAACAGTGCTGAGAATTGAGTAGGGAGCAAAAACAGACATCATATATCTCTCCTCAAGGAGCTTACAGTCTACAGAGGGAGACAGCTGTAATCAGATAATCATATAAATAAGTTTAAAACTGTCACTAAGGCAACGTGATGGGAAGGAGAGGTACTTGGTGATGTGAGAACTCAAAACAGGGGAATTTGACTTTGTCAGGGAGGTCAGGGAAGGCTTCCCTAAGAAAGTATGGCTTCAGCTGAAATATTATGGATGGGAGGGGGGATTAACAAGGTGAAAACGAAGAGGTAAGAGCATTTCAGGCAGAGGGGCAGCACATGTAAAGGCCCTGTGGCAGGAGGTAGTATGATGAATAAGGGGGACTGAGAGAGGCCAGTGTGGTTAGAAGAGAGAAAAAAGAGGGAGTTAGGCGAGAAAAGGCTGGCAGGACACATGGGACCAGCCAAGTGAAGGGTGGGACCATAATCCCCAAAGCCTAGAAGGATAGTAAGCCCAGGGACAGGACCAGCTCTGTGTTTGAACATCCCTTTCACTGTCATGCAATTTTCCCCATACCAAACTTGAATGAGTAGAAATCACAAGTCAACAGTCCCCATAGTTCCATCCTCCTACCACCCGAGGGATCACAGATTTAGTCCTTCTTTCTCATGACAAATATTTGGGGAGGGAAGTGTCCCCTGCTTCCCTGCCACCCCGCTCTTTCACCAGAGGGCATTGCTTCTGTCCTCCATCCGCCCCAGGTAGGTTCATAGATGCCCTTCAGTTTGTCCTTTTCTCTCTCAATGTGCGAGCCTGAGAAAGGAAAGCGAAACCGATGGAGGGCCCAGGAAGGCAAATGGAAAATGATTATTGAGCAAGCTGAAAGCTGCCCAAAACATAAACTTTCACTTTGAAACCATCATCTGACTGAAACGGAGAATCATAAAACCAAGAATAATGCCTATAAAACAACTAAAGTACGTTTACAATGTTGAATGGCCAGAGGATATCAAGAGAGGGAGGGCAGAGACCATGTCACCCTGCAGACAGAGGTCTGGTCACCCAGCACTCACAGAGGAGGAACTAAACATTTTTCAAAATGAGTCTTGTGAAGTAGTAGTGGAAATAAACATTGTAATTGGGGGAGGGTGAGAAGAAAGCAAAAAAGGCTAAAGTTATTAGACTGTTCTACATCAGAGCCACACCCGTGCATATGAAGAATGTTACAGATGAAACATTGAATGTATAAAACCATGTCATAGAATAATAATAACACTATACAGTGTGTCATAGTCTATAGAAAGCTTAAAAACATGCAAAATGAAACAGTAATTTATGGGTTCCTCCATGTGCTGTCAGAGCGTTAAGATACAGAAAGGCCTCAGAGCCCCAAATGTAAGCCTCTGGGAGGACATGTAAGCCTCAAGGGGCCATGTCAGGAGCGTTGGCAAGGAATGCCAGGACTGGAGATGGGACTGGTACCACTTTATTTCTTAAGCTGAGTGGGGGCATGTGATGTTCATCATGTTATCATTAAGACCTTTGTATATTGATGACATATGGCCCAGTACATTTTTTTAGAAGAAAAAATTGACAACCTGAGTTGCTGGTGAACTACTGATAAGGAGAGGAATGGAAACAAGGACTCTGAACTCCTTTCTAGGTATTGACATTCTATTTAAGCACAAGTCTTAGACAAGTTCAATCCCTGGATGGCATAAGATAGACTCATGATAAGACGCTATTGGGCAGAATTGAGGCCCCATCGACAGAGCTAGGGGGGATGAGATGCAGTCATTGAAACTCCAGCTGTACCTGAACAAGAAGACCTTAGGCACAGACCCCATAAATGCTGAATTTACAGGGTCAGCTCACACAAGGGGCACTGAATCTGAGAAACTCCCCAATATTCCCTGTTGCTGTTGCTTAGGCACAGATGGTATGGAGTGTTTACGTATTTTAGTATTTCACGTGGCATCAACTTACCTGCTGTTCCATGGTGCTTGCATCGATAAATGTCACCAGGTCTATAGAAAAGTAACCAACCACATGTCTCATTTTACAAGCATTTCCAATTTTGAGGCACAAAGAACTGAGAACTTGGGGATCCACCGAGGTCTGAGGCATGGTGGTACCAGAATTGATGAAGGGGCCTTCTGCATGAATCTGGTCCCCCGTTGACAACACTCTGATTTCTCCATTGGGCTCTATCAGCATGTCGACTGTCAGGTTGGTGACACTTTCTGCAGGTGGATACGCTTCCACCACGCCTCCTGGTGGGAAAAACATGGAGTAGGTGAAAAGACATTCTCGTGTGGATTGTGTCCACTTAGCACAGGAGGAAAAAGCCCAGGCTTTGGCAGATGGACTGGGGCTCAGATCCTGCATCTGCCATGTCTTGTGAACTTTGGGCAAGAAGTTTCAATTCTCTGAACTTCCTTTTCCTCATCTACAAAATGGGCTTAATATAACCTACCTCACCAGATTGTTGTGAATCTTAGAGATACTGTATCTATAGTATTTAGCCCAGTCCTTGGCATAGACTAGGACTCAATGAATGTTAGTTTTCATTCACCATAAAGACACCATAAGATCATCAAGGCTTTGCCTATTGGTAACCTAACAACTATAGGCAAATACCTCAGGGGGAATTAACTGCCCATAGTCTGCAGTTTATACCTTGATGACAAGTGCTTTCTCTGTTTCAACGTCGCTGCTTTTTGAAGTTTTGATGCATTAGGATTTTTATCAGGAATGAGAGAACACTATTATGTCAAAGGATTCCTATGCAAAGCCAATTATAAAGCATTTTTTTTTAAAACAACATTATTTTTGAGAGAATGAGAAAGAGAGCATGAGCAGGGGACAGGCAGAGAGAGATGGAGACACAGAATCCGAAGCAAGCTGTCAGCACAGAGCCCGATGCAGGGCTTGAACTCATGAACCATGAGATCATGACCTGAGGCGAAGTTGGACACTTAATCAACTGAGTCACCCAGGCGCCCCAAGTATTTTTTTTTTTTAAAGATAGAGTCAGGAGATGCTGCCTTTCTTGAGGAAGGATCCTTACTAATAATGACAGCTTTATAATTTATCATACTTTACCTTTTGCTCTGAATAACAGAAACCACAGAGAGAAACCCGATGCTCAGCCACAGCAACAATATGAGCCCTGGCTAAGTTTGTGAGTTAGTTTAGCGGCATCCACAAAACTTACATGGCCGTGATATTTTGTTTTTAGGCCTAACATAAGTCTTACATACATACATACATAAATATATCTTTCATAGAAAAAAATTAGTATTATTTATAAAGAATAAGATAGCATAATTTAAAATTTTTTAAATGTTTATTTTTGAGAGAGAGAAAGAGAGTGAGAGAGTGTGAGTGGGGAAGGGACATAGAGAGAGGGAGACACAGAATCTGAAGCAGGCCCCAGGCTCTGAGCTGTCAGCACAGAGCCCAATGCGGGGCTCAAACCCACTAGCTGTGAGATCATGACCTGAGCTGAAGGAAGTCAGACGCTTAACCAACTGAGCCACCCAGGTGCCCCCTCCCCCCTTTTTTAAGATAGCATAATTTAAAAGTAAAAACAACTAAGCGTTCTCTGGACAGGGCAGCCTCTGGATCCCAAGAGCATTAAAGTAAACTTGGTGCGTATTTCGCAAGTTTGCTAGGAGGTGACCTCTGCCCGCAGGCTTTGAACAGCATATGTGGTTAAATCCCGAGATTTTAGCATTTCTCAAATGCAGACATCTGTTACTTTATATAAAAGGCACTTTCCTTAAATGTCTGTAAGTTTGTTTGGAGCTGGCCCTAAAGAAAGCTGAGTTTTGGAAGGAAAACATTTATCTATTTAGTTAGTATGAGATGTGCTTTTCTCTAAATGGGACCTACTAGTGTGTGCTGTACCTAAATACGAGTTGTTGGGGGAATTAGCAAGGTAAGTGCAACAAAAGAACAACAAAATCCACAAAAACAAACAAAAACACTGACTGAGTCTCTCTGATTGAGTTAACTTTGTGGCTTTATCTGTCACCTATATTTTGAAAGCAAGTGCTTCAGTGCAAACACATTATCCTTTATACTTACAAGATTACTTTAGTTTTTTTTACTCCAAAGAAGCTCATTTGTACCTTCTTCTCAGCATTATGACCAGAGTCTTTTCACTGTTAACTGTTTTCCTTTCAAAGCAATTAATTCCTCTTTTTAAAAAATATATTGCCTTTGATGATAATCCTGTGACAATGTAGACGTTGAATCTGTGGCACATTTTGTGACCAGAAGCACACTTGAGAGAGCAGAAATGAAATGAAACAGGCAATAATGGAAGGTGGTAAGAGATGTGGCCTTAGAATCAAGAAGCCTGGGGGGGGGGGCGGGGGGCGGCCCACTTTAGTCAGTAAACATTTATGCAGGCCTGCTGTGTGCACTGGGTTCAGAGCCAGTTAGAGATTTGGAAACACATGGCATACTAGAACTGGATTTTTGAGACGTGCTAAAATTGTAGGCTCTACCTGTGTTTCCCACTCACCACATATTTGCTGTGTGACTTCCTAGCTTTGAGGCTGTTTCTCATCTATAAAATTAGCTTAATAAAGTTTGTTCTGGGGCGCCTGGGTGGCGCAGTCGGTTAAGCGTCCGACTTCAGCCAGGTCACGATCTCGCGGTCCGGGAGTTCGAGCCCCGCGTCAGGCTCTGGGCTGATGGCTCAGAGCCTGGAGCCTGTTTCCGATTCTGTGTCTCCCTCTCTCTCTGCCCCTCCCCCGTTCATGCTCTGTCTCTCTCTGTCCCAAAAATAAATAAACGTCGAAAAAAAAAATTTTTAAAGTTTGTTCTGCTTCCCATAAATGGGCACTGTGTTTACAACGTTGCTGGAAGAAAGGATGGAGATGAATAGGAAGTTGAGGACAGCCTGAGCTTGTGGTTATACAGCTCAGGTGAGGCAGTGGCTGGGAAAACCCTTTCTAAGCTACAAAGCTCCCATGAAAAGAGATAGATCAGAGGAGGGTTTGCAGGCTGACCTTGGAAGATTTGGAAACTTCCTAAGTCCTATCCTGGATGGACCTGGAGATCCTCATGGTCCTCCCCTCCTTACTTAAAAAGAATCCCTTATTCTTGTCTATTTTTGTTGTAGGGACCTTGTTCTTTCCCATTTATGCATATGGGGTTAACTCTTTCCTTTTTACTCTTCTGTTGGTGGGTGCATGTGGAAATTGGTAGAATCACAGAAGTTTAGATCTGAGAGGACACTGGAGAGCGTGTGTCATCTCCCCTCTCCCCGCACCCGTGAAGAACCCCCTTTTCAGCATGCTTGTCAGACGGCTGACCATCCGACCCCTTGCTTAAATAATTCATGAAGAGAGCATTCACTACTCCCTCCCAGTCCACACTGCCTGCCCAATGTATTCCAACAGGCCACACGTCTGTCTTTTCTGGTGCTCTCTCATTCACTGAGCTAGAACGTGTTCCTTGATAAATGTACCCGCTGGATCCCGCCAAGACACCTGGAACAACACAGTGGTAGCCGCTTACTGGCTCTGCCATGTATTCACAGAGTGATTTGGAGCAACTTACTTATTAATCTTTTGTACCTCAGTTTCCCCTTCTAGAAAACAAGGGTGATAATGTACCCACCTCGTAGGATTGTTAGGGGGATTTAATATGCATATGACTAGAATAGCATCTGGCACATAATAAGCACTCTCTGGCCCTCGTTATCTTATTTCCGCTGTGCAATATCACCGTTGTGCTGGTGCTGCTGCTATCCGACCTCACATTATTATATGATTATATATTAATGTTAATATAAAAAGTTTTATTATCACCTGACAGTAGAGATTAGAGTGTTAAATATATCTTCTGTGGCCTGTTATCCTAGCCTTCTTGCATCATTCATGTGGGTAAGCAGGTAAGAATGTCTGCCTTACACTGTAATCTGTTAAGAGTGGGGGGCATTACATGGGCGTGTGGCCACTCCCATAGGGACCTCTGCAACTGCGGACAAGCATCATTCAGTCCATTCATCTCCCTATCCACAGACTTCCTGGTGTCCTTAGAGAATAAGGATGAATTAGGAGGAGGAGGAAAGGACACTGGAGGATACTTATTTAGAAATAGTGCCTTCAGAACTGCAGGGGGGGACCATTTCTTCCCTCCCACAAAAAGGAAGGGGAAACTAACACTTAAAGTCCCATCTTGAGTCAGGCTGCACGGTAAAGATGTTCACATCTGTATTCCATTGAACCCTCCAAGCAACCCCATGAGGTAGGTAGGGGAGAAAACTGAGCCTCCGGGGGTTTTAGAACCTTGCTCAAGGTCATGGATGAGATCCATAAGCAGGTCATCCAACTCCAAAGCCCACCTGTCAGGGGAAGTCTGAGGTGCAAAAACAGGGCCGAATCTTGAGCTACGCCTGCCACACTTGGTGTGCTCAGCTCCTATTTATGTAAGAGGCTGAGTGCACAATAAATATTTAGGCAAAGTTTATAAGAAAAAAAAAAAAAGTCTGCTTGTAGGAGCACTTAACCTAAACCGGTACAAGAGATGCGAGGGGGGCGCCTGGGTGGCGCAGTCGGTTAAGCGTCCGACTTCAGCCAGGTCACGATCTTGCGGTCCGTGAGTTCGAGCCCCGCGTCAGGCTCTGGGCTGACGGCTCGGAGCCTGGAGCCTGTTTCCGATTCTGTGTCTCCCTCTCTCTCTGCCCCTCCCCCGTTCATGCTCTGTCTCTCTCTGTCCCAAAAATAAATAAACACTGAAGAAAAAAAAAAAAAAAAAAAATTTAAAAAAAAAAAAAAAAAAAACAAGAGATGCGAGGTATTTAAATTGGTGCGAGGTTGACCCAAAACTAGAATTCAAGGTTGTGTAGACCAGTCCTCAATAGAAACTTTACAGTCTTATTTACCTTGACTGAGAAATGTTTGGAGGAATTTCCTCCACGTCGGGAACCGTTTCTCATTGACTGGCTGTGCGTGCTGTGCTAAAATGCCCGCCAGCTCCTCGGAGATCTTCACCAAAGCTGGCTCCTGCAGAAACAAATTAAATAGAACCACAAGCAATTTTACTACAGAAATGAAAACTGCTTGTGGAGTGATTAAAAACCAGGCCTCCAACAGGCAAAAAAATGTGGTTACTGTTTACCCAGAGTCAGAAAGCCATTTTGAAATTTTTCTCTATTTTTCCAGCCATTTCCGTTTTCGCATTTCAAAGTGATTTGGCCCCTAAATATTGCTGCTAATTCTGCCTGTTGTGTCCAAAGGGCGGCCTTGTGTCCAGACATCAGGAAATCCGGCCGCAGACGCACTGTAGGCTGCCCAGCTAGCTGAGTGTCCTTGGCCAATGTGCCACTTCACTATGGGCCTCAGTTTCCCTTTATGTGAATGGGGGGGTTAATGACCTAGTCCCTAGGATCCTTCAGACCCGAATGTTTGTTGTTCTGTTACCCTAATAGGACCGGCCCTGGGAGAAATTATGGAGTTGGCAGGGTCTTTCTTTGGCACCTCTATCTCTTTAAGCTGTGCTCTTTCCCCCTTGTTGGGAGGCCTCCACATCCCACAGCCGTGGGAGCAAAGCCTTAAACTTAGGGCTGATACTGTAGAGGTGGGATTTTAGATGGGAGCAGGTTGTAAGAGTGAGGTGGGGAGGGGTGCTGGGATTCCCCACAAGGTCAAAGCCTCATCTGACTAGACACGAGATGGGCCCCCTACCATCATCAAACAGCCCGAACCACAGAGCCTCCTGTCAAAATGAAAACAGGTGGAAATTCCTTAAAGAATAAGATGCCTGCCTTTTTGATATAAAGAGCCTCAGGTTGCCAGGACCATTTTTTTTTTCTGGATAGTCTGGGACTATCTAACAATTTTCAAATAGAACCCCACCTCTTCAGACTTCATTTCTGGCCGAAATTGAGCAGGGCACTAGATATAAAGCCATTTGATGGGCATTATTCATATTCAAAATATGGGACACTGACAAGAAAAACTTGGGCTTGCTTTGGGTTGCTGGGGACCTTCTAGATATATGTATGAGTGCTCAGTAGTTTGAAAGAATAAGAAAAGAATCTGCTGTTTTGGTGAGCGGCGTCGAGAGGAATCTTAGAAATAACCTGTATACTCGTTTATTTCCAATTTCCCTGACATTAAAAAGTGATTGTCCTGCCCACCACCCCCTTTCACCCCCACCAGCTCCTTGGGATATCTGTTTCATTCTGGGTCCAGTGCCCTCTAAAAATCTATAATAGAAGATAAATATCTAAGAATATACTCTAGACGGGTACAAATAATCTGAATAATTTCTGAAATATCCAGGAAATCCTGGTGGGAGAGTTCCATTAGTTAGTTTAGTAAGTGCTGGACACACAAAACAAAAATGCCTTGAGAAAGGGAGAGTGCCTGGCCTGTGCTCGTTCAGGATGAATCACTGTGCAGCAGCTGGAGGTCTGTTCAAAAGGGTTGGGGAAGCTGGCTGAGGCCTGGAACCTTTGCCTGGGAGGTGGAAGCAGGGAAACCGTTGTCAAATTGTTGCCTCCCACATCCTGCACAGTGTACGCATTTCTTCTGCTCTTTCCTGGACATCACCTCGGGTCTCCAAAGCCCTGCATCTAAATCATAAACAAGCATACACAGTGTGCAGTTCCAATAACTTGGCCTTCTGCCTTGCTCCTTGGAACACCATCCTCCAAACCCACCTTTATTTTTTGTTTTATACTTGTTTCAGTTAAAAGCATTCTACTGTATCGAAGAAGACCAATTGTCTGTGATTCATGAGGTGCCCCAAAGCTGGGACACTGAAGCAGGGCTGTCGATTCCCACCCTGCTCGGGGTCAAGGAGGGAAGTTTTGCAGGCCAGGCTGTCCCCCGGGACAGTAGAGACTTCTTTCTATGCTGCCATGATTAAAGGGCTTTTCCTGCCCTGCTTCTGAAAAGCATTAAACCATCTACCCAGTGATCTGCTGTGTGGCCATTCACATCAAGTCAGTCTAAAGAGAAATAATTCATCCATTCATTCACTCATGCATATATCAATAAACTACAGGTATGAGGAGTATCAAAATGATGGGACAGACAGTATAATGGTGCCCATCCGGGACTAGGGGTCGGGGGAATGGGGAGCTGGTGTTGTGTGGCTACAGAGATCCGGTTTTACGTGATGAAAGGAGTTAGGGAGATGGATGGTGGTGATGGCTGCTCAGTGTTGTGGACATGTTTACCACCACTAGACTGTTCACTTAAATATGGTTAAGACAGGGGCTCCTGGGTGGCTCAGTCAGTTAAGCATCCAACTTTGGCTCAGGTCATCATGATCTCACGGTTCATGAGTCTGAGCCCTGTGTTGGGCTCTGTGCTGACAGCTCCAAGCCTGGAGCCTGCTTTGGATTCTGTGTCTCCCTCTCTCTGCCCCTCCTCCACTTGCACTCTGTTTGTCTCTCTCTCAAAATATAAAATAAACATTAAAAAATTTTGTTTTTAATTAAAAGAACGGTTTAGACAGTACATTTTATGTTATATGCATTTACCACAATAAAAGTAATTGGGGGAAAAATGACAAAGTGTCAGGCCTTCCTGGTAGGTAGCTGAACTGGGGGAAAAGAGTTTGTGTGTTTTAGGGGAGAGGTGGAGATGGAGAGGAGGCGGTGAAGGAACAGGTGGAAGCCTTGCTACCTAAATCTTGAAACTAGATCTCCATCAACTTGAGGATCAAGTTGAAACTCCCCAGACAATGCATGAAGAGGGGCCTCTGTGACTGAGCCTGTGATTCCTCATGTAGCCTCAGGTCTCCCTTCTCCAGCTCCCAGCCTCGCCCCACACTCCGCTGGCTCAGCCTCTTTCCTCAGCCTGCCTTCCTTCACTTCCTCCCCTGGCCGACTCCTCGTCCTGAGTTAGTTCTGGTCACACCTCTTTCTGGAAGCCTTCTCTATCACTAGTTGGGTATCCTTTCTCTGTGCTCTCCAGCTCCATGGGGGCTCCCTCACAGTGTGGCCAGTGGCTTCGAGCTCATTTGCCCCAGTGCTCTGCACAGGGAACCCTAAATGTGGAATGAATCATGGCAGTGGTAAACACGGACCCGGCCCCGAACAGCTGAAGTTACAGAATAGGGGAAAATGTGGAACCTCTCCACAGGCTCCCTCCTTGCTGCCCAGGAACCACCTGGGGGGATGACCACTTAAGAACCACCAATTCTTCCTGGGTGGATTTTATGGGATTCCCTGCCTCTGAGGGGCATCGGGAAGACAAATGAGGTGACATTTACGAAGCGCCACCTCAGATGCAACATGCTATGTGAGGGCCAGTAATTAACTTGTAAGGCTGTGGCCTGTGTGAGGCATCTGGACACCGTGCCAAGCTGCCGCCACTGCCTCTGCTCACACAGCCAGCCATTCTGCCCGCGCGGCAGCATTTCTGCTGTGCACAAAGCCACAGCAAGGGGGTAAATTTCCTAGAGGAAAGTCTGCTGCAGGAATCTGGAGGATGAATCATGTCCCGTCAAGAGAAGTACACAGCTGAAGGCACTGGTGGGGTGATGTTCACTAGGGGACAGTGAGGCACATGGAGGCAGCCGGGGGCCATGATTATTTCTCTAAGAAAACGGTATGGGTTGGAATAATGGGGTGAGGGTATTAACTATTCCATTCATTTATCTTGAAAGCCTCTGATGGGAAATATGAGGATCATACTAAGAATGGCCTTAGTATTGGGGCGCCTGGGTGGCGCAGTCGGTTAAGCGTCCGACTTCAGCCAGGTCACGATCTCGCGGTCCGTGGGTTCGAGCCCCGCGTCGGGCTCTGGGCTGATGGCTCAGAGCCTGGAGCCTGTTTCTGATTCTGTGTCTCCCTCTCTCTCTGCCCCTCCCCTGTTCATGCTCTGTCTCTCTCTGTCCCAGAAATAAATAAAAACGTTGAAAAAAAAATTAAAAAAAAAAAAAAAGAATGGCCTTAGTACTAACAAAAAGAGAAGTGTCCCCCTCACCCCTACCAACCTGAACCAAATCATACAAACCCACCAAGACCTGTAGCTCCTAGATTCGAGAAAAGCCAGCAAACTGACGTTCCATATAAAAGCACCCCTGTTACTGGGTGATTTTTAACATGTGACTATAGACAGAAAACAGTGGAGGTTGTGGAAATGAATGCTAGTTTGCTTTCTTTGCCCCCTTCTCATCCTCCCAAATTGTGTGTGTGTGTGTGTGTGTGTGTGTGTGTGTGTACACATATGCAAAATGTCTGTTAGAGGCCAGCAACTGGGGGTGGGTGTCTTCTCTATCCTACAAAATCCTACAAGCTTCTGAAATGAGTACTTAGAAGGCTTCACCTCAGTAAGTCATATCAAGGTGGTAGACTACCCCAGTCTATTTGAGAGATCCCATGACCCACATGGAGTAGATCATTTAGAGCTAATGACTCTGGGGGTGTGGAAAGGAAAGTATGTATCTTGTGGGTGATAAGCAGATGTTAGAAAAATTCACTTTACTCTTTGGAAAAAAAAGTCAGAATTCCAGATTTTCCTTCCATCATGAGTGCACTGGGTCTGCCAACACACATTAGCTGTTGGCCTTTGTGGAGCTGATATAGCTCTAGAGCAATTCCCATCCAGGAGAAACTTCAGCCCCATCTTTGCCATTGCACAGGCTTGTCACCCTTTCTCCAACACCCACATTTACCCTCAGTGTGCATTGATAATCGTCAGGACCTTGGAAGGTTCCAGGATACCTGAGTAGCCTAGGGCACAGGGCCTCAATCTGCCAGACCAGTGCATCCTAGAGAATCTTGTCTATCAAGCATAGGCATTGCCTCTCAGCTCACTCTCTATTTCTATCAAGACAGTGTACATTTGAAGGAAGAGATATTTGACTGAAGGAAATTCATGATCTCTCCGGGGAAGCTGCTGGCATATCCAATTTAATACTGCCCTCAATGACTAAAGCTACTTCAAACTCTGGAGAGTTAACTTTCCCAGGTAAATTGTGTGTGTGTGTGTGTGTGTGTGTGTGTGTTTATTGGTGAGGGTGGGAAAGGAGAAAGAAGGAATACAAATTAGAATGTACTAAGTATCAATCCCACCAAAACTCATTTTATTTTAGAAGCTTCTTTGCTAGACCTGCAGTGGTAAATTAGGTAAAATAACTTCTTGGCTAATCACCTCCAATCTCTCACGTCTCACATTGTTTGTGGTGTTCAAAGGAGAAACCAAGGGACCTAGCTAGATTGTTCTTCCTTATAAAGATTTCTGATGTGGAATGGAGGGTGGTATAGGGTCAAAAGGGCAGAGCAATGACCTAAAAAACTAAGCAGGATTGTCAGTGTTGAGAGGGACCATATGGACCATCCTCGTGGTTAAATGAGTTAAATGCCTCATTCGCAGAAGAGGGGATGGGACTCTTGTGCTCATGTAGGCGCTCTCTGGCTGCCTCTGACTCTTGGGTGAGTCCCCTTCACCAGCCCTCCTGCCTCTTTCAGGGGTAAAGTGTGGGGCACTGTGAAAGATGCTCAGGATTTGAATTGGCTAGTGGCACAGAGATGGAGAGAAGGGAGGGATTCCAAATTTGAGGGTGAATTTAGAAAGGTTGCTTTGCTGGGCTCAGGATGCATTTTATCACTGTAGTCACCGTTTAGGTAAAATAATTGCTCTCACTTATTGAACGCTTACCATGTGGCAAGCCTGTGCCGGAGATTTTTTTTATATTTATTATCTCAAAGCCACTCTCTGAGTAGATATTATCATTCCCAGTTCCTGTCACACAGCCATGAAGTGGCACACTGGGATTCAAATCCAGTTGCTACCAGTACGCCGTAGTTCGATGGGATCTGTTTCTGAAACTGCCATCAGTGGGTATAAATGGTCAATCTGGGTCAGATGAGATCATCCACATGTGATGCTGAGTCTGTGCTGTCAGATTTATGAAAGAGTGGTCGAGTGGACATCTGTTGTTGGCTGCCCAGCATCTTTGTCCCCCTGTTCAGGGTCACGATGTCCCAAACTTCCTCTTAGGAACTGCCGCGATTGACAGTGACTCACCCTCAACTCCAGTTTTCTTTCCTCCTATTGTCTTGACCAAGGAGAAGCTCCAGGAGCCCCTGGCAGCCATCTTGGAGCACTGTGGACAGCCAGCCTTAGGGTGGAACAGACATTATGTGCCAGGAGGAGGGGTGGGGGGTAATGGCGTCCTTAGCGGTGTTGCGCTGCTGGATTAAGCCTTGTCCAAAGTCAGACTAATCCTTGGATTTTCAGTTGGCTGAGATAATCAAGCCATTTTGAGTCAGATTTTCTGTTAATTGAAGTTTAAACATTTTAAGCAGACACACGTGGGCGGGCCAAACCACGTACCCACAATCCGTGCTGGAAGCTTTAAGCCAGCAAACGTTCTGATCATCTGTGCGTTGGTTACTCTCATTCTGCAGTCGGTAGTGAAGTTTTCACTCATTTCTCTCCATTAAGATCATTAGGAGCAGTCCCTCTTTAGCGTGCAAAAATATGCTGAGAAGATGAAGAAAAAATGAAAACGTCTCCGGCAAGTCATAAACTACTTCCCACACCTACTTAAAGTTTAAGGACTGCTTTAATACTCCATGTTTAATTGTTAATTGAGAATTTAAAAATCAAAAATGCCAACTTTGCCTTCGATGAGATGGAAAATTATGCTGCTGTAGAAGGTAACATAATGTAAAACAGCCAACATTACCAAGGCACACAAATGTTTTTGGTATGTAAAATTGCTTTGTAAAATATTTGCTCCATCTGCTGAAAGCGGCAAAGACAATTTTCCCTTGATAGCTAATGGCCCATTTCGGCTGTGTGGCAAGTGATTCGCTGCGGTGGCGGCTCTCATTAAACAGAATGGTGAAAATACGGTATATAATTCCATACTTATGTAGCATTATCCACTCGCTGCTTCTCGAGGAGTCTGTCCCTCATTATCTAGGCCTCCACCTTGTACCAACATGCAGGCCTAGCAGTTGATTTGACTTGAGAAGCGTTTTGTCCAACTGAGGCACATATGCTGTGCCTCCATTCCAAAGCTCAGCACAACTGCTTCGCCCCCGACCAGAGACACTAGAGAGGTTCGTTCCCTTTCAACTTTGCAGCACTGAAACTGCTGTTTCTTTTCCCCCTCCTCACAGGGGGCCGTGGTTTTCTTTCTGGGCACACCCTGTCGCGCTGCATGCTGGGGGTTTCAATACATAAAGATTAAGCGTTTCTTGAAATTCTTAATTGAACTCCCGCACATACACAAAAGCAGGAAACGTGTCCCCCCAGGGCCAAAACTGCTGTCACGAAAGCCCCACAAACGCTGCCCTTGGTTGGTTCCTGGTGCACGTGGCAGTCTGTGATCTCTGTCTTCAAAGGAGTTGTTTACACTACACCCCGAATTCCTTCAACATCTGCTAGAGGAACAATTAAAAATAAATAATCCAGGGTGGTTTAAAAAAAGAAGAATATGTTCATGGTTTAGGAATAATATTGGAAAGTAGTTACAGCTGCAAGTGGCAGATTTTTTAAAAATATTTTTAATGTTGGAAAATGGGTTTGAAGGGAATTGTATGAACTATGAATGACATCAAATAAACACAGATGACAGTTTTAAAGATTATGCAGTCTTTTAAGGCAGAAACTAGGCCGTTTAAAAATCAACTGTAAGGTGGAAGTAGCCATAATTATTATTACTGGTAATATATTGGTAATAGGTCTCTTTCTTACCAGTTGGAGAAATATCGTCGGTTGAGAGAAAAGCTCTTTAACTGGCAACTGAAAACAGAAGAAAGCATGTGTGCCTTTTGGACTTTGATTTTTTTCATTCAAGTATAGAGGAGAGGAGTGAATTTGTGGAATGAAATGAGAGACCATCAAGAGAGTTTTTATTTTAATTTTATGCAAAAGGAGTGGGCAAGCATTTACTTCTTTTAATCAGAGAGCCCTACCTTCTTTGGTATTTCCACAAGTACAGATGTATATACTTGAGGCCGATAGGAAAGCTTTGTGCAATTTAGTATTGTTTTCTTTCTGCAGACCATGCTGGTGAAAATACCAGGGTAATAAATCAGTGAATTCCAAAAGTGAGGATTTTTGTTGGATTTGGTACAGTGACAGGAGAGTCCGAGTCTTCTCAAGGGCATCCCTCTCTCACCCAGGGGCACTGAGGACAGACGACCAGAAGCAAATGGCGCAGTCGTAGACAGAGAGTAAAACTCATTCTGAATCTGTTCCAAATACCCGTGCCTGCTCTGTGGTTTTCAGCAAAGCAGATATTTCCAAAAGAACTCCAAGGGGGACTTCCTGGATGTGAAAACACTAACCAATTCTCGTTTCTCTCATCTTTTGCTTTATTCCTTCCTTCCACGCTGTTATTGCGAAAAACTGGCAGTTAAATTCAATTGATTCAAAATATTCCGGATCCATATGGCCGCCAACCCTGGAGCTGAGGCGGCGATAGCGCCTCACTGCTGTTCTCAAGCATTTGCCTCTCCCCTAGTCCCCAGATGGTGGGAGTAACATTTAAACCTCCTTTTCTCTGCCTTGTACAATAGACCTTGGCACCATTTCAACTGTTTACTCCGGTAATTAACAGCTCTGATACCACAACAATTACAACTCCTACGCTCTCACCACAATAATGCTATGAATTAGTGAGAGCTAATGGCTGGAAGGTAGAGTGTTTCCAGACTGTGAGATCTGTGCATTTTTAGAATAAAATAAAAGGTACAAACAGCACGCTTGCAGTAGACAATGATTACCTAGTAATTAGTTTACACAAAGCTTCCTATTTAATGGCAAAACGCTGTAATTAACGTGTGACAGAAAATCAAAGGGTACTTTGTAAGCATATGAAAAATTAACACTGCAGGCCCATAGCTTTATGTACTGATTAGAAGCATATTAAATCAATAGGACACACAAACCAACAGCTTGTGTAGCTGGTTATTATAGGTCCTCGGAAGGGGGACCCGGCTTTCATTTACTTGGGGAGGCAATTTTCCTTCTCCTGTCATCTTCCTCAGGCACAGGCAAGCACCTCAAACTCAACCCTGGCAGCTTTGTGAAAATAACCATTGAACTGGAAGAAAACATTCTAAGTCATTCTCAGAGATAAGGAAAAATATGTAAATGATTAAAGCTTTCCAACAATTGTGGTGACGTGCTGCTACACTAATTAGAAAAGACACCAACTGGAACCAGAAAATGAAGCAACTGGGTCTCAATCTCGTGGTCAGAATAAGCTCCACTTTATCAGGTCACTGCCTCTCTCTTCGACATGTGGAAGATTAAAATAACTGGAATTATCTTTTATTTTGAAGTGATGGGAAACCAGGCTGCTGTCAAGGTTTATTCTTTTAAAGGCATTATTCGGTAAATCACTGGGTGGGCGCAATTGGGTCAATATCGCGTATCTTCGACAGCCACAATCCTATATAACGATAACTGATGCATAGAACAATGTTCTGGAAGGCTACAAGATGCAAAAAGAACTTCTGAATCACCAGAGGAAGATTTAATTGTGCATTCTTGTTCAACGTTACCTGCAATTTAATTGTAATACAGTTTTATGGTAATATTAATAATAACAGGTAGCATTTCTTGAAGGCTTATTGTGTGCTGAGTACATTGCTAGCCAATTCACAGGGGTATCTTATTTAATTGTCACCCCCTCCCTCCCCCACAAGGCAGGTACTAATATATCCCTCTTTACAGATGAAGAGGTAGAGACTTGGAGAGCAGAGTGATTTCCCATGGTTCCCCCCTAGTGACCTTGATGTGCCTGGGCTACAGAACCCCCGTGGAGCTAGACCACCTCCTGCTTATCCTGAATGTTCAATTATTCAGACTAGCCTATTCCAACACTCATTCAGCTTAAGAGGGAATTTACCAGGTCAAGCTGGAACAGGAGACTAAAAAACAAAACAAAAAACAAAAACAAAAAAACACAAACAAAATATGTGGTTCCTTATCCAAAAAACAAGGTTTTAAATGCCCACTATGTTTTTAATGCTACATTTGATCTTGAAGTTTGGCTGCCCTAAGCTTTGTGAGAATTTATACGCTTACTAAAATGATCATGTTCATGTATTAAGTTGAGGAAGGCATTGAAAGCCACCCCCAAGAACAATCAAAGGGCATATCTAAAACTCACTCTCATCACCCAAGAACATCTGCAGGTGTGTGAGGCAGTTGAGTTACAAAAGCTTTAAACCCCGGGACTGCCCAGGAGGGCTTGGGCTCTTCTGCAGCTCTCAGGTATGTGCCCTCTGAACTCCCTGCCTGCTGCCTTTCAGGGAAAATGACAGCAGCTTCCTTGTCAACCAGGAAAGGAAAGAAATTCCAGCACAATGGCTACTGTGTTCCAGGGATGTTGGTGTTTCCCATGCCTCTGTAGAAAGCAGAAAAACTGCCCATCGGGCAGTGGGTCACAACAGCAGGGATGGGGGGGGGTGGAGGTAAACACTGCTCCAAGATTTTCAAACAAGGAGTCTTTTCTAAAAGGTCTCAGCTTGGTGTGGCAAGAACACTGCGCCAGAGGAGTGGATGTGGGTTCCAAGCTAGGCACCATCATTTATTAGCTACGTGAGCTTGGGCAAGTTACTTAACTACCTAAGCATCAGTTTCTCCATCTGTAAACAGAATAAAAATAATTATCAAAGTGGTGTGGAAGTAAAAATCTGAGTAGAAATCTCAGGGTTTTTATGAGATTGAATGAAGCAATTCACGTAAAGTGCTGAGAGGCCTGGCACCCCCAGCTATTCTACAATGCTAATAATAATTATTATTGTTATTGTTATTATTGAGAAATACAGGGAAACATCAAGACCTTAACAGTGTAAATTTATAGAATCTAAGAAAATGCCTAATCTCATGTGTAGACCAATATTCTGGCAGATACTAAATACATAATCTAGGAGGTCAAGGTTTTAATATATAAAAATAAACAATAAAAAAATAAATAAAAAATAAATAATCATATGTAATTTAATGATTAGGAAAAATGATTACCCTAGATTTTTTTTACCTAGAAAACCTGGATTTTTCTCTTAATATCAAGATGTTGTGTTTTTGATATAAAAGACAAATAATAGGGGCTCCAGGGTGGCTTAGTCATTTAAGGGCCCGACTCCTGATTTCGGCTCAGGTCATGATCTCACGGTTCGTGAGTTCAAGCCCTGCATTGGGCTCTGCGCTGACAGTGTGGAGCCTGCTTGGGATTCTCTGTCTGCCTCTCTCTTTGCCCCTCCCCTGCTCTCAATCTCTGTCCCTGTCTCTGTCTCTCTGTCTCTCTCTCTCAAAACAAGTAAATAAACTTTAAAAAACATACATTAAAAAAAGGCAAATAATAAATAAGGATGTGAAAAAAGTATCCCTTGCTAGTAACCAAGTAAGAGCAATTAGAAGATGCATTTGACATCTAAGAAATGCAAACAGTTCATAATAATCCAGTGCTGGTAAGGTTGTGGCACAACTAGTATACTTATTCTCTGCTAGTAGCCTTGGAAATTGGCACGACCTTCTTAGAGAGTAATGTGGCAGTGTGTAACAAGAGCCATGAAGTATTCTACTCCCGAGTCTTTCTCTGAAGGAAATGGAAGTAATTCAGCAGAAGTAAAAAGAAATGTATATAAAAACCAAAAGTAAAAACAAATCTTTACTTCCTCCTCATTCTTCCTCCCCTCCTCCAACTACAATCAAAAAAAAAGTTGGAAATAGCCTAAATTTCCAACTTAGTTGAATGGTTTAATACATTAGAGTAAATCAATATGAGGGAATATTATACAGCCATCAATTGTGAGTGCTACCTGTAAACGTGGAGGATGTTTAGGATCTGTTGTTTCAATAGCATATATGCTCTTATTGTAGCTATAAGAAATAAATGTAGCACACTTGAAAATTAATACGCAAAAATGAAAACAACTGGGAAAAGTGATTATGTACTTATTTGGTTAAATATTTCCTTAATCTTTTAGCTTTTCTAAAAAAATTGTGTGGTTGCAGGGTAATGGTTCTTTGGGATCACCTCGTATACCTACTAAATTCCACATAAGCACTAAGCTCAGCCATCCTACAGTGGCTCCTAAGACCCAGCCACAACAGGGTCTTAGTGGATGGATGTCTTCACCATAGAGACACAGAGTTCTTTTTTTTTTTTAACGTGTTTTAAATTTATTTTTGAGAGACAGAGACAGAGCACAAGTGGGGGAGAGGTAGAGAGAGAGGGAGACACAGAATCCGAAGCAAGCTCCAGGCTCTGAGCTGTCAGCACAGAGCCAGACATGGGGCTCAAACCCACGAACCGGGAGGTCGTAACCTGAGCCCAAGTCGAACACTTAACCAACTGAGCCACCCAGGCGCCCCGAGACACAGAGTTCGAAGGCACTGACTAGGTAGGTGATGGTTCTCCTCTGTAATTTTGTTTGCTTAGTTCTACAAAGACGCAAAATAAATACTGTGGTTTATTCTACTTTTTCTAGATGTGGATGCCTTGAATTCATAGTTTTAATACTTTAAAATATAGATTGTTTTCATTGGTGATCCCCAAATTAATTTCAGATATCTAACAAAGTCCACAAAAGTACAAGTGAACATAAAACTGCTCTGGCATAGGGCTAAACGGGCAATATTATGTAGTAGCACTCAAAAACCAGTTCAATTTCCTTTCCCCCCTTCCTCTTATAAGTGGTAAAAGTCCTCAGCACCCTGTACTGTCCTTCCAGGGAAACAGAGGTCCAAAGAAGGGCTGCACAGAGAAATCCAAAAGTAAACTGGCTTATTTCTTTCCACAGAGAAACTGTCCTATAAAGATCTTTTCTTGCAAAGCAGCCTCCCCAGTAGTATCACTTGCCACCAAGCCCAGGAATGAGGGAGGGAAGATTTACCCTTGAAAAAGGAAAGAAAGACAAAGCTACGAGAAGGACCAGTACCACAGCAGATGTCTACCTGGGTCTCCCTACCCTGTCTTAGGTGAGAGTGGCCAGGAAGGTTTTTTTCCCCTACAAGTGTGCCTTTCTTTGTGTACGCCTTTATTCCCACTAAATGAAAAGAGATGCCCCCAACTGGGGAGTGGGGTGTTTGGAGTGTGTGCAAGTATGTGGATTCATTAAACCTTGACAAACATTGAGTGGGTGAGTTTACCGGGACCTGTTGGGGGAAGGAGGTTTTGTTAACCGATAGGATGAAGAAAGCGATGTTGATACCAAACCACCATGAAAAAAAATGAGACTTGTGTTCTGTTTCCACCGTGGCCACCATGTAACGTTATGCTTTCCCTCAAATCACCTACGTGTCTACACTTATTTTTTGGTAATGTGACTACAGTTTTTTCCAGCATTTGTTGACTCCACGTCTTTGTTTCAAGCCTCAACTGCAACCAAATAACTCTGGTTCTAAATTAGATAAGTAGAAAAAAAAAGACGAATTTTGTATTAGCTCCTTGAGTCCACACTGAATCATGCCTACATCTAAAACCAATATCTGTATAAGATGCAAGAGAATCTCAGATCAGTTCAAACTCCCATAAACAGCACTGTTTTTAATCTGTTGCCTACAACATACCAATGAGAAAAATCACAGTATCGTGTCATAAGCTGCTATGCAAATGATGGTATTTGTAAGTATTAACATAATTTAGTGCTTACAGTCATATTCTCATTTCTAATAATTCTCCCAGAATGGAGTCTTTCTCTGGACTCTTAGCCTGCAGGATAGTCTTTCATCAAGAAGCTGAAATTTTTAATAACCTGCCAGCATATGTTTTGTATGTGCCAGGCTAGGCTTGATGACACAACATCTTCATTATCAAAAGAAACAGGTCTACAAACTGTAATAGGACATTAAAACATGTCTGTGCTCATAAAGTAATGCTTTGATGTCTAAGTGTGCACCATTACCATGGTCTTCTGGAACAAAGGATAATTCTAATCCTAAATTCTCAATAGCGCCCTCAGTGAAGATTGCAATTCACTTCCACTCTGAATACAATTTCACTTTGAAGGCAAAAGGAGGTCCATAGTCTTCTACACACACACACACACACACACACACAACGTACACACACACACACACACACACACACACAACACACACACACACACACACACACACACACACGTTTTCCCAAACTGCTTTATTTTTTATTTTTAGTTTTGGCTTCTAACTACATCCTGGCTAAGCACAGTTCCTCACCATACAAAAAGATTTCTGCTGAATACTTATTTTTTCCTTGTTAAGTTAAAAAAATGATTTAGATAATTAATTATTCAAGAGTTTCACATTTAATAATATTAACACTAACGCTGAATGTATTTGGTGACAATTTTAAATGGTGTAGTTTAAAATCATTGGAATTAAATAATGTGTAGTCGGACTTTTAAGTGCAATTTGGCCACATGTCATTATTCTAACTATTTTTTCAAAATTAAAGTCAAACATTTTAAATTTATCATAGTCGAGTATCAGGGAATTCTTTAAAAATTATTAGTTTGAAATATCGAGACCAGCAAATACTTTGCACACTAACATTTTTGATTTTTTTAATAAAAAAGTCATATTTTCATGGTTTAATCTCAGCAGCTTTGCCTTTAAAAAGAATATTCTATACAATATGAAATAAAATCCAGTTTAAAGAGAACACAAGAGAAATCTCTCTGGGCCTCAAAATTAAATACATTTTCCTTGTTTTATTTTTTTTTTCTAGAAGAGTAATTCACTTTAGTATCCTTTAAATAATATGTAAAAAGCTGGCCCTGACAGGTACTGCATTTAGTCCATTCACTGATGGAGGGAGAAGAAAAGCCCAGAATAGATCATGGGGAGAACAGGAACATTTGTCAAAGGGAACTCTCTCTTCTGACTGTTCTCTGGATTTATTCGTCATTTCACTTCTGCAAGAATAATGTGGTTCTCTCTTGTGTGCCCCTCCCTTTTCGTCACTTGTGTGTCTTGATTCATAAACTGCTGGAGTGGGATGCTCAAAGCAGATGCAACTCACTGCCCAGCCCACTGCTATGTACTTCAGCAGGGAAGGAATCGGTTAAGGGAATTTGTACCCGAATTTTCCTCATTCATTATGCTTTTGTCAGTAGGTCAGTGAAAACAGAGATTTGAAATTAAGAGAAGCCAGGCAAAGGGCACCTGGGTGGCTCAGTCAGATGAGCACCCGACTTTGGTTCAGGTCATGATCTCAAGGGTTATGAGTTTGGGCCCTGCATCAGGCTTGCTGCTGTCAGCACAGAGCCCGCTTCGGATTTTCAGTCCCCTCCCCGCCTCTCTGCCCCTTTCCCACTTGCACTCTCTCTCAAAAATAAATAAATCTTAAAAAATATATATATAGAGAGAGAAACCAGGCAAGACTAGGCCCCTGGATGCAAGGTGAGGCAGCTTTTAGAATGGTGGATTGAAGGGGTGCCTGGGTGGCTCACTCAGTTGAGTGTCGAACTTCGGCGCAGGTCATGATCTCTTGGTTAGTGAGTCTGAGGCCCACATTGGCCTCTGTGCTGACAGCTCGGAGCCTGGAGCCCTGCTTTGGATTCCTACCCTCTCCCCCACTTGTGCTCTGTCTCTCTCAAAAATAAATAAACATTAAAAAAAAAAAGAATAGTGGGTTGAATTTGTATATTGAGCCATTAAAATGACTTTAATTATTAAGTAAATTTGGAACAGACTAAGAAGTTGTACAATTCATCCTTCCACCAGTATACATGGAAAAATCTCTACACGTCCACTCATATGCTAAGGCTTCTTACCTAGTATTTAGTTTTGGCTGGGAGGTTTTCTGGCTGGGATGTAGTATTTTCTCGACATCTCATAGGGACCAGCAGTTACATAAATTTCCTTGAATTGGCTTCTAAACCATATAACTGCTGACAGAATGCTTTTCTATGTTAGCTTCCAGGTGACAACCCCTCACTAATAGAATTTCTCTCTCATAATAAAATACAGCCAGCTTAACAACAACAGTTATTAGAAGCATATGATCAAGACCCACTTAGACCAAATGATGGGATTTGTCATGTTATTAGAATACAGTAAAAAAAAAATTACTCCCTGATTATCATAATCAACTTGAAGACATGACTGAAGACTCTTAGGGCCCAAAGAAGACATGTTTAAAATAACCTAATCATATAGGCTTCCAGTTATATGGAATGAATAAGTCACTGGGATGAAAGTGACAGCATAGGGAATACGGCCAATGGTATTGTCATAGCATTGTGTGGTGACAGATGGCAGCTCCACCTGTGGTGAGCACCACGTGACATATAGAGTTGTTGAGTCACCGTGTTGCACAACTGAAGCTAATGTGACATTGTGTGTTAACTCTACTTAAATTTTTAAAGATTTTTTTAAAAGTCAGAAAAAATATTAAAATAACTTGATCCATCCTAGTCACTGTGTGCATAAGGACGAAGGCCCAAGAAAGTCAGAAGGACTCGCCTGAGGTCTTACTGCTGATTGGTGACCCAGCTGAGTCTAGAAGAAAGTGCTTTCATCTCCCAGCTGAGCCTTTGCTTCATCTCCTAACGGTTCACAGACACTGTGGGTTTATGTCACCATTGAACACTCACTTGTGCCCATTTCTTGCTCCAGTCTTCGTGGCCATATCTGCTGCTCTCCTTTAGGAACCACTTGTAGTGCTTTAGGTGGGAAGGAATGTCACAAAACGCAGTCCCATTTCCTCCAAACTCATAGTCCATTTTAAAGAGCCAGCGTTGGATTTCCAGGTGATCTATGACCAGCTGACTCAGCTGTTCTATCATCTGTGGGGCCCAAGACACAGCAACATTTAATATCGCTAGCTTCCTAGATGCCTTCGTATTGCATTAACTTAGTTGTATCTTCAAATGACCTGTTCGTTTGGTTATCTTCTAATTATTAAGACAGATTAGAAGTTTTAAGTGATGTATCTATGAGGTGAAGAAACCACTAGCCAGGAGGGACGAAAGGCATGTTTAAAAGTATAGTCTTAGTTACGAGAAATTCTGGAATTATCATTTTGCTGTCTTTTGAAGGCAAAAGAAAGAATCTCTGAATATCTGTAATTGAATCTTGGTATTGTTTTGTTTCTTTTTTAGAGCATGATGTGTTTACTTACTGATTCTTCAAATGATTTTTTTTATAGTTTCAAGACCATAAAGAGTTATAGTCTTGAAAACTTTAACTGTTTGGAGCTTTGCTGAGTTTTTAAATGTTGTAACCTATAAACATTTAATTTTTCCCTCATTAACATACACGAAATACATTTGTTTGGATAGTCAACTGGCCAAGTATGTCATATGTATTATGTGAACAAGACAGGTCAAGGAGATAATACATTCATAAAACAACTACATTCTATTCGAGACAGTATTCTCTTGAGAACAGGGCTCAGTCCCATGGAAAGGGAAGGGATAGGAGTTCAAGCTTTAATATCACAATGACAGTAATATTTAGCATTACTGAACTCTTTGTAGGAGCCAGGCCTTTGGCTAGGTTCTTTACATGATTTTTCTCACGTAATACTCAAAAATGAAGCAGGCACCATTATTAGTTCCATTTTATATATGAATAACTGAGATTCAGTTAATTTAAATAACTTGCCCATGGGGGCACCTGGGTGGCACAGTCGGTTAAGCGTCCGACTTCAGCCAGGTCACGATCTCGCGGTCTGTGAGTTCGAGCCCCGCGTCAGGCTCTGGGCTGATGGCTCAGAGCCTGGAGCCTGTTTCCGATTCTGTGTCTCCCTCTCTCTCTGCCCGTCCCCCGTTCATGCTCTGTCTCTCTCTGTCCCCAAAAAATAAATAAACGTTGAAAAAAAAATTAAAAAAATAAAATAAAATAAAAAATAAATAACTTGCCCATGATCACATGGTGTTAAGTGGCAGAGTAGGGACTCCACCTGGGATGCTCTGACCCCAGCACCTAAGCTCATTCCCTCTCCGCCATGCTGCCTTCTTCAGCCTGCAGAGAGGTGGAGGAGGGGGGTGAGGCGGAGAAAGAAGTCAGAAGAGGAGCAAGAGAAGCAATTTTCCTTGCAGTCAATAAGCCATTTGGAATAAATTTGAATCAGACAAAAGTCTATAGCCCAGATTGCCTGATTATAAGTAATACTGTAGAAGTAGAGCTTTGGAGAAAAATAACCCATTAGATCACAAAATGACTTTTTGTCTGGTCTTCCCATCAGATGTTCTGGTCTGTATTTCTCAGAAAGAAACAAAAACAGTTCTAAGCATTCTTTCTCTTGAGCTCTCTTGACTATGGTCTTCTGTCCATAGAGAGGTCTCTGTGACACTCTTATTGTCTTCTCTTTGGATTACCAAGTGGATTTTTGAATTTTGGTTTTTTTAACCAAAGGGTGTGAAAGGGCTCAAGATCATATTCTGCTAAAGTCTGGAGCAAGAAGGTTAAAATTATTTTGATTAAAGACACAATCTGTTCTCTGTGTTGTGTCTTTTCAGCAAGTCTTCCTGGGGATGTTATACTACACAGCAGTATGGAAGTGATCTCAAAATGGGCATACTTGGGATCCCCGGAAGCCCCATGCAACCATGGGGTATTCAATTAGGGTGGAAATGGAATTGTCTTAGCTCCCTAATTATCAAGTAGTGTCTGTAGATAATTTGGTGTTTAAATGACAAGTACTCTTGTCTGCATACCATATGGCTATGAGCATAGCCTAGAAGGTTTTGTAATGTGCCTTCCAGAGTGACATCCTTTCTTTCTCTAATGTTGTGTTGAGAAGATAGATTCTATATTTAATCATACTTTGCTGCATCATGATCACACTTGACAAAAGTATAAATGGTCTTTGGTTGTTAATATCTGATGAAATTCTTTTGCTAGTAAGGAAAGGTGTTCACGGTTTTTTAGTGTGCTAGCCTGTATAGACTTTTCCATTGTATGCTTGGATATATTGTATATTTGGAGGTTTCAACTACTAACAGAATTATTATCTGTTTCTTCCAAATCCTATTATTTGTTGCTTCTGAGAATCCTATAAATGGGTGTCTGTTGATGGATCCCCTACAGTAATGAAAAGGATCAATAGTATTGTAAAGACTGCACCACTTGAAAGAATTATGTGCTATCTTTAAGTGAAAATTGAACAGTGCTTTAAAATAGCATTGCCATTTTTGATTATTTAACCAAAGCTGTCAATATTTTATATGGAGCACGTGTCAGAAAGAGAACTTGCATGGTTACTTTATGGATCAAAACAGGAAATGCTCACTGCGCTCGTGCTAGATTTAAAAAATAAACAGATAAATTACTTCATCATAAACCAGATGACTTTATGCTATTTCCAAACATTTATCAATTTTCTATTTGAGCCTATCTCTTCAAAAGAGGTAATATATTTCTTAATTGCCATTCATTTTATACTGGTATAGAGCAGAAGTGGAAAAATGTGTATTGCTAAAATCCAGCTGATAGTCGGGAATATTTATTCACCTAAATTAAAATAATCACAGCTTTCTTTCACTGGCTTTAAGTTTATGGTGTACATCGGTAAAAAGTCAGTGTTACTGATTCATCACCATCTGCAAATTCAAATCGCTGACACAGATAGATTAGGTAGGGCAGCTACTATCTGGAAAAATCTCAGTGGAGCACTTTAATTCCTGATGACCTCAGACATACGTTTTCAAACAAGTGGAGTCGAAGTCAGTGATAACTTGGTTTATTGTGAAACAATTTGCACATGCCATAGGTTACGTGACGCATCCCTGAAATCCAGTTTGTCTACGACAAGGTGTTTAATCCTGCTTCTGAATAACAGCATGAGAGGGAAGTTTTACTGCATTCCACAATTAACATATAAAGTTCTAAAATATTTCCTAGCCAAGATTGCCTGAGTTCTCGTCAGTGGAGATGAACGCAAGACTTAATACAAGTACTGCACATACATTTTAAAGCTTTGAAGACTGTTTAATGTAATGTACACGTGTAAAATTATATAGTCTTAAGGTGCATTTCACTTGTATCCAGTCTCTGAGCAGAGTATTCTACTGGGAAGCAGAGTCAAGCAATCCACTTTGTTACCTTCAAATTCCAGTGGAGACTAATGACAGTGAAAGGGACGCATCAATTCAGGGGAGTCACTCTCTCACTCTTATTAAAACTGCCTGTGGGGCGCCTGGGTGGCTCAGTCGGTTAAGCGTCCGACTTCAGCCAGGTCACGATCTCGCGGTCCGTGAGTTCGAGCCCCGCGTCGGGCTCTGGGCTGATGGCTCAGAGCCTGGAGCCTGTTTCCGATTCTGTGTCTCCCTCTCTCTCTGCCCCTCCCCCATTCATGCTGTCTCTCTCCGTCCCAAAAATAAAAACGTTTGAAAGAAAAAAAAAAAAGATTATTTCCTTCAATAAATTATTAAAAAAATAAATAAATAAAAATAAAACTGCCTGTACTTTTTCCAGATTTGGCTGTGTTTAAGAGCAACTTCCTTCCTGAGCCCATGTATTGCCCAAGAACACTCTAGCAAGACTGAAACCTTTTAGGGCAATTTAATAAGCTAACAATACCTTCAAACTAATCTCTGAGAAGTATGATTTGTTGAAAGGCTTGACTTTGGGGCTCAGCAGTGATGACGTACAGAACGTGATGGTCAAGTGACTGAGGGAAGGAGGATCCCTAAATACTGTTCCTCACAAACTGCTTCATTGTGCATAGTTATTTAGTTTCCCAAGAAGTGGGTGCCTGGGATAGTTGTGACCAGCTGGGAGTAATTCAAAAGACGTACTGAAACAGAGGTTGGGAAATGTTAACAGCCATTTGTCTTTTTATTTTCCTTATTGTGAAAAAAAAATCAGTTAAATGGGAGAGAACACCTGCCAGAGCTAACTTAAAGATCATTTCTGGTGACTAATATTAGAGTTCTCCAAATAATTAGGAGGTCTGCTGGAGGAGTGCCTAGCCAGAGATCTGGCCCAAAGCAAAAACGCAGGAGCGGATAGTTTTTTCTCAGACCCATTTCCTGTCCTTTTTCTGGGATTTTTCTCCTACTCCCTTGATGGCCCCTTCCTGTGGAGCTACAGGATTGTTTTACAGAGCCAAGGATGTCTGTAGCCCTCTGTTGTAGGCCCTCTACAGCCTGACTCAGTAGAAGGGCTCACTCGCTGGGGTTTTCCAAACCTGCCCTTTTTCACCAAAACTGACCCTCACATTCTTAAGGGTCCTGCTCAATGACTGGCTAGCTAACGTGATGATGAGCTAACTAATCCATGTTAGGGCGGTAAATACTGGTAGCAGATTCGTACATCAACAGGGCCTTTGATGGCTTCATCCAAATGAGTAAATATCTTGACAATCCCAGCAATTTCTGCAAGGCCAATAGGAAGATATTTTGAAACAGGAAGGCCTAAAGCAGATCCCATCAAATAACTTAAGCATTCCACATATTCTTCATTGTCTAGGGCTGGCTCCAGAAGACCTGAAGCTCCCACAAGGTCAGGAAGGTATGGAATATTTGAACAGAGCCTCACTCGTCCACCCACATACCTGCTGGTGACGATAGATGCCATACACTGCAGGAGGGACTGGCACATTGACGCTGTCAAAGACCAGTTTACTTCCAGACTTGCTGCTGTAGAGATGAGCCAGTTCAGGCTCTGGACCCAGGATGGGGATGCCTAACATATCCGCCACGGCCAAATCATCTCTGTGGAGGAACCCGCCGACAATGTAGGCCTCTTTTCCTTGGATGAGATTTTTTATTCTTTTGATCGCCTTGGGACTGTACATCAGGTAAGTGGCCAGGCACATATGATGCTTCTGGGGAGGGGAAGGGGAGACCATATCATTCTTGTTGAAAGGTGTTCTTTTTCTAGTCCATATGCTTCATTTATAATGTTGCACACAATAAATGCATTATTAATAGCAGGCTGGGTTATGACCTATCCTGTTGTTTAGCAGTTTAAATTGATAAAAGCTGTTGGGGTGAGGCTCCATAATCGCTCACATCTTTAGTGTGTTGGAAATAGGCTCACTGGGAATAGAACTAATTACTACACATCTGTATTTATTTGATCCACGTGGAATTATCCTTCTGTCAGAAGGAAAAGAGGCTGGCGGCCTTTGGATAATAGTGATTCATCTCTGCAACACTTCTGGCATGGTTTAACACTAAAGCGTCTGGAAAATCAATACAAAAAGTGAAGAGAAAAGCTTTACAGTATGTATGCTTCACTATGCAGGACTTCTAATCTGGCAACCCTTTAAAGGACTCGGAAGGAAAAGGGCACTTGATAGTCTCTTTCCAAAGTTCCGCCACCAAGTCCGTTTTAGGAAATAGGTACTTTTATAATGTTTATCGTGTTTCTCAGCCAACACTCTGGAGAGGATTCATGGACGGAAGATATGTGAAAATTTCAGCAAGACTTAAATTTTATCTTCCAATGGAAAACTCTTTTTATTTTAATTTTGACTATTTAGACCCAGCTCAGCAATACCTGTGACTGCTCATTTAATTAAGTAAATAATTTTGGCATGTCTAAAAGGGGTCGACGGTCAGCACGTACCAAAGCATTCAAGGATTGGGGACAGAAATGAGCACAGCCAATGGATAGCTAATACGAGGCAGAGGAGGACCATAAAGGGTTACAGAGGGCTGTGAGGCATGGAGGAGGGAGCAGAGGCCATGTGCTGATGGGGACAGCTGAGAAGGCAGATTACTCATTCTCCTTGGACCTCAGTTTCCTCATCTGTAAAATGAGTATAATAATAGTACCCATCTCCTAGGGATGCTGTGAAGATTCAATGAGATAATGCATGTAAAGCACTTATAATAGTGCCTTGGACATCATAAACACTTAGTGAATGTTAGCTAATATTATTATTATGTAAGAGGTTAGGATTGAGGTGAATTTTCAGGGATGAGTAGGATTTTATCAGGTGAGGATGGGCACGGGAAAGACATTAGCTAAGGATGGAATATGAGAATCCCAGATTGTGTTCACTTCCTCTACAGAGGAGGGCATCATGGCACGTGAGAAAGTGCTGGGGGCTTAGGAGTTCTGGCTGTGAATCTAGCTCAATCACTTGCAAGCTACCTGAACTCAGGCACGTGACTAATACTCCCACTGCCTAAGTTTCTCCATCTGTTTAGTGGAAATAAAAATACCCATTTGCTGGCTTTTTCTAAGGTTAAAATGAGATCATGAATGTAAAGCACTTGTTATAATACCTGGCATTGAGTTGATATTCAGTAAATGGTAGTAATTGTTATTATTAAATAAATGGTAGTAATTAAAATAAAGTTATTAAAATGCCATGCAAATTATATAATACAAGGTGCCAGTGTCTTAAGGGAGTTAAGGGATTTTGTAGACTCGCACCTACTTCTCGTTGTCATCCACATTATCTACTCAACACGTGGAGAAATGCTAAGCAAATGCAAATGTCTCTGGGAATGTTAGTGGCACTGGTTCGCAAACTATTTAGAAAGTGTAACTGATAACTATGGGAGAGAGAGTGGGGAGAGCCCCTGGGTTTCAGTCCTGCCTGAATTTATAACTTGCAAGGTGATTTAGAAAACTCAACCTTTCTGAACCTCAGTCCCCGTATTCAAATAATGCATTGACTAGAAGTCTCTAGAGTCTTTCCAGCTCTCAAATAACTTTTCCTTTATTATTTTTCTTAATGTTTATTTAAAAAAATTTTTTTAATGTTTATTTATTTTTGAGAAAGAGAGAGACAGAGATAGAGTGAACAGGGGAGGGCAGAAAGAGAGGGAGACAGAATCTGAAGCAGGCTGCAGGTTCTGCACCCTGTGCACAGAGCCCGATGTGGGGCCTGAGCCTACCAACCACGAGATCATAACCTGAGCTGAAGTCAGACGCCCAACCAACTGAGCCACCCAGGTGCACCTATTTTTTTATTTTGAGAGAGAAAGAGAGAGAGAGAGAGAGAGGGAGAGGAAGAGAGAGAGGAAGAGAGAATCCTAAGCTGACTCCATGTTCAGTGCAGAGTCCCATGTGCAGCTCGATCCCATGACTGTGAGATCATGACCTGAGCCTAAATCAAGAGTCAGATGTTTAACCGACAGAGCCACCCAGGTGCCCCTAACTTTCCCTTTAAAACCGGAGCTCTTCTGGGCTTACTATTTAGTGGGTACAGAATTTCTGCTTGAGAAGTTGATAAAGTTTTGCAAATGGATAATGCAGTTGTTGCACAACAATGGGAATGTACTTGAAGCCACTGAACTGCACACCTAACATGATTAAAATGGTAAATTTTAGGGGCGCCTGGGTGGCTCAGTCGGTTAAGTGTCCAACTTTGGTTCAGGTCATGATCTCATGGTTTGCAAGTTCAAGCCCTGCATTGGACTCTCTGCTATGAGCACGGAGCCCACTTCAGATCCTCTGTTCCCCTCTCTCTTTCTGCCCCTCCCCAACTTGTGCTCTCACTCTCAAAAATAAATAAAGATTTTACCATTAAAAATGGTAAAATTTCTGTTATGTATATTTTGACCCCAATTAGAAAAAAAAAAAACAAAAAAACAGAGCTCCTCTGAGAAGAGGGCTTATATGATTTATACTATTAGGCCCTTCTTCCAGAGCAAGTGTTCTATTCTCTTAGATCTGTGCAATATGCTTTTTCTGCCATAATTTAAATCCATTTTCTTTTTTTTTTATTTTTTTTTATTTTTTTTTAAATTTTTTTTTCAACGTTTTTATTTATTTTTGGGACAGAGAGAGACAGAGCATGAATTGGGGAGGGGCAGAGAGAGAGGGAGACACAGAATCGGAAACAGGCTCCAGGCTCTGAGCCATCTGCCCAGAGCCTGACGCGGGGCTCGAACTCACGGACCGTGAGATCGTGACCTGGCTGAAGTCGGACGCTTAACCGACTGCGCCACCCAGGCGCCCCTCTTTTTTTTTTAAGTTTATTTATTTTGAGAGAGAGAGAGTGTGCATGTGTGTAAGTGAGTGGGGGAAGGGAAGGTGGGGGGTGGGGGTCAGAGAGAATCCCAAGTAGGCTCTGAGCTGTCAGAACAGAGCCCTACTCAGGGCTCCAACTCACAAACTGCTAGATTGTGACTTGAGCTGAAATCAAGAGTCTGACTCTTAAACGACTGAGCCACCCAGGTGCCCCTAAATCTATTGTCAGCACCTATTTCAAAGAATGCAATTCTAGGAAACCTAGTGTTCCACTGGGCAATGGCTGGTACCACCTCTTGAGTTTGTGTTTCCCATCTGGTTGATCACCCTCTTTCCTCCTTGTTTATCTCACCCCTCTCCTTTCCCTACAAATGATTCAGATGAGGAAATGTAAAAAAATTAAACATCTGGGGGAACCAGGGACACGAATCGTAACGTACATGGTGGGCTTTATAGGGCACCTAGAAGAGTGTTTCAAGGTGGCAATGCTCACAATGTAAAGGTCACATGATCAAAGCCTTTTGAGAGTATTCTCTTGTTTGATCCATAGAACACTGTACCAATTAACAGCCCCTCTTTTGGAGATGAGGAAACCGAAGCTCGGGTAATCTGCCCAAAGCCACACGGCTAGTAAAGGGCAGAGGCAAGATTGAAACCTGGGTATTAGCACAATTTTGTGCTACCAGCTGCCATAGCTTCTCCCATTCTATAGACTGAGTAGTGAAGGTCTGGTGAACTTATGAGGTGTGATGAGGGGTGGAGATGGAGCCATAGAATCTAACGTTAGAGCACCGGGTCACTTCCAGCCAAGCTGGATCTCTGTCTCCTCTAGGTTTGCTGATCTCTCTTGGCAAGTACTCGGCCTGACTCTGTTATAGTCAGTCATCTGTGGGCCTGCCTTATTCTTCAGGCAAGATGGTACCATAGTATTGTGTTTGATATGTGTTTAATAAAGATTGAAATGTGAGCAAGTGATGGCACAGGACACATTACTGACCGCGGGTCTTGGACGACCATTCAGAATAAATCAGTATCATCAGATCCAGGCAGGAGGTGAACACAGATGACAAAGATCTAAAATGTTCCTAATTCCAGGGGTGCCTGGGTGG
Organism: Lynx rufus; assembly: GCF_022079265.1. Classification (NCBI taxonomy): domain Eukaryota; kingdom Metazoa; phylum Chordata; class Mammalia; order Carnivora; family Felidae; genus Lynx; species Lynx rufus. Next base: position 9,347,154 of record NW_025814827.1, read on the forward strand.
CTTGGTTGGTTAAGCATCCGACTTCGGCTCGAGTCATGATCTCACAGTTCATGGGTTCGAGCCCCGCGTCGGGCTCTGTGCTGACAGCTCAGAGCCTGGAGCCTGTTTCAGATTCTGTGTCTCCCTCTCTCTCTGCCCCTCCCCTGTTCATGCTCTGTCTCTCTCTGTCTCAAAAATAAACAAACATTAAAATTTTTTTTTTAAATAAGATGTTCCTAATTCCATAGTGTTATAGCCACATTTAACTGATCACCACTAATTTTTTTTTTTTTGACCTGAGACAAAAAGTAGTTGTTTGGGATGTCTTCATAAATATTAAAATGTTCAAAAATAGACATGATGACTTTACAACAGCACTTTTTTTTGCCATTACAGCTTAAAGCATCGTATAGTAACTTGGAGAGATGTACAAACAGATTTTTGGCACGCTTTTAAAAAATCTCCTCAAAGCCATCCATTTGGATGAAAATCAGCACTGATCCAATCTCTCAAACCCATTAAAAGGAAATAAAGCCATAACTAAACATGAGCAAGAACTGATTTGAAAGTGAGAGCTTAATTTTTTGTATTTTAAAAAGTTGATTGCCTACCAGTGATTAATTACTCAAATAATTTAAATGTAAACTATGAGAAGTATTAAGTACTTAAAATATTCCCTACTTCTTTCTAGATGCAAACCCACAAAGATGCAAACCCACACTACGAATGTGACTCAGCGCATCGGTTAGTGCCAACTGCCTATCTCTTGCTTAGAAGCTGAAGAGTGGTCTGCAGTGCATATGTCTCAGGTAACAACAGGATTGCAGAGCTGGGAAGGGCTTTGAAATGCCCTAGCCATCACCTGATTGTATTTACGAAGCTCAGAGGACCAGAAAGGTAAAGGGAGCTGCCCAAGCCACAGGGTCATCCAGGAGCAAAGCAATCATTCCAGTTCCTGATACTGTTCTGGGCTCAGACACATTTTGGCTCACACTTTGAGCCCACCAGTAACTTTGGACCAGAACAGGAGACTTGGTTTCCTCAGCCATAGAAAGAGATTGGTCATTTCTGTCATGTTGCATTGTTCTGAGGACCAAATGAGAAAATGTGTGCTAAGCATTTGATAAATATTAGTTGTGCACTCACTTTCCTTCTCCCAAACTAGTGCTCCTTTCCTAGTCCATGCCCCTTCAATGTACATGGACATTTCAGATGTACAGAAACTCCTTATCAGCAGCTACCAGGCATTAGCTCCAGTTTCTGGCTGGATAAAATCAGGAAATGAACTACACACTAACGATGGTTTTGTCTTCCCTGCTTTCTAATGTCCACAGTGACCCTGCCATTGAGGCCAGGGGTTAGCTAGCAAGCACCAAACAATCCTTGCACTGATGGAGGATATTGGGTTCCTAATAGCATAGGTAAGTGGCAATGATTTGTCCCCTGTCTTTTCTCTTCACCCTGCCCCTGCCTTGCTGTCCTCTTCCACAGCCAAGCAGTGCCAATGAATCAGAGCTAGGCAAAGAGCTTTTGGGGGAACACTGAGGTATCCAGTTATGAAAAAATTAAATGTTCGTCTTGGTAGAAGAGAGTAAATCCTGATGAAATATTATGGCAACCCTCCTCAGCCATAGCAGGCCTTTTTTTGGGCAGGGAGGGGGTCAAATCATGGTGCATCTGAAGGGTTAATGGGTAGTAACAACACATAAATAGTAAAGCATGCCATCAGTTTCTTTGCCGATAAATAGAGCATTGACTTTGGCGCATCCCACTTGTGAGTGGAGACAGCTATATCTTTACCTGCAAATTCAGACCCTTAATTATACAAAAAAAAAAGTCCTCCTCAGAATTGTGTAGTCCATCAGGTGTTTAAAACGTTGGTTGTTTAACATAGTTTAAATTCTTGTTAAAACGTGGAGAAATTCATTTCAAGCCATCTCTTGGACTGCCTTATTCTAGAACACTGCCCTTGTGGCTCCATGAATTTCCCAAAAACTCTTGGGTAGGGATGGAGCTCCATCTAGAATTCATTCCATTCATTAAAAATCAGTACAAGTTACAAAATCTGAACCTTGTTCATTCTGAGCCCTGTGATATGGTAAATCAGGCCAAATTCCCTCCAGGAGACGGGCCCAGGGAATAACAAGGAATAACAGTGTGGAAATCAGAGAACAGGGGCCCTGGTCAAGCTTCTGTCCCTAACTAGCTTGGTGACCTTGGGTGGGCCCAGCCTGTCTCTGCCTTGGTGTCCTGCACACAAAATTAAGACAAAGGAACTGTAGGTGTTATAAATTCACCCACTTGATGGTATCACCTATAACTACAATTAGGTTTCAGCTGTAGAGAAACTGGGCAGGGGTAGCTCAACTAAGTCTGAAAGTTAAACTGGGATATTTATTTCCTACAGTCCAACTAGTAGTCTAATCAGTAAAGCTGTTAAACTTGCAATAATATTTCACTGATGTGTACCAGAGCGTTGCAAGTTATAAAATTTCCAATTTAATTTTACTGCATCCCTGAAGCCGTAGTAATTAGAAGACAAACTCACAGGGAAGATGTTTATAGCTTCAGGGGTGATAATTTTGAACCTGTCCTGCAGGTCACTTCTGTCCTCAAGGTTCCCCGATTTGACAGCTGCCTGTAGACTCAGGATTTTATTGTAATATAGCAGTAACTCGTCATTCATCTGATGGGAGCAGATGTAGATGACGCTCACATTGGCATCTAGAAACAACAGGCACAATGTTAATTACTGGTGTAAAGGTAAATGACATTCTGAACTCCGGCATCGGATTGATGTTGCACAGTTTAAAATAAAGAGCATATCCAAAAGCCACATTGAAGTTAATTTAGATTGGCTTTGTACGGATATTCGCAATTTAACTGGCTTTTTTTTTTTTTTTGCCTTTTAGCATTTCTCTAAAGAACAGATAAATAACACCGCCACCAAAAAAAATAGACACGATTCCTTCAGAAGGAGGGCTGTGAGATACCATGGAAGTGCACTTTCAAATAATACATAGGGATTTAGCCCCAGAACTACCATTAACATCAATGGGAATTGCATACCGCTTTAAAAATTTATCCCATTAACTTTAGTAAATTATAAAACAGAGCTATTAACTTTAGAAAGCTGATGAAGTTGCAATTTCTTATTCTGCCTGGACTTGGCAGGGCCAATTCAGGGAACGTCCTGTCCAAATAAATGGTTTGATTATGACCATGGCAATGATTATTTCAGGAAACCAACCTTTTCCCTGCTCCATTCCCAAAGAGGAGTATATTACTTAAATAGGACATCTAGTGATTCTTGGTTTAAAGAAAACACTGTCTTAATTTAACTGTTTTTCTTCTTAAGATGTGCTTATTATGTACATAGAAAGAAATCCTAATTAAATATCCCACCCAAATGGGATAGTTAGATGAGATTACCCACTCCAGGCTGCAGGGGTTTAAGATTTTAAGGAGCAGGGACAGGAAATCAGCAGCCAATGGAGTCCTTCATTCATTCATAAAATAACTGGCTGATCAGTAGGGGCAGAGCACTTGGCTGGACATGGAGGGAAATAAGCCACTGAGAGGCTGCCGTGAGGAGCAACCATTTCATGTGCACAAACAGTCATCAAACATGGGGTGGAGAGCAGTGGGCACAGGGAAACTCCCAGACCAGGTGCTAAGGGAAGTTCAAGGGAGGGACTGCTGTAAAACGTTTCTTTGGTCAGGTAGGGCTCTGAGGGGATTTTAAGACTCCTCTGTTAAGTCTGGCAGAGTATATAGAACACAGAGTGATTAAATTCTAGCTCAGATGCCTAGGAATGCCGGGCACACCATTTATCCTTCCTAAGCATTGGTTTCTTCATCTCTAAAATGGAGAATAGAATCACCTGGGCATAGAGTTTTGAAGAGTATTAAATGAAAGAATACATATAAAGCACCTGGTGCCATATTCGGCACATGGTAGGTACTCAACAAACAGCCATGTGCGAATCTGCCGTTCGGACCACTCTGACTAGGGCAAGCCAGCAGTGATTCTGCACCCCGCCCTCCACACTTGTGCTCCTTTAATCCATGCTTCGAGATTTAATATGATGTAGTATCCTCTGTGGTTTCATCCTATTGTTTCAAATCTATTGATCTTGTCTGTCCAAACTCTTTAAAGGCAAGGTGTATGCTCTTTCCTATATTCCCCCAAGCCTCGGTACCGAGTGGAGTACACAGAAGCCACTCAAGACATACTTGTGGCTTGACCAAAGGGATTTGGAAGACTGGAGAGACTTGGGAAGTAGAAAATCTTACACAACGGCCTGTGGGAGAAATCTTCCCTGTGGAGGAGTGTCCCCTGACCTGGCCCGGGGCTGAGCCCAGAGCAGGCACGCCATAAATGTAAATATTTAAGTGGGGTCCCTATTTCATTTTGAAACCCAACTGCCACATAAACTCCAAAATAAATCAATTGAGGGAATAGTAAATAACTTGTATTCAGTTGCTGAATGATCAAATCATATATCCCAATCTTGTGTTTTCAAGAAGGGACTGGTGTCTTATTAAACTAATGGTATGGCACAGCTCTTCTTCTGAAGGAATCATTGTATCTGTTATTTTGGTGGTGGTTTTGTCTTTTCTTTAGAGAAATGCTAAAATGCAAAAAAAAAAAAAAAAAGCCAATTGCACTGTGAAAATCTGTACAAAACCAATCTAAATTAACCTCATTGTGGCTTTTGGGTGTGTTCTTTATTTGGTTTTAAAAACCAAACTAGTATTTTTTTAAAGTATTTTTTAAGAAAGACAAAAACAAACAATGAAAATAAAGATTCCGTAGCTGAAAAAACTAAATTTTTCTTGGGAAGAAATTTCTAGATTACAAATGACAACCAATCGTATTGCTAATCTCACCTTTCCTATGTATTTCTGGCAAAAGAATACATATCACGAACGCTAATATATGATATTAGTATGGTTTGTGAATCTGCAAATGCTCAAAATTAATTGACAGGTAATTTTGGAAAGCAATTAATATGAAGACAAAGATTGCTTTGGTTGCTAGTCAATAGTCAATAAAAGCCACTCTCTTGCTTAACTCCTCTAGGAATTGAAAATACTAGCCATTGGGGTCTCCACCTGATACCCTGACTTCACAACCAATATCTGAATGACAGGTTTTACCAACCTGATCAGATCTCTTTGTTTCCCCTGAAGAAGCAAAAACGCAACACACTTTGCTAGGAATTAATGGAATCATAATTTAAAAAATGATAATCATTTATTCTTACATAAAATTACTAATCTTCCTAGTTTCCTCATTTTTTCTTTAAATTTCACAAGCAAGTACTTTTTCTACCCTCTAACAACTGTTTCTAAACTTCCATTACTCCTCTTGAAGAGGGTTTAGGATCGAATCGCTATATCACGACGAGAGTGTACCAAAAAAAGGCATTTGGTTCATAGTATCTCAGAAATGTTCATATTAGCAAAATTTTCCATCACAGGTAGGCATAGACTGAATTATTGAGTTATTTAAAATAGAAACCTAATACTTTCAAGTCTTTCAAATAATGAGACTCTTTTGTAAAGAAATTCTTTGGTGATGGTTTGTGCTATATATAGAAGGGTATATAAAAAGCTAGAGAAAAAATTAATGCAAATAAATTAGAGCAAAGTCTGCCCTCTGCTGCAGTTCAGTGGTTTCCACCCAGTCAGGTTTTTAGTTGAAATAGCTCAGCACTAACAAATCAATCTCAAGTCATTAAAAAAAATTTTTTTTGTAATACTGAAAAACAATATTAGTGCCTACATAATAGATTAAAGCAATTACACTATTATTATTTTAGGACACTGTAAATTTCTAGTACTGATGTATTTTTGTTACCAAATGGCATTTATAAAATAATAATGATGCTGAAATATATATGAATCATGTAAAGTATGTCATTCCAGGGAGCCAGCTAAGTTGGTCATTGATAATTTAAAATTCTTCCTTGTTCTGCTTAAATAAGGGCCGAAGCAGTTATGTTTTCACAAAACACAGAAGTTCTTATTTAGTAACTAATAAAAACCTAGTTTTTGTTTACCCTGAATTTTTGGCCAGTACCTCCTAAACCCATTCAGTGTTAGTGCTTAGCCTTGGCAACCTTTATTCTTTAAGCCTCACTCAAACCCTAGCCTTGAATAGCACTGACCAAAGCCATTGGCATTCTTGTATTCTTCTCTCCTGGCCCAGGTTGGTGTCTGATTTAGAACTGATCAAGCCAGTATCAGAACTTGACTTTTACAAAAACGTATCTACAACTCAAGGTTTATATTTCTAAAAATTCCCTCCACGAGCATCTCCTTTCTCCTAATAACAAGATGATATATATTTAAATAAAACCTTCTTTTAAAAGTCTATCTTCTCGTCCCTCTTAGTCTTATAATGAAAAGAATGCTTTTCATGTCTGATACCACTTTCCACTTATTCCCCAGATAATAGAATAGACAGTATTGACACAAATGTAAAATGTTGGCTTCATTCACTGCCAGATTCGGTAAATGAAGATTTGAGGCTATAGGGGAGAAATCCTTAGAATTTAGAAAAGCTACCCAACAAAATTAATCAAAAATGTCATTTTTTAACTCAAGTTGACTCCACTATAAATCTGTTCTTTAAAACAAAACATGTAATTGCCCCCTGCAAAGTAGATTAGAAATCCACACTTTTTCCTTGTAGGGGGGGAAAAAAAAGCAAAAAAATAAACACTTTTATCAACATCCTCTGATAAACATTCCAAAGAGTCATTTGCGTGAAAGTATTTACTGTACCTAAGATGTCACACAGCCTCCCCAGCTGCATGTTCTGCTTTGTGTTGAAGTCGGCAATATTTTGTCGCACAGGCTGCGAATATCCTAAAAGGCAAACAGGGTGTCGGAACGCAGAAAGAGCAAGTCAGTATGGCAAAATGGCACACTAGGATTTCCAAGTGTCACAGTCCACGTTTCCAGGAAAGAATTTTCTCTGCAGCATCCTAAAGACACAATCTAACTCCTGACACTGAGATCCTTGCCTCTCAGGGGATTAAGCATTATTCTGGAAGATGTGCTAAGCAGCATATTCTGCAAGAGAAGAGTTCATATTTTTCAACACCAGCAAAATCACCGGGAATCAAGATCAGAAAAACATGAGGAAAATTTCTGACATTTAACGTGAAGGTTCAAAACAACGTTGAAGAAAATTATTGCTCAGGGTTTAAAACAAAAACAGAAACAAAACTATGTTGGCTCGTTTAACTTGTGCTTTCTGTGGAGCATTTTGAAGACGTGTCCCCAGAATCATTCTAAACTGACACACAGATTTCAGAGACACCCCTTGCTGTCAGGAATATGTGTTTAAGTAATTCTGAATACTTAAGAAATATGCTTCTGCTCACCGGGTCAAAAGAAATTTGAACCTTTTAAAGGGCAATAAAGGTTAATGCAGTTACTTTGTCAGCACTAATAAAAGTCCTGTGGCTGGCCTTCATGTTCCCTGGAAACAGAGCAGGAGAAAATTGCGTATGGATTACCGTTGTCCAAAAATCTTTCACAAAAGATGCAATGGCGGCAACACTTTGTGCTGGCATTTTAGGGGTTAAGAAAATAAGTGGCTCAAAACATGAACTTAAAAGGCGTGCGTACTCACAGGCAGGTATAATTGCTTATATGAAATTCAGCAACTGTAGGTGCAACTTTTTTTTTTTTTAAGTAAAATTGCTTTTCACATTTTGAAAAGATGCTTCAATGCCTCCTTGTGGTTAGTGAGCCCAAACACATGTTTCAAGTGAAGCTGCTATAGATAAAGTGATTTTAAATATTGCCTCTTTGAGTTGTGACACAGATTTCCTTTTCGGCATAAGGAAAACTATAGCAATTCAGGCAACAGGGCTTCAGATCAAATGCACTCTGATAATTGGCTCTTTGCTTTGATGTCAGTGTTTAAACACTAGACAATGTCTGGAAATTAAATGAGTGTACAATTCATCTTAAAGTCTCCCGTTTGCTTTATGCAGATGAACTTAAGAACTAAAGAGGCAGAAGGACAAATTAGGTGACTTATTTTTGAAAAATTATTTATTTCTGAAGTAGTTTCGGGAACTTCATTCCACATATGAAAGTTAATACAGACTGCTGCAAACAATGCTGTCTTGATGTGTGATCGTTTTAACTTATTGTAGGATTTTGCATATTGTATAATTCTGTTGATATTCAGATAACTGTTTAGGAAGATGTATTGTGAGTAACTCCTATATCAAAACTATAAGAAAGCAGGAAAAATGCCTAAAGGATAAAGTATGAGTAAGAAAAGTGCCTGAGAGCATTCCATGAATGCATTTCCTTTCAGAAGTAAAGATAAAAGGCAGTGTGAGATGTCTCATTAAGATGATGTCCAATTTAAAATATAAAGGATGTCTGATCACTTTGTTGCCGCGTGTGCAGCATGTGAGTGAGTAAGTCTGTGTTGCAACCAAGAGCTGGAGGTCAGTTTTCCAACAAATGACTTGGTACCTCTGTTACCATTGATCAGAATGCATAATAAAATGTCTATGAAAAATTATGATAGAACCGGTTACCAATTCACCTGTTTCAAAGAACTGAAAGCAATCTCAGAACGTTGTTATAGAGGATCATATGAAGTAACAAATATGAAGACATTTTGTAAATGCTGTATAAACATAAGGTATTTTGATGTTATAGGGGATAGACATACTTCCAAAGTCTATAACAACGGCAACAACAAATCCTGTGACAAGCAAGAGGCCATTCTACATGGACAAGATACAATGTAATGACTGTTGCCATCCCCAGAGCAGAAGTTGGGAGTCAATTTTTTTTAAGTCAGATTTATAATTACGTCTTTAAAAAAACTAAAAAAAAATTTTTTTTAATGTTTATTTTTGAAGGAGAGAGAGAGACAGAGTGTGAGTGGGGGAGGGGCAGAGAGAGACACACAGAATCTGAAGCAGGCCCCAGGCTCTGAGCTGTCAGCACAGAGCCCGACGTGGGGCTCGAACTCACAAACTGTGAGATCATGACCTGAGCTGAAGTCGGACGCTCAATCAACTGAGCCACCCAGGCACCCCGTTTTTAAAAATAATTTTATTGGGGCGCCTGGGTGGCGCAGTTGGTTAAGCGTCCGACTTCAGCCAGGTCACGATCTCGTGGTCCATGAGTTCGAGCCCCGCATCAGGCTCTGGGCTGATGGCTCAGAGCCTGGAGCCTGTTTCCGATTCTGTGTCTCCCTCTCTCTCTGCCCCTCCCCCGTTCATGCTCTGTCTCTCTCTGTCCCAAAAATAAATAAACGTTGAAAAAAAAATTTTTTTTTAAATAATTTTATGTTTATTTATTTTTGAGAGAGAGAGAGAGAGAGAGAGCAGGAGAGGAGCAGAGAGAGAGCACAGCACAGAATCTGAAGCAGGCTCCAGGCTCTGAGATGTCAGCACAGAGCCCAACGTGGGGCTCAAACTTATGAACTGCCAAATCATGGCCTGAGCCAAAGTCAGATGCTCAACTGATTGAGCCACCCAGGCACCCCTATCCTTATGTCTTGTACACCCACAGAGTACATGTGTTGACACCTGGGTGAAAAACCCTCATTGATGCTGATAGTGCATATATTAAATACAATAGTGACTTAACCAGTGGCTATCAGCAAGGATGCTGTGGCATTGGGGAGCTCAGCAGACCTGCTTGGAGGTGATGAAACATGACACTTGAGAATATAATCTACGGAGACATGGTACTTCAAAGGTCACTGGGGGAGCCTTGAGACACCATCTACTTCAACCCTGTCATGTTACACATAAGGAAATCAGTTTAAGTGTCTTGTCTCTTGTCCAAGATCATATATACCTGCATATTACTATACAGTTTGGACAGGACATATTTAAGTCTTGCAGAAAAGTGGTTGCATAAAAGAAGAAAGAAGGCAACACTCATCAGGTGTGAGCAGAGATCTCCAGAAGGGATAAAGTCTTTGCCTCTTCTCTCACTTTTATTTCTAATTGTTGCTGCAGGCAGAAAATGGCCCTCCAGAGATGTCCGTGTCCTCATCCCTGGAACCTGTGAATAAGTTAGGTTACATGGCAAAGGGGAAATCAAGCTGCAAATGGAATTAAGCTTGCTAATCAGCTGACCTTGAAATAAGGGGATTGTCCTGGATTATTTGGTTAGATCCAAAGTAATCACAAAAATTCTTAAAAGTAGAAGAGCGAGGGGGCGCCTGGGTGGCGCAGTCGGTTAAGCGTCCGACTTCAGCCAGGTCACGATCTCGCGGTCCGTGGGTTCGAGCCCCGCGTCAGGCTCTGGGCTGATGGCTCAGAGCCTGGAGCCTGTTTCCGATTCTGTGTCTCCCTCTCTCTGTGCCCCTCCCCCGTTCATGCTCTGTCTCTCTCTGTCCCAAAAATAAATAAACGTTGAAAAAAAAATATTTAAAAAAAAAAAGTAGAAGAGGGAAACAGGAGAGGAGAGAGTCAGAGAAGGTGTGACCATAGAAGAAAGGCACAGAGAGATGCTTGTTGCTGGTGTTAAAGACGGAAGGAGGCCAACAGCTCTCTTCATTCACTCCTTTTTGGGTAGCTTCTAGAAGCTGGAAAGGAGAAGGAAACAGATTCTCCCATAGAGCCTCTAGAATGGAACACATCCTACCAACACCTTGATTTAGCCCCTCTCGGACTTCTGAACAAAGAATTATTACTTTAAGGGAATACTTTTTTATTGTTTAAGCCACTTAGCTTGTGGGAACTTGTTAGAGAGCGACAGGAAACGAATACGTTGCCTCCCTTTCAACTTTTATAAAATGGGTTCTCTGATCTGGAGAATTTGGGGGAGATCAGAGAATGGTGAGTGGGACCTCTAGCCTTTTCTGGGTCCTCATCAGCGCAGGAGGCAACAGCACTGGCATAACGGGGAACTCTCTCTTCCTTATCACTTTGGAGAGGGACCCAGCCTCCTTCCTTATGGCCATCCTCTTTGACAGAGTGTTCCGTCATTTCTCAAAATGTTATGCCTCTGCTTCACTCCAGAGGAGGATACCTGAGAGACACCTCTTTGAAGTTACCCGACTACTTTTGGTCTATTGAGCCAAGGACGCTCATCAGTGGTTCCTGGCCATCAGCCCTCCACCTTCACCCCTTTGTTAGTCTCCTCTCCCTTCCCTATCCCCACTCCTGCACAAACTCCTATCAGATGATGCTAATGGCCTCTTTGCACCCAGGGAACTGGCTCTTCTGGAGTTGGCCTTTCTTCCACAGAAACCACAGAAACCCATGAGTGAGGCTGTGCTCAGTGACTGTGCCTCCTTGGGACCGGTGTGTGCCTCTGTGACAGGCCTCTACTGTTGCATTAGAGCACATACTCTTGAACAGCCTGCTTATCACCCTGTGGTTGACTCCTAGTTCCTTTTGTCTCCAAGTCATATTCCTTCCAGGGTCCCCGAGGCAGAGAAGGGGTTAGCAATGGACTTCTAGTTACCAAGTCGTCATTTATCTAATCACCCTGGCCTGAGATGGTAGTCAGCCATGCCTCAATTTGATGGACTGGAGCAGAAGTTCTCAACCTTTTCCCCATTTTGAAACACGTGCTCTGTGATGTTCACATGCATCACACACTCGTACAGGCATACATCAGGTGACAACAGCAATAGTGATAACTCCATCCCTTTCTCTTCCATTCAAGAAAGCATACTTGGATGTGAGCTGAGCAAAAGTGACATTGTTATAGAGATAATCCTGAATTACTCCAGTTCATAAAGAAAAGTTAACATTCAGCTTTGGTAGTGTAACTGTAAAAATTTCAGGGAACATGTGACATATGTCACAATCAATTATCCATTAGCATACTGCAGTCATCCAGAGAAATGTGATCTAGACATTATGGTTATACCCAGGTTTTAATTACTTGTGCAAGTGTGAGAGTGCAAGCTACTGAGACAAGAGATTAACGTACAGTGAGAGCCTAGCTGGTTATTTATATGTATGTAGTATATCCAGTGCCAGATTGATGAAAATAAAACTGAGCATTGTCTTGGGGGGACCGCTAAGGGGGATTAGGTAATTTTGTGATGGTGACATAGAAAACATAGGAGGTGCTTAAATATTTGTTGAGTGTCGAAAACATTCTCAAACTAACCTGGCCAGATGGATTCTGTGTGGTTCTGAAAGTCTCCTGTTTAAAAGAGTGAAGACTTTCTCTTGTTTGAACTTTTTATCACTGGAGGTCCAGCATTGCATGCAGCTAAAGCCAGTGATGTTCAAAGCCTGGTCTAGAGACCATGGAAGGTCTTGAGACACTTTCAGTGATTCTGGAAGGTCAAAACTATTTTCCAAATAATACTGAGATGATGGTTTCCTTGTTCAGTCTTGTCCTCTCACAAAATACAAAAAAAGTATTGATACAATTTCAAATTCCACATTGTAACTCACATAAAAATTACCATTCACTGTTGAGTTTTGGTATAAAATCAAAGCAGAATATACACAATTATCTGAAAAGGCTATAAAACATATAAAATAGTCTTCCCTTTTCCAAATACTTATCTGCGTAGGGCCAGATTTTCTTCATATGCTTCAGTCAAAACAACATATTGCAACAGATGAATACAGAAATAGATATGAGAATCCAACTATGTTCTATTAAGAGATTTGCAAACTTGTTAACTAGTGCAACTCTTCTCATTGAGTTTTTTGTTTGGGAAAATAAAGGCTTTGTTTAACAAAATTATGTTATTTAGGTTACATTGGTGATGGATTTCTTATTGTTACTTGAAAGTAAGTTAAATATTTTTAAATATTCTCAGTCTTGGTTTCTAGTGTGGTATTGATGCATATAACCTACATAACCAGTGCTTTTTAGGGCTCTCAATAGTTGTTACGAGTGTAAGTTTGAGGGCTGCTGAGCAAACATTTTAATATTTTTTTCATGAGAATGAAGGCAATGGCAAAGAGTATAGTTTTATCTTAGTATATACAAGACCCTTTTCAGAGCATATCCTAATAGTACTCCATTTCACGAAAAGCTCATGAGCTAGGGTTACTGACTGACACTCAGTTCAATGCTGTTTTCTGTACTTCACGGTACAACATCAGATAGCTCAAGGCCAACTGTGTGATTTAATATTACAGGGTCATGGGGCCAACTCTGGTCCAACCAATGAATGAGTGTTGATTTGGATTAGTTGGATGAATACAATGTGTTTTCATTTTAATTCAGGCTGTAAAGGAATTTTGAAAGTCGAAGTGTACTTTGTTCCTGATCTCAAACGCTGTGTGTATTTTGGGGAACTGTTTTCTGGGAGATCTCGGCAGTACATCTGTGTCAAGCACCTACTGTAGCAATACCATAGCTGAACTGTGGTTCCCATAACTACCTGCCAAAATATACATTGAAGACCATGAAGATTTGATTGCAAGTCCTAATTTCCTAGCCCTGAGGTGAAAGGAGCAGAACCTATCATGTCTTTGAGGTGTCCACTCAAAAAAACAAAACCTCAAGAAACTAGAAGGATGCCAGTGTGCTTGGAGGCATAGTAAAAATGTGATTTCAGCTATAATGCTCTTAGCTGTGGTCCTCTACCCTACCCCTGTTCACAAAAGGAAGCGACCCCTAGTTCTTATCTTTTGATAGAAGGGAGTAGAGTTAGGGATCTACTGTCTCATGACAATTTGGGGTAGGGTCAGTTGTACACAAAAGTAAGTTCTATCTTTTAGGCTTCCATGACAGTGCAGATCAGCAGAAAGATGTTGTTTTTTCACGAGACTCACAAAAACAGAATCCACAACTTTATGGAAGGGGAGTATCTCGGAGACCACGAATTGTGTTTGCTCCAAGGATACATTGCTGAAGTGATTCACAGAGAGGAAAAAATGAAGCTGAACTATGTAGGTTCCTTTTAGCCATTAAATCACTTGGTGATGAAATAAAAGATTACACAGAGAAAAGAGAAAAATCCCACCTCAATAATTCCCTATTTTTCTTTTAAAGGAGGGAGAGAAGTGAGAGAGGAAAATCATCACAGGGGGTTTACTTGGCTGGAGGTGCCTCATACCTGCTCACGGCATCAGAGCTGCATACATGGCACATCTCATTTAATGTCAATAGATTTTAAAATGCCACTGAGTTTAAGTGTAGCACCAAATGATACACTGTAATAAAGGAGCACAGGGGTTAAATTAAAAGTGGAGGAAGTAACTCAGCCAAAGAAACTGGAAGCAGAATTAGTTTGTAGGTTTTATTTAGACCTCTGATTTTTCTAGAGGAATTAGGATTCTTTGTTGCAGTTCTTTCTCATTTGACAGATAGATTTTGCTTAAAATAGACCCTAGTATTCTATTCCTGCTATAAACCATAGTAGATTATTTTGTTATATTATTGTATTTCATTAATAAAAATGATGAAAATATCTAATATCCAATTAAGAGATTAGCCTATATACTATGGAAAGACTGAGGTGTTGTGTTTTTTTTTTTTTTTTTTTTATCATCTTAGGAAATTACAAGGCTGATCAGTTTCTTCGGACAGTTAACCAACAGCATCCCACCTCTCCTGTCTGTTAAAAATAGCTAAAACTTTTTGTTACATATAGGAATACTACTCAAAGTATAGAACAGTCAATTAAGTTTTATTATTTATGTATTTATTTAAGATTATTTATTTATTTATTTATTTGAGAGAGAGAAAGAGAGAGTGAATGCGAGAGGGAGAGGGACGGAGTGACAGGGAGAGACAGAATCTTGAGCAGGCTCCATGCCCAACTCAGGGCTTCATGTCACCACCACGAGATCATGATCTGAGCCGAAATCAAGGGTCGGATGCTTAACCGACTGAGCCATCCAGGTGCCTCTATTTATTTACTTATTTTTAAAGATTTTATTTTTAAGTAATCTCTACACCCAATGTGGGCCTCGAACTCATGAGTCCGAGATCAAGAGTTGCATATTCTTCCAACTGAGACTGCTAAGCACCCCTCAATCAAATTTCTTAGCTCCTCCTTTCAAAGGGGTTACTCTGCAATATGTAATTATCTTAATGTTCATATTATCAAGCCACAGACTTGAAAATACTTGATAAATATTTTGTGGTCAAAAACATTACTGAAAGGCCAGCCTTCATGTGATCATTGGTTTGGAGAATGCGATTATTCTTGTGGGTGCAAAACTGCCTAAACAACCAAATGCTTATAACTGCAATGCACTGTACAGTTATCAGCTACTAATATTTAATTTTGAGGGTTCAAACAAGTTAGTGCAACCCCAAGTGGCTAGCAACACGGTGTAATTATTTCTAGGGCTAACACTACACCAGAATTGATTGCAAATTTCCTATGGAAAGAGCAAAAGGGGACAAGGCTGTAACTTGTATTAAATGCCTACCTGAATCTTATATGCCTACCAACTGATTTTGACTAGTGATTCCCTCCCACCTCTGAAAACAAAATTACTGGGCGCCTGGGTGGCGCAGTCGGTTAAGCGTCCGACTTCAGCCAGGTCACGATCTCCCGGTCCGTGAGTTCGAGCCCCGCGTCAGGCTCTGGGCTGATGGCTCAGAGCCTGGAGCCTGTTTCCGATTCTGTGTCTCCCTCTCTCTCTGCCCCTCCCCCGTTCATGCTCTGTCTCTCTCTGTCCCAAAAAAAATAAATAAACGTTGAAAAAAAAAATTAAAAAAAAAAAAATGGGGCGCCTGGGTGGCGCAGTCGGTTAAGCGTCCGACTTCGGCCAGGTCACGATCTCGCGGTCCGGGAGTTCGAGCCCCGCGTCAGGCTCTGGGCTGATGGCTCGGAGCCTGGAGCCTGTTTCCGATTCTGTGTCTCCCTCTCTCTCTGCCCCTCCCCCGTTCATGCTCTGTCTCTCTCTGTCTCAAAAATAAATAAACTTAAGAAAAAAAAATTTTTTTAAAGAATATGTCTTCTAGAAGAAAACTAGTTTTTTATTTTATTTTTTTTTACATTTATTTATTTTTGAGAGAGAAAGAGACAGAGCGTGAGCAGGGGAGGGGCAGAGAGAGAGGGAGACACAGAATCTGAAGTAGCTCTAGGCTCTGAGCTGTCAGCACAGAGCCTGACACGGGGCTCGAACCCACAAATTGGGAGATCATGACCTGAGCTGAAGTCGCTGTAGTTTCAGGCACCCTGAAAGCTAGTTTTAATATCATATCTAAAATAATGCAATTCAAGTTTTTGACTAAGTTATTTTCTACCTAATCTATATGCAGCAAACCCTTTTGGAGTTTTAAAGTGTTTTCATTTAAAATTATTTTTTATTACCCAGTTTAGATTATTGCTCATTATTTTCAAAATTTTACCTCTTTGGATGAAGGCTCTTTTCTATCAGACTTCTCTGCAGGGCTGATTGCATCGGGGGTTTGAAGGGTCAGAGGTAGAGGGAAGGAGTTTGTGGAAATCGTGACTGTAATACCTTCATGCTGTCAACATTGCAAAGTAGGGGGCTTGTTCTATTTCTCGGGGTTTTTTAAAGTATATTTATTTATTTTGAGAGAGAGAGAGAGGGAGAGCACATGTGTGCGAGCTGGGGAGGGCACAGAGAGAAGGAGACAGAGAATCCTAAGCAGGCTGTGTGCCGTCAGCACAGAGCCCCATGTGGGGCTTGGTCCCACAAACCATGAGATCATGACCTGAACAGAAAGCAGGAATCAGATGCTCAACCAACTGAGCCATCCATGTGCCCTTATTTCTGGTTTTGAATAAAACAGAAAACACAACAAAATTTCCCACGTAATATCAGGTCAGGTCCACAATTGCAGAAGCGAAAGGCTCTTGCACCTTATTCCAAGGACTCAAGTCTGTTAATTGTGTCTGCAATTAGCCTCTCTGGTTGTAATCAGTTACAAGTGCAATTTCTGAGTGTGAACTAATTTTGTGTGCAAAACTAGTCCCACCAAAACGAAAGCCCAAGTTGGAATGAAATTCAGATCTGTTTTACATCACTTACATCCTGAGGAGGAACTAATTTCTTCTGCGAGCCATAAAAAGACCCAAACGAGAAGACTGTGCAACTGAAGTACCTTCTTAACTTTTCTGGGAGTACTTAGATGTAAGTACTCTAGACTCTAGGAAAGTTTGCATTACTTTATTACTACTAATATTTCACTAAGTTAAAAGATAATTATATTTATATAATAATTAAAAAAATTTTTTTTGCTTTTTGTATTACTGTTAAAATGTGTTAAATGCTCTATACTGCACATAGGTACACAAACACATATACTCACACAGGAGCACAAATAAATTACAACCCAGAATTCTACTACAATAGATTACTTAATGCATCGCTCTACTTAAAAGGCCTTAACAAAGAGCCAGTAGTATATAAGATGCAGATGTGATGAGTTTTGCTGTTTGTCAAAACTCCCAAGTCCGCTTAGGACATTTGGCCTCACCCAGGAAATTTTTAACACACCAGGTAGGTTAAAAAGCAAAACAAAACAAAAATAAGGAGGCAGACCACCCCACACCTTTTGACAGCAGCTCATGTTTTAAAGGAACTTCCCGTGCAGATTTCTGAGATTCCCAATGTCGTTTTGGCATACCTATCTTACCACTGTGTTGCAGACAACAGCTTTTAAGTTCCCCAATTCATAAATGTAATTAAATAATTACATTAGTGCTAATTAACATGAAACTGCAGATTATTTAAGCGCAAAAAACACTATTCAACTTCTTAATTATTCTTGTTCACACAGCATTTCCTTTTGCTCAGGCGCCCTAGGTGCAAATAAAGCATCCCATCTGCTCGTAATTAGAACTAAATAATTTCAGAGAATGTAGCTTATCATTTTGACTGCACATTTGATTAAAAACAGTGTACAAGCAATATCCTGGCTTATTGGCGTAACAGCAACAACACACGCAAGCCTGTGTTCTTCTATCATTAAAGAAGATCGAAAACATTATCTGTTATTTCAGGGGGAAAAAATACAACTTTTTAGTTCATTTCATACAGATGAAAGCGAATTACAGCAAATCACCTCTCCACTGAATAGCAGCCCCCACATAATGACTTTATTTGCTTAATCCCCAAATTAAACGCCGTTTCGAGCGAGGGCCCTGTGTTATTACTCTCATCATGTCGAGAACATTTTCCTGCCGAGACCAATTTGAATAAAACAAGGGGCCTTCCTTGAACTCAATCAAGGAGCCATAATGTGGTGGGTAATAGAGGTTGCTGATAGATTTGCAGGCAAAAGTGTTATACCTAATGATGGGATATGGATAATAGTCCTCCTGGAGGTCCTGATGCGATTCCAGTTGGCTGCCAGATGCTAAAAATCAAGAAGAGCATTGATCAGTGACAGGAAGCTGTAGTGGATTCATCTAGTCAAACTTCAGCTGTTTTTCCACTGTACAGTTAAGCCAGGCATAAATTATATTAATTGATTTAATTACATACTTAAAACATCTTCCCCAATTAATTTAATTAGGTGGCTACATGATGCTACTGGCAGGGGAAGATTAGAGGCAGCTCACTTAATTAACAGAATATGAATGAAAAAAAGAGAAAGCAAACATAAATGAAATTGTGAGCACTAATTAAAAGGCTGTCTGCAAACTTAAATACTTTCTGACAAAGTGGTGACAGCAATGTAGACAAGAGAGGATTTTTTTTTTCCTAGCAAATTAAAGTGCCAGAAGGTATATATAGGGAGAAAAGGTAGTGCAGTTGAAACATTGATTTTCTGACAGAACTACCATAGTCAAAGTGAAGGGACTTTTTTTCTATAGAAAAAATTACAATAGATTTTACCGGTGCAAAAGCCAGATTCCTGGTTAGGGCTAAAATATGATGTACAAACACACGTAGGGTTTGTGCATCATACACAGGGAGGAGCGGAAGGCGAGAGAGAGAGAGGCTGAGGGGGAGGGTAGTTGGAGAGAGAAAGGGAAGACGAAGAGACAACTTACTGCAATCGCTCAAGCAAGAAATGTTTAGAAAAAGAGGTCTGCCTTAACAGCTGGCAGCCTTGTGTACCTTGGCTCGAATACGGAAATTCTCCAGGTGTCTTTCACGTGATTCCTGCAGGATCTTCTTCACTCGGGTCTTATGGCAATGTAAGAGCCACGCGATGGCAATCACACCTGAAGCCCACTTCTGCTGGCGATAAATGAAGAAAATTTGTCTCGCTTTGAAGCATTTCCATGTGGCTTGGATCTTGATGGCAGCCTCTGACTTTCCATCTTGGCCCTTGTACCTTTGGCCCGGAAGATTTAACATCATTTGGATGTGAACTGGGTTCTCTACCAGTGAGAGAAAGTCGTATCTGGTAAGTTTATTCTTCAGCTCAAACTCTGGAAGGAAGGCTACCAAATTGTTTCCTTTTATTTTAACTTCTGGTATTGCATAGTCCCTGAGAAACTTCTTGATGTGTTCCAAGAGAGAAAAAATACTTCCCCAGGATAAATTAAAATGTTCCTTGAATGCTGAGAAGTCCGGGGCTGTCGTGTCTATGACACCATTAGAAATAGAGAAGTCATACTCCCATGGTGATTGCACAGCTCTAGAAGGTATTGTGACTTTCATGGCCTGTAGAAGGAAAGCGTCACCAGAGATGAAATATAATTGTGACCTTTTCAAATGAGTTGTCAAGACACACACTGTCACATCATCATCCATTACTCAATGCTAGGAAGAGATGGATCCTAGTTTTGACTTACAAACATGTCATAATAGGAAAGTCTGGCCAGGATTTTTCATGAAACTCATCAACAGAAGAATATCTTAGAGGTTACTCAAAGCTATTAAATTTTTGGGGACACCTGGTTGGCTCAGTTGGTTAAGCATCTGACTTTGGCTCAGGTCATGATCTCGCAGTTTGTGAGTTCGAGCCCCGCGTCGGGCTCTGTGCTGACAGCTCAGAGCCTGGAGCCTGCTTCAGATTCTGTGTCTTCCTCTCTCTCTGCCCCTCCCCTACTCATTCTCTCTCTCTCTCTCTCTCTCTCTCTGTCTCTCAAAAAAATAAACATTAACTTTTTTTTAAAGCTATTAAGTTTTTTATACAAGTGTTACAAAATTGTTTAAGGAAACCGATCATATAAAAGTTATGCATTTAGTTTACTTTGATATGGTCAGCCAACCCATAGTCTCTGCGATTTACATTTTGTACACATTCATGAGTGGAATCATATTCCTGCTTTCTTGTTCGTCTGTTATCCACCAGTCCTGAAAAGCAGGGTGGAATCTTTCTTTGCAGTCTTGACTATAACTTCAAATGTGTGCATCAAGCTGTCCTGCCTCTTCTGACTTTCTAACGGGTCGCCACTTTCCAACATTTACAGTTCTTTTGCCACCTTCTGTTAGGATCCAGGAGGGTTTTTTTTTTTTTTTTTTTTTTTTACAAGGAGTGTTATGCTGTGTGTGTTCACCCTTGCCACTCTCTAGGTTTCTCTTGACATTTGTTCTTTTCAACTTAAATCTCGTATCTTCTTAGGAACATACCTGGAGTTGTCCCCAGGTAGAGAGAATCTGAAATCTCATAACAAAACTAAAGAAGACTTTGGTTTTTCATTTTGCTCCCATCTGTACTGATTGAAATTTTAAGTCATGTAAACATACTACATTTACTTCTGAATGTCAAGAGGGTTCTCTAAGAATGGAGTCATGGACAGTTTTTTCCTTATGCTTTTCTGCATGAAAAAAATGAATAGATGTGATTAAAAATAAAATCCGAAGAGGTTTGGGTGACAACAGTGATATATGTCACACGTATCCCTCAAAAAAATAAAGAAAAGGAAATTGTGGTTGTGTCTGTGTCCAGTGTGAAATCACTATATTTCATCATTGAAACCTGTTGCATTAGAAAAACAGACACTCTGCCCTATGGTCTAAATGTTCCTAATGGTCTGGGAGGGGGAAGGGTGGGCATAGATATTTCAGGCTCTGCCTTCTCCTCTGTAAGCCAGGTATCAACTTACTGTGCTGATTGCTTCTTGCTTAGGGATTTAAGGAACAGATTGTCTTCAATATGTCACCATTTACCAATCTTTACCAAATTGTAGGATTATATTGTTCTCTGCATTTTGAAGAGTTTTTAGAGAACTCAAAGAAAAAAAAAAAGACCCAAGTAATTAATCAATAACCATTATGTCACAGCACTGGGTTGAGTATAACTGTTAGATTGTTCATGCTTTGTCTCTACTAAACAAATGTTAATTGGTATCAATTAACAAAGTCAAGGCAGAAAGCTATCTAAAAGAAGCCAAGAGATCATTTATAGTAATAGCACAATAAACAAGCACAATTTTTTTTTAAATAAAGAAAAGAAACACTTCAAATTCTTTTTCTTTTCTCAGGCAGTGGAATAATTAGACTGTCACCTCAGGTAAAAATGCTGAAAAGCAAGTGTTAAGTCCAAGAGGAGGGATTTCCTTGAACTTTAGAGGCAGACTTTAAATTTTTTTTTAAGTTTATTTATTTATTTTGAGAGAGACAGAGACAGCACTAGTGGGGGAGGGGTAGAGAAAGTGGAAGACAGAATCCCAAGCAGGCTCTGCGATGTCAGCCGAGAGCCCTACACGGGGCTCGAACTCACGAAACCACGAGATCACGACCTGAGCGGAGACCTGAGCCAAAAGCAAGAGTCGGACGCTTAACCGACTGAGCCACCCAGGCGCCCCTAGAGGCAGACTTTAAATGGCAGTGAACTTTTTGCACACTTTTAACTTAAGAGTTGTGACAGGCATAGGAATGATGGAAAAAGTCTTCTAGCCAAGACCCTATCCCTTTCTGATCTTCTCAAGGCATCAAGAGAGAATGTAAACTGTTTGGTGGATAGAAACGAATTCTTGGATGGGCAAGAGAGAGTTGGAGAAGTAATGCCTTGTGTAGCAGACATCAGCGCCGGCAGGAAAAGTCATGGCAAGTGGCACAGGTTCCAACAGAAATGGCCTGTGGGTACGTTTCTGCCTTCCTTCAAGAATGGGTTCTAATGGTGGGAAGGTTAGAGTCAAGAGAAGCATGGCCATGCTTCATCAGTGACAAACAGACACGGACAGTCATCACAGATGGACGTGTCTGCAGCTGGCTGGTCCTGCCAGTCACACTTTTGATCCTGTTAACGAGACCCTGAGGCTTCTAGAGGAAATGCAGCTATGGACGGGACAATTGCTCAAGAACCTGGTTTCCTGGGAAATATTAAACCCTTTTTGAAATTCCTTGTCTTTACAGAGACTCATGTGGAATTGGGACCATCGATGAAAATGGAGCAACCTTGGGAGAAGATTCTGAAAGAAGAGGACTCCAGTCTCTCTCAGGCAGTGCCTTCAAATGGTGTAGGTGTGGGGCGTGTATGTACGTCAGCAAATGAGTTTCAGACCTTTTGAAAGAATAGCCCTGGTTTGGGAATGGGGTTACAGAATTGAACAGTGGCTGTTTGAGAACAAAGGGATTATACCTCCCTACCTTCTTGGATGATATTCCAGTAAAGACCTGTTCTCCAAGGAAACACACTCTTGGACATCAAATAGACCACTCAGGCACGGGGAAGCTATGGGTTTGGAGTCAGCTAAAGCATAACTGTAGTACATCTGTCACAGAGAATGCCACACTTGGGAGCACTTCACACTTAGAGCTGGAAAAGACATGTCTCTCAAGAGGAAGGCTTCCCAAATTAAAGCAGTGCATCAGCATTGTGGGATCCATTGAGCAGGTAAAGACAAAGCTGCTTCACAGCCTGCTAGGAATAAGAGCCCTGATTAAAGGTCACGCCAGCCTTCAGATTCCAGTTTCTTCTGCTATTTTTCCTTTACTATTTATCTCCATGAACTTGTCTGCAATTATCTGTCGCCAACCTTCTTTCTCTCCGCCTACCTTCCTTCTTTCTATTCCTTCCTTCTTTTCTTTCCTTCTTCCCACTCTCCCTCCCTTTCTCCCTCCCTTTCTCCCTTTCTCCCTTTTTTTTTTGTTTTTTTGTTTTTAAGATATGCTGTACTCCCAACATGATGTTGCTGAGTAGCAATATTGTTTTCCTTCTAGTGGAGATGGCTCTCTGTCATGCCATCCGCATGCTCTCCTGGTCCTTCCTGAGCTCCTGGCCACACCTTCACCAGGGCCCAAACCTGTGGCATTGTTTAGCATCCTGCTCTAACTAACTGAATCGACTAGCTGGGAAATGCTCTTCATCATCTGAAAAGTGTTACTACTAATTAGGTAATTTTGAGAGTTTCTGGAGCAGTAATTTAGGAAGAACTCTGAATTTAAAAGAAACGAACAAACAAACAAAACCCAGGAAGGCAAGACGATGATTACATATGCAGGTAAGCTATAAGTGGGAAGCAAAAAAGATAGGCCCAGTATTACCTCCTAAATTTTAGAAATAACTGCCACAATGAAAAACTCTAGGAAAAAAAGGCATGTACTTCTAAGATGAATGTCTTTGTGAAAAATGTTCTTTTCACACATGTGGATAGCATGTGGATACAGGATTAAACCATATCTGAGGATCCCTAAATTAGATATAACCAAGATCTCCTGGTGGTAAATGGTCAAGTATATGGGATAATCCAACATGGATATCATCTTTAGGGAAGGATTTGCCTAGAAGGACAGACTAAAATTGCTTTTGAATCCATAAACTGATGTTCAGTTTCTTCAAAACACAAACATATCCATGATTAATTAGCTTTGGCAGCGCTGTTGTGTGAAAAAGAATAAATTCTTCC
Organism: Lynx rufus; assembly: GCF_022079265.1. Classification (NCBI taxonomy): domain Eukaryota; kingdom Metazoa; phylum Chordata; class Mammalia; order Carnivora; family Felidae; genus Lynx; species Lynx rufus. Next base: position 9,370,804 of record NW_025814827.1, read on the forward strand.
TGCCATTAGGGCTCTATGTGAGTGCTTACATTCAGAGTATGAGTGAAGTGACTCTCAGAGATGGAACTTTCATTCTTTCCTGAAAACCAGGGAGGTCATTGGTCTGGCCTGTTCTTTAATAATTGTTAACAGTCTGAAATGTGTTAAGCTTTGTACAAAACAGATATCAGTACCTCAGATTGTCAGCACTATTTGAAAGATATAAATAATATTCAGAGAGAGTAGCTGACCTAATCAGGATTTAGGGATTCAGCATAATTACAGTCCTGAATTTTAGAGCATGAAGGCCTTGCCTTTTTTGTTTGTTTGTTTGTTTGTTTTACTAAATAGGCTATTATGGGCTCGGAGAAACGAGCCTTGGCCCTACAGTCTGACTCACCTAGGTTGGAGTCCAAGCTCTGCCGCTGTCTGCTACACATTCCTGGGCAAGTTACCATCTGCTATGGATTGAATGTTTGTGTCTCCATAACATTTGTATGTTGAAGCCCAGTTCTTGGTGTGATGGTGTTTGGAGGTGGGGCCTCTAAGAAATAATTAGGTCATGAAGGTGGAGGCTTCATGATGAGATTAACGCCCTTATAAGAAGAGAGACAAGAGAGATGATTTCTCTGTCATGTGAAAATATAGGAAGAAGGTGGCTGTTTGCAGAGCAGGAAGAGGACCCTCAACACAACCTAACCACACTGGCACCCTAATCTTGCACTTCTAGCCTCCAGAACTTGGAGAAATAAATGTTTGTTGTGTAAGCCCCCCAGCTTATGTCATTTTGTTACGGTGGTCCAAGCTAAGACAACATCCTCTCTGAATTTGAATGTTTCTCATCTCTAAAAATGATAGATCTCTGCAGAGTTGCTGTGAAGATCATAATATGTGTAAAGAGGCTTTCACAGTGTCTTACCTCCGGTCATGTTTAGGTTATTAGTGTGGATGAGGAAACAGGCTCAGAGAGGTTAGGTGATTTGCCCAAGATCACATAACTAGTCACCTTTCCCTTCCCCCATACCATCCATGCCCAAAGCCCTAACTGTCCAGAACGTCCTGTAGGACCCCTTACCAAGCTGTGCTCTCCTTGTTCAACCTTCCTTTTACTACCTCCTTCATCAGAGCTGACCTGGTCTGGACCTGCTATTTCTTTCTTATTTGGAAAGTGGCCTGTTCAACTAACCCCCATGAACATGCTAATGAACCATGGCATGGAAGAAAAGTGAGGGATTTGAAGTGAGAAGACATAGGATCTAGGCTGTTACCACGCTACTACACGGCCTTGGGAAGTCACCTCTCCTGTGGGCTGTTTCCATTAGGGGATCATTCAAGGTGCTTCTGATTTTGATACCCTAAGTGTCTCTGACTTAAAGTGATTTTGACACCCTAGGTCTCTCTGACCTATTAATTGGTATGTGTTGTTTAATAAACTCCTGGAGTTAGCAGAGCCAGCAAATTGAAGATATACCTTCAATTGAGTCATTTCATGTACTATAAGAAAGACCTAGGGATTTTTTCCCCTCTATTTTTTAAATAGGAAGCTCTTTCTAGAAATTTACAAACCAGTAGAGGAAGAGCTGTTTACACCAACTATACGTACAGGTGGTCACGGGGAGAGAACCCCAAAGAGTGATATTCCAGTATTTCAGGGTCTGCAAATCCCCCAAAACAGTTCTCAGTTCGTAAGACCTAGAAACTGCATTTAAGCTATAACTGTCAATTAAAAATGAGAGTCAGAGTCCCTAAGCTTTATAAAGAGGATAAAAGGCAAAAACAGAGAATTCACTGAGCAGAGACATACAAAGGGAGAGAATTGTGTGTAAAGGCTGCTCGCATGAGTGGCAATTTTCTAGGGCTAATTTCTGCAATCGCTTTGAAAGATATATTTATTCAAATGAGTCTTCCTGAACTCTGAAACACTTTCTGAGGAGAAAAAAAGGTTCCTGTGGAACAAAAACACTCAATGGATCCAATTCTAGTTGAAGATCAAACAGAACAAAATCAGGAAGACTTTTTTAAAATAGACGGTGTATATGTCAAATGTGAACTTTCCTTTTCTAGAGACCCATCTCATTTTACTGCTGCATTGATTTCATTTTTTCTGCTACCTTTCTAATATTTTCTGAGAGCATGTGACATAGATAAGGACCACTGAGGACAATTATGACTGATGGTTGGAACCTGCCAGGGATATGTACAGGGAACCTGGCAGAAGGGGAATGGAAAGAAGCCTGGGTTCCTATATTCCTGAGAAAAGAACCATCGTCATCTTCTCTATGGGTAAAGGAATAAGAGTGAGCCTCCCAAAGGACCTGTGTTATCACCAAAGTAAAGCTTGACATTATAGTTTTCTTGAGAAAAATGTGTGCATAGCAAGTCTGGTGATCCCAGATGGCTAAAAGATACTTGCAAAATTCTTATAACACCCCACCTTTTCACATTTGCTAAACCTACATATGTATTCCACTTTATTTTCATTCATAGCACTCATCACTGCCTGACATTATATTAAATATCTGCCTTCCTCACCAGAATATAAGTCCCAAGAAGGCAAAGACTTGGTTTGTTTTGTTCACTGCTGTATCCCCAGTGGCTAGTACACTTCCTGGCACATGGTAAAAGGTGAACAAAGATTAGTGGAAGGAAGGAAGGAAGGAAGGAAGGAAGGAAGGAAGGAAGGAAAGAAGGAAGGAGTGAATAGTGCAACTTAAATTCATAGCCACTTGGGCTGGATTTACAGCACAAAACTGTTCTGTGATCATACAAGTTATTTGCAAACTCACAGCTTGAGTTTTGAAACACCAGCAGACCACTTGGATCTGAAAATGTCCATACCCTTGACCAAGAAATGGTCAAGTAGCTTATGGGTTGCCTGGGTGGCTTAGCTGGTTAAGTGTTCAACTCTTGATTTTGGCTCAGGTCATGATGTCAGGGCCATGAGATTGAGCCCCATGTTGGGCTCTATGCTATGCGTGGAGCCTGCTTAAGATTCTGTCTCTCCCTCTCCCTCTACCCTTCCCACTCACGTGCTCTCACTTGCTCTTTCTCTAAAAAAAAGTAGCTTAAATAGTACAAAGATTTATGTAGAAATATGAAAAATGTTCATGGCAGTTTGATTTATAACAGGAAATTATTTAATTGCTTATTAATAACTAAAATAATTATAATTAAAATAATTATAATATAATTAATTATTATATTAATGATTATTATAATATAAATACATATATAAAATAATATATATTTTATATAATAATATATAAATAAAATATAAAATAATTATAATGATTATAATATAATATAATTATAATATAATATAATTATAATCATATATTATATATGATTATATATATTATATATGATATATGATTATATATATAATGACATTTATATATATGATATATATAATGACATATATATGATATATATTATATATGATTATATATATAATGACATTTATAATTTAATATCTAACAATAGGATAATAGCTAAGAAAATTATGGTATATCTTTAAGACAGAATATTATGTAGCCATTAAAAATATTTTATAAAGACTTTTAAGTCATATGTATAAAAGCTTATGATAAATTGTTGGGAGAAAAGAGATAGATTACAGTTGAATATACTGTATGATACCAATAGTGGGCCAAGCCAAAAATTTAAATAATGCCAAAGGGTTATGGTATTACAGGAAATTTTTTTTTTGGATACTTTGGCATTTTTTCCCTCCTTTCTGAACTTCCCAAATTTTCTGTGAATGATCGGATCACACTCTCATGAATGAAAAAGATAAAGTAAAAAAATTAGGATTATTTTGTGGCTTACTGATAACCTAACATTTTTTTCTGGTTTATATAAGTAAAATTGCTAGTCACATGCAATAGCAATGTACATTTAGGTGATGTCATGAAGAGAGGTAAAGACAATTTGTCATTTACTTCTTGCAAGAAAAAAATTGTTTTGCACATAAAGCTGTATAATTTTAATTCACTTTGAAAGTTTCATGCCAAAAATGCATTAAGTGAGGGTGGCAGTTTCTAATGAATCAGACAAAATGGAAATTGTTTTAAAAGATGCCACAGTTTTTGTTTCTGTTTTTGTAATCTTCTTCCTTTCCTTCCTTCAAGAATGTAAATTAAATGAGGTTTCAGGAGGGAAAGTGAATCTAAAAGAGGAAAGAACAGTTCTAGACTTCCTTCTGAATCTCATCTTGTATCTCCAGGCTACAGGGCTCTCTAATCCTTGCCAAAGTATGACCTACCCTCTCTTTAACCCTTTAGGGCAAGACAAGAAAGGAGACAGGTTTGTGCTGGGCACAAAACCCACCAGGGAGGCACGCTGCACTCTTCAAGAAGTAGGCTTATTTGGGGGAGCCTGGGTGGCTCAGTCAGTTAAGCATCCAACTTCCGCTCAGGACATGATCTCACAGTCGGTAAGTTCAGGCCCTGTGTCGGCTTCTGTGCTGACAGCTCAGAGCCTGGGTCCTGCTTCAGATTCTGTGTGTGTGTGTGTCTCTCTCTCTCCTGCCCCTCCCCTGCTCATGCTCTGTCTCTCTCTCTCTCTCTCAAAAACTAAATTAAAAAACATAAAAAAATTTAAATAAAAAAAAGAAGTAGGCGTATTTGGAAAAATGTCTATTCATGTCCTCTGCCAGTTTTTAATTGGATTATTTGTGTTTTTTGGGGTGTTGAGTTGTATAAGTTCTTTATATATTTTGCATATTAACCCCTTATTGGATATATCATTTGCAAATATTTTATCCCATTCAATAGGTTGCCTTTTTTGTTTTGTTGATGGTTTCCTTTGCCGTGCAGAAGCTTTTTATTTTGTTGTAGTCACAATAGTTTAATTTTGTTTTTGTTCCCCTTGCCAGAGGAGACCTATATCTAGAAAAATGTTTCCACAGCCAGTGTCAAATAAATTACTACCTATGTTTTCTTCTAGAAGACATCCAGATAGCCAGCAGACATATGAAAAGATGCTCAGCATCACTAATTATCAGGGAAATGCAAATCAAAACCACAATGAGATATCACCTCACACCTGTCAGAATGACTAAAATTAAAAAACAAAAAAACATAAGAAATAACAGTGTTGGCAAGGATGTGGAGAAAAAGGAACCCTCTTGCACTGTTGGTGGGAATGCAAATTGGTAGAGCCACTGTGGAAAACGGTATGGAATTTCTTCAAAAATATTAAAAATAGAATTACCATATGATACTGTGTATTCACCCAAAGAAATGAATGGAATATTCATACACACAATGGAATATTCATATTCACACACAATGGAATATTACTTAGCCATAAGAAAGAATCTTGCCATTTGCAATGATGTGTACAGATCTAGAGGGTGTAATGTCAAACAGAGAAAGACAAATACCATATAATTTCACTCATATATGCAATTTAAGAAACAAATGAACCAACGAAGAAAAGAGACCAAAAAAACCCCACCAGACTCTTAAATATAGAGAACTGATGGTTATTAGAGGGGAGGTTTGTGGGGGGATGGGTGAAATAGATGAAGGGGATTAAAAGTACCCATGTGATGAACACTGGGTAATGGATACAATGGTTGAATCACTATATTGTATGCCTGAAACTAACTTAACACTGTATGTTAATTACACTTCAATAAAAATAAAAAAAGAAGTAGGCTTATTTCTTTTAGTAGATAGGACACATTAAACCTAAAGCTGCTCCTAGATACCCGCCCCCCTGGTTTTCAGAGTATATATTTTTAAACTTGAAACACTTTGTTCAGAAACCATATAATCTATGATGCTAAACAGGTACACACTTAACACAGCTGCTGTGGTGTGCGAGGCCTGGAGCCCCACCTATTGGGCACTTCGGCCTCTCTCCTTTTCCTGGGGGTCTTGGATTGAGTGTTATGGGGATATGGAAGTTCTGTAGAAAATGGATCTGGTCTAATCCCTTCCTTATACAGATGGGGGAAGTGAGACTAGATGGGGTGGTGTCACTGTAACACATGTTGCCTGATTAAAATAGTTCAGCTGACTCACCTGTAAAATAATCACAATTTTTTAACATAAGGATCAAGGGCATATGTTGGAGAGATACTAAAGAGAGTAATAATATAACAACAGGACCCCAAAATTGACATTAAAAGGTTATCCCCCAAACCTATTCTTTCTATATCAAAGGTGATTTTACAGCAGAGGTATGACTTATGAAATAGGATTTTCTTTTCTTTTTTCTTCTTTAATTTGGAAAAAGTTTTGAAAATACAGAAAAGTACAGAGAATAAAATAAAAAACTACCATGGGCAGTTGTTAATCTTTTGTCTTCTTTGCTTTGTGTATAACATATACTGTTATTTATCTATCCATGGCTCATAAACAAGAAAGCAAGCTACAAAAGTCCAGTAGTTTAAACTGGGGGAATCTCCATGAGGATGATTTAGGATAACATTAGATAATACAGAATACATAAAATATATATGATATATATATGTATGTATATATATATATGAAACAAAGAAGACAAGAATATATATAAACATTGTATATTTTAAAAGAGTATATTTTATTTTATTTATTTATTTATTTTTTTAATTTTTTAACGTTTATTTATTTTTGAGACGGAGAGAGACACAGCATGAACGGGGGAGGGGCAGAGAGAGAGGGAAACACAGAATCGGAAGCAGGCTCCAGGCTCTGAGCCATCAGCCCAGAGCCCGACGCGGGGCTCGAACCCGCGGACCGTGAGATCGTGACCTGAGCTGAAGTCGGACGCTCAACCGACTGAGCCACCCAGGCTCCCCAAAAGAGTATATTTTAAATATTTATAATTATTATTATAAAATTCAGATATGCTTAAATTGTTTATATATTTATATACATGTGGAAATTTAAAAAATCAACACATAAAGTACAGTTGAAATCCTCTCTGTATTCCTTTTTAGCTCATTCCTCTCCTTTCCCCATTTCTGGAAGCAAACACACTCATGAATTTAATCTGGACCCTTGTGTCCAATAAATACATTTGTTTGCTTCTTTTACCCACAAAGTAGATTTTTTATTATCAAAATATTAGTTGAAATTAATTGGATCTTAACATAGCTGTTAGCATGCCTGCCTTGAGATAATAAATTGATGTTTTGCTGAGAGAGGCAATTTTAGCAACTTTAAGCGTTTAACTAGATCCCTGAAAATAAAGACCTCAGATTTCTTGAAATAACTACAAACTCTTCCACTGTTTATTATCTTCTTCCTTGGATCCTTGTGCAGAACCTGACTGACTCAAATTTACCCTTCTACTTCTTGAGTGTTGGTTATTTGGTTAATGTTCTAGAAGACAGAAAAGGCTCTTAAGGTCACAGCCAATGAAAGCAGACATGACAGGCACCATCCTGAGAGTGAAGGAAACAAACAAAAAAATACACCAGAAATGGGTTCTCTGCATACGAGACACCGGGTAGAGAAAAATGTTAGATTACATTAAGAAGGCGGAGATATAGTATCGCTTAGAAAGATTTCCATAAAAAATGATTGAAAGTTTTAAAAATGTCTAATGCTTTGAGGCTCTGGCAGTCACAGAGTCCAGTTCTGCGTCCTGGCTCTGTCACTTACTAGTTGGATGACCTTAACTTCTCTGTGTTCAGGTCCTTCCAGTAAAATGAGAATAATAGTACGTGCTGCATAGAGTTGTTGTGAAATGAAATGAGCTAATCCACGTCAAGCATAGGAACCGTGCCCCCCACAGAGGCGGCACATGACACATGTATGCTGCTAGTCATACTAGTAGTGGTGGTGGTAGCGGTTCCAGTAGTGGTAGTTAGTAGCCGTAGTAGTTATAGTCATGGTAGTAGTAACATCTGGAAAACTAGCCCATGTGGAAGATCATAACCTTGTGTGTGGGAGGGTACAGACTCCGGAACCTCACTGTATCCTCTGGATCCTCCACACAGTTGGTAAAAACCAATTGGGTGGGCCTGGGGACAACGACACTACAGCATATTGGGTGGGTGTAGACGGTGCACAATCAACTTTAGCTGTTATGCATATTCCAGATACAGAATGCCTTAGTGTTCTTAAGGCACATCCTATTTTTAAAGTGTAGAGTCAAGCTCGCAATTTCCTCATAGCAAGAAGTCAAGGGAAGCTGGAGGAAGGCTCTGATTGCATTGATTAGTTTATCCTAGAGCAATTTGTCTAGGTTTCGGAAGGACTGTATGCAATCACTCCTGGAAATACAGCTCTGACTAGTCACAGCTCTGCGGAAGTACAAGGAGATCCAAAAGGTGGGCTCTTTTTCCTTGAAAAGGGGCGGCTAATCTCCCTCTGAAATTCTTTTTTTGATAAGATCCCCAGAGGAAGGGAGGCCTAGAAGATGTCCTTAAAAATAGACCAGTGGGGGTGCTTGGGTGGCTCAGTCAGTTAATTGTCCAACTCTTGATTTTGGCTTAGGTCATGATCTCATGGTTTGTGAAATCCAGCCCCACATCTGGCTCTATCCCAACAGGGCAGGGCCTGCTTGGGATTCTCTCTCTCCCTCTCTTTCTGCCCGTTCTCCACTCGTGCTCAATTTCTCGAAATAAATAAATAAACTTAAAAAAAAATAGACCAGTGAATTCTGATAACAAGTGCTTTATAGTTCTAAAGCATTTCTGCACATATTAACAGTACCAACCTTCATAAGAAACCTATGAGAAAGGAGCTATTATCCCCCCCTTGTCAGAGGAAGAGGTGAGGCACTGAAAATTTCAGTGACTTGCTCAAAATTCCTATATTAGGAGGAGAATCCAGCTCTTTCCTGCTTCTAGTTCAGAACTTTTATTACTCATACAGGCTCTGGTGGAATGTTCCTTGCTGGCACGTACTTGTCTTTGTGGGAACAATTTCATTCCTCCAACTTCTTTGTTACCTTATTAGTTTTAGGCAGCTTAATTCTAAATCCCATACCCTTAGCAATTATGTTCATAGGCAGTCTGTGGGTGCATGTGTACGTGTGTATGAATGCACACGTACTCACCCATGCACACACACAAGTGCATGCTGGGGGGGGGCAAGTGAATTTTTTTCATTTTGTATTTCTTTTTAGTGTACTTTTAAAAGATGAGAATCTCAGATTGAAGTTGAAGACCATTGTGATTCAGCCAGATTTTGAGTATGCTAAATCACTTTTCTGGATTGAAACCTGAGAAGTAATTCAGTCCAAACTGAAAGGGAGTGATTTTTCACATTAAATGAACCTTTTTTTTTTTCCTTTTCTGAAAACATGATCTAATGTCTTTTATAAAAGAAGAGCCAAAGAACTTCTGTTGCAGTCTCCAGCTGTCAAACCTGCCTCCCATACTTTTGCCCTGCAGCAAAAGGCAGGGACATCAGGTGACAAACCCCAAATTTCAACTAGTCACACAAATTACAGACCTTCCTATCATGATGTCCTCTTGACCTTTTGTCTTTCCCCTACAATGAAGAATGAGACACAGTTTAAATCAAAATGACTTTCATGGGCAATTTTACAAAACAAATAGAAGCACAGAGCCTCCCCCCCACCCCCTCCCCCCCAGTTCCCCCCGCTGGGCCAGCCTGTTCCCTCTCTCCATGCAGGCAGGAGCTAATAATTAGAAAGACCTTTCCCACCCCAGACAATGCTGCTCTGCTTGCCAAGAGCCCTGTTTGACTTGAAGAAAGAGTTTGACAAAGTAAATATTTACAAAAACAGCTAGAGTCAGATGCCAAGTCCCGCTTCTGGGGAACACTTAAAGAAGTATTTACAAGAAAAGGCTTCTCCGTGGGGCACCGCACTGCCCGGCGGGGATGCTGATTCAAGGTCCATTCTGGCTCTATCAGTGTTTCTGTTAGCCTTTTCCATGCCAGGACGCTTTTCACAGAGTATATGAATAATTACATTTACCATTGAAGAGTCAACTCAGAAATGTACCAATTCGGGACCACAGGAAAGAGTCTTTAAATGTTACTGCTCCAGCACTAGGGAGAAAGCTTTGTGAAGTCAACAGAGAGGAAATTAAAAGGCAGGGCTAATTAGCACTGGGAAAATGTCATTATTAAAAAAAAATTTTTTTTTTTTTTTGGAGTTAGATCGATTACCGCACGAGACCTGGTCATGTTTGTATTACCTGTAGATCTGTTGTCTATAACACTGTGGAACTTGAGAGCTCAAACATGGTGAGAATCAAAACAGGTGCCCCCGCCTGTTCCCATTATGCACATTAGCCCGTGGCCTGTGCACAGCCTGTTAAACAGCTGAATTTGAAACAATCATGGTGCAGGCCAAACATTAGCCCGAAGGCCTGTCTGTCTAGGGATTTGGCCATTTACATTGATTTTTTTTTTTTACCCACATTTTTCATGAAACACAAATATTTGCCATGGCAACTGGGGTGTCACATGACATGCTGGTACATAAACAGCTTGGAAATCTCTTAAGGGGGCACAGCCCACCAGTGCTGCAAATCCAGGGAAAACATCTTGAGGAAGATTTGGGCGTTAAGATGAAGGTCTGGGAAGAGCAGGTAACAGTCTATGTAGACACAGTAGGATTCATTTCTTCTCTGCCACTCTTCCTTTTCTCTTTCTTCCTTCTTTTTTTTTTTTTTTTTCTAATGGGAGCAGCTGTAAATATGACCACATAGGGTAAGCCCAGAAAAAGACACTGCCAGCTGTCTCCTTTTTCTGGTGAAAAGTTTCAATTATCACAACTCTGTGGCTCATAAACATAAGAAAGCAAGCTTCAAAAGTCCAGCACCTTTAAACCCAGAGAATCTCCATGAGGATTAATTATGTTGTACTGTGAGCTCCTAATGTCAGAGAATACAGAATTTCTTCTCTTTCCTCATTAGGATATCTGGACAAAACTGGAGAGCTTGCTTTTTATCCTGTGCTTAAAGACAAATGAAGTCGAGTAAAACCTCATAATAACATACCCTATGCAATGTGAATTTGGATACAAAGCAATAGCTATTGTATTCCAGACTCCTGGACCAGCTAGCGATATAGGTTGGCCCAGTCATTTAGTTAATGTGACAATAATGTGACATGCTTGAATTTTTTAAGACCCCACTGATAATGTAATGCTAGAGTTTACTTATACAGCAATCCCCCTCTAAAAATCAAATGCATCTCAACAGCTGAAGTATTTATTTCTATGTCAGTGGTACAATTCTATCAGATGTGTGCACTACCAAAAACCTCACTGAGAACATTGTAAATAACAACAGTTTTCTTTTGTTAGAAGCATGAATACCTTTGATGTTTGTTTCTTGGCAGAGACCTTCTTCACTTCCACTGGAATCAGCTGTGGTTTCTGAGGTGTACCGAAAGGGGCTGTGGACAGAGGCGATGCAATGTTACCTCTTCCAGAAAAAGGCTGAGTCATTGGGTGGATGTTATTGGGTTTGCCACTTGAAAGTCAAATGGCTCTGACACCCTTTGACTGTTCACTCTCAGCCCTGCCTGTATCAATTCAATCAAACATTTGTGATCACGGACTTCAAAAGGAAAGCAAAAAGCATGGGAGGGCAACTGTTCCATCAGAATATAAGATCAGCTCGTTTTATGCAAACTGCCCAGATGAAAAGGCAAATTTTAAAATAGCAGGCAAATTAGAGAGTAATATTTGTCATATAAAAATGTTTCACTATAAGATCTTTTTAAATAGCCATATTCCCAAGTTCATTTAATAGGTTACAATATAACTACCTATGCTGGACTATTCTGTGTAGTCAGTAAAAAAGACAATTCTGAAGAATTTAAATGGCTTGGGCGAAATAATACAAGTGAAAGAACACAGTAAATATTACTTTTGAAATAATATTTATAATAACAATATTAATGAAATCTATAAGCAACAACTTTTAGAGCACACATGCGGTCCATAGGTGGGTAGGTCTACCTGCTAGACAGACAGCGCTCGGGAGAGAAACCACATCTCTCCTGTTGCCTGGCAGCAAATCCAACTGCCCTTTACAAATAGCTCAAGTCTGACTTGAGGGGATTCAAGTCAGGGGAGAAATTCTCAGGGGAGAAAAATCCTTACCCTACTGTCTCCAAGAAAGAAAACAAAAATAATTAAACAGTTAATTGAGTCAAAAGAGTGAGGTTTTTTTCCCAACTGTCTTAGCGCACCCCTTCTCTGTCCATTTTGTAATAACCATATAGAAAGGACAGATACTGATCAAAAACAGCACCTCAGTATACAATTTGGAATCCCACCATGGGCTCCCAACTGTCTCATGTTGTCTCAAGTTGGCTGCAAGCAATTTCTTCAGCCATCTCTTAAAAAGTAGCACGAATTCCAGAGTCTTGTCACTAAAATTCACCTCCACCAAAGGCAACTTGGTTTGACCTGCTTTTCAGACTTCCTGGCTGCCAGCAAGACTCCCTGACTGTAAAACTGACCAGCACCCTCCCTAAGCTTGGGCAGTGAAGACTCCATTCTAAGCCTGTAAGTTTTGCCTTGACCTCTGTACTCTCCTGCCCTCCCACTTCTGAAGACCAGTGCACACCCTGTACTTAGGCTGCTTTAAATCCACAGATTCACCCGTAAAGGCTACTGTTCCTATTGTCTGCAGGCTCGGTATACTTTTTGTTAAACTATCAGGCTCCTGCAGACAAGTGGGATCTTGGGTTAAATTCCTATGTTCAGACAAAACAGCAGCTTGACAAGTTTTTAAGTAGGCATAATTTTTAGAGCATTTTAGTAAAATTTTAATGAAATTTGGTAGAATAAAGATATAAAAGATTTGTAATTTCATATGGATAATCCACAGTTAATGGTATATCTAAAAAGTTTTTAAACATTTTTCTTAGTTACTTGCAGAAATTCTGTCACTAAATTATAACTCTATGTGGCCTTAGATTTTATGGGACACATATATTTGAAGAATGGTCTGCATTTTCAATGGAATTGTATCATAAGGTACTGCCTATATTTTGTTACCTGATTTCCCTTCTGGAAAATGTTTATCTGTATGATAAACTTTGCTGGAGTTAGTGTCAGGGGGGAAAAATCTTGTCTTTCTGGACAAACCTGTATGCCTTTATGGTAGTTACTGATATGTACCTGCCCAATAGCCATCCCCGTTTCTTTCTTGCTAATTTTAGAACTTCATTTTTTTTTCAATCTGTCCAGCTCCTAGGGTTGCCAGATTTAGCAAAAAAAAAATTTTAGAGGACATTCAGTTAAATTTTAATTTTAGGTAAACAACAAATAATGTTTTAGTATAAATATGCCCCAAATAGTAAATATATTTAATATCCAACAAAGAACAGAATTTTCATGGATGGATTGGACTAAGCATAACTTACTATATGAAGAATTTAGTGTACATATGCCCCAAATCCTAGCCCTAAGCCTAAACCTAACCCTATCTCTGGACCCTCACTTTCCCAGCCTTTCTTATAGCTAACAGTAGCCACGTGACCAGTGAGATGTAAGGGGAAAATCTATCAGGGCTTCTGGGAAGAGACTGATTGTTTTCCCCTCTTCCTGCCTTGAATGTGTACATCAAGGCCCAGATCTGCAAGAGCCGTGGAAGAGCCATGAGGTGGCAAGCATGAGGATGAAATCAAACATGCTAAAGAAGGTAAAGCAGAAAGAGAGCTGTTGCAATTCTTTTGATGAGTACCACCAGCCCTATGCTGCCTGCTTCCTGATTTCTTATGTGTGAGACCAAGGAACTCCTCATTGTTTAAGCCACTGTTAAGTGAGGATTTCTGATATTGCAGTCCCATACATTCCTGGCTAGTACTCCTCCCTTTCTTTGTCTTATGGCCTGTGGTAGGGCCTCAAGGACAATGTTCAATGATGGTGGCAGTAGTGGTCATTCTTGAACTGTCTCTGCTTTTAATGGAAAGATAGAATCCTCCTAAAGCTGGACTGCTGAGAATATTGTTGGCCCGGGGTTTTGGTTGAACAAGGCAATAATCAGGGTCAGAAAATCCTCTTCTACTTCTACTCTGCTCCAAGATTTTCACCTATTTATTAATGTTGAATTGCATTACATGATTTTTTATTTTTCCCATATATGGAGATGATCATAGGATTTTTCTTTTCTAATCTGTTAATGTGGTGAATTGTGTTGTTTGGTTTTTCTAATGTTGAGTCTGCCTCACATCCTTCCTTATCATGATGAAGGTAAAAAAGCATACTGCTAACTTTTATTTGGAATGTTTGCCTCTGTGTTCCCGAGATCGACCTATGTATTCTTTTTAATTTTTTTTTAATGTTTATTTTTGAGAGAAAGAGAGAGAGAGAGAGACAGAGCACAAGTAAGGGGAGGGGCAGAGAGAGAAGGACACAGAATCCGAAACAGGCTCCAGGCTCTGAGCTGTCAGTGCAGAGCCTGATGCAGGGGTTGAACTCACTAACTGTGAGATCATGACCTGAGCCAAAGTCAGACACTCAACTGACTGAGACACCCAGGTGCCCCAACCCATGTATTTTTTTATTGCACTGTCCTCATCCAGTTTTGGTAGCATAGCTATAGTAGCTTCATAAAATCAGTTGGCAAGCTTTTCTTCTTTTCTTTTTCTATGAAATGGTCTAAGATGATGGTTAGTGATCCTTTAAAGTTAGTAGAACTTGCCTATAAAAGGGCCTGAGGACTTTTTCCTTCTGGTATATTTCTGTGTGCATACATGTGTGCACACACCCACATGTGTTGTTTAACACAGAAATCTATTTTTGATTACCAGTTCAAATGATCTAATGGCATCATTTTCTTTGAGTTTCCTGCTTTTTTTTGAGTTAATTTTGACAATTTGGATTTCTCAAGGAAAATTCTCATTTCATTAAAAAATACATGGCATAAAGTTATCATACGACAATTTAAAAAAAATTCTATGTATCTTTTTTCATCTTAATATTATTTCTTTGTGCCCTCTCTTTTTTAATTTCAGATTTATTGAGGTATAATTGACATACAAAATTGTAAGATATTTAAAGTGTACATTGTGGGAGTTTGAGAACACACACACACACACACACACACACACACACACATTGTGGAAGAATTACTTCCCATCTAGTTAACATGTACATCGTCTCACTTATTTATTTATTTATTTATTTATTTATTATTTATTTATTTATTAAAAAAATTTTTTTTAACATTTATTTATTTTTGAGAAGAGAGAGACAGAGCATGAGTGGGGGAGGAGAAAGGAAGAGGGAGACACAGAATCTGAAACAGGCTCCAGGCTCTGAGCTGTCAGCACAGAGCCTGACACGGGGCTCGAACTCACGGACTGCGAGATCATGACCTGAGCCGAAGTCGGACGCTAAACCGACTGAACCATCCGGGTGCCCCTCACATATTTATTTATTTTTTAAAAATTAATGGGAACATTTAAGTTCTCTCTTAGCAAATGTCAATTATACACTATATCATTATCAACTATAGTCACCATGTTTTACATCAGATCTTCAGACATTATTCATTTTATAGTGGAAAGTTTGTACCCTTTACCAACCTGTATCCACTTCTCAATCCCTGGCAGTCACTTTTATATTCTCTGTTTCTATATATTTGACATTTAAAAAAATTCCACATATAAGTGATACCATGCAGCATTTGTCTTTCTGTGCCTGGCTTATTTCACTCAGCATAATACCCTCCAGATTCATGTTGTCCCCTCCATGTTGTCACAAATGGCAGGATTTCCTTCTTTTTTAAGGCTGAATAACATTATATTATGTTATATTATTTATATAATATTATGTATATAATATTATTTATATAATATGTATATAATATTATTTACATAATATTATAAATGTTTGTATATATAATATATTAATTATAATATATTTAATATATTATATATAATATATTAATATATAATATATAAATTATAATATATAATATTATTTATATAATATATAATATATATTATATATATATTATAATATTATATATATTATATTATTTATATATATTTATATTTATATATAATATATATATTTATATATTTATATTTATATTTATATATTTATATTTATATATATATTTATATATTTATATTTATATATTATATATATTATATATATAATTATATATATATTTATAATATTTATACTATATAATTAAATATATATTAAATATATATTTATATATTTATATATTTATATATTTATATATTTATATAATTATATATATATTTATATATTATATATATATTATATAATTATATATATATTTATATATTATAATATATATTATATAATATATATTATATATGTTATATAATATGTATTATAATATATATAATATATAAATAATATAAATAATATAAATAATAAATTTAAATAATTATTATAATTTATATAATATATAAATATATATAATATATAAATTATAATATATAATATTATTTATATAATATAATATAATATAATATAATATAATATAATATAATATAATATTACATTATATTCACACACACACAAATATATGTCAAATTTCCTTTTGCCATTCATCCATCCACAGACACTTAAATAGTGTCCATATCTTGGCTATTATGAATACTGCAGTGAAAATGGGAATACATACCTCTTGAGATCATGATTTTTGTTTCCTTTGGCTGTATACCCAGAAGTGGGATTGCTGATCACATGGTAGTTCTACTTTTAATTTCTAGCGAAACTTGTATATTATTTACCCTAGTGGCTTTACTAGTTTACATTTTCCCCAGCAGTATGCAATGATTCCCTTTTGTCCACCACCTGCAAACATTTGTTCTCTTGTCTTTTTGATGCCAACCATGTGACAGGTGTGAGGGATATCTCATTGTGGTTGTGATTTGCATTTCCCTAAGGATTAGTGATGTTGAGCACCTTTTCACATCCCTGTTGGCCCTTTGTCTTCTTTGGAAAAATGTCTGTTCGGGTCCTTTCCCTATTTTTTAATTGGGTTATTTGGTTTTTTTGCTATTGAATTGTATGTGCTTCTTAATATATTTTGTATATTAACCTTTTATTGGATTTGTGAGCTGCAAGTATTTTATCCCATTTCAAAAGTTGCCTTTCCATCTTGTTGGTGGTTTCTTTTTCTGTGCAGAAGCTTTTTACTTTGATGTCAACTCATTTATTTATTTTGGCTTTTGTTATCCTTGCTTTTGGTTTTAAATCCAAAATATCATTGAGCTTACCCCTGTGCTTTCTTAGGAGTTTTATGGCTTCAGGTCTTATGTTGAAGTCTTTAATCCATTTTGAGTTAATTTTTGTGTATAAGATTGTGGTCTGGTTTCATTCTTTTCAATGTGGAGGTACAGTTTTCCCAACACCATTTGTTGATGAGGTTATCCTTTTTGCCATTGTATGTTCTTGGATCCTTTGTCAAAACTTAATTGACCATAAAAACATGGTTTTATTCCTGGGCTCTTTGTTGTATTGATTTATGTGTCTGTTTTTAATGTCAATACCATACTGTTTTGGTAACTAAAGATTTATAATATAGTTTGGAGTCGGGAAGTATGATACCTTCAGCTTTTTTCTTTTTCAAGATTGCTTTCTCTATTCAGAGTTTCTGAGTATTAGGAATTATTTCTTCTATCCCTGTAAAAAAAAAAATGCCATTGGAATGGCAAGTCTTATAGATTGCTTTGGGTGGTATGGCCATTTTAACAAGATTAGTTTTTCCAATTCATGAATTTGGAATATATTTCCATTTACTTGTGTCTTCTTCAATTTCCTTCATCAGTGTTTTATAGTTTTCAGATCTTTCACATGCTTGGTTAAATTTATTCCTTCCTAAGTATTTTATTCTTTTTTAATGCTATTGTAAATGGGATTATTTTCTTAATTTCTCTTTCTGATAGTTTATTGTTAGTGTCTAGAAATGCAACTGATTTTTGTATATTGATTTTGTATCCTACAGCTTTACTGAATTCATTTATTACTTCTAACCATTTTTTGGTGGTGTGTTTAGAATTTTATATATAGAATATGTCATTTTCAGAGACAATTTTACTTCTTCCTTTCTGATTTAAATATCTTTCATTTCTTTTTCTTGCCTAGTTGCCTTGGCTAGGACTTCCAGAACTATGTTGAATAAAAGTTGCAAGAGTGGGCATCCTAGTCATGTTCCTGATCTTAGGGAAAAAAAACTTTTAGCTTTTGTTCATTGAGTACAATGTTAGCTGTGGGGTGTCATATATGGCTTTTATGATGTTGAAATTTCTTTTATATCCAATTTGTTGAGAGTTTTTATTATGCAAGGATGTTGAATATTGTCAAATGCTTTTTCTGTATCCATTGAGATGATCATATGATTTTCATCCTTCATTTTGTTAATGTAGTATATTGCATGTGTTGATTTGTATATGTGGAACCATCCTTTATCCAGGAATAAATCATACTTGATCATGGTGTATGGGCCTATATATGCATTGTTAAATTCAATTGGCTAATATTTTACTGAGAATTTTTTGTATCTATGTTTATCAGGAATATTGGCCTGTAATTTTCTTTTCTTGTCTGCTTTGGTATGAGGGTAATGCTGGCTTCATAAAATGAGTTTGGAAGTTCTCCTCTTCTATTTTTTGGAAGAATTTGAGAAGGGTTGGTATAAATTTTCTTTAAATGCTTGGCAGAATTCACCAGTGAAGTCATCTGATCCTGGACTTTGCTTCACTGGGAAGTTTTGATTACTGATTCATTCTCCTTACTAGTAATTGTTCTCTTCAGATTTTCTATTTCTTCATGATTCAAACTTGGTAAGTTTATGTTTCTAGGAATTCATCCATTTCATCTAGGTTATCTAATTTTTCATGTATAACTGTTCATATAATTTCTTATGATCCTTAGTATTTCTGTGTCATCATTTGTAATGTCTCCCCTTTCATTTTGATTTTATTTGAGTCTTCTCTCTTTTTCTTTCTTAGTTTGTCTAGCTAGAGGTTTGTCAATTTGGTTTATCTTTTCAAAACACTAGCTCTTGGTTTCATTGATATTTTTTCTTGTCGTTTTTGTCTCTATTTTATTTATTTCCACTCTGATCTTTGTTATTTCCTTCCTTATAACTTCGGACTTAGTTTGTTCTTCTTTGTCTAGTTCTTTGAGGTATAAAGTTAGGTTGTTTATTTGAGATCTTTCTGTTTTCTTAGTATATATGTTTATTGCTATGAACTTAGAACTGCTTTTGTTGCATCCTGTATGTTTTGGCATGTTATGTTTCAATTTTTATCTCAAGGTATTTTTTTTTTCAACGTTTATTTATTTTTGGGACAGAGAGAGACAGAGCATGAACGGGGGAGGGGCAGAGAGAGAGGGAGACACAGAATCGGAAACAGGCTCCAGGCTCTGAGCCATCAGCCCAGAGCCCGACGCGGGGCTCGAACTCACGGACCGCAAGATCGTGACCTGGCTGAAGTCCGACGCTTAACCGACTGCGCCACCCAGGCGCCCCTCTCAAGGTATTTTTTAATTTCCCTTTTGATTTCTCCTTTGACCTATTGGTTGTTTAAATTGCACATATTTGTGAATTTTCCAGTTTTTCTCTTGTAATTGATTTCTAGTTTCATACCATTGTGGTTAGAAAAGAAGCTTGGTATGATTTTAATTATCTTAAATATATTAAGACTTGTTTTAATTTGTATTTCCCTAGTATCTAATGATGTTAAGCACGCTTTCATTTACCAATCTACCATCTGTATATCTTCTTTGGTAAAATTTCTGTTCTAGTCTTTTGTCCAATAGGTGATTGGGTTATTTATTTTCTTATTGAGTTTCAATAAGAGTTCTTTGTATATTCTGGACAAAAATTCTTTGTCAAATATGTGTTTTGAAATATTAACTCATCATCTGTAGCTTTTCTTTTCATTTTCTTAATATTGTCTTTCAAAGAGAGGAAATTTTAAATTTTGATGAAGTCCAATATGTTAATTTTTTACTTTCATGGATTTGTGGTATTTAAGAAATCTTTGCCTAATCTGAGGAAACAAAAAATTTCCCCCTTTGTTTTCTTCTAAAAGCTTTTTTTAGTTTTAGGCTTTACATTTAGTTCTATGATCTATTCCAAGTAAATTTTTATACATGGTGCAAGGTATGGGTCAAGGTTCTCTAAATAACTATTTCAACTGTTTCAGCACCATTTGCTGAAAAGATTATCCTTTCTCCATTGAATTGCCTTCATGTCCTTGTTTAGAATAAATTGAGCATGTTTGTGTAGGTTTACTCCTGAACTCTCTGTTTTGTTCTCTTGATCTCAATATTCATCCTTTTGCTAATACCACACTGTCTTGATAACTAGAACTTTATACTAACTCAAATAACCTAAGTTCTCCAACGTTACTTTTCTTTTTCAAAATTATTTTGCATCTTTGCTTTTCCATATAAATTTTAGAATTGGCTTGTCAGTTTCTACCCATATATTCGATTGATCTTAATATGGATTGCATTGAATTAATAGACAACTTTGGATGATTAACATAACAATATAGAGTCTTCTAATCCATGAACATGGCTTACCTTTGACCCGAAGATCAAGAGTCACGTGCTCTATTGACTGAACATGCCAGGGACCCTGGCATTGTTTTTTAAAATTCAATTTCCAATTGTTGATTTCTAGTATATAGAAATTCAATTAATTTTTATGTATTAATCTGATATCCTGAAACCATGCTAAACTCTCTTATTCATTCTCTTAGTGCTTTTTTGTAGATTCTTTCAAATGTTCTTTGTAGTTATCATGCTGTTTACAAATAGAGACAGTTTAAATTTTATTTTCTATCTGCATACCTTTATTCTTTTTCTTACCTCATTGTATTGGCAAGGACCTTCCATACAATGTTAAATATATGTGGTGAAAGTAGACATCTTTGCCTTGTTTCTGATCTTACATAGAAAGCAGTTGATCTTTCACTATTAAGTATGATTTTAGCTGTAGATGTCCTATATTAGGCTGAGAAAGTTCCTTTATATTATATTTCCCTTAGGTTTTTTAAAATTATTATTTAATGCATGTTGAATTTTATTTTATTTTTATTTGTTGAGATGGAGATGGTCATATGGTTTTTCTTCTTCAGTTTGTTGATACGATGATTTACATTGATTGATTTTTAAATGTTGCAACAGTCTTGCATTCTTAGGATAAACTCTACATGGTCATGATGTGTTATTTCTTTAATATTGTGGGATTCCAATTTGCTCATATTTGTGGGACATTTTTATATCTATTTTCATGAAGAAGAATAGGCTGTGGTTTTCTTGTCCTCTAATGTCTGTCTAGTTGTGATATCAGGGTGATGCTGGCTTCATAAAATGGTCTGAGGAGTGTTGTATTCTATTTTCTAGAAGAATTTGTAGTAGAATTGGTAATATTTCTTTCTTGATTGTTTGGTAGAATTCACCAGGGATGCCATCTGGAACTTGTGTTTTCTTTCTGAGAAAGTTTTTAAGTGCAAATTAAATTTCCTTAATAGATATAGGACTAATCAGGTTATCTATTTCTTCTTGATGAGCTTCAGTAGCATGTGTCTTTTAAAGAATTTGTCCATTAGTCTAAGGTGTCCAATTTATGGGCATAAAGGTATTTATAATTTTCCCATATCAACCTTTAAATATCTATAGGATTTGTAATGATGACGCCTCTTTCATTCATGATAGTGGTAATTTGTTCCTTCTCTCTTTTTATCTTTGGTAGTCCTTTGTTAGGCTAGAGGTTTACCAAGTTTGTTGATATTTTCCAAGAAACAGATTTGGTTTCAGTAATTTTCTCTATTTTTATCTATTCTCAATTTCATTGCTTTTTACCTTCATTTCTTTTTTATTTTTTAAATTTGAAAAACAAATTTAATGTTTTTATTTATTTTGAGAGAGAGAGACAGACAGAGGACAAGCAGGGGAGGGGCAGAGAGAGTGGGAGACACAGAATCTGAAGCAGGGTCCAGGCTCTGAGCTGTCAGCACAGAGCCCAAGGCAGGGCTCGAGCTCATGAACTGCAAGAGCAGGACCTGAGCCAAAGTCAGACACTTAACTGACTGAGCCACCTAGCCGCTCCTTTACTTTCATTTCTGTTATTTACTTCCTTCTGCTTGCTTTGGGTATGATTTGCTTTTCTTTTCCTAGATTCTTGAAGTAGGAACTTAGATAATTAGTTTGAGATCTATCTTCCTTTCTAGTATAAGCATCTAATGCTATAATTTTATCTATAAATAGTATTTTAGTTGCATTCTATAAATTTTGATATGTTTTATTATTTTCATTCAATTAAAAATATTTTAATACTTTATTATTATTATTATTATTATTATTATTAATAATGTTTCAGGAATAAAATTTAGTGATTCATCACTTACATATAACACCCAGTGCTCATCCCAGCAAGTGTCCTGCTTAATGTCCCTTACCCATTTAGCCCATCCCCCCACTCACCACCCTGCCAACAACCCTCAGTTTATTCTCTGTATTTAAGAGTCTCTTATGGTTTGTCTCCCTCTCTGTTTTTATATTATTTTTGCTTCACTTCCCTTATGTTCATCTGTTTTGTTTCTTAAATTCCATATGAGTGAAGTCATATGATATTTGTCTTTCTCTGACTGACTTATTTCTCTTAACATAATATACTCTAGTTCCATCCACATTGTTGCAAATGGCAAGATTTCATTCTTTTTGATTGCCAAGTAATATTCCATTGTGTGTGTGTGTGTGTGTGTGTGTGTGTGTGTGTGTGTATAGACCACATCTTTATCCATTCAGCAGTTGATGGACATTTGGGCTCTTTCCATAATTTGGCTATTGTTGATAGTGCAGCTATAAACATTGGGGTGCATGTGCCCCTTCAGACTAGCACTCCTGTATCCTTTGGATAAATACCTAGTAGTGCAATTGCTGGGTCTTAGGGTAGTTCTATTTTTAATTTTTTGAGGAACCTCCCTACAGTTTTCCAGAGTGGCTTCACCAGTTTGGATTCCCACCAGCAGTGCAAAAGGGTTCCTCTTTCTCTGCATCTTCACCAACATCTGTTGTTGCCTGACTTGTTAATTTTAGCCACATCTTGCCAGATGTGAGGTGATATCTCTCTGTGGTTTTGATTTGTACTTGCCTGATGATGAGTGATGTTGAGCATCTTTTCATGTGTCTGTTAGCCATCTGGATGTCTTCTCTGGAAAAGTGTCTATTCATGTCTTTTGTTGTATTATTTGTTTTTTGGGTATTGAGTTTGATAAGTTCTTTATAGATTTTGGATACTAACCCTTTATCTGATATGTCATTTGCAAATATCTTCTCCCATTCTGTTGGTTGCCTTTTAGTTTTGCTGATTGTTTCCTTTGCTGTGCAGAAGCTTTTTATCTTGATGAGGTCCCAATAGTTCATTTTTGCTTTTGTTTCCCTCGCCTATGGAGACGTGCCAAGTAACAAGTTGCTGCAGCCATGGTCAAAGAGGTTGTTGCCTGTTTTCTCCTCTAGGATTTTGATGGTTTGCTGTCTTACATTTAGGTTTTATCCATTCTGAGTTTGTTTTTGTATATGGTGTAAGAAAGTGGTCCAAGCTGATTCTTCTGCATGTTGCTGTCCAATTTCTCAACACCATTTGTTGAAGAGACTGTCTTTTTTCCATTGGATATTCTTTCCTGCTTTGTCAAAGATTAGTTGGGCATGCATTTGTGGGTCCATTTCTGGGTTCTCTATTCTGTACCATTGACCTATGTGTCTGTTTTTGTGCCAGTTCCATACTGTCTTGATGATAACAGCTTTGTAATATAACTTGAAGTCTGGAACTGTGATGCCTCCAGACTTGGTTTTCTTTTTCAGAATTGCTTTGGCTATTCGGGGTCTTTTCTGGTTCCATACAAATTTTAGGATTGTTTGTTCTAGCTCTGTGAAGAATGCTCGTGTTATTTTAATAGGGATTGCATTGAATATGTAGGTTGCTTTGGGTAGTGTTGACATTTAACAATATTCTTCCAATCCATGAGCATGGAATGTTTTTCCATTTTTTTGTGTCTTCTTCAATTTGTTTCATAAGCTTTCTATGGTTTTTAGTGTATAGATTTTTCACTTCTTTGTTAGGTTTATTCCTAGGTATTTTATGGGTTTTGGTGCAATTGTAAATGGAATCAATTCCTTGATTTCTCTTTCTGCTGCTTCATTATTGGTATATAGAAATGCAACTGATTTCTGTACATTCATTTTATATCCTGCAACTCTGCCAAATTCATGTATCAGTTCTGGCAGTTTTTTGGTGGAGTCTTTTGGGTTTTCCACATAGAGTATCATGTTGTCTGTGAATACTGAAAGTTTGATTTCCTCCTTGCTGACTTGGATGCCTTTTGTTTCTTTGTGTTGTCTGATTGCTGAGGCTAGGACTTCCAACACCAAGTTGAATAACAGTGGTGAGAGTGGACATCCTTGTTGTGTTCTTGGCCTTAGCGGGAAGCTCTCAGTTTTTCCCCATTGAGGATGATATTAGCAATGGGTCTTTCATATATGGCCTTTATGATCTTGAAGTATGATCCTTCTATCCCTACTTTCTTAAGGGTTTTTATCAAGAAAAGATGCTGTATTTTGTCAAATGCTTTTTCTGCATCAATTCAAAATGTTTTTAAATGTCCTCGTGATTTACTCTTTGGCTAATGAGTTACTTAAAAGTATGTTCTTTAATTTGTAAATATTTGGGAAATTTTCTAGATATTTTTCTCTAATTCATGTCTGGTTTAAATATGCTCTAGTCAGAGATATATTTAGTAAAATTTCAGTTCCTTTAAGTTTCGTAAGATTTTTTTTATGGTTCAGAATAATCTATTTTGTTGAATGTGCATTTGAAATGAGTGAGCATTCAACTGTTTGTTTTAATTCCTTAAATGTGTTAAAATAGGTTGTTAATGTTGTTCAAGTTATCTATATTGTTATTGATTTTTGCCTCAAGTATTTTGAATCTCTGTTATTAGGTACATACACAGGATTCTTTTGTTTTTTTGCTGAATTGGACTTTTTATCATTGATATCCCTCTTTATTCTTGCTATTGTGTCATTTGTCTGATATTAATAGAGGCAACTTAGATTTTTTGGATTATTTTTTGCATGGTATAGCTTTCCCATTGATCTCCTTTTTATTAATTTTAAATTTACATTTAATTGATGCCTTTTCCCATCATTTATTTTTGACTTTTTTAAAAAAACTAACTTTAAATTTGGAATAATTTTAGATTTACAGAAAAGTTGCTGTATACCCTCATTCAATTTTGCCTAATGTTAACGTCTTTTATTACCATGGCACAGTTGTCAAAACTAAGAAACCATCATTGGTACATTACTATTAACTAAATGTCAGTCTTCATTCAGATTCACTAGTTTTTACAGTGTCCTTTTAGTGTTCCAAGATCTGATCAGGGTATCATGGTGTCTTTAGTCAACAAATCTCCTTAGTCTCCTCTAGTCTGAGATAGTTTTTCATTTTTTCTTTATTTTTCATGACAATAATAATTTTGAGGAGTACTAGTCAGGTATTTTGTAGAATTTCCTCAGTTTGGCTTTATATGATTTTTTTTTCATGATTAGACCGAGTTATGGGTTTTTAGGTAGAACACTACAGATAATGACGTTCTCTCCTCATCACATCATATCAGAGGACATAAACTATCAACATAACTTATTATTGGTGATATTAACCTTGGGCATTTGGTTAAGGTAGGGCTTTCCAGGTTTCTCAACTGTAAATTTTCTATTTTTCCCCTTTCTATACTCTGTTACTTGGGTATGAGTCAGTAAATCCAGTCCACATTCAAGGGAGGGAGAATTAAGCTACACCTCCTCTATGGAGGAACAAGTACTTATATGTTATTAGGGATTCTTTTATAAGGAAGATTTTTCACTTCTCTTCCTCCTTCTATTTTATCCTTTTTCTGTCATTAAATTTAAAATGAGTTGTTTGTATACCACATATAGTTGAATCTTGCTTATTTATCCAATCTGACAATCTGTGTCTTTTAATTGGTGTATTTAGACCATTCACATTTAATATACAGGCAGTACTTACTTTGCACTGTTTCAGTATGCCCAAATTTATTACCACAGTTTAATTAAATACCAGTCTCCTGAAAACATGGTCCAAATCCAGTTACTACGGTATATTAACTGTGAGTAATTACATAAAGCACAAACTTTACTCTAGATCTTTGTTCCAAAAATCACTATATAAATGACAGATGCATATCATGATTAGAAACCAATACTGTCATATCTATCATTGTCTGTCAGTGATTGGTCACTGTATATCTATTTTTGAATTCACATACAGACTGCAAAGAATATGGTAGTATTGCCTTCTTGTCTCAGTGATAAAGCCACATGGGTTTTTACAAAAATGGATAATTAAAAGACAGAATTGGTGGGGCGCCTGGATGGCTCAGTCAGTTAAGTGTCTGACTCTGGATTTTGGCTCAGGTCATGATCTCATAGTTTGTGAGATCAAGCCCTGCATCAGGCTCCAAGCTGACAGTGTGAATCCTACTTGGGATTCTCTCTCTCCCTCTCTCTTTGTCCCTCCCCCATTCTCTCTCTCTCTCAAAATAAACAAATAAAACACTTAAAAAAAAGAATTGGCTAACGGTTGAAAGTGTAGCAAAGGGACAAAAGTGGATAGTGCTGAAAATGAAATGGAAATCAATTGTAAGTAGAATGGTAGAAGAAATAAGTGATTGTGAGAATGTTGACACTGCCACCATTCAAAAGACTCTAGTAATGCAGCCAGAAGCACTTAGTTAAGGTTAATTTTTGACAAAGATGAGGAAAGTGGTTGTGATGATAGAACGAATATGTTCCAGAGGATGTGATTCCAGAAAAATTGTTTTACATTAAAAGATCTCAGAGTGGGAAAAAAGAACTCAGAGATATTTCTTAATATTAAAAAGACAAAGAATAAAATTTTGGAATCTGGGCATATAGTAGGCATACAAATATATGCATTGATTTTTGTTTCATTTGGCTCTTGGTATAATTACTGGAACACACTGAACTTTAATACTTAAAGTCAGGGGTTTTCAAACTATGGTCCAGAGGTATAATCTATCCTGTGGTCTGATTTTGTACGGTCCTTAAGCTAAGAATGGTTTTTATATTTTTTAAGGGTTGCAAACAAAACAGAACAAAACAAAACAAAAAAAGAAGAATACATTACAGAAACTGTATGTGGTATGCAATGCTTATAATATATTTCCTATCTGGTCCTTTCTAGAGAAACTGTGCACTCCTGCTTAAAATCATTGTGCACTTAATTCTTTTGGTGAGAAAATACATTCCCTCTGTAAAGGAGTAAATTATAAGTATGTGTAATAGGAACAAAAAAACTGATAGAATAAATGGGCAAAAAATTAACAGAGACATAAATTTGAGTAACATAATTAAATGGACCTAATTGAATATATTCAGAATACCCTACCTAACAAATAAAAAAATGCACGTTCACCTAAGTTGATCACATGGTAGGGTCATAAAATAACTCAGATTTCAAATAATTGAAAGCATGCAGTGTGTGTTCTCTAAACAGTGGGATTAGGTTGGAAATCAGTAATAAAAAATATAACTAGAAAGTACTGAAATCTATACACTTCTAAATATTCCATGGGTCAAAGAAGAAATTAGAAATATTTTAAATTAAATGATAATGAAAATATGATATAACAAACAAGGCTTTTTCTGGCTACGATAGTGCTTTGTGTGAAATTCATAACCTTCAATTTTTATATCAAAAACAAATAACAGTTGAAAACTAGTGACCTAAGTATATTACCAATAAGTTTTTTTAAAAGGGAAAATTAAACCCCAAAAAAGTAAATAGAAGGAAGAAATAATAAAAATAAGAGCAGATGACAATTAAATAGAAAATATAGCAGAAAGGATCAATAGCGTCATAATTTGATTCTTTAAAAATTACTATAAAATTGATAAACTGGAGAGGTTGATCAACAAAAAAGAGAAAGGCAGAAGTAACCATCAGGAATGAAAACACATCATCACAGATCCTACAGATACTACAAAAATAATTAGAGGATATTGTAAATAATTTCATTCCAGTAAATTTGAGATTTTAGATGAAATGGACAAATTTCTTGGACAAAGTTAATTTACTAAACCAACCCAGACAAAAGAGATTATCAAAATAGTCCTGTTAAAGAAATTAAACCTAAAAATATAAATACACCCCCAAAGAAAACCACAGATTCAAATAGTTGCACTGACAAATTCTTCCAAACATTTAGGAAAGAAATAATACCAATTTTATCCAAACTCTTCCAGAGAATATAAAAAGATAGCAGTCACTTATTGAGGCAAGACTACCTTTGATACTAAAGCAAAAGGAAAACATTAAAGGAAAGGAAAATTTAGGCCAGCCTTACAGAGGAACAAAATGGTAAAAATATTAGCAAATGAAATCAAATAATACATAACCAAGGTGTTCTCACCACCAATTTGGCTTGCTCCTCAAATGCATAAGGAATAAATAGGTGTCAGAGGAACCAGCTAAAACATTTAAATAAGAACCAGAGTCTCATGGCATAATACCCAAAATGTCAAAGTTCCTATTGAAAGTCATTCACCATACCAAGAACCAGGAAGACCTCAAACTAAATTAAAAAGACAATGAATAGATTCCAACACCAAGATGACAGAGATCTTAGAATTATTGGACAGAATCTTTAAAGAAGACATCATAAAAATGCTTCCACAAACAATTAAAAAATCATCTGAAACAAATTAAAAAATATAAAATCTCAGCCAAGAAACAGAAAGTTTCCACACATACAAAGATAGAACATATAATGAGAAAAAAAATTAAAATTTTGGAACTGAAAAATACAAGTACAAAATCATCTAAGTACAAAATTCAGTGGATGGCTCAACAACAGAATGAAGGGGGAGACAGGAATCAATGATATACTAGGTAGAAAATAGAAATTACCCAGTTTGGGAACACCTGGGTGGCCCAGTCGGTTAGGCTTCTGACTTCAGCTCAGGTCGTGTTCTCAAGGTTTGTGAGTTCCATCCCCTCATTGGGCTCTGTGATGACAGCTCAGAGCCTGGAGCCTGCTTTGGATTCTGTGTCTCCCTCTCTCTCTGCCCCCACTCTGCTCACGCTCTCTCTCTGTCTCTCAAAAATGAATAAATGTTAAAAAAAAAATTTTTTTTTAAACCTGGAACCAGAAAAAGTTCTTGAAGTCAGCAAGAGAAAAACAAGATCTTTCCAGGGGGAAAACAATTCAAATGACAGTGGATTTCTCATCAGGAACCATGGAGCCCCAAAAGAAGTGGCACGACTTGTGTTTTAAGTACTGAAAGAAAATCACACTGTCAGCCCAGAATCCTATATTTAGTGAAAGAATCCTTTAAAAATAAAGGGGGAAATTAAGACATTCTAAGATGAAGAAAAATGAAGATAATTTTTCACTAGTATACCAACTCTAAAAGAATAGCTAAAGAAAATTGTCTAAATAGAAAGGAATTGATAAAAGAAAGAATCTTGACATCAGGAAGGAAGAAAGAACATGATAAGCAAAAATATAGGTAAAACAGTAGATTTTCCTTTCCCTCTTGAATTTTCTAAATTATATTTGATGGTTGAAACAAAAATTCTAACACTATTTGATGTCGTTCTAAATGTATGTAGAGGAAATAAACAAACAATCACCATAAGATCCAGCAATTATACTCCTGGGCCTTTATCCCAAGGAAATGAAAACATATATTCATAAAAAAAAACTTGTACACAAATATTTCTAGCAGCTGTTCATAGTAGCCCCAAATGTTCATAGTAGCCCCAAACTGGAAACAACCCACATATCCTTCAATAGGTGAGTGGTTTAACAGCTGTGGTACATTCATGTTATGGAGTACTAGTCAGCAATAACAAGGAACAAACTATTGATATAAGCAACACTCTGGATGAATCTCCCAAGAACTATGCTGAGTGACAAAAGCCAATCCCAAAAGGGTACACAAGGCATGATTCCATTTATCTAACATACTTGAAATGATCAAATTATAGAAATTGAGAACAGACTGTTGTCAGCAGGGATTATTGAAGGGATGTGGGCAGGAGGGGAGTAGGTGTAGGTGTAGGAGTAGAAAGACAACCCATTAAAAAAATTTTTTTAAATGTTTATCTTCAAGACAGAGAGAAAGACAGAGTGTGAGCAGGGGAGGGGCAGAGAGAGAGGGAGACATAGAATTCAAAGCAGGCTCCAGGCTCTGAGCTATCAGCACAGAGCCCGCTGCAGGGGTTGAACCCATGAACAATGAGATCATGGTCTGAGCCAAAGTTGATGCTCAACCAACTGAGCCACCCAGGCTCCCCAAGACAACCCATTTTTTAAAAAATATAGGTTAAAATCTTGAATCACTTTTTAAAAGAAGATACTCAAATGACCAATACATATACCAGAAAAACTCTGCTCAACTTTATTGGTCATCAGGGAAATGAAGATTAAACCCACAAAGAGATGCCACAACAAACTCATCAGGATGGCTAAAATTCTAAAAAGAAACAAAACTGAAATCAAATGTTGATAAAGATATATATTATCTGGAATTCTCATGTACTGCTAGTAGGAAAATAAATCAGCATAATCATGTTGGAAAATCATTTGGCAATATCTACTAAAGCTGAGCATATGTATACCCTATGAAGCAATTCTACTTTTTGATATGTATCCAACAGAAATGCATATATATGTACATTAAAAGACATGTACAAGAATGTTCCTAGTAGTATTATTCCTAATGGCCCTATACTATAAACCACTGAAATTCCCATCAACAGTAGAATGAATACAAAATTGGGCACACTCATACATAATTCATTCATACATTTATACATATTTATCCTCAATGCCTCTCTTTCCTTCCTATCCATCATCCAGCCCTCATGGCTCACCTCCAAATTTCTACCTGGATTTGTTCACTTCTCTTCAAATCCTCTGATACTTCCTCAAATCCACCATCATTTCTCATCTCGTTTACCAAAATAGCCTTTAACTAGTCTTCTTGCTCCCCTATGATTCATCATCTGTAAAGCAGTCAGAATGGTCTTATTAAAGTATAAATCAGATCACTTCATCCTCTTGTTTAAACCTTTCCTTGGGTTTTCATTGGAGTTATGATTAAATCCAACTCTTCATCATGGTTTGAAAGGCAGCTGTGCTGGTTCTCCTATAGTCAAAGATGTTTACAAAGAAAGATCTTAAAATACATAACTTGGTTTAAACAAATAAAGAGTTTGAAAGGAAGACACAAAAGTTGAAAGGAAGACAGTCCCAGGTTGGCAGGGCAGCTCTGCCAAACTCAGAGGTGCCACACAGAGTTCTATCTCTGGCTCTTATGTGCTTGCCCATCACATCTGCCTCCCACCTAGCCAGAAAAGGGAAAGGAAAGGCAGAAGCCCAGAAGTTTCCCTTCCCAGAAGGGACTCAGCAATTCTACTTTTTGATATGTATCCAACAGAAATGCATATATATATACATTAAAAGACATGTACGAGAATGTTATCGTAGTAGTATTCCTAATGGCCAGAAATTTCCCTTCCCACTTCTGCTTCCATCTTCTTTGTCCAGAACCTGGTCACATGGCACACCTAGCCGAAAGGAAGCCTGGGAAATGTAGTGTTTAGCTAACCTGACATGTGCCCCCCATGACTCCATTATTGTGGAAGTAGAGAAGAATGAATATTGAGGACAACTCATAGTCTCTGTTCCAGCCTGCAGCATGTCATCCCTCTCTACTTCTCCAGTCTCACCTCCTCCCTCTCTCTCTCTCTCTCTTTCTGGCTTTTGGCTCTCTAGCCACACTAGCCTTGCTCATTCCCTCCTTAATCCTTAGGCCCTTGTATCTGTGCTGGCCTATATCTGAAATACTTTCCCCCAGATCTTTACATTAGTGGCTTCTTCTGATCATTTGTACCCCAACTCAAGCCTTGTACATCTTCTGAGAGGCATTTCCTGACCCTCTCCTCTCAAGCAAAATAACCACCTCCTTTCCACTCTCATTCATGTTGTTTTATTTCTTGCTTATCACTAGCTTAAATTCTCATTTACTCACCTGCTTATTATCTGTATTTCTCATTGGAATGTAAGCACCATGGGGACAGAAAGGTTGTCTGACTCTGTTGGGTCACCAGCACTTAAATGCTACTTTTGATAAAGCAAGCACTCGACAAACATTTGTTGAACAGATGAATTAGTTTAGCCCAAACCTCTTCATTTCCAAACTGGGAAAGCTGGGGCCTGGAGAAAGTAATTGTCTTGTCTGAGGTTCTGCAACTAGTTAGTAGACTCCCAGATGGGCACTTTTCTCGAACACCCTATTTCATCCAGGCTCTTCTTTGAAGTCTGTTATCTCACCCTGCCTCTATCATTCCTCTGCCCACCTGTAGCACTAGACATTAACATCCACTGGGTTTTTATGCTATGCTTCTTTGTATTTTTTTATCTTTGTTCTGTCTTGTTTTCCCAACCAAGCTGCAGGCCTCTGGAAAAAACCAACCTTCTAACACACAGACAATAGGCCCTGCGTAGGTATGTGACAAAGAGACTGAAGTTACTTTATTCAGCCAAGTGAGACTCACAACTGTTACAACTTTCATGTCTTATTATTGAAGATAAAAGTTGGATATTGGAAGACTAGATTTTGGTGGGGGGTAATTCCTGTGTATCCGCAACTAAGCATACAGGCAAGATTGTCTTACCAGCAGGAGGAATCTTATGTGCTTCATCAAAATTATGCAGAAGAGCTGCTCTAGGTGCAATGGGTGGATTCTGAAAGGTAATCCTTGCTGTTGGTGGAATCAGTCCTCGTTCTATCATACTTAAAATTCCTGGAAAGGAAGGTTAGAAGAATATGGTTTTAATGCCAAGTGTTTCCACAACGTCTGAGCTCCATCAATTTCACAAGTGTAACTTACTCTATTCATCTTCTTATTTGTGAGAGTACATCTAGTGCCTTCATCCTCTGCATGGAAAAACAGCTACGGTACACATTCATTTAAGCCATTAATTCTAACCCAAGGAAAAAAATGGCATTTCCAATAATGCCAATATGAAATAAACTTGTATTATGATAATTTCATTTTAAGGTAGAAATATCATTTCAGGGCACACTAAAACTTCTTTATATGTAACATTTTTCAATTATTGATAATCTTGTTACTCTTTTTTTAAAATTCGGAAAAATCAAGTACACGGTCATCATAACCATAGAGATGTTTTTTACTGAAAGAAAAAAATCTATGTGCTTAAAACTATTCCGCTGTTGTGACAATGAGTCAGATTTTATAAAAGAAAAGTTATTTTTAGACATTACTCATGTCACCAGAAGATGTGATCACCCAAATAGATTAATTTAGTGTAACTGAGCAGCATGGTTAGTATTAATGCAACTAATTTACAATACTTAGAACTCCTACTATGTCAGCATGGCTGGTCCCAGGGCTTTTTAAGGACAGGAGACTGTTAACTAAATAAACAAATGAATGAATCAATGAATAATTGAGCAAAGCCTTCTAGCAGGGACAATACTTTCATTAAGATGGATCTGTTGTATTGAAACCAGAAACCCAGAAACCCAGGGAGTATGTGAAATGAACTTGTGACTGGGCTTCAGCTTCTTGTTGCTTTCGTGTAACAGGAAGGAAAGTAAAGGAACCGTAGGTCTCAAGGAAATCCTCGTCCGCAAGCTGTGTACCAAGCTGGACTAAGTTGGGAAGTTGGCACACACCCTAAGAAGAACAAGTATTGTTTCCATTTGCCTTAGTCCCTCGATGACCATGCTATGTTGTTAAGTCTAGTGTTACAGGAATCAGAGGAATGGTCGCCGAGGGGTTGTGGAGCAGAAGACTTCCCTCATAAACCAATGAATCCAAAGAGAACTCTTTAGTTTGCTTACTGCAGAGTCATTTTGGGGGAGAGTTTTGTATTAAAAATGAATATTCCTGGGCCCTCTCCTGGGTCTGCCTAAACCTCTGAATCCAGGGCCTGGGAATCTGTATTATTGAAGACTCTAGGACATACTTAATGTGTCCTGAAGTTTGAGATCCAGTAGAATTGGGGCCCAGTAATCCACATTTTCAGTAAGCATGCCAGGTCAATCTTTTGTACTTTAAAAATTTAAGAAGTGCTAATCCAGAGTACAACTCTTTAAGCCCCTTTTGAAATTAGGACTTCAGGTTTTAATTTTTATAGCACTGGATTTAACCACTTTAAAATGTTAAGGCTAATTCTGTGTCCTCAACGAATATTTTCCACCTTTAAATATCAAATCCCGTTTCCAAGAACTATGCCTGACTTGCAGATGTGAAAAACAGAGCTCCTTCTAATTCAATATATTTTCATTACCAAACTCAGAGGGAAACCCAGCGAATGTGATTATAACCTTTGCTTTAGTACTGGTTGGAGCGATTCACTTAATCTTAGATAAACACATGTGTGTACATTTAGCATTGGAAGGAAGAAGTTAAGACTTTGGAATAAGCAAAAGAGACTGGGTATTTTTTTATCCTAATGCTGGAACCTCTGGAGATTATCTGGCCCTATAATCACATTTGTTTCCAATTGTCTATTTTCTAGAGATTAAGGGTAATTTATGGAAAACTGAAAGCAATGCATATATTTCTTGTTTATACACATGCAAATAACCCCCCCCAAAGTCAGTTGTGTGTCTATTTGCAAATTTATTTCAGTATGCTTGATTTGTAAAGATATCTGTTGTTTGGATTCTCCTTTGAACCAGTTGTAACATTTTACTGATGTTCTCATTTAATCGATGAGGTGAATAAAACCTTGGATGTTTTCATTTTATAGTTGTATAAGAGTCATAGTTTTACTTTAAAATATATATCCTTTGGGCGCCTGGGTGGCTCAGTCAGTTAAGCATCTGACTTCGGCTCAGGTCATGATCTCATGACTTGTGGGTTAGAGCCCCACATCGGGCTCTGTGCTGACAGCTCAGAGCCTGGAGCCTGCTTTGGATTCTGTGTCTCCCTCTCTCACTCTGCCTCTCCCTTGCTCATACTCTGTCTCTCTCTCTCTCAAAAAATAAACATTAAAATGTATATATATATATATATATATATATATATATATATATCCCTCCCTAATAATTTTGGAGACTTCAGCAAGATGAGCAAAAGATTCACCTGAAATTGCCAGACATGGTGCACCTCACAGGAACCAACGCCAGGCATGTATTTTCTTAGCACCTGTGGGTGAATTCAAAGTGGCAATAGAACCTTACAGAGTGCTTTTCTAATTTTAGTATTACTCCCTACAAAAATTTTTTGTTTTGTTTATCTCTTAGGTTCATTTATGGCTAAGTAATTCCTTCTTGGTAGCTCTAGAGACTGAGAATTTGGTGATCTCCATAAATGGATTAATGTCTTATAGAGATCTAATTCCCCATTGAGTGAGAGACAATAGAGAATACAGTTTGTTAGTCTTCTGTTTGTCCACTTGCGTGTTTTGAGCTCAGACCAACTAGGAATGCCATGCCTACAGAGAAGGAGAATAACTGTTCGGTATCTGGACCAGCAAGTGTGTTTCTGTGTTTATTTTTCCTCTGTAGCTGAAATTATAGAATTGAAGCTATAAGTCCTGTCTGTATCTGTATGTCTGTGTTTACGTAATTCAGGAAAGTCTTTATCTCTCATTGTGAATGTAGAAATTTTTCCTGTCTCCAGATGGTATTAATAAATTAGACTGTAATGTCTCAAATTAAACGAGCTCTGTTCAGATCGACTTACAGAGAGAAGTAAGTGCATATGTAAACTGAATATTCTTAAAATTTCTAGAAAATAGGGAAATCAAACCTCTAATACTTTAAATGTGCTCCCCCTCATCTCTCAAATTCAGAAACTCTCATTGAGCTCCTTACTTTTCATGGCAAGATAGTTATTTGCATAATTTCAGTAAAAATCTGTTCTCCTTTTACTAAGATATCATTGGAAAAATCACTTATGCAACCAAGACTTTGCCTGAAATTTCATATTTAAGAATGATACTTATTAATCATGAATGACAAGTAACTTTTAAAGAACTGAAGTTGACCGTATGGAGCCAGTGCTTCCAAAGCCTTCCAAAAAGACTGGCCTGGTACATGGCTTATAGGTTTTCCATCCTTACAGGTGGTAGAAGGTCATGTCCTGGCAGGCCCAAGAAGTTTAGGATATTGGAGCACCTCTAGAAGAGAGGAATTTACCCACATTTACAAATCCTATTAGTTGAAATGTGGCAGGCAGAGTTTCTTGGGCTTGATTTCCTAGCCTTAAGATAGCACATAATAGAGTATTTAAAAAGTTTAATCTGGGGCACCTGGGTGGCACAGTCGGTTAAGCGTCCGACTTCAGCCAGGTCACGATCTCGCGGTCCGTGAATTCGAGCCCCGCATCAGGCTCTGGGCTGATGGCTCAGAGCCTGGAGCCTGTTTCCGATTCTGTGTCTCCCTCTCTCTGTGCCCCTCCCCCGTTCATGCTCTGTCTCTCTCTGTCCCAAAAATAAATAAACGTTGAAAAAAAAACTAAAAAAAAAAAGTTTAATCTGAGATTCCTTATGAAAACTTTCAGCAGAGCAAACCTAAGATGGCCTAGATGGAGAATTAATATTCTTGTTGCACATGTATAAATAATCAGGACAAACCTAATGAGACCAGACTTATTTTTTGAATTTTTTGTTGAGATCATTAAAAAAATTTTTTTTTAACATTTATTATTGATAGACAGAGAGAGCCAGAGCATGAGCAGGGGAGGGGCAGAGAAAGGAGGAGACACAGAATCCGAAGCAGGCTCCAGGCTCTGAGCTGTCTGCACAGAGCCCGATGTGGGGCTCGAACTCACAAACTGTGAGATCATGACCTGAGCTGAAGTTGGACGCTTAACTGACTGAGCCACCCAGGCTCCCCTTGTTGAGATCATTTTGATCAAAATGGTAGAAGACTGGGGCGCCTGGGTGGCCTAGTTGGTTAAGCATCAGACTCTTGACTTCAGTTCAGGTCGTGGTCTTATGGTTTGTGAGATTGAGCCCTGCTTCAGTCTCTATCCTGAAAGCGTGGAGCCTGCTTGGGATTCTCTCTCTCCCTTTCTCTTTGCCCTCTGCCACTCTTGTTCTCTCTCTCTCTCTCTCTCTCTAAAAATAAACTTTAAAAAAAAAATGGTGGAAGACTATAGGAATATTTTTGTTTAAGTTTTGGAATAAGCAAAAGAGATTACTGGATATCTTTCGAATGGAATGCTGTAGTCTCTAGGGGTTATCTGGACCTAATCTTTGACTGAGCTATTTCATAACTCAGTAGAGATTAAGGTTAATTTGTAAAAACAAAACAAAACAAAACAAAGCTAATACTAATGCAAATGCAAATAATTCTTATCTATAAACTTGAAAATAAATTGTCTCTGGTGAAGAGACACTCTTCCTTCCCATAGAAAAGTCAATTTTGCATCTGTTTGCAAATTTATTTTAATATTTCTGATCTACAAATGTGTGTTCTTTGGATTCTCTTTAAATCAGTGTGATATCCTACAGATCTCTCTTTTAATCAAAGAGTTAAATAAATAAAATCTTTGACATGTGTTCATTTTAAATTTGTATGAGATCCATGATTTTACCTATTTTGGGAAATTGTCCCTTAACACCATTGCCTCATTAAACTTTCATAACACTCTTACTTTCTTATTGAATGGATTAGAGATTAGAAGTTCATTCATTGAACCAATATTTGTTAAGTGCCTATTAGGTGTCGGGGCTGCAGATGCAGTGGTGAGCCAGAGAGAACTTATAGAGCTTCTAAGAGGGATAAAGACATTAAATAAATTCACAAATAAACACATAATTACAAATCGTGGTCATCTATGAAGGAAAAGGCAGATGCTTAAGGAAGTGACTTTTCGAGGCAGAGATACAGGCACTTGAGAAGGCCCGTGTGAAAATGTGCTTGGCCTGATGAGGACCAGAAGGAAGGCCCATGTGATGGGAGCATAGAGAAAGTCCAGGTCAGGCCTGCCCTATTTGTAGAGTTTGGAGTCGATTCTAAGACCAGAGAGCAACTTGCTTGAGGTCACACACAGCCTGAAAGTTTGGTTTGTGTACTGTGAGTCTTATAGTCTTCTTTTTTAAAAATTTTTAATGTTTATTTATTTTTGAGAGAGAGAAAGAGACAGAGCAAGTGGGGGAGGGGCAGGGAGAGGGAGACACAGAATCCAAAGCAGGCTCCAGGCTCTGAGCTGTCAGCACAGAGCCCGACGCGGGGCTCGAACTCATAAACCAAGAGATCAAGTTGGACTCTTGATCTCTTGAGCTGAAATTGGACTCTTAACCAACTGAGCCACCCAGGCGCCCCAAGACTTAATTCTTAACCATAAAACAAACAAACAAACAAACAAACAAACTACTTTATTTCTTTTTTGGATATAGCAAGAGAGTTCAAGAAGAAGTTGGGAAGTCCATCCTGCATTTTCCGAGACAACTCTCTCTTCTGGATGTTGTTAATCTTTCACCTCGTGCTGGACATGTGCGGATCTGAGGTGAAGCTTAAATGGCAGGTAAGGACATTGGGAATATGTACAAAACTAGACACTGTGTCTACATTTTCATGGCTTGTGCTTTCCTGACACTTACATTACCTTGCACAGCACCATACATATGGTAAGCACTCAATAAATATATGTTGATTAATTGGTTGATTAATTACAAATATTATGGAAAGCCAGATGTTCTCTGGTAGATAACTGAGGGATGAAAATGTGTTTTTTTTCTGGACCAAGTTGCCATGGTTCTAGATTCACTTTTGTCTTGCAGCAATTTTTCATTATGTCTATTGCTAAAGTGGACATTGATTCATTGGTTTATTGATTTATTGATTCACTCATTCACTATTTCAGTCATCCTAATTTGATCAAGGAAGAACATAATATGGTACTAAAGCAAGAACTCTGCTGGAGTTATTCTGTATTCATAGGTAGTAAATATGTAAAGTAAGTAAAATCATGTATCATAAAGATTGCTGAACAATAATGGTTTATAACTAGAAAAGTAACAGTTATGGTTGTGAGCTTCACACATTAATGGACTTATAATGATGCTGGGTTCTCTTGGGTTCTGCTGTTCCTCCACCAACAGGTCAGTAGACGAGCAGACAAGACAGAGAACTTCAAAACTCCAAGGACCAAGAGAACTCTCGGGAACCAACTTTAGTCCAAAATATTCCAGACAACAGATAGAAAGTGATACAGGAATAATTAAAGACCATATCACTTGGTTTTATTTGAGATACAAAAGGGGATCCATTTAGGCATTTTTAATACTTCAGCTAATTAAATTAAGTAGCAGAGAGAAGTAGAGAGGATGATATTTACAACACTCAGTCCTTATTCATTCACTTACTCTTTCATTTACTTATTCGTTCAACCAACAGGTAGGGTCTCGAAAATGCTAGAAATGGTTCTAGACACTGGGGATACTGAGATGAAGATGATGTGACCTTTTGTTTAAAAACTAGAAATCTGTTCCATGTAGGGCTCTGTGCTGGGCGTGGAGCCTGATTAAGATTCTCTCTCTCCCTCTCCCTCTGCCCCTCTCCAACTCCATGTGCGTGCGTGTGCTCTCTATCTCTCAAAAAAAAAAAAAAAAAACAATTCTAAAAACCAGAAATCCACTGGATTCACGAACACTAGAATTTAGACTAAGACATGCATGGCTGAAATGCCAATTACATTAATTCTGGCTTCATATTTTTGCATAATAGTATATTGAAATAAAAATTTTTAAATGCTACCAGAATAGCATCAGAAACTATCTGCTCAGAAGACTGAAAAATTCTAACAATACCGTATAAACACAATAATAATTTTAACACACAGTAACACCAACATCTGAATCAATATGAAATTCGTAGAATGATGGGTTTTTGAGGTGAAAGAGACTCTAGTTATTGTTTAGCCCAACCTTCTGATTTATGGAGGAGGAAACTCAGGCCAGAGTAAGGACCTGACTTGTCTAAGGACACCTAGAAGAAATACTGGCTGAGCCCAAATTCAAACTCAGGTGCCCCCATCCCACCTCAATGCTCTTTCCCGTACATTCCTAAGCACATAAAATGGTCATTGAATCACTAACCTTTCCTGGCTTCCGTTTGTAAGACTGGTATGGGGGTGAAATAGGGATTTCTGTGATGAGAAGCTGGGAGAACGGTGAGGTTGGATATGGTAGACCCTTTTATTAACTTCTGAACCTTCACCTAGATGATGAAAAAATTTGTTTTCAGCAGGCATTTTTGCTTTCAAAATGAACACAGTTTTCTTCTTGTAAACAATAAATAAGATTATGAATAGTTTCATTAAGTTTTAATAAAGTAGCAATAGCAGCTCCAATTTTATTGCCCATGAATACCCTGTGCTACTGTCTACTGTCAGGAGTTTGTGTAATTTA
Source organism: Lynx rufus (assembly GCF_022079265.1). Lineage (NCBI taxonomy): Eukaryota > Metazoa > Chordata > Mammalia > Carnivora > Felidae > Lynx > Lynx rufus. Next base: position 9,411,180 of record NW_025814827.1, read on the forward strand.
AAATAGTTAATTAAATCCAATTAACATGTTGTGATTTCCACTATGCAAAGTCACTAGAGTAGTTAATAAAGGAACTCTTAAGATTTTGTTCAGTTTTAATGACTACGATATAAAAGTACTAAATCTTGACAGAAGAGGTTTTGAATACAGCAAAGTTTTGTACAGGCAAAATCCTCAGGAAATACATATTAGAGTTTTGAGAGTAAAAAAACAAACAAAAAAAAACAACAAAAAAAATGAGCAAACTGGGAGAATTTAAAGACAAATGTATCAGTCAACATTAACAGGTTAAAAATGAACTTTGAGTGGATTCTTGAACATTTCAGAGAGAGTTAAAGACTTGATGTCTAGATCAGTTACAGTAGATGATTACCTTTTCTAAAGTCATTAAATGCTTTTATTATAGTCATGAAATATGAATTCTTTCTATTAAATGGTTTCTAGCTTTTAAAGACTATATGTATTCATATAAATTACATTTAATGGTATAGCTCAAGTATACTATTTTTACCTTTATTATAAGACATTATGAATTACCTGGGTGCTCTCAGCAGGGAAGATGCAACTGTTTGGTATTTATAGACTGATTTAAATTTTCCAAACATTAATTAATTTGCATAACTTCTAAAGGAACTAGGTAACAATTTGCTATTTGACTCATAAAGAACCAAGACAGAAAGGTTAGTAGATTTGTTTAAGGTTACACAGTATACTAGAAATACACAGATTATTCAAGTTTAAGATTCATCTGATTTTACATTAGTGAAATTTGCCATTGGACTCAGTTGTACCATACCTTGTTTTGCTCATCAAGGTCGAGGAAAACAAAAGGGAAATTTCATGAAGATTGGAGGTTGGGGGGAGAAAATCACTTTCCAAAATAAATATCTATTGGCTGAAAAATGTCTGTGTGAACAAAGGTGTTAGGCTTCCACTGCCAGGATGCGGGGCTTAAGGGAAACTGTAAGCAGCTACCAGACTGTGAACACCAAACGTTTGGTAAGCAGAGTTTAAAATGACTATGATTAGGGTTTAAAATTTTTTTTTAGTGTTTATTTATTTATTTGTTTGTTTGTTTAGAGAGGGAAAGTGGGGGAGGGGCAGAGAGAGAAGAAGAGAGAGCATTGCAAGTAGGCTTGAAAGCCTGATTGTGGGTCTTGAACTCCCGAACTGTAATATCATGACCTGAGCCAAAATCAAGAGTCTGAGGCTTAACTGGCTGAGCCACCCAGGCACCCCTATAAGTAGGGTTGTTTGGTTTTTTTTAACAGGAAAAGAGTAGGCTGTCAGGGCAATCTTCCTTCCAGGTGAGTTGGAGGAGGAAAGGAGAGTGCCATGGGCGTTGCCTCAATGACAGCGAGGGCTCATGTGCACGTGGTATTATTCTGGAACTTCCATCTTGCCCATCCACCTTGTTCTCGTTCTCATCCTCAGCTCTCCTTGACCCACCACACCTCCAGACATGAGTAGCCTCCAGGATTTCCTAATCAGGGAGGCTGAGCTAATCACCCAAAGTATGGTACCCCAGACAAGGCCTGTGTATAGCTGATTTTCAGTAGCAGAGATGGAAGGGTCTCCACTTGCCTGATTGATATCAGGGTCATGGAGGCAAAGGTAAATTGGAGGAAGAAAGAAAGATTCCACTTAAATAAAATTGTCAAGCATTGTGAAGATGTAAAATACAGGTTTGGCAGTTTCAGAGCATAGAGCATCATTTATCTGGATTTTCTGAAAGCCTTTGACAAAGTACACCTGACAACCTGCTCTTGAAAGCCAAAGTCACAGGATCCGACATAAAAACACCAAGGGTGGAAGGCAGATGATATTCAGATTCTGCCAGGCAGTCAGCACATTCATAATGCTTTCTTTAATGGTTTCAATTGCATAGATCTCAACGATGTAAAAGCCAGACCCAAGGGTTGTGTGTGTGTGTGTGTGTGTGTGTGTGTGTGTGTGTGTAGGGGCATGGAGAAGAAGGTTACACTGGAGGTTGACATCCTTTCAAGATTACAGAAATAAATCCCAGGAACAGTGTCGCTGGGTGGGGAACATAAGCCCACTCTATGGCCACATTCCCATGGTAAGGATAACCACTTTACATTAGCTTGCTTGGAGGCAGAAGGCATGTAATGACCTTCAGCATTTACTGAGCACTTACTACCTAACACTAATTTTAATACAATCAGCATTAAGTTTCACCAGGAATGGAAAAGCTAAAGGCAATGGGAGTGCAGAAGAGGGAGTAATTAACTCTGCCTGCTGGCATTGCAGAAGACTTTGGAACACCAACCCGAGCTGTATATTAGAATCACTCAGGGAGCTTTTCAGAAATACTGCTTCCTAGGGGCTCCTGGATGGCTCAGCTGGTTAAGTGTCTGACTCTCGGTTTCGGTTCAGGTCTTGATCTCTCATTTGTGGATTCGAGCCCCATATCAGGCTTTCTGCTGTCAGTGCGGAGCCTGCTTCAGATCCTCTATCCCCTTCGCTTTCTGCCCCTCCCTCCTCTCCCTCTCTCTCTCAAAAATAAATAAACATTAAAAAATTTTTTTAATTAAAAGAAAGAAAGAAATCCTGCTGCCTGGGCCCCAACTCTGGGCAAATAAATCCAAGTAGCTGGACTGGAGCCTCGGCCTTGGTATTTTTTATCAAGCCCCCCAGGTGATTCTGATGTGCAGTCAAGGTTGTGATATTTAAATTGTGTCTTAAGAGAAGCATTGAATTATATCACGTGGAGAAGAGGCTGCAATTACAGGGGGAAAGAATGGTGGCGACGAAGTAGAATCGCATACAGACATATGAAGATTTCACGGACGGCGAGGAGCTCAGTGTGGCTGGAGTATGGTGTGTGTGCCAGAAGGGTAGGGTGGGGGACGAGCATGCAATGGTGGGTTGAGATTAATGCAAATTAAAGAAACCAGCTTCATGAATGTGCTGATTGCCTAACAGAAGTCAAATTTCCTCTGCTTCTGGCTTCTCCTTTACATGCTTTACATTTTAGGCTGGAAATGGTATGGACTATCCTATATATAGAACAATGTTCCCTATATCTGGTACTTCATTGCTATTTCCCAAACTCTGTCGTTTTATGCCTAAACCTGCTATAATAGCTTTTTCAAAATTTAAAAGATATGGAAAAGCTTAAAAAAGAAAATAGCAATCATATTCCTGCCAGCCAGAATTAATCATTGTTAATATCTTGGTATATTTGCTTCTAGTGTTTTCAAATAGAAAAACCATTCTATTTTATTATTCTGGTAAAAATGATATATACTCATTATAAAGATTCCAATTAATGTAGAAAAACACAAAGATGAAAGTTTAAGAAACCATGCCAAATATCGTTAGGTGATCCATTATCCCTGACATCTTTGGAATGATTAATATATCATCTTATAAAAATAGGATTTATATTACATTATTAAACTTAATTTTTGACATGAATTTAATAGGAGGGGAAAGGCTGAATTAAACCCAACAAATTATTAAACCTCAAATCAATATTTCTTTACCACAAGATTCCTGTGAGTTGAAAAAGATTCCTCTGCACAGAGGTAGCATAGACAATGAGTAGCAGGGTTGGGCTGTGTTCTTATGAAACTTTATGTACAAAAATAGGCGGTCAGCTCTCAGGCAGTAACTTGTAGATACCTACCCTGTAGTTAAATAAAGGTGATTATGAAAAACCTTTAGATTTTTAAAAATCATGTTTTAAAAAATGTTTATTTATTTTGAGAGGGAGAAAAAGAGACGGAGGGGCAGAGAGAGAGGGAGAGAGACAATCCCAAGCAGTCTCTGTGCTGTCAGTGCAGAGCCTGACTCGGGGCTTGATCTCATGAACCATGAGATCATGACCTGAGCCAAAATCAAGAGTCGGATACCTAACCGACTGAGCCACCCCAGCGCCCCCAAAGTCGTGTTTGAAATTTGAATAACATATCCCATCTTCAAAAGATGAGAGCATTAGAACTATCTTGCTACTGGCATCCCCTCTCCCTCACCTTCCAATGTTTTATTATTATTTTTACATTGCCCAGATTTATAATATCCACATTCTGTTTTGAAACCACAATTGCTGGGATTGTTTAGCATCCATTCTACACATAAATGGATCCAGCACCCCCAACAGTCCTTTTGTTATGGCTTCTCTATGCTTGAGTTACTTACTTTGATTGGTTGTTTAATCGCCTGCCTTTGGTTATCAAGCAGTTCTTTCTAACAAGTGTTCATGGGTTATACTTGAATTACATCTGGGGTCATCCTTTTTTTTTTTTTTTTTTTTTCTCAAAACTTTGCAGACACTGACACATTGTCTTCTACCATGAATATTGTGAAATCTGATGCCGGCTTAATTCATCCTTCACCCCTTGTCAGTGATTTTTCTTTCTGCCTGCATGTCTGAAACATTCTGTGTTTTTGAAGTTCAGGTGCTTAACTAAAAAACCTTTATTCCGTAACACTCAAAATCAAATTTTCCTGGGATTCAGTGTTTTCTTTCCACCTGTAGATTTTGTTCTTTCTTCATCTCTGGAAAATTTTCTTCCATCATATCATTGGCTATGTCTTCCCTTTTGCTGGGTTCTCTCTCAGAGATACCAAGTGTCATTAAGCGTTGGCTCATCTTTACCTTTCATGTTGTGGTTCCTAATGATTCATTTCTCTCCTGGTTCATTTTAGAATAAAACACCCTGATTTTAGCTGAGCATATGGCTATCCAGTCGCAGACTACATTTTCCAGTGTGGCTAAGTGTGGACATGTGACCAAAATCAGACCAGTAAGACGTAGGCAGCGGTGGTAAGTGTAACCTCTGGGCCATCTCCTTAGAATGCCTACCCTGGACTATCTTTATCGTTCCTATGGGCTGAAAGTGTAGAGAGGAGCCAGCTTCAACCACTGGAACGAGAATGTCTGTAACCACAGGAACGAGGTGATACAGCCTCCAGAGAGAAGGAAGCAGAGTCATCCTGTGAGCCTTAGACTTTTCATGTGTGGACTGTTTTGTGAACAAGAAATAAATTGATCTATTTATGGCATTATATTTTCGGATTTCTTTGTTACAGCAGCTTAGCCTGTAACGAACTACTATGCGTATCTATTAGCTTCTAATTAATTTCCTTTGTCTTTTTCCGTTGCGTTTGCTGTGCTTACAGTCTTTTCTCCGCGCCCATATTTCAGTGTTCAGCAGTGTGTGTTCTGTTCTTCCTATTTATAGTTTATTTATTAGTTCCATAAAGTATTTTGGTATTCAATTTGTTTCCTTATGTCTGCAACCTCCCTTTTTATCTCATTCTGCTGTTTTATCATCTCATGGTTGAGTTCTAGTTTTACTTAATTTATGTTCCTAGCAAGCTGTGCTATCATATGAAGAAATTGTGAGAAAATTCCTTCTGTTCCTTGAGTTATATTTTTTTCTAGGTTAGGCTTTGTCTTTTGCAGCCCATAGTTCTCCCTCCCCCCTTCCTCTTCCTCTCTTTTTGTTAGCTGTGGGTGAAATACTGGCATTTATGTAATAAATCAGCATAGTGGCTGTATCATTTCTTTCCCCCTTGTATATTCTTGGGCAGCTCTGCCCAGACAATCTGCTTGCTCTGATGTAGCATCTCCTCCCCCGTAGTCTGCTACCAGTGTGTTTTCTTTCCCATGTGAGCAGCAGGTACTCTGGGTCTCCTGTACCTTTCTGTTAGCTGAGGGCCTGGGTCAGGGAAGCCTCCATTTTAGGATATATATAGTCTCTGTTAAAATATGTAGGCTCTCTCCCCTCTCCTGAGGTTTTGATGAACATCCTATATCAGGGTTTGCTCTACTTAGTTAAGGATGAATCCCTCCCTCTCTCCCTCTAGCCCCAGGGATTTTGGATCATTTCAGTAGAAGCCTGAAGACTTCACTTCTCTCTGGAAGAATCAGACATTGTTTGCTCTCCAATTTCACCTCTTTCTTCCACGTCCCCTTGTCAAAAGAGAAAAAAAGGTAAGGATGCTTGCTTGCTTGTCTTCTCTCCAGATTTTGTACTGTTTCTGAGAATCTCAATATTTTGATAATTTACCAGTGGTATTTCGTTTCTGAGGGGCAGGAAGGGGGTAGAATTGGAGCTGTGTTGTACCTCTCTACTCTGCTCCAGAATCTTCTGCTGGGTGAATTTAAACCTACACAGCCACATTATACAACCCTGCATGACCATATTCTGCAGTCCTGCCTCAGCCCTCCTCCCCATATTATGGATGGCACACTAAAGATCAGGAAGGGAAAGTGGCTAGGACACACATCTCATCTGCCCAATAGAGGCAGAGCGAAAAGGGCACATCACTGCTTCATGGCCTAGGGCTTTTTTACTCTATTTTCTTGCTTTCTGAGTTCTCGAACCTTTCAAGCCAAACACAGCTCAGGTCAGTAGCTCTATTCCTGTCCTCATGGTAAAGCCCTATCACTCTGTTTTTCATTCCTTTCTCAGCATCATTTAACATAGGGACAGTCTGGGCCTCACTTTCTGTCAGAAAAACTCTCCAGCATTCTTGGAGCTAGAAGAACTCCCTGGAAAGGTATCTATAGCAGAAAAGCAAAAACCATGGGCTTGGAGCACTGGATTTCAGTCCTACCTCTGTCATTTTTTTTTTTAATTTTTTTTCCAACGTTTATTTATTTTTAAGACAGAGAGAGACAGAGCATGAACGGGGGAGGGGCAGAGAGAGAGGGAGACACAGAATCGGAAGCAGGCTCCAGGCTCTGAGCCATCAGCCCAGAGCCCGACGCGGGGCTCGAACTCACGGACTGCGAGATCGTGACCTGGCTGAAGTCGGACGCTTAACCGACTGCGCCACCCAGGCGCCCCATACCTCTGTCATTTAATCAGCAGTGTGCTGGGGTAAGTCATTTAACTTCTTTGAGTCTCCTTTTTATTTTCTGGAAAAGAGGGATATTATTAGCTACAGGGCAGCTGAATTTTATGTAAGGGAATTTTTCCTGAAAGCATGTCAAATCTCAACTCACATAATTTGAGACAGCCAGACAGCGAATGGCCGGAACGGCAAAGACTGTTGCTTGGCCTTCAACGTGTGACACAGGCAGAAATTACATTTCTCAGCCTCCCTTGCAGCTTGATTTGTCTTTGGGACAAGATTCTGGCCAGTGCTACAGGAATTGCATTGATTCTTCTGGTTGGGATAGAGACACGATAGCAGGAGCCCAGCAGCCACCTTAGCCATCTTAGATCACAAGAAAGTGCAGAGCTGCCATATAGCCATTAATTGTGTGCGGTGAGAAAAAATTATTGCTGTGTTTAATCACTGTTATTTGTTACATTTGCTGAGTTTACATCGTAATGGTACAGGGTGTTTTTTATTTATTCAGATGGTGTCTCTCTGTGGAGACTTCAGCATAAATATATCTCAAATTCAATCAGCCTGCACCAGCTTTGGAAAAAATGAAAGTTTGTTTCTTTTTTTTTTTTTTTTTTTTACATTTGGGGGGATTGAAATCATCTCAAACTTTGTGTATAAAGCAATAATGCAATATTATCATTTTATATCATGGAATTGCAAATTTATATAATCCAATTTTGCATAAAATTCAGCATCACTGATCTTCCATTAGGCCACTGTGAGGACTTATTATGTAGAGATGCACACCATAACTTTTTCTCATCTCAGGAATTGTTGAACATTCTATTGGAATGTAACATTCATTTTTTTTAGAGAGAGTGTGTGCACATGTATAAGCATGTGTGGCACACAAAAGTGGGAAGGGGCAGAGAGAATCTTAAGCAGGCTGTATGCCCAGCGTGGAGGCCATGGAACCAGATGAGGGGCTTGATCTCACGACCATGAGAACATAACCTGAGCCGAAATCGAGAGTGGGATGCTGAACTGACTAAGCCACACAGGCACCCCCTAACATTCATTTTTAAAAAGGCACAAATCATAAGGTCATCAGTTGATACATTTTAACAAAGCAGACACTGTGGGAAACCAGCATCCAGAATAAGAAGTAGAGCATTGCAAGCACCCCCAAGACCTCTCTCATGCTCCTTGTCAGTCACTACCACAACCCGAAGGTAACCACTATTCTGAATTCCACTCCCAGCTATTCTTATTCTGTTTTTGAATTTACATAAATGGATTATTACAGTATTAAATAAGCATCAACACATCAGAGAGCAAGGTACCAGAATTCAGAGTCTCCATAACACATCATTTATAATGTTCACAATAATGAAAAGTTACTATGCTTACAAAGAAATGGGAAAATGCTCATATAGGAGAAACAGTTGTCAATACAAACAGATCTTGGAGGTGATGCTTTATGATATAGATTGTGGTGATGGTTTCACAGGTGTATGTGTAATCTCCAAACTCATCAAGTTGCATACATTAAATATGTACAGCTTTTGTATATTGGTCATACTTTAATAGTTCTAAAAAAAGAAACAGCTGTCAAGATAATTCAGAGGGTAGAATTAGTAAATAAAAACATTAAAGCTATTATTGTACATACTTTAAGGACCTTCAGGGAAATATGATCGTAATTAATTAACAGATGGAAAATCTTGGTAGAGAAATGAAAACTATAGAAAAAGAAACAAATGGAAATTCTAGGACTAAAGAGTGTAATACCTGAAATGAAAAGTTTATTGGATATGGTAGTCAACTTGAAGAAAAATCAATAGATACTATCTAACCTGAAGAACAGAAAGAAAAAATTATTTTAAAAAGAACAGATCTTCAGAAACCTATGGGCAATATCATGTTGTAAAATTTGTATTCGATCGAAGTCCTAGAAAGAGAGGAGAGAGAGAAATGTAGAGGAAAATACTTAAAGAAATAATGGCCAAAATGTCTCCCAGTTTTCTGGACAACTTAAACTTACAGATCCTAGGAGCTCAAGCAGGATAAACACAATCAACCCCCCTGGAAGCTAAAGACAAAGAGAAAAACTTGAAAGCATCCAGGAAAAAAAAAAAGAAGACCATTATATAGAGGGAATCAACGATCCAAATGATGGCTGACTTATTAGAAACGATGAAACTTTAAAGCATTGAAAAAAAAAACCACAGAAAAACTCTGGCAACCCAAAATTTGACATAAAGGCAATATAAATACTTTTTTTGGCAAAAGAAAACAATGCGTCACCAGCAGGCATGTGTTACATTGCCTTCAGCAGGCAAGAAATGCTTACGGGAAGATTTTTTAGGCTGACAGAAAATGACACAAGATGGAAAGTTAGATGTCTATGGTAAATATAAAATACTATGTGTTTTTCTTCTCTTAGTTTCTCTGAAAGGCAATTGGCTATTTAAGGCAAAAAATTATAACATACTGTGCAGTTTACAATATATGTAAATCACATGACAACAATAACACAAGGAGGTGGGTAAATGAAATTCTATGGTTGTAAGTTCCTTACATTGTATGTGAACTGGTGCAATATTAACTCTGAGGAAACTATAATAAGTTAAGGATGCATATTGTAATTCCTAGAGCAACCACTAAAAATAACACAAAGAGGTATGGTTCAAAAGTCAATAAAACAGAATATTAAAAAAATTTAAATTATATAATCCTAAGTCAGGCAGACAACAAAGGAACAAAAAAGAGATGGTAAAAATAAAAAACAAGTAGAAAAATAGTTTTTCTACATCAAACCATGTCAATAATTGCATTAAATGAAAATGGACTAAACACTCTAATTAAAAAGCAGAGATTATCAGACTGAATTTTAACCCAAGATAAAACGATATGCTATCAATAAGAAGTGAATTTTAAAGACACAGGTTGAAGTGACAACATCAACAAAAGGTTGAAATGCCATATAAACAGTAAGCTAAAGAAAGAGGGAGTGGCTATATTAATATCAGATAAAGTAGACTTTTGAAAAAAAATGTTTATTTTTGAGAAGGGGGGCCAGGGGCAGAGAGAGGGAGACACAGAATCCGAAGCAGGCTACAAGCTCTGAGCTGTCACCACAGTGCCTGATGTGGGGCTCAGACCCACGAACCATGAGATCATGACCTGAGCTGGTCAGACACTTAACTGATTGAGCCACCCAGGTGCCCCAGACAAAGTAGACTTTAAGACAAGGACTATTATCCAAGAGGAAGAGAAATAGGGTCAATTAGCCAAGAAAACATAAAAATCATAAACATGTATGTCTCTAATAACATTAACACAAAATAATAAAACAAAAATCATCAGAACTAAAGGAAGTAGTAGATAAACCTTCAATCAGAGTTGAAGATTTAAAAATTCCCCCTCGGTAACTTGTAGAACAAAGAGATTTTTAAAAATCAGTAAGGATATAGAAGATCTGAGTATTAGATCAAGATCAGCCCCCTTGAACTAATCGATATTTATAGAGCACTACAACCAACCACTGTAGGATACACATTCTTTTCAAATGTACATGGAACACTCACCAAAATGAATTATATCCTGGACCATAAAATAAGTCTCAAACAACTTCAAAAGATTTAAATCTTACAGAGTATGTTCTCTGACCCTGATGGAATTAAATCAGAATTCAATAAGAATGAGAGAACTAAGTCAACACCCTTCTACATAAGGGTGGCTCTACATGAGCCAAAGAAATAATCACTCGGGGAATTTTGAACTGAATGATAATAAAAATGCAACATATTAAAAGTTGTGGGATGCAGCTAGAACACTGTTGAGAGGAAAATTTATCATCCTAAATGCTTACATTAGAAAAGAAGAAAGGCCAAAAATCAATCATCTAAGATTCTACCTTAAAGAGTCTTAATATAAAAAAAAAAAGAGTAAAATACACTCAATATAAGTCAGAGTAAGAGAATAAAAAAGATAAGAGGAGAAATCAATGAAATAGAAAACAAATAATAGAGAAAAATAGAGAGAGTGATTCTTAGAAAAGATTAATAAAACTGGAAAATCCCAGCAAGAGTGATAGAGAAAAAGAGAAAGCAGAAATTGCCAATATTGAAGGTAAAAGAGAATGGGAAGGAGGTAGATAAAGGGAGGGAAGAAATGAAGGAGGGAAGGGAGAAAGGGAGGAAAGAAGAGAGGAAGGAAGGGAGGAAGGAAGAAAAGAAGGAAGGGAAGGAGGAAGGAAAAGGCATATGGAGGGTTGCAGTTCTCAGAACTGGAAGGGGTCATAGGACGAGGCAAGGGTAGTTAGTAGCAGCAGTGACCATGGGGTTGGGAACAGACTTGAAGGGTGAGGTGAGCGGAGAGGACCATGGAGGAGACTCCAGAGGAAATATCACGTTGAACACACTGAAGTCTGAGATGTGAGCATCTGTACATCTCACAGGCCCCGTATAGCACATCGCATAAAAAAAACAAAAACGAGTGGAGTTTGTTATGATGTCCCAAAGCCTCCAAGAAAATACTAGATTCCAATAAAATGAGACTAAGAAAGGAAAATATGTAGTATCGTCTAAAATGTTTTCCATCGAAAATACTTAAAATCCAGCACTTAAGCAAAACTTCCCGAGGTGCATTCCTCTGAATATAGTTCTAGGAGCTGTTCTGCCGGGAAGGGTCTGAGGAAGTTTGGGCAACACTAACTGCACCGAGTGTTCGTGATGGGCACCTCCTAGAGATTCATGATGAGCACCAGTGAGTCAGTGACTCCAGGTGGCCTAAGTGTGTGAAGGTCAGTCTGACTCTCTTCAACCTCACATTTGTCATCTTTATGGGACCACGAAACTCTTTCTTTCATGGAACACCTATTGTCATTCCAAGGAACCAGCATTCTGGGCAAGGAATTAACGCATAGCTAACAACGGTCATTGCTGTGATTTGTTAGTATCAGACCATACCTCAAAATTTAAAGATAAGGGAGAGCTTGGTTTTTTGTAAAACGTTTCTTCAAAGGAGCCTGAAACACACTGGGCTCAGGGATTTTCTGGTGGATTCAGACTAACAAATAGAAGTCTAATTACTTCCTGTGGTTCTTTTTTCTCTATAAATGTAACAGCATTTCTTTGTAGCATTCTGGTAGAAATTTAAAAATTCTGGAAAAGCAGGGTGCCTAGGTGGCTCAGTCGGTTGAGCCTCTGACTCTTGATTTCAGCTCAGGTCATGATCCCAGGGTCGTGGACTCAAGCCCCATGTCGGGCTCTGTGCTGAGCATGGAGCCTGCATGAGATTCTCTCTCTCCCTCTCTCAAAAAAAAAAAAAAATTCTGGAAAATGATTACAAGAGAACAATAAAGTACTGGGATTTCATCTACATGTCTGTTACATCTCATACAAGAAGAAAGAATGGCTTGAGTTGCTTACCTTTGTGATTTTGGCATATTGGTGAATACTATACCACACTACCGCTCCAACATTGTCACTAGATATGAAAAGAAAGCAGCTGGAGGACCTCTGTGTTCTATGCAATCTTTCTGTAACCTAGGGCTGCAGATCACAAATTGATACTTAGAATAGATCGCCTCAACCTTTACTTGGGGCCCATGAGAGGAAGCGAGTTTAAATGGCGGTCCTTTGAGTTAAGACTTAAGAAAGACTTTGTGAATGGGTTTATTATTTATTATAATGATGTTTGCTATTGCGATGTATTCCCTTATTATAGAACAGTGTGCTGGTCTCTGGGCATTGGTGTTTAAATACCGGCAAGGGTCACAAGTGAGAGGAAGTTTGGTCCTCATTTACCTCATACCAGCAGTTGGTTTGGCACACAGCTGCAGAACTGCTGGGGCTCTTTTTATTTAATTTGGCATCCCTTCCTGAGCAGTATTGAGACTTTCAGTTCAATGACTCCACTGGGCTTTGCCATAATTTCTATGCTGTATCAGTAAACTCTGCGGAAGAGATGCCTAAGCAAACCTGAAAGCAGGCTAGGAACGCTTCCAGTTCAGATATTTTTGCTTAAGTCAGTGACAGAATTAACCCTAGATATAAATTAAGCTTGTTTAAAAAATACAACTTTATTCATTAATTAGTAGAGAAACTGATTTGTAAGGAATATTATTAGTAATGTGTGTGTGTGTGTGTGTGTGTGTGTGTGTAAGACTTTGTCCTTTGCCTGCAATTTCTCTTGGGACAATTTTCCTAGACTCTGAATCACAATGTCAGAAGAAAATACAAGCCCAAATTCTGAGTGAGCCACATATTAATTACATGGCTTGGTCATATACCTTAACCTCTATGCCCTGAAGTTCTTATCTGTGAAATGGGCATAGTGATCTCTCCAACATGCCCTGAGTATTATAGGTGGTGACACATAAAAGTCAGGTGGTGACAGCATCAGGCACATAACAGGTACTCCACAGATGCTTGGTGAAATGCATAATTGCAAAAAGAAAAACATCAACACCTCCTGTGAACTTTGTTTCCATGGTCAGAAGAGAAACCCGTTTCACCTGGTCTGCTTTTCTGTTTCATAGGTCATGTTGGTCAGAAAAGGGAAAGGAAGGGAACCAAAGGGAATCGATTTTGCTCAGAATCAGAATCCTGGGCTGTCAGAACTAGAAGAAATCTTAGGGATGGTGTGATCAACGCCCTAAATTTACAACTGAACAAACTAAGGCCTAAGGAATGTAAGTCATTTGCCCCCAAATCACATAGAAGTTAGTGACTGATTCAGGATTGGGGTCCAATATGAATGTGGACTTTTCGTATAAAGGGGATTGTTAATATTATGTGACGTTATGGTGTTTTAAAAAATCTTCCTTTGGCTAACCTGAAAAATAGTTCTCTTTTCATAGTTTTCTTATTATTTTTTTTAAACATTTTACTTTAACCCATCAGGAGTTTTCTTTGGCTTAGGATGTAAAGTTAGGAGTTAACTGAATGCTCTCTTTCCAACACATTAGTCCAGTGACTTGGCCCCACACATCTAACTGTCCCTCCCTTCCCCACCAACTTACACCTTTCCTACATTCAAACTTATTTTTTTACAGTAAGGTCAATATCCGTGCTCATTTTTTTATTCCATTGATCTGTTAATTTTTCTATCCGTAGGATGCTATTATAATTATGTTAATGTTATCATATGTTTTAACAAGTTATATGAAAAATTTACCTTCATTAATCTTCTTTAGGAGAAAAAAAGTCCTGAAGCTTTTGCCCATTTATTTTTCAAGATGATGAACACTGGCAAGTTGAAAAGAATTAATATTCCACACAAACCAAATAAAACCCATAAGTTTTTGGATTGAAATTACATTAGATATAAATATTAATTTGGAAACAACTGGAAGTTTTTATTATAATCATTTTTCCTTTTCAGGAATATGATATATTTTTATTTATTCAGTTGCTCTTTGATGTGGCTCAGTAAATTCGAGACGTAATGTGTAAAGCTTTAAAAGCACTCTATGATGATCTAGGGAAGGGAAAATAAAATTCTACCTGAAGAGATCTGGGGAGATATTTTTATGGCGGAAAAAAGGAGAGCGTTACAAATGTAGCCAAATGAGGTATGTGGTATTTCATTCTTTACATTAACTTGACACAGCCTAACTCAATTACAGAGGTCCTTACCAAGTTGTTATTCAAAGTCATTGACCACATACACACCAACCAACAGCAAATTCATACTGGATTCTTACCAGATCTGCCACCATGTTTGATGTTGGAGATAGGTTCCCTGTTCTCAAAGGAGTTTACAGTCTAACTGAAGTAAGTGTCCATCTTTAAAAGCATCAGCTCTAGAGGGCAGACCTTAACTGTTCTCACAACACATACACTCACACGAAAGGTAATTATGTGAGGTGATAGAGGTGGTAATCGTTTCACAGTATAGTATATATGTGTACAAAATCATGACATTGGACACCCTAGACTTACACAATATTATTCTCAACTATATCTCAATAAACCTGGCGGGAGTGGGGGTAGGAAAGAACCAGCTCCCCTTTTCTGATCCTTGGGTTAGTATAGCCTCTTAACTGAGTAATTTGATCTTTTACTTCTTCTATTCCCAGACCAAGGTGGAGAAATTTCTCCGGCAAATTCCTTGGTCATCAAGGGAGCCATTTTTGGCTCGGTGCAGGTCAAAGTCATCATCTTCAAAGCCACCTGCAGGGAGCATAGAATAAGAATTAAGAATGCCAACCTGGAAATCAGGCTGGCAAGTTCGAATTATGGCCCTTTGACTTGTAGCTGTGTGACTTTCGGCAAGTTATTTAGCCACTTTTGCCTCAGTTTCCCCAAATATAAAATGCAAGTGGTAAAATAGTACTCAACTTGCAGGGTGACTGTGAAGATTACACGAGACAACTTGTGTCTGTTGTACTTACCACCATGCCCAGCATGGAGAAGCACTCAGAAATGCTGGCTCTTACTTAAAATGTAGTGTCCTGGGCAGGTAATACATTTCAGCTTCACATGCAGCCTATAGCAAAAGCACAGCTAGGTGTCCTGCGAGTGTTCGAGATTAGAAAATGGAGTTGGTGGGAGAATTATCTTTCCTTCTATGGAAGTTTACGTTCCACACTTGAAACTATGGGCAGATGGAATGATAAACACGAGTGTGTGGGGAAATGGTGATATCTTCCCCTGGGATTTCAATGTTTTAGATTAAATGATAACTCCATAACTAAGAGGGTTACAGTTTTGAAAATTCTTGGCTGAAAGAGTCAATCCTCTTTCCCCCTAAATTATGGTTATATTAAATGAATCCAGTATTGGGTATCCAGTACATCTTTAAATGGGTTGAGAGGAAGATGTTGGGATGGTATTTTCTCTGTGGTCAGCTCCCTCTCTTGGGTCCCTGCCTGTTTTCACTTTACAACGCTTCCTGGTAACTTCCTACGAGGATCAACCCCTTTGCAGTTAGAAATGGAAAACGGCATTCTGAGACTCAGAAGAGAATTTTCTTAGGAACATATTAAACAAAGTGGGGTGAGGTCCCCAGGCAAGCTCATGGGAGATATTAGTGCAAATGAACCTAACCACCAGCTGTATCTGGGCCCCTCACCAGCCAGGCACGGGGAAAGGGGAATTCCCTTGCTCCAAGTGGCCCCAGTGGCTTGAGAACCATGGGGAGATAGGGAAGCAGGGTATCCCCACGGGGAAATCCCTGAGGATACTTTGTATTACAGACCGGTTCCTTCCCACCTCTCTTCTCGGCTTTCTCTTTCTCCTCTTGATGCATACTGTTTCTTCCAGCCAGGGTTTCTCTCCTGCTGTGGGTACTACAGTTACTTACATAGAAAGAAAGAGCAGTGACAGGGAGATGTGTTCCCCCCACTTCTCTCCCCAGCTCTGAGTGTTAAGCTAAAAAATATGAGTACGTGATCAATGCGGTCAGCTCCAGGCATAAACTGCTTTGAAAGACCCAAGCCCCCGACAGGAATGTAGCGTTACTAGTGTTACCAGAGAAGCGAGATATCGCCTGAAGGCGAGTGGCCTGTTACGGTAGGAAATTAGTAAAAAGGAAGGCAGTGGTTAAGAACAGAGGCTCTAATATCAGATAGGCCTGGGTTTGAACCCCGGCCGTACCACTTACTAATTGCATGACTGGAGCAAGTAACTTAATTTCTCTAAGCCTCAGCTTCTTTATCAGTAAGATGGGAGAAACAGCACTGCCTCCACTGGGATCCATGTGGGCATGGATATCAGAAGCTGAGCACAATGCAGTGTAATTGGTCCAGTCCAAGCAGAGAGTAGCTATTTATTATAAAAAGTTGAATCAGAGAGTCAGAATTTCTTAGCGTCCATAAAGCACTCTCCACAGGGATTGATTCATATTCCTTTGGCAGGAGCAGCTTCACAGATGGATGCATCAGACTATAAATGTGTGATGCTGCTCACCAGGAAGATCGTCCAACTAATTACCCTCAGTCAGTCCCCCCGTCCGCTAAGCAGCCTTCTCGCTGCGCCTTCCGTATAGCTTTCTAAGAAGGATACAGTGTGCTCACCAGATCGGGTTGACCTGAACATCCAGGCTCGTCCAACCATTATAGCTCTCCTTAGAATAAATCAGGGGGCACTCCAGTTTATACGTCGATCTCTGATGAGTTCAGCTGTACTCAAGAGACTGGTCCAACTCTGACCAAATGGAATCTCTAATCCTGTCAAGCTGAGGGTCGGGTCACACCCTGGGTTGCCCCGAATTAATAGTCTTCCAGGGCTCTTGAAGCTGCGAATTGCTGACCTGCCATACAGGTATAGCCAGCCTCGAGACTAGTTTCTTTGAACTACACAGGATTTTTTTTTAATTTTTTTTTCAACGTTTATTTATTTTTGGGACAGAGAGAGACAGAGCATGAACGGGGGAGGGGCAGAGAGAGAGGGAGACACAGAATTGGAAACAGGCTCCAGGCTCTGAGCCATCAGCCCAGAGCCTGACGCGGGGCTCGAACTCACGGACCGTGAGATCGTGACCTGGCTGAAGTCGGATGCTTAACCGACTGCGCCACCCAGGCGCCCCTACACAGGATTTTTTAAGTCATCTGGGCAAGAATTTACAAATCCAGAGATTTCGCCGAAAACGCAAACACGCGTTTCCAGCTTCTCTCGAAGACCCAGCCACAGGGCTAGGGCTGAGGTGGCTGCCTCCTCCAGGGAGGGCCGGTCTCTGCAGCTCAGCACTCCAGTAATGAAGACAGCTCTACACCCAGTCTGTTTTCACCAGCCCTGTCCCAGCAGACTTACTTTTGTGACTCCTGTTGTAAGTAAGAACACTTTAGACATTTTCTTAAGGTTTTTACTTCTTGGAAAAGAGAGAAAAAGGAAGAAGAAAGCCTACCCCATGAACACTCCTTTTGATAAGTTTGGAAACACACCTGTATTTTAGAAAACACTCAGATGAAGATAGTCCCCTGGGACATTTCGTTGCACGAGCAGCTGGGACCACAGAGAGTTGGTAAGTGGGCGAGATTGGGGAGGCCTCACACTGTCCTGTGCTGAGGCTGGTAATTGGCAATGAGGAAGGGAGGGGGTGCAGCCAAAGGGGTACAGGGTGGAGTGGAGGGGCGGGCAGACAGGGTATATGAGAAGTCAGTGACCCCCTGTGCTCCAACTGACTCTCTTGCCTCCAGAAATCTGGCCCCAGATCCTGCTTTGGACTAACACTGGGGAGGAAGATGTGAGACGTGGGAATTAGGGATGGGTTTCCAATAGAGTCCTAGGAAGTAGTGGGGAAGTACTCAGCATCTGGACAGAAAGCCCAGCCATCCGGCTAGATTGGCAGCTCTGAGTGGCCACTCGTATGACAGGGATAGAGTTGTATGTAAATGGTCAGGGGGAAGGCTGTCTGTGGAAATCTAAATAGGCCATTTCATGAACACTGAACAAGTTCAAGAGACAATGCTAGATAATGCTATTCAAGAAATCTTTATAGCCAAAAGGAGAGGAAATAAAGTTTAATAACCAATGAGGACATCAAGGGAGAGAGATTGTTCAGGAGAATTCTAAAGCTGCCATTCAGTTAGAGAATCTGGAGAAGTGATCTAATTTCAGAAACTGCCTTCAGCCCTTCTTTTTATGATCGAGGCTGAGATCACACCATTAGATTTCAGTAGCCCTTTCAAGGCCAACCATCAATTGGCCGTACCTGTCCAACCACATCTTTTGGTTTTCCCTTTATAAAAATTCGATATGGTTAGGCAAAGCTCCAGGCCACCCTCTGTTACTCATTCTTCTCCACCTCTGCCTTTGCTTGTGTGGCTTCCAGCGCTGCAAATGCATGGCCCTCTTCTCTCAGCCATGCCCACCAGCTCCTCCAAGGCGTGTTTTGACGCAGGCCTCCCCCCAGCCGTTACACCCATCACTACGTTGTCTCCCCTGAGAGACTGGCAGTTCTCCAAGGCACCCGTGTAGCATTCATTGATCTGGGAGACACAGAATCAGCACCGTGGTCCCAGCGACGACTCAGAACAGCCAATTTGTCTTCTCAGGATACAGATGGGGAATCTCAGTCCTTAGAGACTAAGTGTTGTTCCCTTGATAGCATGGAGCTTATAGCAGCGGCATGGGACCAGTTAGCACCCATGTCTTCTGAGTCTCCTCTTGGTCTCTGGTTCTTTCCACTGAAGAGCTCATGGCTGCTTCCAGACCTCACAGTTGCCAACCATAAACAGATTTATTCAGGCTTCATTGCAAATAGAGATGGAAATCAAAAGACTATACAAATTGGGTATTTTGGTGGCATATTGTCCCACCTTTACAGGCTAATGAGAAGGATTTCCTCCAAATAAATATCTTCTGGGCTTCCATTACACATTCTACTTCAGAGGTGATGCTTCTAAAGAAAGTATAGGGTGAGTTACTCTCGTCTATGGGTACTTACTTCTGTTCTACCAATGAGGTTTTAAAAGGCTAAGAATGTATACTTGAATTCAAGTACAGTTTAAGGTACAATGGGTTAGAATATTGGAGAACACAGCAATTGTATTTATTCATTCCAAGTATCTCTCAGTGGATAATTAACCTGGGCCATGATAAAAACAATTCTATTAGGCCCATTTCTCTTGTGGCTAATGCTACTGTGCTACTTGCTATAGTATTTTTCTTCTGCTTCATCCTAAGCAGAATGCTCACTATAATAATGCAAGTATTACCTCTTGTGTAGCGGTTCCATTTTCCTGCTTGCAATGGAAAAGCCACAGTAGTTGGATGAGAGAAGGAAGTTTTAGATTTTCACTCATGAAGATGCAATTCTTATGAAAATCTGCAGATCTATCCACTTTCTGGTAGGTTTCCTATACCATTAACTAAAGAAGTAGGTCTTTTATCCATAAAGAACACAGAGTTTTTAGGATACTTCTTTGTTCTGATACATAATTTGCCCCATACTGGATGTTTGTATAAAAGAAAAGGAAATCTATCATAGGGAGTTCTAATTTGGGGGGATCATGGACCCCTTTGGTCCTATAGACCCCTATGCAGAATAATGTTTAAAAAAATTTTTAATATTTATTTTTGAGATACAGATAGAAAGAGCACAAGCAGGGGAGGGGCAGAGAGAGAGGGAGACACAGAACTCAAGGCAGGCTCCAGGCTCTGAGCTTTCAGCACAGAGCGTGATATGGGACCCAAACCCACAAACCGCAAGATCATGACCTGAGCCGAACAAAGTCAGACACTTAACCGACTGAGCCACCCAGGTACAGAATAATGTTTTTCAAATGCATAAAATAATATACACTGGAAACCAAATGTACTGAACTACAGTTCTATCCATGGACCCCTGGTACCTTAAACCTATCCTAGAGCTGACTCAGGGTCTACCATCTACGTAATGTTTGGCTCTTCAAAGTGGAATTATGAGGTTAGAAACACAGCCTCCTAGTTACCAAAACTCAAGTCCAAAGCCCAAGTCACAAAGTGCAAAGGCAGTGGGTCATGTCAGGGAGCAAGGCTAGCTGGTTAGCAGGTGGCTGCTGACCTGGGATGATTCCAGGACAGTGAGAAGCTCTCTTCCTGCATCCCCAAATCCCCCTTCTCCCTGTCCACTCATGCTTGAAATCCCTTAATAGAGTCTCACTCCTTTGGTTCAATTAAATAGAGGATTTACTCTTGTTAAAAAACAAAAACCCATGGGAGAGGTAATAGTCCATGCCAAAGATTTTCAAATTTATTTTCAGGAGTAGAACCTATTTTTCAAATGCAACTTTAAATAGAATTCTGATAGGTAAGTAAACGCAAGTTTTATAAGAGTTTAGTATAATTCTATATGTTGAATTATATATAAACATGTATATGTATATATCTATTTATATGTAAATCAACACTGGAAACAATGAGGTTGTCTCGATGAAGGCAAATTATGAAATCAAGAGTTACAGATAATAACTACCATCTTACATCCATCTCAGCATACAATTTATTTCTGTATTTTTTTCTTGCATGGACAAGACAGAGAAAATTCTGATGCAAATAGATAAGGAATTTCAAATAGCTAACAATTTGTTATGGTATTTATAACCTCAGGATCTCCCTCAACTAAAATGGTCCAGAAGCTTTAAAGAACAGTAGGAATTTTTGGTTTCAAAACAGAATCTCAACAGTATCTAACACATGTTCAAATTCCTTGGTAATTAAGGATCAGTTGGTGAGTACTTAATTTAGGGAGTATGTCCAGTAGATTTCATCAGTAAGTTGAATCCTAACTCCCCTACTGATTTCATAACCTTAGGTGAGTAGCTTAATCTTAGTCTCCATCTCATGTGTAAAAAGGTTATAAAAATGGCATCTATTTTATAGGTATAAGGGTTAAATATGATAGTGTTCATAAAACACTTAGCATAGTGTCTGGCACAGTTCATAAGTGCTTTTATTATTGAATAATAATAATAATAATGGAAGTACTTTTCAAACATGTCATGTAACATTTTAAGATGCTCCATCACATCCATTTAAATTTCTTTTTAGGGGTGCCTGGGTGGCTCAGTCAGTTAAGCCTCTATCTCTTGGTTTCAGTGCAGGTCAAGATCCTCACAGTTTTGTGAGTTTGAGCCCTGAATTGGGTTCTGTGCTGATAGTGTGGAGCCTGTTTGGGATTCTGTCTCTCCCTCTCTCTCTACCCCTACTCCTCTCTCTCTCTCTCTCTCTCTCTCTCTCTCTCTCTCTCCCTCTCTTTGTCTCTCAAAATAAATAAATAAGCTTAAAAAAATTTTTTTTAATTTCTTTTCGGGTATCTCTGCACCCTCTTGTTTTGGATATTCACTCAGTTTCAAAACAATCTACTTTTGTTTGGGGGTTGAGGCAAATTTTAAGATGATGCTTTACTGCTGACCTTTTATCTACAGCTGTAAGTGAAGCAGCAGGCCGACCCTGCACTGCCAGATGGAACGTGTGCAGCACATTTCCAACCAGGTGAGAACCAACCCAAACTTAAAATGAGCAATGAGATGATCTATAATGCTATATAATCACATTGCAATGTGTATTATTGTAATTTTACCATGTACCATTGGCTCTTGTGCTGCCAAATGTGAGCTCCAGAGAACTTGCCTGGCTTTTAAGGCGTGATAGCTCGCGTGTGTCGTGATACCAATACCAGTCGAATGCTAGTAGGGGCTAGGCACCGCTTTAAGACCTTGACCTGTATTTGGCCTTCACTTATTTATCTGTATGATTATTACAGGAGTGGATATGAGCAGACATAAATTTCAAAACGTGACCAGTACAAAGATTCGCCCTAGCTAGGGCACATTCAAATGTGCATGTGCGTGCACGCACGTGCGCTCAGAGTTAACCCGCCAGTGCAAACTAATCCATTGCTGGTATCTTAGTATGTGCTAAAATTTGGTACCTAACTTAAGTATGTCTGTGTTGTTCTTTACTGCACTTTAAAATCGTTCAAATATTTATCAAAAAAATTAAGTGTGAATTGAATGTTTGCAGCTTCCCCGAAACTCACTGGGGTTCTCTGTAACAGTTTGAAAACGAGAGCATTAAACCTTTTTACTCATTTATACTGAAGTGTGAGAGGAGCCAAATCAGATCCTTTTGTGGAAGCATAGGTATGAAGAAGGGGAAGAAAGTATGAGATTTCTAAGGTTAGTTCATTTTCTACATAGGCAAGACCCTTATTAGGCACCTCTTATGTGCCAGCAATGTTATATTATCTATAATTCCCAGAACACCCTTGCCTAATGGGCACCATTATCCTGACTCTGTGGAAGAAACTGACAACCCGAGATGTGCATTTGCTCACTGGGTTGCATAACTAGAAAATGGCAGATAGGACCCAAACCGATCCACTGGATTCCAAACCTTCCCACCACACCAGACGGCCTCCAACCCAAGCTCCCCATTTTATAACCCAGGAAAATGAGAATGAGCAAGGTAGAGTAACTTGCTCCTGGAAACAGCTAGTTGGTGGCGAGGCTGTTGCAGGAATCCAGGAGCAAGGGTATTTCACTAGGAAAACTCTATCGGACAGCCCAGTGGAAAGATGCCCCGTGCAACCAGGGTAACCAGGGCCAGCAAAATCGCTTCTTCACTTCTAGACTTGGCATCAGTCACTCAGTTTCAAGCAGAGACTAGATGAAGGAGGAGACAGACCAGTTCTCTCCTGAGCACCTAATACGAGCAAAGCACGGGTCGGGGCAGTGGAAGATCTGAAAAACAGGCAAATGGATCAGACCACAAGGTCCCTGCCCTGGTATCAGTGTGGGGGAAAAGGCATCATCCTAGGAAATATTAAATAGAATCTTTGGAAGCTATCTCAGTAATATTTTGTTTCTCTCCCTCAACCCCTACATGAATGTAAGTTTTAAATGTCAGTATTAAACATGGCATAATACAATATCACAATTGTCTCTAGTCCTAACGTTTTCAGAGCACTTATTTGTACCAGGACCTTTGCTAAGTGCTAAATCTCCATGCAATCCTATGGGATACTCTTATTATGGACATTTTACTTATGAAACAACGCAGGCTGTTTCCGAGAGATTCCCCATCTAGCAAGATTCACACCAGGCAGTTGGACCCAGACTCACTACGCTCAGAGCTAGCAGGTGCTTGGAGTTCAGCGTAGGGTTGGTCTGGAAATGCATGCAGGATCTCAGCACAGAAACTCAGGAAACACGCAAGAAACCCTCAAGAAGTTGGAGAACTCACTACCGCTGGATTTTTGATGAATGATATCCGATGCAAGCATAGCCTCTGATGGCTTCTTCCCACCCCAGAGCCGTCGTGGGCTTTTGTGAGAGCCAGAAAGCAGCCGATGATAACTCTGTCATCACTTCCTCCAGCTTTTCCAGTACTCCAAACCCAGGCAGAACTAAAATTCTAGACGGCAGCCACATACGAAGGCGATGCACCACCCTTCCACCCACCACCGCCACCGCCATATTGGTGGGATATATTTTAGGAAATCAGGAGGAAGGAACATGAGAAGTCATTGTTTTCTTGAGAACTGTAAGCAACCTGATGAGAAAGCTCTCTAACGACAGAGGTGGGGATGCTGTGCATGCCATCACAGTCCTTGGGTAATGACTGTGTGTCATAAATGGGATATGGCATTTCTGAATGTCTTTAAAGCTATTTCCTTTTGTTCCACTAATTTAATTTACCAAATGCTCCTGGGAAAAGGGAGGGGGACCAAGATGCTGACTCCACATTTCCTGAAAAATCAACATTTTCTTTTTAAGCCGCTCTCAAGGAAATTACGTCTGATTGTTGTCGGCTGGCTCCCTCAAACTCTACCTCTGTCAGAATTCTGACCCGGCAGGTGTGAGGAAGAAATAGATGCAGAACTTGAGTGAATACCCACATCTGTTTTTGGAAAAAAGGAACAGAAGCAGCACAGAAGGAAGTAAAAGAGATAATTGCTGGCTTGAACTACAATACATTTTACTTGTGGGCAGAGGGCCAGCTTACAGCAGGCTGAATATGCAGGCCCATCTTATTGGAATTCAGCGGTGGGCCTCCATTCTTGTCCGGAGACAGCTGTAAACCAGCAGCCCATAGCATCACAATCAGGCACCGAGTTTTGTCAAGGAATGCTGATATGTACGGAAGCAGCTTTGTCTGCTTCAACTGCACCCCTGCCTAGTGAAATGACAGTCAATCTCTGATTCCAGATGACAAGAACTGGATAAAAACTTAAAACAAATGGCGACCTTTCAAAAGATTAATTTGTTTACCAACAAAATGTCCCCTCTTTGTCATCTGAGATGGGGGTGACCTTCACTTTCCCGTATCTAGGCTGAAAGGATGCTGACTATAGTCATCTGTTAACTCCATCTCAGCAATTATTCCCTTTTTTATTTTTAGTGACAAGAAGGGTTTATTAATTCACTCTGCTTCTTGTTATGGTTTATAAATGCAACAAGCTCATTCTGAATTACTGCAGTGTAACATCAATTTGTTTAAATCTAATTCTGCTACCATTGCCAAATTACGTTGTGACTGTAATTGTGGCCATATGCATGGGCTTAAAACACAATCATGTTTTGAAATCGGCCTTCTTCCCCCCACCTCCCCGAGCACCCCTCCCCCCTACTTCTGGTGCTTCTAATCATTTGACATTAACACAATTGCCTCGCTTTCCATTACTTTATCATTTCCGAAATGAATGTACTTTCACGAGAGAGATTACTATGTACACCCCAAGTAAAACAGTAAAGAATGAAACTATGATTTGTGAAGTGTGGTTGCTACCCAACTAAGTTAGTGAACAACACTGCATAACGGATGACTCATAAAATTGGGAAATCATAATAGTATTAAATTCAACCTCATGAATAAATAAAAGATTCTAAGTTTACATTGCATTATATATATATTTATTTGGAAAGTGGGACCAGAACTGGTATAATTCTACAGCAACTTATATGTTGCCACCAAGAAAAATGTTTTTATGCTTCTTTTCTAGGTCATAACAGTTATCATCAGAGTTATTTGTGCAGCAGTACAAAGCAATGTTTTGTTTGGCTATTTTGTTATGCATTCATAATCGTTCTTTTAAAATTCATGCTAACAGAGACATGTTTCAAGCCTTGTAAGAAACCCCTTTTATTTAAAACAAATAAATCAAAGTCAAATTTTCTGTAGGCCTTTGAATGTGTTGCCTTAGAAAGTCTAAGTGGGACTAGATGTCAGTGAGGAATTATGAAGATCAGAGATTTCTTCTTGTCTCCCCATACCTGTGAGGCTTCACTCTAAAACGTGTTAGAGGGTTGTTGTCGTTGCTTAATTTGGCAGATTTAAGATATGGAAAAAATCATTAGTGAGTTTCACTTTCAGTACTTTTTTGTAAATTGATTTTACATAGAGTTACAGGATATAAAAATCTGAAGGAATTGTGTGTGTGTGTGCGCGCGCGCACGCGCGCGCGTGTGCCTGTCTGTCTGTCTGGGGTATATGTGTTTTCAATGCACTAAAATCTTTGCATCAGCCCCTTATGATCAGGAAGGATATACCTCTTCATAAAATGGAGAAAATATCAGCTGCTAGGAACTAATCATGTAAATCAGCTGCATATTCAAATTTGCTCTGTCCAAAATGTCTAAGATTATTTACAAGCTTTTGACAAGCTGTTCAAGTTTCATAGGAAGTAAGGGAACACATGGCCCTCGGCAGCCAAATCATAATCCCCTTTGTGTTTAGAGTAGTTCTAAAAAAGGATTAGCCTTGATGCTGCTTTTCTAATTAACTATACATCACAACACTAGACACATTGCTTCAGTTTGGGTAAGTGCTTTCAAACACATTTTTATAAGTGGTAAATCACAACTGTATTTGTTCCCAAATGCTCTACATGACTATTTAAAACCAATACCCGAATATTTCTTTAACAGGACTTTTGGCACAGTGTTTCTGTTTTATAAATCCAAACTGAAAGTACCATTTTTCAGTTGGTACCACTGTATATACATACATCAACGTAAACTGATAGGATTAACTCTTTTGATTCAAATGCCGATAGCGTGAGCAAGATGTATATAATGTACATACATTTTAGAGCACGCTGGCGTAGATTTTCTTGGAGTTAAGTTTAATGGGAAAAAAGGATCATCAGTATAATAAATGAGTGTATATTATCTATGTGTCATGTGAGGCAAAGTACTTTCCCAAACCCTGTGTGTTCAAAGTACTTGGGCACAATCCCCAAAGCACTCATCCTATTGGGAATTAGAAAAAAGAATATAACAAATGACTAAGGTTCTGCCCCCAATTTTGGGTAGAGTTCTGAATTCCTATTTATTTCTGAATCTTCACTCACATTCATGAAAGTAAAGCATAATCCTCTGTAAATCTAGAGGTATGCCTTTTTAAACTTTGATGTCAGAAAAAGTTTGCTTGAAACGCGGTGGTTGCCTTGGGCTACAAAGCCTCAGCACTCCACCAGCGAAGCCAATATTAATTCTAGATGGAAGGGGAAAACCAACAGCAACAAAAGAGAAATCTGCCTCTGTCTGTGCAGCCAGAGAAATAATATTTTTATTTCAAGGGCTTTGGGCTCATGGGAGGCAGATAAAAACCTTTTCACATTATTCACAGTGACATTTTAAATAAAGTTTCAGCAGGAATAAAAATATCAAACTTTCTGGTTATTTCTTAGGCTATAGAAGTATTTCTATGATAAAGTGCTCTCAAGCCAAAGCTGATAAAATGACATAAGGCACATATAAAGAAACTAAAAATACAGTTCAGGGTTACATGAATGAAGCAGGCAGATGAAAATGTCTGCGTAGGAAATTCAGAAGATTAATCTAAGAGACTCTTCTGGTTAGAAATGGTTTTGCAATTCAATTCTAAAATTAATCTTGGTTTTAGTCTTGATTTCACCAAAGCATGCATTTAAGAGCTTTCGAGGTTAAAAGTGTATTTAAAAATTTATAGATGTCATCTCAGTAACTGTTTTTCAGGTTTAGAAATAATCTCATATCAAATGATTTCTCAATGAAAATGAAGCATTTCTTTGAAATCTCCTAAGAAAACCCCACAACACAGAAAGTACAGTCCTGGCTTTGGGACACCTAGCAGCCAAATAGAGGCACAGACTCTGGGATCATTTAATGCCAATCTGCATTTGATTATTCTTCCCTCTCTTCCTTTTGCTGACATAAAGAATTAATTCATGCTTGCTTCAGATTTAGAATAATATTCTTAAATTTTGTGTACTATATGATCATATGCCATGGAAGCCAATGATACGCTGCTGTTTCCTTTTGCTTTTTCTAGCGGTGAGCCTGCTATCAAAGAAATAAAATATTTAAAATTCCTCTATTCATTTTCGTTGTTGTTAAATTATCTCATCCTTGTTAAAATTACGATGCCAGATTATTTACGAACGGCAGGTAAAACAGACAAAATTGAATGGGCTACAAAGAGAGCCTCTAAAAGTAGGTTTACACATTTTTCATCATTTGTAATTATAAACCAAATGAAAGCCACTCCACCTCATCTCCCCCAAATTCTAAGAACAAAAGGATCAAAATCTTTACTTAAAATCGACATTGTATCTTACAAAATATATGACTTTTGATTCTTGAAGAAATTAAGAGCTCATGAAAACAACTCGTTACTTACACATGCTTTTCTCTGATTAATGTATGGCAAACTGATTCCATAGGTCGAATTTATAGCACCTCTGTGGTGGATGTTTTCAGGATCGTGCATGATTTTTACATTCAACCCTATCTTTCGCTAGAACAAAGAAACAATGAAACTTTCATGCTGAATGAACAAAAATGCTTACTAACATTTTATATCCTCAAAGGAGTATGAAGTTCTTTGAAAATAATTATTTTAATGTAATTCTTATTGCAAAAATATATATATATATATACACATATACATATACATATATATTTGGGTTTCTTATTTAGGCTGCGAATTGGTCTCTTTTATTTACAGAAAAGGAACTTTCTGCAGATTTTCCTCCACGTATCCTATCTCTCATACAGACACAACCTTGGACGCCATTCATTTCCTCAAAAATAATGTTAGAAGCCAACCAAGGTGGACAAAAGACCGGGATACCTGGTCTCGGTTTATTTTTAGCTTTCCAGGTCAAGGATTTTTGCCAATGAAATCTATACTACAAATACACAGGTAGAGGGCTCCCTTGGTCTGTTAATGTGGCCACTTTCCTCAAGGGACATTTACAGGTAAATCTCAGTGGGGACTTGGTGAATTTACCGCAACAAATTTAGTGATTCCACAGAGGTTTAGCTATCTATGGGATACACGTGTGCTTTCATTAGGAAAAAAAAAGGCATCTTGTTTGAACCACGTGTTCCTCATTTTAAATAATTCAAATTAGCTACGGCTGCGATGCCTAACTATAAACCACCAGAGAAGACAGCACCGTGGTGGTGGAAAGGGGCATGCGGTAGGTGTGCAGAGAGACCTAAGTTCCAATCTTGCTCCCTCCCGCCCCCGACTGCCTGCATGTAACCTTGGGTAAGTTACTTTCCTTCTTTGAAAATCGGTTTCTTTATTTGCAAAATGCAGCAGTTAGACTTGAAGGTCTCTTGGAGAACTATTCACCTCACCCCCACCCTCCAACCTCCACCCCCACCCCTCCTGCCTCCCCCCCCATCCTGCCTCCCCCCCCCATCCTCCCCAGCTTTGGCTTTCTATGATTTGATGCTGAAAGGTAAGTTGACACTTAAGGAATATGACATTACTGACAGTTTCTGAAGTCTTGTGACACTTTATTGTGATATGTAATTCACATACTATAAAATTCACACCTTTAAAAGTATATATACTCTTCAGTGATTTTTTTCAGCATAGTCACAAAGCTGTGCAGCCATCACCCCTAATTTCAGAACATTTCCATCACCCCAAAAGAAACCTCCTACCCATTAACAGTCACTCCCCATTCCCTCCACCTCCTTCCAGCCCCTGGCAACTACTAGTCTACTTTCTGTCTCTTAGACCTTCTGGGCATTTCATGTAAATGGAATCCTAAAAGATGGGTCCCTTGTGACTTTTTCAAAAGGAAGTGTTGTGAGCAATTAAAAATTTTTTTCCTTTCAATTGAGTGTCTTAGTTCTGGGGGTGATCTGATGCAATTGTTAAAATGGTTGTAGAAACCAGGAAGATTAGTTCATGACCCGGCTGTTTGGTCATCAACATTCATAAGTGGGCTGTGCCTGAGGTCAAGGTGAAGGGGAACATTACAGAAATATCTATGGAATGCGTGCTGTCCTGATAAGTTATTTCTTAGCACAGGCTCCAAACCTTCTTTTTATTTGTTTAAATAGCAGTTTTTAAACCAAATCTTTAAATAACTGTGCTCAGCTGTCCACTTCATTTAACCCATGCAGGGATACAGGTTGCATGTAAGGCATTTCTGTTTCCTCCTCCTTGAAGTACATGTGATTGTGAAAACAGTGTTGTGCCTAATTATAAATGGCTTTCCTTCTGTGGGTAACCCACACTCCCAGCACTACTCCGGGGCTTTTGCGTGGAAGCTGAATGCCTCTTTTATTGAAATTAATACCTAAACATAATTTTTTCCTTCTTAATTAAACTTTCAGAATAATTTCCCATCCAGCAAGGATTGGGAAATTGCTAATATGTATTATATTGACTGGATGTAGTTTCTGTAATTAGGGTGTTTTTAAAATGTGAACCCTGGATACAATTGATGGTAATAGCTTCATCTATCATGTCTAAGCTTTGTTAGAACTTTTTAATTCTGGGATCATTGGCTCGGTGGACCGTAGCATTTTCTTAGTTTCCTTATGCTCCATCAACTTTGTGTGGCTGTCGTACTGGTGTAGGGAGGAAATGACCAAATACAGAGCCATTGTTAAAAGTGGCATTAAAATCTGGTGGTTTTCTGCCCATATGTATGTTTCTGTGGCATTAGACATAGCTCCTTATGGAAAGAAATCCAAATGTAAATAGAAATCCAAAAGAAATGACAGGTTGTAATATCAATTATCTATCAGTCGTTTTCTAAAGCTATGGGAGAGGTCCTTTAAAATTATTAATATTCTAATATTTACTCTGTTGGCACCAAAGCATGGGTATGCCAAAATAATACAACACATGATTAAATTTCCCTTTTAAAAACATATTAAAAGAGCCCGCATTTAAATAACATTAACATACCAAATGGTTTCACTGTAAATCACTACAAATATATTCATCACCTAAATTTGTCTCACAAACCACCTATCGAGATATATAGGAAAATACTTATAAGCATTAGCTGCATTATCAGATCTACTAATAAGATTTTTTGTTAAGAAAAACAGTTGTCAACTTAAAAAAGAAAAAATTCATCCTTCCACTATGCTGAAGAGCAAACTCGGGAAGATCCTTTTTCCTGACAGTAAGATAAAATATCAAAAATAACTTCAGAAATTTGTCTTAAATTGATCAAGAAAAGGCAGCAATTTATTTAATCTATCTTGAGTCAACTAAACAATCTCAACTTAGAATTCTCTCCTTTTGATAGTAATTACAAGCAGATATATCAAATGTGACTCTCATTTAGACTTTGGTTTGTAAGAACAAAAGTTATTATCAGAGCCAATTACTGTTTTACCTACATGGCTGCACAGAAGCAGGGAGCTCAATTTTCATCTCATCAGTGATTTTGTGGTATTTATTTTATTACTATGCCCACAAAGCTATATAAGAAGGAAATAGCTTATGCTATTAAAACTAGGGTTTAAACATAAGAGGCTAAGGTTTCTTTTCGAAGAAGTTCTGAATTAAAAACACTAGGCAGCGTGTAATACCAGCTCCCCAGACATGGGCAGACCATAAAATGACATACATCCGAGCGGTAGATCCCGCACAGAGTAATCAAAATTGAAATGCTTCACAAACAAAGTTGAGACAGGCTATTTACTAAGTTACAGTATTATCAGCATAACATTATTCTCAACAGTGTTTGCTGCAAGTAATGCCTTCTAAAGTGGATATCGCCTAATATTATATTCCCACTGGTTAAAGACTTCTGCTGTTTAATCTCAAAACCAGAAAAAAGAAAAAAGAATCCAGTTGCCTTTAATACTCTGATTCTTTCAACCATTATTATATTTAATGGAAAGAACAATAGACATCGTGGTTCAAGCCACGTGCTCAAGATTTCTCATTTGTAAAACTGGGTAATAATACCTACCCTCACAGGGTTGTTTGTGAGGTTGAAATGATTAATGTACGTTAAGTATCTTGAAATGATAAAGCACTACTCGGGAGCCTACTGGCCAAAAAATGCTATGGATCAAAACACTTCAAATATATAAAAACCTATGAGTTCCTTATATACATACACATATGTGTGTGTGTGTGTGTGTGTGTATAATTATATATTATAAATATATAAAAACCCATGAGTTCTTTATGTACATATATGTTATATATTACTTTATATAATTTTTTAAAACTAGACTTCATGCTCAGCATGAAGCCCAACACAGGGCTTCTACTCATAACCCTGAGCTCAGGACCTGAGCTGAGGTAGGGGCACCTGGGTGGCTCAGTTGGAAAGGCAAGTGACTCTTGGCTTTGGCTCAGGTCATGATCTCACAGTTTCATGAGTTCAAGCCCCAAGTCAGGCTCTGTGCTGGCAGTACAGTTTGCTTGGGATTCTCTCTCTCTCTCTCTCTCTCTCTCTCTCCCTCTCTCTCTCTCCTTCTCCTTCCCCCTCTCCCTCCCCCACTCACACTGTCTCTGTCACTCTCAAATAAATAAATAAACTTAAAAAAAAAAAAAGGAAGAAAAGACCTGGGGCGCTGGTTAGCTCAGTCGGTTAAGTATCCGACTTCAGCTCAGGTCTGTGCTGACAGCTCAGAGCCTGGAGCCTGCTTCAGAGTCTGTGTCTCTGCCCCTCCCCCGCTCATGCTCTGTCTCGTTGTCATTGTGTCTCTATCAAAAATAAACATTAAAACAATTTTAAAAAACTTCAAGATAATTGGGGAAAACGGAACAATGACTGGAAATTATACGGTATTAACGCATTGCTAAATTTGTTAGATGTGATAATAGTTATGGTTTTTCTGGGTTTTTTTTTAAATTTTTTAATGTTATTTATTTTTGAAGGAGAAAGAGAGACAGAGTGTGAGTGGGGAAGGGGCAGAAGAGAGGGAGACACAGAATCTGAAGCAGGCTCCAGGCTCTGAGCTGTCAGCACAGAGCCCGACACAGGGCTGGAACTCACGAGCTGTAAGATCATGACCTGAGCCGAAGTCAGACGCTTAACTGAGCCACCCAGGTGCCCCAGTTATTATTTTTTTTTTTTAAGTCCTTATCTGACGTGCTTAAGGGTAAGATAATATGATGGCTGGGATTTGCTTTAAAAGACTTCACTGGGGGCCATGGGTGGCTCAGTCAGTTAAGTGTCCGACTCTAGATCTCGGCTCAGGTCATGATCTCACAGTTTGTGGGTTCAAGCCCCACGTCGGGTTCTGTGCAGACAATGTGGAGCCTGCTTGGGATTCTCTGTCTCCCTCTTTCTCTGCTGCTCCCCAGCTCTTGCGTGTGCTCTCTCTCTCTCCCCCTTCCCCCATCTCTCTCAATAAATAATATAATATAAGACTTCAAAAAATGTGGAGGGAATAGATGAAATAAGAATGGTAACGTTATGGCAAATGTTAAAGCTGCTTGTGGGTTATGTGGATTTCATTCTGTATTTTTGTGTCTATTCAAAAAATAATTTCTTTAGTAAAAAGGCCTACTTAAAATTAAAGGGTAATTAAAATCAAACTATTCACGAATTTACTATTGTTTCAACTCTATCACTCTCTGATGTACGACAGCCCCTCTACCTCTCTGCCGGGGCTGGAGGGACCAACAATCACAGCATCACTTAACTCCAAGCTGCTTCTAAATTACCCAGCTGCTGCCTAACTGCCTCAGGTTCACAAAACCTTAAGACTTAACTACTCCTAGTCAGATGGGCCCCTCCTGTTTTCTGATTCCTGTAGGAGTTGAGTTGTAGACTATGAGAAAGGTTGGGGGAGAGAGCAAGCATTTACTCAGCTCCCATTTTGTGCCGGGCACCATAACAGGTGGGTATTGTCCTAATCCAACTGACTCACTTTAGTCTTTAAAAGGACAAGAGACGGATGGCCGGGTGGCTCAGTCGGTTAAGCGTCCGACTTCAGCGCGAGTCATGATTTCACGGTTTGTGAGTTTGAGTTCCGTGTCCGGCCCTGTGCTGACAGCTCAGAGCCTGGAGCCTGCTTTGAATTCTGTGTCTCCCTCTCTCTCTGTCCCTCTGCCTCTCACACTCTGTCTCTCTTTCTCTCAAAAATAAATAAGCCTTAAATTATTTTAAAAAAGGACAAGAGGGAGTATGTGATATTATCACTCCTTTACCAATGACGATAATTGGTTTAGTGACTTCTCAAGGGCCCACTAGTGAGGAGGTAGGATTTGATTTACGTCTCTGACTTTAACACCTCTTTCCATTGTAACATGCTGCCACGTCGTAAAGAAATGTTAGTTGATACACTCCTGATGCAACTTCCTATCTGCTAAATCCTTTACTCTCACTCTAATCCTCATGGGCCTTGCTTTGGTCCGGGCCCTCCTTGATTGTTAAATACACCTCTGCAATGGCCAGTGTGGTGGTCTCCTTACTGCCAGTCCATCCTCTGCATAAACTCTGGAAGGACGGAGTCTCTGATCACTAATTAAAATACGTCTCTTACCTCTTTAACATCCCCCAAAAGTTCCCCTTAGGGTGGCAGAATCGGGCCCCTTCCTACCGTCCAGCCCCCTCTGCTACATTCTATCGTGACTGCTCAGAGAGCAGCCAGCCTGTGGCCACATACAACACGTCCTCTCCATCTCTGTGAGTGAGCATGCTGTTCCCTCTTCGGCAAATGTCCTCTTCTCTCTCTGGTGTCTTCTAGACATACTCTTACTTCCAAACTTGAGCTCAGATCAGGCACAATGTCCTCTGGGAGACCTCCC
The DNA here is from genome assembly GCF_022079265.1 of Lynx rufus. NCBI lineage: Eukaryota > Metazoa > Chordata > Mammalia > Carnivora > Felidae > Lynx > Lynx rufus. The sequence continues at coordinate 9,445,451 of NW_025814827.1, forward strand.
CTAACCTCTATCTCTCTTCCTCTACTCACAACAAAATGTATTCATTCATTCATTCATTCCAGCATTTATTAAGAGCCTGCTAGGTGGGGGTGCCTGGGTGGCTCAGTCGGTTACGCATCTGCCTCTTGGTTTCAGCTCAGGTCATGATCTCACGGCTCATGAGACTGAGCCCCACATTAGGCTCTGCGCTGACAGTGTGGAGCCTGCTTGGGATTCTCTCTTTCCCTCTCTCTCTGTCCCTCCCCCTGCCTCAAAATAAATAAACATTTAAAATAGATAAAAGGTAAAAAACAAAAACAAAAAACCCTGCTAGGTGTAGGTGAACAAGAAAAAGTCCCTGCCCACATGATCTGATATTCTTGAAGGGATGTAAGGAATTATAATAACCATGTAAACAGATGTATAATTTTTTTTTTAATTTTTTTTTTCAACGTTTTTTATTTTGGGGACAGAGAGAGACAGAGCATGAACGGGGGAGGGGCAGAGAGAGAGGGAGACACAGAATCGGAAACAGGCTCCAGGCTCTGAGCCATCCGCCCAGAGCCTGACGCGGGGCTCGAACTCACGGACCGCGAGATCGTGACCTGGCTGAAGTCGGACGCTTAACCGACTGCGCCACCCAGGCGCCCCAACAGATGTATAATTAATTTCAGATGGCCATAAGTGGGATAGAGAATAATGGGAGGCTCCCTTAGATACGGTGGTCAAGGACAGCCTCTCTGATGAGATGACAGTTGTATTGAGACCTGAATGAAAAAACTGAGCTAGTCATACAAAGATCTGGGGGGGGGGGGGGGTTGAGGAGTGAGAAATTGATGGCTAATGAGAAGGGATAAATGCAAAATCGAAGGCCTTAATAAGAGGGACACTTCCATGATGACAAAGGAGAAGACATAAAATATAAATCCACACATAGAAAAATTAATTAATTTGGTAATGGGAAGGCCAGGACTACATTTGTCTCTGACTGAAAACTGGAAGAGTATTGCTTAAATAAGACAGAATGGATTCCTCTCGTGTATACGAAGTCCGGGGCTGGGCTCTTCAGGCTTGGTTTGGAAGTTCATGAAGTTGCTCCCTGCCATCCCTACTGTATAGGCTTCCTCCTGTGGGTCTACGTTTGCTACTGGAGTCCTAGCCATCATAGCTTCCTTCCAGGCAGCAGGATAAATGAAGGCAGGAAAAGGGTCAAAGAATGCAAGCCAGCCATCTTTTAAGGAAGTTTCCAGACAACCGCCCACGATACCTCCCCTTACACTTCATTGGCCAGTACTTGGTCCTGTGTCCGGCTGCAAGGGAGGCTGGGAAATACAGTCTTTATTGAGCAGCCATATCTCTAGCTAAAAATGAGCCACTCAGTACTCACTGGACAGAACTGCGACACATGGTCGTGCTTAACGGCAAGGAGGCCTCAGAAATGAGGGATCATCCTCGCGCGTGATGTCGTCCTGAACCAAATCACGGCTGTCTGTAATGCAGAAAGGGGGTTGGGTATCGGCTAGGGAAGCAACAGTTTCTGCCACAAGCATGCAACCTAACTTAGCTAAGGAGGAAAAGGACCATAAGGCAAAAGTGATAAAGAGTGAAATACTGAGAGGTCGGTAAAGGTTCTTAGAGTGTTGAAGAATTGTCGGGAGAACATACTACAGGAGCTGGCAGACAAGGACATGGTGGTCAGAAGCTGTTGTGCTTGAAACAGATTTTAGAGCTGATGTACTTACTGGTCATAACAAAGCCCAGGGAGTTGGCATACCCTGCTAGCCCTACAGGAGCATTTTTCCTAAACCTGTGTTATGGCATTGCCAACGCCGTAGGATGCCCGTCTACAAACTTTGAACCCCTTACGGCACAGACACACACAGATCTTCTACATCACACATAGTACCATTAAAAGTAAAATAGTTGAGGAAATAGCACACCGGGGATGAAAGACTTTTTTTTTTTTTTTTTTTTTTTTTTTTAGTTTCACTATGTTTATGCTATCATTACAATGTGCCACCATGCCACAATCATCAGTGGACGGCCGTGGTGTGGGCCAAAGGTGACATTCTGTCCAATTTTTATGGCACGTGGGCCAATCACTAATTCTATGACTGACCTCCCTCTGCTACTAACTACCCTCCTGAGTAGGGAAGCCAGAGAACGATGGCTCTCCTGCGTGTCCAGAAGTTAGTATTTCCTGGGAAGGTAGAGAGCAAGGCATGAGAAATTTGGGATGCCACCTTCAAAATGTTACTGAACCATCAAATACCATCTAATGAAATTCGGGTAGTCCTTGCACTTGTAGGTAGTAAGTTACTTCTGTTTCTGGGAAAGGTGTCATGAGTCATAAATATGTAGCTAAGTGAATCTTCTATAGAAACAATATTATTAGGAGGTATAGTCCTAATGGCCTATTTTTGATGCCTAGTTTTTATAGAAATAGCCCCAAAGCTCACACTTAGTCATCTGTTCCATAAGCTATAGCTTGTGAACCTCTTGAAAGTGTATAGGTAAGCCAAGTGAATAGTAACCAGTTATAGCCAAACGGTATCACACATGATAGAGTATCATAATGTATTACGAATAATTCTAGCACGGCTTCATAATTGCTACATTAGTTGTACTGCAACAAATCGGAAAGTAAAAAAGTTCATCTTGAGCAGGTGTGTTGATTGAGAAGTTTCTCTGGGAAAGTTTGGAGGGACATACCTGAGGATAATTCTGGCTATAGTTAGGGCCATTTGTGAACCGAATCAGGCCTTTATGTTGCTGTGGGTTTTTTTGTTAGTTTGTTTGTTTTTCAGTTGTAAATTTCCCTGTGGCAAACACAGGAAGGGAACTCAAGTTTTTGTATTTTTTTTTTTAATGTTTGTTTATTTTTGAGAGAGTGCGAGCAGGGGAGGGGCAGAGAGAGGGGGACAGAGAATCCAAAGCAGGCTCTGTGCTGACAGCAGCAAACCTGATGTGGGGCTCGAACTCACAAACCGTGAGCTATCCCTGAGCCAAAGTTGAATGCTCAACCGACTGAGCCACCCAGGTAGCCCAAGTTTTTGTATTTTCTCACAATGGTGAGAAATGGCCGGAACTTTGAGGTCAAACAGACCTGCATTTGAATCCCAGTTCTGCTGTTGCTTAGGTTTAGATTAGAATCATCTCCCATCTTCCAGTCCCATATCTGCAAAATGGGCATAATAATAATTCCTTCCCTCAGAATGTTGTGAGGATGAGCTACAAGTTCATCGTCATGGCCCACACCGGTTCCTAAGTGGTCACCCTGCTTCTGCCCTTGTTCTTTTACATCCTTGAAGGACAAGACCCCAGTGGCTTCCCATCACAGTGATATCCAAAGTCCTCACAACGGTCCTTGAGATCCGGCCCCCTACCACTTTTCCTACTCCTCTCCCCCTGCACATTCCCCTGTAGCTTTCTTGCTGTTCACACTCCTAATTCAGGGTCTTTGCATGCTCCAATTCCTTTGCCTGGAATGCTCTGCCTCCAAATAGCCAAAGACTCGTTCCCTCTCATCCATCAGATTCCTGCTCAAGTGAGACCATCCAACGCCCCTAGGCTCCTTCCCCAGCTTTTCTCTCACCAACTAACATACTATATAATTACTTTGTGCATCATTTTTTGTTTTCCTAATGACTGCCCCACCCCAACTAGAATGTAAGCTCCATGAGAGCAGAGATGTTTGGCTGATGCCTAAATAGTATCTGGGACATATTAGGCACATAATTGAGATTGACCAGTATTCATCAGCACATAATAAGAATTAACACTTGTATAACAGTCACCCATGTATGGTGTGCTGTTATAAACATTTACAAATATTAGCTCCTTTATCCTTACAGCAGCTCTATGAGGTAGGGGCTATTCTTACGTCCATTTTGCAGATGAGGAAGTGAGGCACAGAGAGGTTAAGTGACTTGCCAAGGAACAGGTAGGAAGTGGTGGACCCAGGATGTGAACCCATACTTCTAACCACGATGTTGTTGTCATCTAGTGAGAGCCTACTCCGGGCTTGGCACTGTCTGGGCACAGATTACAGCAATGAACGAAACAGAGTCTCTCTGCTTTGGATTAATAGAGCTTTGAGAAATGATCAAATGCAAAGGATGTATCTTGGCAGATCCAGGTTTGGACAGAGGATTGGTAAAAGCCATCTGAGGATTAATTGGGGAAATCTGAGTATGACCTGAGTATTTATTGTATTCACGTATTATTGTTCATTTTTTAGGTGTGGTAATGGTGCTGTGGGTATGTAGGAATATGCTCATTTTTTAAAAAATTTTTAACATTTTTAATTTATTTTTGAGAGACAGAGACAGAGTGTGAGCAGGGGAGGGACAGAGGGAGAGGGAGACAAAGAATCTAAAGTAGGCTCTAGGCTCTGAGCTGTCGGCACGGAGCCCAATGCGGGGCTCAAACCCATGAGCTGTGAGATCATGACCTGAGCGGGAGTCGGACGCTTAACCGACTCAGCCATAGGAGTATGTTCATTTTTAAAGATGCATGTTAAAGCATTGAGGGATGAAATGTCCTTAGGTCTGTATTTTATTTTATTTCATTAAAAAATTTTTTTTTTCAACGTTTATTTTTATTTTTGGGACAGAGAGACACAGAGCATGAACGGGGGAGGGGCAGAGAGAGAGGGAGACACAGAATCGGAAGCAGGCTCCAGGCTCTGAGCCATCAGCCCAGAGCCAGACACGGGGCTCGAACTCACGGACCGCGAGATCGTGACCCGGCTGAAGTCGGACGTTTAACCGACTGCGCCACCCAGGCGCCCCAGGTCTGTATTTTAAAACACTTCAGTAAAAAGTGATGACACAAAAATGGCAAAGTTTAATAGTTATTAAATCTAGGTGAAGGAGAAATGGTCATTCCTGGACTGTTTTCTCTTTGGATATTTCCATAATAAAAGGGTTTTAAAAACCCGGGGAAAAGGAGCAGACATTTTTTAAAAGCCACTGCTTTCATGGAGCCTAGCTTCTTGTGAGAAGATGGAGGTCACAGTGGTTGGCTCATTGGGGGCCTTGTCTTCTGTGCGCTCTGGTCTGTGAAATGCAATTACCATCTCATCTGCAAAACTTTCCACCCAACGCCAAGTGAGGCAGAACTCTCAGCGACAGTCTGGGAAGCCATGCTTACTTGGTCTTTTTCCTTCTTTCATCTCTCACCATATTATTCTTCATGATGTCCAAAATCTTCAAAACTTCAGTTTCAGAGCAAAGTTTGGAAATCACTTTCTCAATTCGATCCACATCCACAAAGTTGGATCCTTCCCATCTTAGACCCTGATCGTGCACATTGCTGCATCATAGTGGATCACAGTGTATTTTTTATGTTTGTTCGACTGATAAAGCATCCATTGTATGGAATTAAGAGAGGGAATCATTTTCAAGCAATGGGATGCGTTTATTTTCCTTGCTCCACAGCCTGTATCGTGCTTGTAAGGAGGTCCTTTGATCTGAACAGTGTAGGAGTTTGCTCACCAGATACTACAAGAAAATCAAATGCTCTCTTGGCCCCTAAACTTTTTCTCCTTCTCTTCTTCCCTCCATCTTCTCCTTTGTTGTTTTTATTTCAAACCCTGTAGCCTGAGGTTCCCCAAAGAGGGGCTGAGCTGGTGTTGATGAGGAGCAAAGATACACTGTGAAGAAAAGTCATCACAATACAGCTTTTTCGAAAGTAAAAGAAGATCAATACGCAATTGTTTTTTTTCCCTCACAATATTACTGACCATATTCCCTATGCTTTTCATCTCTGACTTAGTTACTTTATAACCGCAAGTTTGTACCTCTTAATCCCCTTTATCCATTTTGCCCATCCCCCATCCACCTCTCCTCTGTTAACCACCAGTTTGTTCCCTGTATTTAAGAGTCTGGTATTTGTTGCTTCATTTGTTTTTTTTGTTTGTTTGTTTTTGTTTTTTTAAGATTCCATATGTAAGTGAAATCCTATAGTATCTGCCTTTCTGTGTCTGACTTATTTCACTTAGCATAATACCCTTGAGGTCCATCCATGTTGTCACAAATGGCAAGATCTCGTTCGTTTTTATGGCTGAGTAATATTCCATTGTGTATATGTACCACATCTTCTTTATTCATCCATCTATCGATGGACACTTGTGTTGCTTCCATATCCTGGCTATTGTACATGATGCTGCAATAAACATAGGGGTGCCTGCATCTTTTTAAATGAATGTTTTCATTTTCTTAGGTAAATATCCAATAGTGGAGTTGCTGGATCATGTGGTAGTTCCATTTTTTAATTTTTTGAGGAAGCCCCATACTGCTTTTCACAGTGGTTGCACCAGTTTACATTCCTACCAACCGTGCACGTGGGTTCCCTTTTCTCCACATGCTCTCCAATACGTGCTGTTTCTTACCTTTTCGAGTCTAGCCATTTTGACAGGTGGAAAGTGATAGCTCATTGCGGTTTTGATTTGCATTTCCCTGGTGATCAGTGATGTTGATCATTTTTTCATGTGTTTATTGGTCATCTCTATGCCTTCTCTGCAAAAATGTCTATTCCGGATGCCCTGCCCATTTTTTAATCAGATTGGGTTTTTTTAGTGTTTATATTTATAGTTCTTTATATATTTATTTGTTGTATAACCTCTTATTGAAAATATCATTTGAGAACATCTGCTCCCATTCAGTAAGTTGCCTTGTTTCTTTTGTGTTTTGGTTTTTTTTTGTTTTTTGTTTTTTGTTTTTCTTTTTTGCTGATGGATGGTTTCCTTTGCTGTGTAAAAGCTTTTCATTTTGGTGTAGTCCACATAGCTTATCTTTGCTTTTGTTTCCCTTGCCTGAGGAGACCTATCTAGAAAAGTGTTGCTAAGTCTGATGTAGAAGAGATTACTGTCTGTTTTCTTTTAGGAATTTCATGGTTTCAGGTCTCCCATTTAGGTCATTAATTCATTTTGAGTTTATTTTCACGTATGGTGTGAGAAAATGGTCCAGTTTCATTCTTTGGCATGTAGCTGTCCTCGTAAACAATTCTTAATTATGAGTGTAATTATAATTGAGCAACTCCTAATTGTTTGTCATGCAAGTTTTTGGTGCTAAATGGAACTCCAAAAATCGTTATCTACTTTGGAGAAAGGAAGCTTAAAGAAGCAACCGGGGTTTACCTAGTCGAACAGGTTGGCAGTGGGCAATTAAAGGTGGCAATATCCCAGTTGGATTTCCCTGCTACTTAATAATACAAGCTTTTAGGTTGGTGTAGTAGGCTTGCGGGAACAGCTGGCAAAACAGCACTGTTTGTCATTGAGTTTACAATGCAAAATTAGGGCTATCTTGTATGTCAGCGGTTATGCATTTTTAAGCAGATGTCACTGATATTAGAAATAAAACAACAATAGGGATCTAGGCCCTGGAGGTAAAGTCAGGGTAGGAAACCGTCCATGCCCCTTGTAAATGAAGCTCACCCATGCTCACAGTCTTTAAAAGAACTCTGGGCTTACACACTGCACATAAGATTCCCTATCTTTATGATCATTCTCCAGGATTCAAAACTATTCTGGGAAAATACGTTCTGGCTGTGGTTTTATTTTTTTCCGGAATCATAATAGCAGCTATACATTCGAGAGAGTCCTAGTTTCAGATATTTTGTTTCCAAAGAGCCCCAATCTTCTACTTGTGGGCCACCAGTGACCCTCCTGAGATTCTTGGGGGAGAGGGGGAAAATTGAGCTGAAGCAGAGACTTACTAGTAAGGGAGGTGAGAAGTTTAAGCTCCCTTTATCATAGCACTCCCTTTTCTTTTCAGAACAGCCTTTATTATGATGTGGTATTTTCTTATCGATGGTCTGTCTCCCCTGACTAGAATGTAAGCTCTGAGAGCAGGGACCTGGCATCATTGATCATAGTGCGCCTCTGCCAATTCTTGGCACACAGATAGTGGCCAAATGAACTCCGTGTAAGAAGTGCCACGACCGTGGTCAGAGTTGGCTGTTTTGCGAGTGTAGTGGAGCCTGGACTGGTTTTACATGGGGGTGGGCACCCCCTTAGGGGTCCCTATGATGTCCTTTCTTCATTCCACAAGCATTTATGGAGAATCCCCTGGCAATATACAGCAATGAGCAAACTGACATGGCTTCTGCCCTCATTAAACTTCCATTCTAGTCAGAGAAGCTGACACTTAAAAAAAAATCTAGTTAGAAATTTTGCCAAGTGTGGTAAAGGAAAAATACGGATAATGCCATTATAAAAAGGGTACTGCATGATGGCTTCACAGCTTGGGGAAGATACTAAAAACCACTGACTGAACACTTAAAAAGGGTGAATTTTATGGTATATTAATTATACCTCAACAAAGTTATTGCCTACAAAGGGGTACCACAGTGGTTATGCCTACATTTCTGGGTTCATCATCCTGGCCCTGACACTTACTAGCTGTGTTCTCTTGGGCAATTTCTTTAACATTTCTGAATCTTGGTTTTTTCATCAATAAAATGAAGACCATAATAGCACGTCTTTCTAGAATCATTCTGAAGGTTAAACAAGTTAGTGTTCCAAAAGCACTGACAGGAGGTGAGCTATTATCACTTGTGGGGGGTTGGGGAGGGAACAGGAATTAAAGAGCAAGAACACTCAACAGGCAAAATCAGTAACCTCTTGAACTCAATTCCTTGCCACTTGGAAACTTTCCTTCTAGGTCCCTGTTCCAAAATTCTGGCTTTGCACAGTGGCAGTATCGTAGCCATTGGTTTATCTGAGGTGTGATTATTGCCAATTAAAAAATTGGCAGGCATTTTTTGGAAGGCATTGGAAGGCATTCTGTTGTGATATATTTGCTTTCTGACGAAAGCTGTCTTGTGGTAGGAACTGACCCTACCACGAACATAATTGAAACAATAGGCATGTTTTCTCATTTAGAACACAAAGCAAATTTCCTACCTTTGCTCTTAAAAAGTTTTTTTTCTAACAACTTTATTGAGCTATAATTCATATACCTTAAATTTATCCCTTTAAAGTGTACAATTCAAGGCACCTCGGTGGCTCAGTTGGTTAAGCGTCCAACTTTGGCTCAGGTCATGATCTCACGGTCTGTGAGTTCAAACCCCGCGTCGGGCTCTATGCTGATCACTCAGAGCCTGGAGCCTGCTTCAGATTCTGTGTCTCCCTCTCTCCCTGCCCCTCTTCCCCTCTGCACTCTCTCACTCTCTCAAAAATAAATAATAAAACATTAAAAAAAGTTAAAAACTAAAATGCTAAAAAAAAGTGAATAATTCAGCAGTGTTCAGTAGATTCACAGTGTTGTGCAACCATCTCCACTATTGAATTCCAGAACATTTTCATCATCCCCAAAAGATACTTAATATCCATTAGATGTCTCTCCCCATTCTTCCCTCCCCCTAGCCTCCACACCCACTAATCCCCTTTTTGTCTTTATGGGTATCTCTATGCCTACCTTTTTTCTTGGAAAGGCTTGTGGAAATGTACTGTGCTGTCTTTGGGGTTGCCAAAGTTTACCCTCAGATTCTAGAGGGAAAATAAATGATTTCTGATCAATTACAGCTGGAAGCAACCTAAGTTTAAAAAAGAAAAAGAAAATTTTAAATCAAATCTCAACAGCTTCACAAATTATAATTTTGAAACAATGCTTCCTAGTTCAATTAGATTTTATAGGAAATATTCTATTGGTAATTACAATAAACTAGACCAACTTTAGCGTTTTTACTACTACGAAACTGTACTTGTTTTTTAAGCATATGAACTTCTGAGTCTGATAATGACCACTATAGCATGAATAAAAAGCTCTATTTCTGGCTGAGTTTATATGACCCACAACAGACAGAATTACTATACTATAAAATATTTCTTGGTAGAGAAAATATAGCATGTTGTATTGTTTTGTAAAACCAAATCACAGAATAGCCAATGTTAAATACATTCAAAATGCTTGTCCCTAAGCAGTTGGCACTTACATTCTTTAAATGTCTGCTATTTTATATAACTATAAAGACTTAAGGATCAAAGGTGGTTGAAGGTCTTTCTTATTAAGCAGTAGGCAGTTCCATGGCGGGGGGGGGGGGGTGGGCAATGTAAAAACAAAGTTATAAGAATGACTGTGTGTGTAATGTATGTCTTAAAACTTTTCATTTGAGGGCACCTGGCTTACTCAGTTGGCTGAGCGCCAGACCCTTGATTTCGGCTCATCATGATATCACATTTCATGAGTTTGAACTCTGCTGGGCATGGAGCCTGCTTAAGATTCTCCCTCTCTTGCTCTGTCGCGCACTCTCTCTCCCCCCCACCCCCCTCTCTCATGAGCACATGCTCTATAACAAACTAAAACTTTTCATTTGAAAGTAGATTCCACTTTTTTAAATTGGTCAGCATAATTAGGATCAATTAAACTCAACCATAATGACCCAATCTCTTGACTCTACTGTGATGCCCACTTTTGTAAAATTTTCATTAGAAAGCAATTTATGGACGTTTGGTTTTGTTCCAACGCGTAAAGAGCTTGGAAGTTATTGTGAGGATGGGAGTGATAAGAAGAACCTCAACACACTGAAAGGCAATTCTTCTTTGATCTGTCAGAGAATCCAGATCACAGGGAAAACTACTGCCCTGAAAACTGGAGAGAGACTGAGACAGACAGACCCTACTAAAGCTCCAGAATGGAAGCCTGCTGCTGGAGCTGGTATTGGCAAGAAGAGTTAAATTCCACTTAACAAATGGACAGAGGCTCAATGTGTATTAACTTGAGCTGTAAAAACTCAGTGGGGCCCGAGCGCCTGGGTGGCTCAGTCGGTTGGTCGTCCGTCTTCAGCTCAGGTCACGATCTCATGGGCCAGGCCCATGAGTTCGAGCCCCGCGTCGGGCTCTGTGCTGACAGCTCAGAGCCTGGAGCCTGCTTCGGATTCTGTGTCTCCCTCTCTCTCTGCCCCTCCCCCTCTCACACTCTGTCTGTCACTCTCAAAAATAAACGTTAAAAAAAATTAAAAAAAACAAAAAGAAAAACAAAATGCCTCAGTGGGGCCAAAGCTTGGGGGCAGGGTAAAACTTTCATGACTTTACCTTCAGGGGCCTCTCCGTATTCCCACCGTGAAGACACAGAAAAACACCTCCTGCTTCTGGCAAGGGGAAGGGAAAAGAAACCACTTCCAACTACTCCCAGAGAGTTCTGTTATTTGTTCTGTTCTCTGTAATGAAGGCCAGCTCTCAAGGAAAATTATTCTCTGACCCGAGGAAGGGCAAGTAGCTAACTCCAGGCCCTTCCAGTCTTCCTGTCTCACCTAAGAGGAGGAAATTCCAAGAAAAACTAGTGAAGGTAACAGTTCAGAGGCACAGACCCACTGAAAGACGGAGGCCTGATCAAGGAGTATTGAATGCTTCGCCTCAACACACTTACATCTACAGAGGATTACAGATGAGAGGACTTTGGGCTCAGGCCTATTTAGGAAGAAGTTTCTAGGAAAAATCAAAGACCCCAGGGGAGACAAAAACAAAGACGGTTGAAGAATTGGAAGCCTCAGACACCTACAGTTACAGCAAACAGTATACAGCACAATTTGTAGCCAGATAAAGACTCATTTACCTCACTTCTGTTACCCATACATCATGTCCAGCTTTCAAAAAAAAAAAAAAAAGAAAAGAAAAGAAAAAATGACAAGGCATGCTAAAAGGCAAGGAATAAAAAAAGGTTTGAAGAGACAAAGCCAACATCAGAATCAGATATAACAGATTTTGGAAGTATCAGACCAGGAATTTAAAATCACTGTGATTAATAAGCTAAGGGCTCTAATAGAAAAAAAAGACAGCATGCAAGAACAGATATTTAATGTAAGCAGAAACCTTGAAACTCAAAGAATATAAAGAAAATGCTAGAAATCAAAACACCATAAGAAATGGAGAATACTTTTGATGGGTTTATTAATAGGACACAACCAAAGAAAGAATCCATGAGCTTGAAAAAACTGTCAATAGAAGTTACCCAGACTGAAATGCAAAGAGAAAAAAGGACTGAACAGAACAGAATGTCCAGGAACTGTGACACAATTATAAAAGGTGTAACATACATATATATAATGAGAATATCAGAAAAACAAAGAAGAAAGGAGCGGAAGACATATTTGAGTAATGATGGCTGAGAATTTTCCAAAATTAATGACAGACACTAAACCACAGATCCAGAGAGTTCAGAGAATACCAAGCTAGGATAAATCCTGAAAAACTATACCTAGGCATATCCTATTCAAACTATGAAAAACTAAGAGCAAACAGAAAATCTCGAAAGAAGACAAAGAAAAAAAATCCCAACTTAACCTATAGAAGAGAGGTATAAATTGTATCAGACGTCCCTTCATAAGCCATGCAAGCAAGAAAGCAGGGTGAAATATTTGAAGTGTGGAAAGAATAAAACACACCAACCTGGAATTCTGTATCTAAGTAAAATTATCCTTCAAAAACAAAGGGGAAATAAAGATCTCCTCAGATAGATGAACACTAAGGGAATTTGTCACCAGAGTCTTGCAAGAAATGTCACCAGAAGCTCTTCAGAGAGAAGGAAAATGATACAGGTTGGATAACAGTATACATAAAGCAGAAAGAAAATCCAGGGGCCTCACCATATGTCCTTCCTTGGGTCCCAGGGCCCCCTAACTGGTCTGACTTCTAAGTCCTCATAAACTTCTTTTATAATAATGTCCAGGATTTTTAGCTGTATTTATCAGAAGGAATAGGGAGAAGTATGTCTACACCATCTTCTTAGAAGTGAAACTCTCTTCATGGATTTCCTTAAAAAATTTTTTTTAAATGTTTATTTTGAGAGAGAGAGAACCAGTGAGTAGGGAAGGTGCAGAGAGAGGGAGAGAGAGAGAATCCCAAGCAGGCTCCACACTGTCAGCGCAGAGACCAATGTGAGGCTCAAATCCAAAAATCGTGAGATCAGGACCCGAATCAAAACCAAGAGTCTGACACTTAACTGACTGAGCCACCCAGGTGCCCCTCTATTTGTGTATTTCTTATCAATCTTTTTACCTCTCTTTATTATGCATTTAGAAGTGAATTTGAATTGAGATATAATTTTTCATCCTGCTTTCTTCCCCCTCAACATATACTGTGAGATTTTTCCATGTCATTAAATTTCTTGGATAATATCAGTTTTAATAGCTATGTAATATACACATAGATATGTTATCGATTTTTTTAAAAAAACTTAATGTCCATTTATTTTTGAGAGACAGACACAGAGTGGGAGCAGGGGAGGGGCAGCGAGAGACAGGGAGACACAGAATCCAAAGCAGGCTCCAGGCTCTGAGCTGTCTCCAGCACAGAGGCTGATATGGGGCTCGAACCCACAAACTGTGAGATCAAGACCTGAGCCAAAGTCGGTCACTTAACAAATTGAGCCACCCGGGAGCCCCAGATGTGTTAGAGATTTAATCATCCTTTTACTATTAACATTTAAGGTTATTTCCACATTTATTGGTATTAAATAGAACACTGAAATTAACAAACATCCACAGATTCATGTCTCTCTCTTTTCATTTCCTAGGACAAATTCCTAGAAGTACAACCACTAAATTAAAAAAATGAATTAAAAAGCTTCTCGCACATGTTGAGAAGCTGCCGTTTAGAACTTCGTGCCAACTTACACCTTTAGTGGTAAAACAAAAGTATGCCCGTCCTACTGCTACCTCATCAGCACTGATTATTAGAATGGTTTAAATGATTTGTTGTGCTAATTTGTAAGGAAAAAACAGTAATATATTGTTTAATTTGCATTTCTCTGGCTTACCAGTGAGATTGAACATTTTTCACGTTTACTGGTTATTTGCATTTCTATCTCTGTGAGTAGTTTGTTGTCCTGTCAACTTTTTTTTTTTTGTATTGGCATGAATACTTTTTTAAAAATTTTTAAAAGAATGTTAGCAATTTTTGTGTCATGGCTGTTACAAACGTTCTTCTGGTTATTTTTCCATTTTCTGATGCTTTTTTAAAAAGTTTATTTTTTACTAAAAATTTTTTTTAAGTTTTTAAATTTATTTTTGAGAGACAGAGCGCACAAGCAGGAGAGGGGCAGAGAGAGACAGGGAGACACAGAATCCGAAGCAGGCTCCAGGCTCTGAGCTGTCTCCAGCACAGAGCCTGATATAGGGCTTGAACCCACGAACCGTGAGATCATGACCTGAGCTGAAGTTGGATGCTATCAACTGGCTGAGCCACCCAGCTGCCCCTGTTTAAAAAAATGTTTGACCCACAGAGAAATGGAAAGAGCAGTTAGCATCCAAATACCTTTCATGTAGATTACCAAGTGTTACCATCTTGTTCCCTGTGCTTCACCTCTGTATGACCAGGATGTACTCATAGTCTATACAAGTGGGATTTGTGTACTGCCGTGTAACAACCCAGAATGGATGGGCTCCAGGATGCTTCATTTACTGAGGGAAATGTACCTTCTAATGTACGCTGGCCGTGCAATACAAACCTCTTCTTTCTCTCTCACTGCTTCTCACCATCATCTATTTGCTTTGTTCTTGTCTCCCCTTCTCAAACACTGGCACAACAGACTATAAAATGAAGATCTCTGTGCGGTTCTGAGAGTGTTGGTACAGATGGTAGTCACCCTCCCAGTGTCAATGAGCAAAGCGAGGTCGTTAAGAGCAGTGTGAGCAGATATTACGAGCAATAAAATCCATGAAAGCCAATCATGTGAGAGGAAGAACCACACTTTGACATAGAAGAATCACTGCCAAAGTGGGGATAGTGGTGAAACATATTTGGAAAACAATACAGAAGCTTTTTTTTAGCTCTTTGGAGAAAATATGCCACTTTGGATAATGTCCTCATCATTGTTTTCTGAACGACTGCTAAGAAAATCTTGCATTTGGGGGGCACCCATTGTTAGCACTCTGTGTCCCTACCGGTTTTTGTTTCTACCGGACACAATGACCAGATTTTCCCTTCTTGCTAAAATGTAAACCATCTTTTGTGAAAATTAGGCTTCTTGGTTTCCAGGAAGCCACAGCGTGGGAGAGTGCTCCATTGCACACATGTGACCAGACTCAAGTCTGGGCCTCACCATCAACGACCAGTGTGACCTGGGATGGCTGTGATCCTCAGCATGCACATTTTTAAAAGGAAAGGATAAATATCCCCCTCATGGGGTAAAACAAAGTCCTTTGCAGACTGTCAAGTGTTAGGAAAATTGTGACCACAAGATGAAATTCACACTGATAATGAAAATGAAGATGATGGCTGTTGTATCTGGTCTGTTCTAAGTCATTTTTTTTTTTTTTATTTAAAAAAATTTTTTTTTTTCAACGTTTATTTATTTTCGGGACAGAGAGAGACAGAGCATGAACAGGGGAGGGGCAGAGAGAGAGGGAGACACAGAATCGGAAACAGGCTCCAGGCTCTGAGCCATCAGCCCAGAGCCCGACGCGGGGCTCGAACTCGCGGACCGCGAGATCGTGACCTGGCTGAAGTCGGACGCTTAACCGACTGCGCCACCCAGGCGCCCCTCTAAGTCATTTTTAAGGTATATCCCGGGACAGTAGTCATTTGGAATAAACTCTCCCAATTTCCTGGGTTTCCATAGTTAAAATGAAGCCCCAAATATCAGAACAATGTTGATTCTCAGTTACTCATAGCAACCATGCTTGCCGTCCAAGGAGAAACAGAGATGCACAGTTCTGATTAAATGGCACCCCTTTCAGAAGGAGTTGCTGGTCTGGACTCCTGGCCTCTGACACTCCACCAGACTCACAGTTTAAGTGGACAGTGACAGTCCTACCAGCATGACTCCCAGGTGCCACGCTGGGCTCATTCCTAGTGCAAGAGGCTTACTCCAACCCTTCAGAGCAATGGGGTAGCTGAATTTCCAGGACTAGGCCCTTGACCAGACAGAGGCAGGCCCTCTCAGTGGCCAAAGAATACTGATTCCAGGGAGCTATGCTTGTCCTGGGATTCCAAGCACAAATTAATCTGCATTCGGGATGCCAAGGGTGTTTGTTAAAATGCAAATTCCAGGACCATCTGGGAGCCAGTGAAACCAAAGTTTAAGAACCATCATTCTAGCCCCGTGGCCTCTCAAACAGGATGTCCACATCCCAGGCAATCCATAAAATAATGCCGTTGGTTGTGTGATGAGAACATAAGAACTTTTTTTTTTTACACATCAAATAAGAAATATAGAAAATAAGAAATTACTGTGTGCTACTATTTAATATTCAGCTTGTCCCTGGAACCCTC
Source organism: Lynx rufus (assembly GCF_022079265.1). Lineage (NCBI taxonomy): Eukaryota > Metazoa > Chordata > Mammalia > Carnivora > Felidae > Lynx > Lynx rufus. The sequence goes on from NW_025814827.1 coordinate 9,461,646, forward strand.
ATGTGGTCATGTCACCTGCAGTTCTGGAGGCCTTCTGGGAGCGGGGACTCCAAACCACAAAGGCACGAACGGCGGGGTCTGCACTGGTACACATTTTTTCACAGTGTTAGAATACACTGTAGTTTACTCATGAAGTGGGTTTATGGGTTCTATTACGTAGTTTTCACTCAAGCCTGAAAAAATGGACCAGTGTCTTAAAAAAGATTCCTGCAAAAAAACCACCCTGTATCTTGAAGATAATGATAAGGAGCATCAGTGAAAAATAAGAAAATGCCAGAATCGACACATACTCGTGGGGTGAGCTTTTCTTCAGCCACACTAGAGAGTGCAAATGATGGTAAACCAATCAAAATTATGACAAGTCAGCCAAATCCATCCCCCCCGAAAACTTAAAAGTTATCCAGAAGACTAACTGAAATACAGACTTCCGTTCAACCAGCATCTCTGCCGAATCTCCACTAAGTGTAGAATATGTTTCAGGTTATTAGCTACAGCCAGTATAAAGCCATAGTGATTAACAAGATAAAACAACCAGAATATTCTAATTAGTAGCCTTTTTTAGCAAAAGAAGTTTCGTACTGTTAATAAAGTAAAATATTTTAAACTGTTTAATCTTTGTCTCATTTAAATATTTGTCGGTGTATTTTATAGTGTATTCATGCCATATGATAAGTATACAATTTATAAATAAATACATATTATGGATGCATGCCCGAATTTTTAAACTGATGGTCATGGGGGATAAAAGGCCAGGTTCAGCTTGTTCCAGCTCGAAACTGTAATAAACTGTCTTCTTCTCTGACCTCCTGATCAGTGTTGAGATAAGTAACCTGTCTCTCAGTGAGTCATGCCATCCATCATGAAAAAACACCTTCTTACTTGGGTGTTACAAGAACTTTGTCATGGAACCTCGGAAGAAAAATGGAGTGAATTGGCCAGTCCCACTCCCCCCGGGCACGAGCACCTGAAGGAATCCTGGGTTCTACAAACTGCTTTGCATAGAAAACTCCTAGCAGGATATGAACTCTGAAGCCACATCTATTCACGATGGTCTCGGGGGACATGCCTGCAAGTGCAGAATCTGGTGTGACTATCTACCAGGGAACACTCCCGTCATAGGCAACAGTTCCTGACTGCCTGGGGTCTCCTGTTTTCCATTTCCGTCTACTGTTGCTACTTCTTTTCCTCCTTGAGCCACACCCTGTGACTCACACTTGGACTCCCAGGACCTGCCCCAGGCCTGCTTACTTTAAAGACCCAATCTGGATTTTTCTCCAGTTTTTGACCTGGTTCCTTGCATTTCATTTTCAAATTGTATGCTACTTTAGCGCCACAGCTACAATGGATATACTCCCCCAGGCTTGCGAGGCTCATACAAACTTGCCAGGCTCCCATCTTCCTGCCAGGAGGGCCAGTGATTATATTATTGTATTGAATAGGAGAGAAAGGATCCAAGGACTACTTCTGGGAGCCAACTCCATGCCCCAATTAAGGGTGAAGGCTTCCTTTCCTCTTCCAGACCCTAGTAAGGGGCAAAGACACTCCTTGGCAAGGGAGAAGAACTGTAGAAGAAAGGTCTCTGCCCAAATGTTTCTGCTTGATTCTCTGTGGGTATAATTGCTACACAGTTTGCTCTTTTCAGCCATCTTAACTTGCATATAGCCCAGACTCTCTGTTCTTTGTCAGGACAGAAGAACAAAGAGAAAGCTGGATACAGGATGGGAGAACTTCATTGGAGTTGGTGACAGACCCCTCTTCCTGTTTACTCCCCACCCCCTCCATTGTGAGGCTTTCTTACTTGATGTCTGTATGCATAATCTTTGGCCACAGCCTGCTGTCTGTTGGCTGCCATCTATAAAGGCCTCCCACTTGGCCTTGTAGGGCTCCTTTGATTTCCAACTAAGCGTCAATATAAGTTGGGAAACTGACCTCCAATATTTTCTTCTCCAAGAACCCCTTTTATTATGTTCCTTCCTTACAGATTCCTTGTTTTAGAAGATTTATATTAACCTATTTTCAAGTCATTTTTTTATTCCCTAATTTAAAAATCAAAGCAATAAAATGACTAAAAACTAGACAGATGAGGGACAGTTGCCTCTACAAGGAATGATGGATGCCTGTGGCATTCCATGTGCAGGAAAGGGAGACCGATAGAGTGGTACCCCAAAGCTCTGCTCCCCACTACTGAATGCTGGAACTTGGTTATGTCTGTAGATTGCCATGTTTCCTTGTGCGCTACAGTAAAACCTTGGTTTGCGAGCATAATGTGTTCCGGAAACATGCTTGTAATCCAAAGCACTTATATATCAAAGCGAATTTCCCCATAAAGAACCATGGAAACTTGGATGATTTGTTCCACAACCCAAAAATATTCATAAAGGGGCACCTGAGTGGCTCAGTCAGTTAAGCATGTGACTTTGGTTCAGGTCATGATCTCTCAGTTTGAGCCCCGCATTGGACTCTGTGCTGACGGCTTAGAGCCTGTAGCCTGCTTTGGATTCTGTCTCTCTCTATTTCTCTCTCTGCCCCTTTCCTTATTCTCTCTTTCTAAAATAAATATTTTAAAGCCCACAAAAGTATTCATATAAAAATGGTTACAATACCCTAATATAATACAAAATAATAAAGAAAACACAAAATATAAAGAAAAATAAACAAATTAACCTGTACTTACCTTTGGAAACCTTTGTGGCCGGTATGAGGGAGACGAGAGAGGAGGGTTATTGTGTAGGACAACTTTCACTATCACTAATGGAATCACTGCTATCTAATGACTCAATGGAATCTTTGTGTGTGTGTGTGTGTGTGTGTGTGTGCAACATTAACAAGGAAGCTATCCAATGACCCTTGCTTTTGTCTCTTTTTGAGGATTTTGTGGAAATGTGACATTGCATTGTCATTAAACAGATTCATTGCTCACATTAATAGCCTTATTCAGGTGGTGCTTTTCACAAAACTGCACTGTTTTCCACATTTTACACATCTCCCTAATCTCATTTGAAGTGAGGTCTCTGCCCAAATGTTTCTCCCCTTCCTTTGCAGACAGGATGAAGACGTAGACTTCTCATAAAATCTTGCAGTTTCAGCCACTCACATATCTTATTCGTATTTCTCAATGATTTCCTTCTTAACTTCCACTGTAATCATCTCCTTCTTACTGCCTTTCTTTCCAACCTTTTTCTGCAAGGGGCCATTGTATATGCTCACATGGATGTTGACTACAGTATAGTATTAATAAACTCCTGTCAGATACTGTATTTATTTATTTTTTTTTAATTTTTTTTAACATTTATTTATTTTTGAGACAGAGAGAGACAGAGCATGAGCGGGGGAGGGGCAGAGAGAGAGGGAGACACAGAATCTGAAACAGGCTCCAGGCTCTGAGCTGTCAGCACAGAGCCCGACGCGGGGCTCGAACTCATGAACTGTGAGATCATGACCTGAGCTGAAGTCGGACACTCAACTGACTGAGCCACCCAGGCGCCCCTCAGATACTGTATTTAATGTAACTGGCAATAAGGCAGCAGAGGAAAGGGTCTATATCTGCAGGCAGCCTGACCTACAATGAAGCAAAGCATTTCTAAGCTTACTCTTGTATGGAAAATCAAAGGACTGTCCGTAGGTGCTTTGAAGTGACAAAAAAATACACTAGTGCGTGTTGTGGGCGCCTTCAAGTGTTCTGAAAAATCACTGATTTCTGCCAAACACTGCAGTGTGAGACCAAGCATCTGAGCATGGGAGACGATCACCCACAGTCCCACAGGGAGAGAGAGAGGGAGAAGAACCATAAGGTCAGTTGCAATCATGTGACATTCGGCGTCACATACTACTCGTATTGCAAGCCATCGCTCATTTATCAAGTTAAAACTTATTAGAAATGTTTGCTTGTCTTGTGGAACACTCATAGAACAAGTTACTTGTGATCCAATGTTTTACCATATTTCTGAAACTGGACCCTACGATGCTTGGTACATGTTTACGATGCAAATAGGGCCACAAGGTTTTTAAGCTTAGCACAAAACCTTACTCTATATACACTCAAATTCAGGAGGCCTACCTGTAAGAGGGTCCAAAGTGAGGCAAGGCAATTGAACTCAAGTCTAATTTTAATAAATCATCTCTTAGGATGTATTACATTATGAATATTTCAAGCAAGTTTCATTATTTTTGTTTTATTTACCCTGGATACCAGAATCACCTTTACAATAAAGTACCTATTACATGCTAAAAACTGTGAAGAAAGTGCAATGTGATCTTAATAGTGTAAAAACAGACTTGCATTAAAATACCTCCTTTAGGAGTTGAATTTTGGGTACCTTTTACTAAAGAAAACAGCCAAAACTAGGACCCTGAAACAATTGTCATGGTGTTAAGCATTAGAAGGTAATAAAAGTCACGCAGAATAAACCAAGCCCAAATTCTGCCATTAACTTCTTTTGCGAAACTACTGAAAGTAGAATGAATATGAACAAAGCCAAGAAGATTTTGTCTTTATGGTCACCTGACCTGAGTGGGAAAGACTTTTTTAAAATTGTACTTATTTTGTCCCCGCCCCCCCATGGGTATTTTACTTACCATTTGGAAGCATGAGGAGAATATAAATTATCATCATTAATAGGAGTCGTTAACACATGATGGTTTACAACATTTAAATACTTCTCGATGTGAATCTATTACAGAAAAGTGAAAGTTTAGGCTATTAGACTGGACTGAAGATACTCAGCTAATTTACTTTACTTCATTAGGGTAACACTCTGAATTGTGTGATTAAGCCAAGAGACACAACACGCTATGTGTTTATTACATGCCTAAGGTATCATTGGGCATCTCAGGGCTAAATGACTTTAACTGTCCCAAAAAGCAGAATAAACAATTGAGACTCAAAGCTTGAGTGACCTGTAGTGCTCTTCACAAATTAAACCATGCACGATAGCCAGTAAATCGCTAAGCCAGGTAAGCTTATGAGGCAAGACAGACACCGAGTAATCTTTCCCTTATAGGGACTTCAAGCCAGCAGCCGAAGAAAGAATTTGGCCCTTAGGTTACAGATCATTTAAAATGGCCAACCCGAAAACTCCAGCTGGGTACAGCCCTGTCACCATCAGGTCATATAGGACAATGGTGTGCCAGTTTGATGAGGCAACAAAAACACACCACATCTCCCACGGCCTCTGGAGCTGAGCTGTGAGGCTGACAGCTCGTTAGACTGAAAGGCTGAGACCAGAGCAGGGACAATGACAGTTAGAGGTCTCAAAGATGGAGATGGTCCTTATTTGGGCGCATGTGCTAAGAGATTTTTGTTTTATAAATGATTATTATCCTGGTCTGAAACTTGGGTTCTCCTCTGCCCTTCAACCCATGTATAATGATGAAGTCCCTATGTACTGTATTTCTGTTCCAACAGTGGTACATCTCTTTAGTTTTACCGACTGGCTTACAATATCACAAAAATGACTAATCTCAAAATACTTAAGCTAGCAGGGAAAAATACACTCTTGTTCTTTAGAATCTCAGTGAATCTGATAGAAACTCGCTGCAGGCATTGGTATGAATTCTTTTTTGTCTGGCATGTTGTTGGCCGACTAATAGTTATTTTTCAAATTCTTAATTCTTTTCATCAAATCACGTGTTAGGGATTGTCACTGCATGATCTTACATTCCCAACACCTTAACTACTTTGATTTGCATCCTGGCACATTTCACAATCAGTTAATCATCATTTTAATGACAGGAACAGAATAAGAAAGCTGATGACCAGTCTAAATCCACCTCTGTTACAGAATTACACAGGGTCCTGTGAGAACCACAGTTCTTTTCTCCTGGAGGAATCTCCTTCCAGCGCTTTACTTAATATCTAAAGCTCTACTTACTTTTAACCCCATTTCAGTCCTTTTGATTGCGGTTTCAAGATTCCGAATGTCTAGAGTCTCTCCCTTTTCCTCAAGTGGGAAATTTGTTAATTTCTCCTTTAACTGATAAAGATCTTCATGGACCTATAGGTTTAAATAATATAAAATATTGAAAGAATACATACAGAGTTCACCTAAAACATTCATTTTTTTTAATGTTTATTTTTGAGAGAGAGCGAGCACACATGTGCGCGAGCAGGGGAGGGGCAGAGACAGACGGAGACCGCGGATCTGAAGCAGGCTCCATGCTGACAGCAGAGAGCCCGATGTGGGGCTTGAACTCACAAACCATGAGATGGTGACCTGAGCCAAAGTTGGACACTTAACCAACTGAGCCACCCAGGTACCCCCAATTATTTATTTTATTATTAAAAAATTTTTAATGTTTATTTTTGAGAAAGAGAGAGACACAGCGTGAGCAGGGGAGGGTCAGAGAGAGGGAGACACCGAATCCGAAGCAGGCTCCAGGTTCTGAGTTGTCAGCACAGAGCCCGACACGGGGCTGGAACTCATGAACCGTGAGACCATGACCTGAGATGAAGTCGGAAGCTTAATGGACTGAGCCACCCACACGCCCCTGCAGTTATTTATTTTAAAGATTTATTTTAGGTAAAATTATTTATTTTTAAAAATTTTCAATTTTCTTGAATTGCTGGGGATAATCAGGTAGATTTTATGATGTTCCTTGGAAAGAGCTGTCTTCATGGTTCTGAGATACTCTTTATCAGAATGTTTCACTGTTGTCTTTCAGATTGAAAAAAAAACTAAGCTTCCATACAATGTTCTATTTTTCCTTCCCCCATTAGAAACAAATCCAAGGGTAAAACTACCACTTGAATGGCTTCTGCTTCTCACCTGGCAAAACAGTTGAGTTCACGACTCGTATGAAATTTGCACCAAACTCGGATTCCTACTAATCGGCCAAGAGGTAAGAAAACAGAAAAGTTCTGGCAAAGAGAGGTTCTAGTGAAAGCAGAGCTTTTCAAAAGGGAATTGTAAATAGGTCAACAGGGCCCATTGGTTTTCCGTTCTGGCTGGATCTTCCCCGTTTACTGCTCTGCAGAAGCGGCTCTTTCGGCGTGTGGCCTTGACTCTGTCTTACGTAGTCAGAATTGAAAATGATCCGTGAAGAAAAAGTGGCGTACGTTACCACTTCAACATTCTCCTTCAATCTGTATTTTCCATGGAAACAATGAACACCTCTCTGAGGTCCGCCACCCTCGCGATAAAATGGGTGCTGTGAGATTAGGCATCCCCAGGTTCTCCGAATTCGTATTAGAAACTAAACTTCAGTACATAAATACAGATGGCACCAATTATTGTGTGGGCTGCTGCCACAAGAAAAGCATTTTGTTATGCAAATTTATGAACCCAACACCTGTTTCAGCAATAGTGACACCAATAACAATCTGCAGGCTGGGTTGCTGAAGGCATTTTGCAGCCGTTACCTTTTCTCTGGTAGTCTAACTGGACCTACAGGGTGCTCCCAGCCTGTGGTATCGATTACTTTGGAATATTCCCGTGGAGCCAAGGATTCAAAAGATCAGAATTCGCATCTTTTCACTGATGGGCCTCACAGTCTGGTAGACACATCTGGTCATTTGTACTCTGCACAAATTGTCATGGAAAGCCTTGAGGGCTCACAGATTGAAATCAGAACACACCTACCGTAGGCACTAAGGATAAAGGCGTACTTCTTTCAATTGTTTTGTCCACATTAACGGCTGCAAGCTGATTTACCTTCGATTGTCTAAAGGCATTTGGAAAGTACAAAGCAGCAGCCCAAGGGCGAGCCTCGCGTCCAGGCCCGCATTTCTTGGTCCATCCTTTGAATGCACTGAACTTCCTTCTTGTAGCTCTAGTGTTTGTAGTATTATTTGTAGCTTCACATAGCATTCTGTAATGTCTTTCGACAGCTGGTGGGGAATGAAACTGCCCTGGGTTATTTATCATGGAACCAAAGGGCTCTTTTGTTTGTTTGTTTGTTTAAGTCTTCCCTGTGTGGACAGTTCCACTTCTTTCCACGTGACGGCTCTAGTACACAGTAAGGGCAAGTGAACATAATTCCTTGCTCCATCACCAGTCATGTGATGTCCGTGCACACCATCACATTTCCCCTGGTTTCTTTACCAAGGGAAAAAAAAAAAAAAGAATTACTCTACTTCATAGAACTGTTGAATAAAACTAAGGCAATGTGTGTGAAATTGAATGAATGTAGGTTTTGGAAGCAGGCAGATATAAACCAGAATCCTATTTCCTCCTTTCCTGAGCTGGACAAAGTTGCATAGTTTTTGAGAGCCTTGATGCTTTCATCTATAAAATGGGGATCATTGGCTACCTGTTGGAAGAGTGGCAAGAATAAAATGAGTTAAAGTATGTAGAGTGCTTTGTGCATGGCCAGCCACATAGGACGGCCCTGAACAAATGTTAATCCTCCGCTCCTGCATGGTAAAACCTAGTGAAGTTCCTTGACGTAACTGGCATTTAGTAAATGTTCCTTGATTTGAATTGCTCTCTTCATCTTCCTCAAGAGTTTTTTTTTTTAATTTTCTTGCTAGATATTTTTTTTCTCCCCTTTCAATAACCACATATCTGTTTGTATGGTAGTTGCAATAGAGACAAACATTGTAGGAAATGTGTCAACCAGACTTGGGTAGGAAGAAAAAAATTATGTTCTAAATCTCTGTTCTTTCTTCAAATGGATCCAATCTACCATATTGAAATTTTACGTGTCCCCCATCATTTCTGTGGTCATCAAATGCATTGCTTCCCGAATATTTCCTACTAGGAGGAAGTCTTTTTTCTTCTAAAAAAATTTTTTTAACGTTTTATTTGTCACTTAGAGACAGAGTGTGAGCAGGGGAAGGACAGAAAGAGGGAGACCCGGAATCTGAAGCAGGCTCCAGACTCTGAGCTGTCAGCACAGAGCCCGACGCGGGGCTCGAACTCACAGAAGGAGGAAGATTATTATTTTGACAGTTTGGGGACAGAGCTGCTTAATAAGAAGCCCTTGAGAGATGTAATGCAGTGAAGATTCGCTCTAGCATTTAGAAATCTGGCCACGCAACTAGATTCCATGTTGTCAAAAGCAGTTCCATAACTGCATTTTATGTATCTCTGCTAAACATAGGGTTTGGCTGAGTCATTCTCATCATGCTTGCCCACTTGTCCCTTCATTTTATGTTGTTTGTTCCTGGCAAACCAGACGGAGGAGGTGATAAGAAAGACAGTGATGATATCAATTAGTTCCAGTATTTCCAAGGTTGGTGTTTTTGTTTGTTTGTTTGTTTGTTTGTTGAAAGAGGGAGCGTGAGCAGGGGAGGGACAGAAGGGAGAGAAAACCTCAAGCAGGGTCCATGTTCCACATGGAGTCCAATGTGGGGCTCGATCCCATGACCCTGAGATCATGACCGGAGCCAAAATCAAGAGTCGGATGCTCAGCTGACTGAGCAACCCAGGTGCCCTGAGTCAAGAAAACATTTATAAAGATGTTTTAAAAAGATATCAGATGATCATTAGTAAAGTATAAAAACAAAGCTTGTAAGAGTTATTAATAAAAGAAAGCATGCAGGAGGCCTCCCGGACTCAGCACCCCACTTCTCCAAGACTGTTTCACGAACCTACCGTAACCTGTTTCAGGATCAACGCGCGTGGGATCTATCCCCTTGGGCAAGTTACTTTAGCTCTTCGTACTTTAGTTTCTTCTTATGTCAACTGGTGCTAAACGTGATATCTGCCTAATAGAGGTGTCACTAGGGCTTGAGATAATCTAAAGCTCTCAGTACAGTGTCAAGCTGTCAGTAAAGTTGGCACTCTCTTAGTTATAATGATGATGATTATTACTACAGTTACAGCCTCACTGTTCTGATCAGTTGAGGAAAGATGCAGCCGACACTGTAAAAAGCCTGAATTAGAGACTTAAAAGTGCAAGAAGGAGTTAACAACAGGCTGCCTCGTAGAGCTCTGTGTGGAGATGGTAACCCTATGTCCTGAACCAAAAGTAAGAATGTGGGTTGTGGTTTTGGTACATGATCCGACAATGGGACAGAATATTCACAATCAGAACTGTCCTGAGAAATCCAAACATATAAGGCTTGTGTTTTCATAATAAGTCACACAAAAAGAGCTTATAACTAGAACATTGATTATGCGTATTTAAAGATTTTTTTCTCAAGTATTTTAGATATTTTATCAAAATATTTTATTATTAATTTGCATCATCTATTGTATTTTCCAGATAATGGTACATGTTAGTCCAGCTCGCTTCATTTTTGAAAAGAACATACATTATTGGAGACTGAATTAATGACTAGATCATTATCCAGTCATCCAGGATCAATGGACCCAATCCTGTGCTGGGTAAAATGGGATATCCCAAAAATCCATCTGTAACAGGGAAACAAGACATAACTTATTTGCCCTATAGCATCACCCATAAAGTTTTAGTTAAGAATGGAGAAGTCCCATGGGTGCCTGGGTGGCTCAGTCGGTTAAGCATCCAACTTTGGCTCAGGTCAGGATCTTGCAGTTGGTATATTCGAGCCCCGCATTGGGTTCTGTGCTGAGAGCTCAGAGCCTGGAGCCTGCTTCAGATCCTATGTCTCCCTCTCTCTCTCTCTCTCAAAAATAAATAAACATTAAAAAAAAAAAGTTTAAGAATGGAGTAGTCCTGGTTAAAAAGACAGGCTGAAATTAATTTTTCCTTTTCTTTCAGTAAAAATCAGGCTAATCTTAAAAAGACACAGAATGAACAGAAAACTAAGTGATATTAAAAAGCAAGAGACCCTATCTAATATAAACCCACATCTATTGAGTGTTATACATTATATGTTATCTTATATTTTAATTCTTACAAGACTCCTAAGACAGAGTTCATATTATTATCTTCAGTTTCCCTCAAGTATAAAATAAAGTGTAAAGTGCTTAAGTAACTTGTGCATGGTAACACAGCTGGTTATTTGATGGAACTACTCAAATCCAGGCAGTGTGAATCCAGAACCTTCATGCCTAACCATTAACCAGTACATGCATTTTATCTACAAATATACAAATGTGTATTTATAAATATACATAGTTAAAGACTGGTGAAAATTCAGTGGAAAAGGCAGGATTTAAGTAGAGGAGTAAAAAGGGGCAAGGGAAGACTTTATTAAAAAAATTTTTTTTAATGTTTATTTTTGAGAGAGGGAGAGAGAGAGAGTGAGTGAGCATGAGTGGGGGAGGAACAGAGAGAGAAGAAGACTCAGAATCCAGAGCTGTGAGCTCTGATCTGTCAGCACAGAGCCTGAAGCGGGGCTCGAACTCACGAACCTTGAGATTATGACCTGAGCCGAAATCAAGGGTTGGACACTTAACCAGCTGAGCCACCCAGGTGCCCCGGGAAGACTTTATTTTATACCAGGATTGAGAGATTGAAAGGGTTTGAGAAGATTGCTTGCATTTTCTATGTATATGGGTCTACCCACAATACACATTTTTGGTCAGTTTCTTTTCCATAATGTGAAATAATAACAGTCCTTAATGGATAGCTTTGTTTTAAGTCTTTTTTTTTTTTTATTTTTTTCAACGTTTTTTATTTATTTTTGGGACAGAGAGAGACAGAGCATGAACGGGGGAGGGGCAGAGAGAGAGGGAGACACAGCATCGGAAACAGGCTCCAGGCTCCGAGCCATCAGCCCAGAGCCTGACGCGGGGCTCGAACTCACGGACCGCGAGATCGTGACCTGGCTGAAGTCGGACGCTTAACCGACTGCGCCACCCAGGCGCCCCTTGTTTTAAGTCTTAAAGGAGTTAAAACACATATAGCATTTAGAACCATGCACAATACCCGACAAATACTATGTAGCTTTGATTACTGTGATTTTTCTTTGAAATCATATTACAGTTTACATTTTAGAAAACTATCGAAAGTAGAAGTTCTCAGAACTGAGTGTGCCGTAGTTATGTTAACTTTTTTTTTTTTTTACATTTATTTATTTTTGAAAGGCGGGGGGGGGGAGGGGCAGAGAGAGAAAGAGACAGAGAATCCTAAGCAGGCTCCAGGCTCTGAGCTGTCAGCACAGAGCCCGACGTGGGGTTCAAACCCAGGAACCGTGAGATCATGACCTGAGTTGAAGTCAGACACTTAACCAACTGAACCACCCAGGTGCCCCTAGAGTTATCTGTTACAAGAACAGATCGCTGGGTTGCTCTATGCCCAGAACTCCTGATTTAGTGGGTCTGGAATGGGGACTGAGAATTTGTGTTTCGCCTAAGTTCTCAGCTAGTGCTGAAGATGCTGGTCCTGGGATCGCTCTTTGAGAATCACTGGCCTAAGGAGTTGCTTAATGTTTCTGATTGAGACACAGACCTGTTTAGGGTGAAGCAAGTGGAGATTTGAAGTACCTCTGCTTTTCTGGCAACTGTGTATGTATATATATCATATGAAGTACCTTAAAATTTATAATATGTTAATATATAGTTATATAATAATTTTTATATAATTATAGAAAGAATTTGAATGCCTAGGCTGATAATAAAGGTAGTCCACTTTATGATTAAAAGAGATTACGTAGCTTTTTTTTTTTTTTTTTTTTTTAGAAATTATGTAGCTTTGGACAAATTGGGTCAGTTTAGAGTCAGAAGTGGATCTTATTCAAGCTATGTCTCCTACAGAAGAGAAAACTGAGGCCCAAAGAGGTGAAATGATTAGCCTAAAGTTACCCACCCGGAAGAATGTCATTGCCAGGGTCAGACCTCAGTGTTCTGACTCCCAACATAGTGCTTTCCACTAGAGGTACTGTTGAATAGTAACCTGTTTAAAGGATGTAAGTCACAGCCCCAGGCAGAAGTGGAATCCATGCTGCGTGTCTGAGAGTAGGGCTGTATGCTCATAAATACTTCAGACGTGGTGAGAAAGTAGGGGAGGTCTTTCTCATTTCGTTACATACATTTTCTACACATCACCAGGGAGAATTTTATGTGTCTAGAGAGCAGCCTGGATATGACTGTTCTGAGCTCTCCTGCTCCATTTTACAATCCAATGATAAAAGATATCAATATTATGATGTTATAGCCTACGTTGATGAAATAGCTACTTCTGGGTCCCCCTCTGAAGTGAAAAGGCTTCTAGCTTTTCAGGCAATACCCTATTCTACACTGTTCCAAACCACAAGGGGGGCAGCCCGGGGAAAGAGAATTATCTCAAGGGAAAGTATGAAATTAGGTGTGAGAATTCTCCCCAGATTCTGGTCTCTTTTTTAGAGATGTTCCAGGTCTGGAGAAATACAGAAAACTAAAGAGTAACAGAACCGTCCCTGTAGTCAACATGAAGTATACTGTAGGTGAAACTGGCTGTTGCAGGGTAGGAATCTCCATGAGCGTTCCTGTTGAAGTCTGTAAAATGGGCCCTGGATTTAGAAGGGGTATGTGTAGTAAAGAATCAGCTTTACCCAACAAGAGGTCTGGCCTTTGCCCTTGGATACTGAGAGGTGATCTCTAGGCCCCTGCTTGATAAGTGTCTTTGCTTCGCGTCTTTGGTTACCAGACAGCCTAACAATGTATTTTTGATGGGGGCCTTGGGTCACACAGTATCCGTTCCAAACTCTAGAGGAACCGGAGACTAAAGGCATTAGTGTGACCTCTGGGACGGGCTGAAGATAAAAGGTCAGAACACGGGCAGTGTGTAATTGAGTCCCAGGAAAAACTCTGGACATCAAAGTCCTAGGTGAGCTTCCCTAGTTGTCAGTACTCCCATATACTGTCACACATCACAGCTTGTAGGAGGTAAAGCCGTGCATGACTCCAAGGGGATAGGATGACTCTGCCCTATGTATGTCTTTCCTTGGCTGACTTTAATTTGTATCCTTTTGGTGTTATAATACTGTAATGGTAGGGATAGCACTTTCCTGAATTCTGTTGCTTTAGCAAATTAGCCAGTATGAAGGTGGTCAGGGCCCCCAAATTTGTCGATAGCCGGCCTTACGTGATGTTGATTCTGGGGGCTTCTGAACTTAGGCCCATGTAGAAGAGGGAGCAGTTTTGTGGGGACTGGTCCCTCAGACTTTGTAGTTTGGCTAAAGTCATCTAGGATGCTGGTGACAGAGGATGATAAAAGGTGAGGTAAAAAGATTTGGGTATTATTCGTAACGGGTATCTCTATGAAGTTGGCGAGTTTAGGGGTTTGTGTTTTGGAAAAGGTGAATTTAAAGAACTCTCTCTTAGGTGGTAGAGACCAATATCCTGGCAGGAAAATCCATTGCAGATCTGAGTATGAGTCAGAATGGAATGAATTTAGGCAAATTACTTCAAGCCTTAGACAAATGGAGCTAAATATAAGTTAAAAGTGATGATTTATGTAGAGATGTTTTTAAAGCTACCATACGTAAATGTGAAAAAACAAAATGCTTTTACCATTTGGGAAAAATCTGAGTGTAATTGTCACAAACTGAGTTATCCTGGAGAAGTTAAGACTTTCTTGATATTTCCCCCCACTCAGGTTAGAAAAAGTTATTTCCTGGAGTTTTTAAAATTTGTCACATTTCTATTCAAGACTTAATTAAACTTGATGGGCAATCCAAGTTATCTTTACTATATTTTCCTGTGTGTGTTCCCAAGCTTTTATTTAATTCATTTATTTATTTGAGATATAATTGAAATATAACGTTTTATTTCAGGCGTACGACATACTGATTCGATATTTATATTTACTGCGAAATGTCAGAGTAAGTTAACATCCATAACCACACATAGTTACAATTTTTTCTTATAATGAGAACTTTTAACATGTATTCTCTTAGCAACTTTCAAATAGAACAGTACAGTATTAACTATAGTCACCCTGCTATACATTACATCCCCAGGGCCTAACTTATTTTCAAGATCCTTTTAGATACACAAAATTTAGGTGCGTAAGAAAAGTAGTTAACATATTTCAACTTCTCCCCAAATTTCTTACCATCTCCCCAAAGTGCCTGATTTGTATTCCCCCTCCCCCATATCATGGGTTCAGATTTTTCAGAATATAACATTTTAAAATGGTGCCTTGGTGTAAGATTGACTTTTCGGAAGTAAAGGTTCTGGGGGTGAGGTGTACGGTCTCGAGAGTTTTACCAGAGGCAGAACGGACGGTCGAGCTTCTGAAGCGCAACCTGCAGGATACGGCACGGGAGGCGTGTTAGGCTCTCGGCAGAGGTCCGGGTTGGCATATTTGGGAGTTCTCGAAGGGGCAGTGCCTCTCGCATGCTGGAGGCAGTCTAGGGGCGGCGCTCCAAAAGGCTGGGCGCGAGTGGATCTGCGCTGCTGCGCCTCGCTCGCACGTATCTTAGCTGGGCAGGGTCAGGAAAGGCCCGTTTCCCACCTGGATTAGGATCGATCCGATGGGGTCGTAGTTTTCAGTCTCTTGTGCCATGGCTAGGGCCGGGGAGCGGTACCTCCCGGAGAAGGCGCGGTCTCCAGGCGCCCAAGCCGGGTGCCGCTAGTGCTCGTCCCCATGGCAACCCCAAGCGCAGCCCGGCCTGTTCTACGCCGGGAGCGGAAGAGGGGTGTGGGAGGAGTCAGGGTAGCGGGTTCCTGCCGAGAACGCGCCCTTCCTTGCGTGTCTCCCCCGCGCACCGGTAGCCGTGGTGCAGCCCAAGGCGGAAGCGGCTCCGGGACGGAACTGACTTGCTAGTGCAGCTATGGCTGCGGGCGTCCCCTGTGCGCTTGTCACTAGCTGCTCTTCCACCTTCACCGGAGACCGGCTGGTCCAACGTGAGTAGCGAGGCTCCCGGGCCGACCTTCAAGTTCTCCGAGCCTCGGCGGGCGGCAGCCTCGGAATCGTGGTCTCCCTCTGTGCCTTTGTCGCCGCCGCGGGCCCTGAGCTCTTCCTCCACTCGGCGGTGGCCAGAGGCTCCACGGGTGCAGCTCAGACACGGTCCGGGTGCCCAGGCCCCGCAGGTGTCTTCCCTTGGCTCTCACACTCATTGCTTTTCTGCCCGCCAGGCGCGCTATTGCATTTCTTCCAGCTTTTTCAGCAAAGTGGGACTCATCTCTGCCCCGCCCAGTCCACGGATTGTTGCGGGAACCTTTGAGATGAACCGCAAGGCGCTCTGGAAATTGTACCCACTCACGCGGGTATAAGGTGCAGGAATTGGGGTGTCTGTTGCTATCCCTGCTCCTGAGGTAGAGAGGTTTCCTTTTGGCTCCTCCTTGTTGTATGTGAGTTCGCCTTGTCTCCTCCACTCTAGTTATTTACTGTAGGTTGTTATCCAACATTGGCTTTGGGGTGTTACTGGCCTAGTTTCTTTGCCTCTGGAGCTTCACAGTGGCTGTCAAACTGAACGACTTAAAAGAAACCTTAGGCGAGACCAGTGTAGTAGAAAGAGCATGGGACTGGGTCATAGGCTCAGCATTTTGAGTAAATGATTCTGTGAAGTTGATTGTAACCAAGACTCCTATTTTAAATGAGTGGATCTCAGCTGTGTGATAGCTTAACCTTAACACTTAACCTTCACCCTTCAGTTTTCGAATCTGTAAAATGGTGATGATTTTCGCAGAATTGTGCTTACCCCAGAGGTTGGCATTTGGTAAACGTTAGATAATGGCAGTCATTATTATCAAAGCACATTATCTTGGGAACCCTCAGTTTCCTGGGCCTACAAATGGTGCATATGAGCCTATCTCACAGGATTATTTGAAGGACAGGTGCCATTTGAAAGCACTGTGTCAATTGTGAAGCATCACACAATTATATATATGTTTTTTCTGTACCTGTCAAATGACAGAATTAGGCAGGATGCCCCTCCAACAACAAATATTCTATAACTTAGTTGCCGTTTGTGACCACTTAAAAAGTTCTTTGCCAGGGTAAAAGTTTAATTATAACACTTACTGTTATACTCTATGCCGTTTCCTACCCCTTAACAGTGCTCCTTCCATTTATTCCCTTTCTTTTCTTTTTTAAAAATTGTTTCATTGTAAAAAAAATAGTGCATACTTCTTTTTCTTTAGTGCATACTCATTAAGTAAGATTTAGCATATGGAGAAAAGAGAATGTCATCCATGGTCTCATCAGCCAGACACAAGTACTGTTAACATTTCTGTGCATTTCCTTCCAGTCTTTTTTCCAATACTTACGTTTAAAAAGAAAAATGGTGGGGCGCCTGGGTGGCGCAGTCGGTTAAGCGTCCGACTTCAGCCAGGTCACGATCTCGCGGTCCGTGGGTTCGAGCCCCGCATCGGGCTCTGGGCTGATGGCTCGGAGCCTGGAGCCTGTTTCTGATTCTGTGTCTCCCTCTCTCTCTGCCCCTCCCCCGTTCGTGCTCTGTCTCTCTCTGTCCCAAAAATAAATAAACGTTGAAAAAAAAAATTTTTTTTAAAAATTAAAAAAAAAAAAACAATAAAAAGAAAAATGGTAATTATATTTCACATATAATTTTATTCCTGATATTTATAATTCCTGATACAATTCCTGACATTTTATCTATAATTTTTATGTTTTATACATAATTTACATGTTCATATTTTGTATATAAAAATTTAAATATATGTAAATTAAACGTTAAAATATTTAAATAAAATTAAATATATGCACATATAATTAATATATGCAATATATAAAATGTATATAATTTATGTTTATATTTTACATATAATATTTTTAATATAAATTTTATCCTGATTTTTTCTTTTTTTTTTAATTTTTAAAAATTTACATCCAAGTTAGCATATAGTGCAACAATGATTTCAGGAATAGATTCCTTAGTGCCCCTTACCCATTTAGCCCATCTCCCCTCCCACAACCCCTCCAGCAACCCTGAGTTTGTTCTCCATATTTATGAGTCTCTTCTGTTTCTTTCCCCTCCCTGTTTTTATGTTATTTTTGTTTCCCTTCCCTTATGTTCATCTGTTTTGTCTCTTGAAGTCCTCATATGAGTGAAGTCCTATGATTTTTGTCTTTCTCTGACTAATTTCACCTAGCATAATACCCTCCAGTTCCATTCACGTAGTTGCAAATGGCAAGATTTCATTCTTTTTGATTGCCGAGTAATACTCCATTGTATATATGTGTGTGTGTATATATATATATATATATACACACACACACCACATCTTCTGGATAAAAGAACCTTTATGCATTCATCCATCGATGGACATTTGGGCTCTTTCCATACTTTGGCTATTGTTGATAGTGCTGCTATAAACATGGGGGTGCATGTGTCCCTTCGAAACAGCACACCTGTGTCCCATGGATAAATGCCTAGTAGTGCAATTGCTGGGTCGTAGGGTAGTTCTATTTTTAGTTTTTTGAGGAACCTCCATCCTGTCTTCCAGAGTGGCTGCACCAGCTTGCATTCCCACCAACAGTGCAAAAGAGATCCTCTTTCTCCGCATCCTCGCCAACATCTGTTTGTTGCCTGAGTTGTTCATGTTAGCCATTCTGACAGGTGCGAGGTGGTATCTCCTTGTGGTTTTGATTTGTATTTCTCTGATGATGAGTGATGTTGAGCATTTTTTCATGTGTTGGTTGGCCATCTGGATGTCTTCTTTGGAGAAGTGTCTCTTCATGTCTTTTGCCCATTTCTTCACTGGATTATTTGTTTTTTGGGTGTTGAGTTTGATAAGTTCTTTACAGATTTTGGATACTAACGCTTTATCTAGTATGTTGTTTGCAAATATCTTCTCCCATTCCTTTGGCTGCCTTTTAGTTTTGCTGATTGCTTCCTTCGCTGTGCAGAAGCTTTTTATTTTGATGGGGTCCCAGTAGTTCATTTTTGCTTTTGTTTCCCTTGCCTCCGGAGACGTGTTGAGTATGAATTTGCTGCGGCCAAGATCAAAGAGGTTTTGGCTTGCTTTCTCCTCGAGGATTTTGATGGCTCCCTGTCTTATATTGAGGTCTTTCATCCATTTTGAGTTTATTTTTGTGTATGGTGTAAGAAAGTGGTCCAGGTTCATTCTTCTGCATGTCGCCATCCAGTTTTCCCAGCACCACTTGGTGAACAGACTGTCTTTATTCCATTGGATATTCTTTTCTGCTTTGTCAAAGATTAGTTGGCCATACGTTTGTGGGTCCATTTCTGGGTTCTCTATTCTGTTCCATTGATCTGAGTGTCTGTTCTTGTGCCATTACCATACTGTCTTGATGATTACAGCTTTATAGTATAGCTTGAAGTCTGGGATTGTATATGCACATAAAATTAATACATTCAATATATAAAATGTATATTATTTATATTTATATTTTACATATAATATTTTAATATAAATGTTATCCTGATATTTTCATTTAACATCACATCATAAATTACTTTCTATCATATATTGCCTCTAGTGAACATAGAATTTGCTCAAGATTCTTAAAATTCTTGATGTATTTAACTTTACAAAATAATCACGTGCGTTTGGATTTCCATTACTGATATATATAAAAGTCATTTCCAAGCCAGTCTCTGAAATATTTGGTGAATATTCTGATGACTGTGGTACTCTGTGTGCTTTAAGGATCAGATTTGGCAGACACAGTCACTTCTTGAAGGAGTTGATTACCTATAATTGGCAAATGTTACTCTATAGTACTTTAAAGTATGGTAGCATTCTTGGGGGTAAAATGAATTCTGTAAAATAATCCACTTTGTTTCTATATGTAAAATTCCTCTTAGGTAACTCAAAGCCAACTTTTGTGTTGATTAAAATTAGATAGCCTTGGGGCGCCTGGGTGGCTCAGTCGGTTAAGCGTCCGACTTCAGCTCAGGTCAGGATCTCGCGACCTGGGAGTTCGAGCCCCGCGTCGGGCTCTGGGCTGATGGCTCAGAGCCTGGAGCCTGCTTCCGATTCTGTGTCTCCCTCTCTCTCTGCCCCTCCCCTGTTCATGCTCTGTCTCTCTCTGTCTCAAAAATAAATAAACATTAAAAAAAAAAATTAGATAGCCTTTGTGATTCCGTTAATATTCTGTAGAGAAAAAAATAAGACTGCCAGTGAAGACATTACTTGTAAGGAAAAGTGAACTATAAAAGGGCTTTATCATTTCTTCTCAGGTTATTGATAGGGAAATGGTGGGTACCACTAGCCTGCAGTATTTGCCGAGCATTCCTTCTGTTTTATTATAAGATTGAATTAAATTAATCATGAATTGAGGCTAATTTTGGTACAAGAGAGACGACCACAATGATGTTTGTCAAGTGTTCGGTGATATTAGGCCGTAGAATGATTTTGGATTGAATCTGATCTTTTTGGGGAAGGTTTGGTTTCATTTCATCCATCAGGAAGAAGAACCTTTAGGGTTTCTCCAGTTTCTCTTTCTTTCAACATCTGATCTCTTTTACTGCTTTTAACCAACAATGGGAAATATTTCATAACCAGATAACCAAGTTTGTTATAAATACACATGAAATAAAAATCAGTAGGCCTCTGCTATGGATAAAGTGCATGCATGGATTTTGTGGAAAACTTTTTTTCATTTTGTCACTCAAAGGCCTTATTTTCAGTATTCTGGGTGGGTGTCTGATATCAGATAAAAGGGCATTACAGACTTACATTGTAGACTTTAAAAAAAATTCTTTTTTAATGTTTGTTTATTTTGAGAGAGAGAGAGAGAGAGACTGAGCACCACCAGGGGAGGAGCAGAGAGGGAGGGAGACACAGAACCCAAAGCAGGCTCCAGGCTCTGAGCTGTCAGCACAGAGCCCCACATGGGGGCTCGAACCACCAAACACCCAAGCAGCGGGATCATGACCTGAGCTGAAGTTGGACATTCAACCAACTGAGCCACCCAGACACCCCACATTGTAGACCTTTAAAGGGAAATGAAGTCTCAGGATGCTTGAAGGCAAGGCTGTATGTGCTGTGAGAGCCCGTGTCTGTACTCCAGGGCCAGACCTCTTTCCACCTCATATATATTTATATGAAGATTTTACTTTCATTCTGGAAAAGTATAGCCTGATACAAAGCACAGCTCATCTCTTTTGTACCAGTTACTGTAGCTAAAATGACAATTAACCTACTATTCCTGCTCTCAAGAGGGATGCAGTGAAAGTGTGTGTTCCACTTGTGAAAATATTAAAATGTAGAGACCGAAGTTTTAACATTTTACTCTACTTTCTTAGAAGGAACTTTAGTTTTTATTTTAACTCCAGGACAGTTAACATACAGTGTTATATTAGTTCCAGGTGTACAATATAGTGATTCAGCCCTTCTGTACATCACACTGTGCTCATCATGGTAAGTGTGCTCTTAATCCCCTTCACCTGTTTCACCCATCCCCGCCCCCCATCTGCCTCCCCTCTGGAAGCATCTGTTCTTGATATAGGAGTCTGTTTTTTGGTTTGCCTTTTTTTTTTCTTAGTGCTTGTTTTCTTAAATTCCACCTGTGAGTGAAATCATATGGACTTTCTTTCTCTGACTTATTTTACTTAGCATTATACCCTCTAGATTCATCCATATTGTCGCAAATGGCAAGATTTCATTCTTTTTTTATTTCATTCTTTTTTTTCATTCTTTTTATTTTCATTCTTTGTTTTCATTCCATTGTATATATATTCACACATCTTCTTTACCCATTCATCAGTTGAAGGGCACTTAGGCTGCTTCCGTGGTTTGGCTATTGTTAATGCTACAATAAACATAGGGGTACATATGTCCTTTTGGATTAGTGTTTTTGTTTTCTTTGGGTAAATATCCAGTAGTGGAATTACTGGATTTTATGGTAATTCTATTTTTAATTTTTTGACGAACCTTAATACTTTTTTCCACTCCTAGAAGGAGCTTTAGGTAGAAAAGTCTCCGGAGACTTGTTTGATTTTTTTTTTTTTTTTTTTTTTTTGGAAGCGTGTAATGTCAACTCAGCAACTGTAAGCCATTCAGGTTCTACATCTGAACACTCAGAACAGAATTCTTACTTTTAGTGGAATGTGGGAATTTGGAGATCTTACAATCATAATCATTTGAACTCTTCTCTTTAAAAAAAATTTTTTTTTAATGTTTATTTATTTTTGAAGGAGAGAGAGAGACAGAGCATGAGCAGGGGAGGGGCAGAGAGAGAGGGAGACACAAAATCTGAAGCAGGCTCCAGGCTCCGAGCTGCCAGCACAGAGCCTGACGCGGGGCTTGAACTCACAAACTGTGAGATCATGACCTGAGCTGAAGTCGGACCCTCAACCGACTGAGCCACCCAGGTGCCCCTCAGAACTCTTCTCCAATGTGTTTTCACACCTTTTAATTTGGTTCTTGTATCTGTGAAGTCATGAATTCAGGTTATCCCCATTTTATAAATGCAGAAATTGTGGCTTAGAAAAAATACTGGCTGGCTTGCCCAAAGCGCTCAAGTACTAAGTGTGGGAGCATACGATCACATTCCGGACTTTTATGCATGGATCATGTGAATGAAATGTGTTGGAATTCCTTAGCAATCAGAACTATTTAAGGTGGTGGCATTGGTATAAGAAACGATAGAGAAGATTAACTCCTAAAGGAAAGTTTTAAAATATCTTTGGATTTCCATTTAGGAGGGTTGAAGTCTTAATTCTGAGTGAGGAGAAAAATATCTTTGTTTGGAGGACCTATATTTAAAAAGAGCATTATGGGGGCACCAGAGTGGCTCAGTCAGTTGAGTGTCAGGTCATATGAGCCCCACAAAGGGCTGGTTGCTGTCAGCCTGTCAGGGCAGAGCCCACGTTGGATCCTCTGTCCCCCTCTCTCTACCCCTCCCGCACTTGCACTCTCTCTCAAAAAAATAAAAAACAGAACAAAACAAAAAAAACCCAAACATTATGTGTGCCCGATAGTTTGAACGGTGTCTGAATTTTTATTTGCTCAGTTGAGTGAACTCAAAATAGAGGCATATTATTTATTAGTCACTCCTATGTAGGATTAACATTAAAAATAGGAAATTGTTTGAGATCATCTCTACCATTCCTCTAGATGTAAAATCCTGTGTTACCATGTTACTTATTTTTATGTTAGATTATATGGTGCTTCTTACTTCTGCATTCTTAATTTGTGTGTGTGCGTGTTTTGGAAAACTGCCCCATGTATTTTGTGCTATAATATCATATTTAGTTTATTGACATTAATACAATCCACCAATCTTACTCAGATTTCCCCAGTTTGACTTTTATGCGTTTGTGCTTGTGTATGTATTCTGTACAACTTTGTCACCTGTGGTTTGTGTATCTACTGCAATCAAGATACTGAATAGTTTCAACACCGCAGGGATCCAGTGTGTTGCCCTTTTATAACCGCACCCACCTCTCTCCCAGGTTATGCCCCCAGTCTTCATCCCTAACCCCTGAAAACCACTAACCCGTCTTCCATTTCTAAAATGTTGTCATTTCAAAAATACAATTGGAGCTCTATAGTAGATTACTTTTGGAGATTTTTTTTTCTGCTCAACAGAATTCCCTAGAGAGTCATCTGGAGTGTATGTGTCAATAATCCATACCTTTTTATTGCTGAACAGCATTCCATGGTAAGGATGTGCCACAGTTTAACTGTTTAGCTATGGAAGCACATCTGGGCTGGTTCCAGTCTTTGGTCCCTGGTCCTGTTTTTGTATAAAGTTTTATTGGCCCACAGCCGTGACCGTTTGTTTACATTTTGTCTATAAATACTTTCCAGAGTTGAACAGTTGCACCACAGACAGTATGGCCCCCAGCCTAAAATATTTACTATCCAATCCTTTATTGAAAAAGTTTGACAACCTGTATTCTGAGCACTCACCGCGTACTAATCTGCTTAACTATTACAACATTTTTGTGCTATTGTTCCCATCATTATTCTCATTTTGCAAAGAAATTGCAACACGGAGAAATTAAGTAATTTGCTCCAGGCCAAATAGCTGAGCCAGGTTTTGAACAGAGGCAGTCTGGCTTTAGGAGCAGCCTGTTAAGCAGGCCTGCTCGCAATTAACTCAAGATAGGGGAACTCAAAACAGCAAAGGCACCAGAGAGGCAGCCGCTGAGCTATGGGGGTTCTCTTTGAAAGGCTGAAGGGATAATAGGATTTAGCCCGTGGTCATTTGCTTTTGTAGGAGAACAATGCTTGAAACAGAGCTAAAACTTCTCACTAATTTGAATTTAGCAATTCCACACAGGACCTTTGTACATTTTTCCAGGATTTAACTAAGGCTCGGCCCCAGGTCCTGGTCACCTGGTTTCCACAGCTCCCCGGGGAAATGGAAAATGAGCACAGCCATTGTTATGTTTTGCTGTCTTCCAGGGATTTGCAGATAAGGAGGGCCCTCCTTCCTAGAGAAACCTCCCTGGGCCAGGGAGAGGTGAAATGGTAGCTTTTAAACAAAATACATTTTTTTCCTCATAGATGGGAAGACTTATGCCCAGCTGAGAAGATTTGGGTCTCCCTTTAGGGCAGTCAGCTATCCTAATTTCCCCAGGATTGAGGTTTTTTTGTTTTTGTTTTTGTTTTTTTTTAAATTGAAGTATAGTTGACATGTATTAGTTTCAGGTGTATGACATAGTGATTTGGCAGTTATAAACATTACGAAATTCTCACCACGATAGTGTAGTTACCATCTGTCACCATAAAAAATGATTACCGTATCACTGACTATGTTCCCTCTGCTGTACTTTCTATCCCCGTGATTTACTTTTATAGCCAGAAGTGTGTACTTCTTCATCTCCTTCCCCTATTTCGCCTATGCCCTCAACACCCTCCCCTCTGGCAACCACCAAATTGTTCTCATATATATGAGTTTTTGTTGTCTGTTTTATTTTTTAGATTCCTCGTAGAAGTGAAATCGTAAGGTATTTGTCTTTCTCGGACTTATTTCTCTTAGCATGATGCCTTCCTTCTAGGTCCATCCATGTTGCATTTTTAAGGTTGCAGTAGACACTCCACTTTTGAACTTTTTGTGTTTGGAATTCAGATTCCAAACTTACCCATGGAAACAATGCTCCAGCCCCAAGTTTCTAAAGGTTTCTAAAGCTGAAGAACCAGTTAGCTCAACTATATGATGGGTAAACTAGGCTTTGGGGAATTACACAGGCAAAGCCAGCCATCATTTATGACATTGCTTCTTTGGGAAACATTCATTCTCCTTCAAGACTGGGAGTTTGTGTCTAGGTCTCTTAGACCCCAATAGTTACAAAAGGATCCTAAAGTAGTTTACTAAGGAGATGTTATTTCAAAGGTAGGGGCTTATTATACAGCTTAGCTAATATTGTCCAGCAACAGAAGAGGATAAGAGCTTGGGTCTTTTAATTTGCATTTTTTTTCTATAGCTGCTTTGTTATTCTGAGTGGAACCTTTTTTTTTTTTCTTTTTCACTCTGGGAATAAATAATAATTTTTGCTTAAGCAATGTCGCTTGTTTTTTTGTGGTAGGACAGCTCTGCCTTTGTGTATTTCCAAGGCTTTATTTTCTTCAAAGGAAGAAAGATTGGACTAACAAGATCTTCCACCAACAGGCTAAGGTTGTCATCAGAGTGATTCAGTAGGTGGTCAGCCTAAGCAGCGATTTCTACTGGTAATGGGGGTAGAGGAGTGTTTTTAGCTATGATTCTTAATATATTTTTAAATTTTCAATTAACATTAATAGAGGGCTTAGGATTTTTATTGTTATTAAAAGAGGGATGTTAAGTCATCAACCTAAGGAGGAAGAAAGATTAAATACAAGTTCATATTTTGTCCAGACCCAAAGGAACTTACAAAACATGCCCATGTTATCTTCTAGTATGAGCGCGTGCGCGTGTGTGTGTGTGTGTGTGTGTGTTTGTGTGAGTGAGAGAGAGAGAGAGAGGGAAATGCAAGCTCAAAGAAGTTGTGATCTTCTAAGGTTGTTCAGCCTTGCATGTTGGAGAGCCAAGATTCAGTTCTAATTCTTCTGTATACATGAAACATGATGAATTTCTTGGCAGCCAGAACTGTGTGTATTCAAGGTGGAGGTAGGGATAGGAAAAATTACAGTGAAAGATTTTTCTACAAAGATGAGAACTTTTATGGTTCAAATTAAGTGTACACTTTTCTTTCGTGGTAGTTTAGAGCATTAGTAGATGAACTGTGACAGGTTAAATGATTAAATGAAGACATTTTTTTTTTTTCAACGTTTATTTATTTTTGGGACAGAGAGAGACAGAGCATGAACGGGGGAGGGGCAGAGAGAGAGGGAGACACAGAATCGGAAACAGTCTCCAGGCTCTGAGCCATCAGCCCAGAGCCTGACGTGGGCCTCGAACTCACGGACCGCGAGATCGTGACCCGGCTGAAGTCGGACGCTTAACCGACTGCGCCACCCAGGTGCCCCTAAATGAAGACATTTTTATTGGTGTTCAGTTCGTTTCCTAGTGGAGTCGGGAATTTGACTTTTTGTATAAGGTTATTGTTGATGATGAAATGATTGTAAGGTGTTTGCCTTCCCAATAAATGGCATTCCTGGAAAGAGGGTGGAGAGTATGAGGAGAAGCACCAGTGGAAAAATATTGTGCATTAACCCATGTTGCACAGAACCATTTATGACGCAGAGAGCATTGTATCATCCTGGACAATTCTAAGAGTATCTAGACTCAGACCCTTATTTCTGGGCCATCCAACTGCTTGTTTTTGTGCACAAAAGTAAAAACATCTAGAAACTACGTAGTGGTCATTTGGTTTAAGCTTGCCCTCTATAATTCCTCAACAAATAGTGACACTTCATAATAATGAAATCTGATATAGACCCATTTTTCAAAAGGTTAAGGTATAAAAATTGTTTTGAGTGTGTCTGGCGAGAATGATAATCTGGACGTGACATTGTATTTGTGTTGGAGCCAACGCACACAGATACCACAGACACATCTCTAATAATTACTTATCCAAAAAGCAGGATTGACGTAGGTTAAGACAAAGAGGACAGTTGTCAAACTCTTAAAGAGCCTGTGTGATGTTGTAGGCTCAGTAGCAAATACCCTCTTCAGGGTTTCATTTTCCACACTGACCTGAAGGCTGGTTCTACACAGACATGGGGAAACATGTTACTGTCCTTGGATCAAAATCTGTATGCTCACAGCAGGAACATGTGATCAACCGGTAATAAACCAAGAAAATTACCATTCTGTCTGCATTCTCCTGGGGTCATTCATGGGTTTCGTGGGGGAAAACTTTTTACGAATTGA
This sequence comes from Lynx rufus, assembly GCF_022079265.1. Classification (NCBI taxonomy): domain Eukaryota; kingdom Metazoa; phylum Chordata; class Mammalia; order Carnivora; family Felidae; genus Lynx; species Lynx rufus. The sequence goes on from NW_025814827.1 coordinate 9,488,613, forward strand.
GCACTGAGGTCTACCTTTTCCTGGCTGTTTTGACTTGAAGCAAGTTAACTTTCCTCCTACAAATATTCAGTCTCTCTACCTGTGCCATCATCGTTCTAAGTCTCTAAAACATCATGTGCCTCAGTCACTTACCTCATCTGTAAAATGAGGACATTATCTTCCAGCTTCCATGATTTTTTTGGTTTTTTAGCAGCTTCATTTGGATATAGTTTAAATATAAGATCCACTTACTTTTGGTGGAAAACATTTCTATCCCCTAGAAGGAAAGCTTGTGACTATTTGCAATCACTCCCCATTCTTGCCCCCAGCTCTAGGCAACCCTAAGGTACTTTGTCTTTATAGATTTGCCTTATGCGGACATTTTATTTCAAAGGAATCCTATAGTATATACTCTCTTGTATTGGCCTTCTTTTACTCAGCCTAATGTTTTCGAGATGCATCTATACTATAGCATGTACTTCATATTCCATTGTATGGGCATACCACACTTTAACCATTCATCAGTTGATGGACATTTGGGTTGTTTCCACTTTGGGGCTACTATGAGTAATGCACTTATGCACATTCAAAGAAGCTACTGTGCTATTTGAAGAAACTGCCAAACTGTTTTCCAGAGTGATGGCACCATTTTGTGTTCCCATCAGCAATGTATGTGGATTCCAGTTTCTCCTCCTCTTCAGCAACACTTGTTATTGCCTGTATTTTCCATTATAGCCATCCTAGTGGGTGTGAGGTGGTATTTCACTGTGGTTTTGATTTGCCTTTCCCTAATGGCTAATGATGCTGAGATTCTTTCCAGGTGCATATAGTCCATTCCTATGTCTTCTTTGGTGAAAGGTCCATTCAGTTCTTCTTCCAATTTTTTTTCTTTTACATTTATTTATTTTTGAGAGACAAAGACAAAGCACAAGCAGGGGAAGGGCAGAGAGAGAGGGAGACAGAGAATCTGAAGCAGGCTCCAGACTCTGAGCTGTCAGCCCAGAGCCTGACGCGGGGCTCAAAACCACAAACCGTGAGATCATGACCTGAGCCAAAGTTGGACGCTTAACCGACTGAGCCACCCAGGTGCCTCTCTTCTTCCCATTTTTAAGTTGGTTTTTTTTCATCTTATTATTGAGTTGTAAGAGTTCTTTAAATATTCTGGAAATGGTCACACATATCATTCACATGTATTTTCTCCTGTTTTGTGGCTTGTCTTTGGGTTTTCTTGATGGTATCTTTTGAAATGCAACAATTTTTAATTTTGATGAAGTCCACAGTGCTATAGTGTTCTTTTTCTGTAGTCCTTTGACCAGGTGTTGCCCAATCATGGTCTTAACCCTTCCTGAAGGACCTTTTAAGTGCTGGGACATTGGATGTGTTAGCTTTATGATGCTCTCCAATGGACCAAGCTTATTTTCATATTTGAATGCAGGGGATACAGAGTAGATGTTCTTCATTAAACTTACTGTGTTTGGGAAAATTCATCTCAGACATGTTTACCTTCTTTCAGATAAGTCAGCATCTGCCGCAGATACTGTCGTCATCCTGAGCAGACATTGACATCTTTTTGTGACACTGACTTGATGCTAATTTGTTAATGAAAAATTATTACTTGAATGTGACAAGTACTCTCCTAATTGGCCTGTCTAGGCTTATGTCTTCTTTTTTTCCCAGAAAACCACCATTCATAAATAATTTTCAAAACATCTAAGGTTAATGACCAAAAAATTCTTATGGTTGAAATAACTAAGATGTTTGAGATCGATCTTATCAGAGATAGATTTTATGTGATGCCTGGCTGTAATGGCGAGTTTCCGTTCTGGGAGAAAGAATAAAACCAACTTTGCATTCCAGAACTTGCATTTTGTTTCATAAACACAGCCATGTCCATTCCACAAGTTCCTTTTAGATCAGGGTTTCCGAGCCTTCACACTGTTGACATTTTCAGCCGGGTAATCCTTTGTTGTACACGTGCTCTCGTATGCACTGTAGGATGTTTCACAATATTCCTGGCCAATGCCCACTAGATGCCAGTAGCATCTAGTGCTGGGATGCCAGCATCCCAACCTGGTACAACCAAAAATGTCTCCAGGTGTTGGCGTGTCCCCAGGAGGGCCAAAATCACCTCCCTATAGAGAACCCTGGCTTAAATGTAGATCTAGAACTGTGGTTTTGAATAAATAAGTAATAGTAATGGAATTCAAAGAAGTCCCTCTCCCCCCAAATGGGTGGGAATGGTTCACGGGCTGTGCCGCTGGGATTGATAAAGTGGTCTTTGTGTTCAGCCCGTAGAACATACAAGCTGGGGGTTCCTCCTTGGCCTTCATAAAACACTTTTCCATGTTCTGTCTCCCCTTGCTGCCAGCTTCTTCCTGTTCTTTTGTGCAGATGTGTCTTACTGCATCATGAGGTCTTCTGGGGGCAGGCACAGACCGTGTTTTCTCCCTGCACATCCCCCCCCAGTTATTTTAAGATGAAGCTGTGGTGACCAATTCCAGATGGCTACTGGGAGAAAGTAAACTAGGGGAGGAGGAGGAGGAGGAGGACTGAGTTGGATTTCCTCTGCTTCAACTTTCAAACTTTTCCACGGTGATCTAAAAAGTCACCCCAGAGCATGTGGAAATGTGAATTTCAAGGGTGACCAGAGAGGAGTGTGTGAGGAAAAGGTAATGAAGTGTTGTAAGCAAACCAGAATTGCTGTCCTCTTGTTCAAGCAGCGCTATGTTGCCCTAACCCAGTTATTCTTCCCTCGGCAACCTAGTACCGCCCCAACCGGCCATCTGTCCCTTAGACTGAACCAAGCACTGCCTGCGCTCACACGGGGAGGCGGCAGGGTGATGGCTCAGAGAATCACAGACGAGGATTTCCCCACACTGGTCCTTACAAAGGCCTGGCCCTAGGCCTGCACAGTTCTAAGCGTTAAGTATCACACCGGTGGAGATGGCCCCTTGTACTTGGGGAATAATCTGTTCATAACTGCTACAAAGTGTGTGACAGCAGGCCCCTTTCTAGGACCTTTCAGGAAATCGCACTATGAGATTGTAACTAGTTGCAACAATATGGAGCCTTGATGATTTTTAAAGGTCTCTCTTTGCCTTTCCTTGCTGGCTAATGAGAAGTCTGGCCTTCATAGTTTTTCCTAAAGCACATTTTACCCGATTCTTTTCTTTCATAATGGCTACTTTCCCCTTCAACTGACGTCAGACTCTGCTGCCTCCTATAATTTTCCTAATTGCTTTCTCTTCTGTCTCAGTCTGTGCCTTAACAATGGAAAAGAAACATTTGAGAAGGCATATTTTGGGAAGGGAGGGGCCAGAGCAGCTCAAGGCCGCGGTCGTTTCCCCGTTGCACTTTTTCTTACCGCCTCTGCCCGTGCATCTCTGGCCCAACCTCTTGTCCAGAGTGCAGCACGTGGGCAGACACCTGAGCCCGGGAGGAGGGAAATGAACACTTACTGGGGGCAACTCAGTGCCCATTGCCTGCCTGCACCTTCTCACGCATCGTTGCATTTAATCTGCAAGAAGCCATTTGAGAAGTGTGTTTGTCCCTTTGCCGGTGAGGAAATGAGACACAGAGAGGTCAATTTTTTGTTCTCACAGAGGATCAGCATTCAAATGTAGGTCTGTCTGACCCCAGGTCTGTGCTGTCTCTATTTTATGGCCTTTTCTTTTTTTTTTTCAATATATGAAATTTATTGTCAAATTGGTTTCCATACAACACCCAGCGCTCATCCCGAAAGGTGCCCTCCTCAATACCCATCACCCACCCTCCCCTCCCTCCCACCCCCCATCAACCCTCAGTTTGTTCTCAGTTTTTAAGAGTCTCTTATGCTTTGGCTCTCTCCCACTCTAACCTCATTTTTTTTTTCCCCTTCCCCTCCCCCATGGGTTTCTGTTAAGTTTCTCAGGATCCACATAAGAGTGAAAACATATGGTATCTGTCTTTCTCTGTATGGCTTATTTCACTTACCATCACACTCTCCAGTTCCATCCACGTTGCTACAAAAGGCCATATTTCATTCTTTCTCATTGCCACGTAGTATTCCATTGTGTATATAAACCACAATTTCTTTATCCATTCATCAGTTGATGGACATTTAGGCTTTTCTCACACTTTGGCTATTGTTGAGAGTGCTGCTATAAACATTGGGGTACAAGTGCCCTCATGCATCAGTACTCCTGTATCCTTGGGTAAATTCCTAGCAGTGCTACTGCTGGGTCATAGGGTAGGTCTATTTTTAATTTTTTGAGGAACCTCCACACTGTTTTCCAGAGTGGCTGCACCAATTTGCATTCCCACCAACAGTGCAAGAGGGTTCCTGTTTCTCCACATCCTCTCCAGCGTCTATAGTCTCCTGATTTGTTCATTTTGGCCTCTCTGACTGGCGTGAGGTGATATCTGAGTGTGGTTTTGATTTGTATTTCCCTGATGAGGAGCGACGTTGAGCATCTTTTCATGTGCCTGTTGGCCATCTGGATGTCTTCTTTAGAGAAGTGTCTATTCATGTTTTCTGTTTTATGGCCTTTTCTATTCTGGTTAGTACTGTCAGTGCAGAGGGGAGGGAGAGGAACCGTGGGTCCCCGGAGGAGTGGATACCAGGGGTGGGAGGTTATGATACCTTGCGGAAAAGGCAGCTTCAGTTCTCGGGGAAAGTAGAAAACCAGCTGCATTCTCAGAAGAGGGCTGATTTCTGGAAGGATCGTCTTGATTTGGAGTGGCAGCTATCATTTCCCTCTGGGCATAGAAAATATGACTTAACCACTGGACAGCTTCTCTTCACAAAGAACGTCGCGATTCATTAAGGGGACATTAATTCTACTGGTGTCAAAAGTGTCCTGAATTCTACTGAAGAAGATAGGATTAATCTAAAGCAGTATCAATGCATTTAAGTTAGAATGGACTTGTTTTGTCTTTTTTGGCTGGAGTGGGTAAGGTAAGGGTTAGTATGTGTGGGGGTGAGAGAGAGAGGGAGGGAGGGATTGCAAATGTGTACTTTTGGTGTTGGTAGAATTCATCTTGGAACTCCAGTGTGCTTCCTAATTCATGCTAGAGTATCACCTCTTACCGATTCTGAACTAAGGATAGCTGTGTGCATGCCTCCTCTGATTTGACTGCTTACCAAATTTACACTCTCTGAGGGAAGCGACATTAGGACAGACGGAAGTACAGAGCGGGTGTGAGGACAAAGCAGTCATTGGGTTGCAGAGCTGACGTGCTTCCTTGGCATACGCCTTTCTTCCGTTCTCTTGAATCTTGTCCCTGACTTGCCATGTGGGACTGTAGGGGAAAGAAGTTCACGAAAGAAGCAAGAAGTAAATCGGAGTGGCAGGAGAACTGGTGGCTATGTGTACCCGTTTCTCAAACAGGGCAAGAGATTTATACTTGCACTTAAAGCCGGGGGAAAGGTTCATACTTGCTCCTGGAACTGGGTTGACGTTTAACTTCTCATCCGAAAACACTACAGGTTACTATTTTAAGCTGTGAGACCAAGTTTGTGGCAACAGACTGGCAATTCATCATCTCGTATTTGTCTCTTAAACAATGATGTACTGCAGCTCCACCAGGTGGCTGCCAACAGCGGGAAGGAGACAGGCCAGCATCCACCAGGCCGAGGGAGAACTGCTCTTGACTTCATTTGTGTATTGTTTTGACTACATCAAAATTCATTTTAGTGAAGGGCAAAGAAGGGAAAAGAAAAAAAACACATTGCGGGTTTCTCTAGGAAGTCTGGCAAAAAACCAAACAGCAACAAAAACCAAAACACAATCACTGTAACTCACTTATAACATATAAATACCCAAAACCCATAGACAGTTTTCGGATGGGTTAATTGTGCTTCAGGCTCGTATATTCTGATGCCTTTGTTCTGGCTATTATTTTTGGTTTTCATGAAAAAGTGGGAGATACTGTAAGCCCATAGGTTAGTTTGGGAGTGTGATCTAGCTCGGATCCTGAATATCACCAGTATTGCATCACAGTGTAGTAGGGAAAAGTGCTGGTGACCTGAGTTTCCTTTTAGGCTCTTCTCCCTTAGGCAAGTGGCTTCTCTTTCTCCTCCTCCCCTCCCCCTCCCCCCTCCCTTTTTTTTGGTCCTCAGTTTTCCCATCTGTGAAATGAGTAAACGGTACTGGCTCATCTCCAGAAACTTAGTCATGTGCATAAGCGTTTGAGCAATTCTTGTTTTAACGTGGAAAAGAATAAACTTGTTAGACGTTTGAAACCAAATAGAAAAGACAAGTAAGTGAGAAAAGCCATATTTAGTGTAGACATTTACATTTTTAAAATTAAAGTGTACATTATGAAATTGATGACAAAAAGAATGAGGCCGTTCACTTTTGTCTACTTGTGAGATGGCACAGGTGTGATGATAAAGTCCATATTCAGCCTCTCCGAAAATATCTGATTGGACATAAAATGTTACAAATGAAACAATCTGATAAGTGGATTGAGCCATCAAGTTATTCCAGGGAGCACAATAAGGAAACACACACACCCAGCTAGGAAAACACTGACAGGTGAAATTGATTTTCCCAGCCTATTGGTTCTGTTCTCATCCAGGTGTAGAGAAAAGAGAAATTGCTTCTTTCTGTGTGTTCGGTAAATATCTTAATCACTTGGAAATCAGAGAGGAGACAAAACTAAAATTGTAAGAGCTCTGAGAAGCACATGGGTCTGTTGTCTTGTGCTCTATGCATTGATTAATAAAACGAACCACGCTTAATGGATCCCAATGTCCTAAACTGCAGTCAGTAAGGAGGTGACCCCTTAATTGGTTTTATTTTTCCAGGTTAGTTGAAGACTGCGATTTCAAAAACTCATAGCTGAAATTTTATTCCAATTTTTAACAAGACAAGCGGTGTAGGAAATCTCAAGAACCGCCTGTCGTGACAGCAGGAGTTCTGGTCCCACTCTTTGTCCTTTGCCCCATAACACGTGGAAACAGTATTTTACTCTCTGTATTCCCTACTTAAAAAAAAAAAAAGTTAATTTGTTCGTTATTTAAAAAAAAAAAATGCCCATGAATGAAGAAAACAGATTCCATATGGTAGCTCCTCCTACCCTTAAAAAATCAGTTTATGCAATTTTTGCTACTCCCCTTGGTTTGGTTTGCCTTCTTCCATATGTGCTTTTATCGGCATATTGCTGGACCACCTGCTTGGAGTTAGGAAGATTAGCTTTGAATGCAACATAGACTTTGATCTAGGAGGTTTGGTGGGTTTTTTTTTTTTCTTTTTCTGTGAGACACTTACATGAAAACAGAATCTTTGATTTTTACACTTTATCTGTTCTTCCTGCTCATTTCCTACCTGAACTTGTCATAATGCTCCATGGAAGACATTGCAGCTGGCTGCTAAGGAATTGCTTGATAATTAACGAAAGATTACTTTATGTAGAAATTAAGCAGCAAGAACTGTCGATTTCTTGAACAGACAAGACAAATTCAGATTTTCAAATATTGGCATAGACCTATGGTAATTTACAAGTAACAATTCTGGTTGCAGTGAAAAATTTTAGAAAGTTAGTTTCACAGTGTGTGCCATATGTCAAATGTAGTCTTAAGTTTATTTTAAATTTAGTTATTTTAATTTTTTTTTAAAAAAGGAGGGGTTTTATTTTCAGACCGTTTCCTCCTAATAACCACACGAAGATAGTTTACCAGTGAAAAGCATGCATATATGCACGTACACGCTTTGTAAGTTACTATACATTAATCCTAGCAGTCTTTTGGACTACATAATTTCCCCAGATCTTTTTGTTTGAGCAAAAACTATGGCAGTGTTTCAAATACATAATCTTAGCTCTGGAACTGAAAATTTAGCTTCTAGTTTTCTATGTCCTGCTAACTGTCAGTTTGAGGAATATTTTATAAAATAATATTCATCTTACTTTGCATTGAAAAGGAGTTTGTGGCCATTTTGCCATATATTCTCTTTTTTTTTTAAAATAAAGTCACTTTTTAAAAATGTTTATTTTTGAAAGAGAGACAGAGCATGAGTGGAGGAGGGGCAGAGAGAGAGGGAGACACAGAATCTGAAGCTGGCTCCAGGCTCTGAGCTGTCAGCACAGAGCCCGACGTGGGGCTCGAACTCACGAACCATGAGATCATGACCTGAGTCGAAGTTGGATGCCCAGCCGACTGAGCCACCCAGGCACCCCTAAAGTCACTCTTTTTTAAAGTTTATTTTGAGAGAGAGAGAGAGAGGGAGGGCAAGAGGGAGAGTGGGGGGAGGGGCAGAGAGAGAAAGCTAATCCCAAGCAGGCTCTGTGCTGTCAGTGTGGAGCCCTGCTGGGACTTGATCTCATGAACTGTGAGATCATGACCTGAGCTCAAATCAAGAGTCAGGCACTTAACCGACTGAGCCACCCAGACACCCGCCATACCTTCTTATAAGAACCCAATTTTAGTGGCATGTTATTTTACCTCTTTAAACTTACTTTCCACATAAAACATAGGTTGTGGGTATGGATGTGAGAGATGGGAGGTTAGGGTAGGACAGTTTCTAATGTTTTCCACTTCTGAATACGTTACGGCATTACGGAAGCAAACTGCTCAGTGGTTCCATGTCCTCATCTATATTTGTTCATTGTTGATTTGGCTTTTACTGTAAGAATTTCATTAGTAATAGCCGCACTGCACATGGGTTTCTGAAAGATTTAGTTACATCCTAAATAAATTTGCTTGGCTGTTATGTCTTTAAATGATGCCAAAAGTGTCTTTATCGAACAAAAATTTGAGTTGGCTTTCGAAGAATCTGAACAAGGCTGAATATAAATGGAATTGGGGTCATTTATCAGAATCCATTCTTTTCTATCTTTAGTTGAATTAATGTGTAAGCATTTGGCCCAAGGAATATGTGTAGCTTTTATTTTATTAATGGTTTAGCCTTACTGCTGCCTTCCTTTCAGCTTGCGGTAAGTACACAATAGTTCCAGATTCCTGAAGATTCTTGTAATCTTGCCTCTCACATGAAGTATGTAGGCAATAAAATAAACGTAAGCTGTTCTTTCTTTTCTGCTTGCTTTTTTCTGGGTGTTTGGCTAAATAGCTCTTTTGTTGCCTCTGTCTGACCTAATCACAATCGTTCGTGTGTTCTTAAAAGAGCCGATGAGTTCGATTATGCCACCATTACTTTCACAATCAAATGATAGAGAAGGAAATACCCTGATAAATGGGGGGCTTTTTGAAATCTTTACCGAAAGAGAAGCAGCCAGAGTACCCCGTTAGTCTGATACTTGACCGTGAAACTTGACCAGTGTGTATCAGTTTGTGCACTTTCCATGCTAACGTTGTGTCCTTTTGTTCAGATATCCTTGGAGCAGAAGATCTTCTCATGGAAGTGACTGCCGATGATGCCGTGAGGTTTTACCCCTGGACCATTGATAACAAATACTATTCGGCAGACATCAATCTGTGCGTGGTGCCAAACAAATGTCTCGTCACTGCCGAGGTGGCGGAGTCCGTCCAAGCGTTGGTGGTTTACTTTGACAGCACGCAAGTAAGCTTTGGTTTTCCAGGGACCTTGAGGAGGAAATTATTTTGTGCTTCCCCCCACCCCCACCCCCCGCCTTTTCCATGAGGTCTCTTACTGTCTCTTTTTCTGGGTTGGTTGGTTTGTTTGTTTTTCCTCCCTCCAGAAATCTGGTCTTGATAGTGTTTCCTCCTGGCTTCCACTGGCAGAAGCATGGCTACCTGAGGTCATGATCTTGGTCTGTGACAGAGTGTGTGAAAATGGTAAGGCGTGCCAACGGGGCTACGGTTGGTACATACAGTTGCTGTGCCTTGGGAAGCGGAGTACTTTTGTTCTCTTAACTTAGTATATCTCCTGTGATTTTATTACTGTATAGAACTATTTTCAGCTATTTCTCTTTGGAATCTTGTAATACTTACATTTTATTTTTTGTGAACGGACACTTGGGGTTTGAGATACCATCTTTTTTGTTTTAAATGTTTATTTTTGAAAGAGAGAGAGAGAGACACACACAGAGTGCGAGTGGGGGAAGGGCAGAGAGAGAGGGAGACACAGAATCTGAAGCAGGCCCCAGGCTCCAAGTTGTCAAGCTTTGAACCCACCAACCATGAGATCATGACCTTAGCCGAAGTCAGATACTTAACCGACTAAGCTACCCAGGCACCCTGAGAAATCATCTTCTTTATATTACTTTATTTTGGGTGCCTTTAGAATAACCTTGACATTAAGGGCAGCACTGAGATTTGTGGAGAGTATTGCAGCAATATTCTGTTTGAAAAATTTTTTTACTTATGAAGATTCTTTTGCATGTTAGGTGTAAACCGACAAAAAGCTCAAGAATGGTGTATCAAACATGGCTTTGAATTGGTAGAGCTTAGTCCGGAAGAGCTGCCGGAGGAGGATGGTAAGTATTTATGTGTCAGGAGAAACATGGCGTTTGGATTCGGAGATGAGGGAGCATTTTAATTTGGGGAAGAAGAATCGAAGTGAAATTAAAAAAATATTTTTTCCTCAGCTGTTTGAAAAGATTTGTGCAAAACCCATTGATGTGGTCTTACTGGTAATCAGATAATCCATTTATTTGTCTTCACCATGCATGTTAGGACTTTTGAAATACTGTGTGTTTTTCTTACGGATGAAGATAGAGGATTTCTACCTTAAATCTCAGTCATTTCCCCAATCTCTTATACTTTCTCCACTGCCAAAAAAAAAAAAAAAAAAAAAAAAAAAGAGGGTTTGACCTATATTCATAAATAGTTAATGTTCCTTATTTTGAATTCTTAATATCCTAAGGCTGAATTTCCAGGGACCTTAGGAAGGGCATGTCAGCCCTATTTTTATGTCTTTTGGACATTTGAAACTACAAATAGACCCAGAATCCCCACTCCTTTCCCCCCGGGGCAGCTTTTCACTTACCTGCCTTCCACTATACTCTGGACCTTTTGTTTCTTCCCACATCTCTCTTCCCCCCCCCCCCCCTTCATTCCTCTTCTTACCTTCTCTGCTTCCAAATATACTTGTGCTCCCTGCTGTGGGACCTACCAAGATAAGACAGGTTTTGGCCCACCAAAACCTCATAATCTAGTACAAGAGATAAACGTATATGAACAATTGAATTACCAAGTGGAATATCATAAATATTTAAAAAAATATATATTGGTGCTGTGGTATTTCAGAGATGGGAGAGATCATTTCCGTTTAGAAATGTGAAGACTGTGTTGGCATCATGAACTCTGACCTCTCACTTGTTCCATGGGGAAGAAATGGAAAAGGTGCTGGGCTTGTAGTTAGGGGACCAGTTGGGGTATAGCATCGAGAAGATGCCAGTTGTTACAAAAGATATTTTAAGGCACAACCAATATGGATTAAAGCACATAGATAGGATAGAAGTAATCATTACATGAAACCTACCTAATTTTTTTGAAAGGAATTAAGAAATATCTTTTTATATTCTGGCTTATTTAGAATTTTTCCAAAATGTTACCTTTGGAAATAAAACCGTGCCAGAGAAGAAGAGGACAAAAATGAAATAAAAAGGCTGATTTTTGTCCCTGTACATTTTTAATAATAACTAAAAATGAACAAGTACAGTTTCTCTTCTCACATCTTTCCAAGTCCCCTAAAACTTGTGCTTTGTTTTGTGTATATGAACATGTACATAATTGCTTATTTCTGGCACTAGAATTTTCTCATCTTAGTGTTGCCCCTGAGAGTCAACATTTGAGTCATTTATTTAAATCTGTTTTTATTTTGTAATTTCTCCTCCCTTATACCACCACACACCTCCTTGCTCCTTGTCTGAACAGTGCTCTTGCATTAATTTAGCTTAATATTAAAATAAACTTTTAACATATCATCTTTAGGTGAAGTGATTAAGTCCTCCCTAGAAGTTTTAAAAACAAACTGTATGCTTTGTATGCGTGTGTTCTAACCCCAGGTATGAGAATTCATGCTTGTTTGGATTAACTTTCATCTTCCTGGTTCTAGCTCTTTATGTCAGACCCTTTTTATGGCTTCTGGTTCTGTCATCTGAGGTATTCTTCTTTTAAGAACAGAATTATTCATAGTGAAGATAAACCTGCCTTTTTATTTCCTCATTTAGACACGACGGCAATAAAATTCATCTTTGTGTTTTCAGTTTAAGCCTCACCGTATTTGTTGGGTTGGTAGGTTGGTATCTTTCAAATGATTCATCCATCCATCAGTAGTTACTGAGTGCCTGGTGTCCTTCAGGCGCCACATTAGCTGGTGGTTCCCGCCAGCCTTTGTCGGGGGGCGGGGGAGGGCGGCTATGCACAGTGGTGTCAGCCCCACTTTTCTTTGAGAATGGCATATGTGATTTGCCCTTGATCAAATAGCTAACAAGTTACAGAGCCTGAGTTCAAATTCAGATCTTCTGACTTCTAATTCTGTGCCAGGTCAGGCCACTGGACACAGGTTCTACATGGATGGTGCCCTGTAAGCTCTTAGGAGACTTTGTCTTCCAACCACATGAAAACTTTTTCTGCCATTATTTTCCATACAGTCTTTCATGTTCAATTTCCATTGTACACATATCTGCAAGCCAAGAATGTCATCTTCTTAGTGTGCTAACCGGGATTATTGCCCTGTTATTTTGAATAGTATCAGTTAAATTCCAGAAGCAAGATAGTACGAATACTAAACCGGCAAAACTGAGTTGTTGGTTTTGATTTTTAATGACCCTTGTCTGTCTCCTACACTTACAGTAATTTTACTTCTCACCCTTAAACTGTGTCTCTCTGATAAGGAAATTGTTCTCCAAAACCTGTTATAAACAGTGATTGTATTCTGTGGTTCCCAGAAGAAGATAGGGCATTTACAGGATTTTATGGCATTACCAAGAGGACCTTTCCTGCCTTCAGGAAACTCATTCTCTATAAATAACCAAAATTGGTATTTCTAGTGGTATGCCAGGATTGTGTAATTAACAGGAACTAACATTTTTAGGAGGATATGAGTGGGTTCCATTGTGAGGTGATAGAGATGACTTTATCATATAAACCTTTTCTATTGTGCATTTATTTCATTGATTTAGTTTCACGGATATTCCTATTAGGAGCTCTGAGCTCTGCATTTATTTTTTCTTTATTACGTAACTTACAGTGTGAAATACCAACTAAATAAGCAAGATAATATAATTAATCCACAGTTACACTTCCTTGGGGGATACACCCACACACACCCACACACACGTATATACGTACACACACATATATATATACATACATACACACGTATTTATGTGTGTATAAATGTTTGTATAAATGTATCTATTTCCCCTTCCTGATTAGATGACTTCCCAGAATCTACAGGAGTAAAGCGAATCATTCAAGCCTTGAATGCAAACGTCTGGTCCAATGTAGTGATGAAGAATGGTAAGTAACTTGGTACTAAAAGTCCTAAGGAGTTATTTTCCTCTTGTTCCTTGTAGGTTTTAAATTATTTGGATATATGTGGGACCATGAGGATTACATGAAATTTGTAGATTTGTTCAACTTTAAGTCCCCAGTTGAAGGAAGAGCCAAAAGTAACATTACTAAGAATTTATAATATGTTTATTTTTAATTTTTTTTGAACGTTTGTTTATTATTGAGAAACAGAGCATGAGCAAGGGAGGGGCAGAGAGAAGGGGAGACACAGAATCCAAAGCAGGCTCGAGGCTCTGTGCTGTCGGCACAGAGCCTGACGCGGGGCTCGAACTCACAAACTGGGAGATCATGACCTGAGCTGAAGTTGGACGCTCAGCCGACTGAGCCACCCAGGCGCCCCACCTTTTTTTTATGATATATGTTTAATAGTTAATTCAGTGAGGATTTAAGAACCTAGAGCTTGCTTAAAATATGCCTAGCATTGTCTTTGGCTTTGAGAAATACCCCCAAAATTAGAAAACATGAACCCTATCCCTAAGGAGCTCATAGTCCGGCTGTGGGATCAAAGTGTGCACTTTTAACATGCTGGGTAATCAGGCGAGGCAGTCTTTGATGAGTGCAGAACGACTCATACAAGCAGTAAACACATGGAGGTCACAGATGTGGTCTTTGCGGTGGGCATGAGTATATAGATCTTCACGGTGAACGCAGGTCTTGGCAGTGGTGTTCTTGGGATGGTCCAGATTTGGGTTATTGAAGGGGAGAGTGACAAAAAGGGAGGAAGCATGGCATCAAGAGTAATGGTTGTATGTTCCAGGGTCACTTAGCAGTTGGAGCTAGCTTAGGAGAGAGAGACCTGACTGCTAGTCAGGAGAATCTGGAGAATCTGGACTTTTTCCTATAGGAATTGGTGAGTCACTAGAGGTATTGTAACCAGAGTGACACAGAGAAGTTGGCATCTTTCAAAGGGTAATGCGATGGCGGTGTGCAGGGGAGTGTGGCGGTTGAAGCCGGTGGAGGCAGAGCCAGAGTGAGGAGGTGGGGCCTGGACCGATGTGGCGCAAGTGGCCGTGGGGCGGGAAGCTGGACCCGAAATGCAGTGTGAAGGGGGTAGGCTGCTTGGTGCACATTACCCTCTTATTGTCTGTATTAGCTTGCTCAGGCTGCGGTAACAAAGTACGGCAAGCCGGAAGCTTAGGACGACAGGTGTTTATGGTCTGACAGCTTTAGATGCCAGGTGTGTGAAACCAAGGAGTCAGCGGGGCCATGCTAGGGAAGGATCTTTTCGCTTCTCCCGTCTCGCGGTTTTTGGGCTTGTGACCGTCTCCCTGTGTGCCTGTCTGTGTGCAGATTTCTTTTTTGTGTAAGGACGATAGTCATGTTGTGTTAACGGCACACCCTACTTCAGTGTGACGTCATCTTAACTAATTAATACTGCAAATAGGGTCACATGCGGAGGTGTTAGGAGTTAGAACTTCAGCATGTGAATTTGGTGAGGAATACAGTTCAACCCATAACTTAGTCCTTTAGGAATTGCTGATTGTGTGTTTCTGTCTTGTAGCACCTGGCTGTCTCAGCAAGTATGCTATGGGAGGTGAAACACTACAGAAAGCGATGAGAAAAACCCTATTGACACTGAGCTCACCCCATCTACCCTGAGATACAAGAGTCAAGTGGAAGATCAGTTTTAAAAAGTTTTTTTTAATGTTTATTTATTTTTGAAGGAGAGAGAGAGAGAGAGAGCGAGCATGAGTGGGGGAGGGGCAGAGAGAGAGGGAGACAGAATCGGAAGCAGGCTCCAGGCTCTTTGCTGACAGCACAGAACCCGACGCGGGGCTCAAACTCATGAGCTGTGAGATCATGATCCAAGCCAAAGTCAGACGCCCAACTGACTGAGCCACACAGGTGCCCCAAGATCAGTTTTATAGAAGTAAAATATTTCATCTCAAGTTTTGGTTGACACTTGAGTGTTTGTTTTTAAAAAAAAATTTTTTTTAACATTTATTTATTATTGAGAGACAGAGACAGAGCATGAACATGGGAGGGGCAGAGAGAGAGGGAGACACAGAATCCGAAGCAGGCTCCAGGCTCCGAGCTGTCAGCACGGAGCCCGACGCGGGGCCTGAACACACAAACTGCGAGATCATGACCTGAGCCGAAGTCGGATGCTTAACCGACTGAGCCACCCAGGCGCCCCAGCACTTGAGTGTTAAGTGAGATCGGGGCCCTTTAGCTTGCCTGAGATATGACCTGACCCACGTCATCATCAGCGAAACTCCTTGTGGTATAGTAAGCTACTCCTTCCCCTTTTCTTCCCTTCTGTCCTTCCTCTTCCTCACTTTATTCTTCCTAGGGGGGATCCTAAAGTGTCTCTTGCATTGAATTGCAATGTAGATTTTATTCTTTTTCAGTAGCAGTCAAAATAAGGCCCGGGGTGCCTGGGTGGCTCAGTTGGTTAAGCGTCCAACTTCGGCTCAGGTTGTTTTGGACACTAAACGATATTCTTTGGAGAACTGCAGAGCAAAGAGGCATGCCACTGGTATTTCATGGCTCTTTGCTCTGAGTGTGTCTGCATTCTTCTTTTCTCCTCAGTGTTGGTACGCTGATTTGCCATTAACAAAAAACCAAACTATTGCCATCAGCTTAATTCCAAGATTAAGAGGATCCTGAACTACGTGGTAAGAAGGAAACTTAACTGTCTTCTCTCTAGGAGGAGCCCTAGATATGGAAATGCAGTGACATTTGGATGCAACCCAGGTCTTAGGAAGCGTGAAGGTCACCCTTTGTGTAGCGTCACATCTTAGATTAGAGACTGAGCTCTGTGTGGTTGTGGGGTGGGACCTCTAACTCTTCCAGAGTGACCTACTTCCTGTGCTCTTTGCAGAGCCTCGCTTTGCTGGCGGTCTCCCTGCCCAGGGAGCTGCTCCTTCCTCCCAGCAGGCTTTTCTTGAATGTCTGCTAGCAGGTGCTCAGACTGGTTAATTTGTCTTTTGGGGACCTCCTCCTCTAGATTTCTCTCACTCCCCTCCTTTCTCTTTTTCTTCTTCTGTTTCTCTCTTAAAAAAAATTATGGTTAATAAACGAAGCATAAAATTTACCACGTTAACCGTTTTTATGTATACAGTTCAGAGGCATTACTTATATTCTCGTTGTTATGCAGCCATTCCCACTCAAAGTTTTTGTTTGTTTGTGTGTTTTTGAGAAAGAGAGAGAGCAGGGGAGGGGCAGAGAGAGAGAGAGAGAGGGAGACAGGATCTGAAGCAGGCTCTGTGCTGACAGCAGAGCGCCCAAAGGGGGCTTGAACTCCCGAACCACGAGATCGTGACCTGAGCCAAAGTCGGATGCTTAACTGAGCCACCAAGGCACTCCTCAAAGTTTTTTAAACCAAAAAAATTTTAAGTTGCAAAGTTGGTTGACAGAGAAAGACATTAGAGGTCTTTGTCGTGGTCATCATCTTCTTGTTTTTTTTTTTTTTACTGCGAGTTCATCCAGTTATTTTAATGATGGAAGAAATGTTTACACAAGATTTTAGAGTATAGTAAGAGAGGTAGTGTGCCGAATTCATTCCAAGGCTAGCTAAACACACCCTGATCCAAACCTCTAAAGATCGTTGCCGGTAAAGAAACTTTCTCATTTGTGAACATAGATGCCATGATTTTAACGAAAATATTAGCACTTAACTACTGTAATACATAGCCTCATGCATTATTATATTGTAATGAAATCTCTCCTTTACTGCTGTTTCTCTAAAGAATCAAGTAGCAGTTTCCAGTCCTAACACTGCCACTCAGTTATGTGACCTTAGATCTCATTTTTTTTCTGGGCTTTATTTTTAATCTGGAAAATGAGGTTGATCCCCATGCATGGCTCCCAGCTCTGGCTGCACATTTGAATCACCTGAGACCCTTTTACAAGCTGTGGCTCAGACAAACCATTTATCTCAGAAGGGAGGGGCAGCTACAGTATATATTTTAAGTGCCTCAGGAATTAAAATATGCGGCCCTGGCTGACAACCACTGACATCCAGGATAGTCATCTAGTGTGCTCCATCCACAGGAGTAAATTAGGCATTCTGACAGAAGCATTAGCCTGGACTGACTTGCTTTCTCCCATTCCTAAATCGTGGTGTATTTGCAAGTCAGTCCTCTGACATACAAAGCCAGAGG
This sequence comes from Lynx rufus, assembly GCF_022079265.1. Classification (NCBI taxonomy): domain Eukaryota; kingdom Metazoa; phylum Chordata; class Mammalia; order Carnivora; family Felidae; genus Lynx; species Lynx rufus. The sequence continues at coordinate 9,506,121 of NW_025814827.1, forward strand.
GAAAAGACAGGCTTGCCCAGCGTAGAGTCACCTAGAGGCAAAGGCAAAAATAGTGGGCACTGCCTTCCATACTTCCTTGGTGCCTGTTTCTAGGAGGGGCTAGTGTTAGGACAAAGTCACCGGTGTTCGTATTACATAAGCCTCCTTGAGATCCGAAAGAAAGAATAGCCTTTGTAAGTAGCTAATTGTCTAGGAGCATAAGTGAGATCCAAGGTGTACCTGAGCCATTTGAGTTTTTCTTCTGTCAACCTCAAATCTCTCTCTGGTCCATAATTTAAATCCAATTTCAAGTTCATTCATGCATTAAAAAAAATACTTATTGGTGCACCTGGGTGGCTCAGTCGGTTAAGTGTCCGGCTTCAGCTCAGGTCATGATCTCGCGGTCTGTGGGTTTGAGCCCCGCCATCGGGCCCTGTGCTGACAGCTCGGAGCCTGGAGCCTGCTTCTGATTCTGTGTCTCCCTCTCTCTCTCTCTGCCCTTCCCCTGCTCACACTCTGTCTCTTAAAAATGAATAAATGCTAAAAAAAAATTTTTTTTTAGGTATTTATTGAGTGTGTCTCGTGTGCCACTTATTGTTTTGTGTGCTTGGAATACATCAGTGAACAAAACGCAAATTTGTGTCCTTGTGGAGTTTTCATTCAGGTGGGGGGCAGTAACCAATAGACAACACAATTAGTAAATTGCACGGCATGTTAAGGAGGTGATAAGCCATATGAAAAAAATAATGAAGCAGGGCTGGGGATTGAGGTTGCCAGATAGACTGCAGTATTAAATTGGGTGGTCAGGGTTGGTCTCCTTGAGCGCTTGAGATTTGAGGAAGGAGATGAAATGCTGCACCAGGTGCTATCTGGGAGCAGAACGTAGCAGGCATAGGGAGTAGGTACAGCAAGAGGCCCTATGGTGAAAGCACGCCTGATGTGTTTGAAGAATATCAAGGAACACACAGTGGCTGAGGGGAGAAGGTCAGAGGGGGCGGAGGATCAGGTTATTCGAGGCCTTGTAGGCCATCAGGGAAACTTTCACACCTACTTAAAGTCAGCTGGGAGCTGCTGCAGGTCATTGAGTAGAAGGGTGAAGTGATCCAGCTTTAGGTTTAAAAGGACCACCGTAGCTGCTGTGCGGAGAAAAGGTGATGGAGGTGAGGAGGAAGCAATAAGGTCTCTTAGGGGCCATTGCAGTCCTGCAGGTAAGAGACGGTGGTGGCCCGGATCAGAGCTGTAGCAATGGAAGATGTAAGAACAGGTCACATTCTGGATGTATCTTCAGGTAGAGCTAGCCTGATTTCCTGATGGTTTGAGGTGCGATATGAGAGAAAGAGAGCAGTCAAGGACTGCAGGATCTGGGCCCGAGCAATTTGAAGGATAGATTGCCGTCAACTACAATGAGGAAACTACAGATGGGGCCGACTGTGAGGGCCGGGGTGACATATGAGTAATACAGCTTTTGACATGTTATCTTTGACATGGCTACTAGACTTCCCAGTGGAGATGTCAAGTAGCCAGTTGGATAGATGTGTGGAGTTTCAGAAGAGAGGCAGATGCATGGCCTGGAAGGGCTCACCAAGGGAGTAAACGTAAATAAAGTGGACCAAGGACTTAGCCCAGGGACATTCCAACATCAGGAGAAGAGAAGGAACCAGCAAAGGAGACTGAGAAAGAATGACCTATGAGGTAGGAAAATCAAGAGAGTGGAGTCCTAGAAGCAAAAGTGGAGTGCCCTTCAGGTGGAGGGAATGGTCAGCTGTGCCAAATGCTGCTCGCAGGTCAGGTAAGGTGAGAACTGAGCATTGACCTCTGGATTTAGCAATATGGGGACCACTAGTGACCTTGAATAGAATAGTTTTGGGAAAGTAGGTGTAAGAGATATTAGAAGGAGAGAAATTGGAGACAGTGACTATAAACCTCTCTTGAAAATTTTGCAGAGAAAAGGAGCAAAGAAATAGGTGGGAGCTACTGAGAAGAGTGTGGCTAAGTTTTATTATTTTTTTTAATTTTTTAAAATAATTTTTTAATGTTTATTTTTGAGAGAGACAGAGCACTATTGGGGGGAGAGGGCAGAGAGCGAGGGAGACACAGAATCTGAAGCAGGCTCCAGGATCTGAGCTGTCAGCACAGAGCCCGATGGGAGGCTGGAGCTCACGACTCTGTGATCATGACCCGAGCAGAAATCGGACGCTTAACCGACTGAGCCACCCAGGCGTCCCAGGTTTTATTATGTTTTTAAGATCAGAGCAAGAGCAGCATGTTCCTGGGCTGAAGGGAAAGAGCCAGTAAAGAATGAAAAACTGATGATGTAGGAGGGAGAAAGGAAGGTTGTTGGAGTGATGTTCTAGAGTAGGTGAGGGGCCAGCTCCAGCGGATAAGCCGAGGGATCAGCTTTGGACAGGAGGAGGAGAATGGATCTGTGGAAAGAGGCAGGAAGGGAATATATTGCTGGGTGGGGAGATATGGTGTGGAAATCTGTGGAAGTTTCTTCTGATTGCTTCAATTCTCTCAGTGAAGTAGCAAGGCAGGTTCTCAGCTGAGAGGCCAGAAGGAGGTAGCATTAGGGTTTGAGGAGGGAGAAGGAAATACGGAAGTCCTCTAGAAAAGAAAGAATGTGAACCTAGTGATGTAAATAAAGTAAGGTTGCCAGCCAGCATGAAGGGGCTCACTAGAAATGTGGTATGATAAATTGAAAGTGAAGTCAGGCAACGTGTGTGTGTGTGTTCCCCAGCTACCTTAAGCTATATGGGTGCATGAACAGAGTAATCAGTTGTGCTTTTACCAAGCAAGGGTATCACCACAAGAGAGATGGAAGGAATTAGTGTATGTAAGAGAGTAACTATGATGGTTGTGGAATTTAAAAGAAAGGGAGAAAGAATTGGTGGGGATAGGGTCAGTGAAAAGGTGATAGTTTGGAGGTGCCAGTGGAGTTGAGGAATAGTGGGATTGAAGCCGTGTTGGGATGGAGTGGGTGGAAAGGTGGGTGGTGGTCAGAGAGTGGGAGGCATGAAATTGAAATTATGGGGAGTTGTTGCTATTGGTAGTGATAAGGTCTTAGGCATGACTGGGAGCACATGGCTGAAGTTGGATAGAGGACAGCATCGGTAGAGGACAGAGATTGTTGGAAGGATATATATGTCTACTGAACTTGCTAGGAATTCAGGCAGTAGTATTGGAGACAATGACATTGGGCCACTAATTAAAATTGTGAAGAAATGAGGGGAGGGTGGTGGGGGGGGCTGTTGGATGATGGTAGTGAAGTCCTTAGACACTTTCCTTCGAATAAAGATTGTCTTTGTGGAAATATCATTAGGCTTTTATATTTGGGGGAGATTTTAGGAGTAATTTAATCCACTGATTCTCCACTGAGACCCACTGGAGTTATGGGAGTGCATATCACATGCTACACACGCCGTCTGGAGATCCTTGCCTGGTTCCCAGTAACAATTACTTTAACTAGTAAGTCAGCATTACCAGTTGGTTAATAGGATGAGTCTCTCAGCTACATTGGATTAGAAAACTGTTAGGAGGGGCACCTGAGTGGCTCAGTCGGTTAAGCATCTGCCTTTGGCTCAGGTCATGATCTCATGGTTTGTGAGTTCAAGCCCCACTATGTGCTTACAGCACAGGGCCCACTTTGGATCCTCTGTTCCCCCCTCTCTCTGCCCCTCCCTTGCTCGCGCACACATGCCCCCTCCGAAGCTGTTAGGAACTTTTGAGCTAGTCTCTTCTATCCAGTACAGGAATGGCTTCTATGGCCAGATGACCATCCATCCTTTTTGGCTGAGTGCTTCAAATAACAGGTCCTTCAGTACTTTGTGAAATAGTTCTAGAAGCAATTAATTTCATAGAGAAATCAAAGAACTGTGTTATTACTTAGCAGATAGAATATTTTTTTATGCTGGTAGTTTGGGGAAAGGACATTTGCTTTACTTTGTCATGGAGTGGTGAAAATGTTCTCTCTGAATAATGTATTGTCTCTGCTTCTCCCTGTTACTGGCTTTCATTTTGATCACTCTTCTTCCTAGTCTTTCTAGGAGGTGAAGAATGGTCCAACGGCACTGGAAAAAATGTAGCTCAGGGCTACTGAAGTAATCAAGGGGAGGGGAAGAATGGAGATTGTCTCAAGTAGTAAGTTTGGAAAAACCAAAGCTGAGAAGGGATTTAATTGGAATCTGTAGTATATATAGGGTAGATACGGACTTGATTTCCCAAATCCCAGACTACTATAACTTAGGGACATTTCCTAAAGCTTAAAATGGTTTACCAATTACAAATAAAATGAAAGCATTATTGAACATAGCAGGAGGTAGTTTATGGAGCACATTACACTAAGAGATGATCCAAGCAGAAAATAGATATGGTTCCAAAAGGGGCTGCAATGAATTCTCATGAATGATAGTTGTTCCTAATTCAAGTGGAGAAAAGTACTTTACCTGAAATTTTAAGACTGTTATCTTGGAGAGCAATCACGTTTTTCTTCCCAGCATTTTTGATGCGTATTTTTTCTATCAAGTCTTGTACTGGGTGGGTTGACTCATGTTCTTGAATTTTGTAGTGTTTAGTAAAGGGCATTGTTTTCTTTGTTACGAGAGTGTGTGTGGATTGGCCAGGTGAGGGCCTGTAAAACGGAGACTTTCCATGCGTGCGTCTTCCTTTTACAGATGGGGGGTGGGTGCGGGTGAGTGAGGCATCAGGGAGGAGAGGTGACTTACCCATTCTCACAGAGTGACTCAGTAGCTAAGGTAAGACCAGATGGCAGGTTTCCGACCAGGATTGTTGTTTGTTTTTCCATTACAGCATGTTGACTTACGTTATTGGCTGGTTAGAGAAATGAACGCAGAGCGGTTAAATAATTTACCCAGGCTGCATGGGATATTACTGGCACAGCCAGATGAGTTCATTCCCTCAGCCTAGGTATTCTGGCATGAGTGAGATTTTAATGAGACAGACTGGAAGTAGTTGATCCTAGCTGAGATTTGGACGTTTTTGCTTATTGCGTTTAAAATAAATCCTTTTAGAGGCGCCTGGGTGGCTCAGTGGGTTAAGCGTCCAGCTTCAGCTCAGGTCATGATCTTGCTGTTCCTGAGGTCGAGCCCGACATCCGGCTCTGGGCTGACAGTGTAGAGCCTGGAGCCTGCTTCGGATTCTGTGTCTCTGTCTCTCTGTGCCCCTCCCCTGCTCACACTCGGTCTCTGTCTCTCTCAAAAGTAAACAAACATTAAAAAGTAAATAAAAATAAAACCTTTTAATTTTAGAGTTTTATTTTATATATTGCTTAATTGAAGTACAGCTGACATACAGTGTTATTAGTTTTAGGTGTACAACATGGTACTTTATGCCCTGCTCGCCACAGAGGAGCTACCATGTGTCACCTTGCAACGCCATTTCAGGATCACTGACTGTATTCTCTATATGCTGTACCTAATATCCCCATGATTATTCATTCCAGAACTGGAAACCTGTCCCGCCTACTACTTTTTGCCCATTTTGCCCATCCTCCACACCCTCACAACCATCAGTTTGTTCTCTGTACTTAGGAGTCTGTTTCTGCTTCTCGTTTGTTTTGTTTTTCAGATTTCACATCTAAGTGAAATCATACGATACGTGTCTCTCCTCCTGACTCATTTCACTTAGCGTAATACCCTCTAGCTTCATTCGTGTTGTCACAAATGGCAAGATTTCATTCTTTTTTATGGCTGAGAAATATTCCATTGTGTACATATATCACATCTTTATTCAGTCATCTGTCCGTGGACACATGGGTTACTTCCATATCTCGGCTGCTATAAATACTGCAGGACGCCCAGGGGTGCATGTACCTTTTTGAATTCGTGCTTCTGTTTTCTTTGGGTAAATACCCAGTAACGGAATTACTGGATCATATGTTATTTCTATTTTTAATTTTTTGTGGAACCTGCTACTGTTTTCCACCTGACTATACCAATTTACACTCCCACCAGCTGTGCACAAGGGTTCCCTTTTCTCCACTGCCTCGCCAATACTTGTTGTTTCTTATCTTTTTGATTCTAGCTGTTCTGACAGGTATAAGGTGATATCTCATTGTGGTTTTGATTTGCATTTCTCTGATGGTTCACAGTGATATTGAGCATCTTTTCATGTGTCTGTTGGCTTAGAAAAATGTGTGCCCATTTTTAATCCGATTATTTGTTTTTTGGTGTTGAGTTGTATACATTTTTTATATATTTTGGATATTAAGTCCTTACCAGATACATCATTTGCAAGTATCGTTTGCCAGTTGGTAGATTGCCATTTTGGTTTTTTGTTCGTTTCCTTCACTGTGCCAAAGCTTTTTATCTTGGTGTAGTCCCAATAGTTTATTTTTGTTTTTGTTTCCCTTGCCTGAGGAGACCTATCTAGAAAAAGGCTAATGTCAAAGAGATAACTGCCTATGTTTTCTTCTAGGAGTCTTATGGTTTCAGGTCTCACGTGTAGATCATTAATCCGTTTTGAGCTTATTTTTGTGTATGGTTAAAAAAAAATGGTCCAGTTTCATTCCTTTTTATGTAGCTGTCCAGTTTTCTCAACACCATTTATTGAAGAGATTGTCTGTTCCCCATTGTATACTCTTGCCTCCTTTGTTGCAGATTAATTGGCCTGGATTTATTTCTGGGCTCTCTGTTCTGTTGATCTATGTGTCTGTTTTTGTGCCAGTACCATATTGTTGTGATTGCTGCAGCTTCGTAGTATATCTTGAAATCTGGGATCGTGATACCTACAGCTTTGTTCTTTCTCAAGATTGCTTTGGCTGTTTGGGATCTTTTGCGGTTCCATAAAAATTTTAGGATTAATTTGGTTTTAGTTCTGGGAAAAGTGTTGATGGTAGTTTGATAGGGATTACATTGAATCTGTAGGTTGTTTTGGCTTGTGTGGACATTTTAACAATACTAACTCTTCCGGTCCATGGGCGTGGAGTAGCTTTCCATTTCTTTGTGTTGTCGTCAGTTTCTTTGATCAGTGTTTTACAGTTTTCAGAGTACAAGCCTCTCACTTCCTTGGTTAAGTTTATTCCTAAGCATTTGATATTTTTGGTGCAATTGTAAATAGAATTGTTTTCTTAATTTCTGTTTCTGCTACTTTATTATTAGTGTCTAGTCATGCGACCAACTTCCGTGTATTAATTTTGTATCCTGCAACTTTACTGGATTCATCTGTTATTTCTGATAGTTCTTTAGTGGAGTCTTTAGGGATTTTTATCCCTATTTTATATGATGTATAGCATCATATCATCCTCAAATAATGATGGTTTAACCTCTTTCTTGCCAATTGGTGCCCTTTATTTCTTTTTTTGTCTGTTTGCTGTGGTTAGGACTTCTAGTACTGTGTTGAATAAAAGTGGTGTATTTGGACATCCTTGTCTTTTTCCTGATCTTAGAGGAAAAGCTCTATTTTTCACCACTGAGTGTGATGTTAAGCTGTGGGTTTTTCACACACAGCCTTTATTATGTCAAGGTATGTAGCCTCTAAATCCGCTTTGTTGAGCTTTTTTATCATGAATGGTTGTTGAATTTTGTCACGTGCTCTTTCTGCGTATATTGAGATCACACGATTTTTATTTTTCATTTTGTTAACGTGGTATATATCAATCACATTGATTTGCAAATATTGAACTATCCTTGTATCCCTGGGATAAATCTCACTTGATCGTGATAAATGATTCTTTTAATGTATTATTGAATTCAGTTTGCTAATATTTTGTTGAGGATTTTTTGCATATATGTTCGTCAGGGATAGTGGCCTGTAGTTTTCTTGTTTTGTAGTGTCTTTGTCTGGTTTTGGTATCAGGGTAATGCTAGCCTCGTGGAATGCATTTGGAAGCTTTCCTTCCCCTTCTGTTTTTTGGAATAGTTTGAGGAAAATAGGTATTAACTCTTCTTTAAATGTTTAGTAGAATTCACCTGTTAATCCATCTGGTCGTAAACTTTTGTTTGTTGGGAGTTTTTTTGATTACTGATTCAATTTCATTACCAGTAATTGGTTTGTTCAAATTTTCTATTTCTGATTAAGCTTTGGAGGATTGTATGATTCTAGGAATTTATCCATTTTTTCTAGGTTGTCTAATTTGTCAGCATATAATTTTTTGTAGAGTCTTAATAATCATTTGTATTTCTGTGGTGTTATTATTTCCCCTTTCATTTCTGATTTATTTTTATTCATTTTTTTTACATAGGTCTTCTCTCTTTTTCTTGGTAGGTCTGGCTTATCAATATTTTTTATCTTTTCAAAGAACCAGCTCTCAGTTTCATGGATTCTTTTTTCCTGTTGATTTTATGGTCTGGTAATTCATTTATTTCTGCACTGATCTTTATTATTTCTTCCTTCTTCTAATTTTGGGCTTGGTTTGGTCTTTTTTTTCCCTAGTTCCTTTAGGGTGTAAGGTTAAATTGTTTGAGATTTTTCTTTGTTTCCTGTATCGCTATAAATTTCTCTAAGGGAAATTTTGTTTAGAGGGATGCTTTTGCTGTATCTCAAAGATTTTGGACCATGATGTTTTCATTTTCATTTGTCTCCAGGTACTTTTTAATTTCCTCTTTGATTTCTTCCCTGACCCTTTGGCTGTTTAGTAGCATGTTTTTGGTTTTTTTTTTAGCCGCCACATGTTTGTGTTTTTTTCCCAGTTTTTTTCTTGTAATTGATTTCAAGTTTCATATTGTTGTGCTCAGAAGATATACATCATATGATTTCAATCTTAAGTTTATTGAGACTTGTTTTGTGACCTAACATATGATGTATCCTAGAGGATGTTCCATGTGTACTTGAAAAGAACGTGTATTTTGTCATTTTTGGATGGAGTGTTCTCTATATAGCTGTTAAGTCCATTTGGTCTAGTGTGCCATTCAAAGACACTGTTTCATTATTGATTTTCTGCTTGGATGTAACCGGAGTGCTGAAGTCCCCCATTATTATTATATTATTGTCAGTTTCTCCCTTTATGTCTGCTGATATTCGCCTTATGTATTTAGATGCTCCAGTGTTGGGTGCATAGATATTTACAATCGTGATATTCTCTTGTTGGGTTTAAAATAAATCCTTTTTAAAAGGCTGTCTGAAATGGTGGGTCTATTCTATTGTTCTACACTTAATCCTAAGTACAGATAAAGCTCTAGATAGTTAATGTAATAAATACTTACACATTACTTGTGAGCGTAAGATAGTTTATTTTAAATCATTTAGAGTCACAAGGAATTATTCTCTTCAGTTTGAGGTAAAACTCTTATGTACACGGATGCTCAGTTAAAGTGTTTTTGTCACTTAATTTCATATTGTAAAAGCAAACAGGTAAAATTGTAGTACTAAAGTTGTAGGCATATTATTAGTTTAGAAAGAGTTTTAAAAATCTTCTAACATAAGACATAACTTTTGGGTTAACTTATAATAACCTGGTTTTATATTCTTGGTGCTACCAGTGTCTTGTTTCATAAACATTCTTAATGGGGCATCATTGCCCCCAAAGGGGTGAAAATTGATTCTGGGGGGTAAAAAAAATTATTCATTTTATATATGAAGCACAGATCTACATATACTGTGTAAACATACATACAGTATGTTTGTGATAATATTTCCGTGGGGAGGGTGTATCATGCATGATTAGGAATAAAAGTCTATAAAAGTCTAAAAAGGCCAAGTGGAGTTGTATTTAACCCTAGTACCTGGCACAGAGCTTCTAAGGTAATATTATAAATTAGTAATTGGTTTGTGTCCTGATCCTGAAACAGCTCCAGATCTATAAAGGTGAAGGGAGCATCTTTTATTATTCACTAACAAGCCCCTTTTCAACCACACCTGAGTTATGTTAACTTTGGAAAGCCCCTAAACGTGGGGGGCTGGTTGTCAGGGGAACCAGCCACGTGAGTAGAGGGTTGCAACCTTTAGCCCCACCCCCTGACTGGTTGAGTTAGGGCTGATGGTTGAGTTAGGCACCTAGGGTCCAAGATTTAGTCAATCGTGCCTGTGTAAGGGAACCTCCCTAGAAACCCTAAGCAACCTTCCAGGTTGGTGAACACACTGAGGCGCTGGGAAGGTAGCACACTCTGATACGTTGCCCTGTGCGTCTCTTCCATTTGGCTGTTCCCGAGTTACATTCTTTCATTTTAAATTGGTAAGTTTAGTAAGTTAACTGACTTGAGTTCTGTGAGCCATCCTAGCAAAGTATGGAACCAAGGGAGGGGTCGTGGGAACTCTCAATTTATAGCCAGTTGGAAGTTCAGGTGACCACTGAGACTTGTATTTGGTGTCTGAAGTTGGCGGGGAAACGAGGGCAGCCTTGTGGGATTGCGCCCTTAGCCTGGGGGGTCTGGGCTAACTGTAGGCAGTTAGTATCAGAATCGTAAATGGTAGGACATCCAACTGACATTATATGAGAATTGGAGAGTTGTACGGTGTGGAAAAACCCACACATCTGGTGTCAGAAGTGTTGGTTATGAGTAGAGAAGGAAACAGCAGTTTTTCCTTTAGGGGCCATGATGAAAATGGTTGAGAAACAGTGAGCTGAAGGATATATTCTAAACTCTTCCTCAGAGGAAATGCCCAGATTCCACTGTCTTCATTGTAATCTAGTTTCTAGTGATGCAGGTGGGTAAGGATTAAGCAGAATTTTAATAGTGGAAACAGCAATTCTTTCATTTGATAGTTTTCTGTGTTCCCATTATAAATGGAAAGAATTAGGGGCACCTGGGTGGCTCAGTTGGTTGAGCGTCCGACTTCGCTCAGAGATCGGTTATGATCTCGCGGTTCATGAGTTTGAGCCCCGCATCTGGCTCTGTGCTGACAGCTCAGAGCCTGGAGCCTGCTTCCTATTCCGTGTCTCCATTCTCTCTCTGCCCCTCCCCTGCTCGCTCTCTCTCTGTCAGAAATAAATATTAAAAAAATTTTGTTTAAATAAAAAGAAATAATCATTTATTAATGTATGCTCTCCCCGAATTTCCTTGGTAACAAGACACTGAAGTAGAAATCCCAGATTCCAGTTTAAGGAACAATTTACAACTGGGGTATGGAGCAGTGGCAAGAAATAAGTACCAAAAACACAAGGTCTGTCTGGTTACCTGATACCTAGCCTACTCTCTTGAGAAAGTAGATGGCTAATGCCCTTAGTATATATATATATATATATATATTTTTTTTTTTAATGAATTTTTTTTTTCAACGTTTATTTATTTTTGGGACAGAGAGAGACAGAGCATGAACGGGGGAGAGGCAGAGAGAGAGGGAGACACAGAATCGGAAACAGGCTCCAGGCTCTGAGCCATCAGCCCAGAGCCAGACGCGGGGCTCGAACTCACGGACCACGAGATCGTGACCTGGCTGAAGTCGGACGCTTAACCGACTGCGCCACCCAGGCGCCCCGTATATATATTTTTTTTAAAAGAGAGGGTAAAAAATGATTGAATAAAAATTTAATCATTAAATTTAATGTTATCGGAACATAAAACAACATCAAATTAATGAGAGGGAGAGTGGTAAACAAAGAGGGTTCTAGAAGGTCTGTCTCTGCCTTGGTCATCTTGGGAAAATGGCATCATGTCTCTGGACCCCAGTTTCCTCATCTCTAGGATAGGGTAGAATTATACCAACATTACATTCTGTGGACTCACATTCCTTGAATCAGAGTGAGTCGCTCCTCTTTTTATCCCATGCCTAATATTGTGGAACTTTTGAAGGAATGATTTGAATGATCTCTTAACACTTGTCTAACTGTGAATGTTGTGGTCAAAAATAAAATAAATAGATCCATGTGTGTGTGCGTGTGTGTGTGTGTGCGTGCGTACTGAAGGCATAACTTGGTGGAAGAGGTTTGTTGTAAGAGAACAAGGGGAAGAGGGCATTGTGAATAATTAGAGAAGATGGAGTAAATGAGTCAAATGATGAGACTATGGTTTAAAAAAAATCGCCCCCCCAATTGTCCATAAGCAAATGAATGGTGGGAGAGCCCTTCAGGCTAGTCACCCTGGAGGTAAGGCAGGCCCCCACCTGTGGCCACCATGCAAAACATTTTTGGTAGCTTTCCTTTGGTATTCTTTCTAGAACTGGTTATGAACTACATAAGAAAAGTCCTCTTTTTCTTTATGGTAACATCTTATGGTTCCCCACACTTGGTTCTGAATGAGTTTTCACTTGATTCTAAACATTCCTCTGAGGATTTTCAAGAGTGTGCTTCAGGCTCTGGAGATGTGACTAGGGTGGAGTCATGACTGAAATTAGTGTAGGGGTGCCTGGGTGGCTCAGTCGGTTGGGCGTCCGACTTCAGCTCAGGTCACGATCTCGCAGTTTGTGGGTTTGAGCCCCGCGTCAGGCTCTTTGCTGATGGCTCAGAGCCTGGAGCCTGCTTCGGGTTCTGTGTCTCCTTCTCTCTCTGTTCCTCCCCTGCTCACACTCTGTCTCTCTCTCTCTCAAAAATAAATAAAGATTTAAAAAATTAAAAAGAAATTAGTGTAAAGCTTTCCTTTACAACTTTGGAAAAGACAGTACTCATTCTGATGTTTAGTGCAGTTTGTTAAGAAATTGTGTGTATGCGTGCATAGAGAAAAGGAGCAGGAGGACATATACCAAAGCATTGATTGGCATCTTTTATGGTTTCATTTTCTTCTTCATACTGTTCTCTACTTTCCAAATTTTCTATGGTGAATATTTCGTTTATAGTCAGGATAAAGGGAAAAAGCATAGTCTGGTTACTTTCTGGTTATGTTCATTGTATCTTCAGGTATTGGCAGAAACAGTTCTAGACTTGGGAGCAGGTGCCCCAGTGTGGGAGAGCACGGATTCACATACTGCCAGCTACGGTGCATCAGAGTTTTGTCTTTTCAAGCAATAAATAGTTCATTGAAAGAGAATAAATCAGTTTTTCTAATTCTTCTGTGATTTCAGAATCATTCATTTCATTATGTCAAGCAGAAGTGGAATGTGATAGGGGCACCTGGGTGGCTCAGTCGGTTAAGTGTCTGACTTCTGCTCAGGTCATGATCTCACGGTTTGTGAGTTCCAGCCCCGCATTGGGCTGTGTGCTGACGGCTCAGAGCCCGGAGCCTGCTTCGGATTCTGTCTCCTTCTCTCTCTGCTCCTCTCCCACTCACACTCTGTCTCCTCTCTCAAAAATAAACATTAAAAAAAAAAACAACTTTTTTTTTTAAAGAAGTGGAATGTGAAAAAGATGTGTAGGCTTATTTCCCAAATACTAGTGAAATCATTTTTGATGGAGTACTTGCTTAAAATAAGTTTTCATGGTGTGATTTAAAAATAAGAAAAAATAGGCCCAGCGTCTCTATGGGAGTCGAAAATCTTAGCTGTGGTGTAAGTGGGGTCACGTGTATCACTGGGTAGAAAACAAAATATTTTGTGGGGAGAGAAAGGGGATGTAAAGAAAAGTTGAACTTCTACAGATGGTGCCAACTAATTGCCGCTTTAAAGAAATAAAAGCTGAATATGGACACAGAAGATACATAACAGGTCATCTAAGACGTTTTGGGTGTGTGGTCGTGGAAATGCTTAATATTGTAGCTGTGTTGTGTAGAAATTTGAAGTAAAAACCTCTCTGGCTGACACAGTGCAGCCTGAGTCCTATCAGGCCGTCAGCGGATATCCCAGCCTCCTTCGTATGTTTAACCTTCTGCTAAAATTTCCCTTTGGGCCCAAGTTTTCAGTTCTGTAAGTGTCTCAGGGAATGGAAGTCACAGTTGCTGTGTGAAGTGCATGTTACGTTTCTATAAAAATCCCGGGCTTTTATTTTATTTTTTAATGTTTCTATTTTATTTTTGAGAGAGAGAGAGACAGAGCATGAGTGGGGGAGGGGCAGAGAGAGAGAGAGGGAGACACAGAATCCAAAGGAGGCTCCAGGCTCCTAAGCTGTCGGCACAGAGCCCGACGCGGGTCTCAAACCCACAAACTGTGAGATCATGGCCTGAGCCGAAGTTGGTCGCTCAACCGACTGAGCCCCCCAAGCGTCCCCAAAATCCTGTGCTTTTAGATTTATGAAGAGATACCCAGACACTGTCATCTATATGAAATTTTCTGGAAACTTATTAAAAAAATAAATATATAAATAGAAGCTCCTCCCCAAGGCACATGAAATCTTTATTCTAGAGGCCATAGCTCTGTTTCGGACACTTGTGTAAGAATTCTGTGCTAATGACCAGCACCACTAGAGTTTTTCATGACTATCCTTTTTAAAATCTAGTATTCCACAGGTGCCAATTGAGTAGTCTGAAATGGAATTAGATGTTTTTAGGACCAGAGTTTAATATACTTACTGTGCCTTCCAGAAGAATTTGTTTTCCACCATTAACAACTTCCCTTTTCTCTAGCTCTGAAGCTCCAGAAGAATCCGTTCAGTAAGTGGATTAATTTATTCCTTCCTGGTGTAGTGTTTTGTGGCATCGATAAAACGAGAGGGGCAAAAGCCAATTTCAACAACTACCTGCTAAAGAAATAAATTCTTCTTAATAGGGATGATATTTCCATGCCCTGAGTCCTGGGGAGAAAAATCTGGCAAACAAGAAAAGATTTATGTAATCCTTTCCTATGAGAATGGTTTTACAGTGGGTGCACACGGGCAGAATTTTGCTAAACACGTTTTGAACTAGGCAGGACTGAGTTTCTTTAAAGCCGTAGGTGGATAAAATATCATCCAAGTTTTTTTGAGCAACATTAATGTGCGAGCGATCCGCTTTGTATAAACAAGAATGAATTGCTTTTCTAATCATGACAATTGCTATGTTTCTGATCTCCTTAAAATATAAGCAGGGGAACATCGTGAACTCTCTTGTCAGTTGACTACATTTCTCCGTTGTTTATAAGAAAATCCTGAGCGAAAGTCCTTCCAGCTTATTATAATTAGTCCAAAACCTGATTATAAACTCGTAGTCATCTGTGAACCTTAAAAGGATTAGGAAACTTAAGGTTCTTGTTTTTCTATTTAGTAATTTTTTTAAAAAGCCCAGCTAATTCAGAGCTACTGTAAGAGAGGCGAAAGAGTACCTCTTCATAAAATCACAGACACCTAGGGCAGAAAGGACCTTCACAACCATGAATATAGCACTCCTCTTATTTGCCGGATCAAACAATTGAGACACAGAAAGATTCATTAATTTGCCCACGATCACATGGGGAGGCAGAGCCAGGAATGAAATCCAAGCTTTCTGACCTGGAGCCCAGTTCTCTTCCCACTATTCAGACTTTTTCGTGATCTACAGTGATGAGTCTGGCTCTTCTAACTCCTGTCCCTCCCAGACCCCCTCCTTGGAGGCAGCCACTATAAAGAATGAGGGACTTTGGGGTGCCTGGGTGGCTCAGTCAGTTAAGTGCCCGACTCCGGCTTAGGTCATGATTTCGCGGTTCGTGAGTTCGATCCCCGAGTCCAGCCCTGTGCTGACAGCTTGGAGCCTGCAGCCTGCTTCAGATTCATATTCTCTCTCTCTCTCTCTCTCTCTCTGTCTCTCTTTCTCTCTCAAAAATAAATAAAAACATTAAAAACATTAAAAAAAAAAGAACGAGGGACTTTTAACAGACTGTTTTGATCAAACAATATGCCTAAGTTGACACAACATTGCCTTAGTCTTCATGGATTGCAGCCTGGCCTGCCAAGTTTAGGTGATGCCCAACAGAGGAAAAACATAAGCCGTGGAATTAGAATAGGCAGGGATTTGTGAATTGGATTTGAAGATTACCGCAGGCCCACTGTATTTCCAGTAACAGAGGTGAGGACTCTCTTACAGCAGTACCCTATTACTCAGGTACTGCCTTTTGTACAAAGAGCCTCAAGTCTACTCTAAGAGCTCCGTGACATGGAGAATCCCTGTCAGAACACTGAACTGTGTACAACTGCTTTAAAATCTATAGCACATTGGACCAAATATCCCAGGCTCTCTGAAGCCATCGGCGTGAGACACCACATGGATCTACTTCTCTCAGCCTCTGGGTCTCCGCTGCCTTCCTTGGTGTCACCTTAGCGCTTGGTCCTTGCGTGAGACGCACCCGAGCACTTGGCCTGGCGTGTTCCTGGCAGAGTGACCGAGTTGGATGAGGAGGTAAAAGGGGCTCCAGGGGTACGTGGACGCTGGGATACGGTGTGAGAAAATCAACAGGCCCCTGGTGCTGCCCAGCGCCCACACAGGTCCTGCAGCGGGCAGGGTACCTGCGGGGTGAGAGGCCGAGCTGGAAAAAGCTGTGCGGCCTAGCATGTGCGGTCGTTGTGGTGTCGAAGGACGGAGACGGCAGGTGTCTCTCTGTTGTCAGCACCTCTGTGTGACTGTCTGGCAACAGATTTCACACGACGGGGGTAGGACCTAGGAACCTCTAGGTGGTTTAAAGAGCTGAGGATGGGTCCGGGGAAGGGACAGATAGAGGAAAGGCAAGGGGAAGGAAGATAGCTTTTTGACAACTGTACCTTTAGACTCCTGGATTGTGGGTGTCGCCTTCTACTCTAAAGTAGTGATTTTCTTTTCTTTTTGTCCTTCCGACTTCCCTGATCCCTGTCCTTCAAAGATTCTCCTGGAGTATGTGTGAGAAGTTCAGCTTTCGGGGCACCTAGCTGGCTCAGTTGGAAGAGCGTGCGACTCTTGATCTTGGGCTCATGAGTTTGAGCCTCACGGTGGGCGTAGCGATCACTAAAAATAAATAAATAAGTAAACTTCGAGAAATGGAAGTTCAGCTTCCTTGGTGTCTGCCCCAGAGATTCTGCTTCAGTGAGTCTGAGATAGGGTCCTTGAATACCAGGCTAGTTTTAATAGGTGTTCCAGGTGATTCTGAGGAAGCTGTGATTGGCGCTAGGGCTGTCGTCATTTCTAGATGTTCTGCTCCAGATTTGTCCTCCATTGTAAATACAAACATTAAGAGTATAGGGAGTCCTTATCCCTTACAAAATGAAAGCTTTATTTTAAAAAGCATGCATGCTCCTTTTCACCTGATGATAACGCACCTGTGTTGCTTTTTTGTAAACGTTTCTGAACATTTGAAACACCGTTTGAAACACTGCCATATTGGTTCATAGTGACTATTAAAACATGAGTGCTGTTAACCTTTGCAAAAGAACCACTGAGTGGTCTTGTTTGTTGTGGTGGACCTGCCATTATATTTGGCCTGGACCTGTGTCTGTGAGTTTTAAAAATTATTCAGAATTGAGAGAGTATGGTGATTGTTGGTGACTATTTTCTTAAGTTTTTATTCCAAAAAAATTCATATTTTCAAATAACAAGTATGAAGAAAATGCAAGCACGAGTCCATGCATTAAGATCTATAAATTCCTGGGGCGCCTGGGTGGCTCAGTCGGTTAAGTGGCCGACTTCAGCTCAGGTCATGATCTCGCGGTCCGTGGGTTCGAGCCCCGCGTCGGGCTCTGTGCTGACAGCTCAGAGCCTGGAGCCTGTTTCGGATTCTGTGTCTCCCTCTCTCTGACCCTCCCCCGTTCATGCTCTGTCTCTCTCTGTCTCAAAAATAAATAAACGTTAAAAAAAAAATTTTTTTTTTAAAAAGATCTATAAATTCCTAATGTCCCAGAGTAACAGTTTTTATAGTTAGAACTTTTATAATGAGGAAATAGCCACTGTGTCTTTATCACGGTCATTTTAACACTTTACAACGTAAATAACAAATGTCCGTGACTGGATTGTTTTCTTTTCAGATAGGAACCAAGGCTTTAGCCTTCTCAGCTCATTGGCTGGAGCAAACCATAGCATTGGGTCAGCAGAGATGCGTCACTCAGAGGTAAAGATTTTTCCTGGATCCTTTGGTTTTAATTTCTCCTTGTCATTATGACTCTTTACACCATTTGTCATTTTTTCCTTTCCATTTAAGAGGCAGCAGAAAATAGTTAAAACAAGGATAAAAAGAGAATCTAAAACAGTCCTCTTGTGCCTGGTGCCTGTTGAGAGGAGGCTGGTCCAGCATTAAAGCAGTAAGCCCTTTCAAGATGATCACAATTTAGGCTCCCCCATGGGGTTTTTTGGGCTAACGTACTTTAAAAAGCGTGCTAGGATTTCCTTGAGACATAAAGTTGCCTGCAGATCTTTATGAAATAAAATTGATGGTTCTTTCTCAATACTTCCCATGTACGAGGCCCCGTACAAACCAGAGGCAGGGTCCCTGTCCTCAGTGAAGTTCCTAGTCTGACTTCAACCCTGTGTCCTCAAGGTCTTTGATCCAAGTGTGCCTTGGTCAGCTTGCTGGAACCAAGAGCAAATGACACAGTGCCATGTGGTCTTTCCAGGCAACTTTTTCATCAGTCTTGAGCTCTTTGAGATATACTTACATTGATTTTTGCATTTTGAATAAAACATGGCTCTTAAAGCAAACAAAAAACCACGTTTTAATAGCCAGTAGCAGAATCATAACACTTTCTAGTTTTTCCTTGAGGGAAAATACTCCTGAGTTAGTGAATTTTTAGCCTCTGATTTTTTTTTTTTTTTTATGTGACATCAACCCTTCTTCCATCTCTCTTTGTCTCTAGCTCCCATTATTGCTTCTCTAGAGCCAACCGGGGAGTGGAAGTGTGAGCCTTTTTGGCTTTAGTTCTGAAATAGCCTGCAATTAAATTACTGCTTGTGTGTATTTCCCTCAACAGCAGCCCCGTTTGCCAGCAGCAGCTAGGACTGAATCTCTCTTGGATCATCGGGGCGGTGCATCTAACACAACAGATGCCCAGGCAGATAGCATCGTGGGTAAGTTCCTCCTTTGGCTGCCAGGAGACAGCTCTGTGGAACTTTGAATAGGTGTGGGACATACATCATCGAGGGGGAAATTGACTTTGAAGATGAACAAGGGAAGAAAATGGCTTGTGTACCCCAATGAACGTGAGCCTGGTGGATGGCTGTCAGCGAGGGAGGGAGAATCGCCATGTAAGCAATCTGCGGGTACCGTTTTCTCTCTGATTCTCTCAGCAGGATCCTGATCCAGATCATCTTAGCTGAGACAGACAGAACCAGGTGGTGAAACAGCTTTATATCTCCATATTCCAGTGTTTTTCATAGTATTTAACAGTTGGCAGAATTGATGGTAACAGGAATAATACAACTTTATAAGCCCTTGCACATCCTTTTAAAGTTCCTTTATATCTACTTTCCTGTGTTGGGTAATGAAGTTCAGCAGAAAAGTTATTTTATGGAGATGACGCTGAGGCCCAGAGCAGTTTAATAACTTGTCCAAGGGCATCTAACAGGAGGGTCCTGGAACCGAAACTCGAATCCACTCAGATGTCCAAAAGCCACGGGATGTGGTTGATAATAACTGTAAAATGTTCTCTTGTTGTGGAACTGCGGACAGTTCTGCGTTCTCGCGATGCCACCACCACATGCTGCCCATGTGCAGCTTTTAAAACACTTTCTGATTAGAAGATAGTCCGGTAGAAAACTTAAGTGTTTGGAAATAGAAACATATAAAGAAGGAAAAATTACATATAATCTCTTTTCTCTTTCATATATTCAACCTTGTCTTTTAGTTGGGTCCCTCCTATTGGTTTAAAAAAATTTTTTTTGGGGGCGCCTGGGTGGCGCAGTCGGTTGAGCGTCCGACTTCAGCCAGGTCACGATCTCGCGGTCCGTGAGTTTGAGCCCCGCGTCAGGCTCTGGGCTGATGGCTCGGAGCCTGGAGCCTGTTTCCGATTCTGTGTCTCCTTCTCTCTCTGCCCCTCCCCGTTCATGCTCTGTCTCTCTCTGTCCCAAAATAAATAAAAAGAGTTGAAAAAAAAAAAAATTTAAAAAAAAATTTTTTTTAATGTGTTTATTTTTGAGAGAGAGAGACAGAGCATGAGTGGGGGAGGGGCAGAGAGAGAGCGAGGGAGACACAATCTGAAGCAGGCTCCAGGCTCTGAGCCGTCAGCACAGAGCCGGATGTGGGGCTCCAACTCAGGAACAGCGAGATCATGACCTCGGCTGAAGTCAGACGCTTAACCAACCGAGTCACCCAGGTGCCCTTCTCCTATTGGTTTTAGATGTGCTAAAGTCTCTGTCATGGGAAAAAAAAAACCAAAAACAAACAACAGTAACCACACTGAAGAGGTAGGGAAGACAAGAACTGGCTGAATAACATGGGGAAACAGCATCTGACTAAATACCATGAGGCTAAAAACAGAACTGAACAGAAATAGTGAACTCTGCCTAATACATTTGATGCTCACAGGAGTATGGTTTAGAAATCCTGACACAATATATATTTTAGATGTATCAGGGTTGAAAAAATTAAAAAAATATAGATAATGAGAGCTAGGTTTCTCACTGTCCGAGAAAGAAGTCACATAAGGAAAGAAGAAGGCGGGATGCACCGTTTGGTACTGGGCTGGAACTGAAGGTGTTAGCGTGACGGCATACTTCTGCGCTAGAGCAATAGAGAGAGACGTGTGTACGCGTCCTACCGCTTTCCACTGAGAGGGCCTGGAAGCACCATACTCCAATAGCAGTTGGCACCTTTAGCATTTAAATTCTTTTTTTTTTTTTTTAATATTTATTTTTGAGAGAGATAGAGAGCGAGTGGGGGAGGGGCAGAGGGAAAGGGAGACACAGAATCCGAAGCAGGCTTCAGGCTCCCAGCTGTCAGCACGGAGCCCGACGCGGGGCTTGAACTCATAAAACGCAAGGTCGTGACCTGAGCCAAAGTCGGACGTTTAGCTGACGGAGCCACCCAGGTGCCCCACCACCCTTAGCATTAGATCTTGGTTTTTAAATACCATCCTCCAATAAAAGGATCCAGGGTCACTTGGAGAAGTGATTGATTCCAAGGCTAGAGACCGGAAAAATGCAGGATGAGCCTAGAGTTATCCTGTGGGGCCAGAACGTGAGGAGGTACTGGAAGAAAAAAAAAAAAAAAAGGGAGCATGTTGAAAGGGTACCAGAACTAACTTGAAAGAGATTCCTGTGGCTCATTCTGGAACAATTTGACCAGCAAAAATGAATTTAGTAGGGGCTCTGGGTGGCTCAGTCAGTTAAGCGTCCGACTTCAGCTCAGGTCATGATCTCATGAGTCGTGGGTTTGGGTCCCGCGTTGGGCTCTGTGTTGATAACTCAGAGCCTGGAGCCTGCTTCCGATTCTGTGTCTGCCTCTCTCTCTCTCTCTCTCTCTCTCTCTCTCTCTCTCTCTCTCTCTCAATAAATAAACATTAAAAAAATGAATTTAGTATTGGGCTGTAATCCACAGAATAAAATAAAATATCTGAATCCATACTAGCATAAGAAATAACTGAGTAAAAAAACAACCAGGGAAAAAAGGGAAGTTCTTCTTTATGGAAGAATTCTGATAAAGGTAGAAGGAATGAAGGAAAGAAAAATCATCATTAGCGACACACCACAGTAAGAATTGTCGTTGTGGCCAAGATCCACCAATGAACATTAAACTTAGGAGATGAGGGGCGCCTGGGTGGCGCAGTCGGTTGGGCGTCCGACTTCAGCCAGGTCGCGATCTCGCGGTCCGTGAGTTCGAGCCCCGCGTCAGGCTCCGGGCTGATGGCTCGGAGCCTGGAGCCTGTTTCCGATTCTGTGTCTCCCTCTCTCTCTGCCCCTCCCCCGTTCATGCTCTGTCTCTCTCTGTCCCAAAAATAAATAAACGTTGAAAAAAAAAAATTTAATAAACTTAGGAGATGAAATTTTGAGAAGAGACACAATGCTTGCATGTTCCACAGTATCTTTCCCAAGATATTTATTTAGTACAGAGAGGATAATAGTAACTTTACACTGGAGACACCCGGCGGACACCAGTTTTAACATCAGTGGTAATAAGACACACTGACATCACCTGTCCCCTGACAGGAGGCACTGAAAGGGCACGTCACTTTTGTGGTCTTCATGCCAAAGGGGCATAGCCTCAGTCTAATAAGAAACCATCAGACAAACCCAGTTGGAGGGACATGATACAAAATAACTGACGAGTACTCTTCAAAAGTGTCAAAGTCATGAAGGATGACAGAAGTCTAAGGAACTATCACACTTTGAAGAAGACTAAAGAGATCTGACAGCTGAATTCTGTGTAAGATCCTGGAACAGGATATTAGTGGGAAAACTGGTGAGGTCTGAATGAAGTCTGTAGTTTAGTTAATAGCACTTTACCATTTTGAACTTCTTGACATCCATAATTGTCCTTTAGTTACATAAGATGTTAATGCCAGGGGAGGAAGGCGGAACTTACTATTTTCGTAACTTTTTGATAGTACCGAAATTATGTCAAAATTAAAAAAAGGCAAAACCAAACCAACAAAGGTAAAACATCTGTCAACCCCGCAGTTCCCTCCTCTCTACTGAACTTCTTTCCGTCCCTCACCCACTATTACTCTTCAGCTTTTGTCCCATTTGCCACTGAAACAGCTCACCAGTGACCTCCATGCCACTAAATTTCGTAGACATTTTCCAGTCCTTGTCTTAACCTCTTGACAGCATTCAACATTGTGAATCGGTTCCTTTTTGAAACATTTTCTTTGGCTCACCCAGCACATGTCCTGGTTTTCTTCTTACCTCTCTGGTTATTCCTTCTCTTTCTTTGATAGATGACCCTCCTTTACCCAGCCTTCACATATTGCCATCCCTTATCACTCCATCTACCCTCCTCTGCCAAATCTATATTTAAGCATGAAGTGCTTCTATGTTCAGTTACCATTTATACACAGATAAATCACAAATTTTTATCTCCAGCCCTGTAGGTCAACTGCCTACATGAAACGTCCATTGAAATTTGTCCGAAGCGAATTTATTAACCAAAATGCATTTTTAACACCAAATTCTCTGTATGGCATTGTAGTAGATGCAAAGAATTAGAAGTTGTCCTTGTCTTCAAGCAGCTTACAGCCTAAAAATGTGGAGACAGGCCTTGCGATATAATGCTTAAAGTCATGGGCTTGGGGTCCTGGACAACTGGGTTCCAATCATGGCTCTACCACTAGTGGTGAGATGACCACGAGTAAGTTGTTTAGCCTCCATGGGCCTTAGTTTCCCCTTATGTAAAAGAAAATTCTTCCTAACAATGCTGTTGCAAAAATGAAAAGGAATTACATAAATTAAAGCACTCGGTGATGTAGACACAAAGGTGAGCTCTCTCGTACTGTGGTGGTATTTCAGTAATGTGGAGAGGTGTCAGAATGCAAAGTAGCATGTGCCAGTGCCAAGACAGTTCTAGAAACACGAAGTATGGAATGAAATCTAGGGAAGGAGGCTTGTGATCTGGGATGCCTAGGGAAGACATCATAGAGGTGGTCGGTATGGAGTGGAGAATGGGGAAGAATTCTGATTAAAAACAAATTTTGATGAAGAGGTAATAGGTTGCGGTAGAAATAATAAAGGCTTTGTAGTAATAGGATTTGGCTCTACTTCTGAATAACTGTAATTTTAGATGAATTCGTTTTTAAACCCAGCTTTCTCCACGTATAAATTGCAGACATTGAGGTCTGTCCTAACCACCTCATATGGTGGTTGTCAGTAATAGATGCGAAAATATTTGTTGTACAGGAAGATACGGCATAAATTCCAGACGCTTACTGTTGATCAGTGCACCTCAGTGGAGAGTGTGGTCTTTAGAGTTGGAAACACCTAAGTCAGAATCCGAGCTCACACTAGCTGTGACCTGGAGCCAGCCAGTCACTTCCACTCAGAGCTCTAGTTTTCTCATCCCTGAAACGAAGCCATATTCTTTGCCTCAGTGTAATGCTGTAAGGCTAGAATATGCTCCTTTTCATTCACGAAGGCCCGCCAGCAGCCAGGCAGGCAGAAGCACTGTGAGCAGTGAAGACGGTGCACATGGAGTACTCGTCCAGTGATGATGCCGTCAAAGCTAGGATTGATTGCCTTGTATGCGTATTTAGCACATATGTAAGTGATATGTGGCAACTAATGTGACAAATCCTTTTTTCAGATCCCATGTTAGATCTGGATATTCAAGAATTAGCCAGTCTTACTACTGGTGGAGGAGATTTGGAGAATTTTGAAAGACTGTTTTCCAAGTTAAAGGAAATGAAAGGTAATTGGATCCATTGCATCTGACACATTCCCGTCCTGGTGCTCCTCTGTTTTACATGGTAGGATTTTGTTTGGTCACCGCTGATTGGATTCCATGCTCTGGTGTCAGCTGTCTGGAGAAGCTTGGCTCCGGGGGGACCATGCCATCTTCTGTTGGTAGAAGTTCCCCGGGGAAAATTTTCCTCTTTCTCCACTCTCTTTCCTCTTACTTGCCCTTCTTCTCTTGCCTCTCTCAGTTTCTTTCAGTGTGTCTCATTAACCTGGAATCAGTAAGACCCCTGCCAGTTGACTCACATCATCCCCATCTGGAAAATCGGGAAGACTTAAACTCCCTAACAGCTCTAATGACTACACCATAAGCATTTGTCTTTGAAACCCATCTCCCATCTTCTAGCATTACAACATCCATACACTCCAGACTCTCCTGTGCTATTAGATGAATTTCTTAAGATATATTTTCCCCCTAGACAAGGCTGCGACGCTTCCTCACGAGCAAAGAAAGTTGCATGCAGAAAAGGTGAGACAATCAGTCAGGTATTTATTGAGTGTCTACAGAAGGTCTGTTACTGTTATTATATGTCACACTTGTTGATTTCTGTAAGTGTCTTAGTGTGAACTTTTCTTTGGATATTAACTTGGAACGAATTGAATGTTTACACTCAAGTAATATAATTGCTGTAGTCAGACCAAGATTTTTCAAATGTGTGTTGAGTGACATGGAACTTTCATTGAGACTCAGGATGTTTGCCTTCTTAACTGTTGGGCTGGAAAACTCCCAGTTTTGTTTTGTTTTGTTTTGTTTTATTACCAATGCAACACATGCTCTTGGCAGGAAATGTATGTGGTTTATGGTATTTCATTGTATGAATGTGTCCTAATTTATCCATTTCCCTTTTGGACGTGTAGGCCATGTGCATTTTTTGCTTCTATAAATAGTGAAGCTGTGCATAACCTTACACATCCATCACCTTTGTACGTAACTCTGATTTTAGACTCAGTATGCATTTCTAGAAGTTGAAGTCCTGGGTCAGGGTATTCAAGGGTTTTGATACATGTTGCTGGAAGGCTGGAGGGCAAGGATAGCATTTTAGGTCTTGATCAGTTGAGCATATTGACTGACACATGAAACAAGCTGAAATGTAGCTGTTGCCTAAAATGTGTTGCACGCTTCTCTCCACAGGTGGCCAAGGCCTTCTGGATGGCAATTGGGGGAGACAGAGATGAAATTGAAGGCCTTTCATCGGATGAAGAACACTAAATTATTTGTGCTAGGGTTTGACTGCCTGAGATCCTTCCCTGCTCCACCCAGTTCTCTTCTGCCGAACTTCCCATCATCGTGATGGCCACCTGACTTAGTTCTAGGGTCCCCTTAATTTTAGTTCTTACTAGGGGATAGTAGGGGTTTCCTCTCGCAGTATATCTTAAGGGAGTGAGGAGTATCATGACAGCAAGGAGGGAGTTTTTTTCAAATACACTTTTTCTAGGAACGGGAGCGAAACGAGGCTCAGGGGCCTGTGTGATTTGCCCCGGTTGAAGAAGGAGGCCACCACGCCATTCCCAGTCCACCTTTTATGTGGTGTCCTCTGTGGCCACACTCGATTACTACAGGTCAGGAGCTGGTGCCACTTTTCCTCAAGCTTCTGGATTTTCTGCTTTCGGGGAGCTTCCTGCTCCAAGCTTTGTTGCTTTTGATGGGAGGCGAGGAAGCTGCCACAGACTTGATTTGTGCCATAGTGTAGGTGGAGCCAGAGTCCGTGGCCCTCAGGTTAGTCTCTAGCTGAAAAATGCTTCTGGGCACTTCATTGGAAATACAGTGTCTCAGCTCATGCTAGAAACAATGGAAAAAAACCAGGGTGAATTCTTAGATTATACTAGATGAGGCAAAACAATCTCATCTACCAAGTTGTTGTGGGGGGGAGGCGGGCGGGGTGGGGGGTGGTGAGACTGAGAAAGAAAGTTAAGGAATTCCCTATCTGGGCCATCGAAACAGTATGTGAATGCATACGGAGGCCTTCACATTAGTATAACCATGAAGAAACTCTTCTTCCTTAGAGCGCTTGAGATGTCAGAGCTGTGCCGTCACACTTTATACCCTCAAAACGAGGTGGTTCCCCCTCTTCTTCTCAGCGAGCCAAACAGGTCGCTGCCCAAAGAGTAACAGTGAGGATGGGCAAGACGGGAAGGGATGTGAAAGGTCAGGCAACGAGTACCCGAGTACCTTGTGTTACTTCCTGGGCTGAGGGGGTCAACCCTAGGGGAGTTGCTCACCAAAGGGAACCTCTCCAAGGAAGAGCGGGAAGTACAGCAAATATTCCTATTTCTGTTTTTGTAGACACTTTGTAAATGCATGCCACTAACCTTCACCGCGGCGGTGACCACCACGGTTCTAGACTGGCGTGTGGCTGGCCGCTGCCGACACAGAGGCCGAGAGCTGCTTCTGGCCTAGTGTGGACTGTGAACTCCTTAGGTCACCAGCAGAAACAAGTTTCAGACCCCTCTGTGCACCACCTTGTAAGCACTGCAGGAGGAATGGCGGAAGGAGTGAAATGCTCCAGGTTCTGGGCCAGGGCAGCCACAGAGGGGAAAGTTTCAGTGACAGGAGCGGTCAAGGAAGAGCCATCACGGGCAACACTGGCAGTTATCTTGCTTGGTGACTTTTTTTTTTTTTTTTTAAACTATTCTGAAGGTCTCTGAGACTCTAATTGATCACCATTCCATCAATGTTTCTTTGATGTGACTGCATTAGCTACTAAGAATGTAAGGGAAGTTGGCTCTGGGGTTGCAAAATGAAAGGCAGAATGGTTTTCTTAAAACATGAAGGGTTCCAGAAAATACATCAGGTCATGTGGTTAGGGAAGACAGACTAGAAAAAGCCGTGAATGTGATTTTGTGGATTAAACAAAGCCAGGTGATTAAAATATCATTTATTTATAAAGTCTGCCAATGTGTATTATGATTTTGTTGTTTTTTAGTAGGCCATATGTTGGGGGAAGCCTTACTTCAGATTGGGCATAAATAGTGAATAATTGGAGAGTCTGCCAAACTCAAAATACGTGGAATCTACCTCTTGTATGTATAATATCAACTCACCTTTTCAAGACCTCAGCTTTCTGGGGCTGTTGGCCCCTTCCAGGGCACACGGGGATAAAAGTATCCAGTGGTTTCTAAAGGCTCACGTTAAGAGTGATCACGAACTGGGGCACCTGGGTGGCTTAGTTGGTTAAACGTCCGACTTTGGCTCAGGTCATGATCTTGCAGTTTGTGGATTCGAGCCCCGCCTTGGGCTCTGTGCTGATAGTTCAGAGCCTGGAGCCTGCTTTGGATTCTGTGTCTCCCTCTCTCTGCCCCTCCCCTGCTCACATTCTCTCTCTCTCAAAAGTAAGCATTTAAAAAAAAAAAAAAAGTGATCATAAGCTAATAGTGCAGTAAAAGTTGCAGTCAACCTGACATGAGCTGTGAATGTGCCAACGCCAGTTACTATGGACTGTCTGTCCGGGAATTAAAGTGAGAGACTCGGCTTTTTTTTTTTTTTACCTCCAACATTTCTCTATTTGTGTAACACACAGTTGGGCCCATAGTAGGCCTTTAATTTTGGTTTGGATTCGCGTTTGCTAGTTTGCTGAATATGATCACAACATTTGAAGGTCCATGAGGGTTGGAAGGTAGGGAGAGACAGAAGTAAACTTTTTTTTTTTTCCCCTGCAAAAATCATGTGTTATGTAATAATTTTAGAGTGATGAAGACATAGATATTTTTATAATTTTAAAATATGTTATCCTGCCAGAGTATGAGAAGATTGACAGAACCAGTTTGCTTTCTCTCTATTTATAGAACTTGGCCACATCTAATTCAGAGAAGCTAGAGATTCAGGGACGCTAGACTTGGACGGCTGAGTAATATGGGATGTGGTTCAAGGACCATCGAGCATGTCAGGCTGTTAACTGCAAACTACTTGTAACGCGTGAAAGGTGATATATGGCTAATTTCCTGCTCCCGCGGCGGAGAGGTGGGAGTGAACATCTTCGCTGTGCCTGACCGGATTCCCTTACCTTGGGCCAGTTTCTTAACAATGGCCATCGAGAGAGCACGTGGAGTGCCCCTTGCTCTGCGCGGCCTGCCATGGAGAAGCAGCCTTAAAAGAATCACTGTCTAAGGGTAACATGAGAGCTCGAGGAGCTATTCTGAGCGCCTGCTGATGCAAAGCTAAATTTAGCAAACATGTGTCTAGCGTGGTCAGAGGTTCTGCTTCATTGAACGTCCTGATTGACGGAGACAGAGTTGCAGAGAATTCTGTAACGAGTGCAAGTCGTCCTTCACCCCCACCCCAGATTTTAAAGCAGTCAGGCAATTTAGGTATGGCATTCTGTCATTAAAGACCACATCTTACCGGAGGACTCTAGGCAGAGAAAGTGAAAAGTCTGGTCAAGCGTACCACCTTCCTGCAGGACCGGTTACAAAACACCCAGACGGTCAACTCTCCCAGAATCGGTAGGCCTCGTAAAAGCAGCAGGCTGAGCGTGTAGAGCAAAGTTCACGTTTTGATTTAGATTCCACTCAGGGTTTAGGGTAGCGGTGCATCTTTGTGTCTCTGGCATTGAAGCTGTTGCAGAAAAGGTCGTGGAAATGCTGTTTCTTATCTTTGGCACCACCTACGTCATAAACATCACGAGTCTTGCTCTTAGTGTAGATGTCTTTATTCTGAGTTTGTGTGTCTGTAGCACTAAAGCCAAGTTCTCCTAGAATAGGAAGAGTCTTGCTCTGTTCTGAGGTGTTTCTCTGATGTGCATGCAGAGCGAGGAATTGACAAGAGGGAACGGCAACAAACGTGGGCCTTTTGTTGGAACACTCCTGAGCCCCGTTCCAGGTTTTAATGATTTGTGGTTCTACCTTGTTTCCTGTTGGAAAAGTATGGATTCAGAACCTGGACCCAGTGACCATTACTGCATCTTTGGAACACAGGTCTGGGAGGAAAAAGATTTTTTTCCTCCAAAACCCTTTTATATCTGTGTCTATCTGTTGATGGGTTCAAACCCTCTCTCCCCACAAGCACAAATCTGGGAAGCAGTGACAGGTCACATAAAGCTTTTCATCTTTGCCTCTCCCTTTTCTCTGATCAACCAGGTGGCTTTAGTGCTACAAAAATGTGGACTAAGGGAGGCCTGGGGTAGGAACTTTATAGAAACAGTTCAGTTTGGGAGAGAGAACCTTCTCTTCATCTGAAGCCCAAGGACACGGTCTGTGCCAATCCAGCCGCTCTGGGGAACTCTCAGGATGTTGCCAGTGGTGAAGTTAGAAGGCTTCAGAGTCAGAGTTGAGGAAGAGCAGCTGTCCCCTGTTCCTTTACCCAGGTAAGCGCTGAAACAGGATTCAGGGTTCGGCCCTGATGGCGCACCTTCTCGGTACCAGGCTCTGCAGGGGTGGCAGAGGCCGCAGACTTGGGTAAGGGTGTGGGTTCTCTCTGGGAGCTCATCACCCAGCCCAGGTGATGGGGGCGGGGTGGGGGCCGGGGGGCAAGCGCATCGAGGCCAGGAAAGCTAGAGTGCCGGGCAGCATGTGAAGTGTTGGGACC
Source organism: Lynx rufus (assembly GCF_022079265.1). Lineage (NCBI taxonomy): Eukaryota > Metazoa > Chordata > Mammalia > Carnivora > Felidae > Lynx > Lynx rufus. Next base: position 9,535,608 of record NW_025814827.1, read on the forward strand.
AGCCTCCCCTGCTGTGGGAAGGCGAGCGCAGAGTGGGCTGGGGGGAGCATATGGTACGTCTCAGAGCAGTCTTTCTCAGACGTGAGCCCACAGCGAGTCCCCCGCAGGGCGCCGGCCCAGAGTTTCGGTTCAGCAGGTCCCCAGCGGGGTCTGGGGGAATGCGTTTCGACTGTCCCGTGCGGTACTGATGCTGCCGGCCAGGCCCACACTTGGGAGACCCACGGACTGGAGGAAGTGGTGCTCAGACGGAGCTAGGGGCTAGGGTGGAACTGGAGCCAAAGCGTGAGGGGAGGCGGCAGATTCTTAGCGGGAGTTGCAGCATGAACCAGAGGGACGGGGAGAGAAAGCAAGGGGTTACGTCGGGAAAACCCACCCGGTCCAGTGACAGGAACGGGGCACACAAGGATGGAGTGAATTTGGAGAAGACCTTGAAATACTACTTGGTGGGACCAGTGCCTACTTGGGAGGCAATCAAGGAGCCCAAGGGGTTTAGCACGGAAGAGACAGGTAACCACAACTGCATTCCTGGGAAATGGCAGCAGTCTTAGCCAAAACGAATCGAGTCGCGCTACCTGCCTGGAGGGCTGTGTTGCGAAGGATTCCGAGGCCGAGAGCGGACCCGGCATGGTGTTTAGTGGTTTTTGCCGTGGATGGAGAAATAGAAGGGTGGTAATTCTGCCGTCTACCCTCCATCTCTGGGCGAGGGGGGCACAGGTCAGGAGGATGTTAGAGGAGCTATGAGAAAAGGCAATTAGGAACTGCATTTTGGTGGCATTCCTTCAACCATATGTAAGGACTTAGGGCACGGTGGAAGTAGATGGAAAGGATTGCCAAGGTAGAATCTGCTAGCTGTGGGCACTAATTGATTTATTCTTTGGTGGCCCAAAGAAGCCAGGGATACAAGAATAAGATGTAAATGCTGCCCTCAAGGAACTCAGAGCCTCGAGGGGAAGACAAACACAATTACCACTCAGTTGGGAAGCCTGGCAATAGATTTGCGAGTGGCTTCCTGGAGGAGGTGTCTGACCTGAGTCTCAGCATTTGTGAAGGTTCTCTAGGTGACCTGCTGGTGTGTTAGGCAAAGGGGCAGGGAGCGCAGACTTGGGAAGAGGGCTTGTCATCATGGAGAGGAGTGTGCTGTGTAAGGAATACCACCTGTTTGTCCCTGGGCTGCCGGCTGTACCAGCGAGCTGTGACAGCTAGATAGGGGTCGAGTGACAAGAGTCCGGTGGCCCATAATAAAGGCTTTGGAGTTTACGCGGTGGACTGGAGGGCTCAAGTCACGTGGGTCACAGGGCCGCGCGTGGAAGATGCGTTTCCGGGAAAGCAGGCAAGAGGCCAGGAGCCATTGGGAAGCTAGTGCGGTTGTCCGGGTGCTAAGGACCTCACGTACTGGGCACGGCCAAACAGGGCTGCTAGGGCGTGCGGGGTGTTGGTGACTTCTGGGGCTGGAGGCCAGAGGGGAGGGAGGCCGTGTAATGAGGGCGGCGATAATTCCATGTTTCCAGTTGCGAGTGTGAGGTACTTGCGGCACCCCCGAGCACCGGTAGCCAGCAGGCCGTTGGACGCAAGTCCGAAGCCTGGGATTGACGTCTGGGCTAGAAATACTGATTTGGGAGTCATTAGCGTTAATGTGGCTTGCAATCATGTGGGGAGATGAGGTCACTCAGGAAGGAATGTCGAGAGTGCATCCAGTGGTCTGGGAACACCAACCCGGAAGAAGTAGGCGCAGGCCCAAGAAAAAGAGGACACGGTGTGAGGGCCGAGGAGAGCCAGGACGTCCGGGCAGTAGGGCCTTTACAAAAGGGAGGCTTGGTCAGCAGGGGGTGGAGAGCACAAGGGAGAGCTGCATCAAGCCGTTCAGGACTCGGGAGGATGGGGGAGAGGGACCCGGGAGAGGCTGCTGCTAAAAACTGGGGGTGTGCGGAGGGCGCCGGAAGAGGATTTGGGTTGGGGCCGTTGTTCGGAGCCCACTTGCTAGGCAGCTGGAATTTAAAGTTGTGGGTCTGAAGGAACAGTTTGGGCTAGAGGTGGGATTGGAGTCATCTGCTGAGAAAGAGAGGCTAAAACCACGGGGAAGACAGGGGCAGGAGGGCAGAACTAGGAATTCTGAAGGTAGGAATTGATGCGGTTCATGGGTGGGGGGGCCAAATCCGTAGGCCCGGAGGGGCCGCACCTGTGAAACTGGCCTGTCTCCTGGTAGGGGAGGTGTTTGGGGAGTTCCTTAGAAGATGCTGTAGAAGCGGCCCGGCTAAAGGATTACTCGAGCCCCATGCCATCGCCTCCCCGCCCAAACTGTTCATTTTAACCCTTTTTTTTTTTTATTTCTTTTTTCTTCTTCAACGTTTTTATTTATTTTTGGGACAGAGAGAGACAGAGCATGAACAGGGGAGGGGCAGAGAGAGAGGGAGACACAGAATCGGAAACAGGCTCCAGGCTCTGAGCCATCAGCCCAGAGCCCGACATGGGGCTCGAACTCACGGACCGTGAGATCGTGACCTGGCTGAAGTCGGACGCTTAACCGACTGCGCCACCCAGGCGCCCCAACCCTATTTCTTAATCCACGTCATTCGGGGCCCGTGTTAAGAGTCAACCAAGTCTTTCCGTCCTTGGGAGTTTTTAATTTAAAATGTATTTGCGCAGGCGCTGACCGAGTCCTCAGAGCTGGAAGGGGTGAAAACCTTTATGAACCTAAAACTACTTCCATGCCTGGGGGAGGATTCATCTGGTGGCATCTAGGCCTTCTGAGTACAGAGGAAATGAGTGCCAGGTACCAACGCAGCGATCGGACTGTGTGTTGCTTAGGTGTGGGAAGCGAGGGAGAGGCCCCGGCTGGGCCAACCCAGGGGCTCCTGCTGGCCCTGCATGTACGTCACCCTCGGTGAGTGGAGGAGGGCCACCAGGGAGCACGAGAGGCTTGGGCAGAAAGAAGGGGGGCTGGAGCCATTGTTGACGTTGGAGGGCTCGCTTTCAAATCTTTTCCCCACCCTGCAAGAATGAGACAGAGCTCCAGGCATGGGAGCTTTTCGATGAAAAGTTTATTAGAAGGGTACTTACAGGGGAAAGAGAGGACACAGATCTTTAACAAGAGGGGTACAATGCTTAAACAGGTGCTCTGCTCTTAAGATACAAAAGTTAGAAAAATCTAAAACACTATAAATACATACATGCTTTTTACAAAGGTATTAAAAGGTCAGGCTGGCTGAGAAGTGAAGGTAATCACAGCCTCCCCGCTCTGTCCCCCGACCCTGATACACCCCACCAGAGTCTGGGACCGCCTCGACACAGCAGCAGGGAGGGGGCTCTGGCTCTAACCCTCTGCGTCAAGTTCTCACCACCCCAAAGGGCCTGGAGGGGACCCAGGGATCGGGATCGCTGCCTCGCCTGTGGCCTGCCGGGGGGGGGGGGGGGGGGGTCAACGGTCGGTTCTGGAGGCTGAGCTGCTGGGCCCCCGACTCTTCCCAGCCACAGTCAGTCCTTGGGAGGAGAGACCTTTCCAACTTGCTTCAAAAAATTAAATAGTTCTCGGTCTTGAATGGTTTTCAGAAGTTGTTACATAAATATAAAAACACCAGAATGCCAGAGTGTACATTATACTTCAGCATAACAAAAAGTTACAGAATCACTGAGAGCATTGCTCAATCCAGTTCACACAATAGGCGAGTTTACGTGAGAGCTGTGTTTCTGAAAAGTCCTTTCCCCACTGACTGCCACCCCTCCACCAGGGATGCCTCCTTGTCATGTGGGAACCATATCCTCTTGTGTCTTTTTTTTTTTGCTTTCCCACCCTCTTGAGAAGTAGCCGATATTCCTCAAAAGGATGATCTAGAAGGGAACATTCATGACACAAAAAGAAAAATGGTACGCCGCAGCTGTGTTGAGGCTTTCTTCTAGTAAAGCGAGGACAGACACAGATTTGGGGGAAAACTCCCCACTCTGCCACTTAAAATCCCACAGAGTCCAGAACTCAACTCATGCCCGCTCTTGGTACCAGTAACCCCTTTGGAAATAGTCCCCTGATTCCTTTTCCTCCCTCTCCTTTTAAGGACTTCAGAGAGCGGCCTGAGGCGAGACCTGGCCCTACGGAGACCTTCCCGGAGCTTCAGAAAGGGCAGCTTGGGGCTAAGGATGAAACCCTATCTGCCTTCTGCCCAGACTACATACATGCATGCACATACTACCTAAAGAAAGCCTTTTCCTGCGCTCTGAGTAAAAGCACTTAGCCCTGGAATATGTCCAAGCACTAGGAAGCCAAAGGAAGATGGAGAAAAAAAAACTAAGCACAAGGTAACGTGCTACAGCTCATTCCAATACGTTAATGATTTAAAAAAAAATTATCACCACGGTCAAAAAAAAAAAAAAACAAGAAAGACAACATCAGGATGACGGGAAAGTCTGCCAGCAGCCTTGCCCTCGTGTGTGCTTCCTAAGAGTCAAAGTCCCCGCTCCTGACTCTAGGCTCGTCTCAAAATGTCAGATCGTCTACAGCCTGCCAGGAAAGTGGCCAACTGAGATGATGTTCCAGCACAGGCCTGTAACCCGAACCTGCTGGGGCAGCTACCTACGTTTGCTTGTGCTGGAAGGACCAAAGTTACTAAATAAAGTTAGGAAGGGGGGTGGGGGAGGAAAGGGAAGAGAACAGACGTTGGCTCGGGGGGTCTGGGGTGCAGCCGAGGATCTCCACCCCAGTGCTGGTGGCTCGGGTCAGCGGCAGCACGAGCCACAAGGTGAAGACAACTTGGAGGGGAGCCCAGACACCTACGCTTAAACCTGCCCTCCACCCCCACTAGACTGCCCTGTTTTCTCTTGCCCCCCTTCAACTGTCCTTTAAAAAGATTTTAACATGTAAATGCCATTCAGACGAGTTTTTCAAATTCAGAAAACAAGCTTTGTGACTTAAAGGAAGGACGCTAATATTACACAAGCCCAAAGCACCTAGGCAGCCTCTGTGACGGGAAGGGTCTTCACCTCTGGGTAGGACTGAATTTCGTCCAGAGGGGGACTTACCTACATTTTCCTCTCACATCCTCCTCCAAGGAGCAGTCGATAAAGAAGAGGGGCCGAGTGAGCTTTTGGAGAAACACAAAACTAAAACTTCATGCCTCCTAAAAGTAGCCTTCAGCTCTGAACATCATGGGTTGTAAGACCCCATCCATGCATAGCCACTGGGTCGCCGAGGTTGTGCTGTACCTGAAGCTAGTTCCCGAGTAACTGGAGGACAGCTGTGTGCCATAGGAAGTCCTCAGAGGATCATGGAGCAGGTGGAGAACTCAGGCCCTCGGGAACCGCCGCCCTGGCTCTTAGGAAGGGCACGATTGCACCAGCAGAGGCCAAAATGGGATATTCCACACCACGAGTCTCAGACCTGACCCGGAGCGTGAATGCACATCCAGGAGGTTCAGAGCTTCCTGGAAGCAGTCCACAGATCATTGCACAGCAGGCAAACTTCCGACCTGCAGTATTTGACCCTCTCAGGTCAACAGGGGTTTTGTGTGGTCTCTGGGTTCTGTGTCAACAAGCCCCGGGAAAAGCCAAGCGTAGGTCTGGCAAGGTGCTCCTCCCATCTCTTCCTGTGTCCTCAGGGAGCTTGGACAGCAGCTCTCCTACCTGGAAACCATAAGGCTAGAGCTGCAGAGGCATTAGGATCCTGCCGGGGAGGCACCAGGAAGCCCCCAACATCTCCGTAAGGCATCAGAAATGTCATCACATTTGAGGTTTTTACCTGCCAGAAGTATACACTTTCTCCCCTTCACCTGGAAGAAGACAGGACTTCCATAGGAAATCCCTTCACTTTTCCTGGTAGAAATCCATGCAAAAATATGGGATAAGTCATTTCATACAAAAACAGCAACAAGGAATAAAGTACCAATTGCAAGTGGCAATTCTGTCTGCTGGATTCTGCAAAAGGCCAGTAAAAAGGAGAGCTTTTTTTTTTTTTCCAGTTGCAATAATTTATAACCATTTTCTCACTAATTGCCACTGGGAACAGTACTTATTATACAATATAGCTGCTATAGTCGTCACTGATGATCCTCTACTGTGAGCTAGATAATCTTACATCCCAGGGGGAGGATGGCAGACCTCTGTGCACCAAGCCTGCAGTTTTCAAAGGTGTAAAACAAACAAAACAAAACAAAAAAAAAAAACAACCAATTTTAATAGCCCTTTTCATTTGCCTGTATTGGCCTGAGATTTTTCACTTCTGGTGAATTTGCTTTTGTTAATTTCAGTTTCCAAAAGTGCTGCTGGCAGGTGTCTTCTCAACAAAACCTGGAACAGCTTCACCTTGAGAGAGAGGTTGCTGGGCCCCACGCTGGTTTCCCAGTCAGTGTGCCAACCAGGATTTTTTTTTTAATATAAAATAAACATTTAAACGAGCATACGATAAAGCTCATTTAATTAGCGCAACTGACTACGTAAACCGAGATAGCCGGATGCAGAAGGATAGCAAGCGAGCTCTTACAGATGACTGGAGACCCACGCTCAAACACTGCGATGGGACCGCTGCCTCCTGCTTTGTGTGAGCACTTTGTGTAATTCACATCTCTGAGATCAACGCGAGAAGATGTTCTATACATTGCAGAAGCCCCGGCAGATCTCCCACCCGTTCAAAGTGAGAAAGGACAAATTTGAGAGAGGAGGTGTCTCACCAGCTTTCCCCACTGTGCCTGTGTGCATGCTCTGAACACACCGGCTCACACGTATCCGTCCGCTCGGAGAGGAGAGGAGACAGACGAGCCGCCTCCCCGCCACAAGTCAGTCGAGCTCCCGGGGTGCGGGGTCTGCCGGAGTGCTGGAGCTCAGGAAGGCTCAGTTGAAGCCTTTGTTAAAAGTGCCAGAGGGCCAGGCATGAGGTTTGCTCATGGCCCTGCAGGCTCTACTCTACCTAGAACACCCAAGGTGAGTTTCACACTCCAGTCCGGAAACGAGGGCCATTTCCCGTTGGACAGTGACATCCTAGATTGCGGTCATTGAAACAGAAGGAGGCTGGGAGGAGGGGGCAGGTGGTGAAATACTACCTGTTTGCTCAAGCCACCAGAGCAGAAGCCATTTCTTGCCCTCCAAACTGGGGCCAAAGGGCAAATGTGTTCAGCAGACACAGCTGTTCCTAAGATCCATCTCTGGGTTTGCTTTTGTGTTTTGGAAAACAGGCTGGTGCCGCCTTGATTGAGGGAGAAAAACTTCTTCATTGACAATAGTGAGTTGAGTTCCAATTTTCTCCACGTCCTACACGGCCTTCTTCCCCCAAGCCCGTCCCTTCCCACCCTCCCCCTTCACACCCAATGTCTCTAAGACACACTGGAACAGCGGATGCTTGGGGAGCCCATCTGGGTGAGGACCTTGTCAAGCCACTGCAACGGCCCATTCAGGTGCAGCTCAATCCAGCAGGGGGTGCTGGTCACTGTCTGTCTCCTGCAAGACAGAGAAAGGGGTGGGGTGGGAGATGTCAAAATTGTCCGCAAAGACACACATACAAGTCAAAACACCTCTGCCTGCTTTCATGAGAGTCTTCCTCCCAAAGCCAGAGACATATCCAAGGCACCTTGCTAGACCCTGCCCTAGAGGAGATCCCACTAACTTATTGGAGACGGCCAAGCCATACTCCTTCAGCCAGGAAGAGCCTTGAGTCAATCAGGTTCTCTTGCTGGGAAAGGAGGTAGCCCTTCAAGAGTTAAACGTGTAAGGCAAATTTTAGGGTATCGCACTTGCCCACCTCTGCCTGTGTCAGCCCCCCGGCCGCCCGGTGAAGAACTTCCAGCCTGAGCAAAGGTCTCCCTCGGTCCCATCTGTCCTGAACGGGCACCCCTGGGCCCCAGCAGGCCATGATGACGCGTGTCTGTCTGATCGAGGGGTGTTTTTCGCAAGGCGCCGACAGAGTCCACAGGCCATCAGTTCCCAATGTGCTGATATAATTCCCATCTATGGACTTATTTTGGAAAATCTTACGAGCAGAGCGAGCCATGGAACAATTACTGGAAAAAACCAAGGCACACCACACGTTTCGTTTCCCCAAAGCACTTTGTCTAAATTCAGGCTGGTTGATGACGCAGCCCTCAGGCGAGCTCCCAAGGGCCTCCAGTGAGCAAAGGCTATCTTGCTGAGGCCGGAGGTGCGGGTGCCAGCTGGAGGTGAGAGGCCTGGGCCCTGGGCCCTCCCCGCTTTTGGTCATCTTACAGGATGGATGAAACCTTACTCTTTGGCCCGAGAGGCAGGAGGAGGGCAAGACCGTTCTGGGAAGGGGCCGCACCCGCCTGTTAGGCTGCTCCTCAGGGCTGCCAGGTGGCAGTGACGCGGAGCGCCGTACAGGACCGGGTGTGCTGGCAGTACGTCTCGCCTGGTGACACAGTGTCCCCCGGGAACGGCTTCCTCCGCCACCAAGGGGCCTCTTCCCCGCACTCGGGGCGGGGGAGCCATAGTGCCGCGCTAGGCAGATGGCTGCTAGCCTAAGGCCACCACCCTCCTTGCCTGGCCGATGCTTCACCCGAGTAGAGGTGGAGAGATGGGCCTGTGGATGCTGAGGTGCCTCTCTGACCTACGGTGCCTGAGCGTGGTCCTCTGGACGCACGTGTGGGTGGAGGAGGGAGTGAAAGCACCTCCCGTGGGCTCTCTCCCACTGGCAGCCATCTAAGTATCTCCCTCCCCCGCTAAAAAAATACTCCTTTTATAACCCTTCATCCTTGTTCCGTAAATGGTTTCAGCCAGGGCTAAAAGGTGGGCTAAATCTCTCTTCGGGCTGGGTCTTCGGGCCTTGGCTAGTTCCCTTAGGCTGTCATAACTGGGCCGTAAGTTCTGCTGAGAGGCCCGACCACTTGGGTTGCTCAATGGGTCACTCATCCTGGGTTTCACAGAGACCCCACGGGCCAAGGTGCTGTGCTCCCTGGCACTATGGGGCAGACACAGGCAACAGCAGCTAAAATACGGTAAATGGGAGAAGATTTTACGGACCGCCATCCTCTAACGAGGATCTGACTTTCCATAAGTCATGCTCATCTGGATTTCATTATAAACGGTGGCACAGAGCCAATATTGAAATGGGTTTGGCCGGGGTGCACAATGACTACAAAACAAAATGGATTCCAAACATCTGGAAAAATGAAGAGAAGGGGGGAGTCACTTGCAAGGCACTGGCCCCAGCTGACGTGTGGGCACCTCTGCGTCTGCCGGGGAAGCCGGGGGCTGGGCAGGGGCGGCGCAGGGCAGGAGGGGCACACAGCCCTGGCACACACCTCCCGTCTAGGTGGAGCAAAAAAAGGGACAGGATTCTCTAAACCCAAGCCAGGATGGCGTGACAGAGTCAATAGAGCAGATCAGGTAGAACTGACCGGTGCCATGTTTAAAGCAATATCTGAAATTCTGAAAGAAAAAAAAAATCATTTCTTTTCTGAACAAGTAAACTATGTTCCTTTCTGACTTCCCACATCTCTTCTAGCTGCTTCTCAAATTTTAATACCCTAGATCCTCAGGGTCCCTCGAGTCAAAGACGGAGCCCCAGAGGAGGGAAGGAGGGGAGGACGACTTAACTCCCTGGAAAGGGTGGTCCTAAAACCGTCTGCCCCAAACACACAATGAGGAAGAAGCCACGAGGCCCTGCTCTGGGCTCCGCCTTTCCACTAACAATGTGACCTCAGGCAAGTCACTTTCCCTGCCTAGGCCTTCGTTCCCTCATCCGTGCGCCGGGGGTGATGCCAGCGTCCCCGCCCAGGGTTGTGGTGAGGAGGAAACGGAACGTGTGGTCGCAGCACCGGGCGAACAGTGCCCAGCTCCTCCTCATCCTTGGTCTCTGGTCTCTGGGGCGAGGGCTGGCCTAGCTCTGCCGTCTGAGTCTCCCGCAGTCGGGCCCCCCGTGGCGCGTGCCCCCGACCTGACCTGTACTCTGCTCCCCAGCCTTTGACGAAGCTCATGCGGATGGTGCACATCCGGGTCAGCTGGTAGACTGCCTCGAAGCCCTGGTTGACAGACTGAGCCAGGAGGGCGGCAAACTCCTGGTTGTTGAAGATCTTCAGGTTGCATCCTGCCGAGAGAGGGAAAACAGTGCTCGTGGGGACGGAGCACAGCCATGTCCCGTGCCCCCACGCCTGGCTAAAGCCACCCCCCGGGTCATCCAGACGGTGGAACTCACACGGCCGAAGTGTGACAGGGCGGCCATTCCACGCGCCAGCCGCACACTCCACACCGTGCTAGGGATAGGCCGACTTGGTCCTTGGCCTTGAAGCCATCCCCACCTCAGTGGGGAGGTGCAGCTGACCCGTGGAGGTGGGTGAAACCCTGGCCTGTAGGCTCCAGCTCCGAGAGCCACGGAACACGGAGGAAGACCGTAAAGCGGGCCACCAAGAACAAGAGAGATGGCCTAGAGAGGTGGGCCTCGCCCTGGGCAAAAGGGCCAAGGCAGGAAGCCAGGGACCAGAGACACAAGGGACCCAAGCCAGAATATCCATGGCTGCGTGGGGCACGGCTGAGCACCCGGGGAAGGGGAGGCCGTGACAGGAGTGTAGGCCAGATGAAAGGCCGCCAACAGAGGGGCCCAGGTTCCACCCAGGCTTCCCTCGTGAGTCCCCCTGGGGCCAGGAAGGAACAAGAGATCCGGGCCGCATTTTGGCCTTTGGGCACATGGCTGGCTCAGAGTGACATCTGCAGCAAAGTGAGGATGTGTGTCTAACCCTCCAGGCAGTAAAACCAGAGACAGGCACAAATGAAGTTTATAATAAATCTCCGGAGGCCCTACCACCTGAGTGCCTGGAATGTGTCAGAAAAATAAAGACAACAGCAACATGCTAGAAAAGCCCAAAAGGTGAGCTAAGGTGACATTTACTAGCAGGGCAACACTGGGCACCTAATTTTGCTGTATGACTCTGGGCTGGTCACTTTCGTGTCGTAAGCCCGTGTCTCTGAGAGGCTGGCCACGGAGGTCCTCCAGGCTCTGATCTTCCATGAGCCAACAAACCCCACCACAGCCAACTCAGCCCTCACCAAAAAGATGGGAGGAGGGTTGGGGAAAGGAATGACCACAATGCCAAGAACACGACGGACCTTTCTGTTCTCGTTTTTTTCTCCAAGGAGATGTGTGGGGACACAGGGCAGAAAGTGGGTTTTGGCTCCCAGCTGAGCCAAGAAGCAGAGGAGCACGAGGCTCGGGAGTCGCACAGTTCTAGCCTCATCCTGGCTCAACCACTGTGCCTTTGGTCAGGTGGCTTGACCTCTCTGAACTTGTCTCCTAAGGAGCCAGAATGATTGGAAAGGACTAAGAGCAAAGATATAAATGTATTCTGGGAACACAACCACACAATGCCCTGGAAATGTAGAGTACTGTTATTTCAGACCTTCTGCATTCTTTTTTTTTTTAGGTTTGTTTTGAGCAAAGGGGGGGGAGGGGCAAAGAAAGAGGGAGACAGAGGATCTGAAGCAGGCTCTGCCCTGTCAGCACGGAGCCTGGCATGGGGCTCAAACCCATGAAACTGTGAGATCACGGCCTGAGCCAAAAATCAAGAGTCAGACACTTAACTGACTGAGCCACCCAGTCCTCTGGTGCCCCAGACCTCCTGGCATTCTTAAGCTGACATTGCCCAAAACCATCGCTCCTCTATCATCTGCTGCCCTGCGGACAGGAAGACATATGCCACACATGTGCCATACACAGGACTAGCCAGTCACAGTCTGCCTTCTGCCAGCAGCAAGCCCAGGGACTGCGTGCCTGTGAGCAGGGCCCTCGGGCCGGGACGCTCAGCCTTGGTTTCCTAACTCAAGAAGCCCTGATGGGTCGGTCTTCCTCGGGTGTTGCCCCTCGCAAGCCATCCCCTGGGGTGCCGCCTTTCTTGGAGCATAGGTGGGAGTCAACACCCCCCCGCCGCCCCGTCAGCGGGGTTTTCAGCCCCACTCAGAAAACCCTCAAGAGTTCCAGAGAATAAAAGTAAAACTTTGTCATGACCGCCTTCTGTGGTCTGGTCCCATCATACTTTCTAAACATTTCCTGTCTCTTATGTGGCCTCTCCTCCAGCCAGGGTACCATCCAAATGTGCCTTACTCTCCGTTGCCTCTGGGCTTGTGTTCCCTCTGCCTGAATGCCCTCACGGTCCCCATCACCCCTTTGTCTACTCAGCCTTCAACGCCTGAATGCCTTCTCCACGAAGCTCTCCCCAGTCCATCTCAGCAGTTAAATGAGTTTCCGCCATGGGGCGCCTGGGTGGGTCAGTCGGTTGAGCGTCTGACTTAGGCTCAGGTCATGATCTCACAGTCCGTGGGTCCGTGCCTGGCACTGTGCTGACGGAGCCTGGAGCCTGCTTCAGATTCTGTGTCTCCCTCTCTCTCTGTCCCTCCCCTGCTCCCATTCTGTCTCTCTCTCAAAAATAAACACTAAAAAAAAAAAAATTTAAATGAGTCCCCCCCCCCCCCCCACCGACCCCCCGGATCCAGGAGCACCTTATCTGAGCTGCTCCTTTGGTACTCAGCACCCTTCCTTGTATTAAAGTCATTTGTGTCTTTGTCTTACATACTCAGCTGGTCTTTTAAGGTCTGTGGGGACAGCATCAGGGCCTCCTGCACCCCTCCATCTCCCCCAAGCACCTGGCACCGTGCCCACATGCTGTGTGAGTTTGTGCAATGAAAGAAGAAAGCATAATGCCCGAGCATCTGTGCGCACGAGGCAACAAGCAGGTACCCACAGATCAGAGGCAGATCCTTCAGATGCTGCGTCTGCTCCTTGGAGGGTCAAGGAGAGCACAGCAAGATCGGAAGCCACAGAGAACACCCCAGCGAGGCACCTCCGGGCTGGCAACGCAAAAAGCGAGGAGGAGACAAGGTAAGAAAGCAGAAACCTCTCCCAGGCATGCACCGGGGCTAGAGAGGCCATCGGGGCAGGGTAGGGGTGAGAGCTCTTACCTGGCGGGATCTTGCAGACGGTGGCTGGGTGCCAGCCGTAGCGCTGGTTACAGTTGGGAGACTGGACAAAGATGGCGCTGTCACTGAGGCACTCGGCGAAGACCTCCCCTCCGATGTAGTACAGCCGCACGCCTCGCCCTACAGAGATGTGGGTCAGGCCGGCGCAGCGTCTGGCCCCAGGGCCAGCTGAGGCCAGCCGAGGAGGCAGAGCTGAGCCGATGCTCGGAGGGGCTGCCTCTCCGCCAGCCTCACCAGACAAACAGGACCCAGAGCCCAAGCCTAAACCCACACACGGGAAAACAAGGGTTCCTCAAGCTGGAGGAGGGAGATGACCAGGGGCGAGGGCAGGGGTAAGTCTCAACGACGGCCTCTGCCACGGACTAGCCATGGGCCTCCATCCAGTTACTCACGCTCTGAGCCTCAGTTTCTTCGTCTGAAAGATGGGGTAACAGTAATACCTACCTCCCAGGGCTGTTGTGCCACCCACACTAAGCGCCCGCTAAGTACGAGCTGTTACTACGGCTACTCCTACACAAATTCACACAGCAGACCTGCAGGGCTCCTCCTGAGGCAGCAGACCTCGCAGGCGCCCCGCGAGGGCGCCTTTTACAGGGATGGCTTCGTGCCCCTCCTGTACCTTTCCCTCCCCAGTGCATTTTTCTGAAACATTCCATAGGTTTATATCATTCACTTTTCCTTCATCTCTTAAATCCATTCCAGATGGACAGGAATTATTTTTAAATTGCCTCTGCAATTCGAGCAAGCAGTTACGTAAATGCTCTGACAATGAGTTCTCCTCTCAGCCAGGGATGTTCTCCTCTGCTGCACGGGAAGGCCGCTGTTGCTGCTTCTGGGGAAGAGGCCCAGAGGGCTGGAAAACGGAGCCAGGGTTTACGGGCACGACGTCAAGTGGGATAGAAACCAGGGGGCCACTGGGTGTTCTCCCCGCCTCCTCCTCCCACTACTGCCGCACCCCCATTTCTTCTTGGTTTGGTGCTGCAAGACTTGGTGTCGCAAATATGCGGGGTGCTGGCCGAGTCAGAGTCCATAAGGAGGGGCCACGGTGTTAGGTCAGTCAAGGTCACGGGCAGAGATGGGGAGACCCAGACCAAAACAACGAAAATATGTTTTGTTTTGGCAAATTTTTGAAATATTAGTTTTAAAAATACAGAAAAGTAGGGGCGCCCGGGTGGCTCAGTCAGTTAAGCATCCGACTTCGGCTCAGGTCACGATCTCACGGTTTGTGGGTTCAAGCCCCGCATCGGGCTCTGGGCTGACAGCTCAGAGCCTGGAACCTGCTTCGGATTCTGTGTCTCCCTCTCTCTCTGCCTCCTCCCCACCCACACACACTCTCTCTCTCAAAAATAAGAGATTATTTTTTTTTAAATAGAGAAAAGTATAAAGAGAATAAGTAAACGATGTATGCCTCCCAGGATCAGTATCTTTTTTGAAGTAAAACACATGGGGAGGCTGTCTGGGAAGGATGTGGGCTCAGTGGCAGGGGACTGTTTGTCACTGACTGTCTCACACTCACTGTGTAGCCTCTGCAAGGCTCTGCTCTTCCTTGGGCATCAGGTTATTGCCTGGAAAATGAGCACATGGGCCCACACCTATGGCTTCCAAACTCTTCTTAACCATAAAATCCTCTCTTCAAATGAAATCTTCTGTGAAAGCCCAAGATGTAATACAGACAAGATCAAGGGTGCTCCGGTTCACTTAGGACCAGACCCCCTGCCACCCAACCCTAGCCCTGGAGCCTGTCTGCCAACCCCGGGCGCTCTGGACTGAGAATACCCTACTATATCATCTCCATTGACTTCTGAGTGACTCGGGATCACAGAATTACAAACATCCTTAGCACGATAATTTTATGAGCAAACCAAGGGGCATACACATGCCTTCTTCCTCTAGAAACCGTCTTTTATTATGTTCTGGGTGTTCGAAGGCAGAATATCAGCACCAGTGTTGTTCTGGTAGCCTAGAATAATCATATGGGAAATGAACAAAGAAAAGCTCACTCCCATCAAGACTGACCCCATCTACCTATCCAATGATCACGAGGTACGTTTATGAAGAGGGTTGCAGATGTGCCCTTCTCATAGATTCCCCATTCTTGCCCCCTCCCTTAAGTGAATGCTTTCCTCTGTGGCTTTCACATTTTCAGACATAATCTATGTCTCTGAATGGGAACGACCAAACACCGGGAACTCTTCCCGTCTGGCCCCTAAACAAAGCCATACAGAGTTTGGGGGCGGGCTGGGGGAGCGCATCCTCTCCAGGCTCCCCGGAGGTGCGGCACAGTGCCGGTTGGTGGGTACTGCACGGTGGCTGCTGGGGCCACGGCGGGGGTCTGCGGGGAAACGTGGCATCCTTACCGATATGCCTCCGTGTGAGCTCCACAGCCGCGTTCCTGTTGACATTGGAGAGCAGCCCCAGGCAGAAGCGCTCCGAGTTGGAGGGGTCGGTGAAGCCGTCCACGGTCATGGAGGGCTGGGAGGCGTGGAAGGTCTCCCCGACGCGCTGGTTCAGCTCGTAGTAGGAAATGGAGCACCAGAAGGCTGGCTCGCAGTAGGTGACAGGCTGCAGGTCTGGGAAGACACATCAGGCGACTGGGTCAGGGGCCCCCGGGTCGCACACTCCTCAACGAGGTCCCCTGGGTGCTCCGTAAGACGGTTTCTCTGCCTCTCAGAGCGTGTTACAATCCTCTGCCCTTGTGCCTTGTAGGATATTAAACTTGCAGAATCCAGTGGGATAAAAAAAAATCCTCCAGTGTTTGGAAAAACATGTCACTTTCATTTAGTTTTGAGCTCATAAAGGTCCTGTCCTGCCTGGCTGGCCTTGGGTGGAACAGTCTCCAAGGAGGCACTGGAAAAACCCCAAGAGGGCCAGGCATCAACCCACACCTGGGAAAGCCCACTGGGCAGGCCCGGCGTGCCACATCACCCTACCCGGCCACCTCCCAGCCTTTCTTCTGAAGCAAATCTCTGCCTCCAGAAGGGCTCTCGGCTCTGCCCAGTCTTGGACACTCCTAGCCTGTGGGGCAGCAAGTCAGGATCCAAGCCCATGAAAGGAAAAGGCTGGGGCAGCCAAGGGGGTTCCACACGTGCCAGGTGTGACCGCACAGACACCAGGTGCTGTCTACACGGTGAACCGGGTCTTCGTCTCTTATTACAGAAACGATCTTCCGCACATACCCAGGTGCTGTCTGGAGGGGTGGCTAAGACCCAGGCTCGCCTAAGAGAAATTCTCAATTTGTCCCAGCTGTCAGTCTGTGGTCTCAACCAAGGGCTCCTCAGAGCAAAACTGCCATCTTGAGAGGAGTTGGTTCTCTTTAGAGGTTCCCCCTCACATGATCCCGCATCACCTTTCCTGTGACTCCCTAGCCCTCCTGTCACCTGTGGCCACTCTGGTCCACACCTGCCCAGGCACCCTGTCCTCCCCCTGCATCCCTCAGCAAGTCCGTGCTTAGCCCTGGGCCAGGCCCCTGTCCTTCCTCCCTGGCGTCAGTGCCACGGCATCCTAACGGGACTCCCCGGCACTCCTGTCCAGCCTCTTCCGGCCACCCCCCTGCACCGCGCTGCCCCCACGTGGGCTGGAGCATCGCACCATAGCTCTCTCGCTGCCTACTTGAATCCACCCCCTTGTCGGAGAACTGGTGAGTCTCCTGTCCCTTCTCACTCCACCCCTTGGACCTCTAGCCAGATCACTCGCTCTGGCTCTCATATTTGGGGGCACGTGGTTACTCAGGGTGCGTCTGTGGGAGCTGGTATGAGGGACAGACAGGAAGGGCTCACTGTGCCAGGTCTCAGCACTGGCCAGGGACCCCAGCTCACTGCCTGCCGAGCCGCTTCCTGGAGTGAGAACCCACTGGGATCTCTGCTCACCAGACCTTTAGAAGTGTGGGCAGAACAAGAGACAAAACTCAGAAGCTGTTCTGGGAGGGGCCTGGGAGCCCCCTGCAGGGCAAAGGGCCCAGATCTACTTGTGGGGTCAATGCCTGTGACCCCTTTTCGAAGGTAAAGAGAACACCTACCACACGTGGGAGGAGGTGCAGACCCGTAACATCCCTGCATTCAACACACACCCAGAAAGTGTGGGCCAAATAATTCTTCGCCTGGGATGAGGGAGGGGGGCGTTGTAGGTCACAAGATGTTCAGTAGCCTCCCTGGTCGGTGTCTACCCACTTAATGCCGGTAGGACATACACATCTCCCCCTCCCAAGCTGTGACAGTAACAAATGGCCCCAGGCACTGCCGGCTGTCTTTGAAGGGGCAAAGGAGCCCCTGGTTGAAAACCACTGCCTTGGATGTTTAACCAGGTCACGGAGCTCCAGCTTTGAAGCCAGGCAGACCAGAACGCACTCTCTGCTCTGGCGTGGACCAGCCGTGTGACTATCAGCGAACCAGTCCAGCTCTAAGTTTCAGCCTCCACATCTCCCCCTGCAGCCACCAGGTGGAGAAACCTCTTTACCACTGGGTGCTGTCTGCAAACAGATTGGGAGAAATCACATGAGGCGCTGGGCCCACGTCAAGCACTCGATAAATGGTGCTGCCAATATCGAACTGATCGTGTACATGAACCTGAGAACATCCTGCTCCTGTCCCGACCTCCACTGCAGGGAAGGCAAAGTGTCCCTGCCCCTTTCCTCTCTTCCCAGGATAGAGGGAAGGAAGCAAGGAAGGCAGGGAATCTAAGCTACTTTTAACGGGGAACGGAGGAGTGACTGGAGCAAGAGCGACCATGGCTTGTGGCCTGTGCCCCCGAGGAGGGGTTGAGCCACAGCGGTCACATCCGGCTCTGGCTGCGCTCGATGCTTCGACATTCCAGTGAGATAAGCTATATTCTAAACAATGTGGTCACTAAAATGTGAGCTATGTTGCTTTGGAAACCTTAAAAAAAAAAAAAATGCCTAGGAAATCCAAGTGCAATCCAAGTGCAATCCAAGCACTCCAAGGGGTTGGGTCCTGTGACAAGGCCAAGAGGTACTGAGGAAGGGCTGCTGACCACCACTGCCCGGGGGCAGGTTCAGCTGACCTCGCTGTGCCAACCTCCCCAGTCTGGACAGTGCCTTCAGCTTTACTGGAAGATGTCTGGTGCAGACACTCTAGGTCACTGTGCGTCTGGCATGGGTCAGCGGAAAGAGGCAGCTGTGGCTGGTCTGGGCTGGCCCTGGCTTCCCCAGTGAAGTACAGAAGAGACCTCACCCCAAATTATAAAGCCTTGTCTAGCACCCTCTGGCTTAGTCCAGACGGAAGAGAGCGAGCTTGGCTCCCAGGAACACTGGCACAGCCTACCCATCAAAAGAAGAAAAGCCACAGGCCACCCACTGGGTAACATGGTGCCAGGACCACTGTGGAGAAATGTGGGCTTTGAGGCATCTCGGAATCAGAGAGGGGGTTGGGGGTCCTCACCCAAGAGGGCCCCCCAAGCAGATCTGAGCCCTTATCCAAACATCCCTGTAGCTTGCAGAAACACACTGGACAGTGTGGTGGAAAACACTGGACTCAGAAGCCTGACACATAATTAAGAAGATGCTAGTTTAGTGGGGGAGCAGTGCAGTCAGGCCAAGGCAAAGTCTGAAGGGTGCCATTTTACAGAGTGCTGTTCGGCCGAGCTGGCCTATGTTCAGGAGCAGGACTGACCTGGAGCAGCACCCCGGCTAGGCATTTACTCTTCTCTGCAGACAACAAAAATCTAGCTCTGCCTTTCACCTCTGTCCCTCCTGTCACCTCTCAGCTGCTTCCTCAAGGCACTTCTGCAAGAAGAGCTACAGACCAAAATGTATGGTCACCACTTCTGGGTTCTGCCTTGAGTGGCAAACTCTTTTTAAACGTATGCCCTCTTTGACCCCCCCCCCCCACCAAATGACTTAGCCACACCATGATTAAGTACCAGAGAAATAAAAAGGACCCTGGAAAAGATAACATTATAAACGGGACCCAGAGAGCACTCAACTTGGCTCTGAGCTTCCTAGCAGACAAGGCAAAAAGGGAGAATATGCTGTATGGCTCTGGTTATGCACAGACAATGCTTACCAGTTCTGCAAGGGAATCAAAGCTTCTCCTGGCACTAAATCTTGAACAAAAATCTGCCAGGTGGCAACCTCTCCTCCCACATCCATCAAGCCAGCCAGCCTTAATTTGAAGAGTTTTCCAACAGATGCAGAAGCAATTTTGCATAAGGCTGCTTCTTGAAAAGGACTCAAAGATATTGCCACTCAAAGACTCCTCTGGGAGGATGACTCCAAGGGATAAAGGGATTTGCCTCCACGACAGTGGTTTCGTTTCTCCAGGCCCAAGACTCCGCA
Source organism: Lynx rufus (assembly GCF_022079265.1). Taxonomy (NCBI): domain Eukaryota; kingdom Metazoa; phylum Chordata; class Mammalia; order Carnivora; family Felidae; genus Lynx; species Lynx rufus. Next base: position 9,554,788 of record NW_025814827.1, read on the forward strand.
CACCCGGAGTGGCAAACAACAATGTCCAAGGCCTTCCCTTCAAATAGCCCTGCTCCCAGCCAGACTGAGTCTATGCTGATCACTCTTCCCGCAGCAGAGGTGTTGGAAACCTCCTGCTCCTGGAATTCTCGGCCCCCTGCCCCCACCAGTGTGGGATCGGCCAGACTTCTCGAGTGGCATGGGGTACTTAATTCATGAGTGGCCCCCTGCCAGACTAACGGCACTGACTGGCTTCGGTTTTAAGCCCTATTCCAAGCTGGCATGGGCTTTCTGTTTTGTTTAAGGAAAAGAAAACAGAATAAAACCCAGAAGGCAACACTTGGATTAAAGGATGCCTATTAAAAACATGTGCGAGAGATCCAAATCCGGTAAAGGAAAAGGAGGGGGGCGGGGACAGATGAGGGGGGCAGGAATTAGCTTTCTACTATGAAAAGCAGGGAGCAAAGGCCGGGGCGCCGAAGCCACAAGGCTAAAGGTCAAAACGTGAATGCGCTGCCTTCGTCTGGGGCCTCACCTGTGGAAGGAGCCTGAGCTCCTGTCCCAGAGATGCCACACTCCCATCCCCAGTCCTCACTGTTCCCTCTGCCTGGGCTGCCTGATCCTCACCAGCCCAGGCTCAACCTTTCGGCCCCAGCTTATGTGGCCGTGAAGACTTCACTTGCCCCTCTGTACACGGTCGGCCCTTATTAGTTGGGGTTTCTGAGAGTTAGTTCCTGTGGGCCCAAGATGGCTGGGTCCTGGCACCCGGGACCCCAATTTCAACCTAGCTCGTTAAGGAGGAGAACGACAAAACGAGGTATGCACGGCACAGAAAGCAGCCACCGCTCTTTCAGCCTTGGATCATCAGTTCACTGCAGCCAAGAGCAGTGGCAAAGTCTAAGGGTCACATCTTCTGGCTGGAAGCTGACTTCCTGCCATTAGGATGCTGTGATTTCTTAAATAAAATTTTTTAGGGACACCTGGGTGGCTCAGTTGGTTCAGCACCCAACTTCGGTTCAAGTCATGACCTTGAGGTTTGTGGGTTCAAGCCCCACGTCAGGCTCTGTGCTGACAGCTCAGAGCCTGAAGCCTGCTTCAGATTCTGTCTCTCTCTGTGCCCCCACTCATGCTCTAGCTCTCTCTCTAAAATAAACATTAAAAATTTTGTTTTAAAAAATCTTTTTCAATGTTTATTTTCCCCAGGTGCCCCAGGAGGCTGAGGCGTCTCCCCACTGCCCCACCACCCTGCCCCTTGCTCCTAGCAGGAGAGGAAGATACCTTCTACAAGAGGCACTCTGGAAACCATCACCTCCTCAATCTCCAGTCCAGCCACTGCCCCAGGGCACTGCCTGGTACCTCTTTCCCCTTGGTCAAGGCCCCTCCCCAAGTGTTCACTTTAAAGCAAGAACAACTTACTCACCCTCAGGGTCCAGCTCATTATCTTTTTCCTCTTTATGCTTCCCTCCTCCTTCCCCTCCATTTGGCCCAATCCTGGACTTAAATGCTTAGGAAATCCCAGGTGACTCATCTAGCATGATGTGTAGTGACAGGAACATCACCTGCTCACGTCCCTTCCCTGCAAGCCAGAGCCGCTGGGTCTCCCCAGAGCCTGCCTCTGACGAGAAGCTGAGCTGGCTCGCAGTCAGTCACTCCTCTGGGCCCCTCCCTGTAAGGCCAGCAGCGGTCTCACAGCGGAGGGAGGCACAATCTCTTGCCTGGATGTGGGGAGGGAAAAAGAACGAGCCAGATGTCCTCTGCTCTCTTCCTGCGTAATTTCTTTGCAGGAAATAATCAGATGTCCTGAGATGTCCCCCATCCTTCTCTGTGGTCATCTCGCCTTTTATTTTCCCCGCACCCACCTCTGACCAACTTCGGCACCCCCCCCCCCCCACATACTCCTCTTAACTCTGTGTGTCACTTCAAGGCCTCTCCTTACGGCCTGCCCGCTGGCCTCCTGGCTGGGCCCAGCCCTCCAACGTGAACCTCAGCCTCTTCCCCTCCCTCCTCCCTCCTGGGGGGGTCCCCCTCAACCCCTCTCTGGCCTTCTTTCCTTCTTGAGTTGGCTTTCCCTCTCCTGGTGCATCCACTGCCAGGACTTCAGCCGAACCTTTGCCAGTGTTTCCAGGGGGCCATCCTACAGAGATGGCCGGCAGGTCAGAAGAGCAGAGTTCTGACAGCGGTTGGATCCGTGGGCAAAATGTTCAACCCAACAGGCCTCCTTTCTGCAGGACTGCTCAGAGGCCTTACCATGTGGGCGCCCCGGAGGCCCCAGGGGTCTACAGCACAGGCTTTCCAAACTCCTGTGATGACAAACCCTGCCTCTCCAACTCTGCTTTGCAAAGGGCTCTCACACAGGCTAATGGCTTCCAAATCTGCACGTCCGGCCCCGACCTCTCTCCTGACTGCCCAGCTGCCTCCTGGACACAGTTAAGCATAGGCAAACTCACTGTCCTCTTCCAGCCCAAGCCCATCCCATCTCCTAGGTATCCGGTCTCTTGCCAGTTAAAGTTGGTTGATAAGCACCTGCTCATTCAGGCCCATGACTCCCTCTCAACGCCCCTCCCAGCCCCACCACCATTTCTCCCAAGGGTTCATGGCAGCCTCCTTTGGTTTAACAGCTTCCTAAGGGGTGGTTTTTTATTTTGTTTTGTTTTTAGTTTTGGGTTGTTTTTTTTTTTTTTCCTTTGGACACCAGCCATTTCCCTTAGACTTTAAATTCCATACAGTGGCCAGATTAATCTCTTTGAAACAGTCATCAGATAACCAACCACTCTTCCCCCAAAGCCTTCATTCTGTAGGCAAGAAGGGAATCAATAAGTGTGGCATTCAGGGCTCTTTTCTCAGTGCCCCCAGGAGTCTTCTCAGCCTCATCTGCCCCCCTCATCCCAACCAACCACAACACCAGCCATCCTCTGAGCTCTCCCTGCCCTTTCATGCCCTTCCCTCTATCTGCAATGTCCTTCCCTCCTTCTCATCCTCACAGTATCCCACCTGTCCTTCCAGGTCCCACTCACACACAACCGCAACTCTAAAGTCCTACCCCATCCAGCACTTTCCTCGTTGGCCTATACACAGTTCCTCTCCCGTGCCTGCTCTCTTGGCACCTGGCACACTGCATCTCAGGTGGACGTAGACCCTTCCAGCCACTCCATCAGACTGTGTGTGCCCACGTGTCCTCCCCAGCTCCAGACCCCCAGCATCTGTACTTGCTAGGAACTCAGAAAAGCTGTTTGCATGAATTAATTACACAGCGGATGCTGGCAAGCCTGGAGGCATGTCCCCACTGGAATGCCATCAATGCCTCCTTTGAACCCTCAGTCTGCACCTACTTGTTTTAGAATTACACTGATGCCTGCCTTATTTATCCCCACAAGGCCATAAGCATCTTGATGGCAGGACCCATGATTCCTCTTCAAATCCCCCCACCTGGAATGGTACTCAGATGACCGGTAGGAAGTGCCTGGGGAATCAATGAGGAAGGAGGAGACAGGCAGGCAGGCAGGGCTCCTACTTGGGGGTCCTCAACCTGACAAGTGCCCTCAACTACAAGTTAACAAGTACCCTTCCGAAGCTTCATTCTTCTGAGCAGGACATGGTGATAGGGGAGCGGGTCCTGCCACAGATGAGCACACGTGCTCTGGGGCCCGAAGGTCTGAGTTCAAAGCCTCTCCATCTACTAACTGTGGGACTCGGCATGAGTTAGGTAACCAGTCTGTTTCTTGGCTTCCTAGTCGGGAAGGCGAAAAATTCCAACGCTACCTTACACACTTGTTATGAAAACTGAGTTCACACGCAGGAAACACTCTACACAATACTCAGTAAATAGTAAGTTCTCAAGAAATGTTTGCCATCATCATCACCATCATCTGTCTCCTTCCAGCTAGGATGCCAGGAGCCTGTAAGATTTTGGGGGCCAGGATGAAGCCAGCAGTTTTGAATGGGTGAAGGTGGGGGTGAGAGGCAGGTACCAGGGGCCTGGGCAAGCAGAGGAGAAACACTGGTGTCTCAGCGTGAGTCCTAACCCTGACTCGTCAGCTGACTTGTTGCCCCACTCAGGTGCTCCCAGCAGACCGGCACCCACTCTCTGCCCGCCAGGCTTCAGGGCTGTTCCTTCCTTTGGAAGAAATGACCTAAGAATCCTCAACCCTCAGACAAGGGGCCTGAGGAAGGGGACACAGCAGGGAGGAAGAATTGGGTCAATGGGACACCTCTCCCTCAAGTCCAAGATCAAAAACCATCCTGTCATCCTGGTTCACACAATCTAGAAAGGAATTCACAGCAAGCTACCACTTGGGCCAACTTTCATTCTGAACCATGGAGTCAGGCAGTGTGGCTTCAAAGGCAAAGGCCTGCCCCAGAGTCTGTCGACTGATGGTGCTGCCTTGGCCACGGCTGGGAAAACAGCTCAGAAATTAAATCTAAACCAGCCAGCCTCAAAAGCTGGAAACCCAGAGTCAAGTTCACAGTCCTGGCCTTTAATTTTTCAAGTGTTAACACAGCTTCTAGCCTTCAGAGTTTGTTTTTAATAACTCAATTGGTCCTCTCACATCAGGAATTTGACCTTCCCTCTGCACGGCCCAAGACTCACAGTGATATTATCTTACAAAGATGTTAAAACAGATTCCCCCGAAGTCACATCTCACACTGCCCACTTGTCAGCCTGTATTAAAGGGTTTTCAGGCATCTCCCAACGTTCCAAATGATTTTCTTCATCTGATGCTATCAGTCAAGGACTGGAAGCAACTGGGAACAAAAGCCAGGCCAACCCCCTCTGATTCGCCAAGCTTGGATATTAACGCTTTCTCTTCCTGAGCCACAAATTGAACCCCAGCAGTAAAGGCCAAAACAAAATCAAACTCACATTTTTCTAAGACTACCAGACCAGCACATAAAAAATTCCCCTCAATAAAAACGAAATGGATATTTCAATTGTTCGCAGCACTTCAGCGGGCCCCACGCTGGAGCCCAAGCGCGTTCCTGGAGTAGAGAAGCGAATCTCAGAACAACCCGCCCAGAAATCCAACAACTGAGGGACGGTCATGGAAATGATGGGCCAGCTGCTCTAAAACATCGTGAGACAATGCGAGATGATAAAGGAGGCATCTAAATATGGAAACGCACTTACAAAACAAGGAGAAGAATGAGAAACACGGATGGACACTGTAGTCTCCATTGGCAAGGCACAAATATATATGCCTGATCCACAAACATTAGGAGGACCGTGACAAAAGAACACCCGTGTGCGTGGGTGGGGAATTATGGGCAATTTTGCTTCCCCCCCCCAATTCCCTTGTATCTTGCTGTTTTAAATTAAAAGTACATGATTATTAGATGAAATACTCAGATAAAGTCCAAAGAAGTGTATCGTGCAACAAACCGGCAGAAGTCAGGGCTGGAGTCTGCACTGCTCGCCCGTGGCTTTGTGTCAAACCACACACATATGCTTGGCTGACCACAGAGTCTCATCTCCTGAGCACAAGGTTTGGGGGATTTTCATTCACTCACGTCTGACTGCCACCCAGGGGACATACAAACCCGGTACATTGCTTTTCCTGCCACCGCTCTTCTCGGGTTTCCCCATTCTGTGGGTGACCCCAGAATCACTGTAACCAGAAACCTGACAGGCTGGGCTGAGCTGATGGGTGAGGGGCGGGGAGAGCCTCACCTTCAGGGCCTCATGCCCCCACCGGCCACCAGGCAGGGCTGCAGCCAGAGGGGGTTACAGTCCTACGGATGAAGAGATACTTACCCAAATTGTTGTGCGCTGGGGACATCGGATTCGGGGATAGGTTTGGAGAACCTGTGAGGTGAGACAGAGTCGTGAGAACGAACAGAACATTCTTGACTTAGAGAACCAAATTACTGAACACATGCATCAAGATGGGGCAGCTCAACACAGCAGGCAGAAAACCCTGGGCTGAGCTTGCAAAGCCCAGGAGGAGGTCTGATCCCGTGTCCCTGCCCTGCTTTCTCTCCCTGGGCCCCAGTCTTCACCTGTGGAACAAACAGACGAGCGGCTAACCTCAGAGGTCTCTCCCACAACTTGATGGTGTGAGGATCTGGACCAAACCCACAGCACAGGGCACAGAGCTCCCTGGAAGCTATGGCCCCAGGAAAACGAGGCGGACAGGGAAGGCCCAGGCGACGAAGGCCTCCCCTCCCACACAGGTAGGGCCACAGCTCCCCAGAAGGCCCCTTCAAATACCAATCTAGCCCTTTCCCCGGGTCTCAGGAAACTCACCCAGCTGCCTCAGAAACCCTACAACTCTGCAACCAGACTGATGTTTGAGGCAATACATGAGGCTGCTCATGGGGATGTGTCCAAACCTACCCAATTCTTCCTGCCCGGCTACCTTCTCTCCAGCCCTCCCTCTCAGGAGAAAAAGAAAACCACATGGCATCTGCTTTCAAAAAAAAAAAAAAAAAAACAGTGCCGTTCCACAGAGCAAGTTGGCTCATCCCTTTGTCCCTGGACCCAAGAGGGCTGCAGCTATTTCTGTAGTAACAGCCCTGCAGGATGGGCGCATATGTGCCTTGTTTATGAGGGTCTGTTCCTGCTCCCCAACTCAGCTGTAACCTCCTTGAGGGTGAGGGATGAGCCATAGGCTTCTCTTCCTCCCCCAGAACCCAGCACATCAGGGGATGTGGAAGAGTCGTGGACGACAGCCTCCAACCTGGCCACAGAGTCCAAGCATGTCACCAGCGTATCAGCGATGGGATTTCAGCAAAGTGGTCTAACCTCCTCGAGCCTTGATTTTTATTTCCCTTCAGGTGTAAAATGGGGATAATGCCACCTATTGTGTGATTTGTAGAAATGAAGCGTGATCGTGCATAGACAAATGGCTGCACCATGACTGGTACACAGCAGGCACTCAATAAATGCTGGTTTCCTGTTTTGTGGCAGCCCAAATCAAGAAGGCCCAGGAAGGCTGTGGGACCATCTCACTGGTCTGGAAGGGCACGCATGCGTGTTAGGGGAGACCCAGGGCCGGACGAGGGGATCCTCGGACCCCAACTGAGACACTATCACATCTCAGCTGGCAGAGAAGCAGCTGGACTTGTTTCCAAATTGACAACTTTGAGTGAAAAGCCGAGGAGCAGAAGAAGACACCCCCCCCCAAGAGACTGGGGGTCCACAGAGCCCAACGTCTACTTTTGAGACATCACGGACGTCCACAGCAGGGCCCTGCAGGTACACTGACGGGAGGAGAGGAAGGAAGAAAGAAGAGATGACAGAGAGGGTGGGACAGAAAAGGAAGGCAGGGAGGGGGGAAGAAGCGCGCGCTGAGGGTGGTGGAAGGGTGGCTGGCTGCTCGTTCTGTGCTCGGACCCTCTCCTTTGGCCCTGCTTTGACAGTGCTAATCATTCTACACACAGAAAGAAGAGCAGGGAGGGAAGAGAAAAGGAGTTAGAAGCAACGTAGCATCTGGAAAGATGCTGCTTAGCTGGCCTGCTTCCCGTGCCACATCCCAGAGCTGCAGGCTTGCAGCCGTCGCTTGGCATGGAGTGCGGGAAGGCCCGTGACACACCGCAGCCCGGGGCGCGTCGTCAGCCACTCCCGGGGGTGTGTGCCACACCCCAAAGCGCCGCGACGCCCACGCCGGGTATCAAGCAGCCACGCTTACAACGAACATGCAAGTCTCCCTCGTGTGCCTCTTTCAGGACCCGCACACTCTCTTTTGGGCCGTGTGCAAGGGCGGGCGGGCTCCGTGTGGACGAGGCATGCCCGCGATCTTCGGGACGGACCATCTGCTCGGCCCCCTCCTCCTCCTCACCCAACCACGCACGGCGCCGCGCACATTCTATGTGGCAGCTGGGGTTCCATTCAAGGAGCCACCGGTTTGGAGCCAATTTGGTCCCGTAACAAATGATGCGGGAACATCTGGAGACGTGGCTGGAGACAACTGGGCTGGGTCCCTCGCGGCGGGAATACATAGATGACGTTTGGTCACTACACAAAAATAGACGTTTCGGGGGCCTCCACTGGCAGAGACCCTGACCGCCTCCACTCAGCCTTTCCTCCCGAGCTGTGTCAGGTGATCAAGCCCACCCATCACCCCGCTGCCAAGCTCTCACCAAGGCAGAGATTCTGCTTAAAGCCTGCAGTGGCTCTTGGCCACAGTGAAACCTTGAGGGACACTCCTCCTGTCTCTCCCCACTCCCCAGCCACACAGAGCTCTCACTGTCACCAGAACGCACCAGGCTACCCTGCCCATGCCCATGCCCCTACCTAGCATATCCTCTCTGCCTGACGGCCTGGTCAACACCTAGCCATCCCCAAGACTTGACTCAAGAAAAACCTACCCTGTGAGGTACTGTTCTGCTCCCAACACCTCCTCCCCAGGCTGGGGTAGGTGGCCCTCCCCTGTGCCCACTGCCACATGGCGTCCTCCATCAGGGCATATATGAGACGGCACAGTGACTGCTGGTCGTCGTCCTCACAAACTGAGCAGCTCAGGCTCCTCTCTCCCCAGTGCCTGGGACGGCATCTGGCACCTAGTTGTTGCTTCATAAATGCCGGGTAGAGGGACAGGGGGAGGGCAGGCACTCAGCGAGGATCAAGACTCTGACCTGCATCCATGCTGTGGTTCATCTGGTGGTCACTGGTCTCTCCATCTTCACTCAGGTAGCCAGGGGGTGGGGTTTCTGGGAATCAGAAGGAAGGTGGTTCATTAAGGGGCCTGCACGGTTCAGCTCGGAGACACCTGCTGCAAACCCGTCACACGTCCACACCACTCTGCCAGGAGCAGGTGCTGGAGGCGCTGCGGGCCTCTGAGCAAGGGCACCAGCTCCTCAATCCAGCTGGCCTCATGCCCTTCGACCCCCGTCTCCTCGGCTGGATTGTGACCACCTTTGTTCATGCCATCCTGACGCCTAAGACCGAAACAGCTGTTCCTAGAGCCGCTGCCAGGCTAACTTCTTCCCACCCTAGAAGGTCAAGTGTAAGCCCACCCCTCCAGGGAGGCTGGGGACTTGCCTGAGCCTCACCCACCTCTGTCCTCTGAAGGGCAATTGCCTCACGCTGCCCTTTGGCTCCGCTAATCTACTCCTGTACAGGTACCCTGTTCATTGTCACTCCTCTTATTGGACATCTTGGCTTCCCCAGTGGGCTTCAAGTTCAATGGCAGCAGCGACCATGATCTGTTTCTCTGAATGACCCCAGACGGTGACTTAGCTCTCTAACGTTTGCGCAGTGAACACGGTGACCTACCCCTAGGGGCCAGCGCCCCCTGTGAAGGACCTGGAAGAGGCTGGGCCTGTAAAGGGGTCTCTCTGTAGGCTCTGCCCCATGCACAGGCCTACAGTCAACCTCAGCACAGTGAACTCACTCAGGGTTAGAGGCTTGTCCAAGTCAGAGCGCTCTGAAAGGCAGGCAGGATTCCTGCCGCTGTGACCAGCCCAAGCTCAGCCAAGCAGTTTTCCTGGACGCCCTGCGTGCTGGTGATTCACACATTATTTGCATGTAAATGAAGGGCTTCTAAAAACATCTGCACTCTGACAGCTGAGCCGGCTTCTCCCCCGTGCAGTCAGTCAAAACTCCCGCTTGGGCCTCAGCCCCCACCCAGGCTGAAACCCCCACCAGGCTTACTTACTGAAGGGCCATTCTCCGCACCGGCTGCCCGGCCCTCGGCTCCCCCACTGCTCTGCAGGCCCCCAGCCCGTCGGGGATCCTGCCCAAACTCCAGCCCCGGCCGCGAGGGCGGTGAGAGAAACACAGCATTGCTATTTCCGCTTCCAAAATAAATGACGGCACCGAGGCCGGGCGGAAGGGTCACGCCGCCGCTCCTCCGTGCCAAGAAAAGCATCATTACTGAGCGGGGAGCCAAGGCCACGGGTCCTCTCCCAACGGGTGTGCGGTTCTGAGTCAGGGGCCCTCGGGCCAGCGCCGTGTGCGGAGGGGGGACAGGGCGGCCCAGGACAGCCAAGAGAGCTGCAGGGGGACTGGCGTGAGGACTGCTGGCACCCCTGCGTGCCCCTGCGCACCCCTGTGCCTACCTGGAATATTGCTCTGGGGCTCGATGCCCGCGGGGAAGTTAGTGTTCTCGGGGATGGAATGGCTGTAGTCGTCCAGCGGGGGGAACTCGGCCGGGATCTCTGTGTGGCGTGGCACCAGCACAGGAGGTAGAACTGTCCAGAAGAGCAGAAGCAGATTGGCGTCAAGGCCAGGGTGGCACCAAAGCCCTCCAAGTGCCACACCCTCCTCACCCCCCAACCTGGACAGGGAAAGGGGAGACGAGGCGGGGAGGGGATGGAGAGGACACGCAGGTCGCTGCAGACCCAGGGAGAGGGTGAGGCGGTGCCTACCTGGGGTCTCTACCCTCTGATAGTGGTAGGGATTCACGCAGACCTCGTCCTTCTTCATGTTGAAGGCGAACTCGCATAGCTCCATGGCCCGCAGCTCGTGGTGGCTGTGGAGGTCAGGCCATCGCCACAGGCGGCAGTAGATGACATGGGGGAGCCCCTTCCGATGGGACACCTGCAGTCGGCCATCCAGGGACCTGCCGGGATGGGGAAAGGTGAAGAGCAACAGTGAAGTGGATTGGGCGTGCCTTCTCCCGGAGTTCGAGATTGGTCTGCAGAGCCTCAGGGCTCTCTCCTCTGCCCTCATCTCTCTGAGCCTCATGGGCCAGAGATCAGAGAGTCTCTGTCAGGGCTGGCAGCAATCCCAGGAGGGAAACACAGACATCCACCAAGGAAGGCCAGAGGCCTCCCTGGCTTGGCAGGGGGCACCTTGACTACACCAGGCCCCGGGATGAGTCCTCCAGCCCTCAACCCCCCATGTGAAGGGAATGGCACTTGCAAAGGCCCACGGGCCAGACCGAGGTGTGCAGACGGGGCCAGGGCTGAGCAAGATCACTGGGGCTCTTTAGGTCCATGCGTGCATGAGCCACAGGGATGCTGTTAAGTGACCAAGTTAGGCCATGGCTAACCCCTCCCAACATTCACACAGCAAATCCCCCACGTCAGAAAGCAAGAAGAGTCCCTCTCCCTTTTAGTTGGCATTTGTGATGGGGCAGGGAGGGAGAGAGAGAAATTAAAGGGAATTTTAAGTTGCAAGACTCTAAACTGCCAACTTCTCGGGAATCGCTTTCAGTTTGAGGGCCGTTGGGAGGTGTCACCTGGGTGTCACCGTCCATAGTCCTCTCCTAGTTCAGAGCCCAGGCCTGAGCGGTGGTGCATACGCTCAGCAGGAACGGAGCCTGCAGCCCCACACCGGGCCCAGTCCTGCAACTGTCCCCAGGCTGGCCGGGCCAAACACCACTAACAACAGCACCCTGTCCCAGCTCAAACAAGGTTTTCTGTGGTGACCTGGCCTCGGAGCAGCTGTGACCTGGTGCCCCCACCTCTCAGGCCAGGCCAAAGTGTGGCCCCTGGACAAGTAGCACGGGTCCACAGAAGTTTGTTAAAAAGGAAGAATCTCAGAGGCTTCCCCAACCTGCTAAATCCAAATCTTCCTCTTTATAAAACCTCCAGGTGATCTGTATGACGAGAAAGGTGGAGCAAGGCGACAGGACAGCACAGCTGGGAGCCCAGGAATGCACTGTCAGACAAGGGTGAGGTGGAGAGGTAGAAGGCTCCTGAAGGTGACCTCTGGTAGCAGGCAGGCGAGGCGATCCCATTCACACCATCCTTTATCTAACAAATATTTTTATGAGCTCCTACTATTGTGTGGCGCTAGAGACACGGCAGCGGTGAGGGATAAGAGGTCACCGTGAAACAGACCACAGAGTGCTCCCTGCTCCTGTGGAGCTTCCAGTCCAATGGACAAGACCAGTATTAATCAAATAATCATACACAGCTACGATGACAAACTATGTGAGTGTTCTGAAGGAAAAGCACAGGGAACTACAAGAGTATGTGACCCTGGGGACCTTGCTTTGCTGAAGGGCCGGAGGGGGCATTTCTGAGGAGGTGATGGTTGGCCTGAAAGTCTAAAGGACAAGGAAGAACTAACTGGGCAAAGGGACATGGGTGGAGGGCATTCCAAGTAGGGGGATGAACGTGTGTGAAGGCCCTGAAAAGGGTGGAAAATATGGTAAAGGGAGGGAAGAGGAGAAGGGCCAGAGCGACTGGGGAGGACAGAGGGAGAGGACTGGGCATATGATGAGGCAGGGGAGCAGGCAGGCTAACTCTGCAGGGCCTTGGGAGGAAGGACAAAAGGTTCTGCCTTTTTCCTAAAAGCCGTAGCAAGTCCCTGAGATGTTTAAGCTGAGTGTGTGTGCATGAAATCCTGGCAGCGTGGACAAGATTAGGGGCCATGGGGGTGGAGAGTGAGTGGGGGGAGACGGGTGCATGTGAATAAAGAGGTACACAACAGAGGACTACTCTCCCTACAAGAAGGCCCATGCTAGGACCCCACTGGTCAGTGGGTATGACTTTTCTTAATAGCTGCGGGTGGGGGGCAGTAGAGAATCATTTGCAAGCTCTCCCTCCCCCCACTCCAGGGCCGAGGGCACCCATCTGCCTGAATAAACAATTTACGGGCACTCCGCGAGGGAAGGCCTAGCCAGATGCAACCAGAAGCACCAACCGAAGAGAAAGAAATAGGAATCCAATCAAACTCTCTAAGCCACTGGCCTGGGAACGGGGAAGGGACAAAGGTCAGCACAAGCCTTGGTCACAGGGACTGACGGGGAGCTGCTGACGAAGGGCATCTCAAAGGATGTAATTACCTCCCTCCCATGGGGCCCTGGACCAAGGAACCCCTCCAGCCAAAAACCGGTAATTACCAGGCAGAACAAGAGAGAACAGCCTGGACTCGCCCCCGAGGTAGAGAAGGAACACTACCGGATATGGAGTCATGTGGCCTGGGGTCAAGATGGGGTTCCCCTCTCCCAGCTGGGAGACAACACTGGGCAAGTCATGAGGTCTCTGGGACCCTCAGCTACTTCATCTGTAAAATGCAAACATTCCCCCCACCCACTACCCACAGCTCAGTCTCCACTGGAGGTCAGTGAGCATTATTATTCCACATTACAGCAGCCCTAGATAAACGGGGTGAGTTCGAGGGCTGGGCGGGGGGGGGGAGGGGGGGGAGAGAAAGGGAGAGTGGGAAGTGATGAGAGGAGACAGAGTTATTCAGCTGCTCCCATTCTCTAGCAAAGCCAATTAAGTGCCCGCAGGTGAGGAAAGTGGCCACATTCACTCTTCGGTGTTTGACAAAAGCCCCAGCTAAGAGCCAGCTGGACACGGTAGCAGCCTCTTCAGGGGGAGGCCCTGGAGAAAGGCTCAGGTGGGCAGTGAGGGAGGACCGGGGCTATGGAGGGAGCCCCTCCCCTTCCCACCTGGTTGATCCAAGGGGGTGACCCTCTGGTTTTAAAAATAATAATACAGGGTAAGAGCAGGGGCAGTGGAGGACAACACAAGAGAAAGGTCTCAGCTTCCGTGCAGCCGACAGCCCGGGACAGTGAGCATAAGGCCAAGTTCCTGACAACTCTGTACCCCAGTTTGAGCCTTTAGGAAGGGGAGGTAGAGGGGACGGACAGGATGCTCTGAGCACTCCTGATGAGGCAAGACCCTCACACACAGCCCTAACATCTGAAACCCCCAGAACCAGGACACCTCACTCGACAGAGACTGGAGTAGACCCAGGAACTCACACCTGCTCAGGGGCCTGCAAGGGGTGAAAGGGCGTGGAGTAGGTAGAAATGGGACCGCCTTGTAAACATGCAACTCTGACACAATACGGGTCACTAGGGCCAAGGTCGGGGTGTGGGGCAGGTTGTGATATGGTCTCTATAGGTTTTTTGCAGTTGAGGGATGGGAAGGAGCATCGAGGAGGACGACAGGTTTATTGCATCTGTAGGTCGAAACTTCAGTTTGCCAATTCCACATCCGATCCTGTCTGCATTTCATGGGCTGTTTTCTCTTGAGGATACAATGCTTGGCTGTCTCCCTGAAGAATTCTGGCATAGGAGGCTCCAGGCAAAGAAGAAGGAAGAGGGGGGGGAAAGAGGGCAAAGGGGAGGGGCTACGGGGGTAGGCAGAAGAGGCTGGTAGAGGGAAGGAAGAGAGGAGAAAGGGAGGGGTGAGGAATGGATGGTCAGGGGGAGGGAGAGGGTAAGAAATGTCCTTCCATTAAATACAACAACCTGAAAGGATGCGTCTATCTCTGTTGTGCCCAAGATAACAAGAAGAGTGTAGACATGGAAACGTGGCCATATGGGAACAGACGTCAGAGTGGAGTGAGCTGAAACCAAGCACCTGTCAGAGGAAGCCAACAAAAGTGATTCCATTCGTGCCTCAGAACCTGGGAAAGACTCGGGAATTGGAGGCACCATACACTTCTCAAGAGGAGGATCCAACAGGAGGATGGGTTTAAAGTCTATGGAAAAGGCAGCCAGATCAGCTCTCCACCCTGAGCCCCTGCAAACAGGACCCCCCCCCCCAATCCAGCAAGAGACAGGTTTACTCTCTGCAGAAAATGAACCAGAGAGCAGGGCTCTGGATGGGGCCACCAGGGCACAGCTAAGGGTGAAGGTCAGACGAGGGCTGGAAACAGGGTGTCGTGACTGATGTTTTGCTCACTCGGCACCCAGGACTGTGACGGGCAGGCCCGTACCCCCGACCCCCACCTGTGGAGAAATTAAACAGCTCAGCCCTTAAGACATGCAATACTGACATTTGGGGAACCCTCAACAAAACAGCCCGGTTCCTGCCAGCTCACCATATATATAGGGGAGCTTACCTGCCAACACATAACAGAGCATTCAATCTGCTTTCTACCGCTTCACTCTTAAACATGAATGCACAGCCAGAACCCTCAGCCATTTAGAGAACGCCTCTAACACAAGGCACAGAGACAGAAATAAGGGGGCGGGGGTGAGGAGGAAGTCTCAGACAATACAGGGAGCAGAAAAACTTTCAAACAAAATGAAACAAAAACTACTCTCAGGAAGAGAAAATATTACAATCCTAAAACAGGAACATTTACAAACTATGAAAAAAACTTTTGGAAATAAAAATTAATGGGAGTTAAAAATTGAGGAAAGACTTCTTGAAGTTTTCAACTGTATACACGAACTATTTATCAATGAGTTTTTAAAAATCAAGGGAAGCCCAGTAACCAAGTTCAGTGCGGTAATGGCAAATGACTGATAAACACATCAATGGAGCCTATCAGAGTCCAGAAATGGTTATGTATATATGGGCAGCTGATTTTCAACAAAGGTCCAAAGACCATTTAGTGGACGGAGGACCGTCTGTTCGACAAATGGTGCTGGAACAATGGGATGTCCATATGGGAGACAAATGAACTTCAACCTACAGCTTGCACCCTGTGCAAAAATTAATTGAAATGGGTCCTGAGATAAAGCCTGAAACCACAACTTTCAGGAGAATACACAAGGAATACGTGAGGAATCTCTGTGACCTTGGGGTAGATACACATTGCTTAGATACCACATCAGAAGCACATCTCACTAAAAAAGAAAGTTGACAAGTTGGACTTCATCATAATGTAAGCTCCTGATCTTTGAATGGCATTGTTTGGAGAATAAAAAACCCTAAGTTAGGGGAAAATATTTGCAAAGCCTACATCTGATAAAGGGCCTGTTTCCAGAATAAAGAACTCTGAAAATTCAATATTGAGAAAACAAACAAGGGTGCCTGGGTGGCTCAATGGGTTGAGCATCTGACTTCAGCTTGGGTCATGATTTCACAGTTTGTGAGTTCCGGTCCCGCGTCGGGCTCTGTGCTGACAGCTCAGAGCCTGGATCCTGCTTCAGATTCTGTGTCTCCCTCTCTACCCCTCCCCTGCTCATGCTATGTCTCTCTCTCTCTCAAAAATGAGTAAATGTTAAAAAAAAATTCAGAAAAAGAAAAACAACGCAACTGTAAAAAACAAAACAAAAACCAAAAACCAAAAAACAACAACAGGTAAATGATTTGAACAGACCCTCCACAAAAAGGTATAAAGATGGTCAATGAGCACAAGAAATGATACCCGACATCACCCGTCATTAGAGAAGGGCAAATTTAAACCATGGTGAGACACCACTTTGTAACTGTTCGAATGGCTACAATTAAAGACCATGCCACATGCTGGTGAAAGCACGGAGAGACTAAAACTTCAGATGTTGTTGGGTGGGCATGTAAAATGGTGTAACTACTTTGGAAAACAGTTTGCAAGTGTCTTAAAAAGTCCAAAACATAAGCCTATCACATGATCCACACATTCCACTAAGTGCTTCCCCAAAAGAAGTGAAAACATCTGTCCATTGGACGACCTGTGTACAAATGTCCACAGCAGCTTCGCCAGCAATAGCCCCAAACTGAAAACTACCCAACATTTATCATCAACAGGTGAATGGATAAACTGGGACGTATCCACACAAAGCAACACCACCCACCACTTCGTGAAAACGAACGGACTGTTGATACACGCAACAACGGGGATGAATTTAAAAACGCTCATGCCCAGTGAAAGAAGCCAGACGTGATTCTGTTTATGTCAAATTACAGAGTAACTTAAAGGAAAAATGCAAACTTCTCCAGAGTGACAGAAAGCAGACCAGTGGTTGCCTGGGGTTGGGGTGAAGGGATGGGAGTGGGGGCTTATTAGGGGTTAAAGGCTATGTTGACTATCCCCATAGCAGTGCTGGTTTCACAGGTATACACAGATGTCAACATTTATCAAATTGTACACTTTAAGATATGTGCAGTTTGTTGTAGGTTACCCATTATTAAAAAAAATAATAAAAGGCAAGAGCTTTGGGGCTTTGGACTTGGATAAACTTGGATTCAAAGACTGACCGTGCTTGATAACCGTATCAACTTAACCAAATTGCTTACGGTCTTGGTCTTAACTTTTTTTATCATCTGAAATGTAAGCCCCTCCATTCAATTGCTGGAAAGACTAAGTGCTACTTGCTGCAGAAAGCCTTCAGCATGGAGTCAGAACACAGTAACCAGCAGCCATCTACGGTCATTATTGTTTCCAGTAAGGCAAAAGTAAGGTACACGGTAGGGAACGCAAAAACACCAGCCCCCTCCCCTGCTCTGACAAGTGGGTGCACAGCCTGGCTGTCCCCGGACAGGCTTCAGTTGGCCTGGTGCTTCTCATTTCCTCAAGTCTTCTGTGCTCTTTGACTCTCCACACAGCCTGTGCACAGTGCTGTGCGGGTTATAAGGCAAGGCTCGTATTGACTGTATATCGGTGTGTCTGAGATGTAAGGTTCCTCTCCTGGGATCACACAGCAGTCTGCATCGGGCTTCTGTGAAAGACCAGCGATCCTGGCTGCCAGGCTGGGCCCTGATGGCAGGGAGACCGTCCCTGTCTCCAGCTCATGAGCACGTGATCACCAGTCTGGCTTGGCAGTATTTTCCAGAAATCATCTGGCCCATGCCCCTGCTTCTGGGCCATATGACTCCCAAACGTACAACGGGGAGGGCATCTCGTTCACTTCTCCGTAGGCATCTGTAGCTACTCCTCTTGGTTCGGGGTCTGGGCCGCCCAGAGCCAGCCCTGGCAGGATTTCTCCTCTCTCCCTCTGTCCCACTCAAAATCCTCACCAATGTTTACCAGAGTCATAAGAGTGAACTGGGAGTTTCAGCTGCTGGATCTAATTTAGCTGATGTGTCCAGCACACACCCTCCCAAGCTTACAGGGCAGCGGGCCCATGTTAAGTAAATCCAATAAATAGGTCTTAATTCTGAGCTGATGTTACCACGAACATGCTCCGCTGCAGGAGAAGATCTATTTATGACCCGCTCTGTTCCCTGACCCAGCCCTTCCTTGTAGCCCAAAACCACTTACTTGCTGAGGCTAAGAGCACAGTCCCAGGAACTGGCCTTTGGGCCTCCTCCCCGTTTAGGATGGAGATCTCTTCCCACACCCAGTGGCTTCCTGATGAGAGACCTCCACGTCTTTCTCCAGCAACCCTTTCCAGCTCGTCTGACAGAGGTTTTAATCCTTAAATATATTCTTCACCAGCCGAACTATTTCCTGTGGCAGGAAATTAGGTTTCCTCCCATTGGCTCCAAGTGGGACCCGTGAAATATCCCAAAATGGTGGTGGGAGCCATAGCCAAGGATGTGGTCATGCCAGAGCCCAGAGCCGACGGTAAGGTAGAGACGGCCAGAGCATTCCCGGGGGACAGGGTGGGGCCGGGCCCACCTCCTGCCACATGCCGTTCACATCCCCTGTTGCCAGTGATCTGCCACCCATAGCCATCTGGGGACAGCATGAAACATCAGAGGATTTGGACACGGGGGTCCAGGAGAAGACTGGGAACAGAGCACACAGGTTCCAGAAGAACACCAAGATCTATTCAGCATGAACCATGTGCCAGGCACACTGCTGTTACGTGAGAATGCAAAAATGGCAACGCGCCAGTATACCCCGCCTTCACCAAGCTCAGAGAACTTACGGGGCTTGCCTCAAGTCATATAACTGCCAGGATTCAAACCCAGGCTGGTGCTGAGAACCAGAGGAGAGGGAGGGTAAACAGTGCCTTTTCTGCTGTCCCACACCGCACGCCAATCAGGGAAACTGACCTCTTACCACTCAGCAGATACTGACTGAACATGACCACATGTGTCACATTTCCAGGCATGAGCCAAAGAAGTGAACAGAAAGCAAATTCACTGACATCATCCTATTCCAGTTGAAACCAAGTTTATTTAACATGCACAATACTAACCTTTCTAGCTTCTTTCAGAGACAACTTTTCTTTTTGGACTTGCCCATTAAGTAGTAATAACAACAATAGTGACAGAAGTTATTACTACTACTATTTGCCAGGCACTGTGCTGGTCCCTCGATGACCACTGCAGATTGAACTAGTCACCTTGCCTGTATCCCTGCCCTTTGCTGGATGGCTCTGCTGCTCCTCCTAACCGTGGGTGTAGTGTATCTCCTCAGCCCTTGACCTTGGGCCAGGCTATGGACCAGCTTTGGCACACAGAACAGGAGCAAAGGAGATCAAAGCCATCATGTGATTCTGCTGGTCTCTTCTCACACCTCACCTCAAGCAGAGCTCCCCCTCCACCTGGGCCCAGGACCTAACACAGAGGGAACAGACAGAACCAGACCTGCACAAGGCACCAAGCCCATGCGAGGAACAGAAGCATGAGTCAGCACAAACAATGGTTGGTTTAAGCTCCTGAACTTTTGGAGCATTTGTTACTCAACGCTAGCTGACTGAGATAAACTTGCAGGTATCATTATCATCACATCCTGACGGAGAGAGAGAGGGCTTGCAAGCTTTCCCAACCTTGCCTAGGCCCAAGGTGTGACACTTCTTTTCTTGACTCTAAATGGGGCCTAAGGACCATTTCCTGACCTTGAATACGACACCAAGAGAAGAGGTAACCATTTCAGAAGGACTGGTTTTGTTTATGGAGAACCACCTACCTACAGACTTTTAGAATCCATTTGCATTACATGTGGACTTACTCCAATTACTAAACCAAATGTTAACTTTTTGAAGTGACTCAACTAGCACAGTAACCCCCAAAACCAAACCTTTGGTATCCCTTTCAACTCAATTTATTCTGTACTTTTACATTGTTCCCCTAATATTTGCTATGTCTTAGTGTAAGAAAAAGGGGTTATTTCCCATCTTGGGGTTGCTAGTTATACCACAAACCTACACCTATGCCCATTACTCCCCTGAACATGGGTGCTGCAGCTGAACGTTTGAGGCATTCCCCTCCCGCCCCAGTGGGATGAGGCCTCCCCTACCTCCTTCTGACAACAATCAAGCCAAGTGTCTACTCACCTGCAATAAAATATTTTTTTTTAAGTTTCCTTACTTATTTTGAGAGAGAGTGAGAGGGAAAGAAAGAGGGAGACTAAGAGGGGGAGAGGCAGAGAGAGAATCCCAACTTGGGGCATCATCTCACAAACCGTGAGATCGTGACCTGAGCCAAAATCAAGAGTCGGATGCTCAAGTGACTGAGCTACCCAGGGGCCCCTATACTATACTCTCCTTGAGCTTTGCGTTATATGTGGGTTTTCTTTTTTTGTTTTGTTTTTCTGGTGCAAAATAAAAGCAAGGTTTGAGTGACTTCAAGTTTGGGTTATATGCTCACTCAGCAGACCGCCTAAGAAACAGACCATCTACCTCAGAAGGCAGAAAAGAATTGTGGAGACTTTAAAAGTCCCCTTTCATTGGTTCCACTTGGCCTGAGAGCTCTCCCTCTCTGCTGCTTCTTAGCACGCAACCATCAGAACATGCTCTTCCTTCTTCCGTGCCATGGACAACCCAGGACAACGATCTGACAGAGTAGCAAGTGAGAAAGCCCAGAAAACACTCCTGCTGAGAGGGTCATCTGATTTGGGGGTTCACCCAGGATCCATTCCCTTTGGTAAACATAGCTAACACCAAAGCATCCTTTGTTCTGGGCAGAACTTCTGCCGGGGGTTTTGTGCTGAGACTCCTGGCTGCGGGTGACAAACCACAGAGCCCTAACACTCAGGGAACAAAGCGTCCTGGTCAGCTGAAGTTCTGGCTAAGTCGATGTCTGCCTGAAAACCCACTGTGGAGAACTACACATAGCTGGGACCTGAGGAGCCTTGAGAGGGTCTTGTCTATTCCCTTCCTCTCATGGCTGAGGAAACACAATGATGGATTAAGCACCTCCAGGTCACCCAGCAAATGAACACAGAGTGAGAAGATGGCTTCCCAACCTTCATTTCACCGGAGCCAGCCTCCCCACTGATGAAGTCTGTAATGTGTATGAGTCCACTTTCCCACCCTGGGAAGTCGAGTACAATCAAACGTCACTCTTTCCTTGTTGCAACTGCATCTTAAGCGGCCTGAAGGTCTCGCTCTTCAGGACTAATGTCCAAAAGCAGGACAGCACAACTGATGACTCTGGTGAAGGGAGAATACCGTACTTCCTGTCCTACCGCGACAACTTTCTGAGGCTTGAAATTATATTAACACAAAAAGTGACACACAAACCAAAAATTGAGCCATACATGGAATATACTATTCCCAGACACTTGCAGAGTTTTCTTTGGTGGTTGGAGTTTAAATAAAAAACATTCCCAACACCAGCCTGTTGTCGTCACTTGGTGCCGTAAAGAAGGACCCCGGCTAGATGAAGGGCTGTGGTAGGGTAGGTTCTGGATAACTGAGGTTTCGTTATGAGCTCTGCCACAGGGACCACATGCTGTCGCCCAGTTTCGGAAGCGTTCTCGGTAGGTTCTGAAAGTAGAAGCATGTTTTTTAATGTTCCAGGTTAGACTGGCGTACGAGGAGTTCAAACCAGGATTTCACAACCCTTGACACCAGTCACTGAACCACTTCCACCAAGAACAACTCAATTTCCATCTGAACTTGCAAATGGATAATATCCGATGCCTCGGGCTGCCAAATTCAGTGAACACCCAATAAAATGCCAGGCTGAAGCCCCCAGTGCTTTGCCCCAGAGCAGAGGCTACCCTTTTCTCCACTTCTCTGCACTGTATCTAGGGCTCCCCTCTCCCTGCCAGTCTTCCAAGGCAGTCTGCTCAGGTCTGTGATGAGTACCCCTTGCAGATGAGGCCTCCGTGTGGGCCCCAGAGGTTCAAAGAGCACCCTCGGCAGACTCTCAAAGGAGGAACACCTCGCCTGCCCTCTGTGAGGGGCCAGACCCTATGGGAAACACATGGAGATCATCAGGACCTCAGGGCTTCCTTCCTCCCCAGGGGCCAAGGGTGGGCACAGAATGTGCGCTTCCTGGGAAAAACAGAAGGCTGATTTATGGAAAGAGCTCAGCTTAATTTTGATCATCTGTAAAGCACACGTACACCAAGACCTTTTCAACATGCGGCTGGAAGGCGAGCCCTACTGTTTATCAACCTCAGCTCTCCCGACGTTTGGGGCCAGATGATTCTTTGGGGGTGGGGGGGTGGGAACTAATCATGTGTACTGTAGCATGTTTAGCAGCATTCCTGGTCTCTACCCACTAGATGCCGCTCCCAGCCCCAGTTGTGATAACCAAAAGTGTCCCCACATATTGCTCAATGTCCCCCTGGGGGTGAATTCACTCTTCTGGGTCCCTTGAGAACTTGTGGGTTACAGAAATGCTCTGGCATTGGTTGGGGTGGGGGACAGAAACAATTCACAGTTCAGAGCAGGTGTCTGCCTGGCACTTCTCCCTCCTGTGTGGTGGGTATCCTCTCACTTTACAGGCAAAAGGTTCGTGTGATGTTGGGGGATGTGCCTAAAGTTACCCAGAGAGGCAAGCAGCAATGCCTGGCATTGAATCTGGCTGTTACACCCCAAACCCAGCTCCTATGATCTCAAAACACAATGTGCACCCTGTTAGAATGATCAGATTCTCCGTGGGCTCTGATGAGACAGCTGTCCTTGTTCCCTCTCTTCCTCCACACAAAGAAAGTAGTTAAGTCTTAGGGGAGGAGGAGGTTTCTTTGGAAATCTATTTAACACCCTTGGTTTTCGAAAGCTTTTTTTTTCTCCAAGCACCAGCTTGACGGGGTAGGGGTGCTTTTTCTTGGGGATCAGCAGGATCCCAGAGACTTTAGGTCACAATTGGAAGAGGCTAGAGATCTGGGTTGGCCTCTGGTTACTGGAAGAAGGGAAAAGAGTAGTTCCCAGGATTCACAGAACCTTCTGGATCACCATTTCACCCTGCCAGTTAACATTCACTCCGAGTGGAATTAAGCCTGAAGATCATTTGTTTGTTTTTAAAGAGATCACTCACAGACCTTTCCGGACACTCACAGCCCTTGGAAATGTTCTGATGGGCTTAAGGCAAAAAGCCCATTTCAGCCCAACTTTTGTTGCAACCCCCACCCCCAAAGCTCACCTCATAAAATACAGGGAGCTTGAAACAGAATCATAAATCCAGGTGTGTTTAGATACCTCTTCCTAATCTCTTGGGTGCTTCGGGCCTTGGGCCCTCCTACAGCCCCGTCCTAACAGCAGGGCTGTTAACATGACCAACACTTGTAGGCTCTGTTCCCAAATTGCTTTTGGGAAACGGATGGATTTGTATTTCAATTCAGGAAAAGACAAAATACAAATAAAATGCCAAGCTCTATCTACAGGACAGAAACAACCAGAACAGAAAGGATTCCTTGTCTCTAGGACAATGTGATGTTCCAGGTGGGGAAACAAAAATGACCAGTTAGGGAAAGAAAGATATTTACTAGCCTCCAAAATCTAACTTTGGGGGAAAAGGCAAAAAGAAAAGAAAAAGACTATTAGATAATTACCTTGGCTTAGACCCTTGTCTCTGCAAAGGGTACGATGTGGGGGAGGCGGGTAAGAGGGAGTAGGATGGGGGCAGGAGGGGGGGTGCTCAAGTACAGATCTTGACCTTCCACTAATAAATGCCTTAAGACTGAGAAATATCTTTGCTCCTTAAAAAAATAAAAAGGGCAGGGCACCAGAAAGTCACCTCCCCTGACAACTGCTATTTCCCCTGTCTTATCTGCCAGTGAACTTCAATATTAGCTCACTTCACTAAACAAACAATTCTTATTACAGGACTCTTAGTCATTCTGTTTTTCACTTTCTTCCACAAAGCAGAAACCATTAAGGTCTGAGTATCCTCTCCGGGCCGTCTTTTCCCAGACCCAGTTCCCAGCCTCCCACCTCCTGCCCCATCAGGTTTGCATGAATAGAGCCCCGTGAATCACTTCCTGTGGGCAGACTGCACGTTTAGGGGTGGGATTGTCTTTCTTCTTTCATTTTTCTTCTTTTTTTTTTGAGAAGATTCTCACAGACATTTGGGGTTAAACAAGTGGAACCAGGTGATGGTGATAATAACCGGCTGCCTCATTCTATCAAAACACATCAAAGTTTCCAAAGACTTCTAGAAAACATCGGGCTGGTGTTCGTGTCTAGGGCATTTGCGGGGGTGCGGGGGGGCAGAGGTGAAGAGGGCAAGTAAGGAGGTTTTGTGTTAATTGCACGGTTTTGACTTCCTTAATTATGAGTCACTGGCCAGGGAGATAAAACAATGTCACTAATGTTGGAGAACATGTGAAGGGTAAACAGGGCAATGCAGGGGACATTCCATGGGAGAGGCAGTGCTGGCTCCAACTCCAATGTTACAATTCCTAGCAAGATACCATACAATACGGGCTCGAAAAGGATCTTCCCCGTGTTTCAGTCTTAACCACATTTATAACTCTTGCCCTGTTTGGAGCTGGAAGTGAGGGAGGGGTGGAAAATGATCACAGGTCTAGAAAAAGTCAGTTTAAGGACCATGAAGTTAAATGGCTACCTCTGTACATAGAAAATACAGCATTTGCAGCCCACCAATCTCTGACCTTCCACAACCTCTCTCCTCCTATCTGGACCAAAGCTTTACCAGCTCACAGAAGCACTTTGCATCTAACCTGTAACAAAGAATGGGTGTCTGTATGTTCTGGGCATCCTGATCTTGAGGACAGATAATCAACCAATTAGCATTCCTTTCTGTCTAAGGGGACAGACTTCCTATTGTACCTTAACAAAAGGTTCGGGTTCATTGGGGGCAATTTCACCTAAGGCAGCAAAGAACCCCTATGGGCAGGAAGATAAGAATTCCAAGCCAACAAGGAAGGACTTTAGAGAGCCAGGCAAGCACTTAAAATGCCAGAGTGGCAAAAGCCTGCCACTGAATGGCTCTTGGCTGAAAGCTGCATCTCAAGGCAGGAGCACAGAAAGACTTCCAGGTGACGAAGTCCTGGGCATTTACCGCTCTCTCCATGATCAGCCCACCCAGTCCCAGCCAAGATTCGCACTGGGACCCACCCACTCACCCCCTCGTCAGACCCCCAGTTCGCAGACAGCAGACAGATGTGTCAAGGCCTGATCTATAGGCCCAGAAATTCAGTGCTTAACCCGCCCAAGCAGCAGAGGTAACATGCTGCAGCCACAGCATCTGAACACGGGGCTTCTGTGTCCCGAAGCCAGAGATCTGCAGCCAGTGGCAGCATGCCAATAAGACACGTGGGTCCAGAGACTCTCTTCAGCCCTCTGACAGGCCTCACTATGCCTCTAGATCAAAACTCATCCCATTCTGTGGCTCCTTCTGCAGAATGCCCTCTATGGGTCCTCCTTCCTCAAAGTCTCAATCTCTATTGTCCCAGACTCACCTACCTCAGCACTTAGCACCCAGGGCCTGGTGCGGTTAAGTAACTTCCATGCGTTTCTGGCTTCTCTTCCCAATGAAGACAGGAGCCCCTCGAGGGCAAGGAGACCCAACTTAGCTTTCCCGGTACCCCGGATGGAGCACTGGCTTACATGTTACATTTGCTCACAAGCAGGTCATGATAATGGAATTATTCCTCTGGGCATCAACCATCAGAAGATGTAGGAAACAAAAACCTCGGCTGCACCCCAGCCTTATGAACCCAATCAAGACATCAAGCCCCGTAGCAGAGGGATCCACAGCCTCACATTACTGCCAGAGACCTAGTATCAGAAACATTCTGTAAACCAGCAGCTGTTTTTTTTTGTTTTTTTTTTTTAAGGTTATTTTGAGAGAGTGTGCACACAAGGGTGGGGGGAGGGGCAGAGAGAATGGAAAAGAGAGAGAATCCTAGGCAGGCTCCCCATGGTCAGCACAGAGCCCGAGGCAGTGCTCGAACTCGCAAACCATGAGATCGTGGCCTGAGCAGAACCGACTGAGCCACATGGCAGCCCCTGCCAACAGCTCATCTTGAGAGATGCGGGTCAAAACAGCCCACCTGCGGCGCTGAAGCCACCAGTGGGGAAGTGCGGGAGTTAAAATGCTTTGGAGAAAGGAAGTTCCTCCCACTTCCCCTGCCACACCAGAGACAGAGAGAGACAGACAGGCACACGAAGTCATCGGTGGCTAAGACTATGGGCAGTCATTAGTTAGGAGGCCTTGCAATAAATCTGCTAAACAAATGTCTGTTGAATGTAAATTGTATCAGCTGTAGAGTCAGCAGAGTTGAAGGCACACAGACCCCCGGGCCGAGTATAGTATGCTGCTATATAACGATGGGGTCAATCCACCTGCAGTGGCTCGCTGCCTTCTAAGCGCTGACATCCCACATACCTACGGGAGCACACTCGCAGCCGAAAGTAGCTTAAAGGTGGCCACGTTCCTTTACTGCCACTAGGCACGCAGGCCTCGGACGGACCAAAGCTGAATCGTCGATGGAAGCAGAGCAAATATGTGATCAAGATGGAGGACTGCCACCAAAATTCCCTTCTTCTCTACCAGAAACGGGACAACAGCGGAGAGGGTGAGAGAAAACATCAGGCTTTGACTTTCTGTGAGTGAGAAGGGAAACAAACACTCCCCCCCCCCCACCATGTCAGCAAACCTGCGGCAGTCACAGCTAGGACGTGATCTGAAGGAATTATGTGGATATCAAACAACTTGCTGAGAGAGAAGGTGGCTTCAAATGAGAACGGTGGGGGAGGCTGTGGAACCGCTGACCTCTGAAGCCAGAGGTCGCACAGGGAGTGTGATGGCCCACAGACCTGCTCACACCTGGGGCGGCTTTGGCGGAAATCCGTCCGGACACCGGAGGGCACACAGATGACCTCTCGTACTATCATCCAGGCTCAGGAAACACACGACTGCGGTGTGGAGGGGTAGGAGGTGGGGAGGGCTCTAAAGGGCAGCCATTTCATAGCCGCCCCCCAGCTTTTCCCCTACACATGAAGAAACTGGGGCTCAGGAGGGCACAGTATCTACCCAAGGGTCCTTCTGAGCCGACGCTGGTGTGAATCTATGATCCCAAACTATCTGGGACCCAAAATGGAAATCACAGCTGTCAGCTAGCAAAGCAGCAAATACCACAACAAAGGGCAGGCGCGCCCAGCAAGAGAAGGAAGGCCAGAGCCAGCCGTTGCTGTGCAGGACTGCGTTCTTGCACCCAGTACTCCTCCAGCTGTTGGGGCCCCAGTGCTATCAAGGCCTGTATTTCAAGTAAGCCAGGGGCCCATCTCCCTGGGCCGTTTAAACAGCTCTTTCTCCTCCTTCCTTGGCCAGAGCAGCAGAACACCACGCCACGGGGCCTGGATTGTTTGGTAACAACGGAGGGAATATTAAACAAGGGCTGAAGACGGGAAGTGAATCACAGACTTCTCAAACAGGCTCCTTGGAAGGAACAGGGCAGCAGGAAGGGCTGCAGGAGTCTGGGCCACTCACAGGGATGAGTGGAGCGAGAGGGAAGGTTCCTGGGAGTTCTCTTGCCCCACAATAGGGTGCCTCAAACCTCGGCCTGCCTGTCACCAGGGAGCTGCTTCATGCATCAGGCAAGATCAAAGTCCTGAATCACCCCTGCCACCTCTTGAGGTATCCGAGGTTCTCTGTCCCCTCCATCAGGCAGGAGGAGGGGGTCAAGCTGGTTCTCCAAATGCCGACCCAACTTTCAACTTTATCCCCACACCCTTTAAAAAAGTCCAAACCTGAGACTGGGTGGCTGCAGGCTCTCCCAGCAGGGGGAATGGGCTGGGCTCAGAGCATCCATTAGTTAAATGGGGATGTTCTACACACACACACACACACACACACACGCACGCACGTGCACGCAAATAGCTGAGCAGGACTTCAGACTGCATCTAACTGACCGAGAGAAATGTCTTCTCCCGCCTCCCACCCCCAGGTCGGCACTAATTCCCACTCAGCCCTGGTGCCATGGCACAACCAGCCCCAGCACCATCTCTCACGTCCAGGTCCCACCTACACAGACTGACCACCTGCCCTGGGCCCAAACAGCACCTTGCAAGTCTACCTATGCCAGGATTCTGTCCTGTTTTAATAGCGTCTGCACAGAGCGTAGACGTACACACGGCTGCTCTGAGCAGCCACAGGGAGAGGGCTTGATCAGCAGGTCTATGTTAACTGAGGGCCTAGTATGGGCAAGGCCCTAGTATGTGCAAGAAAGCTTTCTTAACTGTGAAAAGGATCAAGGACTCATGGACCAAACTAGAAAACATTTAAGCATCTGGGTGCAAGAGCAGGGGCAAGGGCACCCCATGGTTTGTGCAAATCTGCCCTCATTTTTGCCTGATAGGCATGTTTTCTTCACTTCATCTTGCTTTTCCCACACCTGCCTCACCTTCATTAAAACAACACTGACCGGGGCGCGCCTGGGTGGCGCAGTCGGTTAAGCGTCCGACTTCAGCCAGGTCACGATCTCGCGGTCCGGGAGTTCGAGCCCCGCGTCAGGCTCTGGGCGGATGGCTCGGAGCCTGGAGCCTGTTTCCGATTCTGTGTCTCCCTCTCTCTCTGCCCCTCCCCCGTTCATGCTCTGTCTCTCTCTGTCCCAAAAATAAATAAAAACGTTGAAGAAAAAAAAAAAAAAACAACAACACTGACCAGTTGTCTTCTACAAGCAAGTTCTTTGCTAAGTACTTTATATGAATAGCCTTTAATCCTACTTCCCAAAAGACAATGAAGTTCAGAGAGGTTAAGATTCTACCATGAGGTCACACAGCAAGCAAGAGAACACAATCAACCTTCAACTCCAAACATGAAAGCCCAGGGTCTTCCCACTGTGTCATGCTATTGCCCTGCACAGCCACTTGCCTTGAAGGGGGTCAAGTAGAAACAAGAGGAGACTGGGAACCAGGACATGGATCCCAACTCTGGCTCCTCTCTGCCACCTGGGTGACCTCAGGTAAGACGCCCTATCTTCCAGGGCTGGTTCCCTCACTGGGACAATAGTGCTATCTAGGAAGGCTGTCAAGGGGTTCACACGAGAGGCTACAAACGCCAATCTTTCATACACTAAATGCTATCACCTTTCATTCATGTGCCCAAAAATACTGCCCAACAAGACAGATCATTCACCCCTGAATTTTCAACTTACTCCTGGGATAAGTTGGTGACAAGCTCAGGAGACTGTGAGCCATGAGAATACTCTAGAAACATCATCTGGGGACAATTTATGTTTTTTGTTTGTTTCTTTTTTTTAATAGTACAAGCAGCTTTCAGCCAAGGCTGAAAGATGAACAACTTCTTTCCCAAGCCTCCCAAATTTTTCCAGGTGCTCCTGAAGTTCCTACCCTCATAGATTAAGATCTTAGGCAGTTGCCTGGGTCCCCCAAGTCCCAGTTCTGCTATTAGTGACTCTGTGTCAGTTATTCCCACTCTCTGAGCCTCAGCACTCATCTGTAAAATGGACAGGTCGGATGAGGTATGTCTGAGGTCCCTTCTCTGACAATCTGTGACTGCTAGAGACTCACTGGCTTTTTGCACAAATAAGAGACTGTTTAGTGACCTTCTCCTGAGAGAAATGAAAAAGAAAGCATACTTCAAATTCCCCAGAAACACGGTGTTGGGCACCTGTTAGGGGCTGCCCAAATGCTGGAAACAAAACCGCCATGGTGAACTCCCACCCTTACCTCGTGTGCGTGGCTTTGTGAGGCTGAGGGAATCCGTGAGGCTAACCTCCTGCCTGCACACCACCCCCATCACACAGTGCTCTGGGCAGGAATCACAGGACGGCAGAAACTACAAATGCCGGACCACAGAAGAACCAAGAGCAGGGAAGGCAGGGAACTCATCCAGTTCTAAAGAGCTGGAAAACGAGGTCAGGCCCCGAGAAGACTGTGGGAGGCAAGACTTCAACAATTTTGCAAGGATGGCACGGTTTTTTGTCTCAACGCACACGACAGCCCTATCACATGTGGGACGTGGTGCCACTAACTGCTGATCGAACCTCGTGAGCAAATCAGCTCCTGGCTGTGACCTGAAGTCCTTTGTGCTCGGCAAGTACTACTTGCAAATACTTACAGATTTAATGAAGTGAAAATTCAGGGCCAAAGGAGTTCTATACAAATATTTGCTCTTCCAAAGCATACTTAATAAGATACTCCTCCATACGAAACTTTAAAAACAAAAATAAAACAAAACCCAAACATACAAGTTCCCCATTGACGCATTTTATGTAGATGGCTTACTTCTGATGTCCTTAGCTGAAATTCTTTGCTTATTTAAACATTAAGATCAAAACTCCTGTTTACATCTGTACAATGAAGGATCACCCAGCCGTGAAAAGGAATTCATGATTGCAACAGGCAAGAACACAGAAGAATCTGAAAATAATTATGCTATGGGAAAGAAAGCTGACCCCTCCCCCAAGAAAAGATTACATCCTCTATGATTCCATTAGTGTAAGATTTTAGAAAATTAAAACTAATGTACAGTGACAGAAAGCAGATCAGTGATTGCCTGGGGCCTGGTGAAATTACAAAGGGGCAGGAGGAGATTTTGGGGGTGACAGACATGTTCATTATCTTGATTGTGGTGATAGTTCCATGGGTGCACACATATGTCAAACACATCAAATTGTACACTTTCAGTATGTACTTTCAGTATGGATTTACGTCCCTTATACCTCAATAAAAATGTCTAAAAAAAAATTCCCGAAACCCTGATGGGAAAGTTATCAGAAAACCTGATTTTAAAATGCAGCAAAGAAGCAGGGCGCCCAGACATACATTGTTCCAACAGACTGTCAAAAATGTCTTGCTCTGCTAGGCGCATGACAAACTCTGCAAAGAGCCAATATTGAAACATGAATGGGCCGTGTTATGTTCCAAAAGAGGGTGACAGGCATACACGCTAAAGATTTCCCTGAAAAAGTAGTTATGGCCGGTCTGCTACCTTAATGCCTTACCTACTTAGTAATTCACGTGAAAACGTATGCAGATCCCATTACTTGATGCGGGGGGGGGGGGGGGGGGTGGGGGGTGGGGGGGTGGAGGGGGAAGGGAAGTACTACTCTGGGCTGACACTGATCCTAACAACAGTTCACCAGGGAAAAGCCCTGGAGGGCAAGGCAACCCAAAGTGGGTCAATAAACTTCAAGTTGGCAGTAGAGAAGAGATCGTACGCAGAGACCTCCCCCCCTCCCCACCCCCGACCCTTCCTGCAGGGGAGCGAGGACTGGAGCACAGAGATCTGGCTGTTCTGCCTGGAGTTTTGGTCTGACTGGGAATGATCCATCGAGTAAAGGGACGTGCCAGGGAAAATGAGTAGGTTGTTCAAACTCAGGAGGAAACTTCTGGGTTTGCTGGACGCTGAGCTCTTTCCAGCACATGTGTACATGTCCCCGTGTTCCAGAGCAACATGGTGGGCCCACCTGATGAACCACATGGGCCCTTTCAAGAGCATCACAAGGCTATTTTGTGGGCTTTTGCAAAATCTCCTTGACAATTTGAGGTCGCTACAGCTTTGCTGTCATTTAGCACAGTGGTTTTCAAAAGGTCTTCAGAGGCCAGCAGCCTCTACATTAACTCAGGCCTCTGGACTCCCCTATCCCAGCCTCCTATTCCAAAACAAACCAGATGTCTAATTCTCTATCCATCAAGAAGCCTGAGATTTGGGGGTAGGTGGGGTGCATATCAGGAACATCACTTAGAAACCTCTTATCTAGGACACTGAGCAGAAAAAGCACTTAACACAGTTAAGACTGACACTGGGTGGGGGGAAGCAAAGGTGGGGGGCAGGCATTAACAAGGTGAAAAATAGAGTGTCACCATTCCTGAAGGAAATTCTTTCCAACCCGTTGGTGATTTGTCCTCAAAAGTTCTGCAGAAAGACCTAGTTTATTGCCAACCCAGCCCCGGGGTCGAGTGTTTCTAGTGCAATTCCACACAAACCATGGAGGCTCAGTAAACGTTCACAGATGGTGATGAATTCCTACTTCTGGCCAAGTACACAGGGCAAACAAACAAACAAACAAACAAACCCTAGCTATTAAACATTTGAATGCCGATGGTCCTGAAACGATGGGGGAAAAAAGACACATGGAAGAATGAACACACAAAAGGAAATGAAACCGAACAGGTTAGCATAGAGGGCAAGAGAGCAGTGGAAGCCAACTAGGACCTGACCTCGCATTGCCCAGCTGTGTGGCCTGGTGCAGATTACTTAAGCTCTCTGCGTCTCGGTTGCCTCAAATTATCCTAGGAGTAGATGTTGTCCCCAATTTGAAATTCATGGTGCAGGAGACCGGGAAATGTGAGTGACATTTCACGGCATCAAGGGCAGTCTCTCCAACAGCTGCTATCCTCACCCCATCCCACCCCACCCCCCAGGGGAACAGAGTCTTTAGAGCTCAATCGCTTTTCTGGGGGCTTCTGGCTACAAATTCAGCTGCCAGAAGATACAAATAAGTGAGGACCTGCTAGGGGTCCATCAGACATAAGAGCCACCTACTAGAAAGGGTATGAGGCCGCGGAGTCTAGTAGGTATACGGCAGATAGCCTCAAGACTTTCTGGTAATGAAAGACCAGCTGAGAGGTCATCTAACCCCCTAAGCACAGAATGCAAAGTTCGGCTATATACAAAGCTGAACGCAGTCTGCTCCTCAGTGACTTCTTCCTCCTGGTCCTCGTAGGACCTTCAAAGACTACGCAGAACAAGTGTCCCTGGCTGGGATTTCTCTGCTCCAGCTTCTACATCCCCAGGTTTTTCTTTAGATGAGGATCCTCTCCTGGGGACTTCTGCTGTGTTAAGCTTGCATTCATCCTGGTCAGAATCTCAGAGGAGGGGCACGGAATCACAACAGCCTGTGATACAGAGTGTGAGTAAGACACAGCTCACCCCAAAACATTAAACAAAATACGGCATAACAGAGAGAGTGCTTTGAACATTAACAGGTGCTCAATAAATATTTATTGTGCAAATGAATGCTCAAGGGAAGCCAAGTTAAGCTCCCCTCTCCTCTTCCCCACCTCGCTTGTGGTCAATCTGGGCAACTTCCGTAAGAAACTTCCCGTTGCCGGAATTCAAACACACAGAAGACAGCCACCAATTAATTGGTCTGGGCCGGAGGTTGAAAACAGGCAGTAGCCTACAGATGTTGTACTTGGCCTGCACAGTGTTTTTAAGATTTTTTAATTAGTTGCCATCTTTTAAAAGCTGGGAGGTTTCATATGTAAATCTAGATCTGGGGCATCTCTGGAAAATAAAAAATCAGAAGATCTGGTAACACTTGACCACTGGCTGATGCCCCAAAGCCCCTTCTGCCTGGAAATGAATGCTCGGCCCTGCTGGGTCTTCACCCACCGGGCACCGCTTCCTGCACTCTGCCTGTCCCCGTGAGCATCTGAAACATCACTCCTTGTCAAACAAAATGGAACCTGGAAGGACAGGGACTGGCCTTGGTAGGGCAACCACGTGCCCGTTTATTTGGGACAGCCCCACTCATACCTACTGTCCTGGTGTCATTGGTAAGGACACTCCCCTTTACTTCCAGAGACCAGGCTTGGGTAACAAGCTGTCTGGTCGCCCTGGGCCTCTACCAGCTCTAGACCAGTCTGCCTCACCTCGAGAATTCTGTACCCAGAGATCTCAGAAGGAGGGCCACTTGCTCTCTACACAGTTTCCTACCGTGAGGACTGCAAGCTTCTGGTGGAGTTTACTCCACAAACAATGCCTTCAAACACGCGGCAGGGCTCATGGGACACTTCCTGATGGCTATCTCCAGGCTGCGTCAGTGGCCAGCCCCTGACAGCCTGCAGCACTGAGTGCCAGGGGGAGGCTGTGGAGGGATGGCCAGGACTACACTGTGCCCGTGGTGTGGGCAGATGTCAAGCAAGTGTTAGGGAGAAGAAAGGAGTGTGATTACCAATTCTACCTCTGGAAACCATTTCTCTTGCCTGAAGTCAAAGGAGAACTAAGGCCACTGCCCCCTTCACCCTTGCTTTCAGTGGGGACTAGAAGAGAGGATGGTGGCTTTTATGATGAGATAAGTCATCTATTTGGATTTACTGTCTCTTCCAGAACCTTGCACCCTCCTGGATCAAACCTATTGACTTGTCAGGGCCAGGGTCACAGTCTACACCGATGTCTGCAGACAGACTTACCAAACCCTTAACTGAGTGAAGTTGGGTTGGAGTTAAAAAGAAAGAATCTAATTACCCAACATCTTGGGGGCCTTTTAGTGTAGCCAGGAAGTACCTTGCTTTAGGAGGGATGCTTGACAAAGTCACAAGGGCAGGAAAAGCAGGCAACGTGAGCTGTTTTTCATTGCAAACTGAAACACCCAGCCAACTCCAGAACCCGCTGGGGCTGCTGCATTCTTAATGTTTATTTATTTTTGAGACAGAGCATGAGCAGGGGAGGGGCAGAGAACGAGGGAGACACAGAATCGGAAACAGTCTCCAGGCTCTGAGCTATCAGCGCAGAGCCTGATGCAGGGCTCGAACTCATGGACCATGAGATCATGACTTGAGCCAAAGTTGGGAGTTTGACTAACTGAGCCACGCAGGCACCCCCGGGGGCTGCTGCATTCTTAAAGGCTTCCTAACACACCTGAATTCCAGCCTAGGCCAATGTAGAGGCTTTATATTTTAACCCTAACATCAAAACCTTCCGTTCCCAGTCTTTTAAGGGTTAAAGACCAGGGACAGAATGATTTCACTGAGGGAAGAGGAGAGCAGAAATGGCACCCTCCCCATCATAAAACTTCTGGCAAGAACAGACTGTGCAGAGGGGAAGGCAGGGCAGAAAACTGTGTGCTGCTGTCTTGACATTTTATAGAAAAACCCAATGTAACTAGATATCATAGGGCATCTGAGGCTTATTTTTCTCCCACATGTGAGCAAACAGAAGAAAACCTGGATTTAAATTAAAAAAAAAAAAAAAAAGAACCAAGTTAGTTAACATATAGTGTAATAATGATTTCAGGAACAGAATTTAGTGATTCATCACTTACATATAACACCCAGTGCTCATCCCAAAAGTGCCCTCCTTAATGCCCATCACCCCATTTAGCCCATCCCCCTGCCCACCTCCCCTCCAGTAACCCTCAGTTTTATTCTCTGTATTTAATAGTCTCTTACGGTTTGTCTCCCTATCTTATTTTTTCCTTCCCTTCCCCTATTTTTATCTGTTTTATTTCTTAATTTCCACATGAGTGAAATCATGTATTTGTCTTTCTCTGACTTATTTTGCAGAATACACTCTAGTTCCATCCACACAGAAAAGCTGGTTCTTAAAAATCCTTAAGATACACGTGAATTGAAATTCCTCACCTTTTCTTCCTAAGTGAGCATATCACAAGAATCTGTGTGTAAGCTTCCTTTGGTAGCTATCTCAGATAAGCCCAAGCCCACTTTATTGGGCAGCAGGAGAGCTAAGAGAAGACACGATCTGTGTCTAAATGGGTTCCCGACACTTTGATCTCTCAGTTAACTCCGTAAACAGGCACAGGGAAGGGCTTTTGCTCTGAAGTGGGCAATCAGCTACTGTTGTTGAAACATTGAATAAAACCCCACAAAAAGGCGAAAGAGAAGACACATCAAAAGAAATTATATTTCACATCTTTCCTGATCAAGTCAACCAACAGTGATGGTTTGGAGGGTGAACGGGATGGAGGCTTGCCATCTCTCAGGGAGGGGAGGAGTTGAAGGGTATTTATAAATTCTCAGCTGGCTTTGGCCAGGGCCGCTTTTATTGATCTAGACAAACACAAATTATGATGGCTGACATGACTTGTATACACAAATAGCCGTCTGAAAACAGTCACAGGCCTAATTGAAGGAGACAGAAAAAAAAAAAAAATCAAAGGATGGACAAACGGAGGAACAACAGCAACAACAACAACAAAAAAACCGCCCTGCCCCACAGAGCACCATTCTGGCTGCCTGGAGAAGCTGAGCAGGGGCCTTTCCTTTGAGGGGAGGTGGATGTTTACTTACACAGAGGAGTTGGCTTCCCTTGGGTGCAATTGTCCCAGGGAAGCCACCCAGCGCAGCCATGACTGGAAAGAAGGAACAGCAACCTTTGCCAGCAGGCCCTCCCTGCGCATTCAGCTCCAGAGGCAGGCCCGGCCCTGATGTCATGTGGGGGAGCAGAGTCCCGGACACCGGAACCCAGCAGAGGGCATGAGTAACGCCTCTGCTTCACTCACGCAGGGGGTTTCCTATGGGAACAGTGGCTTCCTGACACCCCAAGCATGCACATCCCCACCCGGAGAGGGATAAAGCCGGAAGGCCTTTAACAGCTCTCTGGCCAGCAAGCTTGTGGACCAACAGGGAGACCAGCCCGCAGAGGAGAGAGCACTTGTCCCCATCCACTGGGCTTACCGGCACACCGGCCTGGAGCTGCCCCTTCGGACGTCTGCCCAGGGTGCAGGCACGGAGTGTGAATTTGGAAGGTCACAGGGCAGGAGGTGGGGAAGCTGAAGACAGACAACACAGCCCTTCCTAGGAGAGGCCTGACGTCTAAGAGCTCCCGTTTTCTCTATCACGAAGAAGAAAGCACAAACACCCCCCAAAGGAGAAATCCAAGGGGAGAATACCTCACAAGCTTGTTCTCGACTCTTGAAAAAACAAGACATTTCGACCTGTCATTCCGGTCCCCCACAGGAAAGAAAAAGGGTACTGGAGAGACCGAACCCCAAACAAAACTGGTAATGGCTAACATCACACACCTGAAACATCTGTTGACAATAAACAGTGGATCCAAGAATCCTATCTTCTTGGCAACCATGAATAACTGCAAAATCCACCCAAGTAAAAATTAAATCTCAAAGATAAAAAAGCTCAACATAAAAGTGAAAGTAGCTAAAACAGCAGGCAATGAAAGTCCTGGACTAAAACCTGATGGGAAAAAAATCCAGTAACTCAAATAATGCAAAGTTTTACCCAGGAGAATTGGGCTCAGTGGCAAAAAAAAAAAAAAAAAAAGTTAAAAAGCTCAAAATGGCAGAAGTTAAAATCAGTACCGACAACAAGAAAGCAAACAAAACAGAAGTTTTGTTGTAAATGTACATGAGAAAGAGCTGATGCTAACGAAAATAATTTCAGTTAAAAAAAAAACAAAGAACTCCAGAATAGTTTCACTGTGGGTACGCAGCAAATGGCTGACGTATTAAATTGACTTGTAGTCAGTTTAAAATGATAAAATGAAAAATGTCCTAGACATTTTCAGTAAAGCTAGGTCAAAGGTCAAGCCCAGGAGAACGCCTCCCAATTTCCCTTAAGAGGAAGCAGGACCCCTCCCCTCCGTTGGGCATCTATCACCGTGCCTAGACCAGGGCCGGGCACCATGAAGAGTAGACATGGTGGGAAAAACGCCTTCGGCCACCAGGAGATGGCCTTCTGGTTTGCAGTGTCACTGACCTGACCTTAGTCGGATGGCTACCTCTCTCTTCCGGGGACCACACACAGGTTTAGGCTTGCTTGCTAAGAAACCCTAAGAAGCCATGGGGCTGGCCCCACTTGGAAGGCCCAATGACCTCCAGTTCTTCACACTGTGGGGAGGGTAGAGCAGGTGGGGGGTGGGGATACCTCTGTTGGGGTGGAGGTCAGGGTAGGAGGGCAGTGCACAATCTTAAGGGTTACTTCTTTGTATGTTCCAAGTTCTCTGTAACAGTAACATGTTACAGTTGTGATCAAGGCAGTGGGGAGGGGTGGGGAGGTATTACCAAAAAAAAGCCAAAACACCTGCTCTAACAATAACCAACTCCGGAATGTATTTACTCACATGAAAGGCCCAGATGACCCTGGGAGCTCAGGACCGCACAAGCTCAAATTTGCAATTACGCAGTGGGGTGGGGTCAAGTTTTAAGTCAAAGGCAAGGGATTTATAATTTTGGAATTTCCATTTGGAAACAAGTGGGTTTATTCTTTTTCTGAAGTCACACTCTCCTGGCCTTGAGTGTGCAGGCTGCTTCTTCCCAAATGCTGATCATTTGCTTTGGT
The DNA here is from genome assembly GCF_022079265.1 of Lynx rufus. Taxonomy (NCBI): domain Eukaryota; kingdom Metazoa; phylum Chordata; class Mammalia; order Carnivora; family Felidae; genus Lynx; species Lynx rufus. Next base: position 9,592,362 of record NW_025814827.1, read on the forward strand.
GGTTCAGACACATTCCAATGGGGGCAATTTGACTTCATAAACAATAGGCTACAAAATCCCAGCTGGGAAAAACACACAACAATTCCAGGAGAGTAAACACCTGTGAGAAGGGAGGAAGATGAATAGGAAGAAGGCAGGAGTAACAGGAGGCCTTCAGCAGTCTTTTAATTTTTCTTAATAAAGAAGACATTACAGATATCTGAAATGAATACTTGAAAAACATTAACATTCGTTACATCTGATGGAAAGTGGGCAAGTTATAATTTACCTGTAACGTGCATTTTTCACATCTGTATGCTACAATGAAAGTACCTGCACAAAACCCCAACAACAATAGACCAAGGCCAGGCTCCTGATGTCGTGGAAAGGGTGTATGAACCAGCACAGACCCAGCAGAGAAAATCCAAGTTCACAGCCCTTTGGTATGTAAACACTTAGGAAATTCTTGGCCTGAGAGTATAGACAACAACATATTAACTTGTCTCTGTCTTCTATAATTTTTGTTATCATGGGGGGAAAAAGTTATTTAAAAAAAAAAAACAAACGAGTGGAAGGGAAAAAAGAAAACTCTTCTTTAAACAGGGCCTACTTGGCACCAGATGCTTTGCAAGAAGTTCTGGGTATCAGCTCATCTAATCTTAACAGTCAAGAAGGGTGTTGTGACCCCTTATTTTCCCAAAGGAGGGAGCTGAGCTTCCAAAGGGTGAAGCCACTGGCCCAAGGTTATGAAGGCAGCAACAGCTGAGAGAGAAGCAAGCTGGCCCAGGGCTGCCTCCCTGAACTTCTGGCACAGGGAGGGGACCTCCAAGTAAGAGGGACTCACTGGGGCCACCCTCTCTCCTCCACTAACCCACCTGCCACCCTTCACGGTATCCCATGGGTTGGCCAGAACCCAGATGGCAAACCACTGCAACAGACAAGGAGCCTTCCAAAACACAGGCCTTCCTCTCTTGTCTCTGCCATTCCAAAATCAGGCCAGCTCTGTCCCTTGCACCTCCTTAAGTTTCCCCATGCAGCTTTCCCTAGACAGGGCCACCTGGGATGCATTCCCCCCTCCGCCCCCCCTCAGGACACTGGGAGGGTCTGAAGGGCTGATGGCATGGGTGCCAGTGTCCTCCTCTGCCTCACAACCACATTAAACTTCACCTCTACAGACCTCAGTTTCCTCATCTGTAGAAGAACGGAGGCACCACTGTGTCTCACACGGTCTCTGTATTAGGTGCTCTTAGAACAGAGCCTGGCACAGTCACATGCAAATATTTACCATTAATATAATGGTTCTTAGCAACCCCATGGGCATACGATTTTTCCCAATACCTAGACTTCAGACTTTTCAAGAAGGGGATCATGCCTTTAGTAAGTAAGACATCCTGTTAGTAAGAAAAGTGATGGAGGGCGGCCAGGGACTCCCAGAAGTGGCTTTTCACAGTGTTCTGCCAATCTGAAGTCTCTGTGTAACACACGCACACGCGCATACACACACAACTGGGGGAGATGACGTCACAGGGCTTCACCTCCAGTGGGTCAGTGAGAACAGCATTTCAAAAGGCCTCTGATGGCTCAATGGCATCTCAAAGACCCAGTTCATCCGGCTTAGGGAGCCCCAGGAAGAGCTCCTGCTGCAAACAGCTCAACACTGACACACATTCCCTGCTAACTAACCACAGGCCGATTTCACTCACACGACAGCACATTCTAAGTGTGCAGTGCTGGGGCTTGGCTTGGGGTGAGCCTGGGGATTCACCAGGCTCCTTAAAGTGAGACACACAGGATTTTACACCTGTACCCTGAGTGCATGGCAGAGGGGGACTCTGACCGGATCACCTCTAGTCCAAAAGGGAGCACCACTCTGGGCAGGAGTACATCTCAATGCGAAAAATGAAAGCCTCAAGCTGATTAGCACCTGGGAAGCAGGGGCAGTGGTGCCCGGAGTGTCAGAGCATAGGTTCTGTGCTATGTGACTTTGGGCAAGTCACTGACGCTCCCTGAATCGCTCAGCTGCCCTACTCAGAAAATGAGAAGGTTACAACAGATCAGTATGAAGTCCCTGCCAGTTTTTAGATTGTTGGAAAAGTGCGTTTTTCTGGGAGAATATTTGAGTCTGTCTTACTTTCCCAAAATCACAGACTTGAGTGAAAACCAAAGCAACTCTTGGGTGCCCCCCCCAACACCCATCTGCTTCTGCTAGAGTTCCTGTCGGTCCCTGAAAAGTCCTCCCAACCCTGTTCTAATTTGTAGTTAATTACAAGGAACTGCACTTATATTCATTTTTGGGTTTACAAATGGAAAATACTAATGACTCTGTAAATTAATTTCAGATTTGGCTCCATAATTTCTGGCAAGAAGATCATACTCTGTTTTCCTTCTCATTGTTTTTAGAGGCAAATGGCAACTCAGCCCACCCCCCAAAAATACATTAAAAATTCCAATTAAGCTTTTCTGAAAAAGCGGCAATATAATAGTGGCATTTGGGGCAAACTTATGTTACAGTGTGGAAGATTACAGCTGTAAGCCAGGAAGTACGCACATGGGCCGAAGGGAACATGGTTTTCCTTGGGCAAGAACACGGATTCCAGGTCCGGGAGGGCTCTTCCCGTTGCTGCCAGCATCTCGGCAAATGCCGTCAAATTCACCCTTCCAAACAGATGGTCACAGCAACCTGCCCAGAGAGGAGGCACAGACCCCACACCGGGCAAGACCTGGTCTCTGCCGCTTTGGCGAGACTACTGTATCGTGTCCTGTATGCGACACAGATAGGCCATCACCAAATCGGACAAGCGTTCTAAGGGAGTGACCGGGAGGGTGAAGAGGCACAGGACATGGGTCAGAGGAGATGAGGAAGCAGATGATGCTTTGTAGGGAGGAGAGAAATCTGAGCAGACAGGGTAGATTGTCCGAAAGGATAGAAGACTTAATGGTGGACTGGCCTAAAGGGTGGGGAAGTTACAGGGAAGCAGATTTCTGCTCAACTTGAGTTTATTAGAAGGAGAGAAAGTACACAGCACTGCCTTAGGATGACAAGTGGAGGGTGTCAGCAGCTTGCAGATGATAAGCCATCTTACATTCAAGTCATGCTTCCCCGGAATTCAGTACTGTGAAGCACGGCTCCTCATTCGACGCGTGTACCACTTCTCCAAAGCCAACAACAAAAACCTACTCAAAAGTACATCTTCCTCAATATGGAAATGGGAACTCAGAGGGTTGGGGCCACGCTTCTAGTCAAGCAGCTAATAAGTGCAGGTGCAGGGAACCGAACCCAGACCTCCTATGCAATGCTCTTCCCTTCTAATTCCTCCTATTCCAGAGCCTCAGAACCCCTGATCCTTGGATCAGAAGGCTGGGCTTGGGGGTCCTGTCCCATCAGCAGTCCCCTACAGGAGGCACAAGGCATCCACCCTGGTCTAGCTCCATCTTGCCTAGGAAGGGATTCCTAAGGGGACCGAACACCATGCAGTGTGCATGCCCTTTGATTTTCCATCGCAGACAAGGGCAAACAGTGAGACTGTTCCTCTCAAAGCCACGCCACACCCCCGGCACAGGTGGCAGGGACAGAGTCATTCACCCAGCAAGTGCTAAATTCTGAGTGTCCACATGCTATAAAGTATGGTGAGGGTCAGGCTGAGGTTCCCGGCATGGGAACCTGCCATTCTCACAGAGCGAGGAGATGCACTGTCATGTACCTACATGGCAGGGTCCATATGGCTGACCTCTTTAAGACTCAGTATCTCCCTCTAGGAAGTCAAAGGTTTGCTAGTCATTCTCCATGAGATGGAGTCCCATGTCTCTAAAGCATAGGACCTCTCAGGTGGCCACCACTATGGGCTGGGTTCTCTGCAGGCTATTGGTTCCATGGAAGATGATGGCCCTAAGTGCTCCCAGTCTAGGGAAGATCATACCCTATGCATGCCTTGTATAATGAGGGAAAAGAAGCAGGTCAGAGGAACAGAGAGATACCCTGATGGGGCACACACACTTTATCTCTCTCACACTAATACATCAGTCTTAGGTAGTATCCCAAAGAAGCATGATCTCCTGGGAAGGCTGGTTTCTGAAGAGGGTGGAATGGCTGACCCTGCCCCCACCTTATGGTTGGTAAAACTGAAGATCAGACCGGGCTTCACAAGAAGGTACCAGTGAGGACCAGCACTGGACCCCAGTGATCGAGAAGCAGTGAGGTACAGGGACTACACCAGGGTACCACAGAGGCCAGGATTGAAACCCCAGCTCTGCCAGAGTTGTGGGACCTCAGAGAGCAACAGGTCTCTGTGCCTTGGTTCCCCCCTCTTTATCACAGACTTGGGAGGAATCCCCAGTGCCCGGCACCCAACAGACATCAGCACTATTCAACATCCAGTCGCTGTGACTGCACTTGAAAATAAAACAAGTACATTAAAAAACCAAAAATTGGAGACTGTAGCTCAATGCCTGGCAAATAGAAAGAGCTCAACGACAGACTGCTGGCTAGATAGACAGACAGACAGATGGACAAGTGAATCAAAACCCATTAGTTCTGAGGGCTTAGATCTTCCATTCAGCAGCCATTCAACCTCTTGATAGAGACCTTCACTCCAAGCCTCAGCCTCCTACACTGGAGTGGGGGGTAGCGTGAGTACCTCCAAGGGCTGCGGCGAGGCCTCACCATTCTGACAACCATCCTCAGAGGTACACAGAGTATCATATGCAGGGTCAAGATAACACCCAATAATTCTTGCTTAAAGCACGTACTCAGTCAATATTTCCTAATGAACGAGTGTGTAACTGCAGGAGGTCATACATGCATTCAAGAACTTGCTCAACACCAGCCTCCCTGAATTCTTGGGAGCTCCCCAGGCAGAAACTCTCAGCTGCTTCAAGGCTCTTGAAATGCGTGGCATTCCCAGCTGGTAGGGGGAGCAGGGCCCCGGCTCCCAGGCCTCTGCCATGGCTGCCCATCACCAGCTCCCCATACCCACCAGCTGTCACCAGCCCTGCCTCCCAATGTCTGCATAGGGTGCCTTTCCGACGGAACCTGTATTAGACAGAATGCTGCTTTGACACACGCATATCACCTCAATCAAAGCAGGCCCAGGCCTTGTGAATGGACATCCCGAAGCCCCTGCTGGAACAGGCCAGCCACGGGGCCCCTCTTGTGCCCTGGCGCTCATGTGCCAGGGCCCCTCTTGCACCCTGGAGTACTCATCCCCAATACTACACAGTGTGCAAGTTCTCCATTCTCTGTGCAGGGAAAAGAGGCTAGGTGAGTGGAAGGCTCTTAAGTCAGCAGGCCCAAATTCCAGCTCCGCCTCTGACTGTGACCTTGGGGAAGTTGCTTGGCCCATCTGCGCCCGTTTCCTTGTTTGTAAAACATTTCTGATACCTACCTCACAAGGCTGCTGCGAGGTTTAAATGGCATAACAAAGGTAGCGTGTCCAGCACGGGACCTGGGACACAGCAGACACTCAGCCAATGCAAGGCCCCCTGGTCCTCAGTGGAGAGAAGACCTGAGCTACAGCCCCACTCTGCTCCCTCACTGGCCGTGGAACCAATCAAGTCACAGCCGCTGTGAGTGCACCTTTTTCCTCCAAAGTGCAGGTGACATTAGCTGACCTAACAAACCCTACAGCTGTGCCATCCATTAGGGCAGCTGTCAGCCACATGTGGCTACTGAACACTTGAAATATGGACAGTCCAAAATGAGATGTGCTCCAAGTGTGGAGAACACATTAATGTCAAAGACTTAGTATGGCTTTAAAAAAGAACATGAGGTAGGGGACACCTGGGTGGCTTAGTCGGGTTAAGTGTCTGACTTTGGCTCAGGTCATGATCTCACAGCTTGTGGGTTCAAGCCCCACGTCGGGCTCTGTGCTGACAGCTCAGAGCCTGGAGCCTGTGTCTCCCTCTCTCTCTGCTCCTCTCCTGCTCATGCTCTGTATCTCTCAAAAATAAACATTAAAAAATTTTTTTTCAATCTAAAAAAAAAAAATAAAGTAGTTCATTAACAAATTTTATATCAAGTACATGCCGAGTGAAGGATTTTTCATATACTGTATTAAAATACAATTGAAAATTAATTTAACCTTTTTCTTTTTACATTTTAACATAGCTATAAGAAGATTTCACATTGCTTATGTAGCATGATTAATATTTCTATAACACGACACTCATCTAGGACAATAATCAATAGTTATTGCTATAGATGTTGTTCTCTCCCCACAAAAACTGATTCCCTCTAGAGAAAGGACCCCTGGTAGCTCCTTTTTTTCTCACAGTACCTAATATACAGTGCACACTGAAATACTCTTGGGGATCTGTAAGATTTTAGAAATGACCACGTGGGCACTATGCACCAGGAACCACATCCATGTATGAAAAAACATATTGGCTCATTTAATTCTTCTGAGAACCCATGCAGTAAGCTTTACTCTCCATATTTTACAGGGAAGGAAACAGAGCCTCAGAAAGGTTGAGTGATTTGCCCCAGGCCACTGAAAGGTCAGGGTCAGTTGGGAGCTGAACCCTAAGTCCAGGCTCTTCTCTGTTGTCCATGAGACAAGCACATAATCCTTGTCCGTGTGAGGCCTCAAAACCATACACATCCCAGAAGAACTCCAGTCCAGTGGCTCCCTGCTTCCCATCCCCACCCCACCGCCAAAGGATTTCCCAGCAAGTCAGAAATGACACACCACCAAATGGAGTCCGTGTATAACCATGTCCACGTCTGGCCGAGGCTCGGTTAGCTCAGAATTAGTCACATTTTTAAAAAGGCTGAGTGGTAGGGAAGGTGATTCTGTGTTGTTACCTGCCTGTGAACTTCCTGGCCAGGGTACAGGTGGGAACCTGCGGACATAACGAACCAGTGAACAGCAAAAGGCCTGATAAGGTTGTTGTTTTGTTTGTTTGTTTTGTTTTGTTTTTCAGAGGAACTCGTTAGTAACACTGAGTATTCCTGAGATGCAGAAACTCAACTCCTCCCGACCCCATTAAAACCACCTCCCTGCCACCTCCAGCCTACACGGTCCTCTGGGCTCTGGATGTCCACTTGGGACTACGCACAGGCTTCTTTAGCCTAAGGGGAAAGGCCCTGAGCCAGACACCAGACAGGCTGACCGTCAGGATGTGTTGCTGGATGAGCGGATGAGGAGATGGGCATATGCACTCGAAGCCATAAAGGAAAAGAACACACAGACAGCGTGTGTCTTGAGGAACTCCCAAGAGGGTGTACAAAGGACAGGAAAAATAAGAGGGCTGTGCAAGATCTACACACAACTACCCACCAAACAAGTACTGACTTGAACAGTCCTTTCTTTTGGCTAACCTGTGCCATCACAGTGAGAATGCTGTGTGCTGGTCGAGCTTGGCGAAGGGAAAGGCCAGCGTGGGCCAGTGAATCTGGGAAGGCTTCAAGGAGGAGGACGCACCTGCATGAGGAGCAGGGTTCAGACAAGACATTCCGATAGATGGCTGTGTCAAGACAGTCACTTAACCTCTCAACCTCTCGGCTTCCTTTTTTTTAAAAAGGGGGCGGGGGATGGGGGGACAGCAGGCAGAGAGGGAGGAGAAAGAGAAAAACAAAACGCCTGGTAGACAGTTCACATCCGACCTCAGACAGGGTAAATATTTACTCATGCATTCATGAGCCTGGCTTTAAGTTGGAGCCACCTGGGTTTATGCTGGTGTCTGGTCTTGATTTGAAGGCCCGAGGTGGCCAGCGTTCAGCCCAGGGCACAGAGTCCAGCCCCACACCTTGTCTGTCTGCGAGCTAAATGGATCTTGTTTGATGGCAGTGGAAAAACTGACCACCGGGATGACCCTGCTGCTCCTGCCAAGACACCGGGGAGTTGCAGCCCTTGGTCTGCTCCTGCCCCCGCTACCCTGTGCGGAGACACCCTGAGCGTGTGCACCTGTGTGGGCAGTGTTCATCTCCCCCTCTCAACGAAGCGGGAAAGGAGGCACACTGCCCCCCATTCCTCAGATGAGCTAACGGACCCTCAGCAAAGCCGTACAAATGGCACAACCCTAGCCAGGAGGAGAGTTGACCCAGCCCCGCGAGATTCCATTGTCCACTCTCCCATACAAACCATGAAGCTGAGGAAAATACTCATTCGCCCACCAAGTATTTACTGAGGGCCTACTGTGTGCCAGGCTCTGTCCCAGGCACCGGGACAGAGGACATGGGGATACAGCCATGGACAGGACAGGGAAGGTCCCTGTCCTTGGGGAGTGGGCATTCCATACAAGGAGACTGTCCCTAAACACACAACATAAAATTTAAGAAAATTCTAGGAGGTCATACAGATTTAATGTCGGAGTTAGGAGGCTTAAGCAGTGCCAATCACTGGGCCACGTTAGCATGAAGGTCCTTAAGAATCACCTGAAGTACTTTTTTTTTTTTTTTTTGAGAGTCAGAGGCAAAGAGAGAGAGAGAGACAGAGACAGAGACAGAGAATCCCAAACAGGCTCCACAGTGTGGAGCCCAACATGGGGCTCAAACTCACAAACTGGGAGGTCAGGACCTGAGCTGAAACCAAGAGTTGGACACCTAACTGACTGAGCCACCCAGGCACCCCAAATCACGTTTAAAATACATATTCCCATAAGGTACCCCAGGGGTTCCGTTAGCAGTGGAGGGAGAAGCCAGGAAACCCACATCTTTATTAGAGGGCTGGGAGAAGGGGTGGCCCTGGAGCCCCGACAGCCTTGGGTCTAGGCACAGGGCTCTGGCCTTGATCTGCCACATGGAGCCACAGAGGACGGGAATGGCAACGCATGCCTTGATCTTAAAAGGGTATCATAACATTGGTGCGGACCACCTGGCAGGATGGCACTGAGAAACAAAGGCAGCTGGGAAGGCAAACTGTAAAGGGCTGCACACGTGGGAGTTCCGTGTATTCTTAAATCATACTACTGGTAAGACAGGACGCAGGAGACCACCACCAAGCAACCCCCTAGGAGACCCAGGGGCTCCTGTCAAATGTACAGCTGCTCAGCGACAAACACCCCCACACATAACCCACTGAGCCAAATAAGATAACTCTTACTCAAGCGCGATTGCTCAACATGGGCCCGCGTGTGGGTTTCCAAGCAGCCGGCCCATCCTGTGGGAACCCAGCGTGTGGGGTTCCTGGTTAGGCGAGCGGCTGCGAGAAATTACCCCACGGCCCGCGGCTCTAGCCCACATGTTGCTCTTTTGGTCAGTGCACTTCATCCAGCAGTGACCTAACCCCAGCGCTAGTTAAGTCAGCAGCAGCCTCTCCTGTTATCCAGCAAGCACCAGCTCACATTTCAGGCTGTTTGCTCCCCTGGGCATGACTCAGAGAGTCAGTTGTCTTAAAAAAAAAAAAAAAAAAAGCTTTTCATATTTCAAATCAAAAATAAATACCACGCACTCTGGACGCATGCCATCACAGATGTCTCTGTTGTGCAAAGGCCCCAGGAAGACGAAAAAGTGGTTAATTCAGATCATCCTGTCCCTGTGGCCTTAATCTATGCTGGGCTACAAGAGGCCAGGTCACAGGGCTGATTTCTGGCTTGGGCAGTCACAGTGAGGGCAGGGGTTCATGCATTCATTGGGACTGCGGAAAATGAAAAGCAAATGCCTTGCAGGGTAATCCCACTAGAAACCAGCATGGATCTAAGCAGAGATGAGCAACATCCCCCCAGAGAGGCTCTCTGTACCTGACCTCAGCAGGTCTCAATCCCTAAAGAAGGCAGATGGTCAGAAAGCACAAGGCTGGGAGGTGCAGGGGCAGCCCCAAGCATGGCCAAACGAGCCTGTCCAGCAGGAACAGGCCCTGCCCTGCACGCAGGCATTGCCTGGCCAGTAGGGCCCCCGGCACTTGCTTCCCAGGGCTTTCCCCACCCCCAATCCCAATCCTGATCCACCCACGCCTCTGACCACTTGGCTTCCTGGGTGGGGTGCCCACAAGGAGAACACGCCCTGGTTATAACCCCACAGTGGTTATACTTTTCAACAAATAAACTAGTGGCTTGATTTGTGCTTCAGCTTCTTACAGGTTAGTGGGAGCCAGCAGGTCTGACTCCAGGCCTGACAAAGTAAGGTTTCTGAATCAGAAAGGGCAGGCCCAGCTCCCAGGTAAATTCAGCACAATCAGGGCCATCTTCCGGCTACCAGCCCCCCCCTGGCTGACCCCATGTCACATCTTTCCTTCCATCTGCACTTGGGCACCCCACTGGGAGGTTTTTCAAGGCGCTCTAAGGCCACAACCTAGAAAAATACCTTTGAAGGCTAAAAGTAAAAGCTGAAACTTCAGGGAGCCTGGATGGCTCAGTCGGTTGGGCATCCGACTTCGGCTAAGATCGGCAAGATCGAAGCCCACATCATTGCTCTGCTGACAGCTTGGAGCCTGGAGCCTGCTTTGGATTCTGTGTCTCCCTCTCTCTGCCCCTCCCCCACTTGTGCTCTATCTCTCTCTTGCTCTCAAACCTGAATAAACATTAAAAAAATTTTTTAATAAAAGCTGAAACTTCACCTACAGCCATGTTTAATTTCTATTCAAACACGGTCACAAGTAAAGCCCTGATCAACTGTGATACCGACTAATGAGGCACTCTGATTTATGAATATTCCCATTACCCAAAGAGAACTAGAAACATGCTCTTCTTTTTCTAATTGCCTATGATAATATTTCCAGGGAGTATTCGTCTACTTTCCTCTCTCAAGTCCATTTCTCCAAAGATAGTAGATTCTTCTTCTAAAGAAAAAAAAGGATCCCACCAGCCCCTCGGCCCAGATTATGAAGGGAATTCTCACGGTGGAGGTCAGCAAGCTGTGTGAGCCGCAGAGGTGGATGGTCAGCTGGGTTGCCGAGACACCCCAGGACAGCCACCAGCAATTTCTTCTTCCAAAGGAACAAAAGCCTTAAAATAAAATCAACCTATTTTCCAGGGATTTGTGTCAGTCTTAGTCTGCAGGGTCTCTAAAGAGTTGGTAAACAAAATACACCATTTTCCTTCTGTTTCTAGACTTTCTGGATACCCTGGGATGTATAGGTTATATTTTCCAGATTAGCAGTTGGAGTGATCACTTTAAATTTTGAGGTCCTCCACCTGAAAAGACATCTGAGGGCTGCAGAAAAACACTGAACATATCATTGAGAAATATAATTAAAAGATAATTTCAAAATAAGTTTCTCCTGTTTCCCAACTTCTTGGTGTCCCATAGGTCAGAGTGCCTTATGTGTGGGACACCAAGCTAAAAGATTAGAAAACTAGGAGGAGATGATACCATCATAACGCTAATTGCTACCATTTAAGTAGCATTTACAAGATGCCAGGAAGGGTAAACCTCTTACACATGTTGCAATTTAATCTTTAAAAAAAATCCAGTGAGATATTTCATCCCTATTTTACAGATGAGGAAATCGAGACTCAGGAAGTTTAAGTATTTGCTGGAGTACCATGATCTCCAAATGGTGGGGTCAGGATTTGAATGCTGGTCTATACAACCCCAAAGCCCTGTGCTTTTCCACCCTATGGAACGGTCTCAGGCCACATAAACATCACTGCAGTGTTTTTCTCTCCATGAAAAACTCTCCCTGCCCATGAAGTGATTACTTAAGATTATCAGCTAAATCCTGCTTGAAAACAAGTTCAAGAATCCTAGCTACCTGCATGACCCTCAAAAGTCCCCTCCCTTCTCTGGAACTCAGTATTTCTGGCTACAAAATTAGTATAGATTTCCTGAGACCCCTTTTGGCTTTAACAAAAGGCACCCCCTCACCCTAAGAGATCACCAACATCCATAAATCCTCCAACAGGAAATTGGCCAAAGGATTACCATGAGGCAAGCAGTGCTGGCTTACTCACTCTCAGTCCCTGGTGAGGACACCAACAGAAACCAGCCACCCCCAACTGGATGAGGTCTGGGAAAAGGGCAGAAGAACAGACCCATAACAGCACCCTCCAGGCTACTTGAAGAGCCCCTAAGGCCTACAGACCAATTTCTCTTCTCTAAGAAAGAAAAAAGAAAAAAAAAAAAAGAGCATAACCTTTAGTTTATTTGCAAAGTGAAAAAGCTCTCATTTGGTCATTAGACAAAAGACTGCTATATGAATCCAGTGAAATATTAATCACAAATGTGCTTTAATAGATGAATGAATGAATGAATGAATGAATGAATGAATGAATGGACGGACTCTGGAATAAGGCAGATCTGGGTTTCAACCCTAACTCCTCCATTTACTGGCTATAAGTGGACAAGTCAATTTAACCTCTGTGGGACTCCACGTCTTCATCTATAAAGTTCAGACCTTAGACGAGTGCTAGAATTTTCTGTCATGATGAAAATGACCTCTTCTACGTTGGCTAATGTGGTAGCCACTAACCCCACGTGGTTACTGAGGATCTGAAGTGTGGCTGCTGTGACTGAGGAACTGGATTGTCCATTTTAATTTTAACTGAAATTTAAACAGCCACGTGTGGGCAGGGGCCACAGTATTACCTAACATAGCCTTCTACTGTGGTGATAAGTACTAGGAGGATAACATTTATAAACTGCCTTGCACAGTAAGTCCCAGAGGAAAATGCATGAAGAGGTGAGGATTTTTTGGTTAGGCAGAATATCCTCACATCAAGACATGAGGGCACTAGAAACTGACAGACAGATACATAGACGTTTTAGAAAGACCCGAAGAGATCAGATATTGTATTGGAATCATTCCTTTAAGTGCATAAACTAAATGGCTAAAAGTCTGCTATTTTACTTACAAATGTTGTCAGCAGATAAAAGAGAGAGCCGTTTTAGGCCCAGCTGGGTTTTTATAACCCTAAGCACCCAGGACAAACTGCCCCATAAGCAAGCTTTCACCCCTCAACAAAACCATCCATCCTAATGGGTGGCTACCCCTCCCCCCTCCCCCCAGCTCCAGCCTCCCCAGGGCCTCCAGGGAGCTGCCCACCAAGCAGAATGGAGACAGCAGGCGCACCCTGGCAGGGACACATTCACAGTGGGAGACAGTTGCCCACGGAGCCTAACTAGGGTCATAAGGCAGCTGGCAGCAACCCGGGGCAGGAGTGCCCCCCAGCACTTGCTGGCAGCTAGCCTGCGTCACAGACCGACAGGAAACGAGGAGAAGACAACACGGGCCGCGTGGAAATCCCCACCGGGCTCCAGGCCAGAGAGTGACTCAGTGGGGCTGGCCGGCGAGCTGCCCTCCCACCCCTCGGCCAGGACCCCGGAGGGGCTGGGCTGCAGGAAACAGCACAGCCTCTCTGCACAGACTGAGGCACGAAAGCTCTTCAACAATATTGATTACAGTACAGATACCATCACGTCCTGCCTGAAAACATGCCAGGTGGAGGCCCAACATATCAGGTGGAGGAGGTTCAAGGCCCTCTGACAAGAACAAAATGCACTTTTTCTAAAGGGAGGTCTGAGTTCAAGTCCCAAAGCTGCTACAAAGCCTAACGGATCCACTTAAACTTTCCCAGCCTGACTCCTTCCGATAAGACCAAGTGGTACCCCTGGAATCCCATCTTCTCCATGCCGGATTCCCGGACAACTCCATTCTGCTTCCTTCCCAGCCCTCCTGCCCTCTCTACACCCCCCTGTCGCAGATACTAGTCTTATCCCTGTGATGTGAAAGCATCCTAAACATGAACATTTCTGCCAGGCCTCCCCTTAGCTACTAATGTCACCAGGACAGAGGCCATGCCTTACACCTTCAATGTGAGTTTGATACATAGAAGAGTTTCCATAATCATTCAGGTACTGATCCGGAGAGATGGAACCTGTCCAACTCCTCCATGGCTGCGCTGTCGAAGATCCTTGCTACCTCCATTCCTCACCATTACACGAAGGAGCTCATGGCAAAGTCTGCCCCACACTTTTTCTTTTCCCCATGAGGCACCCAGTGTATTCCAGGGGCTCTTGGACAATGCTAAGCAAAAAGTTTGCTTAGCAACAAAGTTAAAAAAAAAAAAAATTCCTAGTGACATGCAAGAGGCTTACTAAATCCAAAGTCTTGCCCTTTGAAATTACTAGAAAAATCTGACCTGTGCTATTTCATTTTAATAATACCACCTCGCCTTGACTTTTTACTTTTAGAACCTCTCTTGGGCAATTTTACCTTTGGACTATAAACTTCTTACAAAATAATCCATTTGCCCCATTCCCCCAAGTGCATGCTGGCTTGAATTTTATAGACGTCTTTGGCAAGTCTCAGATACAACTGGGCCAGGTTCTATGTGTCTACTGCATGCACAGTTCCATCTAGCTGACCCGCAAAGCATTGAAAGCTCCCCCCGTCACCAGGTCATCTCTTACTCAGGCCCCCCACCTCTGTGGCTCCCTTCCTCCGTGGATGAGCCACTCACATGGGTGACCCGGACCTTCTGCTTCTACCTGCTCATCTCCCATTCACTACAGGACTCCACCTCAGGCTGCAGTTCCCAGCACACCACCCTCGGGGCTAAAAATCCAAAACATGAGCTTTTCACACCTTACCATCCTGGATTCTCAGCAACGTTCACTGTTCACGTCGGTGTCACCGTGTACCGTCTCGTGTGTTCTTCTCTCTCCCCATCCCCTCAATGTGGCTGTTTCTCATGCACATGCCCCAGCCTGGCCTCATCTACATGATGGCTCACAAAGGTGTATCTCAGCTCAGACCTCTGCCTCGAAACCCCACACCCATCCACCCAGCTGCCTGCTTTATGTCATACATAACAGGTGCTCCATAAATGCCTGTTGCTGTACACAGCATCTGATAAGGACCCCTTCGTGCAGGGCTCTGTTCTAGGCACAACAGGACACACACGTCCCCGGGCTCAAAGGGAACACAGTGACGAAATGCTTTGGAATCTCAGAAAAAGGGCAGACCTCACCTGGCTGGGGCTCCCCAGGAAGGCACCGTTGACAAGCCAGCATTTGGGGTGGGTCTTGAAAGACAGCTTGGGAAACCAGCATTTTTATCCTCTGAGGTATTCAGGACTCAGCACCCCCACATCATGTTGAGAGAGCACAAAGCCTTACCTGGTTTTGCATCCTATGTTGGAGGAAAACCTCCTAGAGACCTGCATTTTCTAAGCAGAGCTCTTCTGGGCCATTTTTGTGACAAATGGATTTTTCCCCCCAAATTCTAGCCTGGTATAAAATTGACCTACCTATTGACCTGAGTTTGCCGGCCCCAGTCCCACCCTCACTCAGTGACGGGGTGTTACCTTCTTGGCAATATCAAAGACCACTGGAAATCAAGTGAAAAAACCTGACACTCATTAGTGGAAAATACATTCGATTTGCTTTATTCTAATCCTGGCAGGGAATGCTCTAAAGTGGAAAGCTCCATGCGTATCTCTGTCCCCTCTCAGCTGGGCTAGACCCCTTCCTCGCTGGGTTCCCCCACTGTAATTCCCACACGGGAAGACAGTACATGCTGGGCTCTCTCTATTGTGTAGAGGACACCCAGCCCTGTGCCAGGCCTGTGCTCAGCACCCACCACAAGCCTGCTCAAAGAATGAATTTCAGCCTCTCAATAAGGAGTTCTAACTATAAATTATTTACATGTTGTGCTTAGTATCATTTGCTTTCTATAGTATCACTAAAACATTACCATTTGATCCTATTCCCAGGCATTTCTAAGGTAACAAGAATTCTCTAAAAATCTGAAAATCAGTGCTTGAGAAACCACATCTCTTTCACATGAGCTTGTGGGGCAGGGCATTCCCAGGAGGGAGGGCAACATCCTCACACCCACCAGAGTCTCATGCCTGGTACCACCTGCCCAAACTCCACTTGTGGACCTGGTGGCTTCCTAATGATCAAAAGAGGACATCCACTCCAAGCAGGGACTTGGGGGGCCTGGATATGAAGACTGCCCCCCTTCACCATCACCATTTCTGCTTTAGGCATATGGCTTCCTCCTCTAAGAATGGAGGAACTGGACTTAGGAGGTCTGAGGCCTCTCCTGGTTCTGACGGCCACTCTCCCACCTTCCAGGTCTGACCGAACCAAGCTGTGCCACCCTGTCCCTAGGGGGCAGAACCCAGAGTCAGCAGTATGGTGGGAAAGCATCCGGATTTGAGGCCAAAAGTCTGAGCCCGTATCCTTATCAGCAATGTTCAGCCTGTGAGACTGCCATGAACTGTATGCGCTCAAAACGGATTATTACTCTTCCTGGTTATTCTGCTAGACACAGCAGCCATGGCCCCAGACCTCAAGGCACCAACCCTCCTCCTAAAGGGGAGAAAGACATTCACACAGTACATGCTTAGGTGCTGTGGAGTGGGAGGGCCCAGGAGAACTGGGTGGGATGCCCTAGGAAGGCCTCCCGGAAGAAGCAAGCACGGGGATTTCCGAGCAACTTACAACATTTTTCAAGATAAACATCGTATTTATGTGCTTTCTCACCTCCTGACCTTTGCCTTCCAAATCGGACATGCCATTATTTCCAGTCACAAGATTTTTCTAAGACCATGAAGCAGAAAGCTGGCCGGGTCGTTTCCCCAGAGCTGTGAAGCCATCTGCCCAGCTCACTGAACACGTGTCCATTTCCTCTATGCCCAATGGATACCCTTGTCATCAAAGGGCTTCCTCATTTGCTGCTGCTCAGGGATCTCCTGATTCTGCTCAGGAGCCACTACCTAGAGCCCTCCTCCTCTCTGGCCATCCAGCTCCCAGCACCAGCCACCTCTCTTCCACGGATTTCCCGTGGTACTTACTTTCAAGACTAATCATGGGACTGTTAGGAAGAACAACAATAATCACAGCAGCTCCCCTTTACCACGTGCTTCTCCAGCCAGGCACTTGCTGGCTATGTCACAGTCATGACTGCAGCAAAGCCCACATGCCCACAGGAGGTAGTATTACTGTTACCCACCCAGTATTCAAAAGCTTGGGTCCCTTGCCTGAGTCCACACAGTCTGCAGGGAAGATTTCTAAGCTGCCTTGCAAGGCTCACAGTACAGATCTATATCCTAGGGCAACATTTGCACCCACTCTGTGCCAGGCACTGTGGATATGGAGGTACACAGAGCAGGGCTGTGCCTTCGAGGCCCTCACATCCACCGTCATGCCCTGATTTACCTGGGAGCTGCCTGCAGGCACCTGGCGATGAACTTGGTACCTAGCAGTTCCTCCAAAAAGACCTGCTGAAATAAACAATAGGAGATACTAGAGAGCAGTGTCCATAATCCTCCAGGTAGACTTCCCTCTGTTAACTGTTCCTCCCGCATCAGGGCTTCACCATTTGCTTTTCCCTCTCTCCGGGCTGCTCATCAGCCACCTCTTCTCCTGGGGATGCCTACTCACCCCTTGGGCTTCGGCTCAAATGTCATTTCCTCCGGGTTGCCTTCCCGATCCACCGCTCCCTCCCCAAACAGAATCCGGTCTCTCTCAGGCTCCCTGTCCTCATTCAAAGTCTGCAATGTGACGTTTGTGACCACTGGACTCCCCAGACCACAAGTGTCTTGTCTAGAGGCAGATGGTGCCTCTGTTTACCACTGGATCCAGAGTCTGGCAAAATGTGAGCTGCCAATAAAATAGCCTGAATGGGGCGCCTGGGTGGCACAGTCGGTTAGGCGTCCGACTTCAGCCAGGTCACGATCTCGCGGTCCGTGAGTTCGAGCCCCGCGTCGGGCTCTGGGCTGACGGCTCGGAGCCTGGAGCCTGTTTCCGATTCTGTGTCTCCCTCTCTCTCTGCCCCTCCCCCGTTCATGCTCTGTCTCTCTCTGTCCCAAAAATAAATAAACGTTGAAAAAAAAAAAAATAGCCTGAATGAACGAATGAAGGAGTTCATGCCATTAAATCTTACTTCAGTCTATCACTCCAAGAGGGAGGCTAACCAGACATCATCACCACCCCCACGTCACTGAGGAGGCCGTAGTGGCTCAGAGGACATGTCTGTCAGCTGGGGTCAGGGACAAGGTCAAGACTGTGGCCAAAGTACCCCAAAGGGGACCATGGCTTTTTCTTGTTGGATTCTTTGACAACTAGCCCAGCTCTGAGCACGCAGATTTGGATGCCAAAGTAGTACATGGAAACAGCAAGGGAATGATCTCGAAAAAGGTGGTGGTGTTAAGCATCACATTTCCATCACAGCAGATTCTGGAGGAAGGCCACATCTGTTTGCATTTGGCTCTATTCTACCTGCTCTGTTCTGAGAACACAGCTGGGTGCTAGAGGGATACAAAGAAAGGTATGGGTGAGACTTCACCTCTGGGGAGAAAAGAAGACTTCCTTCTTGTCTCATCAGGCAGAAAATGAAGAGCTAAGGTGTTCCTGGAGACACTTAGGGCAGCTAGAGTTCTAGGAATTCTAAGCTTATTGGGGCAACTCGATACACATTTGCTCAAGGGCTGGGGCCGAGCAACGGAACAGGAGTCAGAGACCTGGCTTCTAAGCCCACCTCTGACCCTGGCCACCTGGGGACACTGGGCAATTCAGTGCCCCTATGGGCAGAGCAGGGCTAACAGCACCCACCCTGACTTCTTCACAAGGCTGTGGCCAGACTCAAATGAGACGGCAGGTGTGAAGTGTTCTTTGCAAGCTATAAGCAGTAATCAGACATCCATATTATTATATCATTACAAGGTTGCTCCTGGCCCAGGGCCGATGGTGCAGAAGGTGATCCTGGTGGGGGCGGGGGGACGAGGGGTGCTGCTGGTTGACAGCCTCCCCCATGGAGGCAAATGCAACTTTAAAGGAAGCTGCATCTACCTGTCAGAAAGAATGCTGGCCTCTCCACCTCCTAAGTTAGATACAAGCTGGGGGCCAGCAGACAGAAAAGGACAAAGAGAGAACAAAGTCAAAGTCAGGATTCCCTGGGCTGGAGCCACATCTTTGCATGCCATTGCAGGACTTAGGGCGGGTGCCTTATGCAATCTGAGCCTCCATTTCCCCATCTGTAAATTGGGAACTAAGGATAACCTCCCTAGAGGCTGCGTTCAGATTAAAAGCAAACAAAAAAAAAAAAACCCAGATTCTACGGAAAAATAGTAAAGCCCTTTGGTGGGAACGGGATGGAGAGGGCCACTGCGATACCGTGAATGTATTTCTCATCTGTATTTGGTCTTTGTCCAGGGTTCTGGCCTCACAGCTTCTGAAACCCTTGGATTTTTCTGTGATAGGAGCAATGAGGGAATCTTTCGTTAACAAAGGTGACTTGTGGGCCCCACCCAAGGGCACTTTGCCTGGGGGACCAAACTCATGATTAGAGGATTGGAACTTTCATTCCTTACCCCTGCCAGCTCCCTGAAGGGGAGAGGGGCTGGAGGTTGGATCAGCCAATGGCCAATGACTTAGTCAATCATGAGTGTGCAAGGAAGCTTCCATAAAAACCAAAAAAAAACAAAAAACAAAAAAAACCCACCAACTAGGGAGAATGGTGTGCCTGAGGGGGTGGGGGAGCTTCCGTGTCCTTTCCCTATACCTCGCCCTACGTATCTCTTCATCTGGCTGTTGATTCATATCCTTTAATAAACTGGTAAATCTAAGTGTTTCCCTGAGTTCTGTGAACCGCTCTAGCAAATTAAAGAATCTAAGGAGGAGGTCCTTGGACCTCCAATCTATAGCCACTTGGTCAGAAGCACAGGTAACAACATCCTGGGGCCTGTGACTGGCATCTGAACTGGGGGGAGGGAGGCAACCTTGTAGGACTGAGCCCTTCACCTGTGGAATCTGATGCTGTCTCTGGGCACGTAGTATCAGCATTGAGTTGGATTCTCAGACACCGGTAAAGGTGTTTGTGGGGAGAAACTGCCCGTTAGGATTCCCGCCCCAGGAACCCTACAAGAGCCATCCAACAGAACATATGTAGTCAGTTAAAGGTGGCTTACTCCTCACCCCCAGGGAGGGAGCCTGTCTGGGTGGGCCATCCCTGTGCCAAGCATAACCAGAGCTGGCAGTTCCCTGGTTAGCAAATATTTTCTCCCATTCTGTGGGTTGTCTTCTCACTTTCATTCTCTGCAAAGTCACTGCCATCTCGCTTACCCAAAGTTTACCCACTGCTAGGAGCGGGATGCAAGAAATAACTTCTAAAATGCAGCCAGGAGCCAGCCAATGCCACTTCTCTACCTCCAAATGAGTCCCAACTAATCTCAACCTGGTGGGAGAAATGTCACCAAAGGATGTCATAAACATTCTGAATTTCAGAAAGAATTCACTCAAGACCTTTTTTTAAAGCACCTTCATGTCCTGTCCTAGGCACTACGAGGAGGTGTGAGGGAAAGAAGATGCAATTCCTACCTTCAAGGAGCCATCAGTCCAAAGGGGCAGAACGAACACAAATGAAATAATTATGTCCTTTAGAAGGTCTTGTTCCTAGGACACACAGGAGAAATTCTCTTGTGTGGCAGTTGCTGAAAATACTTGGTTTCACCCTGAAATTTTTCTTTTTTTTTTTTTTAATTCTTAACGGACACTTCTGTTACTCTTGGCAGAGGTCACATTTCTGTCTTACTTTTAGCTATTAGGAAGCTCAGAGACAAATTTGCAGGCCACATCTAACATCTCACAAGACTATAGTATGCAATACTGGGTCCTAACATTACCTTTATCTCATCTTATTTTCCTATCCCTTTCTCCTTTCTCCCCCAACTTCCTGATCTATCTCCATCCCTCTAAATTCACTGTACTTCTCAGAGTTACTTCCCATTCTTTTTTGGAACAAGGCAGATTGTGAAAAATACATTGAAACAGTTGACTAATAGTACAAAACTTCAGTAATCACGACTGGCCTAAAGACAGACACATGGATCAACGATCAACAGACTAGCACTGAGAGTCCAGAAATAAACCCTCACTGATTCTCAACAAAGGTGCCAGACAATTCAGTGGGGAAAGACCAGTCTTTTCCAATAGTGCTTGAGCAACTGGATATCCATATGCAAAAGAATAAAGTTGGACCCCTACCTCATAGCACATGCAAAAAACAAATCAAAATGCATTAAAGACCTAAATATAAGAGCTAAAATGATAAAAAAAAAAAAATCTTAGAAGAAAGCAAGGGAGCTGATTTTTGTGACCTTGAGTTAGATAATGGCTTCTTAGAAAGGACACCAAACACAAAAACATAAACTGAGCTTCATCAGAATTAAAAACTTTTGTGCTTCAAAGGAGGCCATCATGGAAGTGAGAAGACAACCCACAGAATGGGAGAAAATATTTGCTAACCATCTGTCTGATAAGGAAACTTGTGCCCAGAATATGGGTGGACACTAACAACAGAAAGACAACCCAATTAAAAAATGGGCAAAAGATCGGAAGAGGTATTTCTCTCAAAAAGATACAATGACCAGTAAGAACATGAAGAGATACGCAGTATCATTAGCCATTAGGGAAATGCAAATCAGGACCACAATGAGATACTATTTCACAACCCAAAGGGTAGCCAAAATAAAAGAGACAGACTAGAACAAGTTTTGGAGCAATCAGTCCCCTCATACATTGCTGGTGGGACTGTAATATGGTGCAGCCACTTTGTAAGAGAATTTGGCAGTTCCTCAACGAGTTAAACACAAGATTATCAATTCTTGCTATACAGCAATTCTATGCTTAGATATTTACTATCCATCTAATGAAAACATGTGACCACGCAAAAACTTATACACAAATGTTCACAGTAGCATTATTCAGAACAGCCAAAAAGTGGAAAGGACCCCAATGTCCATCAATTGAAGAAGCGAATGGATAGGGGCGCCTGGGTGGCTCAGTCAGTTAAGCATTCGTCCGACTCTTGATTTCAGCTCGGGTCATGATCTTACAGGTTCATGAGTTCAAGCCCCGTGTTGCGTTCTGTACTGACAGCGCAGAGCCTGCTTGGGATTCTCCCTCCCTCTGTCCACCCCTCCCCTGCTCTCTCTCACTCTCAAAATAAGTAAATAAAGAAAAAAAAAAGTGAATGGAGGGGCGCCTGGGTGGCTCAGTACATTGAGCATCAGACTTTCGCTCAGGTCATGATCTCATGGTTCATGGGTTCTAGCCCCACATCGGGCTCTGTGCTGACAGCTCAGAGCCTGGAGCCTGCTTCAGATTCTGTCTCCCCCTCTCTCTGCCCTCCCCAACTCGTGCTCTGTCTCTGTCAAAAATAAGTAAAAACATTTTTATAAAAGTGAATGGATAAACAAATGTACATCCAGACAATGAAATGTTATTTGGCCATGAAAATTAATGAAGTACTGATCCATGCTACAACACGAATGAACCCTGAAAACGTTATTTAAGTGAAAAACTATAGTCACAAAAGAAAAGTCCGCAGATCATAGGACTCCATTTATAAGAAGTGTCCAAAAGAGACAAATCCACAGAGATAGAATGTAGGTCTCCAGGGCTGGGGGAGGTAGATGGGCAGTGGCTAACGATGGGTATGAAGTTTCTTTCTGGGTGATGAATACATTCTAAAATTAAATCATAGTGACGGTTGTACAACTCTTAACACACTAAAACCACTGAATTATACATCTTAAAAGTGAATTTTATGGAGTATGAACCATTTGCTAAAAAGGCTGTCATTTGCTTAAAGTTTGAAGTTTGATTAAACAAACTCTGGAGTTGTGTTCATAGTAACGTACTGATGTTGGTTTCTTAGTTTTGACAAAGGTACCATGGTAATGTGAGATCCTAACATTTAGGAAACCCGGGTGAGGGGTACGTGGGAACTCAGTGTTATTTGCAATTTTTCTACAACTGTTCCTAAATTAAACTTATTTTTTTAAAAACAGCTGATCATGTAGAGCTCACAATTACAAAATTACTTAATTACGCTTCTATGACTGTAGTGTAGTTTCCCTCTGGACCATAGCAGTACAAGGGCAAAGACACACCAGGGTGTGTACAACGCTGATGCTCAATGAACCACGGGCAGGAGGGCTGAACTAACAACAACACGGCCCTTTTCCCTCCCAAGTCTCAGAACAGCACTGTGACCCAGGGAAAGAGACAGCCAGAGATAGCATCCTCCCTCTCCCCCTCCCCACCACACCCCATCTCATTCTGTTTATATATATACACTTTTGTTCTGCACAACTCACCAACCTGTAAGTCCAAATCTTCTGACATTTCCTGCTGTAGGCTGGGGTCATGGGAAACCTAGCCGGGCATTTCCTGACCTTGCCTCCCCCGGCAGAGGTGGTAACTCGAGTGCTCCATTTATCCTTGCATACCCCTGGATTTGAGCTCTTAGACCTCCACATGTTTATGAGTCTTATCCCCCAACAGAAGTCCAAGGGTAGTGACAGTATCTTCTTTATTCCTCTACTTCCAGGGTCTTACAGATATACACCCAAGCAATGAACGAGGTAACTAATCCATTCGTTAACTGCTGACCTAGACGAGTTCCCAGGGCACACAGTAGCATCATCCCTAGAGGAAATCTGCTGATTTCAGGCAGAGAGCCCCTAAAACACCAAACCCCTCTTGGTCCTCTCTTTCTGGCATGGACATCACCAGTGGGGTGGGGTTTTGTTTGCTGAGAAGCACTGGGTTGGTTTTCCCACTCCGACTAGGCTGGGAGCTAGGGCTTCTTGTTATCCAGAGACACGGGTGGGTAGGGAACCGGGCCGTGGAGCGAGAGCAGGCTTGGCTTTGCATGCTCCACCAGGCAGATGGCAGCCCGGCTTCCTGTGGGGCCACGGCCCGCTGACATCACTGAGGGGCCGGCAGCACGCAGGGGGCATGCGGGTGTCGCAACTGCAGGCAGCACGCGGGGTCATGTGAAGTTCAGCACTGGGGCTTTCTCAGGCCATTGGGTTTTACTCATCCCCTGTCCATTAAGCGTGTTTCTCCCTCTCTCGCTTTTCTTTCTTTGTGTGCGTGTGTGTTTTAATTATTCGATGGCTCTTGGCTTGCTTTCCTAACCCCAAATTAACATTTCTCTCTGCTACTGAGAAACTAGGCATTCCACCCACTGGAAAGCAGTCAAAGAGGCCACGGAGAATTCCAGCTCTGTGCGCGAATGTTGGGGACAAGGCCCCTACAATCGTCAAGGAGGAGGATCTGAGAATGAGAAGCAGCAGGAGAACAGAAACTCTTAGAAGCCACGTGGTCCACACTCCAACCTTGCACCCATTTTACAGATGACAATCACGAGGCCCAGAGCACCGCAGTGACTTACACAAGGTCACCCAGCCCCAAAGAGAGCAAAATGACTCAGCTTTTCAAAAGCTCCACTACAAGCCGGTCTCAGTCCAGGCAAGCTTTCCTGCACACAGAGAATTTACAATGGAAATGGTGTCTTGCAAGTTAACAAGCCATGGGAACTTACTCGTTGCCAAGCACCAAAAGTTCCAAAGTGCATATTCACCCCCTGTGTTCATTTGAAAAGTATTTAAGTGACTGCTCTATCAGGCATCATGCTAGGCTCAGAGGACATGAAGGTGAATAAGGACCACTCCCTCTGCCTTCAAGGAGAATCCAGGGATGAGACACAGACCAGCCCATGGAAAATAAATCTATTTCAAATGTGCCTTGACTTATGGAACATTCATTACAATAATATCGCTTTGATCTTTGTAATTTTACCTTCATCTCCAATCAGTGAAATCTCTACATGTCCCCCAGTTTTAGTTCTTCTCAAAGGAAAATGAAACTCAAGGGTCTATTTTCAGTATATTAAGTCATAAACCACAGGGCATACATGAGGGCCCAGAGCTCAGTTTAGAACCCCTGCAGTCCAGAGAACAGAGCTCACACAAGGCAGAGACCACCCTGTGGTCCAGATGAGCAACAATGCAGTGAGCGACCTGGGCGCCAGCACCCTGCCAGCCTTTGACCCAGAGATCGGCCCCACGGAGCTCCTGCTCTCAAGGGGCTTACTGTCTAGGACTGAAAAGACAGACCCAAAACACAGAATTTTTATACGTCATGGTGCCCACTGAGAACTCAGTGTGCTCGGGCGACTGTGGGAATCTTCCAGGCTCAGCATGAGGCAAAGCAAAGAGGGAAGAAGTGGCCTGGGGCAGGGAGAGGAAGGTATAGACAGGACTCAAGTCAGAAGAGGGATTCTTGACTGTTCTGGGCAAAGAGTGATCATTTTTAATTCCAATGATTTTCAAAGAACCCTCCCCCAATATTGTACTTGAAATTGTTTACTCTACAGATGATGTTAGCGTCCACATGGATCCTGATCATTTGCATCAAACATGCAACCTAACAATCTTCAGCTGCCAGGCTGGGGAAACTCTTTACAAAGCCCCTGCGGGCAAGGCTGAGGGAGAGATGGGAGATGACCTCAGGGGACAGACCTCAGGGGACAGGCCGAGTTGTCCCCGAGGCACCTGCAGCTATGGATGGTTTCTAAGTAGGGAGGTGCCAGAGCACGATGACCTTGGGCACATGGGGAGAGCAGACCCAAGGGGGTGGGAGGGGAGGCTCAGTTATCCAGGTGAGGAGGTGACTTTCCATACCGGACATCAGTGTCCTGGAAGCCTCCTGCCCCTCAATAATCCTCCCTTCCAAAAACTAAGCCAAGATCACCCACTCACTTTCAACAATTACCATCCTCTTTGTACCCAAGGCTCATCCTTTCTGCCTGCATTCTCAGGCCACATCCACATGGGGGAGGTGAGGGGGGTCTGGGTGGTACACGGCACAGGACACGTGAAGTGGGTTAGAGGTGGGAGCGTAGGTTCCAAGGAGACACCACTCCCCCCGCCCCCCCCCCCCCCCCCGGCAGTGCACCGAACACAGCTGCTCAGGCAATGATTGGGCTGCGCAAACCACATGACCTTGACAGGGGTGGGAGGGGACCCGGGAAAGCGCTCTCCAAGAGGGATGATTTTCAGCCCTTTGCTGCTTCATTGGCCTCAACCCACAGGTGACCACAAACTGCATCAGTGACAAGACTCTCCTCTGCGGCACCTTGGAAAGCAAGAGCTGATAAATCTCACGCCGGGCAGAAGACAGGTTGCTGAAGCGGTGTGATGGGGTGGCCACGCCCCTCTCCCCAAATAAAGCTCCCTCTCCTGGCACTACCATGGCCACAGTGCCTGAGGTTCCCACCATTTGTCATTCCTCTGGCATCCAAGGCCCAAAGTCGGACTACATCAAATGCTTCCTTGACACATGAGTCACTAAAATCTATTTCTTTCAAATCCACGTAGTAAACATTAACAGAGGGCCTGCCCATACCAGGTCCTGTCCTGGGCCTCGGGTGGGGGAGGAAGATGACTAAGGCCTGGGCACTGGAGGCTGGAGGAGTAGGCACGGAAGCCAAATTGCACAGACAAAGCCTTACAAACCTGGCCAAGGAGACTAGCCTCTGCTTGGGCTCACCAGAATATTCCTGAAGAGTCTTAAACCACCAGGGAATAGGTTTCGATGCCATCATTTTGCATCCCCTGGGGTTATAAACACTATGTCATTAGCACCTTTAACACCTAAGTGTGAATTAGGTAATCAGAGGAAGTGTCACCTTGCAAAAGACCAAGATGTGGGACTGATGCATTTTGATGCCAGAGGAGTGATGCCAGGAAGAAAGGGTGCTCAGTGGCCACTCAGTGGGGCCTGGAGAGTATGGGACAGGCCCCAAGGGAACCAAGGTGCCTGAGCAACGGTAGCACAAGCTGACACATCCTCCACATACAATTCATGCCTACAAATATTTACTGTACTCCTCAGTCCTGGGCCCTGGGCACGGTAGAGAACAAAAGAGATGGTCCCTGCCCTCCAGGAGAAGACAGACAGTAGACAGATAACCCCACAGATTTAGAACTATAAGCTGGGATAAGATCTACAAGGGAAAGGAATAGGGTGCTAAAAGAGAGTATATCAGGAGATATAGTTTAAATGGGGCGGGGGGGGGGGGGGGGGGGGGGGACAGTGAGGGCTCTCTTAGGAGATAATAGCTAAGCTGAGACCTGACTCACATCAGCTGAAAACTGTGGAGAAGAGCATTCCAGGCAGAAGGAACAGCATGTGCAAAGGCCCTGAGGAAGGAAATGTAAAAAGGCCAGAGTGGGGCTGAACGCCCAGCTAGAGGTGGAAGCTGGACAGGCAGGTCAGGCCAGACCCACAGCCTCATTAGGGATTCAGATCCTTACCCTCAAGACAACAGCAAGTCCCTGAATGATTTTTAGCAGATGTACAAGATAATAGGATGTACATTTTATAGAGATCACTCTGGTTGCCAGTACAGGCAGAGAGACCAGTTAGGAGGAAATTAGGCCAGAGATCCCCTGATTTGGATGAGGCAGCCACAGTCAAGATGGGGGAACCAACGGATATAGATATTCTGGAGGTAGAACCACCAGGGCTTGGTGATGGACAGGATGGCTGGCCAAAGAGGGAAGACAGTGACAGGGAGGACCTCCCCAAATCTGCCTCAGGCACCTCAGTGGATGGTGGGACTTTCACTGAGGAAGTGGAGGCTGGGCAGATGGCAGGGATGAGCAGGGCAGATCAACACTTAGATCTGGGACATGCCCAAGCAAGGCCTGGAGAGGTGGCCCAGCAGACATGTCGACAGGGGCACGAACAGGCCCTGTATGCAGCTTCACGCAGAGATGGGTCACTGGTGGTTGAGAATCCCATGGGCTCTCCAGCCAGGCCATCAGGGTAAGAGAATTTCTTGGCACCTGAGCCCAGACGACACATTCCTGTTTTTCCCTCTTGTGTCCCATCAGAGAGAAAGGCTTTCCCTTTTCTGGAAGTGTCAAAAATGCAGCACAGGAACCTCCTTCAGCTGCCAGGGTGACTAATATTTATCACTGGTATATACAGTAGCCATTCTTCACGGCCATGAAATTCAGCCACAAGCCTCTCAAGAGCCCTGCCCAAGCTCAGCCATGCCTCAGCATTCCACAAGGCTGAATAATACCCCTTGCTTCCCGAAGGGGTTCTGCTTACCTTACATGCCAGAAGCTTCTCAGTGTCCTGCACTCACAGCTTACAGGTCAGGATCCAGGGTCCCCCCTGTGGCACGGAGGGACACTGTGACCTTGCCCGGCCTGCGCCTCCAGCCTGAGGTCCTACTGCAGGAAAGAGGTGGTACTTCCCTCCCTGTAGACAGCAGGGGAAGGACAGGGATGGCAGGAATTTCCAAAGGACCTCTGCCAACCCTTTGGTTTTCAGAAGAGCAAACTGAGGAGCAAAGAAACCAAGTAGCTTTGCCCAAGGTCCAACAGCAGAGCTGAGACAAAAACTCCAGGCCAGGGCTTACTCTCTGGGGTCCTGAGCAAAGGGCTTGGGTGGGTGAGATGGTACTGTGGGCAGCTTGCCAGAGAGACCCCTGGGGGAGACCGGCAAGCAGATCAGGATAAACGGTCACTGGGACGTCCCGCAAAAATCAAACTCTCAAAGAAGACCGCACGTGGGATGCCATGCCATCTGTCCTCCCCCAGCAACTCTCAAATGAGAAGCAGGCAGCAGGGCTAAAAGAGAAGGAAGAATCAGGCCTCAGGAGACTGACAAAAGGCTCCCAGGCACACGGGGAGGGGGGTCAGGCGCTCCTCAGAGGCGGCTTTCCACAAGATCCCAGCTCTTAACAGAAATGGTTTCACTCATGCAACACGGTTTATGAATTTATCTATGCCCAAAGGTCTCTGTGAAGGGAAGCCCACAGAGGAAGTACTTTCTCATGTGACAATGATCATTGAGGAAACAAGATAACAAGAAAGATAGCACAGGACACAGCGATCTGGTGTCAGCTTTGCCATTTGTGCCAAGCCTCCTGCCAACGTTATCTGCCTATGGCACCTGCCAGAACAGAAGGGGCTGATGGTAAATCAACTGGAAAAAGGGCAATGCCCACAGTTACATTTTTTATCACTTAGTATGTGCAGAACAACACTGAGTCCCTACCGGGAACTGAGGGAAGAGAGGGCCTACACTCCTTTCCAGGCACAGATACTCTTAAATTCTGGAATATGGAAGGGTGACCACAAAATGAAGAAGGACAGGACAGAGAGGCAGCCTCAAAAGGGCAGTCCTTTCTTCCTAGAAGCTCCATCTTCTATAATCAGACACGTTGGTTAGTAGTTCTTAACCCATGACTTCATGTTTATGTGGACACCATGCTGAGAACTGGGAGTCATTCATTCATTCATTCATTCATCGAGCATGCTGCAATACCAAGCACTGTACCACACAGGGTTTATGAAAGTTGAGAAATACCCAGGCCCTGCCCTGCCTCCTCTGCAAAAGCTCTCAGCTGGCAAAAGCAGGGATGGGGTGGGGAGGGTGAAAATCCTGAAATCCGATCTTATCTATTTTCCTGCCTTTGAACACCACCACCACCAACAACAACCAGCAGAGGCAGGAACTTTTGAAAATAGGGGGCTGTTACCCACTGCTCAGCTCCTGCCCCCTTTCCTTCTTCCAGATTTCCTGCCTCCCCTTCTGTACCATCACCTTAACCACCCTTAAATGTCAACACCTCTGGAAAGGGTGACAAAAATTCTGCCACCTTAAATGGTGCAAACAGCCTCTCCCGTTAGTTCAAGCGAGTGTTTATGGAGATCTAGCAATAAGCTAGGCACAAAAACGAGAGGTCCGGCACAATCACTCAAGGGGACATCAAAGCTGCAATAGCCAACCCAGAAGCGTGAGCGGTTGCAGGGGGACTCTCCTGATGGTTTTGGCTGAGTGCCAGCTACACACAAGAGGGGAGCCCATCCCACCGCCCTGTCTTCCCCACGGCTCTATGACCACCGGTGTCAGAGCTGGGAAGGGTAGTCAAGTGGAGGCAACTGAGGCCCAAGGACGGTGAGTGCATATCAGGGGTCCTGGACTCTGGGTCAGTGGCATACACCAGCTCCCCGCTACTCCTGAAGCCCCTTGCTGGACCCAGCATTGATGTCAAGGCCACAGTTCTTGACAACCTACCCATAAGACCATGAATAACTCGTATCTGCATATCTCTTTGTGGTTTTCCAAAACTCTCTCCTGATCATTGTGGTAGCCTTTGATACAGGCTGGATAGATCTTACTATCCTCATTTTGTAGGATAGAAAGTGAGTCCCAAGGTGCGCCTTGTTTGAAGCCACGTGGACCAGGGACAAGGACCTAGGCCTTGGAGGATATTATCCACTACTCTTCTGTAAGAGGGAGGGGGGTTATAAAAAATGAGCCTAAGACACAGCTTCTGTACAGGAAAGTTGGCACTCCCATCTGGGTAGACGAAGGACAGACACTGATCATGGAGAGGGCCAGATTGACACATTCAAAAGTATTCATGAAGCATGTACTATGTGCCAGACCCGGGAGGTGATTCGGTAGACCATTTAGAGAAAAGGGAGGTGGTCACAGTGAGCTGGGATAAATAGTCAAGGAAGACCCAACAGAAGAGGTGGGGCTCATTCTGGGCTTTAAAGAAAGAAAGGTACAGGGGCACCAGGGTGGCTCAGTCAGTTAAGTGTCTGACTTCGGCTCAGGTCGTGATCTCATGGTATGTGGGTTCAAGCCCCACGTCCAGCTCTCTGCTGACAGCTCAGAGCCCGGAGCCTGCTTCAGATTCTGTATCTCCCTCTTTCTCTGTCCCTCCCCTGCTCATGCTCTCTCAAACATAAAAGTTAAAAAAAAAATTTTTTTAAATAAAGAAGGGTACAGAGAAGTCTAGGAATACATCCCAAGAAACATACAGGCGAGCCAAAGCAAGGTGGTGGGGTGTGGATACAGCAGGCTGGGGAGGCGCTGTGATGAGTCTCATCTGGAAGGAATAGAGGCCCACAGAGAAGGCAAACCCAGAGTGGTCGGCTCCGGAGGACTTTAAGTACCAGGCTAAGGGGACCTCATAACCTGCTTGCAGAAATGTGGTTGGTGGGTTCTTTCCAGCCCTATCCAAGACCACTACCTGCTACAGACCAACCAGGACCAAGGAGCTCAGAGTTCCACCTGTTTAACAGAATTCGCCGGAGCCCTGGTTCCATAGCCCACAGCCCACATGCCTGTATCCCACGCACAGGTCAGCCTGGGCTGGCCCTCAGCTAGCACCTTGGGCAAACACAAAATCTCTGCAGGTCAGGAAAACAGCTGAACATTCACAAATCCCTTTGTGCTCAAGACAATGTGGGTGTGAGGCATCCTTTTAAAAGGGCCACATTTCACACATTCTAAGTGGTTTTCACACGTTTCTGTGCAAGTGCATGATTGCTGTGTGTGTGAGCATAATGCATTTCAAAAGGGAAAAAACAGTGGGTAAGTCTGACTCATCCTACTCCTCTGGCTTTCTCCTTTCTCTGAGCGGGTGCTCTCTCTCTCTCTCTCTCTCTCTCTCTCTCTCTCACGGCATTGCCCCAGGACTCCAATCTGAATGGCACAGTGGGCCTGGGGGTCTGCAGGATTCATCGGGTCAATTGCGCTCCCTCTCAACGCGTGGCCTTCCAGGTGACCCGTGAAAAAACACAATTACACTGGGAACTTCTGGAGGACAGGGCCGGGCTTCCCCACACCACCTCAGGGCGGGTGCCTCCCAAGCCCATTTGATGGCACAAATAAATGCCTGTGCACTCGAGCCTGGTGGCCCATGACAGAGGCTCCCTGGAAAGGGGGACAAATGCCACCCTATGACTGCAGACGTAGACCGGTGGGCATCAGTCCTTCAAGGAGTTCTTTTGGCCCCTCCTGCCCTTTGGTTTCTTTAGTCACCTCAGGAAGAGCCTCCGCTAACAAAGCACATTAATGTCCATCACCTCGCTTGGGTGCTCACCCCGACTCCGTGATGTGGGAGAGGCCAGGATATTCTTTCTTTTCATTTTTAAAAAAAATTTTTTTAACGTTTTTATTTATTTTCGAGACAGAGAGAGACAAAGCATGAGCAGGGGAGGGGCAGAGAGAGAGGGAGACACAGAATCCGAAGCAGGCTCCAGGCTCTGAGCTGTCAGCACAGGGCTCGACATGGGGCTCGAACCCACCAACCGTGAGATCATGACCTGAGCCGACGTCAGATGCTTAACCAACTGAGCCACCCAGACGCCCCCCCAGGACATTCTGTAGGCCACTTTGCTAGGGTCACATCACCAACATTAAGATGCAGCTCTTGTCATTGCTTGTCCATGGATCCTACCACGAGGAAAACTAAATTTCCAAGATTCTGAAACCTTATTTGCTTCCTCCTCAGGATTAAATAGACGTTTAATTCAGCTACTGTTCAGCCTCCTAAATGGCAGTGCCATCATCATCGACACTATGTGGCCACCACCCAGGACAATATGCCAGAGCCCGACCTAAGAGGTAAGGCAGGCCGATCCGCTACATAACCAGAAGGGGGGACACCCTTTGCTACATGTGAAACCTTTTCTGACATCCAAGCATTTCAACAGCTCACTGACTTCCATACATAAATATTACTATAAGCTACAGTTTCATTTACCCTGTGCTGGGGCCAAGAGGGTTTGAAAGCAGAGTGCGCACAAATTAGGTACTGGAAAGTTTCTTATTTCCTGTCGTGTCAGATGTTCACAGTCAAAAAGAAGAAGCGGTGTCACATGGTGAGTCTCCCATCGAACACCAAATGCATGTGTTTACACATAATTAGTTCCTTTTGCTAAATGTCAAAATTGAGCAGCACAACTGGAATTGTTCTAGACACACACATGGGGACACAGCCCAGGTCTTTGGCGGTTTCCACAAAACCGCACCCAGGCCTCCTGACAGCTGAACTAATCCAGGTGCTGTCCCCCCACCCCCAGCATAGGACAGGCTCCCCCAGTATCCAAGGAAAGCACTAATCACCAAATGGAACACAACTGAACCTCGGTGGCCCCGAACGTACCCCGTGATGTAAAGGGGCCACAAAAACCCACTTTTCCACTACAGTTTTCCTAATGGAAAGTGAGAAGGCTGGGAATCCAATTCATTCCTAAGCCCGGGACCTTGCTCTGTGTCCTGGGGCAAGCCATTAGGCCTTTCTGGGTCGCTGGTTCCTCATAAAGGTAGAGCCTGAATCAGAAAGCCCCAAGCGGGCTTCGGCTCCCCTGTCCACAAATGACCCCTTCCCTTTCACACTCGTCCAACACAAGCACAGGAGAACCCAAGCTGGTGAGAGGGGACACCAGGAGAGGAACACACTTTTAAACACTTCATGTCGTGATTCAACGCACCTAACAAGGAGACGCCATTTTAAGGCGTCCAATTCAGCGGCATTCAGTTCGTGCACAGTGTCTGCAACCATGACGTTTATCTAGTTCCGGAACATTTTCATCACCCCGAAAAGGAAACCCTGCACCCACGAAACAGTCACTCCCCATTTCCCCTCCTCGACCTCTGGCAGCCATTCATCAGCCTTCTAGCTCTACGGGGTGTGCCGACTCCGGATATTTCACCTAAATGGAACCCTACGGCAGGCAGCCTGCCTTGCGGGCCTGGCTTCTTCCACTCCGGGTCACGTTCTCGAGGTTTCATCACCTGCGTCGTGGCACGTGCTTCCTTTCTCAGCTGAAAAAAATATTTCATTGCATAGAGGAATAGGCCTCTGAACTACCCAAATCCTTCACCGACTTCGGTTCTAATTGGGAGTAATAATTAAATGAGATAATGTACGGGACGTCGTGGGAACACAGGGAGAGCTCAGCGAGCGGTAGCTTCGTCATCCTCGTCTTCACCACCCCAACAAAAACTCCTCTAGCACGCCTCGCCGGTAGCGCGTCACCCCCTCTGGCTGGGGACTCACCGGCCTCGGTGCGCCCCCCCACCCCACCCCTCCCCCCCGAGGCCACCCCCAGGTCCCAACTTCTCGGAGTAGGTGAATCCCAACATTCGGCACACGCGCCGGATCCTTCCCCGGTTCTCCCGCCTGCGGGAACCCCTTCTGAGCACGCGAGGAGGAAGCAGGGACAACCGGAAGCGAGCAACACCAGCGGGCCTCCTCTTTGGAGCAGTCTTGCCACGGGAAGTCGACCAAGCTAGCAAAGTGTCGGGGAGGTAGCATAATTCTTCCTTGCTCCAAACGACCACCCCCGCCCCCGCCACGGGATTCCTTCAAATGGGTTTCCCGTCACGCCCAAGACCTCATTCAGGGGACACACTCATCGCTCGGCAACGGATGTTTGCTTCCCCCTCCACGTGAGGGGCCCGTTCGGCCCCGGAGTCAGAAAGGCCGGGGTCCGCAGCTCACGTCCCAGCCACGAGCCCTGGAACACCAAGAGCCACCTGTGAGGGTCCGTCTGTTCTCGGGGAACACGGAAGGCGTGCCCGCTTTCCCGAAGGCCGGCGCGAGAATCCACGGTGCCGCGGAGATGTGCCGTATCATGACCCAGGACTACCGTGTCCGCATTTGCGAAGCGTTTCGACCCACTGACCCGTCTTTACGGGTAGCGCGAACCTCCCCACGGGTCCCCTCACACACCAAGATGCTCTCCCGACCGGGTGAGCCTCCACGCCCCCCCCCCCCACCCCCCGTCTCCATCCGGGTCTCCCCGCTGAGCCCCACGGTCCCCTCCCACACCGAGATCATCTCCCCTCCCGCTGAGAGCCTCCACGGCCCCGCCCCCTAGTCTCCATCCGGGTCTCCCCGCTGAGCACCATGGGTCCCCGGAGCCCCACTGGGGTGTGTGGGACCCAGATGCCCACTTTCACCTGCCTTCCGGGGACCGCGGAGGCCTCCGCGACCAAAGCAATCGCTCCCCAAGTGCTCTGTGGCCAGCTCTCTCCCAGCTCCCAAAGCTTGTTTTCTTTAATTAGCTCGCTGTGGCAGGAGAAAAAACGCGGCCCCACCCTCGAAATGAGCAGATCTGGGCCTCAAATGTACTCTGTGGTTTGCCTCTGTGCTGCCAAGCTGTTAGCCAGGGAGTAACGAGCTACCGGGGCTCGGGAGGCAAGGGGTGGTAAGAAACCCCCGCTACAGTAAGACAGGCCTTTCTCTTCCCAACATCTGACATCTGTCAGCCACAAGGCTGGGTTGTGCCCCTTCCTGAGTCCCTGAAACCCGCGATTGTGGTCTCAGTCAGGGGACAATTCCAAATTCCGCGGCTTTTCTTTCTCTCTTTCCCTCCCTGTCCCCTTTTCCTTCTTTTAGAACCGGCTCGTGGGGGCAGTTCATGCTACATCCAAGTCTGTTCCTCTCATCTCGCAGATGAAGAACTGAGGCCCAAGCAAAGCAACGGCTTCTCCATTGCTCCTGGCCAGAGCGCGCACGATTTAAATCAACAGAGGATTCCCCATAGAGCTCTTCCTAACACAGCATCTTGAATTTAAGCTTATGAAAGCCCTCTACCTGTGTGCCCTCCACTGGGCCACATGCTGTAGGACAGGCAGTCCATTTTACAGATGAGTATAACAAGGCCTGGTGGAGAAGGGACTGTTGTCACTTGTCTCATGATTAAGGGGGAAAGGAGAGGACCCAGAGCAAACTCCAAACACTCTAATTCTCCCCTCATGCCAGTAACTTCTAAAACACACAGTTGGAAGAGCTGCTTAGAAGTCTGAGGCAACGTTTCCATAAGCATCTGTACTCATAGAATCTTGAAGTTAGACCTCAAATGCTGGGGTCCCCAGAAACTACTACTTTGATCCTAGCACTTCTAGGGATGGTTTCTTCCTCCTTCACCATCATGACCATTGCAACCATTTATT
This sequence comes from Lynx rufus, assembly GCF_022079265.1. Classification (NCBI taxonomy): domain Eukaryota; kingdom Metazoa; phylum Chordata; class Mammalia; order Carnivora; family Felidae; genus Lynx; species Lynx rufus. The sequence continues at coordinate 9,627,799 of NW_025814827.1, forward strand.
CAACATTATATGCCAGACACAATGTTAACTCCCTCCCTTGCACTCTTCCAATACCCTAGGAGGTGGTTACCATTATGCCCATTTTATAGATGGGGAAACCAAGGCTTGAAGAGCCTGCCCAAGATCCAATAACTACTAAAGAAGTGAAGACAAGATTTGACCCAAGAATCCAGCCTCCAAGAGGCTCACACTCTCACAACTACAATACAACGGAGAATCACCTGGTGAAGAAACAGATCCAGGAAGACATGACCTACCCAAGGAGACCAAGACAGAGCTGGATCCTACCAGAAGCCTCTCTCAGCCCACTTCTTGTTCATGCCTCTAACACCTAGCAGCTCAAAATTTCCCAAGAGTGAATGCACAGTAGGCCCCAAAGTACCACCACCAAGACTGTGCATGTAGCCTCTGAAATTCCTCAACTGTGGTCCCTATCAACAGACCCAGCAAAACCTGAACAGCCTAGAATCTTCAGAGCAAGTGTCAATGCTCACTTGTCTATATGTTGTTTCTTGGCTCTGTGACCCAGAAGATAGTATGAGAAGACCAAAGATCTAGCAAAGGGCCTGCGTGTGCAAGACGAGCTTGAGACCGCCAGCCCCAGGATGCCAGCCAGAGTGGGTTACAGAATATGTGGGGCCCAGGGCAAAATAAAAATGTGGAGCCCCTTGGACAAAAAGCAAGAAAAAGATACCAATAATGGTATCAAAACGGAAAACTTTTTCTTTTCCTTCCAGAGCCTCTCTCTTGGCTTGTTAGGGCATTTTTCAAATTTGCTATTTAATATCCTTCTAAAAAAAGTTAAAGTTTAAATTATTAGCACGAGTTTTACCACTCATGTTTATGCTATGCAATGCAGTTTTAAATACAAACATAAGAAAGAGCATTTTAACTAAGATGTGAAATCACTGAACTTACACAATCTGTATTTCATGGCTTGGACACACAGATACACTGTGACTTTACCAGAACAATGGCGACACTGCATAAAACTAACTCAACTGTTTTTACTTCACTTCTTCATATGTACACATCCTACCAACACTCAACCTTCTGCTTACCGATGAGTAAGGAAGGGCTGAAAGGAATGGCCACTGTGGGCTGGTGGCCTTAGCTTTCTTTTTCTAGGTCATCATTTTCAGTGTGAGTGGTTGGCTGGTATGGGGAAGTAACACAAGTAAGAAGGTGGAAGATAGGATTTCTTGGTCGTTAATGTTTCTTAGGATGGCATGGCCTTCTCTCTGCAACTAAACAAGTTCTGGTTCAAAGGGAAAACATCGGGCCTGTCAGGGCAGAAAGCAACAATGGGGGCGACTGGATGGCTCAGTTGGTTAAGCGTCCAACTCGGTTTTGGCTCAGGTCATCATCTCACAGTTCGTGGGTTCAAGCATCACATCAGGCTCTGTGCTGACAGTGTAGAGCCTGCTTGGGATTCTCTTTCTCTGTGCCCCTCCCCTGCTTGTGCTTGCTCTCAAAAAATAATCTTGAAAAGAAAAAAAGAAAAGAGAAAAGAAACAACGTGCATGCATCTCTCTTCTACTCAAGCTCATGCTCCACCATCTGATTGGACTTCACTTACAAGACCCTAGCTCAGAGAAAAACAAGAATTTAAGATGCTGACAACAGATACTGAACCAAGCACAGGGCCCTCCTGAGCGTGGGACTGTGTGTGACTGCACACTCAGTGTGCCCATGAAGCTGGCCCTGATGCCAGCCACACCTGTGTCAAGGACAGGCTCAAGACGCTCCCACAGCTCTTGGCGGGCTGCTTGGTCTAAAGCCAAATTAGCTCAAGTCCCCACATCCAGAGGCCCTGTGTTGGTTCCGGGCTTCAATATTGAAAGATAAAAGTGGTCTGGGTTAAAATGTTCATCTACCTCAGTACCTGATGGGCTGAGAAACTTCACGGGCAGTTTTTCACCTTTCTGGGGCTGCCACACTGTGTGACAGTTCCTTTGTCAACATGGTATAGCACGTTGGGTGAGCAACCAGCCACGTTTTTATCCGGTCAACACCAAAGGAAGGAAAGAAGAGACCATTTCCCAGCTCTTAGCAAGGTGACAAATGCTGAGCTAAGCTTTGTACGTGCATTAACTCAAGCTCCTAACAACCCTGAGAGACAGGTATCATTATCACCCTTTTACTGCTGGAAAAACTGAGACTCAAAGAAGAGAGGGGACTTGCCTAAGACCTGTCCATCCACTCGGCTCAGGCTGACCTTTCTGGACCTGTCACCACCCCACTGAGGCTCCTTGTGATATTGTGATTTATAATATGTATTTGGTCTTTGTCCACCATTCCTGGCACAGAGCTCCTGAAATCCTTGTAATTTCATAGAGGAGAGCCATAAGGGCATCTTTTGTTATAATTTCTGAAACAGTTCCAGAGCAGTGAAGGTGACAGGAGTATCTTTTGTTACTCATAATGAGCCCCTTTCAACTACAACTGGGTTTCTGTAAGTGAGGGGACTTAAGTTCCTAAGGAGGGACACCTGGGTACCAGGGAAACCAACCATGTGATTAGAAGGTTGGAACTTTCAGCCACAGCTCCCCACCTCCACCCCCACCTCTGGGAACAGGAGAAGGGCTAAAGATGGAGTTCAATCACTGATGGCCAATGACTTAATCGTGCCTTAATAATGACGTCAACACAACATCCCGAACGGATGGGGTTCAGAGAGCACTGACAAAACACGCAGGCTCAGAGCCCACTCCCACATATCTTGCCCTGGGCATCTCTTCCATCTGGCTGTTCCTGACTTGTATCCTTTTATAAACCAGTAAAATGTTTTCCTGAGTTTTCTAAGTCACTCTGGCAAATTAATTGAACCGCTGATCAATAGCCCATAGATTATAACAGGACTCAGACGGGCATCTGAATGGCGGGGTGGGGATGGGGGCACTCTTTTGGGACTGAGCTGTTAACCTGCAGCATCTGATGCTATCCCCCAGGTAGACAGTGTCTGGATAGAATTAAACTGCAGGGAAGACATTCAGCCGGTTTCCAACGAATCTGAGAATTGCTCAGTGTGGGGAAATTGCGTGTGCGTGCACACACGGCAACTAGAAGCATCACGAGTGAAGTATGCTGGGAGTCGAAGAGACATACAGAAGAGTTTTTGAAACACCGTCCCCCAACCCCCCGCCCCCAACGCAGCCCTGTCAGCTACCCAGAGGTTCACGGAAGTGGCTTAAAACTCAAGTGCATTTTTTTTTTTAATTTTTTTTTCAACGTTTATTTATTTTTGGGACAGAGAGAGACAGAGCATGAATGGGGGAGGGGCAGAGAGAGAGGGAGACACAGAATCGGAAACAGGCTCCAGGCTCTGAGCCATCAGCCCAGAGCCTGACGCGGGGCTCGAACTCCCGGACCGCGAGATCGTGACCTGGCTGAAGTCGGACGCTTAACCGACTGCGCCACCCAGGCGCCCCATAACTCAAGGGCATTTAAGTCCAGGAAAGGAAAGAAAAAAAACAACTCTGATTCCAACAAGCTCTGGTATATCAAGTCAGCAGCCGCCTGCCAAGGGTTTAAATAAAGAATTAACGCAAAGGCTTCTTCGAGACACCTGTTCGGCGTATGTGGCCACATCCTTACCTACGTTAGCACAGGCCCCATGTGCCTTCCCTAAGTGCCTGCAAAGCAGATCTCAGGTAATTATGATTCCCAGAACGTCCCTGGCTACATTAGAAATAACGTATACTTATTGAGTTAAAAAGCTCAGGTCCGGCCTCCACCACAGTTATTTACAGTCATTAAGACCTGCCCCAGCAGGCCCAGAGTTCCATGTTATCACGCCCCACCCTGCCCTGCCGCAGCCTTCTCCGCAGGGTAGCAATTTTGAGCAGGGCTTGAACAATAAGATTGTTTTGTGCTGAGTCTACCTTAGAGGGCAGCCAGGTAAATGCCCTCTGTCCTGCCCTGGGAGGGGGGGAGGGGTAGCCGCCGGGTGGGATGATGGCACCTGCTCACCCCCCAAATGCAGGCTGAATGGGAGCAACCTAGGCTCTCCTCCCAGGGGCTTCACTTCCCATCTCGAGGTCACTTCCAGTTTTGCAGTCCACACCGTAGGTGAACATTTGTTGCCTGGAGGGTGGCACATCTTCTGACCTACCCAGGGCTCAGGCTGACTTTGCTGGGCCCTTCATAGCGAGGACCACCCCCACCCCCCCAAGCCAGCCACTCTGTCCTCCTGCCCGCCTGGAGGCCCTCCCACAGAATGAGTAGGAAAGGGTTTGGAAACGTGCTGGCCACGCCCAGCTCTTGGAAGCACACTGGTGTCACGCAAAGAGCCCTGGACCGGAAACCACATGATCTGGGCTCAAATTTCTTGCCTTTTTAAACCTCAGGTAAATCATTTGAGGCCTCTGAGCCTTAGCTTCCTTCGCCATTAAATGAGGAAGGCACCAAAACCCGCCTGTGGGGTCGTGGCTGGTCCCCCTGCTGGTCCAAGAGGCTTCTCTTGGGTGCTACCAGAGGCAGGAAGCTGGACAGGTCTGGCTGCCTTAGCTTCTTCCAGGTAACCAGCCTCCCAACCAGCTCCAACTGGCTTGTCTATTCCACCCACACACAGTACTTGTGGACCCAATGGATCACCGTACATCAGCAGGAGCTCTCACCCTGTTCCTCTTTCCCTTCTTAGCAGTAGCAATTCCATGGATGGCTTTGAGGCAGAGTGGGCCTCTGACCCCTCACGGGTCCACTCACATCCTTCTGCTTAAGCTATCGGAGTTTGGTCATTCTCATGAGACTCCCTACTTGGTAGGGTTATGGGAGGAGTACAAGAGAAAGATATGAGGAAGACCCCGGGTCTCATGCCTGCCTACAGGTCACTACAGGGCGATGGGGTGCCCAGATGCCTGCTCTCACTGACAAACTCAGATTTAGCACTTCCGGCATCAGGACTAGAAGGGGAGGAGACCCTGGAGGCTCTCCATGCGTAGGGCCCACTAAGGTTCAAGGCAGACTTCATGTCCGTTGGCCCACCTGGTCTACACCATGGTCATCCAGAGAGGCAAGGTAGAGGTTTTACAGATAAGAAAGGTTAAGTGATCTGCCCAGGAACACACAGCCAGCACAGAAAGCCAGGGGTCCTGGTCTGTGGTCTTCCCAATCCACCCAGTGGCTAGACAAGAGTGACAAGAAGTGGTAAGCACAGGGTCAGGTTAGAACACATAAAAATGGGGTGGGGGAGGGAAGCTTGACTCCAAACATGCAAGTCTCAGTCTAAGATGCCTACAGACTTAAAGCTTGCTCATCAGCTTCCTAAGGGCTTATCACGGACTTTCAGACCACACACCTCAAGTACTGGTACCAGGGCCAATTTTCTATGGTGCAGAAGCTGGAGGCTATTGCCACACTTCCTCCTGCAAAGCTCCAGAAGACCCAACCTATAGGGAACATCATGCCCGTTATTTCACTTAATTCTCACACCACTACTATGGTTTGATATTTTTAGCTGTTGAACAAAAGAGGAAAGAGCCACAAGGAGGTTAAGGGCAAGGGTGAGGCTTGACCCCAGAAGTACACAGCTCTGGAGTCTTGTGCCTTTTCTGCTACACCACATTGCTCTGGATAAAGAGATCCGACCACCAGCACCCTCAGCATCCTGTCCCCACTTTCAACGAGGTGTGGTACCACCTGTGACAGTGGTTCTCAAGCTAATAATGGGCATCAGCATCCCCCTGAGGGCTTTTAAAGCACAGATTTCTGGGCCACCCACAGAGTTTCTGATTCAGGAGGTCTGGGGTGGGGCCCGAGATTGCATTTCCAGCAAGCTGCCTGGTGATGCGGATACTGGTCGGGGCCCACAGTTTGAGAACTGCTGATCTATCATGATTTTAAACACTCACTCAACAGCCGGGGAATGGGTAGGCTAACAATGGTACATCCACTTGAGTTAACATGCATAATCATGAAGACCATGTGAAAACATGGGAAAAGGCTTCTGACCGTATTAAATTAGAAGAGGCAGCTTGTACCCAGGGCTGGTCTGGATCCTGTCTGCCCTTTGATCCATTTCTCATCCTCTGGTATTCTTTTTTTTTTTTTTTAATTTTTTTTTCAACGTTTATTTATTTTTGGGACAGAGAGAGACAGAGCATGAACGGGGGAGGGGCAGAGAGAGAGGGAGACACAGAATCGGAAACAGGCTCCAGGCTCTGAGCCATCAGCCCAGAGCCTGACGCGGGGCTCGAACTCCCGGACCGCGAGATCGTGACCTGGCTGAAGTCGGACGCTTAACCGACTGCGCCACCCAGGCACCCCATCCTCTGGTATTCTGGTCCATATCCTCCAGGGCTGACCCCTGAAGTTCCAGGCCCCACATCAGGGGCACTGGTTAGGGTCTGGACAACAGCAGGAACTCGGGAGACTGGAGGACGGGAGGAGGGGAGGGGCCAGGACATTTCTCCCCTCTCCCCTCATCTGGGGCAGGCACTTCTAGAGGCGGCTGCATCTGCTCTAGGTAAGCCACCAGTGACCCTGACCCTGGGCTTTGAGAACACTACCTTTTCCCTTTGTCCCTCCAGCCTACAGGTGGCAGTGGCTTCCTGCCACTAGGCTCTGGGTCATCTCCCCTTCCCATGTTTGGCTTCTCGGCTCCTTTCTCGCCTATGTAACCAAGGCCCCATATTAAATTCCCTGTGGTAAATACTGGATGGAATTCTGCTTTCCTGGTTTGACGGACTGATACATTCTGATGACAGCCACCTACAAACACTTCTACAAATGGACAATTCGAGAAAATATGAAAAAATGAAGAATGTGAAAGGGTTTTTTCCCCCCAAAAATATTAGCAGAGTGTTGGTCATTTATTATTAATATATAAAGCTGATACCAAGCATATAATTTAAGAGAAAACCAGGTGAGTCTCAAGGAGGAAAAAGTGGGGAGCTATGCATCCATGACAAACAAATCTAAGGAAACCAATCCCTGTACTTTCATGTATAAAAACACCTTAATTTGGAGAAACCACAGCCACAGCCACGATGAAAGCAGCAGTTCCTCCCTGAAAGTGCTGGTGTTTATCTGGAGGTAAATAATTGACTCGCTGGTTGAAGAGGTCACATACCGTAGCACCACGACACTGATCACCAGCCTCTGTGGCAAGACAGGTCCCTGGGTAACACCTCAAAACACATTCAGTCCTTGTCACCGTGGGGGCAGCTCCCATCCCAGGTCAGGCTCTGGCCTGGAACCCACTGGGAAATCCCTTCAGAGGAGACGGGGGGCCCCTACTGAGACCAACAGGGGAACAGGACTAATAAAGGAGGAGGCTCAAAACAGTAAGGGGATTCTGCTCAGCCACATCCACCTAGAAGCATGGCAGCAATGTGTGTGTGCACCCGGGGTACTTGGGAGGTGATGGGGGATCTTATTTTTACACCACGTTGGGGTTTTTTTGCTCCCAAGAGGGAGAGGAAAATCAAAAGCAATAGACCCCATGAAACCAGATGGCAACAATACAAGAAACCATGCTGGATTCCTGCACCGGAACGAACAGTCTCCCTCACTGAGCCCAAGACTGAACACTGCAGCAGAAACTCAAACGCTCAAGTGGGGAAAGAGGGTCTTGGCCTTGGATGAAGCACAGTTTCTTGGTCTGTTTACAATATTTTAGCCTAACAACACTGCACAAAATGGACCAGAGGCTTACCAGTATAATGAGCTACTTCCAACCCCAAGCCAAAGAGGATTTAAAGCCCCAGAGAACTGGGGTGGGGAATGCAGTTGAGAGGAGCATCGAGGGCTTTAAAGAAACCTAAGTCTACTCCAAAGCCCTGAGCGGAGCATCTCAGAGTCTCAACCATGCTTCCCATCCTGCACACATGGAAAACTGGGATTCAGTGGACAATGGCTCACATCAGACAAGTATAAGAAAGTGCCCCCATCTCTCACCCATGCTCCTCTCCCCCAAGAAGGTGACCTCAGAGGCCTCGCACGTTCTTTCACGGGTGTTAACAGACTTTACCTTAGAAGACAACTAACTTACTCAGGGAGATGGCTACTCGTCAGGGTGTAAACTATTAAGGAAAACTACCCCCCAGATTCATGCAAAACACAAGAGAGCAAACAAACAGAACACCTGGGTCTGGGATCACGAAATCTGGTCCTAGCTGTGGCTTTGTCACTAATGGACTCCGATCCTGGGCCAGTCATCACACCATTCAGGGCCTCAGTTTCCCCATCTGTCAATGAGAACCTGTCAAGTCACTTCTGACCAGGGGAGTAACTGTCATATGACCCATAGTATGGCAGAGATGAAGTTTTTGGGTTTTTTTTTAAAATATTTGTTTATATATATATAGAGAGAGAATATCCCAAACAGGCCCTATGCTGTCAGCACAAAGCCCGATGCGGGGCTCCATCTCACGAACCGGAAGATCATGACCTGAAATCAAGAGTCAGACGCTTAACCGACTGAGCCACCCAGATGCCCCAGGTACACAAGCTTCTGAAGGACATGTAGAGTATCCCCAAGTTGAGGTTCGAAGTGTTGAAGTGACTGTCCTAAAAACCCACAGCTATGAAGTAGAAGAGTTGGGATTTTCAACCCATCGGTCAGACTCCAGAGCCCGTGATCTTCCTGCCACCCCAGGAGAGGCGCCATGATTCAAACTGCCATATTAATGGACATGCCTTGTCAAAGTTCACCTCTTGGAACAGGAATGCCCTGCCCTTGGCAGGGTGAACCCCGATTCCACCTGCGTCCACGCGGCCTGTCACCACTCCTTCAGGGGCCCTTCACTTGACCTGGGTGTGCCTCTTCCTCACACACGGTCTAGGCTCCCACGCAGGGCAGGGCATATGCGGGCAGGCCCTCTCAGAGAGGATAACTCTCAGGAACCAGAACCCTGCACAGCTTCTGAGGCATGAAAAGCAAAACCCAGTGCCTCCAATCTCTAGTTACATACCACCCACTCGACTCTCGCTTCCCCCTCCATGGCATTCAGCCGGTGCCAACCACTTACCACACCAGGGCCGCTTGCTGGCTGGTGCCCCGGGCCAAGTCACTTAGCACCTCCGGGTCTCCATTTGCTCATCTACACCAGCATTGACTTTCTAGGACTGTCACGGAGGTGAAACGAAATCATGTGCGTGAACATGCCTTGCACACTGTAACGTAGTGTACATAGGACAGGTCGTGGTGGTGGTTTCCCCTTCCTAGGGGCAGCAGCTGGAAAAGAATCCATTATCTTGTGCGGGATCTACTGAGAACACATACATGTACCTTTATCGTTGAGGCAACAGAGTGCAAAGAGCTACTCTGCAAAGACTAGAGGAATAGCCTCAGTCCCCGCTCGTCCACTAACCAAGAAATTGTCCCTGGTCACCTACAAAATAGGGATAAGGCTGCCTGCCCTGTCTCCACCCCAGGCTGCTTCCAGAAGGTACAATGGGAAGTTGCCCGGCAAGCTATAGAAGTATGCTGTCATCCCACCATAAGGTTGACAATGAGGAATGTCATAGGCAGAAGAAAACTTGGCTAGTTTTCCTGCTATTCAAAACCACCAAGAAGCTCCGAGGGAAAAGAAAATGGCAAAAGGATTATTTATTGGGGGGGGGGGGGGGGAGGACAACCCAGCAAGCAATGATCCAGAAGAGAGCTGAGAGGAGGGGAGGGGGCAAGGTCAGATTGTTGGGGCAGCTCTCATCCCTCCGGGATCTTCTAGTGGCCTGGCTTCTTCATAACTACAACCCAGGGGGTGCCTGGGTGGCCTGGCCAGCTAAGCGTCTGACTTCCGCTCACGATCTCAAGGTTCACGAGTTGGAGCCCCACATCGGGGTCTGTGCTGGCAGCTCAGAGCCTGGAGCCTGCTTCAGATTCTGGGTCTCCCTCTCTCTTGGCCCCTCCCCCACTTGCACTCTGTCTCTCAAAAATAAAACATTTAAAAAAAAAAAAAAAAACTACGGGCGAAAGCAGCCACCTCCCCCACAGCCAAGAAAAAAAAAAAGCCCACTTTGCACAAGAAAATTGTTGGGTGCACTCACACCCAGCACTGCTCGCTTTAGGTCAAATGCTTTATTTGGGGTCTCCTGGGAACTGTGCAGGTCAGGTGCTGAGGGTCCCCAGGGAAGGGCCCTCCCTTCTCGGTTCCCTGGGCTCTCTTCATCCAGAGCAAGGTGGTGCTGACAAAGGCCTGAGGTCAGCCCTGGCCACGCCACCTGCTCGCAGGTGCAGACTGTCACAGAAGCTGCTTCCCTCCTCACCCCAGAGCCGCTGCTCCCTCCGTTGGGGGGGACAGGGGGGGAGAACTTCTGAAATGGTCTTCCCAGCAGCACCGAACAGAAAGTGGTATGAAAAGGCAGCAAAACACCACCACGTCTCCTCGGCCGCTTCTGCTACCACACAGCCGTGGCCAGCCGTGCTGTTTTTGGGGGGGGGGGGGTTCTCCTCTGCTTCTCCTGCCCCCCTTCCTCTCTTCCCTGTTCTTCCTCAGCCGACAACAACGCTGCGCCCCACCAAATCTCCCGGGAGAGGTGGTTTCCACTCCGCAGCCGCTGAACCTCGTGTGTGTCCAGCCAAGGGTTAGTTCCAGGCTTGGGGCTCTGCAAGCTTCTCATTTCCAGAGCAGAGGCATCCCCATGGGCAAATGGGGGAACAGAGGGAAAAAAAACAACCAACCCCAGCCCAGAAGTACACACAGATGATTCTTCCTGCAATAAAGGTGGTAATGGGGGAATAAATGCATAAATGTATATCCCCACCCCCTCCCAGGCTCAAGGTTTCTATTTTTATTCCAGATGAGCTCGAGTAATCACATCTGAGCTGCCAGTCAGCTGGTAAGAGTGACTCTAAGAACTCTGACCTAAACCATGGCTTCCAAAGGGCCTGGCCCGTTCTGCCTGTTTCAGGCTGCCCTCACGGCCAAACAATTTCAAAGCACAGAGACCATAAACACAAAATTAAAAGGTGAAGTAACGAGGGAGGGAGATGTTTACTGGAAACTTAAATTCTGCTGCCCAGAAAATATAGGTCTTTTTTTAAACACACACACACACACACACACACACACACACACACACATATATAATGCCTCCGCCACCCGCCTTAAGAAATATGTACTTTGCTCTATATATAACTTTCTTATCTGCCCCCGATTACACTCAGCTCGTGACCGTGAAAGCCTGGAATAATTACCCACAGAGAAATAACAGCCTTGGCCACGGCCAGGGCTTAACAAAGCCAGTCCTGCATTTACTGACAATCACACAATTCGCTCACAGGACAAACTTGAGTTTCCTGATGCACAAATAATCATTCCCATCCACGCCCGAAATGCAGCCACCACTGAGAGGGTGCCAGGGGGCTGCTGGAACCAAGAACAATCCTATTACACGGTTATTTCTGGGCCCAGCAGAAAAGACTTTCCAACTGAAACTATGCCAAAAATTCAGGTGGGTACGTGGAAACTAAGGGAAAACGTACTCCTGAAAGCAATGTCGATGAGGGCAAGAACATAGAGTCATTCCTGCTAGCAATGGGGTGCCCACCAAGGCTGCCCCCCCCCCCGCAAACCATCGACACCATGTTGGAAGGAGGACATCGCCCAATAGTGGGGTATCTCCCTTTCACTAGCTCAGACCCACATTCTTTGATGCATCCGTCCCACCCCACCCTCCATTGCCTCTCCCTCGGCACCCCCAGGTACTCACCACGTGTCCACAGCAGAGAAGGCCTTCACTACCACACCTCATACTTATGTATCAAGCCCCAGTGAGAGTGTATGCTCTTTGGAGACAGGGGCCGTATTTCCCATTTCTCTGGATGTCTTGCTCAGCTCCCTAAGTATTTGTTGACTGATGCCTTCCTCACTCATCTCAAAAACACCAACCTACGTCTGGCATGTGTGTCTACACCTGCATCTCAAACCTTGTCATTGTAAAAGCTCCTGGAACAGCCCCCCCGCCCTTGGTCTGTGAAACTCTTTGGAGTTGATCACAACTGACAAGTTCTCCTTTCTCCTGCAGCTAATTTTGCAGCAACTGAAGCATTCAGCCTCGCCTTCCTTTAACCACCATCTGAAAGAGATTCGAATCAGCTGTCCTTCCCCATTTTGGCCTCTTCATTAAAAAATAACCCGGACAACTGTGCCCCATCAGATTTCATAGCCGTAGGGATGGATTCCCTGCAGGAAACCACCACCAGCTGGGCACAAACGGGGGAGGTTTTAAACGCTACAGCTGAGGAAGTAGCAGACGCTTTCAACCACGGGCAGGGCCACGTTCACCAAAGCACAGGAAGAGCATAGATGCTTCCATAGCCCCTGCAGTCCGCCAAGGCATTGGAAGGATCTGACATAAAGGTACGCCAGCGATGGCTGAGGCTTCTGACTCGGTTTCTCAAAAAAAAAAAAAAAAAAAAAAGGTGTGGGTGTGGGTAATGGCCTGTTTAATCCATTCCTGCTCCACACCTACCCTGGCTCCACCCCCCACTTAGTACTCGGAGTTTCCTGAGCAGAAATAACCAACTACAGATGGTTCCACTGCTTGAGAGATGGGGAGAAACCACTGACCCAGAGATAGGAGAGAACTGGAGCTCTAAACCTCAGGGCAGGGGGCAGCTGTGATCGCCAAAGCAACATGCTTTTAGAATCTAGAACTTTTCTGTCTGAGCGCCCGCACTTTTTATTTATTTTTAAGCAGCCACTGTCACTCCCCGCCCCCACCCCACCCCAGAACAGATGCCAGTGCCACTGAACCATAGCTTTACATAAGATCCAGGGCTTCATTCTCCATCCTGGCTAAATAGCGCAATTGCCAGGAGAGCTTTAAAATACAGATTCCCAGGCCCCACCTGCAGACAGGCTGAATTCCTTGGTCTGAGGTGTGGTCTGGACACCAGAATTTTTCTAAAGAGTCAAGATTGAGAACCTTCCATGGCGAGCCTGACAACCGAATGTGAATCGTTATGAAGCAGGAGTCCCAGCCACCACAGCTCACCTTGCACCTCAAAGCGCTTTCCGTTCTGTTTTCTGGGGGCCCCAACCCCTAGCCCCCACAGTGATTGTACAGTGATCCCGAAACTATCTGAATGAGTAACAGAGCCAGTCATTTCTTTGAATGCAAGCTCAAGAACTAGAATTTTTACAGTGGAAGAAACTTTAAAATCCTGGTAAGCCAACGCCTTTGGTCTGTAAAGGAGGAAACCAGGGGCCCGGGGTAGTAAAGTGACTCACCCAAAGTCACAAAGCTGGTTCACCAGGCTAGGACTCAGGCCTTCTGCCTCTCGTTCCCTCTCCTGACAGCACGTCAAAGGAATGGTCGTTGCCAACTTATCGTATGCTTTCAGACACCATTCTCCAATTAATCTCTGGAAGGTTCCAAGCCTCAGTGGCCTTAAAACAGCTTAAAGACAAAATGATGCTTCTCTTTACAGCTTCCTGAGTGTGCCGGTCAAACTGTAATCCTCAAAGAATATACTTGCTGGCTGAGGTTCATGGAAAAAGCCATTAGCAAAGAGAATCTACCCCAGTTTTGAAAGGGCACTCTGTTGAGCTATAGGCCTGAGAGACCGAAAGCCAGGGGCAGATTCTGGTTTCTTGTGGACAAGAGAGAGTTGATTGTCGGTTTAAAATCTCTAACCAACCTGTGAACACGTTTCCCTTCCTTCCTGTATTTTTATGGCACCAGGACTGGAATGCAGCCGGTGCCTTAGAAGCGCAGGAAGCGTGTGCTTCAGGCTAAATAAGAATTCCTCTTTGCCTGCAGATTGATTTCCCCTGGCGGGGGAACAAGGGCTAGATTCTCATCAGGTGGGCCTCATTCCACCACAAGCCTGGAAGTTTCAGGAAGGCAGAAGGATGTATGGCTGTCCAAACCAACAATGCATTCACAACTCCTGGGCCATGATGTCTGGTCCACCACCAAGTAAAGATGCTCAGTAAATACCTGGGTGGGGGGAGGGGGGGTTAAACAACGCCTATGATTGAATTAAATAAGGTCATTAAGGAATGAGCCACCTCTGAAGGTAGAGCATCAGAGGAAAAGTTAGATGTGTCCCCTAGGAAAACATGTGCATCAAGAAAACAGCAAAAGGCAAGAAGCCAAGGGGGAGAGGACAGAGAGGTGTCATGAAATATTACAGCTGATTTTGAGCCCCGGGATTCTCTCAAAGCTTTTCACGGTGTAGCTGCAAAGGCCCCAGAGAAGCCAAGCTGACCTTCCTGAATTCATAAAGCCAACCTCTGCCAGGCAGTGGCCGGGGACCCACCGCCTCACCGAAGAAACGGGACACCGCGACGGCATTTCCTCCGCGTGCGCAATTGACTGTTTACTCGAGGATTGAACACTTCATTGAACCTGTGGCTTCAATAAGAAGGAAGATGTAAACCAACGTAGGTTGGTGGGAGGAGGACGGAAAGGAAAGGCACAAGGTCAATTCCAGGTGTTCCTGGGACGTTCAGGTACTGATGTCCAGAGAGCAGCTGGAGGGGAGGGTCTCCGGCTGTGGCAGATACACAGAGCTGGGGGTCACCCCCACAGTGAAACCCAGGGAGAGGAGAAGTTTGCACTGCAGTTGTGATCCAGCCCCACTGGGGAGCATGAAGCCCACTTATGTGGTTGGATTTTCTCATTACTGACGTGAAGGCCGATAGGCAAAAAAAAAAGAAATAAATAAATAAAAACATGGTGGCCAAAAGATGACATTCAAAAGGATTCTTGGATCAAAGTCCCTTTGTGAGTACTGTTATTTTACCCTCCTCCTAACGGTAACCACTTCCCACATGAGCCCCAGTAAGGCAACCGTGCAGCCCACAAAAGAGATAGAAATATGACCACACTTCCCTCTTATAAACAGGCAATGGTAAACATCTGAGACCACTGGTCCACAGCCGTGGTTAAACAAAGGGTTGGGGGCACCCCTGGGATGGCAGGCGGGCCCTCGGCCTCCCCACATGCTGACTCTCCCTCTGTGAGTGGGGAGCTCGGGCCATTAACTTCAGAACCAGAGCTGATCAAACAGAACCAGAAGCCTCACGCTGGGACAGCTTAGTTGGGTTTCACACCCAGGCTCACCTGGCCACTACTCCTGGAAACTCAGGAATTTTCAAGGCAAGTAGCTGCAGTAGCTGCTTTGCTATGCTCAAAGGTGCCTCTGTGGGGGACCGAGTGAAGAGGGAAGGAGGACAATGTCACGTGTTTACCGAAGGGTGCAACACCCCCAGCCACCACCTCCTGGATCAGCAGTGGCGATGGCTTCTCTCTTTTTTTTTTTTTTTAACAATAAAAGCAAAAACTGCAACTCTCTCAACCAAGCAAGAAAAACAGGCAAACCTCAAGCAAACATCTTTAATTAGCTTTTAGATGCTCCCCCAGGGTCCCAAGTTCTCCCAGCGTCTAGATCAATAGGAAAATGAAACACGAGGCCTTGGGACAGGCTGTGTTTTTTGTTTTGTTTTGTTTTGTTTTGTTTTGTTTTGTCTTTTCTGAATTGGAATGAAAGCATATTTGCAGACCTGAAGTCAGTTATTAGCTCACTGTGGCAGGAAGACTCCAGGGTATTCTATCTCTGCAGAAAGTTCCATCAGAAAACGACAAAAAAATTACGTAAATCAGCCAGCACTTTGTTTTTAACCACTAAACATCTATAGAGTTCTCATTTCTTCATCTATATGCTTTCAGAGAAAGTTTCTAGGAGATTCAAAGCCAGTGAGACTCACAACGACACTAAGCGTGCCATTAAATTGCACATGGTTTTGTAGGTAGAATACCACAAGAACCCGTAGAAGATTTCCCCTGGGGGCATGAGGCTCTCAGCTCTCTGCCCTTCCCCCACTCCAGACTCAAGGGCAAGTTTCTACCTTCATTTTGTCAACAGGAAAACAAGACTGGAGGGGTGGAGACAGAAATCCGAACTGCTTAAAGAGACCTGGCTTGGGTCACAAGATGTCATCCTCAGGCATAGACTTCAAAAGCCTCGAGGGTCTCCCCTGTGAATCACCCATCCATTTATCTCCCTGAACCCCAATTTCACACCTCTTCCAAAGCTGCCATGTTGGCCAACTGCCAACAATCCACCCACTAGAGGCTCCAAACACAGTTACATAATTGTTTCTGGGTCTTGTCTTGACTATAAACTCCGTGGGGGCAGCTGGTCTCTGAATGGTTTATCACCACAACTCCCGAATTAGCAAGACATTAGGTAAGCCCTCAGGAATCTACTCAGAGAAGAAGGTAAACAGTAATCAAGTATTGATTGAAATTTACCAAGTGCCTAGCAGGCACTAAGTATAGTAATGTGTCAAAGAAATAGCCTGGATCCTTGACCTCAAGAGGCTTATCGCAATCCATTATCGCTGCCCTGACTGCACTCGACACAACATTGGCCAATGAGATTCCAGGAGGCTCTTCCTGGATAAAGAGACCCCACCCCCACGCCCCACCAAGGAGAAGCAGCCCTTTCTGTCCCCTGGATGTATAAAGAGGGTAATGCCTGCGGCAGCTGTGGCCATCGCTGGACCAACGAGGAGTCAAGCTTGAAGGCAAAACCCCTCAGGCTGAAGCTGCAAGAGCAGAAAGACGGAAGGCTCCCAAGTCCTTGCTGATGCCCGAAACCTCCCTGCCTCCAAACACAGTAGAGGAGATAATAAACCTCCACACCGTTGAAGGTGTTAGTTGGGTTTTAGGTTACCTGCAGCCAAAAGTATCCTCACGCAGTGAGTCTGGCCCCAATACAGAATATAGGATGGACCACAGAGGGAAAGGCCAGCGGGCTCAGGGCACTACCAGGCAGGAGAGGGCTGCATGATCAGGACTGCTGGAACTCAGCAAGAGATTCCAGCCTTACCCGTGACATGGCCTGGTCATCTCCATGGAGCCCAGGGCCCAGTTCCCACGATGTCTCTCTGAAGAACTGGAACATAAATAATTAATACTCCCTGCCCATACTCACCCACACACATGCCTCCTTGTGTCTGTGGGGTAGAGAAAGGGGGCAGGGGGGGGGAATGAGAATGCATCTTGTTCTATTTATAAGACACGGCGTGGCCACAAAGGATGACGACCAGAGCTCCATAGTATCAGCTCAAGTTCTCCAAAGCAAGTGCTGCCAAGTTTGGCTTGAATTTACACTTCCCTTTTCTCAGCCTGTGACCGGTCCACTTTTGTCACTCCAGCTGCTCTCTTTGGAGCTCATCAGACAGGGCCTCCCCTACGACAGCCGCTTGGTTGGAGAGCACAGAAGACTCAAGTCCCTCTCCAGACTTCCAACAAGTTATTCAGGGCAAGAGAAGATCGCAGGAACGAATCCTGAGAACATAAAGCGGCAGTGAGACGGCTCCTAGCCCTTCCGTGTTCTCTACAGAATTCCACTGGCAGAGGGGTTATTTGGGGCCACGTGCTCCACAGAGGCCCTGGCACATTCCATGCATTGACCACAATCAGAGAGAAAGAAAAGGCATGCTTGCTGTTATTTTTAATTCCTTCCTCAATGCCTTCCAAAATTCTTCAGCAGAGGGTTTATCCACTAAACTTGTACCAACAACCAGCCAGTGGTATCCTCCGGGACTCTAAAACGGAACAGGGGAGCAGGAAAGGTCAGCTCACAGGAGGAGTCTCTTGCTCCTGGCCATTAAATGTCATCTGGGTTGT
The DNA here is from genome assembly GCF_022079265.1 of Lynx rufus. Taxonomy (NCBI): domain Eukaryota; kingdom Metazoa; phylum Chordata; class Mammalia; order Carnivora; family Felidae; genus Lynx; species Lynx rufus. The sequence goes on from NW_025814827.1 coordinate 9,645,394, forward strand.
GCTGGGCCTGAGAGCATCTCCTGGGTTTTGCAGGGACACAGCCTGGAGAGGATGCAGACATTCTAGAGCCGGGTGAATGCCTCACCATCTCCTCGCAGCCACCCCCGCTCTGACCTCTAACCTCTATTCCTGTTGCTGGAGAGTAGCCGTCCGCACAGCCAAACATTCCCTAACTCCTGCTCCAGTTCAGAAAGCTCTAGCGCTAACTTCACTGTGTTAGATTATTTCTGAGGCCTCATCCGGCTTTCGGATATCATGTTGCCAACTTGCTGCCTGATCTCAGGCAAAGTCACTTCACCTGGACCAGGAGCAAACAGCTCAGTCCCTGACCCTTTAGCAGTAACATACGAACCGGCTGATCTAATCCTCCCGTTACCTAGTCAGGTATCATTAGCCACTGGCACGGAGGCAGGGTGACTTAGGGTTACTATTTGCCCAGGTTTGGCTGGACATGCCAGGCTTATGCTCACCTTCTGGCCATAATTAATAATAGCACTGCTCCTTTTCACTCTTAGAAGTGTCCTGGTCGGTTCAATGAATTAGAGCATCACCATAGGTTCTAGAAGGGCTAGAGACTCCAAGGCAAGTCCAGAGATGAGTCCATCTCTCATCATGGGACGTGGAGCAAATTACTTACACAATTTCACTGACCTTATGAGGCTGAAAACGGTAAGAATGGTATAGCCTCTTCTGGGGAGCCTTGGGGCAGGCAACCAGGGTCAGGAACCAGAGATGGAGTTCAGATTCCTGTTCAGCCGCTGACCCCTCAAAGCCTCAGGCTCCTCCTCTGTGAACATGAGTAACTCATCCTTCTAAGAGTAGGACAGATGGGTAACAAAAACCAACTAGTCAATCAGTGGCCCATGCTAGCGTCTGGTATACAGTCAGCACTCACTTCATGCTGTCTCACCCCCAGGTGAGAGGGCTCAGGTGACCGGCCACAGGTCAACAAAGCTGACAAGCTGGCACAGCGAGCCTAAGATTCTGGTACCAGGCCCCAGAGCATGCGCGCCCTGAGTTCATATTCCTATTGAATTTTGAGCATCGTGTATAATTTTTCTCTAATGCCTTTGTGAAAATCTGGGTGTAAACTCAGAAGCCTTAATCCATCTCTGTCAGAAAGGGTTTTTAGCAACACTACAGAGCTGTGCTTCATAAAGAAATAGCAGGTGACACTGTAATATTTTCCAGTCTGCAAAGTGCTTTGAATGCATAGCTCATCCAAATGTTTATTTATTTATTAAGAGAGAGAGAGAGAGAGAGAGAGAGAGAGAGAGAGAGTACATGAGCAGGGGAAGGGGCAGAGAGAGAGAGGGAGAGAGAAAATCCCAAACAGGCTCCACACTCAGTGCGGAGCCCGACGCAGGGTTCCATCTCATGACTGCGAGATCATGACCTGAGCCAAAAATCAAGAGTCAGACGCTTAACCGACTGAGCCACCCAGGAGTCCTAAATGCATAGCTCATCTAACCAAATAAGTTCAATAATCCTACTAAGGGAGGTATTATTTTTCCCATTTTACAGATGAGGAAAGAAGGATCAAAGAAGCTAGGTGACCTGTCCACGTCACTGAAGCAGCAGGTGGGGAGCAGGGATTTGAACGTGGATCTCCTGAACATAAATCCAGAGCTCTCCGCTGCCGCTGACCTCCGTCAGAAGCAGGTCTCTAGCAGTGTTCTCAAAAACGGCCCATGAACCACAGTTCAAAACTTTATCTTCTGAAAATCTGTAAGCTTAAACAGACAGCAGCAGCAACAAAAAGCCCACTCTAACCAGATAAGGGAAGTTGTACCCAATCTCTAAATGGCCATGATATCTGCTTGCTCCAGGTGCTAAAAGAAATGAACAACACTGACTTAAATAAACTATGTTGCTCTCTTGTTAAGGAACAGAATCTGTTTTTAATACACTCAGGACATTCTGTAAGTCTGCAGGACAGAACTGAGGCATTCTTGCCGACTGCAGTGCGGTCGGGGAGTGGAAGGCTTGCTGGCCTAGATGCTCATCAATGAAGAAATTAAAAACACTGTCCGGAGACATTCCACCTAAGGCCGTGCGCCAGGCACAGGGTAGGCCAAGGGGGAGGCCGAGATCTGGTCTCGAGGCCTTCGCTTGGAGAGACCAGGCATCACTCCACTCACTTTCCCAAGGAATCCATGGCAAGAGGCAGGCATGACTCACCAGCTAATTACCTGAACACTTGGGCTCCCAGAGCCCTCCTGGCTGTACAACTAGTCTTCTCTCCTGACGGTGAACAAAACACTATTCTCACCCTGGTCCAGACATAGCCTAAAGCTGTCCACATGGTGGTGTAAGGGATTATGACTCTGACCTGGATAACTCAGGCAGAAAACCTGCTGTTACTGGCCATGGGGGTGGGGGAGGAAATGGAGCCCGAACCCCACAGTGGCTTTGGCCACGCCATGCCCCCTACTTGAAAATCCCTGAGGCGCTCAAAGAGCAATGTCCAAATGCCTCGCCTGGCCTACCAAAGCCTTCCCTGGTTCCTCTCCGGCCACTCCTTCCTCCATGCCCTGGCCACCCCGGAATGTTCTGCCTGACCCAGACACCTCCATGCCCTGGCCACTCCGGAATGTCCTGCCGGCCCCAGACACCAGGTCCTTGCATGCTCCGTCTGGCCGGTGCTCCAGGCAGCCTTCGCCCCACGCCCATGCTCTGTCCATCCATAAGGTCCCGCCGGAGCACCACCTCCTCTGTGAAGCCTGCTGCCTTCCCTAGGAAGAGAGCTGCTCCTCCTCAGGGCTCCCAAATCAACACTTGTTTGACCTTTACTAGAGTGTCTGTCCCCTGAGCCCGCCACAACTGTGGTCGCCGTGACCCTTTTTTGCCTCTGTGCGGTTCAGAGGCACCTGACCTCTACATCTCTATATCCCCTGAGGCCCCACACAAAGTCAGTGCCCAGTAAGCATACCCAACAACAAATGCATTAGCAGGTGTCAAACTCTAGCTCCACTTCTAAGACGGGCAGCTGCAACACGTTATCACCTTCTCCCTGATCTGTAATTTGTTCTGATCCAGGTTCAAGGTGAGGGAAATCAATCCCTGTGAAAGTCTCCACAGTCTTGTCCATACAGCGGTGCACCTAGGCGGGGCCTCCATCGTGGCTTGACAATAGAGAGGGGGTGGCTAGAAACAAGCTAGCTCCACCCCTGGTAGGTCCCAAGCAGAGGACATGTGAAGGCCCACATGCCGTATGTCACGTTCAAGAGATGGAAATCAGTGCAACTGATGAATGGAATATATTCTATCTTCCTTACCTTGACAAACACTTTAACACAAGGTGGAAGGCCAGGTGGGCATTTAGAGCTCTCTGGACTCCTGGTTTCACATTGGGATGCAGACATTCAGGGAGAACTGGGCCCAAGTGCCAGCCCCCTGCCCCCCACCTGGTGCCATCACACACTCAGAGGGGCTCGATGCACACCCATACAGACACCCACGAGCGTGAATTCCATCCGGCCTGTCTATCCCCCTGCCCTGCCTTGTCAGCCCTCAGGCCCATGCGGGCACACACGTCCATGGAAGATGCAGTATACCCTTTCCTGGGCAGATGGACCTGGAAGAGGCCCACACAGAACCTGAAAGCAGTCTCGAGACCCTGGGGCAGGGAACTGAAGGTCGGGACTCATGGCTCAGCCTGGAAGGAGGAGGTGCAAGCTCTAGATGGGCCATCCCTTGGCTCTGGGGCTCTGCCCCATGAGAAGAAGTACACCCAGAAGGAGGGTCAAAGCCCAGCCGTGCAGGCACGAGTCCTCCTGTGCCTATCCAAGGGCAGTCCAGGGTGCCACCACCCACACCCCCGTTGTTTCAGAGCCACGAGTTTCTGGTGCCGACCATCCTTACTTGACGGCCACGCTGACTGGTGAGGTGGCGCTTCCAACCGGAACTGCTTCCCAACCGGGGCTCAGAAAAACACCAGCAACAATAAACACCACGCACTTCCACGCACTTACGGGCAGGCTATCGGTGACAAGGGCATGAGTCACGGCACTTCTTCTTCAGGAGCTTACCCATCCCCCGCCCCAGGAGCACTGATTCATCAAAGTTTGTTTTCAATACTATTATTTTTAGTCAGCCAAACAATTTTTTTAAATGACAATAAAGAAGGGGAGGGGGGAGGTCCCCTGCTGGAACTGATTGACGCCATCAGTCAAATAGCCCCCTCAAAAGGGAACAAGGAGTGTTTGCTGAGCACCTACTATGTGCTGGGAGCTGCAAATATTGGCCAAGGGCTTGGTCTCTCTTATCTCATTTGGGTTGATTTATGGCAGTCCCAACCCCATTTTACAGACAAGGAAATGGGTTCAATAGACTGAGGCAGATGTTCCCAAGGCTGCCGCAAAGTTACCAACTGGCATACTCCAATCCAAGTTTGTCAGACTCCGGTGCCCTTTGCTCTTTCTTCGTTACCATGCTTTTCCTGTCCACCCACACCCTCCCCCCTGCTCCTCAGGTAATATTTTAAGAAGCTGCTTGGTTAGAGATAAACGGTTACACACAAAACTTAAACAGATGGCAGAGCAGGCTAACTCACCCTGCCCTCCCAGGCACACAGAGAAATAAGGCTCCCCTTGAGTCTGAATCCAGTAAGGGGAAGAGAGACTTTACAACGGGAAAGATTTGAAGTGAAAGGAAAAACCCAATTTCCATCATCCGTGCCTGCTTTCAGCCACTTGCAACTACTCAAAAAGTCCTTTCTGGATCCATTACTCCACATTTGGGCTTAGCCCAGAGGTGATTTTTTAAGGAAAAAATGCCTTTTGGCATTTTTGAGCTGTGACAGCGTAAAAACAGACCTTTAAAAAACACACACCCAAAAAGCATCACTATTTTCAAGAGTCCAGTCTAAAGGAAAAAGAAAAAAAAATGGTGGCACCTTAGCACTACAACTTGGCTTAGCAGTTGGTGATGCAATACTTACTTAGCAGCAGAAGCAACCAGATTTATAACTCTGTAGGTTTCAAAGGTAAACCCTTACACAGTGGTTCTTAAAGCGGTACTCCAGTCCCAAACTCCCAGCAAAGCATTAGAGGAGAAACTTGCCCCCTGTAAGCCTGGAGAGCCACATGACACAGAAGAAGTACTGTTTCAGGAGAAACTCCCTTTTCATCTCTTAGCTGGGGGGTTAAACTCGTAACCTCCACGCTGCCAAACAAAAGGCACGAGCTTTCGAAATCCAGTATGGTCTTTCTTTATATAGATGCTTGAAAATAAATAAAGGAAGCTTCCTGGGTAAGCTCTGACATATGAGCAAACATTTTCCACAGGTATCCTTTATAATGCCTACCTCTTACATTTAACCATTTTTAGGCGTCTGTGGTCATTAGTTTAAGTAAACTTCCTGCTCGAGAAGAGCCAAAAATAGCAACAAAAGAAGAAAAATTGCTCGTGGCATCTCAAGACACACAGCCTTCACATCTTTCTCGTAGAATTCAGCTATTTTTACATTCCTTTGTAGTTAAATTTCACTGATTTAGACGCACAGGGTAAGGGAGAGGCAGGGAGGAGAGAAGGGTAACATAACTAAAATTAAAGACTGGATTACAGTTTTATTACCTTCATTTATGTAAATTAATTGGCACTAGATTGATGGGGCCTTAGGACATTAATAATTAAGAAAGACCTATGAGGGGCGCCTGGGTGGCGCAGTCGGTTAAGCGTCCGACTTCAGCCAGGTCATGATCTCGCGGTCCATGAGTTCGAGCCCCGTGTCAGGCTCTGGGCTGACGGCTCAGAGCCTGGAGCCTGTTTCCGATTCTGTGTCTCCCTCTCTCTCTGCCCCTCCCCCGTTCATGCTCTGTCTCTCTCTGTCCCAAAAGTAAATAAACATTGAAAAAAAAAATTTTTTTTAAAAAGAAAGACCTATGATATATCGTTCAACTGAATGCATGCAAATGGGAGCTTCTAAAATGCTTGCATTTTAGAGTTAGAAAGGCCCTCCAGTAAGGTTTAGCTCCCCTGTTTTCCAACAGAGAACATCTGAGGCCCAGAGATGTTAAGCGATTTGCCTCAGGTCACACAGCTAATCAGAAACAGAGCTAAGTCTAGAAACCTACCCAGGTCTGCTGACTCCTGCGTCCAAAATGACCCCAAAAACCTTGTTTATAATAAATTTTCTTTGACAGCATTCATGGGGAGAAAAAGCCTGCTCAACAAACTTTAGCCTAGTCCAGAATTAGCCGAACTTCTTAATTAATAGGCTTCTATGGTGTTTTCATTTTCAACTGAGTCTCTCTGTCAAAACATTCTGCAGTAGTATGCACTGTGGCAGGCTGCTGTTTACAGCAGAGGCCTCAGATAATCAACAGCAGAGAGTGTGACTTGTGCTACAGATTTGTTATTTCTAAAATAGTTAATGAAATCAAAACAAAGAATAATGTTACACGCGCATGCACGCACACACACACACACACACACACATGTACACACACACACGCAAATTGCCCTTGTCGAGACTCAATAAACTGTAAAGTTTGAGGGATTTGGCTCTCTGGCATCAAGAAAACAGTATTTTACAAATTTAACTCCTGGGAACACTTAACAGCATTACTACAACTCCGGAGAACCCATGTTGGCAGCCAGTGGACTAGAAGACGTAAGAGGGCAGGTGTGGTGTCTGTCTCATTCACGATTTCCTCCCGGCCTTCTAGCACAGGATTTGGCCCCAGGTAGGCACAAGGAAGGAGAGCACAAAAATGAACCGGACAAGTCCTCTGGGGATCTGTGCTCTAAAACTTGGCATAGAGTAAAATTAGAAACCAAATTTCTGTAGGGTGGCGTTAACACGGCAATTTCCAACTGTTTCCAGGAACCATCGTGCCTGAAAGTGGAGAGACTGAAGGCTCCAAGGCCAGGAACCTCTCATTGGTTACTAGATGATTCCCCACCCTCCTTGGGGAGGAGCTAGGACCATCTAACACCTCAGCAACCATTCCTGTCTGTAGAAGGTGGTAAACCACCCCAGTCCCAGGCTGCCTTCGGGAGCAACCTTTCTGGGCACTCGTCTTCCCAGCCAACTAACACGAGCAGATGTGGATTTGGGGAAGGGGGCGGAGTTGATACATGTTTTTAACAGGTCAATTCACCAAAGGAGACAAGGACAAAAGTTAATTAGGACGAATCGTGAGCCTTGTTGATTGCGAGAGCTGCATCCACGTTACACAATTTAACAGCACATATAGGAAGCTGGGGGAGAAGTGGATAAAGAAGGTGGGAGAACAAGGTAGTGGAAATAAAGTCTGATTTCAACTTTTAAAACCAGCGCTGCTTGGTCCTATTTATTTCATAGAGAAGCTCACACAAAACAATGGCTGTATTGTGCATTCAATGGCATTAAAATCCCCTAATAAATTAACAAGTGAAAATTAATGGTCGCTCAGTCCATTAAATCATGTTAATTTTATTTCCATTAAAATAATACAGCAATTACAAGTTTACATTACTAAACCAATATTTATTTTTCAAAAACTCATTTTAATTGGGTTCCTGATGTGATAAGCTTGAGCCACATTCTGTCATTTTCACCAGCTTCTGGCATTTCTCATTAGAACGAAATGACTACTGTATTTGCGGACTTTTTTCCATCATTAAAATTGTCATTTGAAACTTGATGTCCTTGCAAAGACTTTTAAAAATATGTTATTCAAAGCTCTTACGTCCACACAGAAACTCGGGCGTATAGGATTTATTTCAGCAAGTGTTAACCAGAGACAGAGAACGCTAGGTCCCACCAAAATTCTGAAATTCCAAGTATCCACAATCACCTCCAAGTTATCCAATTTTTATTGACACTGTTATGTTCTAAGCTAGTATGTCTAAAGTCACTCACTGTTCGCACCGAGGAAACCTGAATTTCAGGTTTGCAATACTAAATGATGTTTTACTTCAAAGGGAGAAAGCTGAACACTGGAATAAATGCTGCACAAAGGTCCCTGGCCCTTCAGTGCATGCTACGAGGTACCATATTTACAACAGGACTCCGTTTAATAAAAGGCAGGAGATAAAGATGTCCTGATTCTTGCAGGCAGGTATCACCATGTACCTGATCACACTGTCGTTCAGAAACTTCCTTTGGATAATAACTCCTGCCCTCGTTTTGCTTTTCCACCTTACAGGGAGCCCTCCCTCCTCTCCCCCACCTCCTCCCACAGAATTAACAGTCTGTCCCCACGTCTCTGGGCGCTTTGTACATCCCCAGGCTGCAGTCCATTTCCTGTATCTTTGGCCAAGTCTATCTTCCAGTCTAGACAGGGAGCTCCTTGAGAACCGGTGCCCTGCCTTGCTCAGTGTAGAAGGTATTTAATAAATGAGTGAATAATTTAGTAATGAACGAACGATAGACACAGGAGGCTAAAACATAATACTTATATCTGTCAAACTCTCTGGTTTACAAAACATCCCTGCAGGCCTTATATCATCCTGATTTTACAGGTGTAGATGTGAAGGATCTGAGACATTAAAGTGAACTCCTAAATCCGTCCAGATATTACAATGGCAAGGTCCAGGACTTGAATTTTGTGCTCTTTCGGGCGAAAACAGATGGCTGCCATTATTGTGTTTTCTGACAGTGACTTCTAACAATATTTAAAAGACATATTATAGTCCCCACCTCCTCCCTGAAATCACTCCATACTAGAACTCATTTTTTCTTCTGATCGGTGGGAATAAAAATGAGATAGTGGTTAGACGTGCAAATAATGCCTTATGAATGTCTCCCTTACTGAAGTAGAAGCTGCTTACAGGCAGGGGCCGTCTCAAATTTATCTCTGCATCCTCTCCCATTGCCTGCAATATCGACACAGACCTGGGAGGGGGCCAGTCATTATCAATGAATCCACAAAATCCAACCCTGTAACATTTGATTAGGAACTCGGAGCCAGGGGCTGTCGGTAACATGAATTGGCCCAAACATTTAACTCCTGGGTGCAAGCAGCAAGTTCCAAGATTCCAAACGTCAAGGCAACATCAAGTGGCTCCTGGGTTCAGCCGGAGCTCTGAGCCAGCCCCCAGAGTCAGCTACGCACGGTCTGTGGGCCCCTCTTCTTCCCGGCCCCTGTATGTCATTCCCTTAATCAAGGTTAACGAGAGAAAGGAGAGTCGATGGACCACCTCCCTGGCAGCCAGAAGTGGGCTTGCTTCCAACAGGCGATACCAGAATGGTGCTCTGAGCAGCAGCGAGAGGGGTGGGTGGACAGGAGACCAAGAAGCCACTCCTGCAGCCTTGGTAAAGGTCTGTCCCCAGACGTCTGAGAAAGGAACCTTAAAGATGACTATCTTTTTCCTCTCTCCCTAGGGTGAGAGTAGCCTGGTAAAGTCCAGGTGGCTAACAGGAGGAGGCCATGTTAGAAGAACGGATTCACAGAGAAAGGGGAGACGGGTATGTGTCAGACCTGGTGTTGGGTTCAATTCCCCCATTTTCCTCTGGACATTGACACAAGAAAGTGCTTTGACATAAGAAAGCCTAAATTCCTTTCCAAACGAACCTGACTTTAAGCTTGGTCCAGCTCCCAGCAACTGGACCAAGGCACAGATCCCATCGGTGAGAGCAGTCATTCTTAAGTGTGCCTGGCTCCTTATTACTGACATAACAGGCACACACCTTCTCTACTTTTCCGTGGTAAATGCGAGGACTCCACTCTTATCATCTGCCAGGAAGACGCCTACTGCTCTACTCAGAGACTCAAGCAGGTGACAAGTAAGATGCTGTTATACAACTTGTCTAAGTTCTGCCCATCCTGCCAGACCTCAGAGTATCCTGATAGCCTCTCTGCTGATGTATCTAAATCAAGCTCTTACCACTTCCTTGGCACTGGTCTCTTTTACACGCCTGGTATCAGTAAGCCTGTATCGCTCCAGCTCTCCTGACCACTGAGACAGGTTAGAGCTGGCGTAGTAACATAAGCAAGCATGCCGTCTGGAAGATCCTAGGATACAGCTGTAATTGCCAAAGGTTGCTGTTGCTGATTGTGATTATACATTAGCCAAAACACTCTCGTCAAATCTCCTTAGACTGAGGTCTTCTGAAACCCCAGGGTAGCTTTAGGCGCCCACTGCCCAACACCCCCCCCCCCCCCACACACACACATACACATCATGGGATAACGAGGTTAAACATTTCCCTTGGCCAACTTTTCAAAGCCCTAGTTATGAAAGGTAGCACAGAGAGCGCGGACAATTCGACAAACACCACCACACTCTCTGGGGCTGAGCAGACGTGCTGATATCACTGACGTGGAGGCCAGCTAGCCACCTCCCCCAAGACGTGGCCTTTAGTTTTCTGCCCACGACCAAAACAGTGGCAGCTGTTGCCAAGGGAGACAAGGTGACCCAGAGGCGTGGGCACAGAATCCAGGGATGAAAATCCATTTTGTCTGGGTCCGCCCAACCAACTGGGTTTCCCTGAGAAGAGACTAAAAACAAAATCTACCTTCGTATAGGCCCTTGCCAAGGCAGGTAGAAGATGCCCGGTTCCTAAGAGAGTCAGGAGAAGGCCAGGGGCAAGTTAGCTTGAACTCTCAGAAACATCCAGAGCTTTCCTATGCCTCAGGCGGTGGAGGACTTTGGAAGAGGAAAAGGCAGGCCATAGCTATGCCTCCCCAGAGGGTGAACCAGGGGAAGCAAGGGCTCTCCTCCAACCAGTCGCCAGTCATTAGCAACTTTACCAACAAAGATCCACAGCCGCCCCCACCCCAACCTAACAGTGCTCTGGCATTCAGCAAAGAATGTATTCAGAACCTTCAAAGTACAGAGCAGCTCCTGATGGGAAAAGGAGCACATTCGATCTGAGTCCCAAGTCCACTGGGCCAAATCTCTTCCCCTCCCTCCTCCAAAGTTTTCTCAACTTTAAAAAGGAGGTAAACCTGAAGTCTGACGGCCCTTGCTATTTTCCAGGAGTTTCTTTCTTTCTTGATCTCATTAAAACCATGTGAAAGTGCTTTGTAAACTGTAAAATACTTCACGCGGCTGCTCATTTTATAACTGATGCCTTTTTTTTTTCCTTCTGCTTCAAGGCATAAAGCACTTGTCCTCAATGCACCCAGACAGGTATGGTGGCAGGTTTTGCATTCACCCCTCCCCGGGGGGGGGGGGGGGTGGGGGGTGGGGAGGAGAAGTACACTCATTCACCCCCCCACACACACACACACCAGAAGGAATAAAGCAGAATTAGGAACCAGAGCTGGGACCAAAACCCAAGGCCCACGACCCCATCCCGTCACACCACCTCCTCTGAAGTGGATTCTGGCTCCCGATCACACACCCAGAACGCACTTCCCAGACAACACACCGCCTTCCCTCCCCCTGTATTGACTGGATCCACCCAGTTAAAAAAATATATATTACTTTTTAAGCCAGCACTCCCACCATATGTGGTATTTATTTCCAGAGGAGGCCCGTTCTGGGCTCCTGTGGACAGATGTGGCTTTGTGCCTGCCTCACACGGCTGGCAGGCCTTGTACAGCTGCCCCAAGCAGGTGGCCAAGGATGCAGTCCACTCGTGGCCCAGGAGGAAGGACAACGATCTCTGTGGGGCTCAAGCCCTGGGGACCCTCTACTCATTCCTCTGCAGCCTGGGGCCCCCAAGGACATCCCGCCCCCACGAACGCACACTCCCTTGGTGCAGAATCAGACTTTAAAGGGAGCCTAGAGGGACAGACAGGAGGCTCAGGTGACCCCCGCTTCCCCCCCCCCACACACACCCCCACACCCCCCGCCACACACCCGAATTCCCAGCCGGGGGCGACTAAGCTAAGAGAGGGCCCTGGGGAGTGGAGAGAAGTCACTGACCCCTTCTATCAGCCATCTGTGAGCTCTCGCCTGACCTAGCTAGCGCGCTGCGGAGGAGAAAGGAGGTCCGGCCAGATGGCAAAGCGCTTGGGGAAGGAGGGCTCTGCAGGAATGCGAGGGCCCATTTGAGGAGGCCCACTTTGGGGTGCGTTTCGTTATCTGATCAGCTCGAAGCTCCCTCTCTCCTACATCAACCCGCAATCTCGGGCTGAAAGCAGGGCAAACAATCCTTTGGAGGAGGGGGAGGAGAGACGACCCTAACCTCTGCCACTTGTCTCTCATTTGAAAGCCCTGCGCTGCAACGAAAGTGCGTGTGTGCAGAGGGGGGCGGGAGACTGGCACAACCGAGTCTAAAAATACTCGATAAAAATGCTAATCCCGAAGGCAAAGAGAGAACGAAGAAGGAATCTGTCAATCACGAGGCTCCCGCTCCTCACCCACAGCCCCAGCTGTACGGACTGCATTCCTGTTGCGGAGGAAAGAAGTGGGGGGACAGGACTGAAGAAAAGAAAGGGAGAGACACCACCACCTCCACGAGCGCGGGCCGCGGGGGCGGGAGGCGGCGGCGGAGGAGGGGCTCCGGCCCGCGGAGCTGAACAAAGCGGGCCTCAACTTCTAGCCCGAAGCTCCCGGGAGTGGGGGGCGGCCAATTCCAGCAGCAACCCCCTTTCCGGGAGGTGAAAAGCGACTGGAAGTGAGAGTGCCCCGCGGAAGCCCCACGCTCTGAATTTTTGCAAATCCACAGAAGGTTTTGTTTGGGGTCCCCTCCAGCCTCTTCCGGACCGCGATCCCCACTGCCCCCCCCCTTACACACACCCACATACACGCACACACACACCCTCCCGCTCCAACCCCACCCGGCCCTGCCGCGTCAGGGGGCTGGGCGGGCGCGCCCCCCGGGTCGCTGGGGCCCCCCACCTGGGGATGGTGATGCACTTGGTGTTGACGTTCTGCGTGGTGATGGCCTTCTCCAGTTCGTCCAGTTGCCCGGTCTTCTTGAGCTTCTTGACCAAACTCTTGACCGCCTTCTCGCACCACTTCTCCTCCTGCCCGTTCTGCTCGCCCTTCTTCCAGCCCAGCAGGCGCTTCACGATCGGGGGGGTGAAGGGCAGGATGGACGACATGGCTGGGGAGGGCGCGCGGGCGGCGAGGGGCGCCCCCGGCGGGGCTGGGCGCGGCGGGACTCCGGAGGCGCAGAGGGGAGCTCGGCCGCCCAAACTTCGCCTCAACTCTCGGCGAACTTGCCCGCGCTCCGGGCCGGGCCGCGGCGCTGCAGCCAGCGGGGCTCGGCGCGCGGCCCTGGGCCCCGAGCGGCTCCCGCGGCGGGAAGAAGGGCGGCGGGGAGGGCGGGCGGACGACTGCGGCGCCGGGTCGGGAAGGCCCCGAACGCGGGGCGGAGGCGGCGGCCGCGAGACTCGGAGTGGCAGAAGAAAGTTTGGGTTTCCGCACGGGGTAGCTGTTTGGGTGCCGCCTCCAGGAAGGAAAGTCCAACCCCCAGCCAAACTTTGCTCGCCTCGCTCGCTTTGATGCGCAGATCCCTCCGCCTCGGCAGCCTCGCCTCCCCGCTCCCCTCCTCCTTCCCGGCTCGCTCGCTCGCTCGCTGGGCCGGCCCGGGGCGTGCGCCGCGCTCCCGCTCCCGCTCCCGCTCCCGCCCGCTCCCAGTCTGTGTTTCATGCAAATCCGCGTGCAGCCTCCTTTCCAAGCGCTGTCACCGCCCCCTCGCCGCCGCCGGGGCTCCCCGCCTCCTCCCCCGCGCCCCGCCGCCTCCTCCCCCGGGCGCCTTGCCCACCCCCAGCCTCCGGGAGGGCGCCCGACCTTCCCCCGCTCGGCGCAGAGCACGCCCACGTGGGCGACCGCGGCCGGCGGCGGCCCTGGCTGGTGCGCGCGGGACCCCGCGCGGCCCCGACCTCAAGTCCGGCGGGCGCCGGGAGGAAGTCGTGGGAACGGAGCAGCGAGAGGGGAGGGCTGGGCTCCTGCAGTGGCGTCCACTCTCGGCACCCACACTCAGGAAGCGCGGCTGCAGTGGCGGACCGGAGGGGGTTAGATTGGCAGCGAGTGAGCGCCGGCCGGAGGCTGGCGGGGCACCCCTGGGGGCACCCCGGTCGGAGGAAGGGCGCGCGGAAGGTTGAGGCCCAGGAAGTCGGGGCGCGCACTTGGACGCGTGCGCGCTGATCCCGGGAAGGGGCCTTGGCGGCGCCGGCGACCCGGGAGCTGTTTTTTTAAAATTCTCTCATCGGTGAGATCACACCGGCCGAGAGCCCCGAGCCTGTGTGCGTGCGAAGGAGGGATTTGGGATGGGGCGGAGAGGGGGAGGGGTGTGCTCTCAGAAGTGGAGATTTGGGGATCCCAAAGACTCCCTGGACAACAGCCAGAGCCAGGGGTCCCTTGGGCCTTGTGAATCAGGTCCCGGGCAGAAAAGGGGCCTCAAAAACATCTGTTGAGTTCAGGAAGGAATGAATGGGGGCGCTTTAGAATTTATCCTGGGGGAGGGGAGATTACATTACTGCGTGGTTGCAATCTGATGATACAAAAAAAAAAAAAATCCGAAATTCGACGCCCCCAAAACTAACTGGGACAGAGCTTTGTTTCCAAAGCTGTGAACTCGCAAAAAGGGGGAGTACTCGGGAGGTTTATGTTAAGCAAAGAAACACCAGGATACTGGGGGGAGGCCGGGGCTTTTCTCGCCACCGGCCGAATTCGGGGGCTTCCAAGCGCCCACACCCGCCCCCACCACCGGCAGCTGCTTTCTGGAGTCACCTCGTCCCTCGGGGTGTTTATCCTGCTGCCCCTCCCCTGCCAGGCCTCTAGCCCGATGTCTAAGGTCTTTGTTTGTTTTTAACAGCAGGAAACCCCCCTGGTGAGAAAGACGTTATCCGCTAGCGGGTGGGGAGTTACAAAGCCCTGTGAGGTGTGGCCCAATCCACAAAATCGGCCCAGAAGCTGCAGGGGTCCCTGCCGTTGAAGAGAATGGCCCCCCACAGGCCTGTCAGCTGCTGCTGCAAAGGGCTGTGCTCTTCACACTCGCCTCCTAACTCCCCGGCCACTCGCCGCTGAGAACCCCTGAACCCCGGTTGGGGCTTTCCCCCTAGTCCTCCTCGAGTAACCTGCAGCCACTGTAGTATCCGGTTGCACTCCCTTTTCCCCAGCCCTCATCAAAAAAGCAAAGGAAAGAGCAATCCGCCTTTATCGATGGCTTTCTTCAGGCCAGGTAACGCAAATGGTGCCCTCTTATTTAATCCTCGTAATGGCCTTCCAGGTGGCTGTTCCGTGCCTCCCTCGTCCGGATGCGGCACCTGCGGCACAGAGACGTTTACAATACTTACTCAGGATTCCAGGCGGCCCCGCTGGAATTTGAACCCCAGGCTCTGTGAGGCCAAAGTCCACATTCTTGCCTTTGCGTTCAGCTAACTGCCTTGCAGGGTCCTGGAAGACAAAGATGACATCCCTGATAGAGAGCTCTTTGCAAAACAAAAGTTCTTTACCTAGGTGCACCGTTGTGGCAGGACAAGGAATGTTTGCTCCCATATTCAACAGGGCTCCGACCAGCTTTCCTCTGGACCTCATGCGGTAGTCACGGGAATCTAGTATGAAAAGCTTTGCAAGCAGTCAAGTGCTGTGAAGGGATGGAACCCACATCTTGGGGCCCCGCTGGTGCCATGAAGGGCAGTGTGCGGGTTAAGCGAGAACAGCTCCTCCGTGTTACAGCCCTCCTCTTCATTTCTGGGCAGACGGAAAAGGAAGCCACAGGCCCCTATCCTCAGCCTAGAGACGCAGCAAGGCAAGGAAGTGTGTGCCTGGGAGAAAGGGCCCCTGCAGTCACCGTCTCCTCGGAGAACATTAATCTTAACCTGAACATCAACTCATGCAGCTGGGACTGTGGAGGGGCAGATAGAGGACCTCCAGGTCCGTCCATGACTTGATCTGACTTTTTACCCTGGCTCCCTCCCTCCCTTCACTTCGCCGAGCATCTCTCAGCTGTAAGAATGGAGCAAACAGCTGTTACTGTGCAAACACGGTGAGTCTAGAAAGAGCTCTCCTGCAACTCAAGCCTCTTGTTCTGCGCAAGCAGAAGCCACGTCTGGTGGAGGGAGGCGACGGGCACCACGGAAGCAAGGAGCCAGAGATCTGAGAAGTAAATGAAGTGGAAGGGCCTGGGGGGTACCTAGCCCTGTAACATCACGGCATGGGAAAACCCCCTCTTTCAGCCCTCCCATTTTCCCGAAGGGGAGGAAATGACTAGTCAGCAGCTAGTGTGGCTGACCCATGCTTTCGTGCCCTTCCTTCGCGTGCCATCATCCGTGTGACAGGGACAGCTGTGCGTGCAGAAAAACAGTGCTGGGACCCACATGTGAGTCCAGCAAGTGCCGTTTCTGGGGCTAGTCCTCTCTCCTCTGGGTTAGTCTCTCCACAAGAACTGAGGGGCTAAGCCCAGTTTCAACCGAGCAGTGAGGAGAGCTGAGTGATAGATGCTTCCCACCGCTTAAGAGGACCCTGCATGCTCCTTTGACTTTGGGCGGTGAATGGGTGGGCGGCTCCGGATGGATAGGAGCTCTGTTCTGGCGCCTGGTCTCCTGGGGCCCAGCCAGGCCAGCTTTTGCAGAGGTTGTCCTTGGAAGGGAAACATTAGCCCAGTTAATTTTTCATCACCGTAAGTGCAAAGTTCAAGAGAGGTGGGATGGGGCCGGAGGCAGCGACTCTGTTTCCCTGGGAATAGCCAGTCCTATCAGGAATGGCCTCGCAATGGACTTGCCAAAGGGTTTTCATCTATTTGGAGAGGCTCCCAGGTGGAACCCTGGAAAGAGACAAACGCATGACTTCAATTCTGATTGTTTTTCCATTAGCTAAAGGGTGTTTAATCCACAAGTGGTACATCTGGAAAGAGCTTTGACATTGTTCTGCCTTCACTTCACACAGACATCAAGTGACATGTGGTGAAGGGAGGTGATTGGCAGTCTGGACAGAAGTCAGGATCTAGGCAGGCCTAGAACTCTCCTCGGAGTGCCCTCACCTCAGAGAGAGCGCCTCTGTCTGTAGCGGTGGGCGGCACCTTATACCTGTGAGCTCTCCCATGGCGCCAGAGCTGGGGTAAACTTCTAGCTCTCCCACTTCCAGCTCTGTGATTGTGGGCAAGTCCCTTAACTATCGGTGTGTCAGTTTCCTCTTCCATATAATGGAAATAATAATCACATCCGCCGCTTAGGGCTGCTGGAAGGAATCAAATAACCCATGTGGAGAGCTTGCCACAAGCACATAGTATGTTCCCAATATACATGGATATGGTTGATGCTTACCACAGCCTGCTATGCAGAAGTTAGAAGCAGTAAGTTCTGCATACACAAAGCAAACAGAGGAATCTTAAAAACAGTTCCAAGTGAAAATAGTAACACAGAGTAATGTGTTACGTAAGTAAGTAATGCTACTTACGTAAAAGATTACACATGCACAAAACAACTGTGTGCATTGTGAAAGGTGTCTTAAACAAGACGATATACATTGAAATGCTTCACACTGATTAGTATGGGTGTTATTTTAAGACACACACACACATACACAAAATAACAAGTGTCTGAGAAGATGAGACATTGTAGCCCTTGTGCATGGCTGATGGGAATGCAGAATGATGCAGCCACTGTGGTAAATGGTATGGTGGTTCCTTAAAAAAAAAAAAATTAAACAAAGAAATACCCCTTGATCAAGCACTTTCACTTCTGGGTTTATACTCAAAGGGAGCAAAATCAGGGACTCAGGTATTTGTACACCCACGTTTATAGCAGCGCTATTCATGATAGCCAAAAGGTGGAGGCAATTCTAGTTATCTACTAATGGAAGAAGGGATAAACAAAACGTGGCATATACATGCAATAGAATACTATTCAGCCTGAGCAAGGAAGGAAATCCTGTCCGATGCTACTGTGTGGGTGAATCTTGAAGACATTGTGCTAAGTGAAATAAGCGAATCACCAAAGGACAAACTCTGTCTGATTCCATTTATACAAGGTACCTGAAATAGTCAAATTCATAGAGATAGAAAGGATGGTGGTTGCCAGGGGCTAGGGAGAAGGAAGAATAGGGGACTTGTGTGTTATGGGTACAGAGTATCAGATGGGGAAGATGGAGAGAGGGTTCTGGAGACGGATGGTGGTGATGGTCATGCAATAATGTGAATCTGCTTCATGCCACAAAACTGTGCATTTGAAAATAGCTAAAATGGTCATTTTTAGTTAGGTACATTTTACCACAATAAAAGGCACATACAGGGAAACATTTTGAGGGTGGACATATGGGAATGGGGGATGAGGCTAAAGGGGAAAATCTATGAATTTGTGCATTTGTAGTGATGAAGTGCGGGGTAATGAGGAGTGTGATTAACCTCACCCTCTGTTCCAGAGCTGAAGTAGTACAGTGCTCAATCCATGGTAGTCAATATACTAATTCATTGTTCTCTAGTTTGCTCATAAGGTAGAGCCTTTGGTTTCCGGAACCTTCCAGCCTCTAGTGATCATATCTCACATTGGGAGAACCCAGCCAAAAATATTTAAAATGTCCCACCTTGCGGCACCTGGGTGGCTCGGTCGGTTAAGTGTCCGAATTCCGCTCAGGTCATGATCTCACGGTTTGTGGGTTTGAGCCCCGCATCGGGCTCTGTGCTTACAGCCCAGAGCCTAGAGCCTGCTTCGGATTCTGTGTCTCCTTCTCTCTGTGCACCCCCCTCCCCCCGCTTGTGCTCTGTCTCTCTCTCTCTCAAAAATAAATAAACACACACAAAAATAAAAAACAAAATGTCCCACCTCATGGCAACCCCGTAGGAACACAAAGACTCCAGTTTTGCACCATCTGACAGCTTAGGAAACTGAGGGTCAGGGGACTAATACCATTTGTGGGTCTGCTCTTTGCCAGGCTCTGGGCCCTGGACCTCAAGGATAGGGTCTTGTTTGAAGTTCTCACAGTTGCCACAAGATGGTTGTCACTGTGGCCACTTCCTAGAGCAGGGACCACAGAAACCCAGGTAATTCAGCTGCAGTCGCCCAAAGTGGACAGCTAACCCTAGACTGCCAGCCCAGCATGGGTTCTTCTGTCCCTGGAGCCCCCTAGCAGGCTTCCTGGTGGTGTTGAGGACAGAGCATCCCTGGGAGAGGAGACTATCCCTAAAGGAGCTCGCGCATAGGCGCTAAGGAAGGTACGGAGAGGGACCAGGTCTGACTTGGGGAGCTATGGGGACAAGACATTGGACTTAGGGTGAGGTGTGGCCACCTGCAGCTGTGTGCACACCGAGGTGTGGGTCCAGGACTGCAGGGGCGGGGGGAGAGGAAGGGTCTTCGGGCAGGTGGTAGGAGCCCACGGCAGGGTTCACAGAGGTATTCTGAGATCTGCATGAGCTCCTTGCCAGCATTCAGAACTTGTAGGAGTTGGGGGCTAGGAGAGAATCCCGATAGGCACATGGGTGTGTGTGTGGGGGGGGGGTGGCTTGACCATTGTGTATATGCTGATATGTTGGTCAGTCTGTATATGCAGGTGTTGTTGAGATTCTCGTGTGTGTGTGTGTGTGTGTGTGTGTGTGTGATGTCTATGCCCATCCCTCTGAGATCTGTCTGGTTTGAATCACATTATTTCACAGAGTACAGCCTTACACGTGTAAGTGAAACAGGTATAAGTTTTGTGAGTTTTCTTCCAAGGCCCATGTGTTTTTGTGTTTGCATCTTACATGCCTGTATGTTTGTAGAGGTCGCTGTGTTTGCCCTTTCTTATTTTCTGGGATAATAAGACTCACAAACAGAGCCTTGGCTCAGGCCCAGGCTCTCCTCCAGTCCAGGGTTCAGTTTATAATGTAAACCTAAAAAATGCTAGTTAGAAAATTGTTGGCTCATTATAATTGCATTTATTTATTTTTTTAAAATCTTTTTAATGTTTATTTTTGAGTGAGAGTGAGACAGAGCATGAGCAGGGGAGGGCCAGAGAGAGGGAGACAAAGAATCTGAAGCAGGCTCCAGGCTCTGAGCTGTCAGCACAGAGCCTGACAAGGGGCACGAACCCATGAACCATGAGAACGTGACCTGAGCCAAAGTCAGACGCCTAACCGACTGAACCACCCAGGCGCCCCTAACTGCATTTACTTTTAAAAGCACACACACATACAGAGAGCCACCAAAGAGTGGTATGCCAAAATGAAAATGTAGTTCTACAAAAGCAATGAGATCATATCCCTTTAAATTATTCTTAATATATTGGCATGCTATTTTTAGTTTTGTTTTCGTAATGTGTATTTGTTTTTGAGAGAGAGAGAGAGGCAGAGAGAGAGGGAGACACAGAATAAGAAACAGGCTCCAGGCTCCAAGCTGTCAGCACAGAGCCTGACGTGGGGCTCGAACTCATGAACTGTGAGATCATGACCTGAGCCGAAGTCGGACACTTAATCAACTGAGCCACTCAGGCACCCCGGCATGCTATTTTTATATTAAAAATGAATAAAATATACCATATCACAGTTACACCTCAATTTGTAAAAAGATTTACAATTTTTTTCATGTTTATTTATTTTGGAGAGAGAGAGAAAGAGAATGGGGGAGGCAGAGAGAGAGGGAGACACAGACTCTGAAGCAGGTTCCAGCCTCTCAGCTGTCAGCACAGACCCCGATGCGGGGCTTGAACCCATGAACTGGGAGATCATGACCTGAGCCGAAGTCGGACACTCAACAGACTGAGCCACCCAGGCGCCCCTTGAAAGGATTTAAAGGAGAGAAAGAAAACGATGTGTAGGATGAAAGTGGAGTCAGCTGTCTTCAGTGTGAGGACCGTAGGTTCTGGAAAGTGGAAAGGAACCCGAAGGTGGGGCTTCAGATTCCCTGTCAGGTCTGAGACAGCCGCTCATGCTCCAGGGGGCCCGTCACTCCTTGTGTGTAGTCAGGCCCTGGGTATGTGAGAGGAGCAGACTCCTTACCACTCAAAACAACACACACACCTAGGGTACTCTGCATCTTGTATACAACTCAGCATCTGAAAACAAACATCCTGTGGTTGACTCAGACTTTGAAGGAATGAAATAGAACTGAAGGAAACAAGGAAACGCTGTCCCTCTCCCAAGAGATTCACCCTCACCGAGAGGAGGGATAGATGAATTTGGTTGTGTGCTTTGTTACAGAAACAAAATGTTTTCATTGCAGGGAAATCTTTCAAAGTTTATAATGACAGGGGCGCCTGGGTGGCGCAGTCGGTTAAGCGTCCGACTTCAGCCAGGTCACAATCTCGCGGTCCGTGAGTTCGAGCCCCGCGTCAGGCTCTGGGCTGATGGCTCAGAGCCTGGAGCCTGTTTCCGATTCTGTGTCTCCCTCTCTCTCTGCCCCTCCCCCGTTCATGCTCTCTCTCTCTCTCTGCCCCAAAAATAAATAAACGTTGAAAAAAAAAATTAAAAAAAAAAAGTTTATAATGACATCAGTAATGAAGGCTGTCTGCAATAAAAAGAAAGCAGTGAGGGGCGCCTGGGTGGCTCAGCCGGTTAAGCGTCTGACTTCGGCTCAGGTCATGATCTCACGGTTCGTGGGTTCGAGCCCCGCGTCGGGCTCTGTGCTGACAGCTCAGAGCCCGGAGCCTGCTTCGGATTCTGTGTCTCCCTCTCTCTCTGCCCCTCCCCTCTTCTCTCTCTCTCTCTCTCTCAAAAATAAATAAACATAAAAAAAAAATAAAAAAGAAATAAAGCAGTGAGGTATTTACTGATCCTCGCTGTGGCATGATGACTTTGAAAACATAATGCTAAGTGAAAGAACAAGTTGCAAAAGGCCACAGGCTGCACGATTCCCTTTCTGTGAAATGCCCAGAATAGGCCAATATGCAGAGACACAAAGTGGATTACTGGCTGCCAGGGGGTGGCGGTGGGGGAGGGGCCCAGAGTTTCCTTCTAGGGTAGTGGAAGTGGTCTAAAATCGAGCCAGGTGATGGTTGCACAACTCTTGGAATATACTGAACACCAGCGAATTGTTCATTTTGAAATGGGTGCATCGTACGATATGCGCGTTTTATCTCCGCAAAGATGCTTTTAAAAATAGCACTAAGGGCTACTAAGGTCTTACAAGTGCTGGGCCCCGTTCTAAACATGTCACGTGGGTGACATGAACTCATTTTTACAACTGCCTGGAGTTGGCAGGATGTTACCATCCGCTTCCCAGAAGAGGACACTGAGGCAGGATGAGGTGGCCTCACTTAGACAATCCAAGCACCCTGCTAGGTGGCCCTTGGCCTTAACCATGTGAAAACAAACCACAACCACTAACTAAAAATAACCACGCCACAGTCACCTGCTTTTTCATTGAATAGACTGTGGACATCCTTCTATGTCAACAAATATACTCCGACTACATTCCTTCCAGTGACTGGGGAGGATTCTGTCGCACAGATCTGTCATAATTTGTTACCCCGGTCTCTCAAGATTGACTATCTGGGTTGCCCCCAATTTTTTTGGTATTAAGGACAGCGTGGCTTTAAACATTTTGGGGCGCTTGCCTTGTGTACGTCTCTGTTTACTTAGAGTAAGTGCCTGGAAGGCGAACTAGAACTTTTGATGCCCTTAACAAAGGGCCCCCGACCACATCAGCTTTATGAAGTGAGGTCCCTCCTGAACACATTCTTTTCTTTCTGTGTCCCTCAGTGTCAATCACTCCATTTAAGGGGACCACGCTTCTTTTTAGCCCTGACTTTTGTTGTTGCTGTCGGTTTCTTCTGAAATCAACCAAGGAAAAAGGGTCTGCTGAAGGAAACGCCTCTCGGTACGGAGCCGGGGGCTTCCTGCAAAGATAAAGAATCCCAGACTGTCACTGTTGGCAGGCGGTATAAAGATACATTTTTCAGACCTCTTCCCCTGCTCTCCCATAGGCGTTGGTGTATCCCAGAGCCAGGTGCTTGCCTCCTTTCGTTTACATCCTTCCCCTGGGTGATCTGATTCACCCTGGAGTCCTACCTGACCTGAACGCACTAACTCCCAGCTCTAAGGAACTCAGTCTCAAACTGTCACCTGGACACGAAAGGCCCACAGTCATCTCGAGTCTCTGAACTCATCCGCGCCTCCGTAAACCTCCTTCTCAGTCCTCCGTCCTCCTGAGCGATCGCCAGTGTCCACAGCCATCCCACCAGCAACCTAGAGACACCTCCCTCCTCTCACCCCCACGTCCAATCTGTCACCAAACGCTGTAGAATCCACCTCCCTGTCTTCTGGCCTCCATCGTAATTCAGGGGCCTGTCACTGCTCACCACCGATTATCACAGTGATTTTCTCATTGCCTCCATTCTCCTCTTGCTGCCAGAGTGAGCGTTCTAGGACACAAATCTAACCTCACACATCTATGTCTCACTGCTCCTAAAAGATGCTTTTTAGTGACTTCCTATTGTCTACAGCAGTGCTGTCTACTGAAATATAGGAGAGTGACAAGTCATTTTACACTTTCCCCAGGCCGTGTTAAAAAAAAAAAAAAAGAAAGAAAAAAAAGGAAAACGGAACAGGTCAAGTTTGATAATTTATTTAATCTAATATATCCAGTATATCATCATTTCAACGTGTAATCAATAGAAACAAATATCTGTTTTATGTTCTTTTTTGCATAGCCTATGAAATCTGCTGTGTGTTTTACACTTAACCTCCCAATTTGGACTGGCCCCATTTCAAGTGCTCAATAGCCACATG
Organism: Lynx rufus; assembly: GCF_022079265.1. Classification (NCBI taxonomy): domain Eukaryota; kingdom Metazoa; phylum Chordata; class Mammalia; order Carnivora; family Felidae; genus Lynx; species Lynx rufus. Next base: position 9,668,864 of record NW_025814827.1, read on the forward strand.
TGGCCAGTGGCTGGCTACCCTGTTGGAGAACACTTGTCTAGAGAAGAGTCCCTAGTCCTTGACATGGAGTTCCAGGCACTGGGTGATGTGACCCAGCCCATCTCTGCTTTATCCCGGGTATTGTGCCCCACACCACATCTTCTCTCCAGGAATCACAGATATCCCCAATTCTTTCACGCCTCTGTGCCTTTGCTCATGCCTTCAGAGCCCTTTCCGTTCCTGCCGTCTCCACATCCCACCTCTCTAGCTGCATGAACACCTCCTCCTCATCTGAGATGAGGTTCAAGCCCTTCATGAAGCCTTCACTTCTAGAACTAAGCCCCCCCTCAACCCTGTTCAGACCTTCATGCTAATACCTAGAACCTGGGAGTCCATTTATCTGTTTATTTAACCGATCCATTATACTAGATATTAAACCCCTTAAGGTCAAGGGATCCTGTCTTGCTTTTCCTTCCCCAGCACCTGTGCCTGGGGTGAAGGAATTAATTGATAATTAGAAAGCTGAGGCCCTGGGGCACGTGGGCGGCTCAGGCAGTTAACCATCTGACTTCGGCTCAGGTCATGATCTCACAGTTTGTGAGATCGAGCCCCGCGTTAGGCTCTGTGCTGACAGCTCAGAGCCTGGAGCCTGCTTCAGAGTCTGTGTCTTCCTCTCTCTACCTCTCCCCTGCTCAAGCTCTGTCTCTCAAGCGCTCTCTCTCTCCCTCTCAAATATAAATAAAAACATTAAAAATTAAAAAAAAGAAAAGAAAAGAAAATCGAGGCCTAGAAACACCAAGTGATGTGCTTATGGTCTCATAACAGAAACGTGGCCTCCTGAGTTACACTGCAGGCTCTCAGCCCAGCACTCATTCGGCCAGTGGGTCAGGGGACATCAGAAAGCCTCTTCTGCGGGACATGCCTGCAAGGAGTTCCGTGAAGGTTGGTTTGAGGTGTCGATTGCTAAAATCCAGGCAACGTGAACCACAGTCCTGCTGTTGCTGGTACAGATTCAGCTTCGGCCGCACTGTATTTTCCCATCCTCAGATAATTGCCAGGAAATGACAGAGGCCAAAAGAGACGTAGGGGCAGGGTGCGGGATGATACAGAGCTGTGGATGGGGACTGACTTCACTCACAGAGGAAGGGGATGGCTGTGAGGGGGGGCAGCGTTTCCTCTGAAGCTCTGGGAGCTTGGCTGACTGGGAGAATGGCCAGCCCAGAGTGCCGGCTGGCCTGGGGTGTGGTTCTGGGGGTGGACCCGCTCCCTACCTGCAGGCCAGTCACACCCCCATCTTCAGTGTCCTCATCTGTGAAGGGAAGGGTTTGGACTGGCCGTAGGTACCATGCCCACCTACACTCCTTTGCATTCCCCACGGCAGACATTGCAAATGGATTTCCTGAGTTCTTTCCCACCCTGGGATCCTTCTTTGAGCCCTGCCTAGGAGCTGCTCGGAGCTGTCATTCTTCCAGCTGAAGAAGCCGGTTTGCCTTTGAGACTCTTCTAGCTCTGCCCTTCGAATTCCACAACAGGCACATTCCTCTGGTCTTCGGGAATCCCCTAACTGGATGCAAATGACTGCGGGAGAGTAACACCTCGCGTTCTTGTCAGCTCTAATCACAACCTATTCTCAGGGCCTGATCCTGCCAAGGCCACCCAGGAGGCCCCGAGAAGAGAAGCTAGGAGAGGAGGTGGCAGAAGGAAAGGAGATCCAGCACCCACCGGAGGCGTCCAGACACACGATTCCACTTTCGTTCGTGAGCACACTGGGCCTGCTGCCCGAGCATCCATTGTGGGCACACTTGTTCGGGGCACTTTGCAGAAGAAATGGCACAAGACCAGAGCCTGGCTGCCTGCCCTTGGGTGGCATGCAGTTTAATTTGGGAGCCAGGAAGTAAGAGCTCTGTCGTCGCTGACTTGAATAGACAGAATGGGAACTCGTGTATTTAATTAATGGATTGTGTCACCGAGTATCCGGGACAGCACCTGGCACAAAGTAGTCTCTCAACAACTATTTGAATGAGTGAGTGAGTGAATGAATGAATGAAAAACGAACACACGTACACACTACCAGAGATACACTCTCCACCCTTGAACCTTAGCTGGGTGGGGTTGAGCTCCCAGCCAGCACAGGCTCATATTTTCATTGTTTCCTCCCGCATCTCTTTCGATGTTTTCAAGTGAGGCCACGTTACCTTAGCTTGCTGTCTAAAACACACACAATCATACACTCCCCTTCAAATTCAAGCCCCGCTTTCTGTGGCCTTGTGTGTTACACCTTCATCAAGTGTATTTTTGCCATTGTTGTTATTTTGTGAGCAGAGCCAGGCCAGTGTTTTTGTAGGAATGAGTTGCCCAGACAATGCATCTAATGGGGCTGCGTTGGGAGATCTTACAGTCTCTCTGTGGAATCCCATCTTCTGTAAAGTTGGGGGGGGGGTCCAGGCCCAGCATTCCAGCCTTTTAGTCCAGAGGTAGGAGTTGATCCTTCTGTGGGAAACTTGTCCACCAGGGCCAGTCAGCATCAGGAATCAGTCCACACCTGGCCAGATGAGGAAACTCCCAACACGGATACCAATTACGAAAGGGAACAATGCGTTTTTCTCTTGCTGTCCCTTCAACCCGGAGCTCAGTGAGGTTGCCCGTGTCTGTATGTGTGCATCTGCACTGGGCACAGAGCCTGTCCACGCAGTACTGCTTGGATTTAGTCCTCTTCTGGGAAGCGGTCACACCTCGTCCGATCTAGAAGATGTGTGCTGAGGACCCACGATGCGTGAGGCCCCTTTGGCAGACTGGGTGACCCAGGAGGCAGAGCCAGTGCCGCTTCGGCCAATGGCCAAACCACCCGCTCCCCTTTCCTGACCCACTCCTGGCCCAAGAGAAAATTTCAGCTTCCTTGTATTCATCCAGGATTTTGCAATCAGAATCTCTACAAGGAATCTATTTTGAGTTCAGCACACATGGACGGGTGGCACTTTTTCTGTGTTAGAACTGAACAGTTAGAACTGTTTTGGCTTGAATTTCATACAAGAAACCTGGATCTCTCCAGGGCATCCGGGGGGTCTTAGCCCAGCCCCGTCCTAGTGACAGCGTCTATGAGAATGCAGACATGACCAGACAAGTTCTCTAGCGCGAGGCCCACACAGTGCAATTACCACAGTCTCTCCAAGCCCCGTTCTGCTGCTCTAAAGCTGGGGGGAGGAGCGAGGGATCCCTGTGACCACACTGCCGGGTCACTACAGTTCCAAAGCCCTGGGCAGGAGCCATAGGGAGTGCCCATGTTCCCTGGGACCAACACCGTCATGTCCAGGGACTAGAAGTGGCATCCTAGAAACGTTCTGCTAAAACCGGAATCTGCTGATCCGGGAGTCAAGGACTAAGGCTCCTTTCCCAGCTCTGCCAGGATTGACTAAGGCTCCTTTCCCAGCTCTGCCAGGATTTCCACTGAGATCCTACATTCAAGGGTCCTTTCTAAATGCAAACCCTGCTTGCTGTGGTGTATGATTCACAAGAGCATCAAAGAGCTTCCCTGAGAGTCACGCGCTCACCTATAAAACGAGGTAATAAACACACCCGAGGGAGTAGATGCGAATGCCTTTGCAAAGCTACAGGGTGGTGGGCCAAGATAACCTGCTCTGGCATCACGCTCTTCCCCCTGCCCCACCCTCCTGACTACGTGCCTCCTCGACAGTGACAGTGACCAGTGACGATGGCCACTTAGGTTCGTTTACATAACAGCTCCTTAAACCCCTCCCCTGACCCCAGGGCCTTCCTATGAAAGGTCCAACTCCAGAAGTTGAACAAATCCAGATAAATGTGGGGAAAAAAATCAGGGGTTGATTCCAGCACTGGTTTTACAAAAGGCTGGAGACTAAAGCAGGGCTCCCCTCCTCCGTGGGCGTATCTTCCTCTTTCCTCAGAAGGGCCAGCAGGGAAAGACGGGGGCCATGGATGAGGGAGTCCTGGTCCTTGCAGCTCACTCCCCCTCCTCCCCAGGCACAGGTGGGTTCTCCCTGTCCTCCAAAGTGCTCCCCCTCCCCAGGTCTGAGATGAAGAGTGGGGTGCCGCGAAAAACAGGTTTTGGATTTCTTTGACCTGGGTCTAAAACTGCACTTCCCCATCCACTTTACCAGGTTAAGACATGGCTCCAGTGTGAACTAATTTCCCCATCTCTGGGCTATGCTATGGCAAATAACTTACTCATGAGTAATGTGGCCATGTTTGTGCAGAGTTTATTTAGATAAGAAAAACAACTCCAGGCCTCATGGGAAGGGCTCTGCAGAGCCAACCCTGTTTCCTGGGCCTGCCTGGAAGGGCCAGGCCTTCGGGCTGCTGGAGTGGCCCTGGAAGGGCTCCTGAAGAGCCCATCTGCCCCCAGACATCTCTGGGTCCTGCCCCAGGGAGTAAAGGTGAGGGAGGGAGCAGAGGGTGATGGACAGGAAAGCTGAGATTGGGGTACGGGTCAGCTCTGACACTGCAATTGTGCAGCCCTGGGTAAGACACCCCCAGTCTCTGTGTCTGAGTTTCCCCCTTTTTGAAAACGGTGGGTTGGGGGCGGGTAATGATAAAGCATCTGCCCCACAGAACGGTTGAAGAGATGAAGAGACTCTGTAAGAGAAAGTACCTTGTAAACTGTGGAGGGCAACACACAGGTTATTTAGTAATGAATTGTTTGGCTTAAGGCTGTGTTTTCCGGCCACACACACCTGTGGGCACCACGCCGGGTGGCGGAGGCACGTGTCCAGGTCCGGAATCTGCTACCTACCAGTCATGGGACCTCTTGAGCCTCCTTCAGCTTTCCGAGCCTCCGTATTCTCCTCTGAAAAGTGGGGATGGTCATTCCTCCCTGGGTAATCTGCAAGGCTCTGCCATGCCAGGTTGGGAGAGAAAGACACACGTGAAAGTGGTTTGTGAACCGGAGACCGGTGCCAAGTTGGTCAATAGGTTGCCAGTCCGTCAACCAGTGCTTAGGGAGCTGGACGCTGAGGGCCGGGGAGTGAGGAGTCCAGCTGGAGAAACGAAAAAGGCACCTGCCCGTAGGGAGCGAAGGAAGCATGCACAGCGGGCCGAGGGGCAGACCGGCTTGGGCTGGAGGGGGCAGCCCTCACCTCCGCCCGGTTGACACAGCCTGAGGGTACCTGGAACCCTTTGCGGGCAATGCCCTGACTCCGTTACCTGTTCTTCAACTTCATGAAACAGCAGATTCCAGCTTTCCAGGGAAGAGTTCAACAGAACCGCACGTCATAACGCAGGAAAGCAGATTTGCTCGGGCGGAAACGGGTCGGGGCTCGGAGGCAGGGCTAGCCCGCACCCCCACCCCCACCCCCCCCAGCCGTCTGTTTCCCCAGTCCTGCTCCTCAGCAGCCCGGAGGCTCCTACTCTGCGTGCCGAGCCTCAACGGCTCTCCCGCCACAGCCGCGTGGGTGAAGTGTGCACATACAGATGCTCTTGCACGAGGAGGCACCCGGATGCGTATTTATGAAACGCTGTTACTGATGGCGAACACTGGAAACGACCTCGATGTCCCTCCACAAGAGAAAGGGCAAACAGATGGCGTTATATGTATACTGTGTAATTAACTTTGCTCCAGTGAAACTGAATGGGAGCTCCCCATATCAACCAAGACGCATCTCATGAAGGTACTGTTGGGCTCAACAAGTGGGGAGCAGAATATGCTATTATGTAATATTATTATTATTATATATTATTGGCGTAGCACCTAAAAATATACAAAACAACATTGCGTATGCTTAGAGATATATCAAGTGTAGAGTATGAAGGTGTGCGTGGAAAATAATGAAGCTTCTAGAGAAAAACATAGCAGAATATCTTCATGACAAAGGCGAAGATTTCTTTTTTAAATTTTTTTTTTAAATTACATTTATTGGGGCGCCTGGGTGGCGCAGTCGGTTAAGCGTCCGACTTCAGCCAGGTCACGATCTCGCGACCTGGGAGTTCGAGCCCCGTGTCGGGCTCTGGGCTGATGGCTCAGAGCCTGGAGCCTGTTTCCGATGCTGTGTCTCCCTCTCTCTCTGCCCCTCCCCCGTTCATGCTCTGTCTCTCTCTGTCCCAAAAATAAATAAATGTTGAAAAAAAAATAAAAAAAATAAATTACATTTATTTATTTTTGAGAGAGACAGAGTGAGACAGCGTGCAAGTGGGGGAGGGGCAGAGAGAGAGGGAGACACAGAATCCGAAGCAGGCTCCAGGCTCTGAGTTGTCAGCACAGAGCCCGTCACGGGGCTCAAACCCACGAACTGTGAGATTATGACCTGAGCCGACATCAGATGCTTAACCAACTGAGCCACCCAGGTGTCCCAAAGGTGAAGATTTCTTAAACAAGATATGAAAAGAATTAACCATGCGGGCGCCTGGTGTGGCTCAGTCAGTTGAGCATCTGACTTTTGATTTCGACTCAGGCCATGATCCCAGAGTCGTGGGATCGAGCCTCACGTAGGGCTCTGTGCTGAGCTTGAGGCCTGCCTGGGACTCTCTCTCCCTCCCTCCCTTTGCCCTTCTCCCCACTCACATGCTCTTGCTCTCTCTCTCAAATTAAAATAATTAAAACAATTAATTAATTAATTAAAAAAAAAGAACTAACCAGGATCACCACTACCCTAGGCAGCTGGGATGCATTATTTCCCAGAAATTCCCATCTTACAAGAGGAAGAGTTGAGACTCGGAGATGAAGTGACCATCTTCAAAGTCACAGAGCTTGTCTGTAGTGGAGCTGGGGTTAGACCCAAGTCCAACCTTTTTCCACCATGCAGGAGCCGTTCTGGTCCCCTCTGCCCTGCCCCACATCCTCTTCTCCAGCCACAGCCTCTTTGCCTCTGCTCACTAAGTCCCTCTTGTGCTTACTCACTGTCCAGTCTGCACCCTTGAAATGACTCTGTCCCCATCTGTATTTTAAAGGTCCAGGGGCGCCTGGGTGCCGCAGTCGGTTAAGCATCTGACTTCAGCCAGGTCACGATCTCGCGGTCCGTGAGTTCGAGCCCCGTGTCGGGCTCTGGGCTGATGGCTCGGAGCCTGGAGCCTGTTTCCGATTCTGTGTCTCCCTCTCTCTCTGCCCCTCCCCCGTTCATGCTCTGTCTCTCTCTGTCCCAAAAATAAATAAACGTTGAAAAAAAAAAAAAAAAAAAAGGTCCAATTAAAAACCTACTTTCTCCATGAAGATTTCGAGGTGATTTCTCCCTCCCCACATAAGAAAACACTTCTGAATGTAGTACTTGCTCTGAACTTAGTCATTTTCATTCCCATACACATCTTTCTGTTTTGTCAGTTGTTAGTGTGGTGTTTGCATTAAGGGCACAAATCTTTTTTTTCATCATGATAAGTGTGCCTTTTAATCTCCACCCCCCATTTCACCCATCCCTCACCCACCTCCTGGCTGGCAACCATCATTAAGTAAGAGTCTGTTTCTTGGTTTGCATCTCTGTTTTTCATTTGCTTATTGGTTTTATTTCTTAAATTCCACCTATGAGTGAAATCATATGGTATTTGTCTTTCTCTGATGGACTTACTGCACTTTGCATTATACTCTCTAGCTCCATCCGCGTCATTGTAAATGGCAAGACTTTATTCTTTTTATGACTGAGTAATGTTCCATTGTGTGTGTGTGTGTGTATGTGTGTGCATACCACATCTTCTCTAGCCATTCGTCTATGGATGGACACTTGGGCTGCTGCCATAATTTGGCTATTGTAAATAATGCCACAATAAACATAGGAGTGCATGTATCCCTTTGAATTTGTGTGTTTGTATTTTGGGGGTAAATGCCCAGGAGTGTGATTACTGGATCACAGGGTAGTTCTACCTGTAATTTTTTCAGGAACCTCCATACTGTTTTCCATTAAGTGCATAAATCTTAACCATCTATAGCTTGATGAATTTCACAAATGAGTATGCCTGTGTAGCCACCACTTAGATCAAATACGGAACATTTCCAAGACTCCAGAAAGTTCCTTCATGCCTATTCACTGTCAATACCTCTCCAAAGTACCACTAGCCTGACCTCTAACACCTAGGTTAGTTTTTTTGGCTTTTGACTTTTGTATGAATGGTCTATAGTATATTCTGTTTTGTATCTGGCTTATTTCACCTATGTGATCCGCCTACAAGATTATTGTAGATAGCATAGTTCATTCTTTGCTGTTCTCAAGACTCAGCAGTGCGCCCATCATGACCACTACATTAGGGAACTCTCCCAACAAGATGCTACCATGGCGTGCTTACCCTCTTTATCTCAGCTGATGCCCCAGAGGCCTGAGATAATACAGTAGGTGCCAAGAAGGCCCACATCATAAAGGAAGAAGGGCCTGGGCCATCTGCGTGGGACAAGCTAAGAGAGCATGGAACATTCTGCCAGTACCTCCATGGTAACAAGGAGTGGAATTGGAAGAGAACAGTTGTGAGAAATTCCTTGAAGAGAGTCGAGAGTATGAAGGGGTGCCTGGTTGGCTTGGTCAGTGGAACATGCGACTCTTGATCTTGGGGTCGTGAGTTCGAGTCCCATGTTAGGTGTAGAGATTACTTAAAAAAAAAATAAAATCTTTAAAATAAAGAAAATATGTCTTATGTTCCCAGGATATGTAGGAGAAGGGAAGAGTCTCTTCAAGAGGGGACATAGAGAGATGTTATGTGGCCCCAGAGTTCTGGAGACACAGGGACTGATGTCTGACACATGCCTGCATGATCTAAAGGTGGGAAGCTGGTCAGACATGCTGGAGCAGGGAGAGAGGGGCTGCTCTGGGAAGGAGCATCGCACTGTGGTTGGGTCAAGGGCAGCCCGACTGGGTCTCATCTGATCAGATTTCACTGCAGACGACACCTCAAAGCGGACAGGGACTCATATCTTAAAGATCAGGGGTGCCTGGGTGGCTCAGTCAGTTAAGCGGCCAACTTTGGCTCAGGTCATGAACTCACTGTTCGTGAGTTCTAGTCCCGTGTTGGGCTCTGTGCTGACAGCTCGGAGCCTGGAGCCTGCTTCGAATTCTGTGTCTCTCTCTCTCTCTCTGCCCCTTCTCCGCTCACACACTCTCTGTCTCTGTCTCTCTCTCAAAAATACATAAACATTAAAAAATTAAAAAAATAAAAAGACTAAAAGGGCCCCAAAACGCTATAAGACCTATCTGAGATTTTATTTAGGGGTAGGAAGAAAGACAGGAGTCTAAAAAGGACAAGGAAAAAAAAGGGGGGTGGGTAAAGTTGACTTTTGCGTGCACGTTGAATCCAGCTGGAGCCAGAAAATGATGGGTAAAAGTGCCTGGCCCGCCCTGCGTGCACCGTCTCCCTGGACCACGGGAGGAGCTGCTTCCCGGGCCATCTTGGCCCTGCTCCAAGTCCACATGGTGCCTCCGGCTCCTGGGAAGCCCTCGCTCGAGGCTGGAGGTGGACGGGGGGTGGGGATGGGGAGACTCCCCTGCAAGATGTTGCCGCGGCCTCCGCAATTTGCACCTGCCCCGCTGCCCTCTGCTTAACATTCCCGCCTGCGATTCCAGCTGAGGCACGCAACAACTGTTCTGTGCAGGCCCCGAGTGGCAGGGGCTGGCAGGCCTCTCCCGACGACTTCCGAGCCGCTGTCCGAGGCTGTGACCTCACTTCCTCGGCCGTGCCGGATGCTGGGCGGACAGGAGGGCAGACAGGAGGGAGGGCAGCGGCTCGGGCTCCGCGAGGGCCTGGCTCAGAGCGCTGTGCTACCGAGCAGGGCTTGATCAGGCCCCCGCCGTCGCTCACTCCCTGCTGTGGGGAGTCCAGCGGCCCGGGGCCCTTGTTCGAAGTTAAATGCACACAGGAAATCCCCCACTCTGGGAGAGGTGGGGAGAGTGGATGCTCTAGTGGCTCGGCTTTCTGGGTAAGCAAAAGGGGAGGAAAGAGCACTTTACGTGGGCGCTTGCTGTATACCAGGCCCTGTAGTGAGAGCTTTACGTGGGCGACCTCACACTCCCGAGAACGGCCCTGGGAGATCGATGTTGTTATGCCCATTCTACAGATGAGAAGGAGGGACGCCCCGGAAGTTAGAAGACTAGCAAGGGGTGAGACCGTGTTTCCCACCCATGTGTTCTTTCCACGGCATCACACTGCTCTGGATACAGTCACATTCTCACATTGATATGCCTCACCGTCATGGTAAAACCAGCAGCTTCAAATACATATATATGTATATATTCAAATATATATATATTTATAAAATATATAAAATTTATAAAAATATATATTTGAATATAATAAATATATATATTCGAATACATATAAATATATACATTTGAATATATATATATATTTTTTTTCTGGCACAGAATATTGAACGGAGTATTATTACAGTATTACGAGGCAAGGGCTGGGGTCAGCCGCCCTGCATTCCACAGCTTTTGAGCTGTGCACCCACAGGAGCCTTGTTTGACTTCTCTGAACCTCAGTGTCTCTACCTGTAAGGAGTAAGAATAATGCTAACACCTTCTCCGTCACCTTGTGAGGAGGTACGTGCTCGAGCGTGGGCACCACTTCGTCTGGGACTCGGATGCCGCACATGCTCAGTTATTACTTGTGATTATGCTTGTTGTAAGCTCGTGAGCGGATGGCACAGACCATGGCTACCCCGTATGGGCCGATGATTAGGACTCGGCTTCAAAGCTGAGCTGATGTCCAAAGTCACATACGGTCATTAAAATGGCCCTACCCCATGGCCCGTAAGGTGCCAGCTCCCTCAAGGGTCCCGCCTCTCACCTCTGCAGACTTCCCGTGGATTTCTGAGCATTGATCAACACACAGGGAAAGGCACTGAGCCACGTACAGAGATGAAGAAGGATGTGTAGGTGGCCAATGCTGCAGGCTACCAGACGATGCTGGCTCTAGGTTCTCCGTACTCTGTACTCTGGGGAGCAGTTTGCAGCAGTGGGAAGAGGTGGCTTCTTGGAATAGACAAAACTTACAGAAGGCCCCGGAGGCAAACAGTTCTCCCCCATTCCTTTGCTCTGAGCCACAGCAAGACTCCCTCTGCCCTCAAGATAAAGTCCTTAACATAGTTTCACATCGTGTTACATTTTTTTCCCCCAGCTCCTTCCCAATTTGATTCCTTGAAGCATTACATTGTAGCTCCCTACCGTTTTCTGCCCTGCCCACGCCCTGAACACACCCACACTTGCACACGCGGGCCCACTTCCCCCCCAGGTTAGGCTGGGGGGGCTCCACCCCCCCCCCCGATTCTCAAGTAGAAACCAGCTCACATGCGAGCATCTGGACAATTGCCACCCTGGACTTTGGGAACAATAGCAAATCCACAAGCCAGCAGAGGAACCCAGCTCATTCTGAGTAAAAATAACCTGTCAAATCAATTACAGTGGCAGAACCAATTAGGGTGACCGCAGGGGAATAAATATGCAGTGTTTAACTTAATCATCTTTCTGTTCCAACGGCTCTCCGGCTGCATGACTAAGGCAAATGACTATTATGTAACTGATATTTTTATTCTTTGCCCCTTCTTTTCAGAATGAGAAGCCATTATTCAATCTCATTTTCCTTCCAAGTGGAAAAAAAGACCAAGGGGGGGGGGGGGAAGATTGTCTCTGAACTTGCATGAATGATAAGAAAGTCTAGGACCTTCTATCGTGAATAACTATATGTAAAACTACTCATTAGCCATGTGACCTCAGGCCAGTCACTTTTCTTCTGTGATCCCCCATCTGCGAAGGAAGGGATTTGGAATGGTGATCTCCGAGGGCCAGCCTTACAAATTTTACCCAGGACAGATTTGACTCTGACATCCTGCATAGCCACAATGGCATCTTACTTACCTGTGAGTCACCCTGTTCTTCTCGCACAGCGTCTGTATCCTCAGGTGCTCAATAGATACTTGCTAAGCGGAATTAATTGGCTCATTCTTTATGTCAGCACTTCCTAGATTTAGGACACTTGCTAGGCTCTGGAAGATATGTAGCCAAGTGGTACAAAAAAGAGTATCCTCCATTTGAGGGAGGCTGGGTATGTCTCTGAGAAATGCCAGTCTTGCATGATAGGGTCAGATGAATGTCACGGGCAGTCTATGCTCAGAGAAGAGGGATATTTCTAACCTTAGGTGGTCATGAAGTACTTTCTGGATGAGGTGAAATTTGGGTTGGGCCCTGAGTTCTGACAGATCAGTTAGATGAAAGACACTCTAGGGTTATCGATAGGAATGGCCTTTGCAGAGGTGGGGAGGGAGAAAACCTGACAACAGCAAGGATTTCTGTCAGAAAACAAAAGACAATAAGGTATCTTGGAACTAGACTACGAAAAGCTTTGGAAGCTGGGATGGGAGCGTGGGTCAGTATCCCGGTCTCAATGGGAAAGGAAGGTAGGATGGAATCTGTAAGAATGTCACCTTCTCCTCTGGCCAGTGGTTGAACCGGCCATTCTGAGTAGTGGGAGATGGATTCCGGCATCAGCCTCTGGGAACAGTCTAGAGGGCTAGAATCTGGGGAAAGAGCCAGAGGCTTACCATTGGTTATAGAAGATGGGGTCCTTTGCTCTGCACATCATACCGAGGCCCTAAATCCACCTCCCTTGCCCAAGTGTCTACTTGCAACATTTCGGGGTTGGTGGGGATGTAAAGATAGTTATTACAGCAGATTCTGTCAATGCCCTCCCCCTACCTCCTCAGCACCCACCCCCACACAGAAGGCTGCTCACTCCCATCCCTACGGGCATGGTAGGTAAGTGCCCAAGAGCGAATGCTTCTGGAAACAGCCCTCTGTTAGTCAGGGATCAGGACTTGGCAGATAAATCGCCAGCTTCCTCACCACTGAGGCAGGAGAACTCTGAGGTCCCACAGTCCCCCAAAGGGATTGAGCCCCCAGTCATCCACAGTGATGGCCCGCTCCACAACATACCTTGTGCTGGCTTCCTTCGCTGTCTCACTTCCATACCCCTTGACCTGGGTTTCTAGGGATCACCTCCCAAATGAACTACTTACGTTTGAATCTTTGACTAAAGGCTGGCTTCTGGGGAAACCAAATCACAACAATTAATGAACCTCCCTCATTTTATAGCTGGGGAAACTGAGGCCCGAGAGGAGATATTTTGACCATGAGTCAGGGGGCAAGCCTAGGCCTGCCCAGTCCATTGCCATACCCAGTAGACAAGGCATGTCTCAAATTAGTCCTCCCTCTGCTCTGCTTACCCACCGAGGCGCCCCAAAGTCAGAAGGTAGCAGCAGAAATTCATCTTCCCTTCTTGTTTGAACAGAAAGCAAAAGGCCTCAGCAAGGGGGAAGAGGTGAAGGTCTGAGGCTCCCAGATGTGACCCTCATTATCCTGGAAAGTGTGCTTTTGTCTCTGTGGTAACCAGGACAGCCACCCCATTTATCTGATTTCAGTAAAGTGGCCACATCCTTTGGTTCCCACTGCTGGGGCTTAAATGGCATGTTTGCAAAATGGAGTTATTAGCCCTTAAAAAAAGGAGGAGGTGGGTTCCCCCACCCCCACCCCTTGAGGGAAAGGGACATAATGCTTGGGGTCTTTCCATAATCAACATCAAAGCATTGTGATACCACAGAAATGACTTTAAGGGGGCCAGAGCAATTACACGTAAAGATAGCAACCAGAAAATGGAATGTAGATGGATAGAGAGGTGCCTTTTAAAAGCGAGCAAATACATCTTATAATGGTGAAGCTGTTTATTGTCAGGGAAAGGAATCCAGGGGACCTATCACGGAAGAACAAAGACATTTTCTGTCTCTTTAAATAACTCAAGGCAGCTTGACATCTTAGTCAACAGAAGGAACAAAGATATTGTGTGTTCAGGGAAAGGAAACTCTTTTTCTCTTGAAAAGAAAGCAGATGTTATCACCTGGCTCTGGAGAAGTTTGAGGAATCTAAGCACAATGTGACATTTTTCCAGGTTCAATAAACACTGCTTTGATGTGCTAACAACCCTAATGAAGCTGGTCAGTTAAATGAGCCAACCTTTAGGCCACGAAGAGCATATTATGCCAGTTTGCCTCTCTGAGTCTGGAACATTAAACTGCAGACCCCTCCAACAAATCACTTTATGTCTGCCTTGCCATGGAGCATTTGTGAAGGGCTAATTGTCAGGTCATTCATTGTTTCACTCAGAAAATTCATTATTTGTATTCTATGGTTGAAGAAAAAGGATAAAGGCAAACAATGGATTAAATTGGCCACACTTGTAACACATAAGGGCAAAAAAAGTGCCTCAGAGCATCAGTGTTCGCAGGCAGGGCAGGGAAGTATCACTGTGGCTGGGGGAGGGAAAGGGAAGATTTCACTGAGATTGAATATCTTTTCCTCTGGCCCTCATATGTTTTGAGAAGAATTTGAATAAATTGGTAGGAACATAGCAAACCCAAACCCATAGCTTGGCTGGGGCAGATGGTATGCGACGTGGCATTGTTGGAGACGAAGCTGGAAAGACAACCCCGGTCCCGATTTGGGAGACCTGAGATGTACGCAAAGAAGTCTAGGCTTTTTCCTCAAGGCAATAGGGAGCCAGCGAATGCTCAGGATCGTGTTGGGGAAGAAAACTGAGCTCAAGATGGTTGCCTACTTACTCCAAAGGGCAGCGGTTAATTTCTCTGGTAGGGATATTAACTGCTATGATGAGTTGGGTTATGAAGTCCATTGGCTAAGTTTTTCAGTGAGGGACAGGGGAGAGAGAAAAGAAGAGAGCGTGTTAAAGATTTCAAATTACAAAGTGGAAGGGGAATTTCTCAATTGGATCAGACAGCAAGGACACACTCTCCTTGCTAGGTAGGCACCAAGACCCAGCTTCTATGCAGGTGTGGGACACAGCATGGAATCACAGAAGCACCCATCTGAGCTGCCATTCAAGATTCTGCTGGGTCTTCCATGATAAGTCCTTAGACACTGAACATTTATACAGCTCGTCCACAAAACTTTTGCTTCAAGTTGGACCTCAGCCTATCACTTGGTTAATTTTTTTTTCCCAGCATCCCTCCAAAATCCATCAGAGAGTAAAACTTCGGCAGGGTGTCCTGTATTTCTGACTTATTTGGGGTTCCCCACCCCCCCTTCCATTCTTCAGAGACCAGACTTTGGAAATGTGTGTTTCAGTCCGTACTCTATTAAGCAGAAAGCTCGAGGCATGGTGTATGCAGGGTAATGACCATTTCTGGGCAATAGAGGAATCTGCTGATAAAACTCAATTTGTTTTAGTTTTCTTTGTGGCTCTGGTTATTAAAAAATGTCTGAATCCGTTCATGCTGTCCTCCCTTTGTGATTAAATGGATCCTTGCTGAAGAGGTTTCTTGGAGGCCACAGAGGAGGAGTGTGGCCATCAGTGACCACAGGCAGGGGCTAGAGAAGGAGATGGAAAGGAGAAGGACATGGGTCAACCACCCCCAACCACGTGGCCACAGGGCACCATGGGGACAAAGGCCCCTGCCGTCACGTCCCTCACTCCCTCTCCCGCTGCCTCCTCCCATCACGCACATCAGTGGAAAAAGCAGGGTCAGATCGTGGCACAATCTTTGTTTCCTTTCTTTCTGTTTATCTGAGTTTCACAGGGAAAGGAAAGATGTTGGGAGAAATATTGGTAAGGGGATTAGTTTTAAATGGCATCTTCCGGGATGACGGGGTTCCTAAGGGTCTCAACACCATGGGTCAAATCACGTATCAGCAAGAATGCCATCCGTAAGCTGAAAGAGTTCACTTCTTGTCCTGGCTCTGCTCTTCATTATCTGTGTGGCCTTGGGCAAGTGGCTTCCACTCTCTTGGCCTCATTATCTTCCTCTCTAAAGTGAGGGGGCTGGGCTGTGGTCTGTGCAGGGTCCCATCCCTGCGGCTGTAAAAGCAGGATCATATTCCTTTCCTGTTGATCTCAAGGAGGCATGGGGAGATCAAAATTTTTAAAATGATCGAAAATACTTGGGAAGCTGTAAAGTCCTATGTGATTTGGAAAGGTAAGTCTCTGTAAGAGGCTCCCCACAGCAGTCAGGAACTTCTTGATGCAAACCAGCTGTTGATGTGAGCAGATTTGAGGGAAGGGGCCCCAGAAAGACCAGTGGCCTGGGGTGGGGAAAGGGAAGTGAGATGGGCAGCCTGGCGTCCCAGAGAGTCCCTGAAGGCAAAGTCCCCATTCCACCCACAGTCCCTGTACCCAATAGGACCCATCCCCTCCCCACGCTTTGCCCTGCTCACGTCGTTACACTTGCTGTGATTCTTCTCTGCCTGGGTTCTTAGGACATCCCTGCCCCTGCCCAGATAAGAAACCGAGCCACCTCCAGGGAGGGGTCAGGTGATACACCCAAGTCCCCCGGCAAGTCAGAGCCCTCACAAGATGCTGGCCCATAGTATGGTAGGAAAGGCATAGAGGGTTCTCATTGCTGCTGAACCAACCCCTTGACCAGCTGTGTGACCATGGGCAAGCTATTTAACTTCTCTGAACCTCATTTTCAGACAAACCTGGGAGGTCTTCTGTATACTTCTTGGGAGGTTCCAGCTGAGCTGTGACCCCCTTTGCCCGCAGCAGCGAGCTTAACAACACCCCCTTACGCTGGACAATGTCGGACACGTAAAAATGCCAGATGCACCTGAAGCTGTGAGGTGCACTGTTTTTAGATGGCCTCCCTCAAAGGCTCTGAAAACCCGTCCCCTTCCACCCCACCCACCAGCAGCAGACCCTGTCTGTAGAACTGGGACCTCACGGGAGTCCACCCTGACACCCACAGAGCTTCTCCTCACTCCCCTAGGCTTTGACATTGAGGCTCATCCGTTCTCATGAGGGGCTCGGGGCAGTTCGCATTTCTGGGACCTCATCCTTCCTCAGAGATGCAGGGAAGTTTTCGGGAAGTACAACTTGGAGGGAGCTTTACTCTGGCCAAGAGGGTTGCGATTTGGTCCCTGGAGCTGGGGGTTAACTGAACCTTAAGACACATTTGGCATCTGTGTGAAATCTCTGCTCTGTGTCCCCAGCTGCAGGACAATGGGGGCCATTTATAACTTTGCACATGGAATGAGAACATCTGGTTCAAATCACACACACACACACACACACACACACACACACACACACACTCACCAACAGGAAAACATTACAGTGGAGACAGTCACTCCTAACTGAATGTATGCTCCTGCCTCTCGCTTCAGGGACCATGGGAAACCATAAATAAAAGACAATCTCTGTCCAGGAGGAATGGTAGAGATCCTCTTATCTACATCTCTCTCTTCCAAGTTAGGAAATCTGAGATGGCGAGTAACTGGCCTAAGGTCGCCCAGCCGGTGAGAGACAGCAGTGAGACCAGAATCCGGGTGTTCCAGCTTCTAAGCCGCAGCCTTTCCTCAGCTCTGCATGCATTTACTACTCCTCCCCAGGGGGACAGGACAGCAGGCACTCGGCCCTTTTGAGTCTTGAGGAGACAGAGACACCCTCTCCTGCCAAGAGGACAGAGAGCTCAAGGTCTCCAGCCAGCAGATGGCCTTTTATCACATTCAGCAAGGCCATCTGTGCAGCCAGGCCTGACACTGCAGCCAAGAGGGGGGACCCCGAGTCATGGAATCTGCAGGGTGGCTCCATGACCAGCCAGGCAGGGTCGCAAAGCCCAGAGCGCTCAAGGCCTGGCGCAGGTGGGTGCTGGTGCAGGTGAGGGCAGCGCCGGGTGAGGGGTGCGCATGCCCGGCGGAGGGCCAATCAGTGTGCGCCCTCGCCCAGTGCTGCCTGTCCCCCCGTGCGTGCTTCTGCGGAAAAGGATTCTACATTTCTCTGGTTCTCCCTCGTTCCAGGGTCCCCCCATTCAGGTTCTGCTGCCTGAGGTCCCTGCATGGATTTCCCCCGGAGAGAGGACTGGGCGGAGGAGAGGACACCCCTGCCCCACCATGCCCCTCTTCTTCGTTGGGGAGTCAGTGATTTCTGTGGCTTCCCTGTCTTCCTGGAAGACTGTCCCCACCTCATGACTTCAGCCCATCCACAGCGAGTAGAGGAAGGTTGATTGGATATGGGGTATGAGGGCTACAGAGGGACCACGGGTAGTACCTGCACATTTTACCTGGTCAGCTACAAGGACGGAGTTGCCATTCGCCGAGATGGAGAAGAGGTGGGTGACACGGGTCGGGGCAGTGAAGATCAGGAGTTACCTACTGGGCATATTTTGTTGGACATCCAACGGGGGAGTTCTTAGAAGGCAGTTGGATATATGAACTTGGGGTTCAGAAGGGAGGGTTGATTGCTTGAGAAACTTGGGAGAAATAGATGATACATAAAGCCACGGGACCTAGGTGTGAATGTTGTCACTTTTCTCTGAGGTGGGGTAACGAGAGAACCTTCCTGTTCTCTGAGGTGGGGTAACGAGAGAACCTTCCTCCAGGGGCTGCTGTGGGTATGAAATGGGATGGTGAGTGGTAGGTGCCTAGCCTGACAGTTGGTTATTACAGATGGGTACGGGGAGGTCAGGAAGGAAAGGTGACTGGACAGCAGCAGAGGCCTTGGGAGGGGGTGCAGATAGATTATTAATAGTAGAACCTAACCCCCCCCCCCCGGAGAGTGGGGTCACCCTCTCTGCAGAGATCAGATCCCCAGGTGCCCTCTGGACCTTGGCTCTTTAATCCAGGCTGTCTTACCAATGAGTACTCCATGCAGCCAGCACCCAGCTAGAGGGGGGTGTGGACATCTCAGCCCTGTCAAGACCAAATCCGGGACCTGCTTGCCTGTCCCACTTTGCTCCGGCTACATTCTGGTGGTTCCCTTGCTCCTGGCTCCTGGGAGCTTTCTGTTTCCCTGCCTGGCATGCTCCTATTGGACATGGCCACAGATCTAGTGCCTTCCCCCCACCCCCTGCACCACCCCATTCTATCCCCACAGCCGTCCTATAAGGAAGGTTCTCATTATCCCACTTCAGAAGGAGGGTGAAGTGATAACACTCACTGCCTAAGTCATCTCATCCAGTCCCATCGCCTCAACTGTCATCTATACCAAGGGTTCCCAAGTTCTCTCCTCAACCTGACCTCTCTCCTGAACTCCAAACTCTTGTATCTAACTGCCATCTTGGTCTGTAGAGCATCTAGATGGACCAGTGAGCCAGAAAGAGATCTGGGAACCTCATTGTCTCCCCCGGAGGGGTCAATTTTTTCCTCTTAGAATGTGAAAGCTGGAAAGGAGCCCAGCAGCCATCTGATCAACCTCTTCCATTTTTATAGATGAGGACACCTGAGTCCTGAGAGGGGACGTGACTTGCCTAAGGTCACATTCAGGATCAAGCATCAGGGCTCCATGGGCCGCCCAGAATGTCAGGAGAACAGCGCTCAACTCAGACACTCAGTCTGACCTCATCATCCTCCTGTTTGAAATCCTTCAGAGGCTGTTTTTTTGCTTTGTCACAATAAAGTCAAAATTTCTTACAAGGACACCTAAGTCCCTGCTACGTCCACCAGCTACATCTCCTACTACTCCCCGGGGTCCACCCAGAACAAATCACTAGCATGTCCCTGGAAAGGCCCCACCTCCAGACCATCTCTGCCTAAATGCCTCTCCATTTTCTTTACTTGGGCAGCCCTTACTCAATCTTTGTTTCAGCCTAGATGTTCCATCCTTCAAGAAACCTCTAAAAGCCTCCCCTCAATCTGGAGTCCCCAGAGCCTCTTCTCACCACACGGCATTGGGTTCCTCTGGTTTCTTTTTAGCTTCGCTGCATCTCTAGGTTTGGTAAAGTTTATGGCTTAAAGTGCAAAGGGAGTGAAGGGGTAAATCCCAAGTAGTGCTATTTTAGGATTAAATCAGTAAAGACGACACCCTGTCCCCCATCCCACCCCCCAAACTCCAGAGAGGACTTTGGAGCAACAGATGCGGAATCAACCAGCCCCAAGCTCAAACCCCAGCTCAGCCAGTGCTTAACTATGTGACCTTATTTGTACTTCCTGTACTATGTGTACCTTATTTCTAAATGAGGTATAATAATCATTCATTGAGGCCTGTCCTGGAACAGTGCTAGTGGTAGAATGAACATAATGTGGGACCCAGTAAGCGCTCACCAGAAAAGAAAATGGCAAGTGGGAAGACCAGGCTTTGTTTGCAAAGGGTCTGGGTTACCAAGCCTTTCTTCAGAGTGCCTTTCCCCATCCGTGTTCTAGACTCTCTGCCTCTTTCATCACCTCCATCTCCATCTGTCAGTCTCTGTGCATTAGACTCTTGCTCACCTCTTAGCCTTTGGCTTCTGGAATACTCTCTTACCTCTCCTTGTTGGAGACCTAAGTCATCTGAGTCATAAAGACTAGCGGAGGGGCATCCTTCTGGGTGGCCGCTGTGGCTTTCAGGAGAGGAGCCTTGTTGACTCTGGGAGGGAGGCCCCACAGGAGACCCCTGGGGATCGTCCCACCCTCCACCTGTTCAGCCTCCTCTCCCGGGCAGTGGACCCAGGCCCAGACTTCATTTTGGCCTTGCTGGTCTTAACTGGGAGATGGCTGGTTACGGGCCTCCCCCTCCCTCACCTCTGGCCCAAGACAGGAGAGCCTCTCCACCAACAGTCTTCAGGACTCAGCACAGCCTCACCTCTTCTGTGAAAGCTCCTCCCTAGTCTTGAATCCTCACCCGAACCCTTTCTTTGAACTCTCAGAGTGTTGCCCTTTTCTGTCCTAAGTAATCTGCACTTGCCATTTTAGTCCTTAGTTATATACTTTACAAATGGACCATTTTTTGAATACTATGGTGAAAAAGAAGGCGTTCTTCACAGTCAACAAATCCCAGATCTGCCGAGGGACTAAGGCAAGTGACTTCACCTCTCTGAGCCTCAGTTTCCGCATCTGTAAAATGGGATAATAGTGACCTTTTGCCTGGGGCTAGTTGTAAGGATGAGATGGGTTATCACATCAAGTGCCTAGGCAGAAATTCAGACAGCTTGCTTTAAGTGTGTTCCACCTCTTCCCGGCATTGGGATCGTGGGCAAACTTCGCAAACTCTGTACGTTTTGGTCTCCTCATTTGCAAAATTAGCCCCTCATCTGTGACGAATAGTGTCTATTTTTAAAGGTGAGGACACCAAGGCAGATAGGTTAAGAGACTTGCCCCAGATTTCAATACAGCATAGAGCCTGCTCACTTGACCAATACCACAGACCGGTACAAGTAACAGCCAGAGGCCCCGTAATGAGGAAGTGGAGAGGAAGGAGCTGTCATTTCTGCGAGGGGAGTGGGGGGGGGGATGGGGAAAGCTTTAAATGGAAAGTGAAAATCGCTCGGGTCATGGAAAGATAGTGTGTGTGGCTAAGCTGAGAATGAGGTTAGAAAGTCATCCCAGATGGTTGCACAACCATATGAAGGCGCTTAATACCACAGAACCGTTCGCTGAAAAATGGCTGAAATGCTAATTAATTGAGGGATTAATGTCAAATTTGTAGTGAAAAAGAAAAAAATTAACTTACAGTCTATCAAAAACCACTCACTATAGGGATGTGTGTTTTCTGAGAACATTCAGGAACTAGAGATCTTCAAAAAAAAGAAAAGTCAAATATTCTGTGATTTCACCGTTCCGCCGTAAATAATGTTATTTTAAGGCACAACTCTCTGGGGTTGTTTTTATATACGTGTCTCAGTTGTTATTTACTAAAGATGGGAGCGTATTCTATTTCTATACACGTAGCTTTAGAACGTACTTTTTCTACTCACTACATTATAAAATGTACATGTCACTAACTTAAAAGAAAGAAAGACAGAAGGAGAGAAAGGAAGTCATCCCAGGTGGGAGGACTGGCGTGAGCAAAGGCACGGAGGGATGACAATGCATAGCGAAAAAGTGGGGAACCCAGAGCAGTGGGAATGCATTTTACAAAGAGGGGTATAGTGGGCGTAAAACCTGGATGGGTTGCTTGGCACATGAGCCTAGAGGGCCTTAAAGGAAAAAATTAATTATGCCAGAAAGTGTGGGCTAAAGGAAGATACAATACCTTATCAGAAAACTTAGCTGAGCTTCCCGGCAGCCAAGGCAAAAAGAGAAACACGGAAAAGAGCTTTATGTGTTACAAAGGATTAAAGAAGCATGTGCTCTGAAGCCTAACTTTAGGGTTTGAGTTCTGCCTCTGCCATGGATCAGTTATGTTGCTTTGGCAATTAGTTACCCTCTTTGCGATTCAGCTCCTCTATTTACAACATGGGACAAATAATGGTGCCCTCTACCTACGGTTGTTGTGCGGATTAAATGAGCTAATACATGCAAAGCACTTCAAACACAGCCTGACACACTGTTGACTCCCAATAAAGGTTAGAAGTCGTGATTATCAATGTTTCTTCCTGGCTGAATTACAAGATGGATTTATCTTGAGGTTTCCTTATGCAGAGAGCTCGGAGCAGCATAAGAGTGTTCTCAATAAAAATGTGACAGTAACCGTGGCTGCCTTCTCAGTAAGCCTGTGTCTGACATCTCCTGGAAAGAAGCCAAGAGCAAGCAAAGGGCTCTAAGAGAGAGCCAGTGCTCACGTCCCACCCTGGCCCAGGACCTCCCCACCACCTGACACGCTCCAGGAAAGCCCTTGGAAAATGCCGAGAAAGGAAGGATCTTTACCCCCTTTCCGCTTGCCCTCTCTCTCCCTGTTCAGCTCACCCTCTCAGCCTGGCTTTCTGCCCGAGTTGCTTCCTGTTTCCTGAACGTTCATCTCCTGAGCATTCGGGCTTTTTTCTCATATCATCCCCCTGCCTGCAATACTTCTTCCTTCCAGAGTCCTGGCGAACTCCTACGTGTCCTTCAAAGCTCCCTTCCATTCCCTGGCATTCCCTGACTCTCCCAGCTCTCCTCCGCTCCGGGACAACTCTGCACCACCCTCTCTTGTGTGATGTGTGACGGTCAGGGCAGTGATGAAGACGGTGGTGGTGATGAAGATCCTGGCAGCTTACCTTTTTTCAGCTCGCTTATTTATTTTGAGAGAGCAACAGACACAGACTATCAAGCAGGGTCCACACCATCAGAGCAGAGCCCGATGAGGGGCTCGAACTCACAAACCGCGAGATCATGACCCGAGCCCAAACCAAGAGTGGGACGCGCAACCCACTGGGCCACCCAGGCGCCCCCCACCTTTTTCTTTAAATGCTGCAGTTAGTGTTTACAACCACCCTGTAAGGAAGTTGCTATATGCACCCCTATTTTATTTTTTTTAATTTTTTTTTCAACGTTTATTTATTTTTGGGACAGAGAGAGACAGAGCATGAACGGGGGAGGGGCAGAGAGAGAGGGAGACACAGAATCGGAAACAGGCTCCAGGCTCTGAGCCATCAGCCCAGAGCCTGACGCGGGGCTCGAACTCACGGACCGCGAGATCGTGACCTGGCTGAAGTCGGACGCTTAACCGACTGCGCCACCCAGGCGCCCCTGCACCCCTATTTTAGAGAGAAGGAAACTGAGTCACAGAGTGGCCAAATAACTTGCTCGGGCCGCAACACCTGGCAGCCGAAGAGCTGGGTTTCGCACACAGGGAATCTGTTTTCAGAACCGGCACCACGGCCATCATGCCAAACTGCTCCCCTGTATTGCTATTTCTATTTTTATTGCTACGACGGTTACTCATTGATGATGGGTCGGTTTTCCTTTGTGCTTGCGTTCTCGTGGCCGGGGACCACACACCTGACACCCGGTGAACGTTGAAGAAATACCTGCCACCGTTCAGGCTGGCAGTTCCCTTCAGCTGAAAGGAGTCGAGACTCATTGCAAAGTCCTCTTCCTCCTCACTGGACCTCGCGGCCACCCCGCCCAAGTCCCCTTAGGGCTTTACGCTTCTCCGGTGGCACTTTTGGTCCCGTGATGTACACGTGCATACACGCGTGCTGGGAATTCTTCCAGAGCGCACACGGGCAGCTGCCGTGTATGCGGAAGACCTACTGTGTGCTAAATCAGCCTGCTGGGGCCGGAAGCACCTTCTCCCATTCAACCCTCCCACGGTTTAAAGAGGTGGGCGTGGCTCCGCCCAGCGTCACAGACAAGGAAGCCCAGGTCCAGAGCTGGTAAGGGACCATGCTGGGGTTTGAGGCCATCACCTTCCGGCTCCACAACCCGTTCATTCTTCCTTCCACGTTGCCCTGTAGTGCCTCCTGCATCCCTGGATCTCCCACTCCCAAGTCCTTAGCGTGGACCTCGGCACACAGTAGGCCTGCCATAAATATTGGCTGAGTCGAAATGAACTGAATCGGGGGTGTGGGTGGTCCAAGACAAACGTGCCACGACTCAGGCATTTCGAGTGAAATGCATAGTTTCCAAACCCAAGCGTGGAGAAGCCCGCTATTTTCGGATGGCCTTGCACAAATGTTGTGTGGGCTTCCTTTTTGCTACTAAATGTCACTGCATTAGTTTCCTAGTTTCATCCTCCTCCCTGGGCTGGGGAAGATTATGCAACCAGAGCCTAGGAATGAGTCATCCCTGGCTCAGCTGCCAAACTGTCCACAATTGCCATGATATGGTACAGTCTTTTTTTTTTTTTTCCAGGCTATTTGTGGGTGGTTTTGTTTAACTTTTACAGTCTTTCTTTCTTCCCTTCTAATTTTGCTTCACCCTGTCTTTTTCTTTTTCTCTGAAGGGATGGGCTAGGGATACTCAAGGCCTTTAAAACTCTGGCCACTCTGTATCGGTAAGGCCAGCTACCCTCTATGAAATCCAGGGAGGAAAACCCTTCTGGTGATGATATTATCAGGAGCTGAGCTACAAACGGAGGTGGACAATGTCTTCGGGATGGATGGGGGCTTCCCTCCACCGGACCAGTTGCCAAGCGTCCCCACCCCACCTCCGGCCTGCTGGGAAACTGGCAGAATTGGCCTTCAGCTCCCCAGACCGTGGCTGGGCACTGCACACTCCTTACATGGGCCTGTTTCCTGGATTTGTCGCGGCTGGCTCTTTGTGCACGGCAGGACCCAGTGGCCTCCAGCCGGGGCAGCCCTGGGGCCAGCACGCCCCAGCCCTCACAGAAGGAGAAGGTTGACCCAGCAGCATGGGCCACACAGGAGGGCAAGGCCCAGCGTTCAAGGTGACTCAGGGGTGTATAGCACTTTCTGTGAGCTGATGTCCAGCTGCAAAAGTGCCTCCTTATACAGGCCAACCGGTGTGTGAACCAAGGCAAGGCTGGACATGTAGGTTAAGCAGCAGATCCCCAGGTGAGGGGTAGGAAAGGTGGAAACAGGAGCTGTGTGGCACGGGCTCCTTCCTACACGAATAACGGCTACCAGCGAGGCTCAACCTGGTGTTCAAATGGCGGGGGTGCCTGTCAGGCCCCGGGGACCTGGGTTCAGGAGGAATCATCAGGAGCTTCTTAATAAGCTGCTGTAACACCTGCCAAATGCGCAACACTTGCTCGTTTCCAGAGCACTTTCGGGACATGCTCTCAGATGATGCTCTAGAACAGGTGCCCGGCGATCCGATGGAAGATGAGCCAGCCCTGTCTGCCCCTTCCCCAGCCCTCTCAGGCAGAGGCAGGGGTCAGCATGCTCGGAAACTACACGTGAGAGTGGAAAGAGCCCTGGATTGGAAGGGAGAGGAGTCGGGCTTAGAGGCCTGGCAGCTCGTGCCGCGTGCACGTGAGCGACTCTCTCGTGCACTGGCTGCCTCCTGGGCACTTTCCCCCGCATCTGCCTAGCACCCTCTCCGCTCCCAGGTTTTTGTTCAAACATTAGCATTTCAGTGAGGCCTTCCAAGAACTCCCTAAAATGGCATCACCTCTTCCCCACACACATGGCCTCCTGTCTCCACTAAAATATTAGCTCCACAAGGGCAGGACTTTTTCCGTTTCATTCTCTGCTGTAACCCCAGTGCCCAGAATCATGCCTGGGGGCATCTATTAGATGCTCAATAAACAGTCCCTGAATGAATGAAGCCAGAAGTGAACAAAGAGGTCCGGGGTACTGTTATCCCAGAGCCAAAGAGCCAGCCCCAGTTTTAACATCCTAGCCCCACGAAGGCCAAGGTCGGGGGCTCTTTGAAGCCATGATCTCATGGGAAAAGCTGCACCCTCTCCTCTCTCCTGAAACCCGCTTTGATGACACAGAGCATCCGTGCATCGTGTAGCGGACGACTGCATCTTGAACGTCGTGCTAATGGCTTGCTAGTGAGAAAACGGGCACTTAGCCTGTCATCAGAATCAAATGGGGTGAGAGAAGCTTCTTCAAACGCCCAATTTCCTAAAGAGAGGAACAGTCAGTTTGCAAGAAACAGGCCAGTCTGTTATAACCAGCGGGATGGCAAGCCCCGTCACCGTCCTGCCTGTCTGTCCAACGAATGGAAGAACAGGTTTGGAGCGGAACTGGGTCTCACTCCTTACACTTTACTGCCAAGCGCTCTGGAGCTGCAGCCTATTGGGAGAATGCCCGGTTGACCCCTCCAACCGCAAATCCCAGGAGTGAGTTCCTCCGGGATCCTTTTGAAGGCCCATTGTTCCCCAAGTGATAGCACATTTTAATCTCTTCCTTTTTTTTTTTTTTTCAACATTTATTTTTATTTTTGGGACAGAGAGAGACAGAGCATGAACAGGGGAGGGGCAGAGAGAGAGGGAGACACAGAATCGGAAACAGGCTCCAGGCTCTGAGCCATCAGCCCAGAGCCCGACGCGGGGCTCGAACTCACGGACCGCGAATCTCTTCCTTTTGAAGACCAGACTCTTTTTCCTTAAAAGGAAAGGCTCGCTAATTCTCCCACAAAAGCATTGTGTTTCCTTTTCTGCAAATGATCGTATGACATTATAGGTGATTATATTTTGGCAACCCACATACTTGATCGCAAGGTTTTTTTTCATATACGGAAAAGGTAAGCTGGATATATTTATAATTCATGAAATTTAAAATGCTTCTGCCAGCTCTCTTTTTATTCTCACAAACTTCTACCACTGCTACCTTTGTTGGGTGTTTTGAAGAGTCCAGGTATAGGTCAGGTCTACCTGAAAACTAGGAAAATAGAAATGTCCCCCTCCCCAGTGTTTACTGTGCCCTTGCAGAACAGAAAGCCAACGGAGGCCCCTGAGGCAGCCAACATCAATACTGGGGTGAGCTGAGGCCAGAGTGCCAGCCGGGGAGCGGGCAGAGAGCCCAGACTTGGTCCTCCAGCAAAAGCTGAGTGGGGCCGGCCTGGGAATCTGCCAGCAAGGGGGCCACCAGCTTCAGGATCTGAGCCTGGAGAGGCTAGAGCAAGCCCAGGAAGGTGAGCCACCGAATCCACTCAGGTGGGCGGCCCTCGCTCCTTGCCCGTGTGAGTCTCAGAGCACAGCTCAGCAACCTTAGAATCAGCGAACAGAACACAGGACGGCACGTCCATCAGGGCCCAAGCCCCCGTGACGACGTGGGGCCTCCTGACCCCGGTGCCGCTTGTGAATACAAGATGTATATGCTATTACTATATCTCTGAAAGGACTGGTATCCATGCTGCTTGGAAAAGCAGCACGGTGAAGGCCCGTATCATCCCACCAACAATAACGGTAGTAAGAATACTCTCGGCCCGTATCATCCCACCAACAATAATGGTAGTAAGAATACTCTCTTGAGTGATTTACTGAGTAACACGCATGGTTCCAAGTGCTTCACGTAAGTTAGACCATTTATTCTTTTAAAACACCACGCCCGGGCACCCGGCTGGCTCAGTCGGTCAAGCATCCGACTTCGGCCCAGGTTGCCATCTCGTGCTTGGTGAGTTCGAGCCCCGCGTCGGGCTCTGTGCTGACAGCTCAGAGCCTGGAGCCTGCTTCGGATACTGTGTCTCCCTCCCTCTCTCTCTGCCCCTCCCCTGCTCACGCTCTGTCTCTCTCTTCTCTCTCTCTCTCAAAAATAAATAAGGATTACAAAAAATTTTTTAATAAAAAAAAATTTTTTTTTTTTTAAATAAAAAACCATGCCCGCTTTCAAGCTGAGAAAACTGAGGCAGATGGGTTGTTCCGGGCGGAGCTGGGCTAGGAAGCCAAGCACTCTGACTTTATAGTTAAGGTTTCTCAACCTTGGCTCTTTTGACTCGTCAGGATAGACCATTCAGATCATTCTTTGCTGTGGGGGCTGTCCGGCACACTATCGAAAGCTTACCAGCATCCCTGGGCTCTACTCACTGGATGTCAGTGGCGCCCCCAGCCCCACCCCCGGTGCGACAATTGAGAGGGTCTCCAGACATTGCCAGAGGTCCTCCTTCTCCATGGGAACCGCCGTGCTACAGCCAGAGCCATTCCCTGCTAAGTCCTGCCTGATGGGCACGAGCCGGATGGTGCCAGATGTGGTACACAAGACACATCTAGGAGGGAGACTCAAGGAGGCTGCTCCCATCACGTCTCCCAAAGGGGTCTTCACAAGGGTCCTCGGCTCTTAATTTTACAAATCCCGCTTATCCGGTCGTCTAGGATCAGTTGGACCCACGGAAACACACCCATCGCAAAGCAGTTTGCCGGTTTGGTAAAGCGAGCTCTTGCTCACGTATTGCGGATGGGACAGAGGTGGTGACGGGTTATCGAGGGGGCTGACCACACAGGACCTTCACTCGGACAGGCGACCAAAGCGTAGAGCACCAGAGAGCGTGGACGGGGCAGGGCGGGGGGCTAGATTTCTTTACTGCATTCTGGCCTGAGTCCCAGAAGCAGTCCGGGCTGCTGCTTAGTATTTGTGAAATCTAAGATAAGGGCCTCGTCTTTTTCTGCCTTGTGAGGGTAGGTGAGTAACCCTAACCCCAGACAGAGCAGGACTGTTTGCCCCTGCTCCTAGCATGTTCCTCCTGCCCCACGCTACCCTGTGAGGAACGTGTGCCCCCTGTGGGCCTCCCCTCCGTGGGAAGGAATCTGCTCGCTCGACCTCCATTTACTGTTTGAAAACTGAGGCTGCATGGCAGGCTGCAGCCCTCCCAGAGGCGCACAGATCATCAGTAAGAAAATAAGGACAAAAATCCCAGGTCTCTGGATCCCCCCTCTCCTACCTCCTGTTGGTGGTTCTTCTCAGAGTATTGAAGAAAAGCCCAGAAGCTGACCTTTAAGGATCAAGGCACACGTATTTGTTGAGGTCCTACTGTGCGCTCAACTGTGCCAGGCTCCAGTGGTCACGCTGGGAGGCGCGGGGCGCAAACCCTCACCTCAGGGAGAGTCCAGTCT
Organism: Lynx rufus; assembly: GCF_022079265.1. Taxonomy (NCBI): domain Eukaryota; kingdom Metazoa; phylum Chordata; class Mammalia; order Carnivora; family Felidae; genus Lynx; species Lynx rufus. The sequence goes on from NW_025814827.1 coordinate 9,697,856, forward strand.
GGTTAGGGAGGCGAGCTAGAAGCCAAGCAGTATTCTGCGGGTGAAACGAGAGGAGGAAGGAGGGCGGGAGGGCATTCTGGTTCAGGGTCTGTGGAGCTTTAATCTGAACCTGGCTTGGGCGCTTTGCCACACAGGTGGAAGGACAGGGTCCAGGAAACGGCGATGACCCCACGGGAGCCCTGCTGACTTGAAAGGTCCACGGGATGCCCAGCTGGCTGGGCCGGAAGCTCCGGCTGAACTCCGAACTTGAGATGGAGACTGGCGGTTTTGCGGTCACGGTAAAGACAGGGCTTGAGCTGCGGGAGCTGGGGAGCTGGCGCGGGGAGGGTGTGCGGAGGGAGGAGCAGCTGGAGAGAAAGGAGGAAAGCCAGCGTGTCCTGCCAGGAGGGCGGGTGACACGAGGACAGAGGAGGGCCACCAGCCCTTAGGGACAAGGGTGTGCTCCGGGCCCTGCTGAGAAGTCTAGGTGGGCCCCCCACCCCGGGGGCAGAAACTGGAATACAGTTGGGCGGAGAAGTGAGTGGGAGATGAGGACAGACCCCACCTCTGAGAAGCTTCCCTGTGAAAAGGAGGAGAGAGGGCTGGGGCTGGAGGGAAGGCACACTCTCACTTTCAAATCCCTGGCATCTGGACCATCAGGGGAACTGGAAGACGGGGGAAGCCCCGAGATGTTTCCCCACAAAGCTGCCAGAGACTGCTTCCTCCAGTTGGTAGCTGCACACACACCCCGGTGGGGGTTTGTGACACAGCACAGCCCTGTCACCCAGCGTGGCGCCTCACGCCCGCCAGGGAAAGATGCCCCGGGTTCGCAGGGTGCTGCAGGGAGTTCAGATTCAAAGCTCCGTGGACTCTGAACTCCAGCACCCAGTCCAAAGCGTCTCAAATTTTTCCAGTGAAGAATCCCTATTGGCACACATGGGGAAGAGCCTCAGACCCCCGGGGTCAGGGGTCAAAGCGGAGTTCAGAGCAGCTACCACAAGCCCAGTGTCTCTCTAAAGACTCATGTTTTAGCTTCAAGATTCATGCAATTTTTTTTTAATGTTTATTCATTTTTGGGAGACAGAGAGAGAGAGCACAAGCAGGGGAGGGGCAGAGAAGGAGACACAGAATCCAAAACAGGCTCCAGGCTCTGAGCTGTCAGCACAGAGCCCGAGGCGGGGCTCGAAGTAACAAACTGCAAGATCATGACCTGAGCCGAAGTCGGATGTTTAACCAACTGAGCCACCCAGGCACCCCAAGATTCATGCAATTTTGCCTGCTACGCTGTGAGATGCTTGTGTATTCTAGACTCTAAAAATTACATTCTAAATTGCTTACCTTCATGCAAAACTGACCCTCAAGGAAGATGTACCTGCTTTGTCCCATGGCGCTCCAGTCAAGCAGGGGTCTGACCCCTCGGCCTCTCCCTCCCCACATCTGCACACACATGCACACACATTTTACAGTTGAGGAGCCTGAGGCTCGGAGAGCGGAGGTCACATGCACAAGGTCATGCAGCAAGGGCAAAAACGAGAATCTAGGTCCGTGGACTCTACCCAGTGCTCCTCCTACCCAACTCTGTCGCCCAGGGCATCAAGGATGGCATAGCTTTACTAGAGGATCTTGGATTTCACATTTGACTCTGGCAGATGAAATGAGAAGTGGGTTACAGGAGGTTTAGGGTAGAAAATAAGTGACTTAATTATCTGGGCCCCACAACTAGGTTCTGATGCTTTTAAGACTTGACACTATTATTAGAATTAACAGCCACATTTCAGGGAGGATTTATCAGACTTTTTTTGTTTGTTTTGTTTTTGAGAGAGAGAGAGAGAGAGAGGGAATGCACGAAGGGGAGGGGGAGAGGGAGAGGGAGATGGAGAGAAAGAATCTTCGGCAAGTTCTATGCCCAGCTGGGAGCCTGACACATGGGCTCCATCTCAGGACCATGAGACTGTGACCTGAGCTGAAATCAAAAGTCAGAAGCTCTGCCGACCAAGCCACCCGGGCACCCCTTAACAGACTTTAGGAAAGCCCTTTGGCTCCAAATTACCTTTTCTACTCTGGCGTTAAAAAATGTGAAATCCTTGGGGCGCCTGGGTGGCGCAGTCGGTTAAACGTCCGACTTCAGCCAGGTCACGATCTCGCGGTCCGGGAGTTCGAGCCCCGCGTCGGGCTCTGGGCTGATGGCTCGGAGCCTGGAGCCTGTTTCCGATTCTGTGTCTCCCTCTCTCTCTGCCCCTCCCCCGTTCGTGCTCTGTCTCTGTCTGTCCCAAAAATAAACGTTGAAAAAAAAAAATTAAAAAAAAAAAAGAATGTAAATAATAATACCAGGGGCGTGAATCCTAGATCTCAGACTCAGGTCTGAGAAAAATATCACTTCCTTCCACTTGTCAAACGACCCCAGTGCAAGTCCAACAGGAATCCACTCTCATCAGGTAAGTCCAAGAGCAGACCCAGGCTAGGCCGGCCCGAAGATGGAAGACGGAAACTACGTTCCAAGAGAAGGCCCACCTAGAAAGCAGAGCAGACGTGGGGCGCCTGGGTGGCGCAGTCGGTTAAGCGTCCGACTTCAGCCAGGTCACGATCTCGCGGTCCGTGAGTTCGAGCCCCGCGTCGGGCTCTGGGCTGATGGCTCGGAGCCTGGAGCCTGTTTCCGATTCTGTGTCTCCCTCTCTCTCTGCCCCTCCCCCGTTCATGCTCTGTCTCTCTCTGTCCCAAAAATAAATAAACGTTGAAAAAAAAAATTTAAAAAAAAATGTGAAATCCACCTCGAAGTTAAGCATTGCCCTTTAGGCAATTGCCTTTTCCTCTAGGCCATTTATTATGGGCTGAATATGTAACCCCCAAATTCGTATGTTGAAGTCCTGACCCTCGGTCCCTCAGAATGTGACCTTATTTGGAGATGAGGGTCTTCACAGAGGTGATCAAGCTAAAATGAGGTCACGGGGAAGGCGGCTGATCCTATGTGACTGGTGTCCTGATCGGAAGAGATCTGGACAGAGATGCACACACAGGGAAGACCAGGTCAAGAGATACAGGAAGGAGGCGGCCGTCTCTGAGCGGGGCCTGGCACAGTCCTTTCCCTCCCGGCCCTCCGAAGGACACCTTGACCTTGGACTTCCAGCCTCCGGAACTGCAGGACAATACATTTCTGCCGTTTAAACCACTAGGAAAGCAATACAATCATCTTTGTGGAGCCTTGTGATCCTCCGGAGGAAAGCACAGCCAGAAGGGAGCTTCTGTTTTTGAGCTCAACTTTTTGCGACATGCCTCGACACATGGCATCTCATTGCCTCTTCCCTGGAGAGATGCTAAGAATAAAAAGGATGGCTCATCTTTAGGGAGCATTTGCTAGGTATCTGGCAGTTTTTAATGCCCTACATTTGATACCCCCCACCAGGAGGGCTGAGGCACTATTATGTCCATTTTATAGATGAGGACATTGAGTCCCAGTGAGGTCAAACGCCTAGCCCAGGGCATTCAGCCAATAGTAAGTGGGTAATCGGAATTAGAATCCGCTTTCCACCCACCTTTCTCTATACTTTCAGGGTGAATGAACTTCTTCGGGGGTCTCCTCGCCAGTGGATGCGGGGGAGCGCCCCTCCCCCCTCCTCAGGGGAGGACTGAGGAGACCCCCCCCCCAGTCGCCCCTGAAACCCTGCACCTCTGACCTTCAGGCAGCCCTCCCTCAGCCCCTCCCCCTGCAGGTCTCTGGGCTTGGCCACAGTTGGGGCTGACGTCAGCCGTCAGCCGGCTGGAAATTCCTCTGCCTAGCGATCAAGGCTTGCAGAACAAAAGCTCCCACCGCAGGAAAAAACTTCCTGCTCAGCCCCTAGCGAGAGGCTCGGGTTTCAACCACACAGCCGGTGAAGTCATCGGTCGCAGGCCAGCGGCAGAGGGGCTCCCGAGGGCACGGAGCAGCTGGGCGGAAGGTCTCCTCTCTCTTCCCCTCCAGGCCGCAGGGGCCAGCTCAGTGGGGCGAGATTCCCCTGCGGACGACGGGGAAGGGCTGTGGCCGGGCCTTGCCAAAACCCTTTTCCAGTCTCTGACCTCAGCCGCTCCTCTCCTCACGATTGTGCCCATATCCCTTTGTCATGGGGGCCGGGGTGGGTGGGTGGGTACTGAGAGCCAGAAAATGGATGACAGGGGCTCACTGAGATTCAGCAAATTAGAACCGGGTGGGAGGACTTGAACCCAGTGCTTGAATTCTGAGCTCCTTTCGGATACTAAGCAAAGAGGGGAAAGAACGGTCCTCCAACAAAGACCTGAGTGAAAAGGAAATAAACAAAAACCCCCAATACTCAGTCACCTGCCCTGCCCCCAGTGGAGCACTGAGGGCTGGGTGGGAGAACATTCCCGCCTTGGCACAGCGGCTCACTGGGCACTGAAGACAGCCACCGTGTGCGGGCCAGCCTGTGCTCCGCGCGTGCCCAGCTAACTTCCTGAAGTCAACTCAGCCAGTTGCGGCCCATGATCAAGGCAGCGGATGGAAGTACTGAAAAAATGGACAGTCCCCAGGAGTTCTTGTTCCCCACAACCTAAAATGCAAATACCCGTGGAGAGGAAGAGATCTAAAGTCCTTATGACCCCCATGGCATGGGGACGATATGGCAGCAGGCTGGCGAAGCCACCCAAAAAAGGCCACTCGCAACAGGGAGACCAAAACAAGAAAGCAAGGGCGAGAGAGAAAATACAGAAAGGAGCGATAACATTTGCAGCATACGAGTGAGTTTTGTGGCAGAGCAAAACACCAACTTGGATTTTGTGGGTTGGTGATGTTATTTTGATTTACGTATCTCGGAGGGAGGTGGCATCCTGAGCGTCAGGGCTTGAGGCCATCAAGGATCTTAATCTGGTCGAGCTGGCAGGCTGCTGAGAGCAAATGTCACAGTCTAGGATACAGACAGGATGAGCACTGGGTTGGGTTGAAGTTCTAGGCGCAGAGAGGAGGAATCTAAGGTGTATTTAGGACGCCCGCACGCCCCGTCCCAGGTACTTTGTGGTGCGGAATTTCATCACACCTCAAACCAGACTGAGCCATTGATTGTGCTATTGTTCCATTTCACAGATGGAGAACACTGAGATGCAGTATTGCTAAGCAATTTTCGCAAGATGACCTCCCTAATAATTAAGAGAACTGGGATTTGCACCTTGGATCTGGCCTGTGGTAAATACCTGTTGAATGAAGGATCTTTTGGCTCCAAAGTGCATGCCCTTTCTACTACAACTGAGAAAAAATGACGGGGCAGTCACTTCCCCGCCCCCGTAATGATAGCTAACACTTTCACAGCACTTACTGTGTACTAGGGCAATATATATGTATGTATACATACATATTTCTCTCATATACATATATATATACATACATACACATACATATACACATACAGACACACATATATGCCTTGGTTCCCTTGTCTGCTAAATCTCATTGGACAGACGAGGAAACTAAGGCACAGAGAGATGAAGTCACCTGCTGTAGGTCTCAGAAGGGGCACGTGGGAGAGCCAGCATTTAATCCGGCCGTCTGGCTCCCAGGTCCCTGCTCTGAACCTCCCTCTACTCTTCTGCCTGCTTCCCTCAGCTCGACCAACACAATGTTTTCCTCTTTTATTTTGACTAGTTTGAGAAGCGTGTGCTGATACCTTAGAGCTGGTTTGTCTGCAGTTTTCTCATTTCTGATGGAGTTACGCGCTGTTTCACATTTTGATCTACATCTGTACTTCCTGTATAAACTGTCTGTTCATCTCTTTCGCTGCTTTCTGAGCAGAATCTGGGCACTGACTTTAGCTTTTTTGTGAAAAGGCAAAAATTAATATATTTTTGATGTCTCAGTGGTTTCTTTTTACCAGGCTGTTCTTTTCCTCTTGTGATTCTCCTGTATTTTATTCAACAAAAGTCCTCTGTTCTTTAATTTGAAAATCTTTTTTTGTCTCTGGTGATGGCTCCTTTTCCAATGTGATGGACATGGGATTACAGATTTGGTTGCTTTTTTTTTTTTTTAATGCTTTTTCAGACATGCACAAAATCTCATCTGTAATTTATGATAGAAAATAGTATAAGGTGTAACTCTGCTCTGTATTAATTATGGTTCTCTCCCAAACATTTATTATATAGTAATCCCTTTCCTCATTGTTGGATCATTTATAGTTTTACTATATATTGAATTGATTTTGGATCATTTAATTGCTTCCACTGATTTTTTTTTCCCCCATCGTTACCATATGGTTTGGATAATTGTTACTTTGTAATACGTTATGCAATCTGGTAGGTTAAATTTACTATCATACACTTTAACAGGAAGCTGTATTTTTTTAAACTATTTAATGTGGTAACTGAACATCACTATTCATTTATCAAGTTCTTACAAAGCATCCCTTAGAAGCCTTAACCAGTAGTGCATTATAGCTATCCAGAATTCAAGGAGCAGTGTTGCCTTTACTATCTCGAATCCTCTAGCCTGGAGTGGGTGGGCTGTCTGTTCATTTTCATCTTCCTTTATTTCTCTCAATAGGGTTCTAGAACCTTCTTTGAAGAAATCTTGTGACTTGAAGTAAACTAATGTCCAAGTATTTAATGTTTGATGTTCAATGAAGGTAACATCCTGTGCGTTCTCTAGGCAGCACTATGTGCCAGAATGGGTGCTCTTGGCTCTGGGGAGGGTTTCATGACTTGGAAACTGGGCCTTCAGGTTGGAACGTGGCAGCTAGAGAGCCTCAGGCAGCGGGAGAAAGGTTCTCTGGGGGATGCGGCAGGGGATGAGCGCATCCTTGGGGCCTGTGAGAGTCCTGAAAGAGGGAGGCGCCCACTGGGGAGTGAGACCACATGACTGTCACAGAGGGCCTGTGCAGGGGGTGGGGGTAGAGAGCAGGAGAACTGTTTGGTCCAGGCCTTGAAGTTACAGTCTTGACATTAGCTCCAGATAAGATTATTTGCACTGTCAGTGGGTCCTTCTGAGAAGCTGTGGGCTAAAGGGATGACACCCTCAGAATCTCTCTTAGGCTCTTCCCCAGAATGCTCTCCGGTATCTCCAAGTTTGTTTCAGGAGGAGGCAGGACTCTGAGTGCCTGCGAAACATACCAGATCCTCTGCTTGAAACGCTACTTTTGTTATCTTGGTTAGTATTCACTATAGCCTGATGAGATAAATGTCATTACACCCATTTTCGGACGCAGAAGCTAAGGCTGCAAGAGGTGAAGGGTGAAGCCCGAAAGCACACGTCTGCTAACTTGTAGACCCTGCAGTTGAACTCAGTGTTGCCTCCCAAATCCACGCTCCTTCCATCCGCCGTCCTGTTTTTTCATAGCACAGGGTCTTAACGCGTGGCTGAGTCACTTGGGAAGGAGTGAAACACCAGCAAATCCCAAGTCCCGGCCAGGTCATTCGGTCATTTGCCCATTCATTCACTCACCCACCCCATAAACATTTGTCAAGTGTTGATTATGCACTCTACCTCTCCCAAGTGAAATCATCTACTCCCTGGCTTCAACCACCAATGCCCCTCACATCTATCCTTCCAACCCGGACTTCCTTCCCAAACTTCACACCTGAACCACCAACTTGCTGTTGGTCTCATTAACATGTCAGATGAACTGGCCATTTCTCCGTCATCTCCCAGGCCTGTTCTGTGTTCCTTCTTGGCGAACGATGCCGTTCTCCTTCCTCCCTCTAGGTCATTCCTTATTTCCAGTATTTCACCAAGCCTCACTGGTTTTCTTCCAAATGTGGCTAAATCTGTATCTTCCTCTCTGCCTCAGCAGCTACCCCGTTGGGCTGAATCCTGCCCAGTTGGTGTGAGTCCACCCCTTGGCTGCTTTCCCTGGAGCCTGACCTGCTCTGGCACCCCTTGTGTGTTTCAGGTGGGCCCCCCTAAGCCATGACCAGACACCTTCCTAAGCTGAGCAATCCAAATCCAAATTGGACTCTCATGCAGCCGTGTCAGTCCCTTCTGAGGGGAACTGGCCCACTATTGCCACCTGCTCAAAGGGCAACTGTGTTTGGGGCCCCACCAGCTGATTGAACCAGGGGTGGCCATCTGGCTGACCGGCTGGCCAGCAGCATATGATACAGCCTGGTGTAAAAGAGGCATTGTTAGGTCAATCAGATTCTCTTGTGAGAATGTGAGCGAAGAAATATTGAGAGACTGAAAGAAGCCAGCAGTGGAAACTGAGACGGAAAAGTCATGAAACAGAGCTGGTACTGGAGAAGCCGCTATTAGGGTCTTGGGCAAATGCACAGCGTGCCTTCGCAGAGGAAGCGGGTCAGTACAGAGAGGAGCATGGAGTATGGAGTTACACAAGCGCTCAGGAGCCATGAAAAGGAAGCTGTGCATCCTAAACAGGGTTCTTTAAATGGAATACTTTTAGCTTTAGGGAAAACTCTCCACCTTGCCGTTATCTCCTTGTTTTGCTACAGACCACCGAAGATCACAGTGGGATCTTGGGGGTCCCTCCGTCCGGCTCACATCAAACAAGCCCTCTTTCAGATGAGGGGCTTGAGAGAGGTCGCGGAAGTCTCTCAGAACTAGAGAAATAGTCTCAGATCTTCTCTCTGGGGAATCTAGACAATAGCAACGGCTGACTTCTTCCACTGAGATACCACTGCACGTGGCGAGGCACGGATGCTCCATTTCAATATTTAGACTTCGGGGCTGTGGAAGTCCACGGTGTTTATTATTCCGGTGGCTATTGTTTGGAGAAGTGCATTGTCTCCACGGCGATGCCTGGTGCTCACAGGTTGTCCCATTGTCTTGAAGCCCCGTCAGTATGAGGTCATAGGGCCGGTCTAGCATGCACTCTTTCTGATAAGACCCCAGGAGGTTGAGGCTGATCTAATTCCCCGAGGGAAGCCGGCTCCACCACTCTGGGGGTCAGGTGCCACAGCCAGCCCCCGAGATTGTCAGTGTCTAAAAAAAATTTTTTTTAATATTTATTCATTATTGAGAGGGAGAGAGAGACTGAGCGCGGACAGGGGAGGGGCAGAGAGAGGGAGAGACACAGAATCCGAAGCGGGCTCCAGGATCCGAGCTGTCAGCACAGAGCCCAATGCGGGGCTCGAACTCACCAACTGTGAGATCATGACCTGAGCCGAAGTCAGACGCCCAACCGACTGAGCCACCCAGGAGCCCCAAGACTGTCAGTGTCTAGAGAAGGGGTTCACCCAAGCCTGGGCTCTGGAGTCAGACCCTGTGAATTTATAAACTGGCTCCATCATTTACCAGCTGTGTAAACTTGGGTAAGCCAATCTCTCTGTGCTGTGCCTCAGTCTCCTCATCTATAAAATGGGGATAATAATAACATATACTTCTTTGGGTTTTATCATGATTAAAGAAATGTATTAGGTTGACCCATATGACATTGTCACTTTTATCGTCCTTAAACTGGTTTATCCTAATACAATTGTGACTAACACATAGTAAGTACCTAATACATGCTAGCTAAAAGTATTAAAGAAATGATATTAACATTTATGATTATTTCAGCCCTTCTCTGACAGTGAGTAAACAGCTGTTTTTGGCCAGGCTTTGCCTGGTCTGGTACAGAGAAGGTAGGTGGTGCTGAGGCCCACTTTTGGGCTGCAGGCACCAGGAAACTGTGGGTGCCTTAGTGCTGGGTCCGGCTCTGCCCTACTTAGCTGTGTTCCTTCCCCTCCGAGCTTCTTCCTCTGACAAAAGTCATGACATTTGGACGAATTCATAAAACTCCTTCTAGCTCTGATTGTCTGATTCTTTTTTTTTTTTTTAAGTTTATTTATTTTTGAGACAGAGAGAGACAGAGCATGAATGGGGGAGGGTCAGAGAGAGAGAGAGAGAGAGGGAGCCACAGAATCTGAAACAGGTTCCAGGCTCTGAGCTGTCAGCACAGAGCCCGACACAGGGCTCCAACTCAGGAACAGCGAGGTCATGACCTGAGCCAAAGTCAGATGCTTAACTGACTGAGCCACCCAGGCGCCCCTCTGATTGTCTGATTCTAAGTGTTCTCAGAGCACAGCAACCTCTCTCTCCCCCTTTCAGTTCTGAGCTTTGTCTGCTTGCCACTTGCAAATGAACAGCTCGAGGTCCTAGCCTCATGTTTGCCCCTGGGTTACTGCCATGTCTAGATAGCCTGAGGTAGCCTCTCTGGCCTGTGACAACATGTTAAGGCTACAGTTCCTTTTGTTGCCCAAAGTATAGCTTAGGCCACATCCAGCTTTACTGTAAGAAATATAGGCGGGGCACCTGCCTGGCTCCGGCGGTTAAGCGTCCCGCTCTTGGTTTCGCGGTTGATGAGTTCAAGCCCTGCGTCGGGATCCTCTACTCTGCCCCTCGCCAGCTCCCTCTCTCTCTCTCTCTCTCTCAAAATAAATAAGTAAACTTAAAAAAAAAAAAAAGGAAATATAGGCTTTTTTACTTCACCTTCCCAGATGAAAATGATGACTATCGCTCCTTTACCACAGTCTATGTAACAGGTGCTGTTCTAGGTCTTCCCAGGTACTAAGCCATTGAACCCTCACAACACCTCCATAAAGTAGGTACTATGCTCCCAGTCTTACTGCTGAGGATTTCCAACTGTCTGGCTCCAGAATCTTGTCCCACTTGGTGACTCATTTCTAGCCAGTCACACCCTTAAAATCTTTGGAGGTACAGTGTGGCAGGATAGCACTCGCAGGCGCCACCCTTGATCTTTCTGGAGCGTTAGCAAAGGACGTCACCGTCCTTCCCTCCTTCAGCTTCATCTTTAGACCATGATGTCCTGAGAGATGCCTGTGTTTGCTCTTCACTCAGCAGCCATTTTTTAACTGTAGCATCGTTCACTATCTGGAGACGTGGGAATTTTCACCAACATCAAGTCCTGTCTCCTTTTTTTTTTTTTTTTTTTTTTTTTTTTAAACAATCTTTCCTTCAGCGTCTGTCTGTCTCTCCTCTGACATTTTACTAGCCAGGCAGTGCCTTCCACAGTGCGGCAGTGTGGGTGGAAATCTCCTCAGCCCAATTACCCACCTCATTTGCATATAACTGCAGGTGTAGTGTTGTTAAACTCTCTCCAACCGCAAATCAAGAACCCCCTCTTTTCCTCTCCAGTTTCCAAGAACAAGTTCCTCACTTGCCCTTAAGCCCCCACCAATAGTCTTCTCAGAGTCCTTGCATCACCAGCTCATTGCTCAGTTCCAAAAGCACTCACAAATTTTGGGGGCACCCGGGTGGCTCAGTTAAGCGTTCGACTTCCGCTCAGGTCAGGATCTCACATTTCGTGAGTTCAAGCCCCGCCTCCGGCTCTGTGCTGACAGCTCAGAGCCCGGAGCCCGCTTCGGATCTGGGTCTCCCTCTCTCTCTGCCCCTCCCCCGCTTGCACTCTGTCTCCCTCTCAAAAAGAAACAAACATTAAAAAAATTCAAAAACACAAATTTTAAGTTTTTGCCTTATGGCAATGCCCCACTTCCAGACACCAAAATGATTATTAGTCATTTACTGCTTTGTGACAAGTTACCCCAAAACTTATCCGCTCAAACAAAACCCGCTTCTTATCTCAGGTAGCTTCTGAGGGTCTGGAGTTTGGAGTTGCTTATTTAGGTGGTTCTGGCTCAGGGTATTCAAAGAGACTGCAGTCTATTTGTTCTCTGGGGCCGCATTCAAGAAAATTCGCAGTCATGAAGATGGGGGAGTCACTCCTGATACAGCATCTTTCAAACGGCTGTTGACTCAAGTCTCAATCCCTCATCGCCTATGGTCAATAAGACACAGTCCTTGGCACATGGACCTTTCCGTAGGGTTGCTTGGTATGGTAGCTGGTTTCCCCAAAAACAGGTGATTCTATGGGACTATCTTGGAAACTAGTTACCAATGGCTTTATAATGCTAAAACACTGAATGTATTTCCCTAAGACCTAGAATAAGACACGGACGTGTGTGCTCACTACTTCTATTCAACGTTGTAGTAGAGGTTCTAGCCAATACGATAAGGCAAGAAAAAGAAATAAAATGCACACGGATTGGAAAGGAAGAAGTAAAACTCTTAATTTGCAGGTGACACAATCATCTGGGTAGAAAATTGTAAGCTGCTAGAATGAATAAATGAATTTAGGAAACTCGCAGTTCTCACAAGATTGATGTTTTTGGTAACCAGTTGTATTTTTATATACTAGCAATGAGTGATTGGGAATTAAAATGTTTTTAAAAAATACAGTTTAATGAAAAGAAGCATGTATTTGCAGCCGAGTAGTTTTATCAGCCTGCTTCCTGCCAGGAGAATTGGAGGATTCCTCTTTTCATTTTGTAGTATCTCTGTCTCTTTCAGCCTAAACTTACAGTATTTCTGCTGATATAATTCTTTTAAAATGTTGTGTGTCATCAAAAATAAGAAATACTTAGGGATCAATCTGACAAGGTGTATAAGACTTACATACTGAAAACTAGATGGTGTTGCTGAGAGAAATTCAACGCGACCTAAATAAATGGAGATTATATATGATTTCATATAGATTCTTGTGGATCAGAAGAGGCAATATTATCAAGGTGCTAGTCCTGCCAAAGTTGACCTACAGATTCAATGCTATTCCAATCAAACCATAGCTGGCTTTTTTTTCCCCCATAGGAAATGGCAAGCTCACTCTTAAAAAGACCTACAATAACCCAAACAATTTGTAAATGAAGAAAAAAGATGTTGGAAATTATACTAATCAATTTCCAAATCCATAAAACCATAGTCATCAAAACAGTTTGGTATTGGCATCAAGAACAGAATAAAGACGGGGCGCCTGGGTGGCTCAGTCGGTTGAGCGAACGACTTCGGCTCAGGTCATGATCTCGCGGTCCGTGAGTTCGAGCCCCGCATCGGGCTCTGTGCTGACCGCTCAGAGCCTGGAGCCTGTTTCCGATTCTGTGTCTCCCTCTCTCTCTGCCCCTCCCCCGTTCATGCTCTGTCTCTCTCTGTCTCAAAATAAATAAACGTTAAAAAAAATAAAAAAAAAAAAAAGAACAGAACAAAGAGTCCAGAAATAGACGCACATATATAGGTCAATTTAGTTTTTTACACTCTTACTAAGACACAATTCATTTGTTGTATAATTCACCACTTAACGTACACAACTCATTGGTTTTTAGAATAGTCACCGGTGTGCAAACATCACCACAATCTAGCTGTAGAATATTCTCATCGCCTCCCCCACAAAAAAATCCCATACCTATTAGCTGTCATTCCCCATTCTCTTCCACTGCCACTCAGTGCCCAGCCCTAAGCAACCACTAATATGTTGTCTGTTTCCATAGATTTGTTTACTCTGGACACTAGATATAAATGGAGTCATACGATAGGTGGTCTTTTGTGACTGAATTCTCTCACTTAACGCTTTCAAGCTTCGTCCATGTTGGAGCGTACTTCATTCCTTTTTCATTGCCCAGTCATCTTCTCTTGCATGGATATACCACATTTAGTTTATCTTTGTAATCACTGATGGACATTTGGGTGGTGGACGCCTTGGGGAATAATGCTGCTATGAACATTCAGTTACAAATTGTTGTGTGGACGTATGTCTTCATTTCTCTTGGGGGTATCCCTGGGAATGCAATTGCTGGGTCATATGGTAACACTGTATCTAACTTCCTGAGACACTGCCAGACTGTTTTCCAGAGAAGCTGCACCACTGTAGACTCCCACCAGCGATGCAGGGGAGTTCTGCCTTCTCCGCTTTCTCACCAACACTTGTTATTGCCCATCTTTTTTGCTGCAGGCATCCTAGGAGGTGTGTATGTAGATTTGGCAAATACGTACTATTTTTTCTCTCACCACAAATAAGTGTAACTATTTGAGGAGATCTATATGTGTGTATATGTATGTATATGTATATATGCATATACATGGATATGTATGAATATATAACATGTGCATACATATATATATATATATATATATATACACAATGGAAAATTATTCAGCCTTTTAAAAAAAGGTCATCTTGTTATTTGCGACAATGTGGATAAACCTGGAGGACATTATGCCGAATGAAATAAGCCAGGCACAGATAAACAAATACGGCACACTCCCATTTATATGTGAAATCTAAAAGGTCAAATACGTAGAAGTGGAGGGTAGAAGGGTGGCTACCATGGGCAAATGGGGGAATGTTGGTCATAGGGTACAAGGTGGCAGTTACATAGGATGAATAAGTCTAGAGATCTAATGTATAGCATGGTGACTATAGTTAATCGTACTGTGTTGAATACTGGAATGCTATATTGCTAGATTTTAGGTCTCTCACCACATATAAAAATGGTACCTATGTAAGGAGATGATATATGAATTATCTTGACTATAGTAATCAGTGCATGTATACATGTGTAAGTATGTGTGTATATACATATATATATATATACATATATATACATATTCACATACACATACATATAAACATCATTGTGTATGCCTTAACTATATACAATCATTATTTTTTTAATTTTTAATGTTTCTTTATTTTTGAAAGGGAGAGCGTGAGCAGGGGAGGGGCAGAGAGAGGGAGACAGAACCTGAAGAAGGCTCCACGCTGTCATCACAGAGCCCTATGTGGGGCTCGAACCCATGAACCATGAGATCATGACCTGAGCCAAAGTTGGACGCTCAGTCGACTGAGCCACCCAGATACCCCTACAATCATTATTTTACAATATATTTTGGGGTACCTGGGTGGCTCAGTTGGTTAAGCATCCAACCCTTGGTTTTGGCTCAGGTTGTGATCTCACAGTTCATGAGTTCGAGCCCCACAAAGGCTCCGTGCTGACAGTGCAGAGCCTGCTTGGGATTCTCTCTCTCCTTCTCTCTGCTCCTCCCCAGGTGTGCACTCATGCTCTCTCTCTCTCTCGGAATAAATAAATAAGCTCTACAAAAATTAAAAGAACATCATTTTTAAAATATATACAACTCGTTCATAGTGAAGTGTGTGGGAAAAAATTAAACATACACCCACCATATAGCCCGGCTATTCCATTCCTAGGTATTTACCCAAAGGAAAAAAACATATCCACAAAAAGACATGTACATGAATGTTCATAAAATATTATACACATCGAGTATAATTATCATGAAATCTATTTCGAAAGTGGTTAATGAGGTCGTTCTAAAATAACATTATTTATTAGGCATTTGTGCTGTGATGGATCCTTAGCTTAACATGGCTGTTTTCTTCAACCTATGATTGCTAGCTGAAACTCACAGAATACATTAAAGTATAATTTGAGCAAAACCAATATAACCACACTAAGAGAAATCAAAATGAAATGGAAAATTCAATCATGATCCACTTTTTTCTGACAAATCAACTCATTTATTTTTCCTTGTTCCCATCTGGTCCTTGTCTGCATGCATAAAACATTCCTACATAGTTGTAAAACTCCCAGTTTTGCATTCAGCTTTTGAAAAACAATTGTAATATTGTAAACTATTTTCCATATTGTGTTAGTCTTCACAATGGTTTTTTTTTTTTTTTAATTTTTTTTTCAACGTTTTTTATTTATTTTTGGGACAGAGAGAGACAGAGCATGAACGGGGGAGGGGCAGAGAGAGACGGAGACACAGAATCGGAAACAGGCTCCAGGCTCCGAGCCATCAGCCCAGAGCCTGACGCGGGGCTCGAACTCACGGACCGCGAGATCGTGACCTGGCTGAAGTCGGACGCTTAACCGACTGCGCCACCCAGGCGCCCCTTCACAATGGTTTTTAAATGAGCGTGTTGTTTACTTTGTGCTTCCACCAGTCTTTAACATTTCCCCTATTGCTGGACATCTCTAGTTTTTTGTTTTTTTTGTTTTTTTTTTAATGTTCAACTAGAAAAAAAGTGTAGTTAATATCTTCATGTATGAAACATTTTCTTTTCTTTCTTTCTTTCTTTCTTTTTTTTTTTTTTTTTGGATTACTTCCTTGGGATAAATTCCTAGAAGTGGGATTATTGGTTCGAAACATATGAACATTTCCATAGCTCTCAAAATAAATTGCTAAATGGATTTCCATTCATTCATTCACCAAATATGTATTGAGCACTTTCTTCTTGCCAGACATTGACTAAGTATTAAGATTACAATGGTGAGGAAGAATATCCAGTCTGCATTCATAGGCCCTACCTTCTAGCTGGAGAGACAGACTCAATCAGGTCATCACACAGATGGATAAAATTATAACCATGCTCAGCATTACTAAGGAGAGAGGCATGGGGCTATAAAAGTATTTCATGGTGGAACCCTACTTTGGCTGGTGGTTAATGGAAGGATTTCCTAAGGAAAAAGTGATTGAGCTAAGGACTTAGGGATGACTAGGAGCTAATTAGACCGAAGGGAAGGAAAGAATAGCATTCTGGACAGAGGGAACAGCGTGTACAAATGTCTTTTGGCACAGTTAAGAAGACCACAATAGCTGGACCTCAAAAAGCGGGGGGAGCTAAGGGCAAAACCAGGCAGGGTCTGTGGGTCATGAGAAGGGTGTTGGTCTTTATTCTGAGAGCAGTGGGACCCTCTTGAGCTGGATATGTGCTTTGAAACACTCAGTACTGGCTGTAGTAAGTGAGGAGAGGGAGTTTGGAAAGGGACACGGGGGTACCAACGGGCAGCTGTTGTAGTGGCCAAAATGAAACATGATAGGCGCTTAGATGAAGGGAGTAGGAATAGAAATGGAGAGAAGTGGACACAAGCAGAAAATACTGAGGAGGTAAGATTAACAAAACTTGGTAGTGGATCTGAGTTAAGGCATGTGGGAGAAGAGGAAGGAGATGGAAATCGAGGGACAGCTGCTAGATTTCTGGTGTAGGAAACAGGATGAATGTAGTGTCGTTCACAGATACAGGGAAAGCTGGAAGTGGACCAGAGCTGGGGTGGGGAGCTATATGTAAGGAGTTCAAGGTGTCTTTGAGACAGGCAAAAGGAGTTGTCAGTTGGTAGTTGGACTGTGGGTCTGAAAAATCAGACCAGAGTTTGGGTTAAAGCCATGAACTTATGACGTGTCAATATAAGCATAGGGACCAAAGCCACAGGCGTGGATGAGCTTGTCTAAGGAGAAAGACTGAGGGTGGATGGAGTCTAGACCAGGTGAGTGAGGAATTCCCAGTTTTCATGGCCAGATGGAGGAAGAGAGTGGGGCAAGAAGACTGAAAGGGATATGGGAGGAAAACCAGGAGGACACGATGTCACAGAAGCCAAGGAAGAGTGTTACAGGAAGGAGAGAGTGGTCACCAGTGTCGAGTGCTGCCAGGCAGTCCCAGAAAATGGATTTAGGCCAATGGTTACCTGGGCAAGACCTGTAATGATGGTGACAAGCAGGAAGGAAAAATGACAGGGAAATAAGGACAAGGGAATGGCATGTCCCTATGCCCCTCTCCAGAAGTGTGGCTGAGACAGGGATGTGGGAGGACAGCTGGAGAGAGTGGAGGAGAGCTCGAGGGAGGGTTTTGCTTTTGTATCTTTTTTCCAGAAAGGAAGAACTGTGTGTATGTTGACTACTGATGGGAAAACTTGGGCTGAGAGCAAGTGGGTAAATGTCAAGAGAGGAGTGACAATTGATAACACCATCCCTGAGTAGGTGGGGCGGTGGGGTGGGGGGAGAGATCAGGTCCGAAACACTGGTGAAGGGATTGGCTTTGGGTAGGAGAAGGAACACCTCCTTTCCTGTAACAGGGCTGTATCCATTTATACAACCTCCCAGGAGGACTTAGAAGAGCTCAAGGTTAGGGCTCCTGGGTGGTTCAGTCATTTGAGCTTCTGAATTTGGCTCAGGTCATGATCTCACAGTTTGCGGGTTCGAGCCCCACATCGGGCTTTGTGCTGACAATGCAGAACCTGTTTCGGATTCTCTGCCTCCCTCTCTCTCTGCCCCTCCCCCTCTTGTGCTCTCTTTCAAAAATAAATATTTAAATATTTTTTTTAAAAAGAAGAGCCCAGCATTTGATTTAATGCTCTGCTGCTGCTGTCTTGAAATTCTTAATAATTTTTGAACAAGAGACCCCACATTCTCAGTTTGCAGCAGACCTGCAGATCATACAGCTGGTCGGGCTCCCACCAACATCAGAGCTATTATTCTCCCCCAGACCTCACTGAAATTGACTATAGTCACCTAAATCCTTTTTGTTATGGCTGTTAATGTAATAGGTGGAAATGTGCGCCTCAGTTGTGTTAATTTGCATTTCTTTGACTACTAGCCAGGTTGACCGTGTTCCCTCGTGTCTGTTCACTAACCAAATTCCTTTTTGAAACGCCTGCATCCTTTGCCCATATATGGTGTTTGCAAATGCCATAAAACAGCTTCCTATGTGGGACTGAAGCACCAATTTGTTGAAATGTACGGAGAGAGAGTTGGCTGTAGAACCAGTATGGCATTCCAGGAAGGAAGGTCCCAGCCAGGGGTGCCTTGGGAAGCCAATATCCCACTTGTCGATAAAATCCTACTGGCACATGTGTGTGGCAGTCTTTCAACCAAGCACCTTCACATCTAGGTGCTTCTTCAGTCCTTTGTCTGAAGGTGGGAACTCACCACTCTGTGCTTCACTTAGGCTGTTCCCCCTGCCTGGAGTGCCCTTTTCCCCCTCCCCATCACTAGACTCACAGCATTCTATTCATGGTGATATTCAAATATATCTATATCACATTTTGCTATAATTATTTTGCATCTGTCTCCCCTTCTGGGCCATGAGCTACAGATTCTCTCTCCTCTCCACCCAATTCATCCTCAATGCCTCACATGTCATCTGCGCATGCCAGGTGCTCAACTTCTATTGAGAAGTGACTGAAATCAACATAACATATGAACATAAAGACTGGGATATTGTAAGGGGGATTCAGGCATGGCGTGGCAGGTTGGACTAAGTCATCGTTAGGTTCCACCCAACTTTGAGGAGCTTGGATTCTGTGACTGACACTGGAAAGTCCACTGTAGTAGATAGACATCTACTGGGTGCCCTCCAGCATCTATTCTCCCTCTTCTCCTTTCTTAAAAGGCCAGTAGCTTCCTTCCCAAGTCAATCAGTTCATCTTATTCCCCAGTCACAGAAACTGGTTCAGAAATGGGCATTTCAAGCCAAGAAGACAAAAAGAGGTGTTTTCTTGGGGCCCTGGAAAAGCACTGTACGCTCTTATCTAGGAGCTACCAAACAGAGAGAGAGAACACAAGCGAGAGGGAGAGAGAGGGTAAGAATTAGCCTTAGGATGAGACATACTAAAAGAAAGTATTCATTGTTAATCTGAAACTCAACTAGACATCCTGTAATTTTTTCCTGCTAATTCTGACAACCCAATGATTCCATGGAGGGCAGAAGAGAGAGACCAGAAAGAAACTGGACTTTTGGTGATACAGTTGAGCCACTGAATCAAGCCTTGCCTGAAGCCCACGCTTCTGAAATTTTCAGGTACACAAACCAATGAACCGTCTTTGTTTAATTAGATTTGAGACTAGTTTCAATCTTTAGGAACTTCCTTGTCTTAATTGGTTTATCAAAAGCTGAAAGTTTTGATCTTTTAGGGATGCAGATCTTGTTAGGAGAAGGCTTGCTTTGCATCCTTTTCTTAGTCTGGCTGCCCTACTCAGGAACTTCTACAGGGCTCCATCCCTTCTCGTGATGTTAATTTTGTCAACCTGACAGGACCATGGGGTGCCCAGATATTTGGTTAAACATTATTCTGGGTGTATCTGTGTGGGTGTTTCCAGATGAAATGAACATTTGAATCGGTAGACCAAATAAAGCATCTGGCAGCCCCCCAAAGTGATTGGATCTCATCCAATCCACTGAAGGCCTGAGTAGAACAAAAGGGCAGGGTACATGAGAATTTGCTCTGTGTGCTTGCCGCGAAACCGGTGATTGGTCTTCTGCCTTCAGACTTGGACACAGACTGGAGCTTACATCATTGGCTCTCCTGGTTCCTTGACTTTTGGACTCACACTGAAACTATACCATAGGCTCTCCTGGGTCTCCAGTTTGCTGCCTGCGTTCACGTGTATGTACACACACATATAGATCTCCTATTAATTCATATATATAGACACACACACACACACACACACACACACACACACACACACACAACCTCCTATGAATCCTGTTCCTTTAGAGAACCCAGACTAAGTAATACACTCCTCTACTCAGACAAGCATCCCTACAGACACTCACTAGGCTAACTCTGGCTTTATTTTTAGCATGAGACCTTTACGAGAAGCACAGTTTTGTCTTCAGCTTCCTTTCCCCCCACCCGAAGCGGTCTGAGCTGAGGCCAGCTCCCTCCGAGAAGTCATTACCACCCGGTGGGTGCTGCAGCCTCAGCCCTGAGCACAGACTGGCCAGTGTCTGCTTGGCTCCAGGGCAGTGAGGAGCTGCCTCGGGACCGACAAAAAACTGACCAGCTTGTTTTGCTTTGGGACCAGAAGAAACCAGCTCCTTTTAGTTCTCAATGGCCAGGCTTGGAAATCCAGCTTGCCAGAAGAGGGGAAGGGGGCAGAGAAGCAGTCCTTTGGGGAAGGCTCTGGCCAGGACATTCAAAAGGCAGGATTTTGCTGGAAACTGTGCTCCGTAGCCAAGACCAGGTGGAAAGATCAATTTGGGCTTTATGAATTAGTCCCTTCATTTTTCTGGGTCTGCTTTTCCTCATCTGTAAAACAGGTTGGGCCATCAGGCTGTGGAGCAGATATTCAGGGCTCAGGGCCCAAGAAGACGATACGGAGTCCCAGTTACTTGGCTTTGGGCCTGAGGCAGGGGGTGGGGCGAGGGCAGAGGGCAAAAGCCCAGCGTGAGGCAGGTACAACCACGAGGGCAATGGCTGAAGCCTTCAGATCAGCTCAACTCATGGTAACAAGCTGGGAACCACTGCACTGCTTTGAACAGCACCCCCATCACCCACCTCCCTCCATTTCTGATCTTACTTTGCCCAGCTCCTCACTCTCAGCTCCACTGACACCCCCACAGACCCTGCAATGGTATCTGGGCGCATTGGTTGCAACATCTTGCATTCTCCAAGGGTGCTGATTTAGATCTGTCCTTTGGGCCCTCCTGCTTTGGACCTCCTCAGGTAAGATACCCCGACTCTGATGTATTAGTTAGGTATGGCTGCTGTGAAAAATAGACCCAAATATATCATGGATGAACACAATGGAAGTTTATGTCATGCCTCGACTGACAGTGTAGGGTGGTTCTAGCCTGGGGCTCCGGTGTGGTGAAGGTGGGGGCATCCGTCTCCACGAAGTCAGAGACTTTGGCTGAGGGCAACCATGCCATCTTTAAAATGGCTTCTGGAATCATGCTGGGGGACCGCTGTCATCCGACCAATAGAAAGAGCTTGGAAGGCTCTTACTGGTCGGGCCTGGAAGGAACACACGTCTGTCACTTCTCACTGATCAGCACCATGTCGCATGGCCTCCCCCAGCCACAAGGATGGAGACTAGCTGTGAGCCCAGGAAGGAGAAGCACGTCGGGTGAACAGTTAGCCAGACTGTGAGATGCCCGACTTCAACCCACTGGCATCTCTGGCGGGCTGGGCTCATGGCCCACCTTGGCTCAGATGCTCGGCCCAGCCTAGGGTTCCTGAAATTCCTCTGACTGGAAATGGGAGTGGTTTGGGATTTTGGGAAGTGCCATTTCTATCTCAGATGGATTCAGCGGAAGGGTGTGGAGCAGCGAGCCCGGCAGGATGTGGCACCACTGCCTTCACCACTGCCACGAAGCACCGTCGTCAACCACATGCCCCCTGGACCTACGGAATCTGTCTTTCTCTGCACAGGGAGGACAGTGGTGGGGACAAGCCTTGTGGTGACCTCCCCAGATGGAGGTGTTTCTCAGTGCCATGGCTCCAACATTACCTGGGAAACGTATGTGCGTGTGTGTGTGTGTGTGTGTGTGTGTGTGTGTGTGTGTAGATGACCACACAAAATAATCACAATAACACAGAGGTATTATTATCCCCATTTTCCAGGTGAGACAACTGAGGCTCAGAGACACTGTGGTTTTTCTAGGTGCAAATTGTAAGCCAGGGTTTGGAAGCAGGTCATCTGGCTCCACATCCCGAACCTCCTTCCCTACATCATGTTCTCTCCCTTTTTCTCTCTCTCCCGTGTCCTTCTGTCCATCCAAATGCTACCTCGCCATGAAACCTACGGCTCTTGTCTTGGAATTCCCAGCGTCCCTCATCTGTGTCTCTTTGAAGTCTGCTTGGTGATAGGATTTTTGTGTGTTATTTTGTTCCCCTGTAAGCCTCCTGAGGGCGAAGACAACGCCACATTCACCTCCTGAAAGCAACCTACGTATACCGATCCATTCAGTGAATGGATACTTTGGTCAGAGAATTCTTGAATTCAATTACATGGAAAATCTAAGCCAGCCACGCAAGAAAGATCAAAGGACAATTTATGGTAAACGACACACACTCGCTCCTGTATTTTCCCTTCACACCCTGTTCCCTTCTCATCTCCTGGTTTTCCCGGGCAGGATTCCATCAGGCTTGGTTCATTCACTCTGGCTAGAGAATTTCCTAACATGTTGTTTATTATTACTAGTAGTAGCAGGATAGTACTATTACTATGAATAGCTACAATTTGTAGAGCCTCTGAGTGGTATCGTCCTTGAACATGGGGTCTGTGGAGCCCCGAGACCCGAGCACAGGTCAAGTTCTCTGTACACTTTCAATACGTGTTTTTTGGATACATGGATACTTCGGACATTCGTTTAGTGCCAGGCATTGGGTCAGATTCTTGAAATATATTATCTTTAATTTTCAAAACCACCTAGCAAGGAAAATTATTCTAATCCCTATTTAAAAAAAATTTTTTTTTACATGTATTTACTTTTGAGAGACAGAGTGAGACAGAGCGTGAGCAGGGGAGGGACAGAGAGAGAGGGAGACACGGAATCCGAAGCAGGCTCCAGGCTCCGAGCTGTCGGCACAGAGCCCAATGCGGGGCTCGAACCCACGAACCGTGAGATCATGACCTGAGCCCAAGTCGGACGCTCAACTGACTGAGCCACCCAGGCGCCCCTCTAATCATTATTTTATAGATAAGGAAACTAAGGCTCAGTGAGGTTAAGTAATTTCCCCCAAGGTCACACAGGTAACATTGAGCCCAGGTGCCAGTCAGGGACCGTCCAACCCCAGAGTATACCTTTGGGTTATTAAATCACACTGCCGCCTGATGCCCTTTGAATATTGCATCCCAGTCTCTTTCTTTCCTTTACCTACTCACTCACTTAGGAAATATTTCTGAACTTCTCTTCTGTGGGGGATACCACATAGGGATGAATGGGGCAGACATAGTTTTTGCCCTAATGGAGCTCATGGTCTGGTGGTCAAGACAGATAGCAAATAAGTGAATGCCCAGTGAGAAGACCACTTTAAAGTATGGTAAGTGCCATGAGGGGAAAGAGGAGAATGCCATGATGGGCTTTCTTGGCTTGGATGGTCAGGAAAAGCTTCTCTGAAGCTTGGACTTGATGGATAAAGAATAAAAAAAAAGAATAACAAAGAGTCAGCTTCTTGGTGAAGTGAGGTGTTCCAGGCAGTGGGAACAGTAGTGGCGTAGGCTCTGAGGTGGGAAGGTGGTGGGCACAGAAAGAAGCTGAGAGAAAACCAGTGCGGCAAGCTGTGACACAGAGGATCGTGGATGCAGATAGGCTACAAGTGACGGAGGATGGCGGGGCCACCAGGTGAGGAACCTGGGTTGTGCTGAGGGCTGTGGCAAGCCCTGGAAGAGTTTTAAGCAGCAGAACCACTGAAGGCTGAGTGCACTGGCTGGAGACCAGAGTGGAAAGGGGAAGGGGGCTCTTGCAATAGTCCAACAAAGAGAGTGGGGGGGGTGGGGCTTGAACCAGAGACAGGAAGTGAAGGTGGCAAGCAGGGCTCACTTATGGAGACTTCGGAGAGGAGTCAGACTTCCATGCGTTGCTGGGGCTTGGGCTTAGTCCAACCTGTATGAACCGGGAGACCCTGCCTAGGCTTTCCAAGAACTTCTGGTGAAGAGACTCAAGTTTATCCGCTCAAGTCAAAGCAGCTGAATTTTCATCTTGAGCGTCGGTGATAGAAAGATACTCAAGTGAGGGCTGGCTCTGACTGTGCAGGTATGATCATTACAGAGCAAAGGCCTGGCACTGGGCTGGGTACGGCCACCATGTCCCATCAGGGGGAAAGGCAGGTCAGTGGTCTGCCCCACAGTGTTGCCAGTTGGATCAAGATGCACCAGACCAGGATGAAATATTGGAAGGAGGTAAAAAAAAAAAAAATACCCTGGTCCTCGGGGGGGGGGGGTGAGGAGTGGGGTCCAGATATCCAAGCAGAGCATCCATGTGTCAGGTAGCAGGTGGTGCCCGCGATGTGGAGACAGACAGTGAGTTAGGGGAACAGAAAACCCAGCCTAGGGGTCACTGACGGGACAGGGTTAAGATGGCGCTCAATGGAATCCATGTAACTGGAAAGATTTTTGTGATTCATTTTCCAACTTGAGAAAGGTTTAGGACTATTTTCTTCTCTGCCTTCTTCCCCATAAATTCCCCCAGTGGATCCCCCAAATGCCAGTTACATTTGGGGGAAGACTTGGTAGAGATGCCTTCACTCAATTTCCAGGGTTAGTCAAATCCACTGGATTTGCCCAGCTGTTGGGTGAGATTGACTTTCTGTGGCCTGATAGTCCTCGGGTTCCAGTTCAGTGAAAATAATGGGAGTTCTTCAATTAATGTCTGCCCTCAACCCCCCTCTCTTCTCCTTGCCACTACACGGCTCCCTGACTCTGGCTGCACCCACAACCCCAGTTCTGGGTGGGATACATTCTCCCTGCCAGGCTCTCCCCGCCCCGCCCACCACCCACCACCAAGACCAGTGAAGGCAGGTCCTACCAGCCCACACCCTCTCTCCTGAGGAAACCAGGCCCTTTGAGCAAACCTGTGATGGGCCACATATTTCCCTCTCTTTTTAAAAATAAGCACTCCCTGTGGCTCCAGTTGGCCCTCCCCCGGCGAGGTGAGTCCCTTCCAAAAACCCATGTCAGAGCATCCTTTGTAACACTCAGGGAAGAGAGCAGGCGGGAAAAAAGGCTTCTATTTACCCGGATGTTTGACATCCAGAGAAGGAATATTATTGTTTCTCCAGTCAAATACTGGGGCTTCACTGAAAAATATTTTCAATCCGCCAGACTGAGCCCAGTGTCTCTGTGAACCTTTGCCAGTACTTATAGGCCTGGGGGGGGGGGGGGGAGGTGGTGGGAGCCTCGTCCATTTCTCCCAGGCAGCCACGTTCCTGATGGATGCTGTGAAAATGGTGTATCTGGTACCGGTCGAGGAGGCAGCCCCTGTGACATTCTCCCATTCTGCCAGTGGGTAGGGTTATGGGCTTCTCTCCCTGCCATTATAGGCTCAGCATCCTGGGGGCTTCTGGGGTAGAGGTGGAGTTATGCCAAGGAACGGCTGTGACCTGGAGGTCACAGAAATGGCGTGACAGTATCCTCCCAGGTGCAGAAGACTCCCTGGGATAGAGCACACAGATAGATAGCACACAGACTAGATAGAGCCTACCCAGTCCCACCCCCTGCCTCGCTACATTAAAAACATCACTGGGGGCGTGGGGGAGAGCTTACTTTTTTTTATACTACACACGTGATATGTAGCCATTAAAACACATTTGGAAAATATGCACAAGCGGAAGGAGAACGTGAAAATCGCCCAATTTCCCATTTAGTGGCTTTTAAAAACAATAAATGACTTGCTTTTTAATAAATAGCCTGCTTTCTTCACCTCGTGGTGTATCATGAATATCCCTCCATTTTATTAAATACTTCTCTAAAACAGTAACAAGTACGTCGTATTTTATTCGGCTGATGCATCACAATTTTTAAGGCAATCCTCAATTAATGGCTATTAGGTAGCGTCCAATTTTTTACTACTATAAACAACACTATGATGAACATCCATGAGGCTAAGTCTCTGGGCACACCTATAATTATTTGTTACAAGTGATGGTAATAGCTGCCATGTTTTTAGTGTGCATTCCACCTTATCTGGAAACAGATCTAGCTTACCCAGTGTACGTAACTGTGCTTGCCAGTGGCAGAATTCATACTCAGGTTTGTCTGGCTCCAAATCCAGATCTCCAAATGGCCATTCTCCTTGTTCTATTAGGTTGATGCTTTAGAATGATGGGGAACATGGTAGGGCCGGCTACTTCTATGAACACAACCCACTGATGCACTCCATTAGCTGTGAAATGAGTTCCCTGGTCAGAAGCAATGCTGTGTGAAGTGCCATGACAGTAAATAAGATATTGTGTAAGTCCCTGGATGGTGATGTGGGCAGAAGCATTGTGGACAGCAAAGACTAACCCAGATCCAGAATACCCACCTATGACAATAGGCATCTAATGTAACCAAGCTATTCATTAAGAGACCAATATATTTAGCTGGTCTTTCTGGAGAGTGGTGTCATATTGGGAGCTCTGTGTTGGTTTCTGCTGTTGGTAAGTAGGTTGGGTATTCACCAGTGACTGTAGCCAGATCGGTCTTGGTGAGTGGAAGTCCAAGTTGCTGGGCCCATGCAAAACCAACGTCCATGCTGTCATGGCTACTTGGCTTATGATCCCACTAACATACACAGAATGGGCCATTTTGTTGACCATGTTATTCTTTGATGAGGATTCACCTAGGGCACAAATTGCCTTCACCTCTGAGACCATTTGGAGAGGTCCACCCAAATACCTCTTTCTCAGACCTCCTTGTTATCGATTTCCAATTGTGTTCTTCCAAGTCTCTGACTAAGCCATTAGTCGTGTCCATGAAGGAGTGTACTCAAAGCTTTTGCCCTGGGAGGACTTCTCTCCACCACTGTCCTTCAGGGGCATCCCTGAGTGAAGCCATGGTGCTATAAAGTTGCCACCAGTTGTCTCAGCACTGTTCGCTCATCTCTCACCCGTGGATCTCTCTTTCCACATGCCATGCCCTTAAGGCGGGATTCCTAATGAACTCTCTAACCACAATTATAATGCTGTAGAAATCTTTTCTAGAAAGTGCCCAAATCTCTCTGATTTGTATCTGGGAACAGCCACTCAAGGACCCAGGCACCGGGTTGCTTTCTCAGTCTTGTCCTGGTGGTCCGTAGGCACAGACCATGTCAACTGACCCCCTTACCTAAGAGTGAGTTATTTTTCTATCCAGGCTGCTCCCCCAAAGGTGGCAGGGAGAAATCTATCTCCCTGTCCTGGTCGTGTCCAATTCCCAATACCCAGAGCACTTAGCAGAGAGCCGAGGTTCCTCCTCGTGTATTTCTCCCTAGGGCACGGAGGCATGGATACAAATCTAGCACTGGAAGAGGGCAAGGCCACAACCCAAACTCCACTAACCTCAGGGTAGCGGGTTGTTTTAGTTGGTATCGCTGAGAAAGTTGTCAGAATAGTTCAGATTTTCTCAGTTTTAAGCACAAATTCCACCCACCCCTGACTTTAACAATTGTGAAATGGGTATGTCTTATAGCCAAGTCCACCCCTGACTTTAACAATTCTGAAATGGGTAGGTCTTATGGCAAAGTCTACATTTACTGGCAACTGCCTCCCCCCACCCCCGCCACCCTACCTCCATACCAACCAAAACAAAGATATTCTATCAGTGGCGTATCTTTCAGTCAAGGTAGTTCTTGGCATTGAAGTATTAGGGGAAATGATAGCCAACCCCCAGGGATGGGTGAAATTACCCAAGAAGATGGGTGGGAAAGGTAGGAAGAGAACTCTGAAATGAAATAAAATAAAATAACTCGTAGTATTACTGTAATATCAGTTAAGAATTATTGAATGCTTGGGGCGCCTGGGTGGCGCAGTCGGTTAAGCGTCCGACTTCAGCCAGGTCACGATCTCGCGGTCCGTGAGTTCGAGCCCCGCGTCAGGCTCTGGGCTGATGGCTCAGAGCCTGGAGCCTGTTTCGGATTCTGTGTCTCCCTCTCTCTCTGCTCCTCCCCCGTTCATGCTCTGTCTCTCTCTGTCCCAAAAATAAATAAATAAAAAAAAAAAAACATTGGAAGAATTATTGAATGCTTGCTGTGTGCTAGGCAGTGTTCTAAGGGCTTGGCATATATTAACTACTTCATTTCTGATGATAACCTTACGAGCTAGGCATTGCTATCATTAGCAACATCCCCATTTGTTCAGGTGAGGAAGTTGAGGAAAGATGCCCAGAGCATACACTAGTTAATGGTAGAAGTAGGATCTCAACTCAGGCAGCTCTGGCTCCAGAGACTTTCCATGCTATGCCCATGTCATGAGTGGGCACTTAATCAGACATTTGCTAGGTTGAGTTGAAAAAACTCAAGATTGGGGCGCCTGGATGGCTCCGTCGGTTAAATGTCTGACTCTTGGTTTCAGCTCAGGTCATGATCTCATGGTTCGTGAATTCGAGCCCTGTGCTGGGCTCTGGGCTGACAGCACGGAGCCTGCTTGGGATTCTCTCTCTCCTTTTCTCTTTGCCCCTTCCTCACTCTCTCTCTCTCAAAATAAATAAACTTAAGAAAAACCACACTAGAATGGACATCCGTTTATTCAGCAGAGCTTTTAGTTACAAAGCAACAGAAATCAACTCCTCTCTTTAAGAAGGAAAGGGATTTATTCAGAGGCTATCGGTCTAGGCATCAAGGAGCAGCACTTGCTAAGCTCATGAGCAGAAATGTTGACAACATGTCAACCCTTGGTCAATTTCAGCACCATGAAAAGAGGGACATCTGGACATTCATATGTCCTGATATGATGCCAAAATAACGAACCTGAATCTGATTAAGTCTCTGATGTAACCACCAGTTTCCAAGAAATGCAGAGGCCAGAGGAGTTATTAAACAAAACTATGAGACAGCCATCAGCCAAGACCAGAGGTAGAAAATTCTCTAAAAGAACTGACCCTAATTCCTCAGGAAATAAGAGGCACACAACCAAAAAAAGGAAGGAAAACTTTTATAAGTGCAAAGACATTTAAGAGCATGTTGGCCAAATCTAACAGGTGGATATTGTTTGGATTCTGATTTGAATAAACCAGCCATAGAAATGCTTTTTTCCGGACAATCAGGGAAAATTGAGCACGGTCTGGATATTAAATGATATCATTGTTGGCGGTGTTGGGTGGCATAGTGGTAATATAGCTGGATGTGTGGTTTTTAAGTCCATATGTGAGAGATACATACTGACGTGCTCAGGAGTAAAAAGAAAGGATGTCTGGAAGTTGCTTCAAATTATGTAAGTTCTCCACTTTATTTTTTATTTTTTTAATGTTTATTTTTCAGAGAGAGAGAGAGTGCGAGCAGGAGAGGGGCAGAGAGAGGGGGAGACACAGAATCCAAAGCAGGCTCCAGGCTCTGAGCTGTCAGCACAAGAGCCCGACGCAGGGCTTGAACTCACAGACCGCGAGGTCATGACCTGAGCTGAAGTCGGATGCTTAACCGACTAAGACACCCAGGTGCCCCTAGGTGTCCACTTTAAAGGAGTGGGATCACAAGTCCTTAATTTTCTAATTGTGGGCTGCACATAGTGACTTCCTTCCAAAGAGTCCAGTACAGAAAGGGGGGATATGGGTAACCCAACAGTGGAGAAACCTCACGATCACCACTTCGGCAGGCAATCGAGGCCAACATCAATAATAAATCATGTTGATGGCACATACACTTAATACACTGTAATGGGAGTGGCACTTCACCTCTGGGGTTTTTCCCCAAACCCATAACCCCCGTCTAATCATGAGATACACAGTAGACAAATTCCAATGGGGTGGGGGGGGTGCATCTTACAATATAGCTGGCCAGTACTTCTCAAAACTGTCAAGGTCATCAAAAACAACGGGGAGTCTGAAGAGCAAACTGTTGCTCTACTCACAACACCTCTGACACCAAATATGTGGATTTTCCACACCAAGCAATTCGCCAATTTTCTACAGACACCGACTGAGTGTCCTTCGGTTTAATTCAATTCTGATACTGATGACCCAGAGTTGACACAGATGCCACAGGTAAAGGGCCCAGCCCCACAGAACTTCCCCCACCACAGACACCAATCACAAGGAGCGGGTGTCCAGGTTACCCACACTTCGCTGTGACTGGGCTGCAAACTGAAGTTTCCCACTCTCTTCTCCTCAGATTTGATACTTTGCTGTAACAACTCACAGCGCTTAGGAAAACACATCTACTGGTGGCATCATAAAGGATATTATAAAGGGTACAGAGGAAGAGCCAGTTGAAGAGGTCCAGAGGATGAAGTCCAGAAGAGTCCTGAAGCAAAGGTACATCGCTCCCTGCCATATGGACATCCCAGGACATGGATGTGTTTACTGACCTAGAAGCTCTCTGAACTCCAACGTTTAGGGATTTTTATGGAAGCTTTAGCAGGTAGGCACTATCAATTATTTAAGTCAATCTCCAGCCCCTCTCCTTGCCCCAGAGGATGGGGGTAGGGTGGGACTGAGAGCTGCTACCTTCCCATCTTGCCTCGGTCTTTCTGGCAAGAAAGACCGTATTTGTCAACCACAGCCATCCGGTTAGCATACAAAGACACCCATCACTCAGGAGGTCCCAAGGGTCTTAAAGCTCTTGTGTCAGGAACCACGGACAAAGACTAATATTTTAGCAGAAGGTGTTCCTATCACTCAGAAAAGTGGGGTGGGGGGGGCGGTTAGGAGCTTGGTTTCAGGACCCAGGGACAAGATCAAATACATATATCTTATCATATCACATTATCACAGTACAATGCCCTTAATAAGGCATGATGAAAATAGCCCTTTACTTCTGTGATCCTCCTTCCCCAAACACATAACCCCAATCTAATCATAAGAAAAACGGTAGACAAATCCCCAGAGCAGGAAACCTACAATATACCTGATAAGCCACTCCTCAAAACTCTTAAGATCATCAGAATCAAGGAAAGTCTGTGAAACTATCACAACCCAGAAGGGCTCCCAAAACCTGACAGCTAAGCATAATGTGGTCTCCTGCATGGGATCCTGAACAGGCAAAGGTCACTGATGAAAAACTAAGGCAGTCTGATCACGTATGGACTCGATTTAATAACAACATATCAGCATTGGTTTGTTACTTGTAACAAATGTACCATACTAACGTAAGATGTTAACGGTAGGAGAAATTGGGTATGGGATGGAGTTTAGGGGAATCCGTGGTACTACCTGCTCAAATTTTCTCTAAACCTAAAACTCTGCTGAAAAGTGAACTCTTAATTAAAATGTTTTGAGGAAAGAAGTGTTTGGAAACTCTACAGGAGGGAAGACGAACAAGAATGGCAGGATGTTAGAGGCGCCTGGGTGGCTCGGTCAGTTAAGCGTCTGACATCAGCTCAGGTCATGAGCTCACAGTTCGTGAGTTTGAGCTCCGCATCGGGCTCTGTGCTGACAGCTCGGAGCCTGGAGGCTGCTTCGGATTCTGCGTCTCCCTCTCTCTCTGCCCCTCACCCATTCACTCTCTCTCTCTCTCTCTCTCTCTCTCTCTCTCTCACAAAAATAAATAAACATTTTAAAAAATTAAAAAAGAATGGTGAGTGTTGGTGAATCTCATAGCTTGGCAATGGACACATGGGGGTTCTTGGTGCTATTCTACTTTCATATAGATTTGAAAGTTTCCGAAATCAGAAGTTATCTCTGATGAACACGGAGAGCCTCCCCTGTCCTCCGGGTGGGTCGGGGTATCATGCTAGTGGGAACTATCACCCTCACTGGCTGCGGGGACACGTGGCCCGCACCACCCATGTCACCAGTATTACCTCTGCCTCTGGGCACTCGATCTTAGTGCAGCTGCCCCAGCCCTGTGGCCACAGAGAATATCCTTGTCCCCTCTCTCTTCATGTCACCAGCTTGAGTATAACCTGGGACGGGTATATCTAACGGGTCAAACCTTGTTCACATATCTCAAGGGCGGCTGGGATTACGGGTTACCGGCCTCTGTGGTGGGCAGTGGGTTCCCCTGCAAGCAACATTCCCCATGGCAGGAGTTCGCTGAGCAGAGGGAGGGGTCCGCTGCTGGGGCCCACACGTTCCCTCGCGGCCTCACTACACTGGGCTGGGACAGCCGGGTGCTTCTCTGTCTGGTCCATCCTCGCGTCCTCTGAGCTTACCACCAAGCCTGGTTCCTGAGAGGCATCCGTTCAAAAGCGAGTGAATGAGAAGACGTGGTTGTAGGAAAGTTCTTGCCTCTTAGGGAGAAGGGGATAAGATCCCAGGGTCGTGAAGCCAGCGTTCTAGCCCAGCCTGCATCCTACTGGCTGTGTGCTTTGCAGGGAATCACTCTTCCTCTCCCATCCTCCTTGCCTTCCCTCTGCAATGAGGGAGGTGGACCAGATGGCCCTGTTGCTCGTCCATTTCTTCAGCCTACGTCAAGGACACTGTCTGGACAAAGAGTCCAGTCCAGCAGGTCCTACTGGCGCGAAGGCTGGCTCACAGCTGACCTGGTGACTCCCTGTGAGGACCAGCCCTCTTTACTGCTGAGAGGGGAGGCAGGCGTCTGCCACAGACTGGCCATGTGACCTTCAGAAGGGTCTTGAAGACACCGAGGACTCTTTCCACCTCTCAGTTTCCCCATCTGTAAGATGCGGGTGTGCTGGTAACCAATCCCCAAGGACTTTCGTTGCTCTGGGATTCTGTCGTGGCTAAGCCCACCTCCGAAGGCCTCAGTCACAGGTGTCCCGGCTCAGGGACACACATCTGGAAGAAAGCCCTGGAGGAAGAGCCAGGTCACGAGATTGTTTGCTCAGGACCTAGGGTCTGAGGCCGGCCCTTCCTGACGCAGAGACTGGCTCTGTGGGAACGCAGGAGAGCCGGAGCGGATGACACATGCTGTCTCTCCAGAGGGAGGGAGTCTCTGAGAGAGGAGCGAATCCGGGAACATAAATCAAATGAGGTGTAAAATTGTTCCGAGCCACGCTTCGTAAAGCTGCTGCAACATGTCGTTAATAGCAGCCCCAGAGCTGGGGACACACGGGCGGGCACCTGGCGGGCGGGTGGGGTGGCAATTAGTCCAGGAGTGATGATGGGGGCTCACCGCTCACGCAGGGGTGCTGTTGACCCACCTGGCCCTCATTCCTTCTCTGGCGGGACCTGAAGCACGGGGCTGAGGGCCAGGCACCCACAGCCTGCCCATCCTTACTGGCCCCTCCTTCTGGAATTCTCCTCTGAGGATCTCACTGTGGGCACCTTAAAGGCAGGAAGGGACCTGCGGTCACCCCACCTGCAGCTCAATTTTTGGAGGGGGCTGAGGCCCCAAGAAGGATGATCGGCAAGCCATTGGCCGTCCTGGACACAACCGCGGCCAAGGTGCCCACCTTGTCTGCTAGGCCAAGGTCAGCAGGCTGCTGGTCCTTGCCTGCGGTCAGACCTCTCGGCCAGCAGGACAGGAAGCCCGCTCAGGTGATTTGGGACCCGTCAGTGGCCCTCAGACCTAGATTTCCGGGTGGAGCCGCTTTGGCCAAGTGAAGCGATCGAAAGAGATAACAAGCTACCCTCTATTCTCAGCATGGTGTAGTCATACTAACCGCAGACAATTATGACCAGCATAATCTCTCCCCTAAGATCCAGCGCTCTGTCCAACTTTCCCCACTTCGCCGCGAGCTGTGAAGACTCTACTGGCAGCAGCAGAGGTGGGGGTTTGCCCAGGGACCGAGGACTGGCCATCGCCGTGGGACACACTCACTGCCCAGGCTCCCTGAGTAGGGCCTTCTGGAAAGAGGTGCGTATTAGCTTTGTAGCTCCACACACCTTCTATCCCACATTGTAGCTTCACCTGCAACTCTAACAAAACTCAACTTGGACAGCCTCCCTCCCAGCTGAACTGTATTTCCGGATTTCTGGGAATCTGAGCCGGCGTTAAAGGGCCTATTTTTCAGGGGTGGGTGGTTTGGGCCCCAGGGGCTGCCTTCTCTGTGTAATGAGGATAGTGGTGTTAGCAAGACAACCTTCTTACATGGGTTTCGCAGGCGGGGTTCCCCGAAAGCAGTTGGGGGTGAAGTTTGGGGTGCAAGGTGTTGCGAGGGGTCAACACGTGTGAGAGGAAAGAGGGGGGGAGGAGGTAGGGGGCAGAGACAGACCTCGATGCAGGTCTGATGGTACAGGCTCAACCAGTGCCCAACAGTGTCCCTTGTGGACCCAAATGGCTGGGTCTTTGTGCCCCCTGCTGTCTCATCCCCTGGCTGCAGGCTGCCCTGGGGAGGGCACGACCTCGGGCGAGGTGGCTATCTGCAGCTGAGCAGGGGCTACAGGGCGAGGTGGCTATCTGCAGCTACAGGGGCTGAGAGCTGGAGGCCATGTAACCACTGACCACACTTCCGGCAGCATCCCGGACAGAGAAGTGGGCAGTCATCTCCGTGTTCCCCAGAATTGGCAATTTGCACAGCACTTTCACATTCTGGATTCTTACAACCACCTTGGGGCGCAGGCAGAGCAGAGGTACTTACCCCACTTTATATCTGGGCAAACTGAAGCCACACATCAAGTAAGACGGTGCTGAACAGGTACTCTACCAGTGTCCTCAGTCATCTTCTAGGGCCTCTATGACAAAAAGCAAGGGCTCAGTGATAACAATAATCACTATTATAAATGTTAACAGTATTGTTGATTCACCAGTAAGTGAACAGCTAGACCCTGTAGCGTGAACTTTGCACGTCAGTTCATTTAAACTCCCAACAATCCTACGAGCTGACTTCAAGTATTATCCCCATTTTGTGGATGAGTAAACTGAGGCTCAGAGAGGTGAAGACTCTTAGCCAAGGTTGCTCAGCTAGTAAGGCAGGGTCACAGACTCAGATGCAAGTCTGTCTGGCTCCACGGCCCGCAGGACCCCATGCTCTTAAACACCATGGCTGATCGGAGCCCCCAGACCCTCAGGGGGGCTTCGAGAGGGCTCAGGCTGGTGCTCGGCTGTCGGCAGGATGGATGGAAAAGCCCTAAAGACAGGCCCCACTTCCTGAGGGAGGTAGTGCTCTGGTCTGGGGGCCGGAGGCTCTTTTTGTCCTGGCTGTGTGGCCCAGAGCCAGCCCCTTCCGCTCAAGGCCTCTGGGAAGAGGAGGGTCTGGCCTATGTGCATTCTGAAGGATCTTCCCAAGAACTTTTCTGTTTAATTTTTTTAATGTTTATTTATGTTTGAGAGAGAGAGAGAAAGTAGGGGAGGGTCAGAGAGAAAGGGAGACACAGAACTCAAAGCAGGCTCCAGGCTCCACGCTGTCGGCACAGAGCCCGACGCGGGGCTCGAGCTCACAAACTGTGAGATCATGACCTGAGCTGAAGTCGGACGCTCAACCGACTGAGCCACCCCGGTGCCACTGCAGAGAATTTCTGACCAGCTGGGTTTCTACTTTGGACTCATATCTGGAGTCACCTGTGGCTTCGTCGACCTGCTTCTGTGGGAACCCCCCCAGGGTACCCCAGCCCCTCTCTCCTCCCAGCTCCCTGTCTGTAGATGGGCCTGGACTGTGTAGATCACCTCTGGCCCCAAACAGTGGCAAGTCGTTCTCTGTCCTGTGCCGTCACACTTGTCCACAAGGCACAACTGGCCCTGGGTTTGGCCAACACCACCTCCTCCTGGGCCCCGGGTGAGCCCTTTGGCCTGGGAAGATACCACGGGGACTCCTGGAGAGACAAAGCTGGGGAGGGAGGGGGAAAGAGGAGACAGCAAGGGGGACGCAGGGAGCGGGATGTACGTTGCAGGGGGGTGGGGGCACGGGAGGGCTGCAGGGGCTCCACATTGCACAGGGAACCCTCTCCAAGAAACGTCATGCTCCAGCAAGAACTCATACAATCAAAGATGTGCTTCCATATGCAATCATTTACCCAGAACAAGTGATGAAAACTTCCCTCCCATTAATCATTGGGCAAGAGGCTAATTGATTTACAGCCATGTGGCCTACGCAACACTCCGGAGGGTTATATGTGGTGTGAGTACGGCTCTGACATCATAGGCTCCAGCGTGGCATGCAAGGCCCTCCCCAGGCAGGGCCAGGCCTGGCTCTCGCCACCCCCACCGGCCTACTCCACACTTCCTCATTGTATGCCACTGCTCCCCGATCTCCGAGATGTTCTCGGAGCTGCTCCTGTGAAACCAGAGCCGGGGTTTATCGCCATTCCGGATAGGTTTCGGCTGTTTCACACCAGTCACAACAGGCTCAGACCACTTCTAACCGGTCCAAGCTAGTTCTGGCTCATTCCGATTCTAACCAGGTCAGGATAAAACCTGGTTCTAACATGATCTGATTGGATCACACTCCTTCAGGACTCGTCAAACAGATTCCGACTAAATCTAACTGGATCAAACGAGTTCTACCCGGATCAAAGCAATGCTGACTGGTTTCAGGGAGTCCAGTCTGGTTCCAACGTGGCCTGTGTCTTCCACTCTGAGACAGTGGTCATTGAACCCTTCCCTGGCCTCCTCTGGGCCCTAGTGATCGTTCTTGAAGAAAAAGAGGGATGGTTATGTTTGGTTCTGAGGAAATCTAAAGGAGTTTGTTATTTTAGTAATAACTCCATTTACAGTTTCCTGAGTGACTTTGCACGCGCTGGTTTGACCCCCACAAGAAGTGTCTGAGCCAGGGGCTCATA
The DNA here is from genome assembly GCF_022079265.1 of Lynx rufus. NCBI lineage: Eukaryota > Metazoa > Chordata > Mammalia > Carnivora > Felidae > Lynx > Lynx rufus. The sequence goes on from NW_025814827.1 coordinate 9,734,343, forward strand.
TCCCGTGTCCAGCGGATTTTTAGAGGGGGTAAGAGGTGGGGTCCGCAATCCCAACCCTTCACTTGCCATCTTCGTGCCTTGGTTTCCCTGCTCTGAGCTCCATTTCCTCCCTTGGAAAATGGGGAGAGTAAAAGTGTCTACTTCACTGCTGTGATGAAGATCGAGAAAAGAGAATCAATCTATGTGGAAGCACCCGGGGCAGTGTTATAACCCAGAGCAAGCACAAGAAATATTAGCTCTTTTTAAAAATTATGATTTGGGGACACCTGGATAGCTCAGTCGGTTGAGCACCTGACTTCGGCTCAGGTCATGATCTCATGGTTTGTGAGTTCGAGTGCCATGTCTGGCTCTGTGCTGACGGCTGGGAGGCTGGAGCCTGCTTCAAATTCTGTGTCTCCCTCTCTCTCTCTCTGCCCCTCCCCTGCTCACGCTGTCTCTCTCTTTCTCTCTCAAAAATAAATAAACGTTAACATTTTTTTAAGTAAAGCAAAATAAAAATAATGATTTTGTTGTGACTATACATTCATCGCTGGCTGTCATCATGCAAATATGGGAAACGCGTGGGACTGGTCCAGGTTCTGTCTCACTTGAACCCTGACCATGCTGGGCCCTGACCTCCTGGCTTCCTCCCATAGAAGGTTCATAGGAAGTTAGAGACCTGATTACCACGGGTGCTCCCCACTCTCGCCTGCCAGGTGAGACCCAGGCTGTCCTGTGATGGGTTTTCCAACACTGTTCCTGGGAGCTGTCACTTCTAAATTGCTTTCTGACACCTGTCAGGGGGTTCTTTTTTACTGAGACTTCCAATGGTTGAGTGAACTCCCCTGGGACAGAGGAAATGGAGACAGCTTTCAAGCCACATTGGGCCAGAGCCCCCAAACCCTGTGTGGACAGTGGGCTCAGAGGGGGCTCTCCTTGGGCCGAGGACAGAGCCCTGAGCTGAAGATTTAGCTCCTGGGGTGTCCCTGCCCCCCCCTCCAAGCCTCTGTCCACTGAGGGAGGACTAGATGAGGGGATGGGGTCTGTGGGGGACTCCCCAGGGGTATTTGGGCCTCTTGACCTGTTCTGACAGGGGTCTTGGTTGGTGTGTGGAAGGTCCCTCACCCCAGGAAGGATCCAGCTCCTGTGGTTCGGCCTGGAACCCCTCCTCCCCCCTGCCCCCTGCCCCCATCCTTCTCTCTCAGAAACAAATTATACACACACCGCTAAACACTCAAAAACTAACAATTTATATAAATTACAGTTTGTCGAGAGTTCACTGGGTTCCAAGCACTTTCCTGCAATTCTGTCATTTACTACCACGAGGACCCCACGAAAGGGGTGTTGTTATCCAGCCCGCACGCAGAGAAGGGAGGGCAGGCTTGAGTCCGCCTCTCTCTGACCCCCCCACGCTTTGCCCTTGACCCCGCTCTCCCCAACAACTGCCCCTCTTGAGGCTCGCGGGGGCCTGAGTCGAGATGGAAACAGCCCACTGTGGCCCCTTGTGCCTTTGCTGGCTCCACCCCTGCAGGACAGGCTGTTGTCAGGGAGGCAGGTGCTGGGGACCTGGTATGGATGGGCGGTGGGTGCAGGGGCAGGACAGAGACACAAGCAGATGGAGGTGGGGCAGGACAAGATGGGTGCAGCTCAGAACCGCCCCCCTCCCCCCCAAAATCCGGGGCTGGAAGAGAATCCAAGGCCACCCCCACAGCAGCGCTCAGCCACCTGGCCTCCACTTGCACACCTCTTCTGCCGAGAAACTCACCACCCCCCGTGGTAGCCCTTCCATGCAGCGACCTCCCTTCTTAGGAAAAGAGCCTGAAGGGACAGGATTCATCACGTGACCTTTCCGCACCGCACACATGCAGAGTGATGGGGGAGGGTCATCTCATTTAAGTCCTACAACCGCCCCACGATATAAATGCTCTTTCTCGCTCCATTTTTTAGATTAAAAAATAATTCCTTGTGGTAAAATACGCATGAAGTATAAGTCACCGTCCTAGCCATTTTTAAGTGCACCGCTCAGCAGTGTTGATATAGTCACATGGTTGTGTGCCCAGAACCCTTTCATCTCACAAAGCAAACCGCCAAAACCATCCTCCCCGCCTACTTTCTGTCCCCCTGGGTCCGACCACCCTAGGCACTCAGGTAAGTGGAATCCTACAGTTCTTGTCTTTTTGTGATTACTAGCTCCGTTTTAAAGCAAGGAAACTGAGGCTCAGAGAGACTAAACCACTCACCTGCTGTCACCAGCTAGTCAGAGACCCAGCCAGGCTTTGAACTCACAGTCTCTTTCCCCATGGGCCCATGCAGTCCCTCTAACACAAGCCGTCCCTCCTCCAGCCATCCCAGCAGTCCCTACTCTGTTCCAGGTGGAACAGCTCAAGGCCTTTCAGTGTGAGGGCGGCCGTGGGGAAGCCCAGCCACCTGGCTCCACTCCCTAGAATTCAGCATGAACCTAATCAGCCAGGATCGGGGGTGGCAGAGGGGAGGGTGCCAAAATCTTTCTCAGCTGCTCCCTCAGGGGAGGCCACACACAGGGTCAAACATTCCCTTCGGCTGAGTAAAGGGGAGTCTGGGAGTTGCACTGGGTGATGAGCTGAAGGTCCTGGGCACTCTGCAGCCGGGCTCTCTTGGGAACGCTGTGAAGAGTCTTTGGGAGCATTTGAGCAGAGAACTCCAGGAAGGGTGTGCTGATGAGCTCCCCCAACTCACTGGAGGCGGAGAGGAGACCATCACGGGGTCCCTCAGTGGTCACAAGACAGAGCTACGGTGGGGTGGAAGGCAGCAGAGAAGCATGAGACAGGACTTGTCAACAGAGCATTCCACAGAGACACAGGACTTCTGGTCCATCTTCCTGTCTCAGATGGGAAACTGACAAGCCTTAGCCCACGTCAGCCAGCTGCTTAGGTAACTGACCTCCGTCCCCTGCCCCAGGGATGCCAGTCCTCAATCAACTGCTGCCCAAAGGGCTGTGTGGAGAAAGATTCTGGACCGGAAAGGGAGAGCGATGTGATCGATTAGTGATGTCTGCCGCAGGCAAGGGACTGGCGAGGAGTGGCCTAGCGCAGCCCTTGGCGGTCCCTGCACTGGCACCCCAGAGTGGATAGCTCTGCCCACCCTAGCTTACCACATACAGCTGCAGAGCCCAACAAGATCAGTGTGGGAAAATGTTTTGGAGACTATTAAGACGGTGCAAGGAGGGGGGGTTGTTTTTATGGTTACGTGTGCCTCCCTTAGTCACCCTGAGCCTGGTGCCAGAAAAAACACACAGCCCCCCAATATCCTCGACAGCTTTCACCCACCAACTGTCCCCAGCATGTTGCCTTGCTTGTTGACCGAGGCGGGCTTAGTCACAGGTGGCTGCACAGGGGCTGTGTTTGAGGCACATATGGACGGATGACATACTTCACAACCACAGACCAAGGGCGCCATGAGTCACCAGCTCCTGGGCACATGGAATTGAGGGCAAGGCCCCTTTCATGATCAGTAGGGCCTGAGTCTGCTAGAATGTGCAGCCACGTTAACCACATCGGCCACATCTTGTCAGATTCCAGCTCCACCTCTGTCCCCAAACTCCAGTGTGTCAGGATGCGTAGAGGCACAGCCTCCTGGTTATACCTCTGGGTGACGTCCCCTGACCTGCTCATTTGCTGCCAGGACGGTGGACCCCGAGGGCTGGAGAAGTATTTCCAGCTGCGTAGAATTCACAGAGATCGTCTTTCCGTGGGGATTTTTTGCGGAAGCGATTGGCAAAGCGGAGACTAGACCGGAGTCCCAGCACTGTGATCCCGCCTCTGTCGCTCACTCCCTGTGGGGCCTCGGGCAAGCCACTTAACATCTTTGTGCGTCAGAGTCCTCATCTGTAAGATGGGGATAATATTCTCTGTCCTGCCTAACTCTCTGGGAAGGGTGGAAATTATCCCTGAAATGAACTTCCATTCTTGTAGGACTTTGCAGGTTCGGAAAGGCCTTTAAATCCCCACTTCCATATTTGAGCCTCACAAGGCTCCCGTGGGGCAGTCAGGGCAAGTGTCTGAGTTATCCCCATTTCAGAGAGGAGCAAACAGAGGCCCAGAGTCACGTGGCAAGTTAGGGGCGGAGCCTGGGCCTAATTCCTGCTCACAACAATGCCAGGATGCCGTCGCAGGTGGGTAAAGGCCTTATCAGCCCACAGAAATGCAGAATGGGATCAAATGAGGGCACCTGGTCCAGGCCTTCGGGTGAGGGGGTGGTGGGGACGCCCTGCCAGAGAGCTCCAGGCCAGGTGCTGAGAGACACACGGTTCCTGAAAGGAGAATGTCACACACCCAGGCCTCTCCGGCCGCTGCCCTCCTGCTGTGGGGACCCTGCCCAGCCTCCACGGCCCCACCACCCCTGTGCCCTCACATGCCCTCTGTTGCCCACACTTGGCCCACTGGTCCTCCTGCCAGAAACACTTCCCTCCAGGGGCGCCTGGGGGGCTCAGCTGGTTAAGCATCTGACTTCAACTCAGGTCATGATCTCACAGTTTGTGAGTTCGAGCCCCACGTCAGGCTCTGTGCTGACAGCTCAGAGCCTGGAGCCTGCTTCGCATTCTGTGTCTCCCTCTCTCTCCCCCTCTCCCGCTCATGCTCTGTCTCTCTCTGTCTCAAAGATAAATAAAACATTAAAAAAAGAGAGAAAGAAACACTTCCCTTTGTCCATCTGTCTACTCTGTGATAGACTCCCTTCCTCCCAGAGGGACTAAACTGGTGAATATGGGGCCAAAACATGTCAACATTCCCCTCCCCCGCAAGAACACCGTCACCCTCAGCTCCACAACTGTCCCTGTTGTTGATTTATCACTTACACGACTGGTCTCCAATGGTGGACAGACACCCAGCACCTCCCACACCCAGCACCTGCCACGCACAGGAGCCACCAGGAAAGGTTTGTGCAATTGAGCTGAACTGAGGAAATCGCTCCCCTCTCTGAGCCTCAGTTTCTCCCCCTGTGGGACGGGGTTGATGGCAGCTGCTGTGCCCTCCCACCCAGCATCACAGTGAGTACGTGGAGGCTCAGGGGGCTTCTCAGACTGACAGGAGGGAGTGACTGTGAAGTTCAAGGTGATTTGTGCCCGTGCATACCCCTGCCCCCCCCCCCCGCTTGGCTATCATCTCTGAATCCCCCCCAAACCCAAGCCAGGACCCTGTTCCCAGAGGCCACTGCTCTTTACCTGGCTGGTGGTTTTCTTCCCCATGCCTAGACTATATGCTCCTGGGAATAGAAACCCAGCCTTGGTGGCTCCTCCCACATTCCCCAGGGCCACATGTGGCCAGGTGCGTGTCAGCTACCCAGGCCTCTGGGCATCCCCGGCTCAGGCATTTTAACCTGGGCCTGAACCCCCTGAAAGTGTATGCAGAAATGTGTGGGTGTGTGCACAGATGCTTGTATGTGACTTCTCAGAAAGAAGGCCTGCTGCTCTCAACGAAGTCTCCAGGGGGACCCAGCACCCCACTGCTCCGTGCTCCTGTCACTTGCCGCATTACACGAGATGGTCCCTTGTGTCTGCCACCCCAAACAGACGGTGGCTCCCTATATCATGAACACCAGCCTGTCACACAGTAGGGGCTCGATGCACATCGATGAGCCCAGCACCGAGTTGGGAGCTGAAAAAATGTGGGTTTATTTGCCCCTAAGAGTGGCCAGGTCAGTCCCCTTGCTGATCTTTCACTCTTGTGTCTGATATGGAACGGGCTGCCTGAGTCACACCCTCTCTCTCCGGTCTCCTTGAACCCCCAAAGAGATCACATTTGGGGAGTACCTGCTGAAAGCCTAGTGCACACAGTCACATGTTACCACTGAATCCTCACCACTCTGTGGGGTGCATCGGTCAGGAAAGCTAGGTTATGCTGCGGTGACAAAGAACCCTTGCATTTCCATAGCCTGCCCTGTGTTTGTCTCTCGTTTATGACCTTGCATGATGGCTGGGGTAAGACTCAGGATGACAGAACAGGCACCACGTGAAACACTGCTGACCACACCAGCAGAGGGAAGAAGGCTCTGGTCGGGGTGGGGGGGGGGGTCCTGCATCAGTGATTACCTGATCAAACTCAAAAATACACACGTCACTTTCGCTCACAAGTCATCAGTCAGAACTAGCCACATGGCCCCAACCACACAGGTGTGGAGAAACACCTGAAAACAGAAGAGCATAAGCATCCCCATCTTACATTTGGGGACATAACGGTTGGAAGCCTACCCAGGGCACGCAAGGGAGCAGCTGGAGTGTGCTGATACATTCATGACTGCTGCAAAGCCCAGCCCGTTCTCTGGTGCCATCTGGCCCCTGCAAGGGGCTGCCCAGGGCCCAGGAGCAGACTGGAGCTGATCGAAGTATGTCCAGGGCACAGGATGAGGTCAGTAGGCCCTCAGGGTCAAATTCCTGGTGGGGCCACTTTAATTTGTGCAGTGTTGAAGGAATGATGGATGGCAACGTGTCACAGACCCACTCTCGGCCATGTCCTTTGCAGAGAAGACGTATCTGTCTGTCAAAGATGTGCTGAGTTTGTCCCAGATGCCCAGCTAGAGTCTCACAGTCCAGCTGGGGAGGTGGGATGACATAGATGATAACCAAAAAGTCCATCTGTCACATGAGATAGACAAGAGGGATGAGTCAAGATGGCAGATTAGATACCCATATCCACTTTGGCTGCGTCCTCAGTCCTCACCACAAAAACCCAGAGAGAGCGACTTTTTAAAAAGTATAAAGATTGGGAGAACAAGAGAAGAAACAATGGCAACAAAATATGGGAAGACAGAACCCAAGGCAATGGAATACCAACACGGTAGTAGGGAAAGCCAAGAACCAACCAGGCTTACGTTGCAGAGTTTTTAGAAGGTTCAGGAACTGGAGGCTCCAGAACCTCAGAGGAGGCCACCCAGAGAGCGGGGTCAGAGCCTGTATGGTGCGAGGAGGGCAGCCCACGGGGGGCAGCCTGGTGAGCAGGGGAAGACAGCAACCCTGGGGAGGAAGGTGGTCGCAGTGACCCACGGAGGGGTGTCAGAGCCGGAGGCAGGGTTGGGGATGGGGGGGGAATCTTGAGAGAGTGTTGTCAGATGTGAGAGCATGGCTACCTGTGGGGGATTGATTAGATATGTAAATGTATTAAAGATAATGGGAGATAATTATTAAAGACAGTGGGTTCCGCACTGTCAGAAAGGTGAGTTACAAACATGGAAGAGAGAGAACCAAATGGTAGTGGTGGCGGCTGGAACTAAAAGTCTAGGTAAGACTCCAGATGGATAGATAGATGATGGATGGGTGGATAGAGAGAGAGATAGATACGAACATGTATATATTAATAGGAACATGTAAACATGTGTATAAATAACAGAGATAGATAGATAGATAGATAGATGATAGATAGATAGATAGGAACATGTATATACTGATAGGAACATGTAAACAGGTGTATAAATATACACGTATTCCCTAGCTCTAACCACCGTGAGCACCTGGGAGCAGCAACACCCCAACAGCAACAAGCACACCTAGCACCCAGATCTTGGCTTCTAAAAACCATTCCCTATTTGGAGAACCAGTGCTCCCTGGAGAGGTGACTAATTCCAAAATTGGGGCAGATGAAGTACAAGATGAGCCCAAGACATCTTGTGGTTCCAGAAAGCAAGGAAATGCTCAAAGAATGATGGGGATGTGTCCAAAGGACACAGGTGTCACCCTGAAAGGGCTCCCACTAGGCAAATCTGGGATAATTTGGGCACCAAATTATATAATGTTGGTAACAGATTATAATCTACCGAATAAAAGAAGAAACCATGACTCCATACTCACGTAACTAAATAAATAAATTGAACAAGATAGTTCCACACTGTCAAAGTACTTCCCACAAAATGTTTATCAATTCCAGAGGACAAAATAATAATGTTGCAGTGAAGAAGTCTGGCAGATAGCACCCAAATCAAGTGATCAAAGTGAACATCACCAGGAATAAGACAAACTGAAATGAAGCCCCACCTGGTAGAAGTAATGAGAAGAGAGCATCATAGACTAGCACTGTGGAATCCCCGCTGACGGTGTAGGACCCGAATATAATCATGAACAACATCAGAAAACTCCAAATTACGGGACTTCCTCCAACAGCGTGGGGGTCATACAAGTCAAAGAAATACCAAGGAACTGTTCTAGACCAAAGGAGGCTAAAGGGACTTGACAAGTGCAGGAATGTTTCTGATCTGGACACTCTGCTACAAAGAACATCCTGGGGGAAACTGACACAACATGAATGGGGGCTAAACATTAGGTGGCAATGATGTTTTGACATTACTCTGCTGTTGCCTGGTTAGAGTACATCCTTGAGAGTAAGTTGCTGGAATGATACTCAAGTTCACCAAATTCTTTAGTGTATATTTCCCGCAAAAGTGAGTCCTTGTTTGTAGGAAACACACACTAAAGAATTAGGTGGATCTGGGAAGTCGTTTTCAGCAACTTACTCCTAATGGTTCCGGGCAAAAATGACCTGTATTGCACTTGCAACTTTTATTTATGTATGACATTGTTTCAAAATGAAAAAAAAAATGAAAAAGAAGACTGATCAGACAAGCAACAAAAAGTGAAAAGGGCTTTTTTTTTTTTTTGGCTGGGTGGCTTTGGGAGAACTTTTGAAGGCAGATAGCTGTCTTTTTTGGTGCAAGGGCGCCCTCTTGTGGTCCTCACAGCACAATGCAGCACTCGGCATCCAGGTGGAGTCCAGGAGTTCGCTTCTCTTCCCAGTGGTGATGTCCTCAGAGGTCATCTCATCCTGTCCCCCACTTCAGGCCGGGGTTTCTCCTCAGCCACACCATAAAGATCCCTGTGCCTGTAGCCTCTGCCTTAAAAGTTCTAGATGTGTCCCTTTCTGGCCTGATGCTGGGAACAGCTCTGAGGACTGGATCCCTTGGAGGTTCTCTGGACAGACAGGGGACCCATGAGCCAGCCTGATGAAGGGCTGGGCCAGAGACAAGGGCTGCGGAGGACAGGACCCAGATAGAAGCCCAGAGGCTGCTTCAAACTGTCTGCCTGGTCTTGGGCACATCACCTGTCTACTCTCAACATCACTTCCTTTTTTTCTGTACGTTTGCCGTTTAGAGACCATGAAACCTGCCCAGCCGTCCACAGGAGCTAATGAGATACAAATAATGGATACCCTTTCTCAATAAATGGGTAACCACACACCCAAGGCTGCCTGGGAAAGGCCTGATTTACACTTGCTTCCCAGCATAATTACTAATGACCCCTCTTTCTCTCTGATAGATCATGTGGTCACTACTAAGGATAAACCATCTATCAAGTGGGTGATCAATCACATGGCCACTTGCCACCGGGGGGCTTGCATCTTAATGGATTTCCGAAAGCCTTCAAGATTCGAAGCCTTTGTGGTTTCTTCCGACCCCTTCCATGTTAGAGGTGACACTTGCAGGAGCAATGGCTACAAACTCATTTTAGCATCCCTCTTAGCAAATCCCAAAAAGCAAATCCCATTCTGAGCTGGGAGCTAAGCCCATCTTAGATGGATGGGCACTTGGCCAGCCCCACACAGCAGGGGACACAGGAAAGAGACCAGGCCCCACATAATCGTCTGCAGAGGAAGAGGCAGTGACGTTGTCAACAGCCACAGCCAGGACTCAGGCCAGGCCCTGCCCTATGTCCCAGGATGCCATGTGGTCAGACTTCCTGTAAGATCTGGGAAGGGAGTGGGAAAAAATAGGATGCTGTGGAAACACACGAAATTGGCCCTTACAACCAACTGTAAGGGCATGTGGATTCAGGCTGAGCTTGATTTCGGACAGTAAAGAACAGTGACATTTCTTAGACCCAGGTATAGAGGAGCTCTCAGACCAGTCACAGAAACCGAGTGAGTTCCTCAAAGAAGGACAAGGCTCATAGGAGGCTGGGGCTGGGGCACGGCAGACACTTGGTGTTAAAGTTCCATTTTTCTTTCCTGGTATGTTTTTCTTAAGTACATTCATTGTGAAAGGGACGTATGTTCTAGAAGTAATATGAATGTTCATGTAATAAGAGGTGATTGTACCATTGACCCTTTGGGGGAACCTTCCGCGGCCAGGGGCTTGCGACATGATCTGAAACCCTCGCGACCACCCTGGGGAGAAGTACCATTATTCAAATTTTCTGGATGGGGAAATTGAACCTCCGTGGTGGGGCGGGGGGCAGTGACTCTGAGCTCTCACAGGTGGCAAGCATTGAGGCCTGGATTTTTCTGGCCACTACACCCCACGGCCTCTCCCACAGGGAAGAGCCATGTTCCAGTGGTGCCACTCACTCCCCATGCGTGCATGGAATCCAGGCTGTGGCGTGGTAGGCAGGCCTCAGCCTGTGGGCAAATTGGAGAAGGGGGCCGTGGAGACAGGTCCCACAGTGGCCCTGCTGGCCTGTGGAGGCGCATGGTGGTGGCCTGGGGGCCGCTGATGCCTACCAAGGCCCAGAGGCAGGAAGCCAAGCTGGGACAGGAAGGGACCGATGACAAGCTGGGCCCACCGGGCACCTTTGTGTGTTTGGCCCGACCCCGGGCTCTGGACTCCCTTTTGCAAATCTTGCCAGCTTAAACCCTGCAGGGAAGGGAATTCTGGGAAAGGCAGTTCTGAGCTTTATGGGGAGACAGCGGTACCACGTAGAGAGCCCAACCCAGTGCAGCAACCCCAGGGCCTTGCCTCACCTCTTGGGGGCACTGAAGTTGGGAAGGTAGCTGGCAGCTACGAGTCTCTGGCCAGACAGCTCTCCGTGTGCCACTGCCTGTCCCCTTCACGCAATGAACGCGGACACAGGGCAGCCTGGCGTCCCCTCCTGCCCGGGGCCTGGAGCCAAAGCGGATGCCCTGGAGGGGAGGTGGCAGTGAGGATGTGGCTCACCACAGAGGCTTCCTCAGGGAGCCCCTGGCTCCAACATTCAGAAGGGAAAGGGGGTAGGGAGGCGGGGAACCAGTAGACTTGCTCTAGGACACCGGACAAGCATCCTTCCCCCACTGGTTTCCTGTATTCTTTCTCCCCCACCTTCCACCTGTCCCCCCTCCATGCTACACAGAGGATCACAGAGCCTCTTCTCCCCACAGCCCCTACCCTAGTGTGAGTGAGTGGGGCCAGGGGGACAGAGCTGGGGGAGCCCACTGGAGCTGGCCCTGCCTTGGGGTGTCTGCTCTCTCAGAGCTGGGTCTTCTCCTGTGGCCTAAGCTTTCTCTTCCTGGGGAGAAAGATGCCCAAGACCATCAGCCTCTCTGACACCAGTCCCCTCCCTGCCCCAAACACCTTCCCAACTTTCCCTCGTGGAATTAGCCAGTTGGGAGAAGGGCCTTTCCCACAGTGGCCCTGCCCAGCAAGAGGCCCTGAGCGGGGTGGAAAGCGGTAGGAGCAAGAGGTAAGGACCCGAGCGGCGGTGAGCTTTGGGCACATTTCTTTCTAAGCTTTGGACATCAGTTCGTGCCTGGGATGAACAAGATGGCACCTGCCTCCTGCCCTCTCCCCACCACACCCCAGCCCGTGGGCAGGACTGGAGCAGAGCATTACTGGGGCGCAGTGGCCCCACAACCACGTTCTGAGTGGTGGCAAGTCCCATCGGGACCGGGACCGGGACCGGGACCAGACCGAGGAAAGGCACGGAGGGAGCCCCTGGCACGCGATGAGTGTTACATACAAAGTGAAGTTCTCGGCTCTGATGGGAGAGGGTACCTGAGGACACGAAAGGCCTCAGAGGGAAGTGGGGCACACAAAAGATGACCAGTGGTGACCGGTGAATGTCATGTTGTTGCTTGCACATTTTTTCTCACTTAATCTTCCTCATGTCCCTGGGAAGCAAGTCTCGTGGTGTCCTCATCTCCGCTTTCAAGACCATTCACTGCCAACCCCTCCTTCCACAGAGGAGGAAACTGAGGCACGGAGGGAAGGTGATTCCCCAAGGCCCCACATGGCCGCGCCAGGACTCCACCACTCGCTGGACCTCGTGATCCGGGGAACACCCGGGGAGAGGCTGGGTGCCGCGCTAGCTTGGTGGGCATGGGTGGTGAGGCGACAGAGTGGGCTGGAGAAGAGGGGCTGCCCGGGGTGGGGTGGGGGGGTCCCCAGACGGGCCCAGTGGTCATCCCCGAGGAAGGCGGGACGTAGGTTGGGAGGCAGAGCGGACAGCTCACAAAATGAAAACTCAAAAGCAATCACGCCTGAACTCCTAAGCTAAATGCTGGCTGTGTAGCCTTCCGGGGTATGGGAGTGACCGAGCTGGCCCGCAGGGGCTGGAGGCAGGGCTGGGCTCAGACACCGCCTCCGACATTGAGTGAGGCTCTCCCTTGTGCCAGAACCTTCACACACGGCCTCTCCACCACACGGACATCGTCACCTCTGCCACACGGCTCAGAACACACAGCCTCTGAGAAGTGAGTCCCTTCTCCAGGGTCACAGAAGCAAGTGGTGGGGCCATTACTCCAGCCCAGGACTTCCGTCTCCAATGCCATATTCTTTCCAAACATGATGCATGGTTAATGAGAAGTGCTGATGACAGACTAGGAACCAGGTACAGGACCGGGTGCTTTATCTGGATTATCTTTTATCTACATGACCCTCTCTCACTTTATGGAGTAGGAATCTCAAGATCAGAGAGGTTAAACATCAGGCACAAAGCCACACAGCATTCGACCCCAATCTTCCTTGACTCTTTCCTCTACAGTTTGTTTCCCAGAGTGTGTTCCATGGGTGTCCTTGAAGTGATGGGGGGCAGGGGCGGCTGTTGGTGGACAAAGATCTTGGGAAACATTGAGTTCAACCGTTATATTTACATTAGGATTTCTCAGAACTTGACTAACCTATTTTGTGACCCTCTGATGGTGGAAACTGGTATGACCCAACATAATTTTTCCACAGCCCCCATTTATCACAAAACACTGCATTAGTTAGGAATGTGTTGAGCTGCAGGAGAACTATCCCCCCCCCTTAACTGGCCAGGACCCAGTACAGAAAGAGGCAGGGCCAATGTGGTGGCTCTGACTTGGCACTGGGATCCCAAGCTCCTTCTAGCTTCCCGCCCTGCCATCCTTTCATCCCCGTGGTTGCAAACTGGCACAGCCCTTTCAGGTTCCGCAGCTGCTTTCCAGGCAGGAAGAAGGAGAAAGGCAAAGAGCAAAAGTGAGTCTGAACCTTCATACCTTGGAAGCACCCCCCCACCCAGCAGACTTCCGCTTACATCCCATTGGTCAGAAGTGTGTCACGTGACCACCGTTCCTGCAAGGGAGCCCGGAAGAGTAATTTTAAGGGGCACATTGTCACCTGGATGGAATAGGAGGTCTAGGGCTAAGGAAGAATGGATACCGTACGACCCCTCCCGGGACTGGTGTTCTGTGAACCTGACGTGGAGAATGCCGCTTCCCCTAATGTTTTCAGTGAAAAGTCAACTCACTCTCCAAGGCCCCTCCTGGGCAGGGGACCCACTCCCCTGCCAAAGCCTTCGGATTTCCCCACTTCCTCCTCCCCACCCCTTATCAGCACAGGGCAGGTTGTGCTGGAGTGAGGAACAGGGACGTTCATCTCCACTACGCATGTGTTACCCAACAGCTGCTGGAGGGCAAGGACATAGCCCACTAGTGCCTGCACCTGCCACAGGGCGAGCCCGGGCACGAATGTCCCATAGTCTCACGAAAGGCTTGCAGAGGCAGAAAGTGGTGCGGGATGCGTTACTTGAAGCAGGTGCCAACTCGAACAAACATAAACAGAAAAGCAGACTTCTTAATAAGGACCCAGGGGCTTTGGGGGAACACAGGGCCAGGAGGTAGTCAGGGCTTAGGAAGGGACGGGGCAGAGTCTGAGAGGGCACTGGGATTCCCGGCAGCCTCTCTCCTCGGGCGCTGGCCCTCTGCTTCTCTGTCCAGAGGGCGGGAGGAGGATGGCACACGCAGCTGCGGGGAGATCAGCCTTCAGCCCAGTTCCCAGGCGGGGGGAAGGACTCCGAGTGGCCCAGCACGGGTCAGGTGTCACCGCTCAGTGGCTGGGAGGAAGGTAGGTAGGGCTCAGTGCTACACTGGGTGGGAGGGACAGTTACAGCAGATATTCCAAGATGTGACCACCCAACTCAGGGTGTTGGAACAGAGGAGGGCTCAGCAAATTCCGACCTGAGGGCGAAACCCAGCCTGCCAAGCACTTGCAGAAAATACGATGGTATCAGAACACAGCTATGCTCATTCACGCACGTATCGTCCGTGGCTGCTTTGGTGCCACAGCTACCGAGTTGGGCGGCTGTGACGGAGACCGTGCGGCCTGCAGAGCCCCCTCCCTATCACCTGGCCCTTCAGAGACAAGTTGGCGGACCCCCGTGTTGCAAGGAGGACGCGTGTTGGTTAGGACCTTGTGGGTCACTAGAGGGCAAGAATGTGTCACCCAGATCTGCATCCCCAAAGGCGGCAACACAGGTAGCTGGGGGAGGGAAGGAAAGAAGGAAACAAAGGGGGGGTGAGGGAGAGAAGGAAAGAAGGAAGGAAGGAAGGAAGGAAGGAAGGAAGGAAGGAAGGAAGGGGAGAGAGGGAGGGAAGGCAAGAGGGAAGGGCGGTAGGAAGAAAGGAAGGAGGCAGGCAGGAGGGAGGCAGAGCGGGAAGGAGGCAGGGAGGGGGCGGGGAAGGGGCGAGGAGGAAGGGCAAAGGCAGAGGCTGGTGCCCTTGCTGTTTTCAGACCACCTCTCCGGAGCCGGAGCAGAGCAGAGGGACGTTGGGGAAGGGGGTTCTCTCTCCCCGCGCTCAGCCCCGCATCTGCTCTTAATTGAGGCGTACTGGTACAAGCCTGATTGGGAATAACAGGTGCTGGGACGCGGTGAACATTAGGGAATAGTCACTTGGCGGGCTCCAGAGCTGCCAAAAACGAAAGTGTGCCGCCGGGCCAGATGTTCGCTCATTACCATCCGCTCCTCCTCAGAACCGTTTAAAGGGAACATTTGTTTGTTGAGGAAACACAGCTGTTCCCAGGGAAATGGGTTTCCCTCCTTTGGGCAGAGGAGTGGGGGAAGGGACCGCTGGGGGAGGGACACTGGGGACGCCTCGGGTGGGTGGCAGTTAAGGGTCTCCATCGGGTCGAGGGCCGTGAGGACGGGTCCTCAGAGACCGGAAAGGCCTAGTACATCCATAGTGACTTCCTCCCGCACTCGTGTGAAAGATCATTCACTCCATTTCCCAGAGAGGGTGAGAGAGGCCATGTGACTCAGCCAAGGCCACACAGCTGATCAGTGGCCAATCCCAGCCGGGGATCTGGCCTCTGTTCTCTAAGACCCTGGCTCTTGTACACACCCACGTCCGGCCCTCTGCCTGGGACGCATCTCTTTGCAGCTCAGTCTTAGACGCTTCATTCCCAGGCCTGTGTTTCCATCCCTGCATTTTGTTTTAAAAAACTTTTTTTAATGTTTATTATTTGAGAAAGAGACAGAGAGAGGGAGCGCGTGAGCAGGGGAGGGGTAGACAGAGGGAGACACAGGATCCAAGGCAGGCTGCAGGCTCTGAGCTGTAAGCACAGAGCCCCATGTGGGGCTTGAACTCACAAACCGTGAGATTGTGACCTGAGCCAAAGTCAGACGCTTAAGCAGCTGAGCCACACAGGCGCCCCAACCTGCATCTTGTTTTAAATGCCCCGTCTCTGTATCTCTGACTCCCTGTCCTGGGCCTCTGTGTTTTCCATTTGCTGACACCTGTCTCCTTCTCTGCCTTCCCAGGAGGTCACGTCAGCATCTGTGGGTGAGTGGCTGGCTCTGTGTTTCATTCTTCCCATCCATCTCTCTCCCTGCTTCTCCCTCTCCATCTGTCTTTTGTGCCCGAGCTACCTCGGTGACGTCTGTGATATCTCAGGGTCTGAGGCAGGGTCTGTGGGATCTTACCTCATTTAATTCTCTCTCTCTGACATCTATTTCTGTATATTTAGGCTAGTGTTTTTCAAGTTGTGTGTCAGGACCATAGGGGGGTCATAGTATCAGCTTACTGGATTGTGACCAGCAATTCAATAAGCAAAACAGAAAATTTCAGAATGTGTTACACATCCAATTTTGTGAATTATTTCAGTTCTCTACACGACTGTGTGTACTGGGTTCACATGTAAAATGTTTTTGCTATGAGATCTGATTTTTAAAACATCTTAAAAAACCACTAAATGGACCTTCTTTGGCTGCAAGTGCAGAGATCTCTGACCCAAGAAGTTCCAGAAGGAATTTGGCGGCTGCCAGGCAGCACCCTCAGGCCCTTTCCCTTCTCCTTTTGCTCTCAGCTGTCCTCAGCTAGCCAGCTCACTGTCCTCATGGTCACAAGGCAGCTGCTAGGGCTCCATCTACCCCTCACAGGTCCAGCAGAGAATGAGCAACCTGTTAGGTCCCCTACATCCCTTTTTAGAAGTGGCAACCGTTTCTCTCATGTCTCATTGGCCAGGACAGGGTCACATGCCCGCCTTCTAACCAATCACTGGCAAAAGAGACAAGACTTACTGTGACTGGCTTAGACCACCCAGGAGGGAGGTCTCTTTCCTCACCCAATGGCTGCACAGATGAGGCTCAGAGGCCCTGAGCCTTCTCCCACCAGGAAGAAGAGCAGAAGTCTGTGGGCTGAACTGCCACCCACATCTGCCATAGTCTCTCGCTGTCCCTTCCACCTGGTTCCTGCCTCAGTTTCCCTCCTAGTCCCTCTTTAGAACTATCCTGAGGAGAGGCCATGGTGTACAGTTTAAGGTCTCCGTATTTGCTTCTTACGGCGGCTGTAACAAATTACCACAAACTTGGCGGCTTAAAACAACAGAAATGTCGTCTCTCACGGTTCTGGAAGCCAGAAGCCCAAAGTCAAGGTGTAAGCCAAACCACACTCCCTCTGAAAACTCTAGAGGAGAGTCCATCCACGCTCTTCCACCTTCCCGGGGCCCCAGGCGTTCTTTGGCCTGTGGCTGCAACCTCTTAGGTCTACTTCCATCTGCACATGCCCTTCCCCCCTTCTCCCTGTGTCTCCCCCTGTGTGTCTCTTATAAGAACACTTGTGACTGGGTTTCAAGCCCAAGCGAATGATGCAGGATGACCTTATCCTGTAAAGACCTGCGAAGACCTTGAATTATACCTGCAAAGACCCTTCATCTCAAATAAGGTCATGTTCACAGGTTCCTGGGCATAGACACATCTTTGGGGGCCACTATTCAGCCCACTACAGAGACTCTGTCCACCCCAAGCCGACCCAGTCTCTTAGAGGGGCAGGGCCTGGAGTCACAGCCTCTCACTTGTTACCGTGAGACCTTGACCCCGAGCTCCAGTGTCCTCATCTGCCAAATAGAGGCCTGAATAGGAGCTGATGCGTAAAGACCTAGAAAAACATCAAGAGGCAACATGTTCTCTTATTGCTTCTTGTCCTGTGAGAGAAAAGGCACGTTGACTTTTGCTGTCTGGGGAACCAGGTTTTTTTGGGAAACTGGCCTGGTGAGGTGTTAGAAAAATACTCTCAGATCTTCCGTGAGAGTCAAAGGACTTGGCCAGCCTTCCTCTCCCAGTTGCTCCCTTGAGCCAAAGCATGAAGTCTCTAGAAAGTTCCTCAGAGAAAGCTGCACCTGTTACCAGGGAGGGGATAACCTGGCCACAACCACAGCTATGGTACGAGAGAGTCATTGGCCCTCAGCTCTGCCTGGCGCCTGAGCTCTGCCTGGGCTCCCACACATCAGACTCTCACAGCAACCCTCATGGTACAGGTAAAGAGACCGAAGTAGATTCATTCGACCATTCAACAAATATTTGAGCATCTATTATGTGCCTGTTAGGCACTGTTCCAGCCCCTGGGGGTTCATCAATGAACAAGACCAACATCCCTGCCCTTCTGGAGCGGACACATAGCAGGGAGGTTAAGTGATTCGCTGAAGGCCACATACCGCTAACTGACCAGACCAGGCTCAGCCCCGAGTCGCCATGATGTCCGCCAGCGGATGGCTCACTGGTCTTCTAGGAAGCACTATGAGAGTGACGGGTTAAGGGCAACAAAGTTGGGAGGGTGTGTAATAAAGAATCTGGCTGGCCTTTGTCCCCTTTCCCTAGCAGGTAACTTCTAATCCCTTGGTATCTCTTCATTTCTCATGACGGCCCCTCAGAGCTTGCCTGATTGTTTATGCTAATGCCGTCATTCATGGTGGGCCTCTCCATAGTTTATGCTAGATGACTCAGATTAGGAAAGATGATACAATCTTTCTAACTATATCAGAAAGACCAACCATGTGATTGAGGATTGGGGCTCTAAGTCATGTAATATCAGCCCGACCTTGGAGGGGGTGCTCGAGATTGAGTTCATTCACATGACCAATGATCCAATCAATCACATCTGCATAATGAAGCCTCAAGAAAAACTCTGGGGGCGCCTGGGTGGCTCAGTCAGTTGAGCATCCAACTTCGGCTCAAGTCATGATCTCACGGTTTGTGACTTTGAGCCGTGCATTGGGCTCTGTGCTGATGGTGCGGAGTCTGCTTGGGATTCTCTCCCCTCTCTCTTTGTCTCCCCACACATGCACACTCTCTCTCAAAACAAATAAATAAGCTTAAAAAAAAAAAGAAAAAGAAAAGAAAAAAAACTCTGGACACCAAGCTTGGGTGACCTGCTCCAGTTGGCAACATGCTTTGAGTCTGTCACCCTTTGATGCGGAGGGTGACACATCCCTGAGGGTGACAGCAGCTTTGCATTTAGAACCCTCCCAGACCTTGCCCTAGGCGTCTTTCCCTTGGGCCAACCCGGCTTTGTAAACTTCTGCTAAAATAAAACCGTAATCATCAAAAAGACAAATACTGTATAATTCTACTTATATGAGGTACCTAAGAATAGTCAAATTCATAGGGACAGAAAGTAGAGGGTGGCTGCCAGGAGCCGGGGGAAGAGAAAAATGGGGAGTTGTTTAATGGATATGGAGTTTAGGTTTGCAACAGGGGATTTCTGGAGACTGGCTGCAGAACAGTGTGAAAGTACGTAACACTACTGGACTGTAACCCAAAAACGGTTAAGATGGTCAATTTTACGTTATGCACATTTTATCACAATTAAAAAAAAACTATCATCAAAATTATCATGCTTTCCTGAGTTCTGCGAGTCTTTCTAGCAAACTGTCAACCTGAGGGTGGTCATAGGAACTCCTGAACTTGTAGCCAGCTGGTCAGAGTGAGGGTGACCCCAGGGACCCTTGACCTCGCAGCAGGTGTCTGGAGTGAGAGCCTTGTTAAGGACTGTGCCCTTGACCTCCGAAGTCTGGCCCAATTCCAGGTAGACGGTGCAAGGGGAGGCTGAAAGTGAGAGCTGGCTGGTGGACCAACTGGCTTTTGGAATCCCAACCAGCCTTGAGTTTCTGTGATTCTTCCATGAAGACCGCCAGCTCCCAAAGCAGAACCCCACTTTCTACTACTGAATTGCTTCCACCACCGAAGAGTTTCTTTGACCAGCTTTTCCTCCTTCCCAGTCCAAGGGTGCCCTTGGTGGGCGCTCCCTGCCTTGGCTTCTTCAAGTTTATGCTGGAATGTTCTTTGGAGGTACCTCTAGCTGTAGACCACAGGCTGGAAGTAAGCTGTTCAGCTGTAAGACAGCAAGCACTATGACTAACAAAACCAAAAACTGCCATGCTGCCCCCCTACCCCTGGTCCTGAGGCCACCAGAAGGGATCAGACCCTCCTTCCCAGGGATGACCTCACCACCCCGGGGATGTGGACTGTTTAATTAGAACACCTTCAATTGGAAACACTCATCCATTTATGGCAAAAACAGCGACAGGCTTTTAAGGACATGCCATAAGTTTTACAGTTATTGGATTTTTCAACTTGTTTACAAAAGCAATATTGTTAAATGGCCAACGGCCAGGCCCAGTTGTTTTTCCTCCTGTGCCTTCTGACAACAGGAAAGCATATTATCTCCCCCAGCCAGCTCCCAGGAGGTGTGTGAAGCTACATTCCATTTTGCTATCTGTTTAATTATCCATTCAGCCGGGCTTACGCTAAAGCTCTTTCTCGTTTGTTCACAGCCAGATCTGTTCTGGAATGAAGCAAAGAGCTCCTTCCCCATTCCTCTACCCCCTGCAGCAGCTCCTGCAAACAGTTTCACTCCAGGAAAATGCCAACCCCTTAAGAACCTGGCCTTTTGGAACAATGGATCCAAAAGGGGATGCAGGGCAGCCTTAGTGACCTTGACCCTTGACTTAGCACCTTTGTGTCATGGCCTCCTCCTTGTTCAGAGAAGGAGGACTGCTTTCGAAGAGGGGTTTCCAAAATAGGCTGCTGGGCACCAGAAGTCCCTGGGGAGATTTTAAAAATGCAGCTTGCCACGGCTTGCCCTCTCAGATTCTGATTTAGAGGCTCTGGGTCCTCAAATCGGATTTTTAAAACCTCCCCAGGTGATTCTGATAACCTAGCAGCAGCGCCCTCTGGACTTGATATTCTCGGCCTGCCTTTGACCCTGAGGCTCTGTGATGTGCTCTCCCAGTGGAGGGAGGAGGGAGAGGACCAAGCCTTCCTCCTGCTTTGCACACCGGCACCAAGCAGGACCTCCACACCTGCTCACACCTGTTGAAAAGTCATCTTGGAGAAACATGCAGGTGGGACAGGGCTCCAGGATCAAGTGGGTATAAACAAGTGGGGAAATGCCTATGAGCTGATACAAGGGTTGTGTGAATGATCTTCTCATGGAACACCAGCACTGGCTCCACAGTGTGTCTAAAGGGACTGGGAAAACGTATGCCTCCCCAGCTTTTGATGGGAAAGGGCCTCCAGATGAAGGCAGACTTGACATCTGCCGCTGGCTGGGCTGAGGGATGCAGAGGAAGGCAAGGGCAGATAGCCAGAGGCAGGAACTAGCCTTCCCAGCAGCACCCGTTGGTCCCCAGAGAAGGAGGCTAGGAGTAGGGCCAGGAGCTCCTGCATTCAAACTTCATCCACCCCACGCCCTCTAGAGCAGCAGAGTGAGGACAGTAACAACAGCTGTCACAACCCCACTGAAGCTTAACCCCTCTCTGGCACCTAAGAGTCTAATACACTCACACATCTGTTACCTCCCCTCCATCCTTACGACAGCTCAGTGAGGAAGGCAGGGCAAGCCCATCTGACAGCTGCAGGGACTGCGGGTCCCAGATAGGACTTTGTGATTTGAAAAAGGTCACGGGGCTACCAAGCGGTAGAGCCGGAATGCTCCCTCAGATCCAAGTCCAAGTCCACAGCCCCACGGACCACCTTCATCATAATCCACTTACTTATAGCTGGGCTTTCGTCTTTCCCAAAGGGCTTCCATATAAGTGACTCGATTTGACTAACTGATGTAAGCAGGGAAGGTTTGAGATTCTCAACCCATAACTGAGGACACTGAAGCTCCCAGAAGCGAAAGTGGCCACAAGGCTATACCCCTCACAAACCAGGAGCTAGAAGAAGGAGGAGCGTCCAGTTGGGCAGGGGGTGTGTACCAGAAAGAACACGATGTTTGGAATATAATGTTCGGTAGCTCTTACACGCTGTGACCCTGGGCAAGGTATTTAAGTGCTAAGTTCTGTCATATTAAAAAACAAAATTTGGGGCACCTGGGTGGCTCAGTCGGTTGGGCGTCCGACTTCGGCTCAGGTCATGATCTCGCGGTCCATGAGTTCGAGCCCCGCGTCGGGCTCTGGGCTGACAGCTCAGAGCCTGGAGCCTGTTTCGGATTCTGTGTCTCCCTCTCTCTCTGACCCTCCCCTGCTCATCCTCTGTCTCTCTCTGTCTCAAAAATAAATAAATGTTAAAAAAAATTTTTTTTTTAAAAACAAAAAACAAAATTCAACTGAGTAAATTTTGAATATCTTACGGTCTTTATGAAAAGATTCGTGAATCACGCAGCATCCAATCTAGCAGATAGAGAGGAGCTCTGGGGAGCCAGGCAGAACAAAGGACTTTTACAGGCAGAAGGGGGTAGGAACAAGGAAGTTATACTAGCAAAAAATGGATTGGTTGTGGCAAGGTCACTTTCCTTTAGGAAATGGCAGGGGTCTATCTATCAGGCAGATGACCTCACTAGTGCCCATCAGGTAATTCCTGATTGGTTTAAGATTCCATTTCTGGGAGAGCTGAAACTTTAAAGTATATCTCAGTTTGGTGATGAGGGGCTTAGCATAAGTGACTCCATATTGGGCCTGTTGTCTTGTTTTTAGCAATTCTATGTTAAAGGACACTTGTTTAAATTTTTTTTTAACGTTTATTCATTTTTGAAACAGAGTGCAAGCAGGGGAGGGGCAGAGAGAGAGGGAGACAGAGAATCCAAAGCAGGCTCCAGGCTCTGAGCTGTCAGCACAGAGCCCAACACAAGAGCTCGAACTCACTAACCGCAAGATCATGACCTGAGCCAAAGTCGGTCGCCTGACTGAGCCACCCAGGCGCCCCTAGGACACTTTTTAAAATGTAAAAGAAGTACTTTATTACAAATGTAAAGATGAACAAATATTTTATTTAACTCACTAATTAATGAGGGGACCAGTAAGGTATTAAAAACTGGCTCAAAGGAGAATCTAGAGAGCACACATATTAGACAATCTGAAATGGATTTACAAATAGTTGCAAAGATGGTCAATATCCTCAGGGTCATAGTCATTTGCATCCCAACAGACAAAATTTATTTGCATCTCTATGGACAAGATCATTTGCATTATTATCAGTTCTCTGGAACTTAGCTGTAAAATCTCTCAGACAATATAAAATGAACAGATTGCCCAAAAAGGCATACTATTCGAGCCTACCACTAATCTCTTTTTGCTTATTCCAAAGACTTGCACAGTTCTTTCTACTTTGGAAAATGGGATGACCAAAGGGCTGTTGCAAGCATTAAATGAGATGGCAAAAGTTTACTGTCTAATGTGCAGTGGATGGCCAGTAAAACTTCCTTCCTCTCCCTACCCAGATACGGCTCTGCCCTTCTAGAATGGCTTCCTGACCACCCCAGCCCTGACCACTCACTCCTCCTGAGTCTGGCACAGAGGAAAGGGACACGGCCTTGATGTCACCCATGGTATGTTCCCGGCTCTGCCACATCCTTGAGCAAGTCATTGCTCCTTCGGCCTCAATTTACCGCCAGTAAAAACGAGTAGCTAGACCAAGTGACCTCAAACTGATCTTCAGCTCTCTAAATCTTGCCTTCCCATTGGTTGCTACAGCACAACCCGAACTGTGGGTCTTCTGAGACCAATTCATGGCGTCGTGAACAAACATGGACTTCGGAGCCAGCGGACAGATATCTGAATCCCAGCTTAGCAACTCACTGTCTCTGCGCTGTTGAATAAGTGACTTAACATCTCTGAACCTACATCGCTTATCTGCAGACAAGGCTCCAACAGAGGCCCGAAAGGTTACTCCGAGGATGGAGCTGGATACCATGCCGTGTCTATCACATAGTTAACGCTCTGCAAGTGTCCGTTTCCATTCTCCGCTTCCCTATGCCTCCCTTTGGGTCTGATACCCCCTGCCTCTGTCCACGGTCAGCCGATCAGTCAGTCAGTGAAGAGACCCTCACAGAGCTCTCCTCTGGCACTGCGTTGAGCGCATGATTGCACTTGGCTCCTGCCCTCAGGCAGATTCAGTCTTGTCACGGATCTAGGCTGAAGATGCGGGTAAGGGCAGGGGAGAGAGAAGGGCCAGCAGTGGGTGGGGAGGGGTCGCAGGAGATAGAGCTCACTTTGGCAGTACGAGATAGACTTCTAGGAGGAGGCGACCCTTGCGTGAGCACTGCAAGATTTAGACTCAGGAGAGTGCTTTACAGCCACGGGGCCACTTGGACAATGCTGTGGAGTCTGGAAGGCAGGGCGTGTGCTAAGAAACTGCTCGTTGTTTAGCTTGGCAAGGGCCCAGGGTACCTGGAGGGGAATTCTGGAGGACGGGTCTGGAAAGGGATGTGTGGTTTTGATTGCCAAGAGCTTTCGGCAATAGGCAAAGGAGATCAGACTTCACCCTTCAGATAATGGGGTACGAGGGGAGGAGGCTGTGGGGCTCTTGTCTCCTGGCCAGCAGGAAATACCATGGGGAGAGGCGCCTGCCCACTCTGTTTCCTCTCCAATGTCTAGCACAGGGAGGGACGCATAAATGACACACGAGTCCTCTAGGATCTTATTAACATGCAGATTCTGGTTAAATAGGTCCAGCATTGGGGCCACAACTCTGCATTTCTAACCAGTTCTCAGATGACACTGATGCCTCTGGTCCACAGGCCACACTTCGAATGACAATCGCATCAAGTGTGCCCTCAAAGTCTGTGAGTACCCTCAGGATCAGCAAAAGACAACACCGTCGTGAAGACGGGGCTTCGGCTAGACACCTTTCTCTCCTCCTTCCTCTTCATCAGACTCCGGGCTCCGGATCCCCACAGCCAGACTTCCATTGCCCGGCTGCCTCGAACTCAGCCCCCAACACACTGCCCTACCTGCCCTGCCCCTTGCAAGCACGAGGGATGCTGAAGGTCTCACTTCCCACTCTCTATTTCTAACTTACAAGTCACATTCCCTCTGGGCTCTAGGAGGTGAGAAGGAAGGGACTGCTTTTAGCTAAACCCTCCAGGGAAGTTCATGGATCAGGCAGCCATTCAGCTAGGCCTGGAAGGATGCCAGCAAGTGGCAGGGGTCATTCCACCCAGGCCAAGATGTTAATGGCTGACAAACGCCTATTGCCCATACCTCCCAGAACACACTCTTGTCTGCTAAGTGGGGCTTCGAGTGCCTCAAACCAAAGGAGCTGATCTCATGCTGGGCATCATGGTAGGCTTTAGCATGGGAGCCCATCATGCAGGTATCTCTCTCCAGGGCTCAGTTCGGATCATCCTCCTCTAGGCCACTGTCCTCAGCTCCTGGAGCTCCCCACGCTCTCCCACTATCAATGCTCCGATGGCCTGCCTCCCCTGAGACTCCGTGAACTCCACAAAGAGAGGCAGCATCACATCCCCAAGACCTGGCACAAGAGAGGGGCTTCACAATGTCTGAGAAATGAATGAGTGGGTCTACCCAGAGCCCACAGCTATGCACAGATCAGATGTTCTCTAGGTGGTGACTTTGCCCCCAGGAACATTGGGCCATGTCTGGAGACATTTTTGGTTGTCACATCTGTGGTGTTGGGGGGGATGGGGTAAGAGAGGGCTGCTG
Source organism: Lynx rufus (assembly GCF_022079265.1). Lineage (NCBI taxonomy): Eukaryota > Metazoa > Chordata > Mammalia > Carnivora > Felidae > Lynx > Lynx rufus. The sequence goes on from NW_025814827.1 coordinate 9,759,426, forward strand.
GCATCTGGAGGCCAAGGACAGCGTCCACAGAAAGGATTTTCTAGCCCCAAATACCAATAGTGTCAAGGTAGAGAACTTTTGGTGTGGGGGGAACAGTGACACGCAGGGACACGGTACTTTTGGGGGATGTTTTTGGGGGCACTGAGAGAGTCCTCTATAGAAACCGAGACCCAAAGGAGGTAAAGGGACTCACTCTGGGTCACATTGCAAGGCAGCAACAGCCTGAAAAGAGAGGCCAGTCTTTGGACTCATCAACTCTGCCCCCATACCCCTCATGGCCTCTTTCTTCACCCATGTTGCCACATCTTGGAATCATCCTAACCCTGCCTCCCTGACACAGTTTACTAAGAACACTTCAGTAGCAGAGGTGAAGGTGTCTTGGAAAACACCAGATGGCTTAAATCTATGAGGCTTTGAGCCCTCCACTGCCAGAAAGACTCTGAGTCCTTTTCCCCAGACCTGCATTTATGGAAACATTTCCCGCCCAAGAAATTTAAGAAAAATTTAAATGGCAACAAGGCAGGCAACAGTGAGCTAGTAATAAGACACCTTGGGATGTTCATTATGCTAGATTTCCAGACAGTTAAATTGGTTAATGCATTTCCCTTTGGCTTCTGGATCAGTGACTGTCGGCAATGCAGTGGCCACCTTGTTATACATTACAGCTTAAACGCCTTGGTGACACCAGTCAAGTTCTTCTCTCCAGGTAAGAACTTGATTCATGAACAGCAGAGAGGAGGAGACAGATGACTCTGTGCCCACCATACGGGCTGCTGGGGGCCTCACTCTAGCTCTCCCACACCCTCATATACAAGCAGTCCCCCCCCCAAACAAGCAGTTTCATACATGCAAGCGAAAGTAATTTACTCAATTATTTCCTGCTGTTAATTAATTAATTCCTGTAATTATTTCCTGTAAGGCTTGGGCATGGGGAAAATCATGATGTCCTTCGTCTCTGCATGGGGAGTTTCTTTTGAGGAGCTGGCATGGCCCATGGATGGAGTGGCAAAGGGGGGCAGTGGGGTGGTTTGGGGCAGTGAGCATCGTGAAAACTCAGCCACGGCTGCAATTCTATGGGTCGAGATCTAGCCTGTCTTTCAGTTTTCCTTATCTGTGGGCTAACAACCACCCTTCCATCCACCCCCTCTTCCTTCCTTTGACAAACACTCACTAAGGTTCTGGTGCGTGCAGACTCCGGACCAGGCACTGGAAATACAACTGCAAGAGAGAGAGAAAGAGGTGGGGTGGGGAGCGGCCAAGGGTGGCAAGACATGTGGAGAGGGTACAAGTTGGGGGAATATTATCCAGCTGGGACACGCCCCGCCCATGAATTCATGGCGTTCCCCCACTGGCCCACGACCCCCAACACCTGCCCCTGCCCGCCCAGCCCCCAGCCTCCCTCCCCCCAGGCAGTAACCAAAGCCAACTCCCCCACCCCCAAGGTCCCTGCCTCGAGATGTCACCTTCTCCCGTAATGTCACATCCTCCTGGGTCTGAGGCATCCTTCACACCTCACACAATCCTCTTATCCACTATCTGCATGGTCCCCCCTCCCCACTTCCTCATGGTTGTTGATGTTTCTACTGTGTTATTATTCTACTGATTACTTTTCACATGCGTTTGCCTTGGCTCAAAAGCTAAACTGTACCACCTCACCCCATCAGGATGGCTATTATCAAAAACCCAGAAAACAAATGAGGAGGTGGAGAGACAGGGAACCCTGGCGCACGGCTGGTGGGACTATAAAATGGTGAAGACACTGTAGAAAATAGTATGGCAGTCCTTCCCACAAATTAAACATAGAATTGCCATTTGATCCAACAATTTCCCCTCTGGTATATACACAAAAGAAGTGAAAGCTGGGTCTCAAGTGGATATTTGAGAACACCATGTTCGTAGCAGCATTCACAATAGCCATAAGGTGGAAACAACCCAAATATCCCTCATTGGATGATGGATAAACAAAATATGGTATATCCATACAATGGAATATTGTTCAGCCTTAAAAAGGAATGACATTGTGACACATGCTAAACATGGATAGACCCTGAAGATTTATGCTAAGCAGAATAAGCCAGACACAAAAGGACAAATATTCTAAGATTCCACTTCTATCAAGTACCTAGAATAATCAAATACATAGACACAGAAGGTATAATGTTGGTTATCAGGGGCTGGGAGAGGGGAGAATGGAGGCCTAGTGTTTAATGAGGACAGAGGTCCAATTTGGGAAGATCAAAAGTTCTGAAAATAGATGGTGGTAATGGGGAAGATGAAAAAGTTCTGAAGACAGATGAAGGTAATAGTTGCACAATGTGACCATGCCATTGATCCGTACAATTGAAAGTGGTTACAATGATACATTTTATGTGAGTTGATAAAAATATCAACTATATTTCAATTTCCAAAAGAGAAAACTAAATCTAAGCTGTGAGCTCCTTGGGGCTGGGCCTGTAATTTTTACTCCTTTGGTTTCTGTTCAGTGATATTAACAAAAGCAATGGCTGTGTGGTGAGAGGCGGGAAGGAGGAAGGGAGGGCGTCTCTGGATCAGCGGCCCATTAGGACCAGAGAAGGGAGCTGCAGCTCTCTGCCCCCATGGCAGGCATCTCCTGCAGGCCGATCTTCCAGAAGCAGGCACTGTAGCCGCAAACCCCAGGCTACCATATACCCTACCAGGCCTTCCCTGCTCGATCCCTGCAGGCCTGGAAGGCCATGTCACTTGCCACTCCCCCGTGCCTCCTGTGCGCAAATAACACTCAACCACCTTGTCTCTAGTTGAGCCATATTCTCCCTACCTCTCTGCACCTTTGCTCAGGCCATCTTTTGTCCGGGAAGTCCAGCCTTACCTGCTACCTGGTAAAGTCACCTCGTCCTTCACACTCAGTTCACACCCAACGGCCTCCCCTGATCTTCTCCAGAGCTCCTGCTTGCCCCTCGGGGCCCCACAGTGCCCTGCTGTGCCTTTCCAGAGTCAGCACCTAACACGGGGATCTGTAAAGCCCAGCTGGAGGGCCGGATGGATGATGAGGCACTCACCTCAGTTCAGGACCTTTCCCCTTCTTCCCACCTTGCTTGCAGAGCCCGGCTTTTGTTCAGCTGGTCCACTTCTGCCTGGCCCTGGGAGTGAGGGCAGCCTCAGCCCCAGGGAGATGGGGCCTGTTCAGTCTACACTAATCACTACATCCCATTCCCCTTGCCAGGTGTTGCTTCTGGGAAGGGATCCTGTGACCTAATTCTGGCCAAAGGAATGTGAAGGAAAATTGGGGGCGGGGCCGCAGGAATGTTTCTTTTCCTAAAACGGCTCCGGCTCCGGTTGGGAGCGAGAAGAGAGAAGTACTTCTCCACCTCTGGGCCTGCTCATTGACATTTGTCAACTGGCATTGCTGCAGCCACCCTGTGACTGGAGGAGCGACATCACCAACACACTGGGCACATCAGGGCAGAAAGAAGTGGTATCAGGCAGGGTCCAGGCAGGAGTCGGACACCATACCGGCTATGTTAACAGCAGACATTACTAATTGTTAACTAGGTATAAAGAATGTTAACTTGAGGCGCCTGGGGCTCAGTTGGCTGAGCGTCTGACTTCGGCTCAGGTCATGATCTCACAGTTTGTGAGTTCCAGCCCCGCGTTGGACTCTGTGCTGCCGCTCAGAGCCTGGAGCCTGCTTTGGGTTCTGTGTCTCCCTCTCTCTCTGCCCCATCCCCACTCATGCTCTGTCTCTGTCTTAAAAATAAATAAAACATTAAAGATTTTTTTTTTTTAAAAGAATGTTAACCAGGTCACTTGAAAGGTAAAAAGGGAGGTAGCAACTGCAGGAAGCAGAATCATTCGCGCTGATCTAGAGGAGAGCGCCGCGGAGCTGACATGGGGGCCGAAAGCTGCGGAAGCTGCTGGCAGGTGCTGACGTCTGCGAGCTCGGAGGACGCGCGCTGGGGGCCTGGTCCGGGTTCTGAGGGAGTGTGCGGTGAGGCTGTATCTGCGCGTGTGCGGTGAGGCTGTATCTGCGCGTGTTGGAGAAACAGCAAGCTCACTGGGCCTGGCTGCTGGAGGCTTGGCCTCTGCCGGGAAGAAAGGCCCGAGGCAGGAGCTGGAAGCCTCCGGGAGGAAGTGGGAAGCCCCTGCTCCGCCGCGCGGTTGCCCTCCAGCGCCCCCTCTTGGCCGACTTTGACGGAGCGGCGGGCCACGCAGAAAGGTCTGGTTGCAGCGACCCAGGCCCTAGGCCCAGTGCAGGAGGGCGGCTTTGCCCCTGATCACTGGTACAGATGGAGGGCGCCTAAATTCCGGAAGACATGCTAAGCCACTGAAGTAAAAAACCATGGAGCTGCCCCCACTTCAGCTCTCCTGGAATCAGAGGAAGTAAATGTCCCCACCCATAACCCGTTCCTGTGGGCTTTCCTGTCACTGACCCAGCGTCGGTACTGCCACGCCTGGTCATATTCGGCTCTGTCCCCCACAGGTCTCGTGCAGGGCTGCGCGTCTGGAAACATAAATGAAGTCAAATGGAAGCCTCTCTTGCAGCTAGTGGGGGGGAGGGAGGGGACTCCTGGGGTGAAGCCCTGTTCCTCACTCATTATGCCATTTCAGGCCAGTTTTCAGCTCTCCCAGCCCCCATTTTCTCATCTATGAAATGGGGTGTTAAGAACAGTTATCTCATTGGATCCCGCTGAAGGCAAGGTGAGAGGCTGATGTCTATCCGCCTTACACACCATAAACACCATTACCTGTCCTTGCTGGTCATCAGCTCTTAGGCTGCTGTTCTGACAAACGGGCTTTGGACTGGCTCCCCCAGCACCCAGCACCTCATAGGTAGAGCGCCAGGCTCCATGCCTTACCTCCCTGGACTCAGGTCACAGGCTCAATGACCTGCCTAGTAGCCACCACCAAGGCCCAGGACTCCTCCCTGTGTCTCTGGGCCAGTCCATCCTGCTGCCTTCCTGTTGCCGCTGCTCTGTCACATATGCTACATTGGCTACAGGGCCTGTGTCCTAGCAGCCTGGACTTCCCTTCCTTCTGCTCCTGCTTCCACATTCCACTCCCTTCTGGGCAGCTTGTGCCATTCCCCCCATTCCCGAACCTTCCATGGCCTTCATGAGACAGGTCAGGGATGCTCATTTCCATGCTGTCATTCTCCAGCACGGCACTGGTATCCTAGGCTGTGGTAACCAATAACCACACGCTTGGTGGCTTAAAACAACAGAAATTTATTCTAGAGGCCAGAGGTCTGAAATCCAGGTGTCAGCATGGCCACACTCCCTCTGAAGGCCATAGGAAAGAGCCCTTCCTTATCTCTTCCAGCTCTGCTCACTCCAGTCATTTGTTGGTTTACGGCGACATCATTCCAGCCTCTACCTCTGACTCGTCCTGGCCTTCTCTCTGTGTCTCTGTCTTTTCTGTCTCTATAAGGACACTTCATTCGACTTAGAGCCCACCCTGACCCAGTACAATCTCATCTCAATCCTTACCTTAATGACATCTACCAAGCAAGACTCTATTTCCAGTGAGTTCGGGGGACATGCTATTCAACCCACTATAAGTGGCAAGGCCCAGACCCAGAGAGGAAAGCTAAAGCTAGAGAAATGGCTGAACCCACTGGACACAGGGGGTTCTTCTTCGGGAGCCAGCTGTCACGCGTGAGTCAAACCTCAGCCGCTGTAACCACGCGTGAGTCAAACCCAATATTTCAGCCACTGTAACCACTCAGGCTTTGGCAGTCAGTGGTCACACCAGAATCTCTCCATAGGTTACATTACACCACCCCTTCCGTCTCACCTACAGGCTGTTGGTAAAGTCCTTCTGTCCAAGCACACACTGTAAATAAAGCCATTTCCATTTGGGGACTGGCGGTACAGTAAAGGGAAAGAATTAAACAAAGAAAGGCAAAATCTTCATCATCCACAAAACAATACGCAAAAACCAGGGCATTCCTCCGGACCGTCGATAAATAATCCAGACCACAAAAATAATAGATTAGACAGCTTGTGTAATGGTAGCATGTAAAAGACTGTGGAACTTTCTAAAATTAATTTTCTTCATTTTGGTTTATTAAAATTGCACTCATCTATCTCCCCTGTTAAATATTTTATTTTTTCATATTAATGGCTGCAATTTCAGCTTGTGCCTGTTTCTGTCATTAACACTGTACAAACTTAATATCATTAGTAGTTTTTCCCTTAATTATGTGACTAGAGAAGAAAAACATCAAAGTTTCCGTGAAATTGGAATAGTATATCTAAATTGCCTCATGTTTATTTTAACATTAACAGTAAATGAAGCTAATGGGCTTTTATATTATTAAAAGCACTCATTTGTGTCCTGCCTGTTCTAATATATAACAAAGCTTTAAAAGATGTTAAATAATTAGTTATTTAATAGGGATGGGTGGAATAGATCAAACAAAAGGAAAAGTTGAGGGTAACCAATGCACATTGTTGAGGGGTCTGTCCCTTTTAGGGCTTTCAAAAGGGATTCCCTCTCCTCAGGATCCCTGCCCCACTGTTAAGGGAGAGCTCTAATTTACAACTACCCTGGAGAGTTAAAGCAACAAAATCTATTGCCGCAGCCCTGCAGAGGACACACATGTGGGGGGGGGGCAATAATGTTTGCAATTATTTCTGGACAATCTCCATTCATAATTCAATACCTGCACAAGGCCCATGTGAGGCTGGGGCTCAGAGGTCCTCTGTGGGAGGGAGGCCGAGGGGCTGCTGCTGGCCTGCCTTCTCCCTTACAGTTTCCTCGCCTCATAGCAGGATATCCCTGGCTTCAGGGGATGCTGGCGCATGTAGGTATTCATCTGCCTTCTGAGCCTAGTGAGACCTAGGGAGGGGCTCTAGCCTGTGGGTCTGGAAGAGGTACCAGGCTGTCACCACTCTCCTGCTCAAAAACCTGCAATGGCTCCCTTGGCCTGCTCTGTCAAGGCCAACCTCCTTCTTGGCACTTGAGGCCCTTACCTCTCTGACCCTAGCTCCCACTGTTCCCAGCATTTGCACTCTGTTCCCTCAGCTGGTTCCCTCACCGTACCCAGTACACGCCAAGCTGTCCTGTCTCCTTGCCCCTGCTCATGCTGTTGCCCTTACCTGAAACCACATTCACCCTTTCTTTTGCCTATTCATATTCTAGTCCTTCTTTATAGTTCCAATTCCAGATCCTCCATCAGGCCTCTCCGGGTCCCCCTGGCTCCCGAATTCCCATAGAGCAATGGTCCTCAGACTTGAGTGTGCTCAGAATCGTGGAGAGGGCTTGTTACAGCACAGATCACTGGGCGCCACCCTTAGCATGCTGGGTTTCCTCGGTGGCCCCCTAGGTCTCAGTGTCTAATGAGTTCCCAGGTGATGCTGACGGATGCTGCTGGTCCGGGGACCACACTTGGCAAATTACTAGAGCATATACTGTCCATCCAGTCCATGAGGCACTGTACTTGTACTAGCTTGAAAGGTTCTCTGATAGTGGCGCATGGCCACTGTCTCCTCACATAGGCAGCAAGTTCCAGGAGGGAAGAGACACCGGCATATTTCACTATATCCCCCGAAACGCCCCGAGCTCAAGGATGGGTTCATGGTGGATGGAGACAAGGACTCCTGGTGAACCGACTGACCAGTTGCCACGGACTTTCATTCCATCCTTAGAGAAATCTCCATCTTACAGGTGAGGAAGCTGAGGCTTTGAGAAATGAAGTGGATGAAGGTCACACAGATATTAAGTGACGAATTTGAACCCGGGTTCCTCGCCAGAGCTCTGGCCAATACGTCTTAGTTGAACGATTTCAGACATGCGGTCTTGGAGGACAAGGAGACCAGATGCTTTTGTCACTGCTGTGGTAAGGAGCTTGGGCTTCCAAAACAATTATACCTGGTAAGGGGGGAGTAGGTGGGTGTGGAATTGAGATAACCACCCCCTCCGTGGATTTAGTGATCCTTTAGTCTGGGGAAGGTATGCATGGTAAATAAGCCGCCCTCCAGTCAGTTGCTGCACTGTCACCCTGATGTTAGGGGCAGTCTCAGAATCCTTAACTGATTGGCATTTCTTTGGCTAGGTGATACGTATTTGCCATTCACAATGCAGCCCAGCTTCTCTGCTGCACAGTTGAGAAAACAGAGGAAGACGTTTCCAGAGAGGAAATGCAGCCACGGTCAACAGCAAATTAGTGATGTGTAATTCGTTATCTCTTGTGTGTAACAAATCATCCCCAAACTCAGCAACTTAAAAAAAAACAAACATTTATTGACTCATAGTCTCTGTGTGACACAAGTTTGGGCGCAGCCTATCTGGGTGGTTGTGGCCCAGGGTCTCTTGTGAGGTCACAGTCAGGATGTTGGTGGGAGCAGCTTGTCATCCAAGCATTGACTAGGGCGGGAGGATCTGCTGCCCAGGAAGCTCTTTCACTGAGCTGTTGGCTAACAGTCTAAGTTCCTCATCACATGATGCTCTCACAACATGGCTTCCCCCAGAGCAAGCAATCGAAGAGAAAACAATGAAGAATTTACAGCACCTTTTATGGCCTGATCTCTGAAATCACCCATCATCACTTCCACATTACTCTATTTGTAGGAAACAAGCTACTAAGTCCAGTCCACATTCAAGGGGAGGAGAATTAGGTTCCATCTCTTGAAAGGAGGAATATCAAAGAATTTATGGACACCACATGTTGGAAAAGGATCTAGAACTCCAGAGTGTCCAATTTTTTTCCAGTTGTTAAATAAATTGTGCAAAAATACATTAACTTTATATATATAGTGTAAAGCATAATTATGAAATGAGCCCCTGAGCAGTCACCACCCTGACCACTAGACTTAGAACTTCAGTGGCACCCCAGAACTCCTGTGTGCACCCCCGCCTTGGGATCACAACTGCTTTCCTCCCAAGATGTAATCACTATTCTGACTTTGGTGATTTTTATTTTCTTGCCTTTCTTTATAATTTTACTACCAATTGTGGGGTCACTAAACAATGCAGTTTAGTTGTTTCTCCTGCTTTTGTTTTTTTGAACTTAATGTCAATGGAATCGTACTGTAATGATGCTTTGGTGTCTTGCTTCTTTCACTCATCACTACGTGTGAGTTTCACCCATGTTTTTGCATGTAACTGCATTTTATCCTTTTTGTTGTACAAAAGCCTTATCTTTAATGATTCTTTTTGCCTTAGACACTATGCTGTTTGATATGGATACAGCTCTATCAGCTTTTTTTCAATATTTGCATGAGAGGTTTTCTTCCATCCATTTGGATGGATCTTTGTACTTTAGATGTTTTCCTACATTATTTTGTGCTATTTGCTCCACCTTACTGTGTTCCTTTTACTCTCCTTTCTTGTATTTTTGTATTAATGGAATATTTTTGGACCATTCAGAATTGCCCCTCCAATTAGTTCAACGGGTGTGTTCTCTGTTTTTATTCTTTTAAAAGTTCACCCGGAAATTACAACAACCTGTACTCAAAAACTATCATTTACCAGTGCATTACATTACCAGTGCACTACATTAACCAGTGCATCCTCCAAGACTGTACAAGGATGTTAAAATACTTTAAAATCCATTCAATCCCTGACCTAGATGTTGGTGTTTTCATATTTTAAATTTTATCTTTTTTAAAATCTCAAATAACATTATTGTTACAGCTTAAGGCAGTTAGTATTTAGTCTACCTATATACTTCCCAGCTTCTATGTTCTTCATCTGTCTATACACTTTGTTCCTCATTCTGGAATAACTTTCCTTCTCCCTTTCGTACAACCTTTGGCATTGCCTTTGGTGAGGGCTCTGCGAATGGCAAATTTTTTTCTTCTTACTTTTTATATGAATAGCCTTAATTTTATTTTATTCGTGAAAGACATTTTTACTCACTACAGAATTCTAAGTTGGTGGTTATTTTTAATCGACAATATGCTAAAATATTCTACTATCTTCTGGCTCCCACAGCTGCTGCTGAAGGTCAGCTGCTAATCTACATTTTTCTTTTGAGTAAATTGTAACCTGTTTTCCTCCTTCTCCAGAAGCTTTAAAAATCTTTCCTTTGTTCTTGGTGTTCCCAAGCTCCACTCTGAGGAATCTACGTGTGAATTTTATTTATTTAAACTTTATGGGTTTCATTAAGTGTCTCAAAATGATGGATCAAAATCTTTCTTCAGGTCTGGAAATTTTTAGCCATTATTTCCTAAATGATTGCCTCCGTCTCATTCTCTTAAGCTTCTCCTTCTGGAACTCTGATTTGACGTATATTAGATCTTATCATTTTATCTCCCATATTTCTTAACTTCTCTTTGATAGTCTCCATCTCCTTTTTCTCTTTGCTGCATTCATCCAGTTCATGGATTCTCTCTTCAGCTATGTCTAATCTACTATTATACAGATTCATAGAGTGTTCAATTATTATGTTTTTCATTTCTAAATGTGATATTTCCTTCTTTTTACAATCTGTTAAGTCTCTATATGTTTTTTTTTGTTTTAACATTTTCCTGTTCCCTGCAGATATTATCATCCTTATCTTTTTACCCTTCTAAATAGTTGTTTTATATTTTGTATCTGATAAGTCCAATATCTGAAGTCTTGCAGATCTGCTTCTGCTGTTTCTTCGGGTTCTCATTCCCGGTGCCTTGCTTCCTTCGGTACTTGGTTATTTTTTTGTCTGAGTTGTTCATTTTCCTTGGGAAATTGTCCTTGGTAATTCTTTGGAAACTGGGATGAAAAGATCTGTGTTTACTTCTTCCAGGTACCTTAAAGTCTTGCCAGTCCAAGACTACATAGGTTCATGGCTACAGTTATTTTGACTATTCAGGCGATATAGATTTGGGCTACAAATCCATTTTTCACGGGTGACTCTTTTTACTCTCTATTCTGCTCAGAACCAAGGCAATTTTTCTCACAGTCCCTGGGTGTGGGAGAGATTGGGCAATTTTTCTTTTGGTTCACACATACACTGAGGGTTTCCCTTTGGAGTTCCACCTTTATGAGGGAGAACATCCTATTAGACTCCCCATCTTTGCTGATGGGTTTTATATTCTCTCCCCTGAACCCTTGGCAATGTCAAAACTGAAGCTCAAGTTTGCTGGTTGGGCAAATGCCCTAAGGCACAAGTAGCTGCAGCATTCTCAGAGCCCCTGCTGTCAATGAGGTTTTGGCCTTGTAGCTTTTTACTCTCTTGTCAGCTCTTTAATGCTTGTAAGAAGATATCTTTCATTGTATTCAGCATTTATAGTTGTTTCTACCCTGAGGGTTAGTCTAAATGACCCAAACTGTCATATTGCTAGAAACAGAGGATGTTCTGTGCTTTCTCCCCAACACTAGATTAGCATGTTTTCTCAATTTGAGAAATGAAAGCAGGAAGCAGGATGACCCAATCCAGTGGGTAGTGGCAGTGATGGATGGTGGCTGTTGGGCAAAAAGTCCTGCTGAGGACGGTGGGGGTTCCTAGCCCACTAACTGTGAGCCCTGCTCATGCGCCTGAGTAATTGGTATGTGTTCTCCAGGAAGGATGGTCCTGATTCTCCTAACCTCCCACTGTTTTGTCAGTCCTTGGAGGCTTTTAAGCAGGAGGATGACACAGTCAGATGTCACACCAGGATAAAGGTCGTGGCTCCTGTGTGGAGTTGGAGACAGTGCAAATTTAGATGGAACAGTCCAAAGGCTGTTGAAGTGGACAGGGTGAGAGATGATGGCAGCTGGGACTGGGGTCAGGGAGGGGGAAAGGAGTGGAAAATTGATTGATATCAGGAGGTGCCATCAACAAGCAACATGCTGTTGGCACGGTTGTTCCAAATCCATGGCCTTGACACCGTGAAGATTATGGGTTTTAAGACCTGTGGTTCTTCTTTTTTTTTTAATTTTTTTTTTCAACATTTATTTATTTTTGGGACAGAGAGAGACAGAGCATGAACAGGGGAGGGGCAGAGAGAGAGGGAGACACAGAATCGGAAACAGGCTCCAGGCTCTGAGCCATCAGCCCAGAGCCCGACGTGGGGCTCGAACTCACGGACCGCGAGATCGTGACCTGGCTGAAGTCGGACGCTTAACCGACTGCGCCACCCAGGCGCCCCGAGACCTGTGGTTCTTAAGTCTCAATTGACACGAATGGCCAGAAGGCAACTTGATTCCAAAGAACCAGTCCTGTGACCACACTGAGTTAACTGAGGGATACAATGCCCCTTCCTAAAATGGACATGTTAGATTGCCAACCACAAAAACAGTGGGAAGCTGACGCATCCACCCACCCCCAGGTATGCACAGGTCCCTTCTTCATTATGATTCCCTTGCACCCATTCATCTTGCTGTCTGTCATAAATGGCCACTCCCAGGTAAAAAGGGTTACAAAGAGGACGAGAAAATAAAGAATGGAGAAATAATAAAAAGTAGGATAAGAGGGGCGCCTGGGTGGCTCAGTCAATTGTGCATCTGACTTCGGCTCGGGTCATGATCTCACAGTTCATGAGTTCGAGCCCCGCAACGGGCTCTGCACTATCAGCACAGATGGCTCTGTTCCTCTGTTCAGATCCTCTGTTCCCCTCTCTCTCTGCCCCCCCCCATTCTCTCTCTCTCTCTCTCTCTCTCTCTCTCTCTCTCTCAAAAATGAATAAATGGTTTTTAAAAATAAAGGTAGGATAAGAGAATTATAAAAGGTCAAAATTAAAATGAGAATAAGATGATAGAAATTTTTAAAAACAAATATTAAAAGGAACTCAAGAGTTGAAAATAGGGAGTTTATGAATAACAAAACCAATGGGATTTAAAAAAATAAGATATTAGAATCTTGGAGATACAAAGCTGTATAAGTGAGAGGGACTCGCTTGGAGCAACCAGAAGAGTGGCTCCAGTTCTAAACGTCAAAGTGACAGTAAATTAATTATTTAAGTGCAAAAAATGGGAGAATTGGTAAAGGGAGTCCAAATAGTAATGTGGGATTAGAAAAAATGAGGTAGATGGTAAGACCCTAAAATGAGAGGAAGAGAAAAGATGATTTAAAGGTAAAATGAAGTTCAAAAGGCACATGCACGCCGTCTTCGAAGCAGCATTATCCACAGTAGCCAGGATATGGAAGCAACCCAAGTGTCCACTGACTGATGAATGGATAAAGAAGATGTGGTGAATATACACACTGGAATACTACTCAGCCATCAAAAAAGAATGAAATGTTGCCATTTGCCACGACATGGATGGAGCTAGGGTGTATTATGCTAAGTGAAATAAGCCAGACAAAGATGAACAGCAGATGATCTCAGTCAAATGTAGAACTTAAGAAACAAAACAAACAAAACAAGAGACCAAAAATACAACAGACCCAAATACGGAGAACAGACAGAAGGCTACCAGAGGGGAGGAGGGGGCGATGGGTGAAGTAGGTGAAGGGGATTAAGAGGACACTTATCAGGATGAGCCCTGGGTGATGTATGTAAGTGTTAAGTCACTGTATTGTACACCTGAAACGAACATAACACTGTATGTTAATTACACTTTGTTTTTAAAAAAAGATGAAATGAGGGAACAAAAAGGAAAAATCCAGTGAATGCCAGGTCTAAGAGCTCCTGGGGAGAATGAGTGGGCCTCGTCCAGAAGGCTTCTATTCTCTCTGCCTCTCAACCCCTCCTGCAACAAAAAGAGGGGGCATGTAGTTGGGGGGTTCCTATGAGAAGTGGGGGGAGCCCCAGTCTGAGAGCAGAGAGAGCTGGGTCCCAGTGGGGTCTGACTTCATCCCTGCAAGGCTTGAGCCAGCCCCTTCCCGGCCAGACCTCAGTTTCCCCAGCTATAAAGAGAGAAAAGCCCAGTTGACATGTGTGGGGTTCCTTCTGTTCCGGGGTTCTGGGAGGGGAATGGGTGCCAGCAGCAAGCAGGAGACAGGATCTTTGTTTTGTGGCTTCTTAGGGGAAGCACTAAATTTGGACTCTGAAGTCGTGGTCCCAGAGCAGCATTTCTTCAGCTTTTCCCCATCTGTCTCCCTGGGCACTCAGCTCCTTAAACGCAGGCCCTTGTCTTATGCAGCTCTTTATCCCAGGCTCCCACCCCCACCCCCAGTACAGACCTTGCTAAGACCCTGCTCAGTGCATGTACGAGGAAGAAGATAATAAAAATGATAATTCTACCTCCTGCCGGTGCTTACTAGATGCCCTCACTTCATCTGAATGGGTTCATTTAATCTTCATAACAGCCCTATAAGATAAGTAGAATTCGTATCCCATTTTACAGATGGGTAGACTAAGGCTGAGAGCACTGAAATAACTTGCCCAAGATCACCCAGCTAGGAAGAAGCCAACCTGGGGTCTAGATGCAGGGATGGTGGCTCCAAAGTGGTGAGATTCATCGTTCTGCTATGTGGTGAGTGGGAGGGAGCAACTGTGGGCCCCACAGCCCAAATGGTACAGGTATGATTTAGAGAGGAGGTTTTCTTGTGTCCTGCAGAAGGAGGCAGCCATAGTTTGGCCAGGGCATGGATGAGGTGACCTTACCTTATTGTTGGCATCGGGACCCAGCTCTTCAAAGTGCTGGCTCATCCATCCGCTAGGGTCTCCTCTTTGTTGCTCCTGGAGCACATGGAATCTTCTACAACAGAACAGAGCAGCCACTTCAGTATAAAGCCCAAGGAAGAAATAGCCAAGGGACTGGTGTCCCTGGCAAGGGGAGATGGCCATTTCCCTATGGGGAAGGAGCTTTGGGCCTGGAGACTGGAGAGCCTCCTAAGGGGCCTTGCCCCCTTCCAGTCCATTCTTCTCACCTTCTTCCTTCCCAGGGTCTCCCTACAGCTCCTAGCCCTTCACTAGGTACTCAGGATGCCTAGGAGCTTGCGTCCGCGCCCCTCTCCCACTCCAGCCTCTTGCTAGGCCTCCCACCAGACCCAAGCGCTGTCAGGATCCTTAGGACCCCCTCATTGGGATGGTTAAGATCCCACAGCTCGGTCTCAAGTCCTGGGCCAGCAGAGTTGACAGGCAGACCAAGTTCTGTCTGTGTTTAAGGCAAACTTCTGGAGAAGGCTGCTGGTTCTGCCTTGTAAATGTCTCCTCATTAACCAATGAAGACACTTCGGCCTCCCTACCAGGATGTGGACCTGATTCCACCTCCGCACAGACTCCTACTGATGAGAATCAGTTCAGTTCCACAGCTCCCATGAACTTTCCCCTCTGCCTCCTCTGAATGGTTCCAACTTCCTCTTTCTGGCCTCCCCCGGTGGTCACCTGCAGGGTGTCCCTACTGGAGTCCCCGAGAGAGCCCTTCCCCTCCCACTGAAAGTCTTTCTAGTCCTGTCAGCTATAACCTGTGACCTGGTAGAGGCCTGCCAGACCAAGCTGGCCCTGCCTTTGGGAGACACAAGGAGGGCCTGTCCCCAAGGAGGGAGGATGGGTACGGAGAGAAGCCAGAGAGAATTCTGGAATGGAGCCTGGTGGACTATGGAAGCCCAGCATGGGAACTGGTGCTTGGCCACACCACTCATTCATTCACTCAACAGTGCCCGGGGTGGGGGGCTGCTCCATGCCAGGCACTGGACGACACTGGGAAAGAACCAGGCAGATGTGGTAATTCCCCAAAGGAGCATATGGTGTAGCAATGGTCGAGACACAACCATCACAAGGTGCAAGGTCAGAGCTGCGGCCAAGCCACTCCTCCCTCCTGAGCCTCAGCTCCTCGTTTCTAGAATGGACACACCACTACCCACCTCCTGGGCAGGTGGGCTGGTCGAATGAGTACACACAGAAGGCCTCCCACATAGTGACAAGTGCATGTGGCATTTTCCAAACCAAAGGTTGAGTCTCAAGTACAGGTTGCAAAAGCATTAAGTGAGTCATGAACAGTTTCTTTTACGAAAGAAATGGAATAATAAAAACATTATATGCATCATATGTAATGTAAAAACATTACGTTCGTGAAACTTCTACTTTAGTTATAAGGGTGTGTGTTTGTATACACTGGGTCATATGGGAAAATGCATTATTTTTCAAAGAAGTTTGAAGGCCACTGGTGGTTCAGAGCAGGGTGCTGGGGTGACTCGGGCCTAGTTCAAATCCCAGCTTCACCAATGATTACACTGCGTGATACAGACACCTCCCTTCACCTCTGAGCCTCACGGGGGACAGCACATGCGAACAAGTTGCTCAGAACAGCACCCAGGACATCACAGGGCCTCAAAACATCACTACCTGGTCTTTGTGTGTCGTTTGTGTACAGCCGGACCTCGGGTAAGGGCTAACCATCTCGGATTTAAAACAAGTAAAAAGGAAAATAGCATTTATGTTGCTGGGGTTTCCTCGGTCAACAAGTTACCTTTTCAGGCATCGGTGCACCAGGCACCAGCCTCACAGCAGCTCTGTGAGGTGAATTCTAGCATTATTCCCATTTCACAGCTACCAGAACGGAGGAGTAGAAGTTCAGACTGAATGTGGCTCTGGCCGGCTGACCAACCAAACACACACTCCTGCCCAGCACCAGAGGCACTGCGGGCCCTGATTCCTGCCTCCTCCAACCCCGAGGCCCCTAGTGGCTCCAGTTTTGAGGCTCCTGGACCAGCCCTCTCTGCTGGTCCGCTGGAGCCCCGACTCAGGAGATGACCCCTCCCCCGGAAGTCATGAGCCAGCGCAGAGGCCCCAGGGCGGGCCCAAAGTGCCAGTGTCACCGAAGCAGGGAACACAGGCAGCATCCCAGCACGATGTCAGCCGCTGGCTCTCACCACATCGATCATCCAGTCCTTAAGACATATTAAAATGGATTTAAAAAGACATTTTGCATTTTCTCTCCTTAACACCCACATTATTGCCACACATCGGCTTTTGTTTTAATTAAAATCGGTTTTGAAATCCTCCATGAAACTTCAGTGGGATTGTTAAAGGCGGCAATTTCCTTATCGGCAGTGCGTCCCCACAACATACTGTAATAGTTATTTTGCAACAAAGCACAAGTCTTATTAATTTAGCTCAATCAAATCAGCACCACGTTAATTTATGGGGCTGTAAAAATCTGGCAGTGCTGCTCTAGATCAAGGAACTTAGGGCAGGCAAGACACCAAGTGGGATGTTTATTTTGTACAATGGTCCCTAACTGCATTTCTGTGATTTAAAAGCTTTCCGAGGCGTGCGATGATAATATTACATGCATATAGAATTGTGTGTTTGCTATGCCTCATTACTCCCCACAGAGACCCAAAATCATTTGGTATTCAACTCCTACCTAAAATATTTCCTTTTACATACAAATATTTTTTCTGCTTTAAATGGCTTCTCTATGTTAAATTTTTTTTTTTTTTCCCAGGGCTGTGAAGCAAAATCATTTCCTACGTGGGATTCTATTTTGGTCCACTATTGATCTTTAGTGGTGGTTACTAAGTGGGTATTAGGCTTTTCCCCCTTCTTTTCCTCCAGCCAATCCCTCCAAGGCGGTTTCGGAGGGGTTAACTTTGCATTTTCTGCCCTTTTCTCTCCCCTCCCTTCCATATTCCCGCTTTGGGGGTTACTTTTACTAATGTCTTCTTTGGTGACTAGGAATGCTTCTCTCTCTCACTCATGTCTTAACAAAGCTTCACAATAATAATTACAATGATTTACCGGGAGATGCAGCTTAACAGCCAGCAGAGAATTTGAAAGGCATGGTGGGGAGGGGGACAGCAGCAGATGTGAGGTGGAAATCAGGAGATGGAGGTTCAGAGAGAGCAAGTGACTTGCCTGATGTTACACAGCAAGTTAGGAAGTGCACTGGGCTCTGGGACTCAACCTAATTTTTCCATCAGTTGAATGAGGACCACAAGAATTGGAGGGAGGGGGGCGCCCGGGTGGCTCAGCCGCTTAGGTCCGACTTGGGCTCAGGTCATGATCTCACGGTTCATGGGCTCGAGCTCTGAGTCAGGCTGTGTGCTGACAGCTCGGAGTCTGGAGCCTGCCTCAGATCTGCGTCTCCCTCCCTCTCTGCCCCTCCCCGACTCATTCTCTCTCTCTCAAAAATAAACTGGGAAAAAAAAAAAAAAGAATCGGAGGGAGGTTACTCACGTGACACAGGGCTTGGCGCAGAGTGGGTGCTCTGGGTGTAAACACGCGGCCGGTACTCAGCAAGGCCCGGCCCGGTTTTTCAAGCACCTGGCTCTGAATTGCAGCGATGGACTCTGCAGGTGTCAGGAAGAGCAACCGACTGCCTCAAACACTTGCACCTGCCGCACTCGGTGTACGAGATGCTTCCTTCTTGCGTCTACTCCAGGACAGCACAGTCTTGCTCTGGGGATACGGACCGGGCACTGAAATATGATGCAAGCATTAACTAGTGTCTCAAGACAGGCATGCACAAAACCCCATTTAGGGGATGAGAAAACTGAGACTAGCAGAGACTTTTGAGGGCTGCCCTGGGGTCAGACAATCAGTGGCAGAGGGAGATTCCAACCCACGGCTATGGCCAAGGTCAGGGCCCTTTCCAGCACACTGGCTGTGTCTGGCACGCTGGCCAGTCTGCAGGGGCCCAGGGAGATGGGGGCTAAGGTTTGGGCAGGCAGTTCCTGCTGGTGGTATAAGCATCTGCTGATGTGACGGCATTTGAGAGGCCCCAGAAGGCACTCCTTGCTCCCTTCCTGGCTGTGGCCGAGCCTTAGAAAGAATGGTCCCTGGGTTAAATCTTGCCTTTTCCCCCACACATGTGTGTATTTGCTTTAATTATATAACCTGCACCGTCCAGTCCCATTCCTTCTGTGTCCTATTAGTGAGAATGAGTTTCTAGTTAGCCTAGAAACAGGAGAGCTCCCAGTGCCTGGGAGGGGCCTCTGGGTTTAGGGGTGGAGATTCTGATGTGTGACTCCCAGATGCCATCACACCTTTAGGGACAATGATGTGGGACTCACCACTTCCAAGGCCATTAACATCCACACCATTGTTGGACAAAGCCCTTGTTTGAAATTCACCCTTCCTGGGTGCACCTGCAAGCAACATCTTCAGGAAAGCATTATGACTTCATTTTGAATGTTCAGGCATCCTCTCTGACCTACCAGTGCCAGGAGGCTCCAGAGCCACCTGGAGATGGAGGTGTCTCAGCCACATAAGTTAGCGGAGGCGGAGACAGCGGTCTCTGGGGCTGGGAGTGTAGAGAGGCAGAGGTGAGGTTCCCGGAGGTGAGAAGATGGAAGGGGTGTTCAGGCCTAGGCCAGATGTGGAGCTCATGGCCTCGATGCCTCTAGTGAGGAAGGGGGCCGGAAGAGTCACAGCCAGGAAGCTCAGTTCTAGGCAAGTGCGAACCCTTTGGCTAAGTTCCAGAAAAGGACCACTGAGATGGGAAGGTGAGGTGTGAGTCTTAAGTCTGCTGGGAGAAGTCTCAGAAGAGGCTTCACCCCAGGGTAGTGACGTCAGAACCAAAAGCTTCACCCTGGACTTCATTCAACAAGTACTCTGGAAAACGTGCTGTGTGCCCAGCACCGGGGCGCGCTCGGGAAAGGAGAGGAAAGCACTCCCCACGCAGTCCCTGTCCTCCCGGAGCAGGCTCTGGGCCGCCTGGTGTCCTGGTGAGAATCCGTCCTCATATCCCGAGGCATTTGCTTTCTCCCTGCTTAGGGAGCTGGGCCCAGGAGGAAATGAAAATGCTTGTGGAGGAGGCTGCTCTTTGGACATCCCAGCTCCGCCTCTGCAAACAAATGTCAAGACTGTGCAAGGCCAGGCCCCATGGTTGAACCAATCTGAGGGTGGCAGTTGCCACAGAAAAGAGGCCGCGACTTGGTTGCTTTCAAAATGGCTTCTCTCAGACAAGGCCACAGCTAGGTCACAGAGAGCCTTTGTGTGAACTTGAAGAAGGAGCCGTCTTAGGGCAGACAGCCCCACAGGACCTCAGATTGGCGTAGGGATCCCAGGACGGACCTCAGCTTTTATAGCGCCCTGGGCTGGGCACACTTGTGCAGTGAACAACCTGGACAACTGTAGCTGGTGGCTTTGCCCCAGAGCCCAACTGCATGGTCAAAGCCGCCAGGCCCTGACGATGCAGGCCAAGGCTTCCCCTACACCTATGGATCACCCCAGATCTAAACCAAGACTCTCCCCCCAAAGATGAAGGAAGCTGTACCCTAACACCTCCTCCCCTTCTGACACAACCCGCTCGCTCAGGCACCGGTATCACACCCATATCCTCCTCCATCACTGCGTCTTTCCTTTCACGGAGGGACAGGTGGACATGGCAGGGGGAGGGGGGAAGACCGCTAGAACCACTTTCCACAGCCAGTGCCAAGCCTTCCCCTCTCTCCGCGGTTCTTTAAGAAGGCTTTCTAAAGAAGAGGAACCTTCCGTGGTAGCAGATGGCGGATAAGTAGGAATGGTAAATAGTTTTAATTACTGCATAATGTAAGTGAGACAATAAAGGGGAGACAGTGGAAGCAAGCTGCTGCCGCCGAGGCCCTGAAACTGTTGTGGGGCCCAATTTGTCTGGCATGTGCTGTTCTCAGTCTTGGGAGGGCTTTAAAGAGAACGCCGAAAATATTAATTGCCCGCCTCACTGGCCCATCCATCTTCACAACCGAGTAACACGCTTTTTTAATTTCAGGGGAATCGTTTTCAAATGGGAATCATGCAAATGAGTATTTTAGCTATTCATTTGTTTTACTGCGAGCGCTTTGTGAGCAAATGGCCTACAGCTTGCAATGAATTAAAAGACACGGGCACTGGAGACCGATTTTTAATACAAAGTCTTGACTCGGAGACGACCCCGACCAGCAGCACAGAAAATGTTGGCATAGCAACTTTGGGCATTTTCATGCAAATTGGCTTCTATATAGATGATACGAATGCAATGTTTTCCTTCAACTAATCATCATAAAATTAGTTTCACTATATTTAAATGCCTCCACTTAATGCATTATATCCATATGCATGAAATTGCCTCCGCTAATGCAGTACATAAAATGCCAAAGATACAATGAATAGCCAAATTGCAAGCAGTTATGTTATCTCCCATAAAACGGCTCCCCTCCCCCCTTCTTTTTTGTGAGTGTGGGTGTTATTGAATGTGTGGGCGCCAAAGGCATCTATCACAAATTGCTATTAACACACACACACACACATGCAAACACGCACACACACACACACACACACACACACACATGCACACACACCCCAAAGTCCTCTTCAGTTAAGTAACGTTAAGCTTGTAACCCAATCTAACAAAAGCCAAATGAAACTGGGCCTGGGCAGGCTGTGTTCACCTGGGCCAGCCGCCCTCTCCTCGCACAATCTACAGCCGCAGGAGACGGCAGAGCAGAGAGCACCGCCTGGCTTTGGGGTTAGCTCCAGTGGGGGTGGTTTCACGCCCCGCCCATGTCACCCGATGGATGGGGAGGCCCCAGAGAGATGTGTCTGAGCTAATCGGGGACCAAGAGGCCATCCGGGAATAATAAAAAATGGAGCCACTGTTGGTGAGAAATGGCCTCTGAAGCCTGGCCACGGAAGCCTGGAGAGAGGAGGACTCTGGCAGAACGTGATCAAAGTCAACAACTGAGGAAGGACAGGAGAGGAAGGAAGGCAGGGATATCCATGGAATCCCTAGGTTCTGGGTGCTGGGCTTGGAACCGTACGTCTTCCATGTCATGTCATCTTTACAGCAGGGAAAAGGTCAACATGATCATCGTTGGTCTTAAGGACTCTGAGATGAGTCTCAAAGAAATTGAGGAACATGTCCAAAGTCACATGAACAGTAGGCAGTGGAGGAAGGATTTAAACCCAGGTCTCTGGGAGTCCAAAGCCTCACTTTCCTCTGTGCCAGGCTGCCCCCTGCAGATGGCATCAAGTAATGGCAGGAATCGGTTAAATTACTCTTTGCTCCAAGAGGAGCTGTCCTCTCTCCAAGCAAAGTAGGGGCTGCGAGGGTGGAAGGAGATAGTGGTTGAAGGGGACTTTTCTTCAATGTGTAAACCTGATTCTCCTTGGGTATCTGATGAGTCCTCAATACAGCTGCCAAATCCCCCCAGGGTCACACGATGTGTTTATTACGTGGACAGAGGGCTGTGCACCCCAACTTACTATCTGGGCCTCTGCCCTCCTCCAATCCCACCAAGGGAGTCCGGGCTCTTCTCTGCCCCAGCCTTGGTGGGTTTGAAATTTGGCTTAAATATACGGATGCCATTCATGTTCAGGGTGGGAGTTAGGAGACAGAGAAGCAAGAGGTGAAACTCAAAAAATACAAGCCCTTCTTTTCCACCCGGAGATGGTGTTCCATCTCCAGAAGGCTCCAGGTCTCATTCCCTGGGGGACTTTGTGTCTGGCTTAAGTAGGGGTGGCATTTCCTCACAAGAATGCGTGAGGTTGCTATGGAAACAGTATGGGTGGTTCCCCCCCAAAATTAAAGACAGAATTACCATATGATCCAGCACTTTCACTTCTGGGCGCCTCCCTAAAAGAAGCGAAAGCGGGGACTCAGATGTTTGCTCAGCCGTGTTCACGGCAGCATCACTCACAACAGACACAGTGTGGAAACAACCCATAGGCCCACGAGGGGATGAAGGGGTAAGCAAAACGGCATATATACATACGAGGGAATATTATTCAGTCTTACAAAGGGAGGACACAGGCGACAATAAGGATGAACCTTGAAGACATTATGCTACGTGAAGTCAATCGGTCACAAAAAGGCACACCCTGCACGATTCCACTTACGTGAGGTCGCTGACACAGCCACATTCATAGGGGAATCACACTGTTAGTTTCCAGGGGATGGAAGAAGGGAGGACAGGGGTGTTGGTATTTAACAGCTACTGAGTTTGAGTTTGGGACGATGAGAAGAGTTTTGGGGATGGATGGTGGTATATTTGCACCACAATGTGAATGTACCTCATGCTACTGAGCTGTACATGTAAAAATGGTGAAGGTAGTAAACTTAGGTGTATTTTACCACAACTAATAATTAAAAAAAAAAAAAAGAATGCATGAGGTAGGAAAACATCTCTTCAAGACCCCATGCAGGCCACCGAATTCAGGAGCCAAACCGTCCGGGCAGCTTCATGAAGAGGTGAGAACAGTTCCTCCCGATTGCTCGGGACTGCTCACCTCTAGCGAAGCACTTACTTCTGCGTTCAATACGAGCCTGTTGAGTTAAATTAAGGGGTAAAGTGAGGGAGACACCTATGAGTGATACAATTAGCCAGGGTCTAAGCCACAGATCAGGAATCCCTCCAATCTCATTGAGTTGGTCCATTTTCATTTCCTTCTTGTCCTTCTCCCTTTTGTCTTCTATCTTGTGTGGACAACCCCCTCCACCCATCCCCAGCATACAAATACTCCTCTTACATTTCTGTCCACTGGCCTATTTTGTTGTCCCCCCCCCCACCCCAAAGTGTTTTTCTCACCACCTGGAATTGTTAATAGCTACTGTGGCTTTACAAACACTAAGTCAAATTGGCGTGCTTTCTTGCAAATTGAGTGATTTATGTGATGCACCCCCTTACCAATGCATATGCTGACCACCGGTCCTGTGATTCTCCTAATGACCACCAGGTGGCATGATTTGGAAAACCCAACCTATATCACTAATGGCAAATACCACCTCAGGTGGCTGTCCTCCTGTGAGATTTGGAGGCATGGTGTCTAGGTGGCGATTAACCAGGACTTGAAGGGGGGCACATCTGTATTAAAAAGCCAGACCTTTCAATGACTGCAAGTATAAGGGCTCTGATGATGCCCCATAGTTCCAGCTGCTTTTCATGTTCCCTCTTATATCTTAGCTCCCAGAAGAACCATTATTGGGTTATATGTCTTGGGTATGACCTGCCTCGAGGACAGGACTGCATGCTTCAGCCCTCGTAGTACTGGATGGACCACTCTCTCCCAGGGCCTAGCTCCTAAGGTCAGATGAAATGTCCCATGTCATTCTGTTTTGGCTATGTTTTCCAGTTTCAGCTTTTAAAGAGTTTTCTCCTGGAAAACGTCCTGTGGTGAGAACAGCTCCTTCCGATTGCTCGGGAAGGAACCACCTTCCCGAATGCAGCTTCCTGTGCTAGTTCCTTCCTGCACCTCCTCCTGCTGCCCGTGGGGGAAGCTGGGGCTCCTGCTACAGTGGAATCCTGCCATCCCTGACCTGTGTAAACCTGTGGTCTCCCTTCCTAGAACTTTCTTTTGTGACTAATCGTATTCTCCTGGTTTATAAGCAGTCAGGGAACAAAGAAATGATGACGATTAAGAATTAGTGGGAATTCAGCAAGAAAAGGCATATGCTCAACTCACCTGGTTTCCCTCTGATGGGACGCTTTTAGACATAATGCATTTTGATTGCTAGGAAGCATTTCTTAAGTCTCTGTTGTTAGCCTTGTAGACAAAATGGAGGGAGGGGGCAAGACGAGAGTTTAGATATGCAGATTCACGGCTGGTTAGTCAACCCCACACAAACAGTAGGGGAAACTGATTGGAAGGCAGTCACTGGTGAAGTGTTGTAAGGCCTACCCTTATCTCTGTTCATTCCTACCTGTTACTGCCTTAAAGAGAGACTCTCAAAGCACACGTTCCTTGTTTCCAGGCATTGCAGAAACCGTTGCGTGGCAAAATTGGGGCTGGAAAAGTCCTTAATGGGCTACAAAAGAAAAAAATATATAATAGGCTGGATGCAAGCAGGTGAAGTTTAACAGACAAAGAAAAACGTGGTTTCCCATTTAAATTCAAACCATCAATTGGCTGAGCATAGGATGGGGGACACTTAACAGCACGTTCTTGTTTAAAATCCCTGGAGTTTCAGCAATCCAAAAACTGATTCCTAACTAAAGATGGGGCCCAGCTGCTCAAAAGAACCAGTGCCAGCTGAGATGGTATGAACACAAGCGTGTGGCAAAAGGGGGTCGTGGTGCCCGAGCCGCTAAGCATGCCGGGCTGAGTGACCGAGTTGGTCAGGGTAACGTAGTCATTTGATGATGCTTGAGCCGCAGAAACAGGGACAGATCTGGTCTCTGCTCAACGACTCTTGGAGGGGAGGGACCACATCCTGTTGCGTACGTTCCCAGTATCTCTTATGGCACCTGACAGAAGAGAAGGTGATGGTCCTGTTGGTCAAAAGAATGGATACATGAATGATTGGAGGGGACGGGAGGCTTTCTTGGAAGACTGGAAAGGTTTTCCCAGTAGAGGGAACCAGGGCCCAACTGTGATATCTGCAGTACTCTGAGCCTACCCACAACCCTACGTGTGGCAGCCCCACTCCTGGGATTCCAATTATAAGTGATTTGCATATCCTGTAGTGGAAGGAGACATCCACTGCTGGGTTCAAATTCGCATTGGGCTCCACACGGGGTGTGGAACCTACTTTAAAAAGGGGTGGGGGGAGGATGCTCCAACAAACCGTGTAGAATGGATGGACTTTCCCTGAACACATCTCATCACCCACTGGTTTCCCACTGATAATAAACACCCGTCTGTCCCCTAAACCTTGCTCTTCAGGTGCAGAGTCTCTCCTAGGGGAAACCTCCCTGACATCCCCCAACCATGATTTTCCTTGTCTCTTCTGGTTCCAGCCCTGGCTGTTACAGAACTGGGCAATTCCAGGCCTCAAGGAAGGTTCTCCAGACTGTCCCTCACGTGTGGCGATTCTCTGTAACATTTTGGCTCCGTGGCATTCTCAGTAACTACCAGATAAAGACAGCTCCTTGGCAGAAGTGGGTATTTATGGCGGCAGCCATGTTTACCTTCCAAAGAAGATTCAGGAGACAATGACACGCTGCCCCTTCCCATCACATTTGTCCAAGTATTTCCTTAAATGGTGAGGGGATTTGGTTCTTTAACTCTTTCAGGATGCATTAATGGCCATGTGAGAAAGATTCCTTTTGAGGCCACTGGAACCTCTTGCTGGTTTTCTCAGAAGTAGAAGTCCTTTAGCTGGGAGTCTCCAATCCCTGGGAGACCTTGGGGGAAGTTGCTTTCCCTCTCTGTGCCTCATTTTCTCTAACTATAAAATGAAAGGATGTGGGTAGAGAAGCTCTGAGGTCCCTACCAGGAACAATGGCACAATGATATATTTTAGTGTGGGCATACCCCCAATAACTGAGGCTGAAATATCAAAACAAGATCTGGGGTTAGTAAACAAAGCTTATTAAATGGAACCCTCAAACAATTATTCTTCCGATCTCAATCAAGAGACCCAAATAATCTGGCTTCTCAATTTGCAATTTCCTTGAATTCCTGCTGTTGATTAGTTCGGGTAGCCAGTTAATGGATTCTGGCACACCAAACCCATTCGTTTTGTTTTCTTAGAGGCAGGCTCCCATCTTGGAAATCAGAACCAGGAGGTAATGGCTTTTGATGTATTGTCAACAGGAGAGTCGGGAGTTCTCGCACAGCGTCGTCACCGCCTGGGATCCCACAAGAACAATGACATTGAGGCTGGGGATGAAGAAAGATGGGGAGGATGTCGCAGGCAGAGGGTGCCACTGGGCATCATGGGGCATGGGCAGGGTAGACGTGTGGTGAGACAAGGCTGGAAGAGGCAGAGCCCATAGGCAAGCTGGTTAAGATCTGGGGTGTCCAGTGGTATCCATCGCAGGAGAGCAGAGGGGTCAATAATAAGAATTCACAATTGGGTACTGAGGGCCCGAACCAGAGAGGAAGTGGAAATTCTAATTTCAAGGACCATGTTAACTTGCTGTCTTGGAGAGCTGGCAGATGCCCGAGGCAGGAGCAAAGGCTCAGGACCCAGTTGGCCCAGAGTATGTCCATTCATTCAACAATATTTATTGAGGACCTACTATGTGCTAACTGCTGTTCTAGGCACTGTGGATACAGTCATAAAAGGCCAACAGAAGAGCCTTGCCCCTGTGGAACTAACTCCCGTGGAGGAGGCAAATAACAAATAATCACATCACATATTGTCAGGTAGAGATGGACAAGAACCATTACAAAGTAACATAGAGAAAAGGCACAGAGAGTGATGGGAGCTGCTATTTAGTTAGGGTGGTCAGGGAAGGCTTCACGGAGGAGGTGACAGGGAGCAAAGACCTGCATGAAGCAGGGAGTGAGCCATGTGAATACCAAATACATTTCACCAAAAGCTGCTCTTAGTACCAGGGGTGATGGAGCTGCTAAGATAGCATTCAAGCTGTGAGTGCTGTAGAAAATACAGCTAATCATGGCTTGAGCAGAGAACATTAATTTAACTTACTGAATAAGAGATGCAGTAGGCAGCCCAGGGCTGGGACAGAGGGTTCAAGGGGCCTTGCGACTCAGGTTCCTCTCCTCTTTCTAGCCTGTGGCTTTTGTCCTCAAGGCCATGAAGCAGCTGCTCACTCCCAGGCACAGAGTATAAGTCAAGATGTGAAGGGGGAAGAGAATGGGCAAAAAGATCTAAAAGGATATCAGCTGATTCTGTCCCCATTAGCTCCAGCCAATGACTTCTGCTGTGTCCTCGTGGCCAGGACTGGGTCACATGGCCACCTCTGCACCAGTCACTGGGAAGGAGAGAGGGGTTGTGTGTGGGAGCCAGGCCCACCCATCAGCACCATCGACCCTGGGCCATTCTCTCAGGGCCTCCCTTCATGGAGGGCAACTTTCTGACGGCTTTCGCCCTGAGTCATCTGAAAATCCCAGCTCTCCTCTGACGAGCAACAGCCCTGTAGGGAATCAGGAAAACCCAGCTCCAGTTCAAGCTCTACCACAAACTTGCTGTGTGACCTTGGGCCAGTTGCTTCTAGTCTCTGGGCCTTGCTGGAGCAATCACGAGACTGCTCTCTGCATTAACGGTCTAAGGTTCCAAGTGCCACACTTGTCTCTGCCACCATAAATTCTACCACACAGAGCCCCTGAGAACTCAGCTGGGTCCTAGAGGGGCCCACAGAATGGCCATTTGACCAAAAGAGACACCAGCTCTTAGAGGCCACCCAGCTGGCAGGGCCAGGACAAGGATTAGGTAAGTGAGGCACTTGCCCATAGGAATACGAGTGGGTGCCAAAAAGGTAGTAATTAAGATACATAATATTGTAATGCAATATTTTAAAAAAATTTTAATGCTTATTAATTTTTGAGAGAGAGAGACAGAACGTGAGCAGGGGAGGGGAAGAGAGAGAGGGAGACGCAGAATCCGAAGCTGGCTCAGGCTCTGAGCTGTCAGCACAGAACCCGACGCGAGGCTCGAACTCACAAACTGTGAGATCGTGACCTGAGCCGAAGTCGGATGCTCAACCGACAGCCACCCAGGCACCCCTGTAATGCAATATTTTTTAAATCAAAGCTAATATTAAAAAAAATCCATGTTGAACAAAATATCAAAATTTTTAATAAAGAAAATCAATATTACTGATTTTTCCTTTTACTTCCGACTCCCAGATGGTTCAGCATGGCATGACATCATTACTGACCCTCTTTAATTTAAAATTTTGAAATTTTGCTTATCGTCAACATTTTGCATTAAGTTTGGTTTTTAAAATATATTCTGTTAAAATACTACTATTCGACCGCTGAGTATTTGGGGCCTTTATTTTGCGCCCAGTGCAAATCCCTGACCGGCCTCACCCTGCCCTGCCAGCTTTAAGGAGCCTTTGAGAGCCTGTTGCTGGACAGTGGCCAATCTGTGCAGTCAGGCATTTGCCCTGTCTGGGGACTTCAGGGTCACACAGTGGACATGGGCAATTTTTAGCACTTTGCCACGAGGTGTTTGGATTAAAGGCCCTGGTATTTCTTTAATAAGAAAAACAGGCTGCAGCCATTAAAAATTTAGTCCTACAAATAGCTCCTAGTAGCTCCTCTCTGAGGTGCTGTATTTATTTAATCATAGTAAATTTGGGCCAAATCCTCTCCTGGGGTTTCCAGCACCTGCCTCTATACCCCTGAGGAGTCTGTCACTAGGACCATGCCATTCGCACAAAATCCCTCTGCCTTTGGCTCCCCTGGCCCGCTGGCTCACAGGGAGATAAAACACCTTAGCCTCATTACTCAGATGGCTAATTGCGAACTGATTTAATTAAAGTATACAGATATTTCCCCAAGTTAGTTACATTTCATATCACTCCATTAGGAGTAATTGGCTGGAATGAGAAGCGGCAGAAAGGGAGGCTGGCCAGGTAGGTGGGGAGCAGGGAGCCCCCTTGGTCTGTGGAACGTGTGCTGCCTGACTGTGGGGGCGGTCTGAAGGCGTTCCCGAGGGTACAAGTTCACTGAGAGACGCGCCTCCGCTCAGAAGCCCACTGGGGACGTCCCTGGGTCATTTTAACCCCAGGCACTAGATTGCGCACAGCCTGGGTCAGGAGCCTGGGTTTCAAGCCCATTCCGTACTTAGGAGTTCTGTGACCTGGAGCAGTCACCTCACTCACTTGACTCTTGGCTTCTTCCCCTATAAAATGAGAATAATAGTACTGCCTGCCTCAGACGGTTGGTACCAGATTCAGTGGAACAAGCTTGGAAAGCCTTTATTTTAGCATAGTACCTGGCACATGGTTAATGCTTAATAAATAATAATACTGTTATTTGGGGCCGGGAGTGTGGTTACAGAGTGAAGCAGTATGGACAGGAGAAGAAGCATCTGCCTTGGAGTCAGAAACCTTGAGGTCTGGTCTCAGGTACGCCCCTAACTGTGCAATATTGGGCAAGTTGCTTCCTTTCCAGGGCCTCAGTTTACTTTTCTGGCCAATTAAGGGAAGGAGGCAGAGAATTTCCTTACTAGCAAAGCCCTGACTGGGGCAGCAATGCCCAGCTACAACATCCATAGTTCCCAACCTCCCTTATAGATAGGGCCGGCCCTATGAATTCTGGTCAACGAAGTGAAAGTCAAAGCTGTTCCCTTCTAGAGTGGGGTTCCCAAGAAGTCTCCTTTAAAAGGGGATAACTCAGCTGGCAAGCACCCCTCCCACCCTCCCCTCCTTCCTTCTTTCTCCCACCTGGAATGTGATCCTGATGGTTGGAGCTCCAGTAGCTATCTTATGACCAAGAGGTAACCTTGAGGGTGGAAGTTACTTGCAGAGCCACTTGGCCAAGCAGAAAGATAGAAGATGCCAGAGACTCTGATGACATCTTGGAGTTGTTGCCCCAGCCATGACCACCCTGGATTTCACAGCACCTGAGAGAGAAAAACTGACCTGCCCTTTTGTGTTTTGTTTTTGCTTCTGTTAAGCCTGAGCCTTTTTGGGTCTCGATTACTTGCTGCTAAATGCTATTCCTTACTGATACAGGGTGTCCTGCTCTATCAGAAGAGTAAAGCTTGATCTCTGAGCTGGTCACAACTTTCTGTCCTCTTTCTGCACCAGGGGGATCCCTCAGCCTGCAGCAATGTTACCTCACCCCCACCCCGGCTCCAGCCCCAATCTGCTCACCCACTTTAGGATCTTCACTACACAGACGAGATCCCCATATTCCTAGGCTGTAAGTCTCAACACTTGAGGAGGTAAGAAGCAACCTCTCCCCACAGAGAGATCATGTACCCAATCTACCTATTTTCCAAGCACCTATACGGCCAGCCCATTTGCTCACTGCCATGGCAGGGGTAGACAGCTTGGGACAGCTTGCAGCTCTGGTGTACTGGAAAATGCAAGGATTCACTGCTGAAATAACTGATTTTCATCCCTGTTCTGTCCCTTACTGGTTGTGTGACCGCTAGAGACTGAATGTGCCCCCCAAAATTCATATGTTGAAACCTAATGCCCAGTCTGTTGGAATTAGGAGGTGGAGACTTTAGGAGATGAGAGGTCATGAGGGTGGGGCCCTCATGAATGGGATTAGTGCCCTCATCAAAGAGGCCCAAGGGAGCTCCCTGCAGCCTCTGCCCCATGAGGTTACGGTGAAAGGACGGCCGTGTACAGAGAAGCAGGTCTCACTAGACACCGAATCTACCAGTGCCTTGAGCTTGAACTTCCCAGCCTCTAACACTGTAAGAAATGGATTTCTGTTGTTTCTAAGCTACACAGCCTAGGCTATTTTGCTATAGCAGCCCAAATGCACTAAGATAAGTGACCTGTGGAAAGTCTCTTAAGTCTTTCTGGACCTTGGTTTTCTCATTTATAAAGTGGGCAGAATAGGGCCGTCTGGGCAGCTCAGTCAGTTAAGTGTCCAACTCTTGATTTCGGCTCAGGTCATGACCTCATGGTTCATGGGATCAAGCCCGCACTGGGCTCTGTGCTGACAGAGCAGAACCTGTTTGGGATTCTCTCTCCTTCTCTGTGACCCTCCCCCTGCTCATGCTCTCTCTGTCTCTCAAAAGCAAATACATAAACGTTTAAAAAAAAAAAACACCAAATAAAGTGGGCAGAATAATACCATACCATTCTGTAGGGGACAGGATGTAGAAACGAAATGTGGGAGAGATGCACTGTAAATCAAAAAGTGTAGTACTCATCAGAACCTGTCATTATCATCAGAGACATTTTTTAAGCCAATCCACAAGATTTCCTGAGCTCCTTCTCTGAGCCCAACCCTGTAGGCATGGTGAGAGGAATACCAAAAAAGTACAAGCCACTATCCTCCATTTTGCAGAGAGAAAAGGGGAGTTCAGAGAGGTTAAGTAACTTGTCTAAGGCCACACAGCTAAAGAGTGGACGTGCTGGGATTTAAGCCCAGATGTCTGAGTCTAAAACATTCCACAGCCTCACCACATAGAGGTGAAAGGCTATGGCCAAATCCAGCCACACCTGATTTTAAAAATAAAGTCTTCTTGGACCAAAGACACACTCATATGTTTACATCTTGTCTCTAGCTGCTTTTGCACTATGGTGGCAGAGTTGAGTAGTTGCATAGAGGTTGTGTGGCTCACAAAACTCAAAATATTTTCCACCTGGGCCTTTTCAAAGTTCTCCGAACACTAATCTCTAGAGTCCTATTTGTCCACCGTCTGGCCACCAGTGAACACCCTTTTCCACGCCTGACACCGCGGCCACCGGTGATGAAGAGACACGTCCGACGTGAGTCTGGTTATTTCTCAGGTTACGAGTGAGGCTGGCCCCATTTCACAGATGAGATTTCCTCCATGAGAGGAGCCTGGAGATCCGCACCAGGACACGGAGTGGAGGAATGGAAGGAGAATGTGGAGGAGAGCCGTGGGCTCTCCTCGTGTCTCTCTCCATCCCCTCTACTGACTCCCACTTGTCAGAAAGTCAGGGAAAGTTGATAGGCTGGGTGCTGGCCGCATGCTCTGCACGGACACCTCATCCACCGCCCTCTGCCCTTCCTCTGCCTCCCAACCTGCTGCCCCTTCCAGACGGGCTCAGAGTACCAGGGCGTCCACCTCGCCTACCACGCAACCCCCCAGAGCCCTTCCCGGCCCCTCTGCCCCCACCCACCTCACTGGTGTGTTTACTTAAGGCTGGATTCTATATCTGGAAGTTCATTAATTTTTCGTGGGTGCCAAAACGCGGATCATTTGTGCTTATCCTCAACTAAATAAGTCAGGTCATAAGAGGTAATGCCATGGGTAGTGGAATGTAAACAAACACATTCT
Source organism: Lynx rufus (assembly GCF_022079265.1). Taxonomy (NCBI): domain Eukaryota; kingdom Metazoa; phylum Chordata; class Mammalia; order Carnivora; family Felidae; genus Lynx; species Lynx rufus. Next base: position 9,791,727 of record NW_025814827.1, read on the forward strand.
ACCTCAATAAACATGCTAATTTCCAGCTATAATATTCACAAGTAAAAGATCCATCACGCCGACCCTATTTGGCAAAGGCAGCGGGCCTCATCCGTCAACGGGGGAGGCTCCCGCCAGTTCTCCGCGGGAGGGAAATAGTACAACTTAACTTGCTTGATGACGCCCTCGGGGGGAAACATGAGCCTCATAAATGAGTCTGGAAATGTGATAAAAGGATAATCTTGCATAAATGAGCCTATATCATCATTACCTGCACCGACCAAGGCCAGGCACAGGCTTTGAGTGATGGAGTCACATTTCATATAAATTAAGGCCGAGGAGCTAGTGCACCAGGCCAGCGGGGGCTCTCTGTCCTTGCTGTGTCCCGCTGCCCACCCTCGCCCGAGGCTGCCACACAGGATGCGCGGAGGGCCGAGCAGGAGGTTCGGGGCTGGCTGGGGCTGGGGCGCCGGGATGGGAAGACTGCCCAGGCCCAACCTGAACACGAGTACACCCTTGGCAATTGGTGACATCAGAGCGGGTATTGGTCCTTCCTCCCACCTCTCAGAAAAAATTAAGGAATCCATTATTTTATTTGCTCAATTTAGTGGACACCTATTAAAGGGCAAGGCACTGAGAGGCACTTGGAAAATCAAAATAAGATGAAGCCCTTGTTTATAAGAATTCGCCGTGGGCTCAGCGAGGCAAAGCAAGTCCTCCCAGCCCGCTTGGTCTGTGGTCAAGTGTGGAGGGTGCTCAGAGGACAGAAGGGCTCCCCGGCCTGGCGAAGGCAGAGAAGGTCAGGCCTTCGGGGCATAAAGGAAGGCAGGCTACTACTCAGTGAGTGGTGAAGAGCTGGGTCTCCCTCTCCTTGCTGCCCCTCCCCAAGGCCCTCAGGGACACTGCCCCGTGTGCAGCTTCTGCTGAACTCCTCTGTTCCGCCTGTGAGGACTTTTAGCAAAAGAAAGAGAGATGAAGGGCACCTGGATGGCTCACTCGATTGAGCATCTATCTGACTTTGGCTCAGGTCATGATCTCACAGTTTGTGGGTTCAAGCCCCGCATGGGGCTCTGTGCTGACAGCTCAGAGGCTTGGGCCTGCTTCAGATTCTGTGTCCCCCACTGTCTCTGCCCCACCCCTGCTTGTGCTTTGTCTCTGCCTTTCAAAAATGAATAAACATTAAAAAAAAATTTTTTTTTAAAGAAAAAAAAGAGGAGGGACGAATACACAGAACCCGTACGCTGTCTCGGAAAAGGTCTGGCAGAGATCTTGACGCTCTTTCCTGATCCTCCCTTGCCCCTCCCCACCCCCCACCCCGTGATGTTGTGGGTGCCCTACCCAGCTCCTTTACTCACACGGCTGAGGCACCTGTCCTGGCAGTGTTAACAGCCACCGCTCACAGCCACCCTCTTCCTCAGAGAACTGTCTTTGGCCAAAGAGGAGCCACCTCGCCTGGGAGGTTATCCCTGCCTGCTCCTCTGATGTCAGACTAGGTGACTCTGGGGGTACAGAGGCCGGCCCCCTTGACTGACCCCTTTGTCAGGGGTCATGCTCTGAGGTGCGGCTCCCACCAGGACGGGTCAGGCTGAGGCCAGACTCCAGTCGAGACCACATCCGTGCTGCCCCATCCTGCTTCCCTTACCCACTTCTCCCGAGAACATGCCCCTTGCCCCTGATAAACTACATGCATCAAAATCTCCATCTCAGGCTCTGCTTTTAGGTAGCCTGACCCAGGCTCTCCATTTTCCTCAAAGACAGACTTGGAAACAACCCACCACAAGGCAGCACAGCAGGGGCAGACCGGGTAATGACGAACGTGCTGGGGGGCTCAGAGAAGGAGAACCTAGCTATGCCTCAGGGGGTCAGGGAGGGCACCTTGGAGAAGGGGTGCCCACCTTCCCCGGGCTGGGTCCTGCATTCTCCAGGTGGGTGAGGTGGGAAGGGGGTTCCAGGCAGAAGGAACAGCATGCCCTTTCGTTTCCCAGGCACTTTCCAGCATCACTTCATCACTGGCAAATAGCAGCATCCATGTGACATGGAAAGGGCTTGCTCTAGAAGCCTCCAGAACCACCAGGGCTGAGGGGTGGCCAGCCCGTAAGTGCTTATTATGGGAATGAGGGAATGCGTACAAGCAAGTGAGTAAAATCATTCTGAACGTTCCCCCAGCGGACAGTATTTCATCCGTCCTGTCACTTACCCTGTGCCACCTGCTCCCCCACTAGACCAGAAAATCCTTTCCAACAGGGGCTAGGGCCGGGCATCAAGAGTGTCTCCCTGAGGCCTAGCTCTGCTTTTTGCAGTGGATGCTCAGGAAATAACTTATCCCATGGCTTTGAACCGCTGACCCGAAAGGAGAAGGGATCACCAAGACCAAATGTTGAGATGTATCAAGGCCTTCATTCATTCATTCACCAAACAACTTTGTGATGTGATACAAAATCGGTGAATCAGAAATAGAGACGAGGGTGCCTGGGCGGCTCAGTGGGTTAAGTGTCCGACTTTAGCTCAGGATCTCATGGTTTGCGAATTCCAGCCCCGCATCCAGCTCAGCACAGAGCCTGCTTTGGATCCTCTGTCTCTCTCTCTCTGCCCCTCCTCTGCTCTTTCTCTCTCTCAAAAATAAACATTAAAAAATTTAAAAAAAGAAGAAGAAATAGGGAAGAGAGGAAATTATTATGTGCTAACAGTGCACAGAAATTGCCCTAGGTGCTTTCACATGCTGCACTCAAACTTCATGATAACCTGGAAGGGGGCATTGTTACTGCCAGGAGCAGATGTGCAACTGACATCTACGTGTACCTAGGTCCAGAGTCCAGGGTCTTTCCATCCTCTCTCCCTCCCTTCCTCTCCACGGGAGGATGTTGTAAAATCAAAGTTGTCAAGGTCTGGAATCAGTTAACCAGATCTTTCTGGAGGCAGAAGATCAGGAAGACCTCTGGGTCTCTCTCTCAGCAGAGAATCCTCTGATTTAGGCCACCCGGGCCCAAGGAGCTCTGATGGGCAGATCCCCTCCCTCCACCTCCCAGACCCAGGCCAGCTCTCCTCAGGTGCATCCAAACCTGTAACAGACAGAAAGCCATGCTTCCAGGGATTGTATGATTCAGAACCGACTTGAGGGGTTAATTTTTTGAAGGAAAAAAGAAAGGTATAAACACTGCTGAAAAACTGAGCCGACAAGCTCAGGGGAAACCCGAGCCACAGAAGTCTTAGTCAAAAGTGCTGGCTGAGAAATCGCTGGCCCCTGCCAAGCCCAGGGAAGGGAAGCTTGCACATTCCCGGGCTGCGTGTTTCAAATACTTTCCGCGGTTTCGCCAGTGGAGGGCCAGGAGAGAGGAATCTGTCATTACCAACTTGGGTCTGCAAAACAGCTTGGCTGGCAGGGAGCAGTGAACTCGCAGGAGGCAGGAAGCGGAAAACCTGAGTCATGAGCTTCAGGGGACGGGGGAATGTGCAGGAGGGAGGAGGTGAGAGGCAACCGACCACAGACCAAAGGGTCTGCGCGGATCTTTTGACTCCCAACGCATTCTTGCCGGCTAACCACCGTGACTGCCCCTGCCCTGTGGGGTAGAGACTCGTGCAGTTTCCCAAACGTTCTTCATCAGTGTAAACAATGGTGGAGGACCTACTAGGTGCCAGGAATCCTGCTGAACATCCAACACAATGACCCGAGGAAGCAGAGCGGGCACCGTATGCCCGCTTTTCAAACAAGGAAACCGAGAGCCAAAGAGGCAGTGGAATTGCCCCACGCCACACAGCAGATGGCCAAAACATCAGTTCGTCCTTTGTGTACTGAGGGCCTACTAAGTGCTGGGCACTGGGTCAAGGACTGGGCTACAAAGATGGAGATGACAAGGCCTTTTCAGTGAAGGGCTCAAAATCTTATAGATTAAGACCATTTTGTGTGTGTGTGTGTGTGTGTGTGTGTGTGTGTTTTCCAGATACATTTATATCTGCTACCCAAGTTTTCTTATTACACCATGTATGGGAGGAGGGGTGAGGATGCTTCGGAGATGTGACAACATGGAGGTGAGGGACAGGAGGGATGTGATGGCGGAGTGCTGGGTGACGAGCCATGAGGCCCGGCCTCACAGTTCAGGCTGTTGCTAACGTGCTGTGTGACGCAGGGAGCCGCTTCAGTCCCTTTGGCTCTTGATTTCTGAAGAGGACACCACCCGTGCGTGTCCAGCCTCCCTTTGGAGGTACTGTTCATGACACACCGTTGCCTTCATGCCGGTGGCTTCTTACTACAAGCCGCCATGCTCTGCCTGAAGACCTTCTCTGGCTGTAGGACGATGCTGCGTCCAAGGTGGGGCAGGCTAAAAATGGGGGGGTTCATGTCCCCAGGAGCAGCCGTCAACAAAAGACTGATGGGAGTTGGGGGATGAAGACAGGCCTTCCTGTCTCCTTGAACAGGACAACTCTGAAGGGCATGTTCACAGCAGCCTCCCTCCCGGGGCTTCCTAGCGGCAGGGGCCCCAGCTGCCTGCAGGGGTACTCCGCCCATCAAGCACCCTGTGTTCTCTCCTGTCCTTCCACCTCCCACATCCCTTCTGGCTCTGTCAGTTAAGTGTCCGACTCTTGGTTTCGGCTCGGGTCATGATCTCACCGTTTGTGGGTTCCAGCCCTGCATCAGGCTCTGTGCTGAGCCCTCACCTTGGAGCCTGGAGCCTGCTGGGGATTCTATGTCTCCATTTCTCTCTCTGCTCCTCCCCCGCTTGCACTCTCTCTCTCTCTCTCTGTCTCCCAAAAATAAATAAATGTTAAAAAAAAAAAAAAAAAAAAAAGAAGCAAGCAGCCTCCAGCCAGGAGCAAGGCCTGAAAGGTAAGGCCCAGGGTCAGGGAGAGCATAGGGGTGAGGGCACCAATGCAGGGCTTCTCCCAGGCCATAAATCCCCTGTTGACCCCTACCCACAGCCTAAGCAGCCCCTCAGGGTGCCCTGAGGGGAGGGGTCCTGTGGAGAGAACTGCAGAGGAGGGGGCAGCAGCAGGGCCTGAGGGCCACAGCCCCCTCTCTGGGCTCCTCATCTTAGCTGCGCCCGCCTCCCCAGCCCCGCCTCCCCCCTGCCTCCACTTTGTACCCCGCACCTAGATGAAATCACACACAATGCCCTCTGCTCTCCTGCCTTCAGCCCTCACACCTGCCATTCCCTTCAGCCAGACAGCGCTTCCCTCCCTCCACACCAGCCAACCCCTCCTTCAAAGCAGTTCGGGCATCTCCAAGTCTATGCAGCCTTCTCCAACATCTGCCCTGTTCTGGTCATCAGGCGTCCCCTGCTCCTCCTGCCCTTCCATGGGGTCTGGGACACCCTCCAGCACCATACCCAGTGTCCTCTCTGGGGAACCACTGTTGTGAGTCTGTGTTACGTCTTCCCAAAGGTCTCTGAGGGCACGACTCATGCTCGTTTTCTTTTTATCCTCAGGTGCTGGCTCTTACAGCTCTATAAATGTTAGCTGAGTGAATAAGAGTAGGAAAATTACTCAGAGCTTGTTGAGACCCCATTTCCTCACTACAGGGAGCCCGATGGGGAGACCAAAGGCCAGGGATTTGGCACCGCAGACTGGAGCCTCAGAGGATCAATTCTGCCACCACTGCATAGATCCAGAAGCTACCCTTCATAGCTAGAGACCTGCAAAGAGGTGGCCCTGTGACAGGTCCCTTCTAGGGACAGTTTTGTAGAAGTGCAGTGGTTTTAAAAGCTTTTCTAGCTATGGAGTTCAAACAAAATCCTCCCCAGAAGTCCAGTAACTGCTCTGGTTAAAAGGGAAGGGCCGGTGGGGGTAGAGTCCTCCTGACAACCCCTTATCCTGGAGACAAACCACTCGAGAATCCCCTGGGACTCCATAGAGCTGTTTCAAAGCCACTGGCCAAGTAAGAAGAGCTGGGTTGTGTCCGAGGACCTAGGTTCTAGTCCCACTCTGCAACTTGCAGCCTGTGTGACCCTGGGCCAGTCACTTCACCTCTCTAGGCCTCAATTTCCTCATCCCCATGATGAAGAATTTAATGTCTCCCTCACAGGGATGCTGAGAGGCTCAACGCTGATAACCAGGGTAGCTTTGTACCTTACGGTCAGCATAAAATTTGTTGTCAGGGGGCCCAGAAGGACATGAGAAATCTTGTGTCATTTTGAAACAGGCACTCTTGGAGGCACTAGGCCCTGGGCTACAGAACAGACACATGGCTGCAAGACTCATGGTTGCCTTTTTTTCTTGGGGCTTCAGGCCCCTGCATGCTCGCCAGGCGCCTCTTTGCCCCAGACCTCATTACCCAGCCAGCTGGGGCCCTCACGCAGGCATTGTTTCTTGTCCCTGGGTGTGGAGCTGGAACACGTGGGCACGGAAAATTCCTCCCCTCGCTGCTCCACCAGCCAAGCCCCAGTCCCAGCCCGGGATGCGGACCCCTAAAGGGAAATGGAGGCAGAGTGTTCTGGCCCCAGGAATCAGCTAATGGAACCTTGTTAATTACTATGTAAATTACTTTAATAGCCTGATCCCCGCCAGACAGTTGTTCAGGGGCTTAAGACTCTAGGCTGGGGAGATGGGATCTCAGGTGAGGGGAAGGAACAGCCTTTCCTTGGCCCAAAGAGCTCCCATGTATGGTTTCCCATGGGGTGGGAGGAGAGGCACAGATTGGTAACCAGAGGGGAGGATGACCTTGCATCTGAGCATGGCCCATGAGGACCCTGAAAATGACACTGACACGTAGGAATCAAGTCCATCTTGAAGACTGGCACTAAAAAGCACCTCAGATGATCTCTGGTCCTCACGCCTTCTCTGTGTCCAGGGAGAACAGAAGCCTAGAGCAGGTGAGTGACCTGTCCGAAGTCACACGGCAAGGTGATGGCCAGGCAGGGGCCGGTCTCCCATCTCCGGCCCAGGGCTTCTCAAACTGGCTCCTGGGGACGCGCTAGACCTGGGCGCCCTGCCTGAAACATCCAATAGTAAGACTTTGCCAACTTTCAGAGGAAAAAAGAAACGCAACCAGAGGCATTTTCTTGATTTTAAGGTCTACCTACAGTTTTTATAAAAAGATACACTACCCTACGGGCACGATCCGTAGCTATATTTTCTTCCAGAAACATGCTCTTGTACTGTGGAATTAAGCATGCCAGAATGTCATAGCATTCTATAAGGAGGCCGTGACTTTAAGATTCTCTGACCTGAAGGGAACCCTCAGTCCTGAAGCACTTCTTTTCATCTCAGTTTTCCAGATAAGGGAAGAGACACAGAGATGCTAATGACTTCTGAAGGACCAGTGCTCTTCCCTCCCTGCCATTTGTCAGAAGTATGTGTAAACCAAGAGTGACTAAGTGCTGAGAGGGCTAGGAAGGAAGGCGGGCGAGAGCGAGGACACCCCTACTATGGGGCTGTGCTGTTGCCAGGAGGTTGAGCTGTATTTGACAGGCTCCCTGACCTCTCCGCGGGCTGCCTGCAGGCACACGGCTCCCTGCTGCAGCACAGGCCGAGTTTCAGACAGTAGGTCTGCTGGCAAGACGAAGGCTGGACTGGAGTGGTTCTATCATAACATGGTGGCTCTGTGGCCACTTGCTACCTGTGTGACCTTGGGCATGTGGCATCGTCTATCTGAGTTTTGACTCCTTCATCTGAGAAATGAGAATAAGAACACTTGCCTCACAGGATGGTTGAAAGAATGAAATGAGATGGGCCTGTGCACCTGGTATGGTGCCCGGCACTCACTTTCTCCCTCCTGGTCTCCCCTCTCTCTGTAAGATGTAGATGTGAATATGTTTTTTCATGTTTACTTAATTTTTTTAGAGAGAGAGAGAGAGGGAGACACAGAATCTGAAGCAGGCTCCAGGCTCTGAGCTGTCAGTACAGAGCCTTGACACGGGGCCTGAACCCACAAACCATGAGATTGTGACCTGAGCTGAAGTCAGACACTCACCCAGTCACCCCAAGATGTAAAGATTTTTAAATTCGGGTCAGGTGCAGGGGCCTGGAGTGTGTCACTAGGTAAATGCAGTGGGCTATCAAAGCCCCCACCCCCTCTGCCCCCCTCCCTGGGTACCCAGTACCTTCCTTGCACCTCCAGGGAGTGTGGTGGATCAGAGGCTCTCAGCGCCCCGTGAGGCGCTGCCCAAGCCTCTCCCTCACGTGCCCTGCAGTCCCAGCTCTGCCCTATGCCCGGCACTGGCTGGCGGTTCCCTTCTGCCAACCCCCAACCCTCCTGTCAGCACCCCCAACTCAAGAAGCCTTCCCACTGCCTCCAGAACCTGGTTTCCTTGGTCCTCAATGCCGCACACAGGGGCTTCCTCCTTCTCTTCCCTCGAGGGCTATTCTACCACCACCTCATCCTGGGCTCTAGGTTCTATTTCCTGGGTCTGCTGGCCAGAAAAGGTAGGGCCATCTGAGACTTGGTCTCTGTCCTTGGGAACGGGGAAGCAATACAGTAGTCCCCACCACAACCACGAGAGGGGAAATGCTGTGAAGCTCTGCCAGCAGCAGGGATTGCTAACGTTTGAGATAGGTATAAAGGTACAAACACGGATGCCGACAGATCAAATACGCCAGGCTCTCTTTGAGGTGTCTGATGATCCCCCGCTGGGGCTGTCAGCTTCTCCTCCACGCCTCACCTCGGAGGTCATTTCCTTGGAGAAACACCTTTCTCTCCACCCGAGCTTGGCTCTGTGTCCCTCTCCCACCTGGGCACTTCCCAGAGGGGACCATCGTGGCCTGTTTGCCTGCCTGTCCCTGCACTGGGCTGAGCTCTAGGAAGGGAGGGGCCGCAGCTCATTCACCTGGCTCTGGACTAGTTTTGACTTGCAAGTAACAGAGTCCAGCCAAATTTATTTAATCAAAAAGGGGAAATTTCTGGAAGGCCATGAATGTGCTTTAGGAGGGGCCCAAGGAGATACAACTGGCCTCAGGAAGGGCTGAAACCAGAAACAGGTCACCCTCCACACTTCCCCTTCCTCTCTCATCCCTGCTTCTTTCTCCTCTCCATTAGAATTGTGTCATGAAAGTTTTTGCTTAGCCCCTAAAATGTTAACTATAACATTACCGAGCGTGAGAAACAAATGGTCCGCTGTGCGCTATTTTAAAGTAAGTGGTCAGGGCGCCTGAGTGGCTCAGCCCGTTCAGTGTCTGACTCTTGGTTTAGGCTCAGGTCATGCTCTCGCAGTTCATGGAATCGAGCCCCGTGCCAGGCTCTGCGCTGGCAGCATGGAACCCGCTTGGGATTCTCTCTCTTCCGTCTCTGCCCCTCCCCTACTCATGCTGTCTTTGCCTCTCTCAAAATAAATAAATAAACTTTAAAAAATAAAGCGATCAAAAGCTGCTTGGATAAGCTTGAGGCTCTCACCTTAAGCCCTTCCCCACACAGAGGTTATGAAAGGGGAGGAGTCAGAAGTTAAGGAGTTTGAGAAGGAGGATGCCTTTGGAGCTGGTCTATATGGTGTGTGTCCTTTCCACCACTAACAAGACATGATAATGGCCGTTAGCCTTAAAAAATCAAACTGCCAGTTATTTTACCAGAAAAAGATGGGTTTGTTTGGGAACAGCAGAGAACTGCAATCTGGACAAGCTAGCTGCAGCAAAATCATAGGCAAGTCCACAGAACAAAGAGAAGGAGTGCTCTTATAGAGGAAAGGGGGACACTGCAAATGCTGTTATAAACAAGTCCCTTGGAGTAAACTGGGAGTTGGAAGTATTGTGGCTTTTCATTGGCTGAGTTGTCACTGTCTCTCACTGGCTGGGTTATGGGGTGAGAGGAAAGCCTTTTTTTTTTTTTAATGTTTATTTATTTTTGAGAGACAGAGAGAGCATGAGCAGGGGAGAGGCAGAAAGAGAGGGGAGACACAGAAACAGGCTCCAGGCTCTGAGCTGTCAGCACAGAGCCCGACGTGGGGCTTGAACTCACGAATTGTGAGATCATGACCTGAGAACTGAAGTCAGAGGCTTAACTGACTGCACCACCCAGGCTCCCTAAGTGACCATTTTTCTTGATGAAAAATTTCGTTAGTAGAGGAATGGTTGTTGGGCACTGGGGAGCCCTGCATGCTTGACAGCTTTGGCAGATGGAGGCCCAGAGGGAGGAGCAGCGCCCATAGCGCTCACTGCTCCCGTGTCAGGGATCTCAGGGTAAACCGAAGCCACCGCATAGGAAGGAGTAGGGGCCTCCAAAAGACCCAGGACATGGCAGCAGCTACCTCCCCTTGGCCTTTGCCACCCAGCCGGCAGGCTCCCCTCAGCCTTGTTGCTAGACGCCCCAACGCCAGAGCTGCCTTCTAAACACCCACTCCATCCTGAACATGGCCCTGCTCCACAAACCTCTAGAGCTCCCTCCTACCCTAAACATGAAATCCCATGCTTGTGCCCAGCTTTCCTCCAGCACCAGGGCCCAAACAGCCTCTCCAGAGAATCCTTTGAGGTAGGTGCCAAGGCTGGCACAGGGTGAGGGGAGAGATGTCCTCACTCTCAGGGTCCAGCCTGCCCCACTTTCCCTGCATATACTCCACCACCCTTGGCACAGGAGCGGGGATATCCGCGGGCTCCTCAGAACTGAACTAAAGGTGCTACAGGAAATTCAACTCAGATTCAACAAAGGCTCTGAGCGCCAGCTTGGTGCTGTGCCCCTCCGCATATACCCGGTCACTCAGCCTCACGGCACCCCATTTTGAAAGTACCTCACTGTCCCAGAGTCTGTCACAGAGCCAGCACGTAGCCGAACGGCAGCAATGATGACCACCACGGACTGAGGACCTACTATGGGGCAAGCCTCATAGTGGGGCTTCCCTCCCTTACTTTGTAAACCCCTGCGACAACCCAGAGCGTCGGTCCCCCCTTCAGGAGGTCGGTCCCAATTGTTCACTGACGCCACATTTATGAATTTGCCGACTCAATAAAATGTATTTAACTCCCATTCAATACTTCTTCTGCTTCCAGGGTCGTTTGCAAACATGTGCAGAGTGGCAAAATACTCGAGTGGCCCTATTCACACGTTCCCAGATGACGTCCCACAAAGTGACGCTCTGCCTTTCTTGTCTCAGCTCGAGCTGCAAACAACTGGCCTGTGGTCTACTTAGTGCCCTGCTTTTCACATTTTTGTGCTTTTATTCTTTGGTGATTTCACTGTTTCAGGGGCCCCACAGGTAATGCTAAGGTTCTGTCTAGTGGTCCTACGTGCAAAAAGGCTGTGGTGTGCCTCACAGAGAAAACTGGTGTGTTAGACAAGCTTCCTTTTGTCAGTGAATCAATAATTTCTATTAAATAAGGTGTTTACACAGAAACATAAAACAAGGTTATGTATTGATCGCTTGACGAAAATGCAACCTGAAAACTGACCGGGTGGCAGGAAACCCTGTATTTTCCCTAGGGGAATGGCTCAGTATTTGTTAATTCCGTGCTCCCAGGTGCTTTATAGAACATGGCTACGGCAAATAACAAGTATTTTTGTCCTTTGCTGGTGAAGAAGTTGTCACCCACCTGGGCTTCCACAGCTAGCCATTCCGAGAGGAGTCAGAAACAAGTGACCTCCCCACCTGGTTCTTTCACGAGGTGTGGGGTACGTGCTGGTGGCCTGGGACATCAGTGGGGTGTCAGTGGGGGGCAAAGTGAGGCCAACTTGCTATTAAATAGCATTATCTAAAGTTCTTTTTCATTTATCTTTCAATCCTTACGATTGGATACAAGTGAAAGCCTGGGTCTGGTGCAAGTCAGTCCTTAATGAGTCCCAAATCCTCCTGCTAATCCCCCTTTTTAATAAAGAAAAACCCTCAGGTGCACAACCTCTAGGAGGTAGGAGGGTCTAGCTGGAATGTAGTAACACTTATCTTTATACTTGCCTTCAAACAGAATACTTGCCAAAAATAATGGCTCATGATAATAGTTTTTAACTTTCAACAAAAGGACAGAAACTTTCTTTCCAAATAGATACAATTAAGTACAGGTATAAATATTTAAAGAAAAATGTTAAATAAATAAGTGTAAGGAAAATCCAAAGTGGCCTCTACTGGTTTCTGAAGGAAGCAAAAACCAAGAAAGTAACATGTGAATGACTGATGTTTTAGGGGTGCTGGCTGGCAACATTCTGTCTCTTGATCTCGATGCTGGATACACAAAGGTATATTAAAACTTTTAATGGTTTGGGGCTCCTGGGTGGCTGAGTCAGATACTCTTGATTTTGGCTCAGGTCATGATCTCACAGTTTTCTGAGATCGAGTCCCATGTTGGGCTCTGCGCAGTGTGGAGCCTGCTTGGGATTCTCTCTCTCCTTCTCTCTCTGCCCCTCCCATCCCTCAAAATAAATAAAGAAACATTAAAAAAAAAACTGTTAACAGTTTAAGCCACTATGGCTTAAACCAACAACAAATTTATTATTTTATCATTCTGGAGGTCAGAAGTCCATAACAGGTCCGTAGGACTGTGTCCTTCTGGACGTCAGAAGGAAAGAGGATTCTCTGTCTTTTCCAGCTCCCGCAGGCTGCCTGCACTCCTTAGCTTGTGGCCTCATCTCCTATCTCCGAAGCCAACATTGAATCTCTCTGTCCTGCCTCCCTCTTTCCTTTATAAGGACACTTATGGTTACACAGGCCCACCTGGATAAGGCAGGCTACTCTCCCTATGTCAGAATCCTTAATCACATCTGCAAAGTCCCTTTTGCCATGTAAGGTAACATATTCACAGATTCTGCAATTAGGATGTGGATATCTGTTCGGGCCTTTATTTTGCCTACCACATGTGTGAGTGTGAGTGTGTGGAAGCATATACAGGGAGAATAAGGGTGTGTGAATGCATGTGCCCAGAAGCACATGTGTATGGGTGGCGGGGGGAGGGTGTACAGAACCTGCAGGGCTGGGCACTTGGGAACTAAGACTCCTCCGTGCTCACAGCCTTCCAGCACAGCCAAGCGTGCAGCTGAAATCTGCCACTGTCCCCTCAAAGCCTCTCTTTGCAGTGAGGTCACCTCTTCCCTCCCAGCTGGGACCAGGGTAGAGGGGAGGGCTGGGGATCCCAGGATGGGGTGGGTGGTGCTGGCCTGCCTAGGGCCCCTGCTGAAGACACGGAGGCCTGGGTGGGGAAGACGGCCCTGGTCCACTCTCAGCAATCACTCTGTTCAACTGCTCTTTGACGAGCTCCCCCAGCAAATGTAGGGCAGGTTCATCATCTGTATTCAGAGAGAGCCATTTGATCACATTTCTGGGCACCACCCTGACCCCATCCTGGTTTGGCTGGGCTTGAGGGTTTTACAAACTGCAAATCCATCTGCCTTCATAACTGCGCCGTTTATTTTCAAAACTGAGGTGCCCCTTGGCACCTTATTAGTGATTACAAAACACAGTAACAGCAAGCTCTCATTTATGTGCTGCCTACCTTCCATGTCAGCATGCTAAACCCTTCACACACATTATACCCCTCAACCCTGTGCCGACCCCACAAGGGAGGCATTTCTGAGCGAAGGAATCCAAAGCTCAGAAAGGTTAAGTGACTTGCCCAAGGTCCTGAAGCAAGTGACCATGGGAGCTAGGGTCTGAGTGCAGCCCTAAAGGTAATCCACATTGCCTCGTTTCTGGGAAGAGCATGCCTGGGGCCCCATTCCTTCGCTTAGGCCTGCCTCTCCTGGAAATTCTCCTCCAAATGTCCCCATGTCCTGGGGACGGGGGCGGGAAAGTGGCCCAGGTCTGGGGCTGTGCCTCTTATCAGGTTAGCCCCAGATCTCTTGCTGAAAGGCTTCATCCCCTTCAGGCCATGGGCCCAAAGCCTTGGAGAGGGAACTAGCCTGAGGGAGTGGTCTCCAGCCATCTTTCAAGGATGTGGACTAAATCTCAGGCTAGAGATTTTTATACCTACTTTCCCTTCCTTAAACACAAAGAAATGGGGTGCCTGGGTGGCTCAGTCAGTTAAGTGTCCAACTTCGGCTCAGGTCATGATCTCACAGCTCATGGGTTCGAGCCCCACATCGGGCTCTGTGCTGACAGCTCCGAGCCTGGAGCCTGCTGCTTCAGATTCGTGTCTCCCTTTCTCTCTGTCCCTCCCCGGCTTACGTCCTGTCTCTCTCTCTCAAAAATAAATAAAACTTAAAAAAAAAAAACAAAGAAATCAATATATAAAATATAATTGCCAAATTGCCTAAAATGCACAGTCCAAATACTCCCACAAAAACCTCCCAGTGAGGGTTATGTCAAAAAGACACAGGAGCCAACTGCAAGAGCTCCAAATAGGCGGAGCCAGGACAATTTAAGCAACAAAATTAAAAGGTATTGGATTATAACCCAAAGTATAAAATACATATCCATGAGTCCATAGTGCCATAAATTTATGACCGAATAAATAAATAAGAGAGACAAGACAAAACCCTGGTGCAAAACAATCCCAAATAATATTTTATACACACATATATATATACACACACACACACACACACACACACACACACACACACACTCTCCCCACTCAAGGAACAAGAACATAAGACCCCAAGCCTTAAGTGTGGGTTGTGCACAGTGACTTCCTTCCAAAGAGCACAGTATGGGAAGTGGAGAGAATAGCTTATTATGGAGACAGACACTACCACCGCTATGCAATCAAGGCCAACCTCAAGAGTGTAAGTTATGTTGGTAAGTATGAGGAGAAGGGCACTTTATCTCTGTGTTCTTCCTCCCCAAAACTCATACCCCTGCTCTAGGCATGAGGAAAACAGCAGACAAAGTCCAGGAGAGCAGCATACCTGACCAGTGCTACTCAAAACTGTCAAGGTCATCCAGAACAAGAAGAGTCTGAACATGGTCACCCCCAAGAGGAGCCTAAGGAGACTTGACAACCAAATGCAGTGTGATATCCTGGATGAGATCCTGGACAAGAAATAGGTGGTAGGTAAAAACAAAGGAAAACCGAACGAAGTAGGGACTTCAGTTAATAAGAGGCACCAGCATTGGTTCATTAATAATAACAAATGTACCATACTAAGGTAAGATGTCAGTAAGAGGGGAAGCTGGGTGGGGAGGTACGTGGAAGTTCCCTGTACTATCTTTGCAATTTTTCTGTAAATAAAAAGCTATTCTAAAATTAACAGTTTATTTGAAAATAACACATTAAGGGGCGCCTGGGTGGCTCAGTCAGTTAAGTGTCCAAATCTCGGTTTTGGCTCAGATCATGATCTCACAGTTCTTGAGATCAAGCCCTGCATGGGCTCTGTGCTGGCAGTGTGGAGCCTGCTTGGGATTCTCTCTTTCCCCCCCCCTCTCTCTGCCCCTCCCCTGCTCATACTCTTGCTCTCTCTCAAAATAAATAAATAAACACGAAAAAAATAAAAAATAAAATAGCATATTAAAAATTTTAATATATACATTAAATTTTTTAAAACATAGTATTTATTATTTGAGCTTTAAAAGTAACATAAAAATAATAATTTTGGTACACATTCGTGTACTTTAATCAATTTCTTAGCCATATCTGTTTCTAATATCATGTCACTGGTACTTTTCTAAAGAATGTGTGTGTTTTTTTTTTTTTAATGTGGTCTCTTCCCCCCCCTCAAAAAACTGCCTATAATCATCTTCAAAGTTATATGTTATTATTAATAAAATGGAAACTGTTGATACCCTTTGTTGACTCTCCTCTGTAGAGCACAATATTTTTAACATGAGTATCATTTCTCTGCAGATACCTGGGAAGCTCTGAGCAAATCCTAACAGATGGAAGATATTCTCAGTTCTAATTTCTTTAGATAGGAATGGTTAACTATTTCAGCCCAAGTATTTTCATGGGTAGTGTCTTTTTAAATTCCATTTAGAATATCTTTCTTTAACAAGCCATTATGAGAAGATAAAACTCACCACATAACTTGGCTTTGTAATTCTTTTCAATATTTTGCCAATTGTAGATGCCGTAAACCATCAGCCTTCTGTCTCTTCAATCCAATTTAAAATATAAATCTGCCCAATTAAACATAGGAACTCCATCAAAACATTCTTCCCACAAGTCAAAAAAAAAAAACAAAACTATAGAATTTCTACATTACATCTTGACCATCATTTGACCTCCCCTAAGCTAATTTATTCAGCGACTTCCTTGCTTTTGAGGGACAATGTAAATGTTTTCCAGTGTAAAATCCCTGAAATTTGCTTACTGCGTTGTCTATAATACCTAAAATTTGATACAGTGTTTTATTTTTAAATTTTTGTTTACCATTTATTTATTTTTGAGAGACAGAGAGAGACAGAGCATGAGCAGGGGAGGGGGAGAGAGAGAGAGGGAGATACAGAATCTGAAGCAGCCTCCAGGCTCTGAGCTGTTTGTTAGCACAGAGCCCAGCGCAGGGCTCCAACTCACGAACTGAAAGACCATGACCCGAGCTGAAGTTGGACACCCAACCGAGCCACCCAGGCGCCCTGATACAGGTTTTAGAAGTTAGTTTATCTTGGCACACTCGTGGAACACTGTGATTAAAGATTTTCAGTTTCTTTTGAACAAAATTGAGGGGACTCATTTACAAAATGTTCAATTCCGTTATAAACACTTAAAGTGATTTATAAAGTATTTCTCCAAAGGCTCAAACATTTAAAAAATTCGACTGATGGCAGACAGCAAAAATAAAAACAAAAGCAAAAACAAAATACATCTTGCTATGCAGTGCTGTGCCCAAATCATATTGGAAGACGGAGGCAAAAAGAAAAATCAATAATACTGATCCTGTCTATTCAAAATTTTGATATTTTGTCCATGTGGATTTTCGAATTAATTTGTATTTTTAAAATATTATAGGGGCACCTGGGTGGCTCAGTTGGTTGAGTGTCCAACTTCAGCTCAGGTCATGATCTCACACTCCGTGAGTTCAAGCCCCATGTCGGGGTCTGTGCTGACAGCTCAGAGCCTGGAGCCTGCTTCAGATTCTGTGTCTCCCTTTCTCTCTGCCACTCCCCTGCTCATGCTCTGTCTCTCTCTGTCTCAAAAATAAATAATAAGAACACTAAAAAAATTTTTTTAAAGAATAAAAATAAATAAAATAAAATATTATATTAAAATACTATTTATCTTGACTACTGTATTTTTTGGTCCTTGAATTTTTCATGAGAGGTGGATGCCTTCTCTCCACCCCTACTCCTGGCCCTGCTGCCATATTGAACTGTGTTTTAAATTAAATATCATCTTTGCCACAAAAATATTGTAGTGTAATTACCCTTCATGTGTGCATGTTCATACAAATAAGTGAAATTTCTGTTTCAATGGATATACCATGGCAGCCTATTCTATCCCTATTTTCAAATATGTGCACCACCACGGATTCCAAGTTCATTTCTGCTCCATGAATTTCCTAATTGGATATGAATATTGTTTTTGCCATGCTGCTGTGTTCTGCTGAAATATACGCTCGCATTTGCAAGCACAAGTAACTGTATCTTCAGTGCTGAACTCTGTAAACAAATGTGCGAGAATATTTACAACGTCAGACGCTTCACCCTCGCCAGAAAGAACTTACCAAAACTTGCTTTGATTCCATTATTGAAATAAACTGAATTTCTATATGAAGCACTTGGTGACCTTGATTTAAAACTGCTGAAGGAGTATGTTTGGTTGCAAGGAGGAGAGACCCTCTCAAACTAGCTCAACTTGGGGACGCTGCGATGGGGATGGTCCCACCGGGAAAGATTCTGGGCCCCTGACGTCATCAAGGAGTGGCTGTACCAGCACTGGGTTGCCTGCCTCCATATTTCTTTGATTTAAAGGAAGGAAATGAAACTAATTTGTTTAAGTTGCTGTTTGGGGAATCTGCCAGAACATCACTCTCACTGAGCCAGCATCCAAATCTCTCCTTTCCCACTGAATCCAGTGCAGGCTAATTTGATGGAGCCACCAGGAAGCACATATACAGCTCAGAGTGATGACCCCTCTCCTGCCCCCAGACATGTGTTCTCTCAGCCAATGGCAAGAAGAAACAGCCCTTAGATACAGGACACAGTTCTAGGAATTACAAGGCAGGAGGATTCACATCCCAACCCTGCTCTGAGGGGACAGGGAGGGAAGGGACATTATTAAGCATCTATCATGGGTAAGAGGCATCAGCTGTTATGCCTTATTTAATACCGTGTAAAGAACGTGTTTGTTCCTTTTTATCCATTAGGAAACAGGTTTCCTAATCCATTTAGAAACTAAATGAATTGCTGCCTTGGGCATTTGGGCAACTACAACAAAATATCAAAGATTAAGTGGCTTATAAACAACAGAAATTTATTTCTCACAGTTCTGGAGGCTGGAAAGTCCCAGATCAAAGAACCGGCTGATTTGGGTTCTGGGGAGAGCCTGCTTCCTGGTTCAGATGGCCTTCTCGCCATGTCCTCCCACGGTGGAAGGGGTGAGGAAGTTCTCTGGGTCTCTTTTATAAGGCACTATCCCCATTCATGAAGATTCTGCCCGTATGACATCATCACCTCTCCAAAGCCCCACCTCCAAATACGGTCACATTGGGGATTAGGCTTCAGCATACCTGGGGGGACATTAACGTTCAGTCTGCAGCAATTGCCCAGGGTCATATGGCTAGGAGGAGATGCTGCAGAGCTGGGAATGGAATCCAGCACCTGACCTGCTGTGCCTGCAGCACATGGCTCCCTTGCAGTCTGGGGACACCGTGCCTATCTTTAGGGAGAACTGCTCTTCCCCTCCTCCACCCCTGTGGATCCAACGGGGGCTGCCAATTACAGGCCCCCAGGGGTTGATACAGAATCCAGCTCGGGCCAATCAGTGGGGCTGTGAAGTGTAAGGCCAGGTTGACACATGGAGGAAGTCAGTCTTGAGTCAGAGAGAAAGGTGTTGACAGGCCCAGAGGCAGAGAGAGAGCCTGGCAGGGTCTCCTCTACCCTGAAGTAATGGCACCCTCCCTCGACCCATGGTTTGGTTGTGGGAACCTGGACGCGTTTTGACTGAGCTAGCTTGAGGTGGATTTCTACCACTTGGCTCCCGGTGGGAATGCAGTATGGTTCAACCACTTAGGAAAGCTGTTCAGTCGTGTCCACGAAAGCTGAATACATGCGTACTCTGTGACTCAGGAATTCTACTCCTGGGCATATGCCCAACAGAAATGAGTGCCCGTGGACACCTAAACACTTGTGCTAGGGGGGTGTCTGGGTGGCTCAGTCGATTAAGCATCCGACTTCAGCTCAGGTCATGATCTCACAGTTTGTGAGTTCGGGCCCCACGTCGGGCTCTGTGTTGACAGCTCAGAGCCTGGAGCCTGCTTTGGATTCTGTGTCTCCCTCTCTCTCTGCCCCTCCCCTGCTCATACCCTGCCTCTCTCTGTCTCTCAAAAATAAATAAATGTCAAAAAAAAAATTTAAACACTTGTGCTAGGGAGTGTTCATAGCAGGACTATTCGCAACAGCCCCAAACTGGAAACAACCCAAATATCAACAGGATGTTAGACAAATTGTAGTATATCCATATTATGGATGCTATACAGCAATGAGAATACACAGTCTATACAGATGCATACAACAGTATGATTCAATATTGCAGACACTAGACTGAGTGAAAGACTAGATCCTCTTTCTGTGATATTTAAGAACAGGCAAAACTAACCAATGGTGATAGAAGTCAAAAGAATCGTGACCTCTGGGGGCAGGGGTGGTACTATCTGGGAAGAGGACACAGGAGACTTCCCAGGGTGCTGGAAATGTTCTAGGTATTGGATAGGGTAGTAGTTAAATTTGTAAAAATGTCACTGAGCTGTACATGTAAGATTGGAACGCATGGCACACTTCTTCATATGTATATTAACCCTCACTAAAAAAAAAAAAAAAAAAGAAAGAAAGAAAGAAGAAAGAAAAGAAAAGAAAAGAAAAGAAAAGAAAAGAAAAGAAAAGAAAAGAAAAGAAAAGAAAAAGAGGTCAGCATGTAAAATTCTGAGGCCAGCCTTCACAGGGCCACATGTATACAATGAATGGTTGCTCCAATGCCATTCTCCACAGTGTGAGCAGATGGGGGAGCTTTTGCAAAGCTTTTGCAAACCTGGATGCTAAGTGTCTCAGGGCTCAATGAGTTGGAGATGCAAACGAGTTTACATTTCTAAAGCAAACAGAGGGGCACCTGGGTGGCTCAGTCATTTAAGCACCCAGACTTCAGCTCAGGTCATCATCTCACAGTCCATAAGTTCAAGGTCATGATCTCACGGTCCGTGAGTTCAGGCCCCGCATCGGGCTCTGTGCTGACGGCTCAGAGCCCGGAGTCTGCTTCAGATTCTGTGTCTCCCTCTCTCGCTGCCCCTCCCCACTCACGCTCTGTCTCTCTGTCTCTCAAAAATGAATAAATGTTAAAAAAATTGTTAATAAAAAAATAAAAATAAATAAAGCAAATAGAAAGTAGTAGTAGAGAGAGAGAGACAGAGACAGAGACAGAGAGATAAAGCAGCAAGAAAAAGAAGATCCCTCTCAGTTTTGGTGCTTCCTTTGGAAATGACCGTCCTCCAAGGAAGGACTGTATTCTTGTTCTAAGAGATCTGGACAGTGCTGAGCTTCAAGAACATTGGCAGGGGGTGAGAGGGGGAAAATAGATCCCAAGGACCCTGCTCCTATCTGGTCAAGGGTCCTCACACTCCCCATATGTATTTCTGATCCAGGGCGTGATTTGCCTACTAAAACTGAAGTTACATTCAATTCTTGTCCTAGACATTCCTAAAGTAGCGGGGGGGACAGAAGGCCCAGACAGGGATGGAGAGGACAGGAAAGGAGGACACCATAAAATGTTTTTAGAGATTGCACCTTTGTCTAAGGTTAATTAAACAGTAACACGGAGCCAGAGTTGTTGAACTTTCTCTTTCTTCTGTGTCAGACATTCAGCGCCCTCGATTTCATCTTATTCTCATAGCAGTCCTGTAGGTTACCATTATTATTCCACTTTTACAAGCGAGCAGATTAAGGCTCAGAGAGGTTCAGTGATGTGCCCAGAGCCACACAGCGAAGACGTGACTTGCCCACATCCCTCCTTCCCTGCTCCTCCCACCACAGAGTCATTCTCCCCAGTGCAGTCAGAACGATCTTTTAAATACATGATTCCAATCCTGCCTCCCCATTTCAAATGTTTCACTGTGTTCCCCAAGCTATCACAGACAGACCTCATCCTCATGCTGGGACCTGGCCCCTAGCTCGCTCCCATCACTTGGCCACTTGCTTCTGCCACCTGATCCCCAAAGGTTTGAGCTTCCTCTTGCCACAGTACTCTTGACCTGTGCTGCCCCCTCTTCCCAGAATGTCCTACCCGACCCCCTTCCCCTGGGAGGACTCCCTCCATCATTCCAGGCTCAGTCCAAGCGTCATCTTCTCAGTGAAGCCTTCCTGGACTCTCACATTACCATCCTCTATCCATGCTCAGAGAATGCTGCCTACTTGCAACATCGCTTACCACAGTCTGTGAGTATGTGTTTGTGTGACTATCAGTTAAATGTCTACCTCCCCCGCCTAGAATGTAAGCTGCCTGGATCTGCTTGGCTCACCTGTATCTACAGAGCCTACCGGGTTGCCTAGCACCTTGAGGGTTCTCCAAAATTTGGTGAGTGGCTGGCTGGCTGATGGATGGGTGATGGATGGGGCAGAGAAAGTGTTCCAGCCCAAGTCCATCTGACCACAGGACCCTGCTCTTTCTACTCCATTTCACCAAGTCTGTGGTCCTAGGACCTCTATGAACACCAAGTAAAATCAACATGGCTAAAGCTACAGCACATCTCAAAAACCTCTGATCACCAGTCCAGAGAAAGGAAATAAATAACCTTTCAACATCTTGCAACAGAGCGGCCCAGGAACCCCGGCCTCCTCATTATTAAAAAGAATAAAAGTTGTGTTCCGATTTCTCAGGAATGATTTGTGAATGTGGTATTTTGAGTCTGCATGTTTAAAACTATTCTATGGTCTTCATGTTTGTCTGGATCTAAAAATCCTTGGTTCATACTTTTTCTTCTGGGGTTTCTTGAAAACGTCCCATTGTCGTCCTTCTTCATGTATTCCTATTAAGAAGTCTGATGCCAAACTGATTTCCTTTCCATTGTAAGGAATTGGTCTTTGTAAATTTAAGGCCCAGAGGATTTGTTTCTTTACCCCTAAGTCTAATATCTTGGAGCAGACTGTTTCAGGTCTATTTCCCCATGTACAGAGTAAGCTCTTTGAACACACGAACTCAGATCTTATTTCATTTCCAGAAAGTGTTATTGTTAGGAGCACCTGGGTGGCTCAATCAATTAAGCGTCTGACTTCAGCTCAGGTCACGATCTCACAGTTTGTGGGTTCGAGCCCCACAGTGGGTTTGAGCCCTGCGTTGGGCTCTTTGCTGACAGCTCGAAGCCTGGAGTCTGTTTCAGATTCTGTGTCTCCCTCTCTCTCTGCCCCTCCCCTACTTGCTCTCTGTGTCTCTGTCTTTTCAAAAATAAATAAACATTAAAAAAATTTTTTTAATAT
Organism: Lynx rufus; assembly: GCF_022079265.1. Lineage (NCBI taxonomy): Eukaryota > Metazoa > Chordata > Mammalia > Carnivora > Felidae > Lynx > Lynx rufus. Next base: position 9,814,097 of record NW_025814827.1, read on the forward strand.
ATTAAAATAAAGAAAGAAAGTGTTATTGTATTATAGTTTTAAATTTTTGTTCTGTTTGTCTTTTTCTCTTTCTTTCTTCAGGGACTCTAATTATATAAATGTTGACACTTCTCTGCCTGCCTTCTCTAGCCAACAGTTTTTCTTTGGTATTATTAAATCTCATTATTTCATGTTGGCATTCTTAGCTATTTTCATTCCTCTCCTATTATATATTCAATCAAATCTATTCTCCCTTGGGCACCTTGTAATTTTTGTCAGTTCTGAGATTATTTTCCTTTCTATTTCTTTCCTGAATTTAGTAAACACTCATGTTGCATCTATCATTTCTGCTTTGTCCGTTTCCTTTCTGAGCTTTCAAATTTGTGATGTGAGGTGGGTTTTTCCCTCATATCTGCAAATATTTGTTTAAGGATATTTAATTCAAGTCAGGGTGTTCTGTTAACAGTTTTGCTCTCCATCATGGGTTTTGGAAAGAGAATTTTATCAGCTGAAAATATTTTGATTCTCATTTTTTTGTTCTGTAGTAGGTTTGTGTAGATGTTGGCTTCTACTTTCTATTTTTTTTTAATTTTTTAAATGTTTATTTACTTTAGAGAGAGAGAAAGAGAGAGAGGCAGAGAGAGGCAGAGACACAGAATCCGAAGCAGGCTCCAGGCTCTGAGCTATCAGCAGAGAGCCCGACACAGGGCCTGAACTCATGAGCCATGAGCTGAAGCCTGATGCTCAACCAACCGAGCCACCCAGGAGCCCCTATTTTCTGTCTATTTTTAATATGATGTTTTTTTCCACCAGGACTTACAGGTGGTCCTATGCAGACAAGGGTAAACACTTGAGAGGCTCTCTAAGTTTCTTAGTTCCAGAGTGTTGTCTTATGTTAGTACATTAAAGTGAAGTGGTTTTGGTAGGTTTCCTTTGTTTCTTTGGACCCTAATTTCTACCACTTGCTCCTTATTTTCCTTCACCATCAACCATTTGGAAGATTCCTCTCCCTTCAAGCCATCTCTTTCCCACAAAAATGGCTCTTCATAAGACTTCCACCTTTGGTCTCATACTCTGAAGCCCCTTTATTCAATTCCTCAATAAACAGCACTCTGATTCTTCAGTACTTCCCCACTCGGGGTGAGACTCTTACTTTTGGGGAGTGGTTTTATCTAAGCTCTACCACCATTAGAACTTGATGCAATCTCCTCTTTTTCTTGGGGGTCTCCACTCAACTCTGCCCTAGCAAAGCCTCTGGAGCTGGCTCTGTTGGTTTCAAATGTTTCTTCTGCACTGATCGATATGATATGTCTCTCTTCTTTGGACTATTAATAGAGTGGATGACATTGACTTATCTTCAATATCTTGCATTCCTAAGACCCAGTTACTTTTTATATATTGCTGGATTCAATTTGTTAATATTTTGTCATGGACTTTTGTATTTATGTTCATGAGAGATACTGATGTTTTCCTAAATCTGTCTGGTTTGGGCATCAGGATAAAATTAGACTCATTACAATGAACTAGGAAGTATTCCCTTCTATTTCCTGGAAGAGATTTATATGTCAAAAGATTGGTTTCATTTCTTCTTTAGACATTTGGTAGAATTTGCCAGTGAAATCTTTTGAGTCTGGAGTTTTATTTTTCAAATGGCTTTTAACTATAAATTCAATTTCTTTAATAAATATATGACTGTTTGAGTTATTTTTTTCTTCTTGGATGAGTGTTTAGTGGTTTGTGGCCTTCAAGGATTTAGTTCATTTTATCTAAATTGTCCATTTATTTTGTAAAGTTGTTTATATTATTATTCCCTTATTAGTCTTTTAATGTGTATGAAGTCTGTTGCGATAATTCAGTTCTCATTCCTGTTATTGGTAATATGTATCTTCTTTTTTTCTTAGTCAACCTAGAAATTTACCAATTCATTTTTTCAAGGAAACAGCTTTTTGTTTCACTGATTTTTCTCTATTGTTTTCTTATTTTAATTTCATTGAATTTTGCTTTTGTCTTTATTATTTCCATCCTTCTGCTTGCTTTTGGTTTATATTTCTCTTCTTTTTCTAGTTTCTTAAGGTGAAAGCTTAGATTGTTGATTTGAGATCTTTCCTCTTTTCTAATATAACCATTTAACACTATCAATTTCCTTGTAAGCATTGTTGAAGCTGCATCTCACAATTTTGGTCTTTTTTTTTTATTCAGTTCAGAATACTTTCTAATTTCCATAACACTTTCTTTTTGACCCATGAATTACTTAAAAGTGTATTTTTTTTAATTTAAAGTGTTTAGAGATTTTCCAGTTTTTGCTCTGCTATAAATTTCTAGTTTGATCTCATTGTGATCAAATAACACACTTTGTATGATTTCAATTATTTTTAAATTGCTAAGACTTTTTTTATGACTCAAAATGAGGTCTTCATTGTAGGTTCAATGTAGGTTCTTTGCACACTTGGAAAGAATTTATTTTCTACTGGTTTTTGATTGGATGTTCTATAACCATCAGTTAGTTTCAGTTGGCTTATGGCTCGGCTCTCATATATGCTATTTACCTGTTCTATTAATTACTGAGCAAGGAATAGTGAACTCCTCAACTATAATTGTGGAGTTTTCCATTTCTTTGAGTTTAATCAGATTTTGCTTCATGCATTTTGAAGTCCTGTTATTAGGTGCATACACACTTAGGATTATTATGTCTTCTTGGTGAACTGGCCCTTTTATTGTTATGTAATGTATCCCTTTATCCCTAGTAATTTTCTTTGCTCTGAAGTCTACTTTGTCTGATATTAATATAGCTACTCCAGCTTTCTTTTGATTGGTGTTTGCAAGATGTATCTTAATCTTCTTTGAATTGCCTTACTGAGATATAATTCATATGTCATAAATTCACGTATTTGAAGAGTACTGTTCAATGGTTTTTTGGATATATGTCTTAGTCTTTTAACCTATCTATATCATTTTATCAACAGAATTATAGGAAGCATATGGTTGTACCTTGTTTTTATTAATCCATTTTGGCCATTTCTGTCTTTTAATTGGTATGTTTAGTCCATTTAGATTTAATGTGATTATTGACATATTTGAATTTAGGGCTGTCGTTTTATTATTTATTTTCTGTTTGCTCTGTTTTTTGTTCCTCTGTTTCCCCTTTTCTTCTTTCTTTGCGTCATTTAAACATTTTCAATTTTTTTAATGTTTATTTTTGAGAACAAGAGAGAGACAGAGTGTGAGAGGGGGAGGGGCAGAGAGAGAGGGAGACGCAGAATCTGAAGAAGGCTCCAGGCTCTGAGCTATCAACACAGAACCTGATATGGAGCTTGAACTCACAAACTGTTAGATTGTGACCTGAGCTGAATTCGGACACTTAACTGACTGAGCGACCAAGGTGCCCCTGAACATTTTTTAATATTCCATTTTAATTTATCATATTGTATGTTTTACTATATCTCCTTGGTAATTTTCTTGTGATTGCAACTTACATACTTAACTTTTCTCTATCTACTGTGAACAGATACTTTACTATCCTAAATAGAATGTAGAAATTTTACCATAAGTCACCTTAGCCTCCTTTCTTTATACGATAGCTGTCTTATATATTAGACCTACACTGAAAATGTCATCCTAGAAGAGTCCTAATTCTTGCTTTCAACTGTCAATCATATTTTAGAGAACTCAAGAGGTTAACAGTCATTTACCCAGATAGTTACCATTTCTGTTGTTTGTCCCTCATTCCTGATGTCCTAAGTTTCCCTATGGTATCATCTTTCTTTCATCTGAAGAATTTCTTTTAGTATTTATTTTACAACAGGTGTGCTGACAACAAAGTCTCTTAGGTTTTTTTCATCTGAGGATATTTTTATTTCACCTTTATTCCGAAGGATAATTTCACTGGATACAGAATTCTGCATTGGTGGTTCTTTTCTTTCAGCACTTCCAAAATGTTTCATTTCCTTTTAGCCTCTATGGTTTCTGGTGAGATATCAACAGTCATTCAAATATATGTTCTCCTATAGATGATGCACTTTTTTCTCCGACTACTTTCCAGATTTTCTTCTTTATCTTTAATTTAAAAACCATTTGATTATCACATACCTGGGAGGTGATGTTTTTGAGTTGATCCTGTGTGAGGTTTGCTGAGTTTCTTGAATTTACAAATTTGGGAAGTTTGCAACCATTATTTTTGTATTATTATTTCCTGAACTGCACTCTTTCTCCACTCCTTCAAGGACTCTGATGACATGAATGTTTGACATTTTAGTATTGTTCCACAGGTTCCTGATATTCTGTTCAATTTCTTTCAATTTTTTTCTCTCCATTGTTAAGTCTGAACAATTTCTATTGATCTATCTTCAGGTTCATGGACTCTTTCCTCTGTCCTCTCCATTCTGCTACTGAGTCCATCCAGTTATTGTTAAATGTTGGTTATTATATTTTCCAGTTCTATATTTTCCATTCAGTTCTTCTTCATATCTTCTTTTTTTGTTGTTGAAACTTCCTATTTTTTCATTCATTTCAAAAGCGTTCACACTCACTGCTTATAGTTACAGTAGTAGATTTAAAGTCTTGTTCTGATAATTTCAATATTTATGTTTTCTCAGGGGTTGACAACTACTGATTGTCTTTTTGCTGTAAGTTGAGATTTTTCCAATTCTTCATATCCCAAGGCATTTTTGATTGTATCCTGGACATTTTGAACATCATGTTATGCGACTCTTGGTCTTGTTTAAATATTAAGAAGAATGTTGATTTTAAATTTTTTTTTTCAACGTTTATTTATTTTCGGGACAGAGAGAGACAGAGCATGAACAGGGGAGGGGCAGAGAGAGAGGGAGACACAGAATCGGAAACAGGCTCCAGGCTCTGAGCCATCAGCCCAGAGCCCGACGCGGGGCTCGAACTCACGGACCGCAAGATCGTGACCTGGCTGAAGTCGGACGCTTAACCGACTGCGCCACCCAGGCGCCCCGAGAAGAATGTTGATTTTAAAAACAAATTAGCAGGCAGTTGACGGAGGCGAGGTTCAACCACAAGCTTCAACCCACTATTTATAGGCTCTGGTTCTAAGATCAGTTCAATGTTCAAAGCCTTTTGTAGTTCTGTTCAAATGTGTCCTACATATGCAACACCAGTCTGAGAACTGGGTGGTGGTCTGCCCCCTAGTTCAGTTCTCAAAACCTCTCAGACTCTCTTTAGGATGAGATTGATGCATGCACAGTTTGGAAGTGATCCCAGAAGTTTACATACAAAGTTATACAATCACTCTCTGGTGCTCTCTCCTCTCCACGCGCACCCCAACACTTTTTGGCTGTCTGCGGCCTCCCTAGCCCGTCCCCCGGCCAGATATCTGCCATTTCGTGGCTCTGCTATGCCCTTCTTATGACCGCATCTGTGTCTGACACTAGGCAGGGGAAGGACACAAAGAGAAAAACAGCAAGAATTTGCTCAAGCTCTTCTGTTCACAGGTCTTCTAACAGAGAGAAGGTTGTCTTTCCCTAGGGATTTTAGGTTCCTACATACAGATGCTGTCCTCCCCACTGCCACTGCCACCACTGCAAGGACTGCCCGGGCGGCTGGCATGAGTGAGGATGGAAAAAAGAAAAAATAAACAGAAAAGCTTCCTTCTCCCTGATCCTTAGGAGGCCTTTTTCTACTCTTCAGGCCAGAAAGAAAACTCTGCTCTCTTGAAGCTCCTTCTGCCTGTACGTGGTGCACCCTTCCAGGTCTCAGGCTGCCTTTGAGTCCAGGTCAGCCAATACTGGAGGGAAAAAATGAGAAACTCAACCCAATTCGGTTGTACTTCAAATTCTTGTTTCCCTCTCTAATCTATTGGCTACAATTTACTTTCCAATGGTCCACACACTCTGTCCAGGAAGAATAACTGCATTCAGTAGGAGACAAAGTAGACGGTGTTCACTCCATCTTTCCTGGAACCAATCTTTCATCCACTCGGCTTCAATTTCAATTATATTTGTCACTTCTAGAAATTCTCTGTGGTTCTTCTTCAGATTCATCTGGTCAGTTTTGATTCTCTCTCTCTCTCTAATTCTTTTGTCATACATGCAATCACTTCTTTATTTTAGGCAAGCCACACATAATTATTTCATATTCTATAACAGATAATTTCAATATCTTCAGTCAGCATTGCCGTCGGTCTGATTCAGCAGTGTTGTTTTCTGCTGACTCTCATTTCATGTAGCTTACTTCCTCTTCTGTTTAATGATTTTTTTTTCCAGTATGACCTCCTGTTCCTTGGAAGTTTATCTGTGAGAAGTCCTTGAAGCCTAGATTTAAACTGTGTTTCTCCAGGGAGTATTTGCAATTGCTTCATCAGGCATCTGGGGAATACTTCAAATTGCATATTTACTTAGTTTTGTTATTTGCTTTTTTTGTTTTGGGGGGTTTTGTTTTTGTTTTTGTTTTGTGTGTGTTTTGTTTTGTTTTGTTTGGAGAAGGGGAGTGCAGGGAGCACTAGGCAGTATAAATTCTGGTGCCACACCCATTCGAAACTGGGATTATCCTAGAGATTCTCAGGAAAGAACCTTCTTTCTTCCACTCCAACTCCAGTGAGGACAGAGGCAGACAAGTCTCTGTGGACACTCTTCCCCCCTAGTTTAATAGCCCTCTGGGATCCTAGCTTTATGTAGAGGACTTCTGACCTATTCTCACCTAATTCCCAGGAATTATCCTCTGTGCCATGAGCTATTAAACTCAGACTCTGGGTCACCAGGGATAGGCAGATATCCTGTAGGCAAACACTAGCTCCAAAATGTACTTACCCCCATCAGAATCAAGATTTCTTAATGCTCCTAAACACTGGCATTTCCCTTATTTTATGTTATCTAAGCTATGTTTTTAAAACTATATTTTAAAAAATGTATCCAGGGGCACCTGGGCAGCTCAGTCAGTTAAGCGTCCAACTCTTGATTGCAGCTCAGGTCATGATCTCATGGTTCACGGGGTTGAGCCCTGTGTCAGGCTCTATGCTGACAACAGGTGCCTGCTTGGGATTCTCTCTCTCCCTCTCTTTCTGTCCCTGCCCCGTACTCTCTCACTCTCTCTCAAAAAAAAAAAAAAAAAAAAAAACTTTAAAAAATAAAAATAAATAAAAATTAAAAATGTATCCAGCATAAAATTTGTCCCAGGGGATATTTCTCTACATATATACTGGAAATGGCAACTTTGGCTTCTGACAGAAGTCCAGATCATAGTTATTCTGATAGCTAATGAACTTAGTTTTATTTCTTCCACCTAATTTCACATTTATTACTGATTATATTTTCCTCCCTCTTTCTTCTTCCCCTTTTCTGGATTGGTCAAATTTCTCTTTATTCCTTATTTCACCACCACCACTAAGTCACATGCCTGTTTGGAAATTCCACCCTGCTTTTCAAGTTTGCTGTTGGTTTTGCCTTTTCACTTCTCGTATCCTTTTAGAAGATTTTTAGACTACCTTTCTTCTCTGTGCTCCAAAATATCCTTTCCCCTCCATGGATTTTCTGATAATTTAGATCACCACTATCCCAAAGAACTTTCTGCAGTGGTGGAAATGTTCTATATCTGCCCTGTCTGATTCAGTAGCCACTAGACATGTGTGGCCATTGAGTGCTTGAAAAATGGCAAGTGCAACTGAGGAACTGATTATTTGGTTTTATATAATTTTAATCAATTTAAATGTAAGGAGCCACATGTAACTCATGACTACCATACTGGACAGTGCAAACTTCAATACTTCATTTTTGACTCTTAACAGGTTTTCCTTTACTGCATGGCCTTTGTTTCGAGAATCCCTACTTAAAACGTCATTATTCATTTTGATTTAACTAACATACCCCTTCCTTCCTACTGTTTCCTATGCACTCTTTGATCCCGTCTTTTTTCTTTTTCATCCCCTATTTTAAGATCTCTCTTTTAACCCACATTCCATCGGTTTGAGTATCTCCTTGAGTATTTTGTTCAGTCCTTAGGTGCCCCTAAAATGCCCTGACAGAATTAATGGTATCTTAACGAGAATGAAGACTCTTGGGTCATAAACCTTTTTCCCTAACAGAGTGTGGATATTTTGTTGTCCAGTATTGTAGATCTAAAGATTAACGTTAGCTTAATTCTTTTTGAAAGTCTCACTTCTATGAACCTGTACAATGTCCCCTTTCTCTTTCAGTGGCAGGTAGTAATCTCGGAGCTGAAGCCTACGAGAAATAGAACTTTCCTTATCTAACTGAATTGTATTTATATTTTGAGCCATCATTTCACTTGGATGGAGGACACCTAATCTTAGTGAAGGCTCCATCTCAGTTCTTGGGTAGGGATGGGAATTATGTAGTATTGAGGTGGGGGAGGAAGAACACCAGGAGGCCCCAGCTCTTGGTCATCTGCCTTGCTCTTCTCCCCCAGGATGTCTAAACATCAGACACTGGTGCCCACTGACTATGCACGGCCTTCTTCTGGGCTCCCTTGCAGCCTCTCTAGGTCCTCCTGTCCTCTGTGCCTTGTCTGTGCCACACTCTTGGGCACATCAGAAACACACTCCTGAGTCCACCCCGCTGCAGGCTATGGGAATCCCTCTTGGGCACCCAGGAGCCTTCTGCTGCTCCTGGCACTTCTGAGAGGCCACATCAGGCCCATCTGCCTGGATGTGCCCACCGGGCGACTTCCATTTCCACTCCAATGTTGTGGTGCAAGGAAGTCCAGGCTCCTCCCACCTCCTTAGCTGCACCAGGGGCCCAAGGCCTCACCATACTTAGATCCTCATACCCAACTAGGGGGTCCATCCTCTTCTCTCACCTCCCCTATGAGTCTTCTCCCTCCCCAGCTCATGGAGTCTTTCTTTAGTTTGGAGGGGCGGGGGGTAGAGACACATAGGGAGTGAGTAGCAAAGACTGAATTGAAATCCAGGTGTCCAGACATGGAAGACAGGCTCCTCCCAAGCCTGCAGTGAGTGTTCACACAGGAGAATGCATCCTGCCCTGTACAGAAATGCCCTGGGAGCCCCTCAGAGCAGAGACTTACCTGCTAGGTGGGGAATACTCGATAAAAGCTGGATGAGGTTGAGACCACCCAGGCAGGAGGTCTGCAGCGCATTCCCACTCTTTGTACACGGTTGAGTCCCCGCTGTGCTCCAGACACCGATCATTCCATGGCCCATTAGCCAGGGTGCTCTGAGAGATGGGGCTGGGGAAGAGGTGAAGGACAGGAGATGAATGAGTGTGCCCCCAGCATACCACATAGCAAGGCCACCTCACAATGATGTGATGTCAGACGTCATGCTCCGTGCTTTTTTCCATGCATTCTCTTATTGAATCCTCACATCACCTTTTAGAGAACAGAAGAGAAATTCTTACTCCTTCCCATTTCATAGATGGGGAGATTGGGGCTTCAAGAGATTGAGTAACTTGCCCAAGGTCATACAGCAAGGAACGAAAAGCTGGATTCAAAATCAGCTCAAAAGCTGAGCCCCAAACCTGCACAATACACGGCCCCTTCCGCACCTGTTCAGTGGTGATGAGACCCAGTTGGCAGATACGGGAAAAGCCCCAAGGAGGAAAGGAATTCGCTCGAGTTAGTGTAAGAGCCACACCCAAACCCAGCACTAGAGCCTGGGCTGTGTAACTGCAATACCGCCACTTACCAGAGGCTTCTAGGCTAATGGAAAGACATCCCTCCGTTGCAGTCCTGGGGTGGTGGCCACCGGGTAGGCGTAGTGCCTGTCCTGGCCAGCAGAGGTCAGCCTTTCAGGGTCGGCAACAGCAGGGCACGCCCGCCAAGACACTCCTTGGGTGCAGGCAGTGTGCACGCCCCAGCACTGGGGTAAAACCATAGTCCAGCTCCTGACGTTGTGGAGCTACCCGGTGTGCCACGCTGAGAGGACACGGCCAGCCAGAGTGCCACCTACACCTTGCACTTCCTCACTCGACCCGGGAGTAACCCTGCCCAAAGGTCAGCACCTTTACTTCAGAGAGCATGCGCAAAGCCCTGCTCAGGGAACAGCCGCAAGTGGCTCCACCCTCTGGTCTTAGTTGATTGGACCAGAGCTGGGCATGTGACACACGCCGGGCCAATCAGCCTTTCTCCTGAGTTTCCAGAGGCACCAAGTCTAGCTCCCAGGAGCCGTAGGCGCTGGTGGCGATCGCCCGGGGCCAGGCTGGTGAAAGGGGGCTGGCTGGCCTGTAGGGACCGTGAGGACACACCTCTCAGCTCTCTGGGGAGCAGAGCTAACCAACGGCTTCAGCAGCTGCGCTCTAGGCCTTAAAGACCAGCAAGTCCACCTGCCTCACATTACACGTGGGGAAACCGAGGCTCAGAGCGGGTCAAGGTGAAGGAGGAGGGGGAAGTGGCCGCCTCCACAGTTGGATGTGAACTGGAAAGCCAACAGAATTACGACTAGGAAAGAGGCGTGCGCGCACACGTGCGCGCGCGCACACCCAAACCTTCCTCCGCACACACGGCATGCACACCAACACTAGAGAAGGTTCCCGTCACCCTCGCCCGCGATGCCCGCCTCTCCACTGCAGGCTCGCAGCACAGTCGTGCGTCTGCGGAGGCGGCGCTCCCCACAAGGCGGTGACTGAGCAGGCAGGGCCACAAAGGAGACCCTGTCCTGGGAGGGACAGAGCCCCGCTGCCAGGCACGCTGGCTGGAGGATTCCCCGTTGGCCTTGCCAACTTTCTTACAAGTGCCCTACAGTCAAAAACGCTTCCTTTCAGCCTGCCTCTCTCCTTCCCTACCTCCTCCCCCCATCCCCCTACCCTGGATGATCAGCATTGAGCTCGCTCTCTCAGCCTCCCCAGCACCCTGCCCTTCCCCTCACTGATATGTCCTCTAATAAACCTCTTGCACATCTAATCCTGCCTTGGCATCCGCTTCTCAGAGAATTTGGATTAATTCCAGGTCCTTTACCCTGCAGCCACGCTGTGGCTCCTGAAGTTATGAGACATTCATGAGCCACACACCGACTGAGACCGTGGCCCAGCAGGTGCCTGCCTGTCCTCACCATGCCCGGGACCCATTACCCCCTAACACCCAGACTCGGAGCATTCACCCCTCCTGGGATGCAGGCATCACCTCCCCCCTTCAGCGCCTGAAGCCTGTCCTCTCTCAGATAATCCCAGTTCTGAGACTCTTTCCTCATGCAGAGGTGAATGTGTAAGCCCGAGGCAGACTGGAAGGCTAGCAGAAAGAGATAGTTATGTATTCGTTTATGGCTATGTTTTATTATCCAGAAGTTTATCAAGTACCTACTATGTGCAAGGCACAGTGACCACAGAATGGTCCGGAAACTGCACAGGATTTGGAGACACTTGGAAAGCAGGGTCTGAATTTGAGCATTCCCACTCAAAGCTGTGTGACCTTGAATGAGTTACTTAGCATCTCTGGTTCCTTGTTTCTACATCTATTAAGTGGGTTGCGCGAGAGTTTCGTGTTACAGAGCACAAAAAACTAACAATAGCAGACTTCTACACGTAGCCTACTACTTCTGTCTTTGAAGGAAAGAACCAGGCCAGTGGGGTCTAACCCTCAATATGGGGCAGGCAGAAACCAGCCTCCCATACACAGCTCAGCAGCTGGAGCCTGTGTGCTGGGTAGACATGTGCCTTCTGAAGGTCAGGACCCAACAAGAGTCTGACTTAAGGCTCACGTCTTTCTCTCCTACTGCCAGACCTCCTTCCACAAGAGCAGACCCATTGGCTAAGGCCGAGGGCACAAGGGAGGTGGACTCCTCGTGGGAGTCGGGGCACTGCAGAGGACAGCCTGGCTGCCAGTGGGGAGGGCTCAGTGTTGGAAGCAGACATGGAGCCAGTCCTCAGGGAAGGGCTAGAGAGCTGGACATCTTTGACCTGAGTTACCTGGGTAAACTCTCTACATCCCAGGAGACAGGTGTAGACAAAGCTACCAGGATGTTCAGAGGAAGGAGAGCTCAGACCCAAGTGGGAAAATCCAGGAATTCTTCCTGGAGGAGGTAGCATGTGGCAACTTTGGAAAGATGCACTGGGGACTAAAGGAGAGGGTAGGACACTCTGGGGAAAAGAACCGACATAAGGAGAGGCTAGGACATGGGAAAGGATGACATAGTTCACCTGGAGTGGGACAGGAAAGAAAGAAAAGAGTAAAAACTGAGGCCATATGAGCAACCAAGCAGGGACCTTATGCCCTGCCCTGGCCAGGAGTTTGATATTTACTCTGTTTAACAGAGGGGCCACAGGATGATATTTTGAGCAGAGGAGTAGTGCTCTCCACATGTATTAGCAAGAAGCGTGGCCCAGGAAATTCTGCAGGCCCAGGTGTCCCAGGCAGGCCCCAGGAAGGTTTGGGCCGACTTTGCCTTTGTTTTAAATGGCCCCACCTCCCTGTCTGCGATTTTATCAGGGGCTGAGAGTCAGGGAAGATCTGCATTGTCTGTATCACAAGCCTGTCACACATGCTCTGTGATCCACTCCCAACACACAGGCACACTCACACAGACATCCACACAAACGCACTCTTCAGAGAGCCAGGCAGGGAGCCAAGCCTGTTCCCCGCGTGCATGGACAACGATGGCCACCAGAGGGCGCCTCTGGCATCCCAGCAAAGAGCCTGAGACTGGGCTTCACCAGCCCCAGGCTGAAGGGGCCTTCTAGACCAACAAGTCCTCCTGTCTCATTTTACATGTGGGGAAACCGAGGCTCAGACAGCGCGGCGGGGCATAGTCAAGGTGAAAGGAGGAGAGAGTAGCCACCTCAACAATTGGATGTGAACAGATGGCCCTTAAACTGTAATTTGCAAGCCGACAGAATTAAGACAGAGAGAAGCACCCCCTGCCCCCACCAGCGCACACAGATTCTCACGGCCACTAATCCGGAAAGGGTTTCCCTCAGCACCTGTCTCAACGCCTGCCTGGCCACCGTTAGACGGTCCCTCTTTTAGATTAAAATACCCATGTCCTGCCAATCTCTGTATAAATGTATACGCCCCTCTAAGGGTGACAGATGGCATCCTTGGGCCCTGAAGTGGGAGGTCTGCCCTGGATCCTGGGGTCCTGGCTGCAGCCCCGGGGACCCACTGCAACCTAGGAGTGGGAAGGTCCACCTCCCCCTCTCAGGATGTTGCCTTGCTTCTCTCCATTTCTGGACCACCCCGTCTCTACCTCTCCTGGTAATGAGATCCCATTCACCCTTCAACTTTTTCTGTAGCTCCCACTGGAAACCTTCTTATGTCTCTCCACCCTCTTCTCCATTGCTCTCGGGACCCACCTCTGCCAGGCCTCTACCCACCCCGATTCAGATGTGTCCCTGTTCTCGTGTTTCAGCCTCTAGCAGCCCCTCAAGGGCCGGGACTGTGAGTCCCTCATCGGCATACCCGGTGCCCACTCAGATCCCCCCGGATCCCCCACCGCCAGCTGCTTCTCCCCACGGCTCTTTGATGGAGGGGGACAGCATGGTCCCCCTGAAATCAGGAGACCTGTTTTAGTCGCCGCTCCGCCACCATCTGGTATGGTTAAATCCCACCCCCACCCCCATCTCTGAGGTCCTCCTACACTCATTCTGCCCACGAGAGGAATTGGCCTAGACACGTCTGGGATCCCTTCACACTCATTTGTTCTGAGTGAATCTAAGGTTTAACTTACAGTGGCCCTTCAGAGAAATTTCAGGTCCTCCTGGCAGAAAATTTCCAAGGCCTAGAGTGTGGACCTCCCACCATTGTGGGACTGCCAACTCCCATTCCTTGGACTATCTTCTATAAACAGCAGGGGACAGGAGCTCCTCAGTATGTGGGAGACAGAATTACACACATGTGTTTGGACTTGTGCAGCAATGAGGCTGCCGGTGCAGACAATGCTCTCAAATTCAGACCACAAAGGGTAGAGGTGTTCCTTTCCAAGGATTCCTAATTTTTCTATGCTTGGAAAGCCTTTGAGATGCTATAGAATCTGCTTTAATGCTGGACCTTGAATGGTAACAGGCAAGAGTCCTCAAATTTCACTTGTCAGCATCTGTGCCTCAGACTGGCTTGGCCTTTAAAGCCCCGAACATTCATGTTACCCAAGCCCCCAACTCTCTCTGGACCTTCCTGGGCTCCTCCCTCTTGGCAGAAGCACTGAGTGTCGTGGTCACCGTCTTTTAATAAATAAACACAGGGCAGGCTGCTGCTGAATTCTGTGCTCTGGCTGGAAACTTGAATGGGCCTGGAACTTTCCAGTCTGTGTCTGCAAGGGGCTGGGTTAAGGAGTGTGTGTGGGGGGGGAGGGGGTGCTCAGGAGACCTGCCTGTCACCAGCCTGAGGGTCAGCATCTGGGAGGCCTCGAGGAGAAGATTTAGAGGCAAACAGAGGTGGGTCTGGTCTCAACTTCCTGGGGCTTCTTTAGGCTGCCTTGCAGGACAGCTAGGCGGGAATGCCCAGGCGTGCTGGCTGCCCAAACCCCAAATTCTTCCTCCTCCTGCTCGTCTTCACCTCCCCTCCCTTTAAGCAACAGATGTTCTTAGGTAGGGCAGGTCGGCCCAGGGCATGCATGGAGTGCCGGCCTGGGAGACAGGAGGTACAAAGCTGGTTCCCACCCCGTCATCAGACCAGTCGCTTTCCTCTCCTGGGCCACAATTACCCCGTTGGTAAAAGTGAGACAAGGATTGCTGCCCCACCCAGCACATAGGAACTCCCAGGCTCTTTCAGGCCTCTGAGCCTTTGCAGGTGCTGTTCCCCCTGCGTGGACTCCCCTTTCCCCAGGCTTCCGGTGGCCAACACCTGCTGTGCTGACTTTTGGGTCCTCAGTACACCTTGCTCACTCTGTCACCCTTGTGCTCAGTTTGAGCGCGGGGGTGCAGCAACCTCTCGGAGCCCCCCCCTCCACAAAACTACCCTGGGCGGAGAGGTTTACTGTAGAGTTATTTGCAATAGAATAAGATTAGGTTTTAAATGTCCACAACTAGGAAATGGTAATAACGATAATGACGATGTCTAACACTCACTGAGTGCTTGCCGCGCATAGAACGACAATGAACCCTCGCAGGGAACTTACGAAGTAGGCAGGGGGCACTTCACCACTCCTCCGCTTTATGGATGAGGGCACAAAGGAAGAGGCTTAGCGAAGCTAGGACATGATACATTCATTTCACGGCATATTGTGTGATCATTTAAAATTACGACAATGTGTTGGTTCAATGCCATGAGGAAATATGTATGCTATAATGTTAAGGGGGGGTACATGTATATGTATGTAAAAATACACATATAGATATGTAGACAATAGATATATAAAAATAAAATGTAAATTAAAGAAGAAAGGTGAATGGAAAGACACCAAAGCGTTCACAGTGGTTTCCTCTGGGTCACAGGTTATTTCTGCTTTCTTCTTCGTATCTCCCTGTAATTTCCACATTGTCTACAATAAGCAGACGTTCTTTTAAATCGTGAAACGAGGGGCGCCCGGGTGGCTCAACGGTGAGTGTCCGACTGTTGATTTCGGCTCAGGTCATGGTCTCCTGGTTGGTGAGATCGAGCCCCGCATGGGGCTCTGCGCTAACAGCGTGAGGAGCCTACGTGGGGTTCTCTCTCTCCCTCCCTCTCTCTCTCTCTGCCCCTCCACCACTCATGCGTGTGCATTCTCTCTTCCTCTCTAAGTAAGTAAATAAACATTTAAAAAGTAAAATAAAATAAATCATGAAATGAAACAGGCATCATATATTGTCTGGGAGCACTTTAAAGACTAGCACTTCTGACCTGAATTGGATCTGAAGAGAAGGCAAAGGACAAAGAAACGTTGATCCTAGAGGTGCTTTTCCAAGCCCCTCTCTGACTTGGTTGCCCAGGCCGAAGGCAATTTTATCCTCACAAGATTCATTCATTCATTGATTCATTGATTCATTCATTCCCTCACTCTTCACTTCCTCATCCATCTGGGGCTCGGCACGTGGGGCGAGATACAAAGATAATCAGGCTCATTTCTGGGCCTTGCTGAGCTCAGACTGGGAGATGTGAATGGCCTGAGAGGGGCAAGACAGGGGAAGGGTGGTCACTGGGCAGCAGAACAGGGGGCAGGGGGGCAGGAAAGACAGCACAGGGAGGGGTTGGGGTAGAGAGCGTCCAAGATCGGAACCAGGTTCTAGCTTGGGCAGCACGTGATGGTGGGGCCGCCTTCAGGGACACTCTAGTCACAGCTGGATATGAGCCACTGGGCTTGAGATGAATAAATGAATGAATGAATGAATGAACAAAAAAGACGAATGACCAACTGAGGAAATACCTGAACATTTATCACAGACAAGGGATTAATGTCTCCAATTTATAAAGAACTTCTGAAAGCGGAAAGGAGAGAACCGACGACCTCTTAGAAAAACGGGCTAAAAATACTACCGAACAATCCACGGGAACAGAAAGCGCAAACGGCCCTGAACCGTATGAAGGATGATTAACATGCTCACATAAAAGAAATGCAAATTGAAACTACTCCGAGATACCGCGTCCCACCTATCAGATTGGCAAAAATCCAGAAGTTTGGCAGCGCGTTCCGCAGGGGAGGCTGCGGGGAAACCACGCCTCTCCTACGCAGCTGGTGGGAGCCTGCCGTGGGGGGTAATCCCTCTGCAGGGGCATTTGGCAAAAGCGAGCGACACTGCGTGCATTGAGCCTGTGACTCAGGAATCCCAAGGCTGTAAATCAACTCTGGCAGGTGTCCTGAAAGACGCAAGCAGAAGGCTGTTTACCGCGATTCTATTCGTAACGGCAAAAGACAGGAAGCGAGGAAGATGTCCCTCGGCGGAGGACTGTGGTCATCAGCCCAGTGGAGGAGTCTGGCTGTGAAGACGCACAAGGGCGATGCAGACGGACACCCGCGGGCGAGATCGCGGGCGAGATGCACCGTGAACGAAGCAAGGTGGATGGAAGTGTGACTGTGTGTCAATGTGGTAACATTCATCTGAGAAAAGGAGGGAGGGATGTGAATATATATGCATAGACACACGTACGATATACAATATGCATGTAGACATCAATGTAAGGAAAAAAGCATAATTAAAATATATATATGACATTCTTTTAAAAAATTTTTTTTTGATGTTTATTTTTGAGAGAGAGAGAGAGACAGAGCATGAGCAGGGGAGGGGCAGAGAGAGAGGGAGACACAGAATCCGAGGCAGGCTCCAGGCTCTGAGCTGTCAGCACAGAGCCCAACGCGGGGCTCGAACTCACCGACCGTGAGATCATGACCTGAGCCGAAGTCGGATGCTCAACTGACTGAGCCACCCAGGCGCCCCTAAAAATTATGACATTCTTAAGGCAAAATGGGGCAACGTGAGCGCCGGCTAGATATTTGATGATATTAAGTATGATGATGTTAGGTGTGATAGGGTATCTTGGCTTTAAAGAAAAAGAATCCTTATCGTTTAGAGACAATGTTGAACATTGTGAATAAAACAATAAGACATCTGGAATTTGCTTCAGATATCATTTGGTCAGTGTTGGGCAGAGCCGAGAGCCGCCTCCCCCTCCCCATTGACTGAGGTGCTGCTCTGAGGGTCCTGATCCCAGCGTGTGAGGGGACAAGGGGGGGGCATAGAACCTTCCCTGGAGAAACTTTAACCTAATCTCACTCCAAAGAGTTCCCTGGTGGTGGAAACCCAGACTCATTCTTGTGGGTCTTAAGCTTGACCACCTCTGTAATGTTCTAGCTGAGCCTCTCTAAAGTCCTCGTTTCTTGAAGATAAAGTCACAAAAAGCAAATGTGTTTAAACTATGGCTAACTATGTGGAGGAAGGAGAGACAAGGTGGGTCCAAACTTGTGAGGGGAAGGCCCAGATGGGGAAACAGCCGGAGGTTTGGGGTTACAATGGGGGAAAACACTTTTCAAGAAAAACTTTCTCAATGACCCAGCAGGGCGATTCAATGGCATTGACAGACTGTAGGGGGCGCTAGAAGAACATAAGCATCCATGGGTGGCAGCAACAGAGCAACTCAAGCCTCGGGGAAGATTTTGGAAGTCTGAAAGTCTCCCAAAGACATGTATGGCATTTCATCTGTAAAACCAAACGGTGGCCATACCTGCCTCCCGTGGTTATTAGAAAGCGTGATCACGTAGATGAAGCAATACAAAGGAGTTACGTGCCAAAAAGAAGCCAGGACAACCAAATATCAGTGGGTCGTTAGACATGTCTCTGTGCTAAACCCACATTTGCTTACAATGTAGAAGAAGGGGCACTCGGGTTCAGAGAACTCTCATTTCAATTCTGTCTGCACTACTGCAGGGCTGTGTGGCCTTGGGTAGGTCATGAGTATCAGTTTCCACATCTGTAAAATGGGCACAGCACCTCACGCTGCTGCTGAGGATTCAAGGAGAGAAATTTGTTGATGCGTCTGATACCCCCCAAGCACAGGCCTTGGGAGGGCTCGGTGAGAGAAAGAGAACTGGACAGGAAGGTGAGCTGGCCTCTGGGTCCCATGGTGGGGAAGCTGCCAGGAGCTCCAGGCTTTGGGGGGACTCTGAGAGAGCACACTGACTACAGTCTGGATTATGTTGGCAGAGTTGGGCCTCAACCCCAGGTTGGGGCAGTGCTCAAAAACCATGGGCACCAGTGCTTGGCATTGGCCTGGTTATGCTTCCTACAAACTAGGGGACCCTAGTCAAGTGGTTTTCTCTATACCTCGCTTTCCTCTTCCATAAAGTGGGGGATACTATGCCTGTCTCACAGGGTTCAATGTGTGTCTGCAGCTGGGTCAGTAGTTAGCATGTCCCCAGCAGCCTCTCCCCAAGTCCAGCTTTGCCCCCCCCCCAGGGCCTCCCACTGCGGGGAGACTTTGGGGATACAGAATCTGAGAGTGGGGAGAAGGTAGAAGCCCTACATAATGAATTAGTTCCTTTCTCCAGGCCAGGGAGGGGAAGGGACCTAACCAAAGTCTCCCAGGAAACTGGAGGCAGAGCCAGGCTGCTTCCTGGAGGGGGTGGCATTCTGGAAAGCAAAGAGCGTCCTTGAACTTATTAGGGATTTGGTGTCTGCGTCGTGTCCTTGAACCTCATTCTAGGACTTCCAGTATGTTTCCCTTACCTTCACCTACAGCGCCTGCATTTCCTGAGTTCCCAGGGAGTAGTGTCTTTGAGGACCTGGGGAGCCTTTATGCCAGACACAGGACAGTCCTGTCATCAAGGGAACAAAAAAGGGGAAGCATCAGGCTGTGGTAAGGTCTGGGAGAAAGCAGGAGCTTCTAATGGAAAGTCAAGGCCAGTGTCCCAAGACCCCAACCTGAGGGGCATCCTGCTAGGAGAGTGCACAGACCCTCAGAAGACTCATCCCAGGGGAGGAAAAGTTAGAAAGCTGTAGGAGAAATCGTCCTAAGATCAGGGAACCGACCGCATAGCAATGGGTCCAATAGGGTCAGGGGCCTTCCTCTTTTAAAAGAGCTGCTTGGGGCGCCTGGGTGGTTCAGTTGAATTAAGCGTCCAACTTCGGCTCAGGTCATGATCTCACAGTTGGTGAGTTCGAGCCCCGCGTCGGGCTCTGTGCTGACAGCTCAGAGCCTGGAGCCGGCTTCAGATTCTGTGTCTCCCTCTCTCTCTGCCCCTCCCCCACTTGTGCTCTGTCCCTCTCTCTCTCTAAAATAAACATTAAAACAAACAAAAAAAAAAAAAGAGCTGCTTGAAGTCTTTGGGTAAATTCCTGGTGGCTGCAGCTTCAAAATACCTTTCAGTGACACTGACATATTTAGGGGTGAGATAATATGATATCTGGAATTTGGTTGGAAATAATCCATTTGCCAGGAGGGCTGAAAGGTTTTTCATGAAACAAAATGGGCCATGAGCTAATGATGCTTGAAGAGGGTGATGGGGACATGGGAGTTCCTTGTACTACTCTCTTTACTTTTGTACACTCTTGACGTTTTCCATAACAAAAAGTTCAGATGTCTAGAATCAGCCATTTCTCTCCAACTTGACGCTCACTGCCCTGGTACCCTGGCCTGGATGGCTATGATAACCTCACAGGTCAGCCCGCTTTTTCCGCGGTGCCCCTCCAGCCTATTCTCAACACGGCCACCAGAGGGAGCCTGCCACACCGTGAGAGTCCCCAGCTCAAACCCTCCAGTGTGGCCCCATCTCACTCAAAGTACCAGCCCCCAACTGGGCACTCCATCTGCCCCGTGTTACTTCTCAGGCTCTTCTCCAGCCGTGGTGGACTGTCTTCAAGTCTCCCACAGTCTTCTCCATGACCCTTAGGGCCCTATGTGCTGGGAGTG
Organism: Lynx rufus; assembly: GCF_022079265.1. Classification (NCBI taxonomy): domain Eukaryota; kingdom Metazoa; phylum Chordata; class Mammalia; order Carnivora; family Felidae; genus Lynx; species Lynx rufus. Next base: position 9,834,254 of record NW_025814827.1, read on the forward strand.
TCGGGGGGAGGTCTGACTTGACCAGACCTCACCCACCCCGCGCCATACTGAAACTTTATAATATTGCATGGGACATAATTGTACTTAAAACAATTTATTTGTTGTTTATCTGAAACTGAAGCTTAACTGGACATCCTGTTTTAGATCAGGCAACCCATCCTTAACAGTCAATGAGCTCCTACAAAAGAACTATATCATCATCTTAACATCCCCAATGCCCAGCACACAAAAGGAGGTGACCCTCCTAGCAGTCACTAAAAAAGCGCCCTCTGGGCTGATGCAGTCCCTTGGCCAGTTGCGAGGATTTCAGGTCTGCTTTCTTCAGTGGCAAAGTGTCCTTTTGTAGTGCACAACCTGCCCAACCGTTCATGGCAGTCTCACCGGAGGCCAGAGAGGCAGGTGCTTCTGGAACGACAGAGGCTGAACCCGCCCTCCCAGCTTCTCCTCTCCCCAGCAGTGGGCAGGGACTGGGAGGGAGTGACCGTCCCAAGGTCTAGACTGGCAGCCCCTCTGGGTGTTTTTGGATTTGGGCCCATCTGAGATGGTCTGAATCCTCACAGCACCCCGTGCGGGTGGGTAAAGGGGGCCCATGCCAGGCGCCAGCTGCCCCCATGGCCTGAGGGTGCCCACTTGAACCATTCCAAGTAAACATTTGACCAGCCCGGCCCCGGCCATCATCCCACGCCAACACTTGGCCCTTGTTCCCAGACAGGCCCCTCTGTGTCCCGTCCTTTGTGGCTGACATTTCAGCTGGGCCCTGGAGGGGCTGGGGTGACCCCGTGCCCCATCCGCATTCTGCAGAAAGGCCCTAGGGAGGTGGTCCCTGTGAGGCAGGCACTCGGCGGGGGAGTCCCAGCAGACGAGCCGTCGCCAGGCTGGGCCAGCCACCCCCTTGAATGCCCCACGTGGGCCGCAGGCCTGTGGAGCCCATGGGGCCGCCAGGCCTGTGGAGCCATGGGGCCGCCAGCTGACTCGGCTGCTTTGTTCCAGGCCTGGAGTGGTCTGAGCACAGCTGAGGACTGTGGCTCCTTCTTTGCTGAGAAGCCGCAGATAACGCAGGCGACAGGGCCTGATAAAGCGTCTGTCAGAGGCTTCCTCCCAGACAGGCCCCGCTGTTCCCGCCGGCCCCAAGGGCCCCTGTAGCCCAAGCCTGTCTCCAGAGGTCAGCCCCTCTCTGGGGTCTCAGCCTTCCTGCCAGAGGCTGAGGAACAGGCTGGCAGACCCCTCCCCACTCATATCTTCAGTCTGACTCTCGAAAGTTCCTAAGGCCTCTGGGCCCAAGAACAGAATAAATTAATCCTCTGATTTATTCCCATGAAGAGAATGTCAAGGAATGTGACTCTCTCAATGGAATTCCAGACTGTGGCTCCTGGGGATATAGGGGGGATGGGGTTGGGGGGGGCACTGGAATCTCTTCCTAGAGCCCTTCAAATGACATCCTGGGTCATCTCTTTCACGTCACAAAAGTCCACTCTATGACAGGCTGTATGACGGGTGTAGGGGGCACAGGAGTAAAGACATGGCTCGTGACCATAGGAGCTTCCAGAAAGAGGGTACAGGAAGATCCACCCCACGCTGACCCACGTGGGCCTGCACCCCAGGCCTACAAAGGAGCCTGGCCTGGAGTAGGAGGTGTATAAGGGGGCACCTAGGCAGCCTTGGGGGTATCGGGGTCCTGAGGCGAGACTCGATGTTGAAGGGCAGGAGAGTGGAGACCCGAGGCGCCCATGAGCAAGGAGTCTCCAGTCCTATGGAGGCCCTGTCCTGGGGAGGATCAGGTGATGGGGTTCACAGTACCCAGCAGAGATGGGGTTCACAGTACCCGGCACAGTACCCGGCAGATGGGGTTCACAGTGCCCACTCCATGCCAAGCTGATAACAAAAGTACTTCCCCATTAATAATACAGAGTCCTTCCTCTTCAGAGCAGGAGGCCACACAGGAGGCCACTCGTAGCTTTTGCTCAGGAGGAGCCCAGTCCCCATGAGCATGAGAGGGAAGCTTGGCTGGTGGCGCAGGTGGCCCAGGCGTTCAGCCTCCCGTCCTTGTCTCTGCTTGCCTGGCTCGGCTGCAGACTTCCTGTGTGGCTTTGGAGAAGTCAACTGCCCTCTCTGGGCTTGGCGCAGGGTGGAAGGGTGGAAGTGGGGTAGCCGTCCCCAGCCAGTTGATCCTGGGGGCACTTGGATGTGGGTGAACGGGATATAGGGGGCTGGGGCCCTGCCGCCACCTTGCAGGGTGGCCCTGGTGTCCTCATGCCCTGCTCTGGGGACTCTTGCTCATCTCAAAGGGAGGGGGTAGCTCTCAATGCTGTGTCACAGGCTCCAGGCCTGGAAAGCTGAGCATTTCTCACTCCGAGTCTCTACCTACCACACAATAAACCTGGGGACCTGACCTGCAGCTAGTTGCCACATTCCATAACGATAAAGACTATCGTTTTCTCGTCGTGAAGCAAAGCGACAGAAAAGAACAAACTAAAAGGCAAAAAGCAAAAAGAATTGCAATCCCATTCTGTTTCTCAGCTGTCCCCCACAGCATCATCCGGCCCTGAGGGACGTTTGGTCCCTGGTAGGACAGACGAGGCAGGGACCTGGGCACCAGAGGGCATTCCTTGTCCTGCAGAAAGCACTGGGGAAGTAGGGAATGTTCCCCCGGCGCCTATCCTGAGACAGGCATGACTACATTCTCGCTCTCTTGCTCTTCACCAGCTCTCTAGGCGGTATAGGACTTTTTTTCTTTTTACCTTTTTATTGAAATAGAATATACATATAGCACCATGCACACCGACCTCAAATTCTTCGTGGAACCCGAGTTCAATGAACTTTTACATACGCATAAACCTGTGTGACACCAACCAGATCATGATGCAAAACACTTCCACCGTGCTAGAAGTTTCCCTGAAGCTCCCTTGCAGTCAGCGTCCCGCACGGTTAACTGCCATCCCAGCCTCTCTCACTGAAGATTGGCTCCGCCTGTTCCTGAACTTACTAACGGAATAACATGTACTCGTTCTTTGCGCCTGGCTTCTTTCACCCAACGAAATGCCAGATTCATCCACCTTGTGGCATCTCTCGATGGTTTACATTGTTGTTGTGGGATGTGCCAGGGCACAATGATACCATACCTTTTCCAGCCACTCTTCTACGGAGGGACATTGGGGCTGATTCCATTTGGGGCTATTGTGACCAACCCTAGGAACTCCTAGTGCCTTTAGGACACGCGCGTTTATTTCCCTTGGCTGTGTACCTAGGAGTGTGCCTGCTAGGTCAGAGGGTGGGCATATACTTGTTGTCACAGCTATTTAGACGGTGGGTATATGGAGTCCCATTTTACAGATGGGGAGACGGAGGTTCAGAGAATTTAAGCAGCTGATCCAAGCTCGTGCAATTACCAAGTAGTGAGGACTGGTCTGGAATCCGGAGGTTGTTCTGACTCCAAATTCTTTTCCAGGAGAGGTCAGCGTTCCTGCCAATCTTTCCAGTTCTGCTTTCTAGAACAGGTAAAGGAGGTGCCAGGGTGGAGGGAACCAAATAGAAGGGGAGAGAAAAGGGTGACTCTGATGGGCTACTTCGTAAATGGCTGCTGGGGATGTCCAGGCTGCCTTGGGAGGGACATCGAGGCAGACACAGAACAAGTGGGGCGACTGTGGAGTCACAAAGGCGGCCACAGCCCACCCCCTCTGCTCCCGTCTCATTGCCTCCCTCTCCCTCCCCATCACTCAGCCTCATGGTATTCCTTGCTCTTTCCTGAAAATGCCAAGCATACCCGGCTTCGCAGCCTTTCCACCTCAGCTCCCTCTTTCAGAACCGGACGACCGCATGGCGCATCCCCCCCTTGGTTGTGGTCTCTGCTCAGTCACCCAACCTAAGAGAGCGCCCCCATCGCAGGCTGTCCCCTTTTTTAAACTCTATCTTAACTCCCATCTGACCTAACAGCTTGTGTATATTTGCTTTTTTGGGCCTGTCTTCCATCATAGAATGTGAGCTCTATGAGAGAGCCAGGCCTCACCACCTTGTTGTCTGCTCTACCTTCAATGTGCTGAGCAGTCCCGGCACCCAAAAGGCTCTCTGGAAATACTTAGCGAATGAATGAATGAATGAATGAGAAGCCACTAGTGGAGCAGCTAGTGGCAAAAATCGCAGGCCGAGAGGGTATTGTGGGTGCAGACGCAGAGGCTGATGTGCAGGTTCTGAGATAAGGCTCCCAACAGGGCGTTGGTCAAGAACCCCTGAGCAGGGTGAGGCAGAACCCAGTCCGATCGTGGTGACCTCCAGACACTGCCATGGCCCAACCGTCAAAGCAAGTTCTCACGCGAGCCAGACGGATGAGGGCAACAACAGTGTGCATCTGGGCACCTTCTCGGAGGGCCCTGCAGGATAAGGAGAATTTAGGATCCTTGGGTGAGGAGCAGGTGCCAATGGCCACGGACCTCCTCAAATGCCTTTTTCATTGTGGGGGCTCAGGGATCATCTTTAAAACAGGTGGGGATGGGAATGATACGAAGAATCCAGAAAGGTCCCTATCTCCCCCACAACCCTTGTCTAGAAGACATTCTTCATTCCCCACTGCTACCTGCTGGCCTGGAAAGCCTTTGCTGATTCATGTTATGGCTCTGGACCTCAGTTTCTTCCTTCTATAAGATGGGCAGAAGTTGGCCATGAAGTACAGTGAAGAAACAGCCCTCGATCAGAGGTCGCTGCCATGAATTCTCATATCCCAGGACTGCTGTGTGTTTCTGGCCAAGTTCTGCCCTCTCTGGGCTTCAGATTCCCCATGTGTCAAATGAGGTAGCATGTCAGAAGTATCTCTGAGGACTGAAATCCTCCCTCAGGTGTGAGTAAAGTGGCTGACCCCCTGTCCTTTCCCAAGGAGGAGAAAATTTATCCAGGAAGGCAAGGAGACAGAACCGAGAGAAGAGATAAGAGAACATGAAATATGAAATTTGCCAATGTTACAGCTTTGCCCTGACGGGGGCTTGCTGGACGTTTCCTCTCTGAGCCTCACTGATTGTCTGGGCTGAGGCTTGGGCCGTCCAGGCAGGTGGATGGGGAGCTGTGTTCCACTGCTTCTCTTTCTATACGCGGGGCTCTGAGATGCAGGTTACCAACATCAGACTGCTAGCTGGAACCATTGCCCAGAGTCTGTCCAAGCTGCTCACTGTTCTACTACTTGTCTGCCCGTGACACCAAGACAGGGCAAGGGTAAGTCCGCTTTTCACACCAATTCAGAAGGAGACCCATCCACCCATCCCTGGGGTCTTCTCAGGGATCCCACAGACCATTCTTTTGGCCACGCCTTCTGGGTTTATGACATGTAGCACTCGGAAAGATCGAGTGACTCGTGCAAGGTGACTGTTGCTCACACAGCCAGTGAATAACAGGGCCAGAATTTAAACTCAGGTCTGACTCCAGAGTTGCCGACAGGTGCAGGAAAGGAGCAGTCTTGTCCTTCAGGAGCCCAGAAGCCTGAGACACTACCTTCTGCTGGCAAGGGATGGGGGCGAGGAGCCAGGGCCTTTGCACCTGCTGTGTGCTTTATCCAAAGAGGCTTCCCCTAGATAATTAATCGCCTTGCTCACTGCCACACTTCACTCAGGTCCCAGGTCAAAGGGCATTTGACCATGAAGACTTTCTTTCTAGGACCACTGAGCCTAAAATAGAACAACCCCTCCAACTCCCACCGTGCCTCTTCCCTTTACACCATGACACCTATCACCCTCTGAAGCACTATCTTGTCTGCCGTGTCTATTTATTTCTTTATTGTTTATCTCCCCTAAGAATGTGAGATTTTATCTGTCTTACTTATCACTACAACCCGAAGGCCTAACACGGGGCAGGGCACGTAGTAGCTGTGCAATCAATATTCGCTCGTGGAAGGCATGCATGATTGGGTGCCTTTTCCCCTAATAAGTGGAAGAAAATGGAGCATCTATTATCTGCAAGGCGTGGGGGAGAGGACTGACCCGCCCACATCTCATTTCTTCCATAGCTGTTGTTAACCCATTTCATGGATGGGGGAACTGGGGCTCCCTCCAGCATCAAAGACCCCCGGAGGGGGAGTGGCAGAATAAGCAGTCCATCAGGACTGGGGCCTTTGACCCCTTGGCGGTCTGTCTCCAAGCCCAGTGTTCCTTCTAAGAGTGGGGGCAGGGCCCAGAAAAGGGGAGGGATGCCTGCGGCCCCCAGAGCCCTCGCAGGGGGTTGTCCCGAGGTGTGGCCACCAGGCTCTGGCCCGGAGCCTCGCAAGCCACACCCCGGGCCGAGCCGCTCCGAATTCCTCCAGCCCCACCCCCGCCCCCGCCTGGCGCCGCCCCCCACCCTTCCCCCCGCCCCCCGCCCCCTGCCCAGCAAGGCTGCCCCGGAGTAATGACAGGAGAACGGGCCGCGGCCGCTCGTGACCCCCCAGGTTCCCCTAGCCCCCGGCCCGCCCGCCCCGAGCCCCCAGACTCGGGGCGCCCGCAGGCCCCGCGGGTCAGCGGGAACCGGCAATTTCCCGGCCGCCCGCCCCGCCGCCCGCTCTGTACTTAGCCTGATGACGGGTTCCCGCGGCCCTAATGGCGGGGCGGGCGGCGGGTTCAGGGCGGGCGAAGCCGGCCCAGCCGGTCCCGTGCTCGGCTCTCAGGCGGCCGCCGGGCCTGTGTCATCCACCAGGAATTTCTGTTTTCCCCTCCGCGGGGCTGGAAGAAAAAACAATAATTAGGTCACTGGGCAGGCGGCAGAGAGGGTGTGGGACAGGCCAGTGGCGCCCTGTTGGGCAGGGAAAGGGTCTGGAAGGACGATGGGGAAGGAGAGGCCCCCACAGTGGCCCCTGTCCCCTTCCTGCCCTCCCCAGGATGCCAGATGATGGAAGCAGAGGCATTCCTGACCTTTTCCAGCATTCACTCGCGGGCCCATTCATCGTGGTCATTGACTGGGCACTTCTGTGCACCTAGTTCTGTGTGTGGTAGGCGCTGGCGACTGAGCATTATGAATAAGAAAGAAGGAAGGACTGGGTAGTAAAATCCAATGGGCGGCCTGCACTGATATACAGTGGGAGGCCTGCTGCACAGGGCAGGGGAGTTTTAGGGGACTAAGTTTTGGGGGCGGGGCATGGGGCTGCAGGTAGTTAGGGATATTTCTTCTGGGAAGTAGCACCTGCACGGAGACCTCATAGAGGAATAAGGATTGGCCAGGCCAAGTGGAGGAGGAAGCAGGAAAGGAATTTGGGAGTGGAAGGAACAGCATGTGCAAAGGCTCAGAGGTAGAACAGTGCACATCACAGGACCGCCTGTACAGTAAAGAAGCATCACATGAACGTTTCGTTCTGAATGTGACTTCAGTGATTACAGACACGTATTTTTGGTCCAGTGAGGCCCCTAGACACGAGGCAGCTACTCTGATGATGAGCTGAAGATACAGCCACTTGTTTCTGCACTGGAGGGAAACCGTCCTGGATTTACTGAGAGGTGGTAGGTACTGGGCTCTGTACCTTTGGGCAGGTTAAAAGATTTTCAAGTGTCATTTGGACTTAGCACATTGCTTGCCTTTCACTCTGACCTTAGGACAGCTCCCTGGACCAGAGTAGGATCAGGGGAGGCCAGAGCAGCTCTGTCCGGCTGCATTGTCCCTGTCCGGCTGCATTGTCCCAAGTATAAGTGATGAGACCAGGGAGGTGGGCAGAATTGGTGCATAGAGGGTCTTATGAGGCATGGTAGCGAATTTAGGCTTTATCTCACGGGAAATGGGGAACAATGATATAAAACAGGGTGGGAGGGGACAGGATCAGATTTCTGAAAACTAATAGCTGATAATAACCACCAGTGATTTAGCTCCCATTATGTGCCAGCACAGGGCTAAGTGCGTTGCATAGCATCTCACTAAGCTTGACGACAATCTTGTGAGAATGTTTCTCAGTCCCGTTTTATAGAAGAGGAAACAGCCAGGAAGGTCATTTGCCCCAGGACACCTGCCAGTGAAGGGCAGAACCAACACTGAAACTTGCTAGGCTATGTTCTAGGAGCTCTGGTACGAAAGGCGGAGGCTTTGTCTCTATCCTCAAGGAGCCTGTCACCTGCTGGGGGGCATGTGTGCGTGATCTACTCGAGCCATGTCAGAGTGGAGGTTACTTCTCTCTCCTGTGATGACCCAGGAGTAGACTGTCCGGGACTGGAGCAGTGGTCCTACTCCAGGAGGTTGTCCGGGCACCCAGGACAACCTTGTTGTCTGCCATCTTGTGTCCAAATTGGCCCCCTCACCACACCCACGTTTTGGGGAGGAGCAGGAGGGAGCATGTCCTTTCTCCTTAGGGGCCTCACCTCCGCATCTTCATCTAAACCTGCACCTGTGTCTGTATCCAAATCTGTACCTACATATAAATCTGTGTCTGTGTGGATAGATCCACCAGTGATGGGTGGAACCACCTCTACCGGTGAAGCATAGAAACAGAAAACATGGCAATGAAGATCATCATTTCACCTCCTATTCACATCCTATTGGTAGTTTTCTTTTTTTTTTTTTAACGTTTTTATTTATCTTTGAGACAGAGAGAGAGCATGAATGGGGGAGGGTCAGAGAGAGAGGGAGACACAGAATCCGAAACAGGCTCCAGGCTCTGAGCAGTCAGCACGGAGCCCGACGCGGGGCTTGAACTCACATACCGTGAGATCGTGACCTGAGCCGAAGTCGGACACTTAACCGACTGAGCCACCCAGGCGCCCCTTGGTAGTTTTCTTTAAAATATTCTTGCACATAACACCCGATGACCTGAACAAAGTAAAATACTTTAAGTATGGTTATCACAAAAGGAAGTTCCTTTTTTTTTTTTAAAAATGGTTCCTTATAAATTGCGGTGTGTCGTTTATATCTGTGGGTTTCATGGGTCAGCAAATATGGAAGCTGCTTGGCAAATTGTTGCAAAGATGAACAAGACACGACACTGCCCTTTGTGGTTCTTCCAGCCACACCCCACTCCCTCAAAGGAGAGGGTGCCTAGACAGGCACTTGGGGACTCTGCAAATTGCCCTTGGTCCGAGCTTTGGGGCACCTTCAGGAGAGCCATTCGGGAGACAGATGGTCTAGAGCACTGGGTCTCAAAGTGTGATCCTCCCCCAGCACCATCGGCACCACTTGGAACTTGTCAGCCGTGCAAACTCTCAGTCCCCACCCAGGCCTGCAGAATGAGAAACTCTGAGGGTGGGGCCCACGTATCTGTGTTTACATAAGCCCTCCAGAAGATTCTGATACAAGCATACATTTGAGAGGTACTAGCCTAGGGCCCTGTGTACTGCATTGAGAGTCAGAAAACCTTGGTCCTAATCCTGGCCCCGGAAGACTAGGCTCTGTGACTTTAGGCAAATGGAGTTCCCTTCCCGGGCCTCTGAGTCTTTAGGTGTTATTGGTGAGCTTGGTCCTGGGAGCTGGAGCGAGCCAGATGGTTCTTAAGGTGCTTCCCGGCTCAGACAGTTCATGATGTCCCAGCCTGACTGCTGGGAGTGGGGCCTGGGCCTTGAAGCAGGGAGGGAAGCTTCCTTTGTAGGGAGATTCTCTCGGTCCAAAGCATTCTAGTAACAGGAAGTAGAGTCATGGCAGTCTCCCTTGAGCGTCCTGGCGTGCGGTGACACCCTAATGGACACCGTGCAGTCCTGCCCAACCACGGCTCTCTGTAGGCTGAGAAGCGGGACACAGGTTCCCAGTGGATCTCAGCGTGGATCTGGATCTGATGAGTGCTCTAGTATGTTGCTCATGTTGCCCATCTTTCTGCCTGGGCCCAAGTCCCCCAAACCTGGCATCCCAGATCCCGACTAGAGGTGGAGACAGCCGGGCACCAAATTTGTCCTGGCCCACCACAGGGGGCAGAGCCTTTGCTAGTCTTGTCCTGGCTTCTCCAGGTAGGATGTCTGAGAACAGTCAGACCGTGTCCCCCTAGGATCTGAGGATGAACTCTCTCTCTTGAGCCCAAGACTATTCAGGCTTCTGTAGGGTCTGGGCCCGGGTTCAAGGCCACAGGCCCCAAACTTAGATGGCAAAGCTGCTCTCCCAAAGGGTACTTAACCTCAAGCCCTGAGGAAGCCAGGCTGAGAATCACTGAAGTCTGTCTTGCGATTCCCATTCCATAGGATTCTGTCTGAGTAGGACTTGCTGGCGAGGCGGGGAGGAAGGCAGCCTGGTGTGTGATATATAAAAATCCTGAACCCTAACTCAAGACCCTGGGTTCTAATTGTGCCTTTGCAACTAATATTCCGTATAACTTGAAACAAGTCAGTCTCCTCTCTGGGCCTCAGTTTCCTCACCTGGCAAATAGAGTCATAATGCCTACCTGAGTATGAAACTCAAGGAGAACGAGACAGGTGAAACCCCTTGTCAAGTTGAAGGTACGATGCCCCTATTTTCCAAGGGGGTTATGGCTGGAGAAGTTGGATTTGGACTGTATTCTGGCTTCATAGCTCTCCAGCCATAAGACCTTGGGCAAGTCACAGAACCTCCTGAGTCTCACTTTCCATGTCTATGAAGTGGGCTGGCCTCCCAGGGGTGGCAGGGGAAAGAATGATGGGAAAGGGGCCAGGCACACTGCAAGCACTTGATTGATGTGTGCTGTATTAGTTATCCAATGCTGCATAACAAATTGCCCCAAAAGCCAGCCACTTAAAACCACACACATTTATTGTCTTGCAGTGTCCATGGGGCAGGAGTCGGCATGGCCCAGCTGGCCCTTTGCCACACGGTCTCTCATAGGCCACAATCAAGCTGGCGGCCAGCACCGCAGTCGTCTGGGCCCGACCAGGGATGGATCTGTGGCCAAGCTCACTCACATGCTTGTTGGCAGGATTTGGGGCCTCGTGGGTTGCTGGACTGCAGACCTGGGTTCCTCACTAACCTCGCTGGCCTCTCTGGCGGCTGGCCAGAGGCCCCACCCAGGTCCTTGCCGTTTGGGCCTCTCTCCTGGGCAGCTTACAACATGGCAGCTGGCTTCATTCAGAGAGAGCAGAAGGGTGCCCAGAATGAAAGCCACCGTCTTCTGGTAACCTGATATCAGAAGTGACGACCCATCACTTTTGCTGTATTCTGTTGCGAGAGGCAGTCACTAAGTCTAGCCCACACCGACCAGGGGATTACACAAGGGCATTAAATCCAGGAGGCAGGACCACTGGGCTCCCCACCACTCCGGGCAAAGCCCTAAGTGGGAGGGAGCTGTGGACGGAGGAAGATCCTGGGAGAGGTCAGAGGACTGCACTTCCCGGCAGAAGGACTCCTAGGACAGGGTCCCCAGTGTCTGCACACCCTGATTTTTATCTTCCCTGCAGGGCCTGTCCCATGGGGAGGGGTTGATATTTGTAGCCAGCGGGAGCTGCATTCCAGGGCCGGGTACTTAACATTCCAGAAGAGCGCTCAGCTAATTATTGCCTTGCCCGGCCTAGGCCTGGACCACCCCGGCCCCCCCAAGCTTCCATGGCTCAGCCAGAAGACTCTAGTAGCTTAGTTCTTGGGTCATATTGAGAGGCCCAGAGGTGGGCCAGACTTAAACGGGGTCACATGGCAGTGAGTCAGTGACAGTGTCAGGGCTGGAGCCTGGGGCCTTTTACCCGTGACTTGTGGACAAGGGGGCCAATGAAACGCAGCAGGAGCCGTGGCGCTGAGCCTTTGGAAGAGGTGGACGAAAGCAGGCCTCGGGCAAATGGCTACTTCTCCGAGCTTCCATTTCCTTGCCTGTAAAAAGGGGAATTTTCTCAAAATCCTCTAACACGTGACAAAGACTCTTTCCTTGACCAAATTTCAGACAGGCTCCTTGGAGGCCTCTTTTTGACCAGGCCTCATCCTTGGGCCTTGTCTTTGGCCTGCCCAGCCCAGTTTTAGCAAGAATCCTGCTAAATCAGTTTAGCAAGGTGCCCCACCCTTGACATCCGATCCCCCTTTCCTGCCTTCAACAAGAATCCTGTCAAGTCGGTTTAGTAAGAAGCCCCTACCCTTGATGGCAACTCTTCGTGATTTTCCATCCATTGCCCCCCTCATCCTGCTCCTTGCCTATAAAGCCCCAGCTCTCTTCGCTGTATTCAGGGTGGAGCCCGACCTCTCTCCCCTACTGTGGTAGTCTCCCTACCTCTCCCAATGTTCCTGAATAAAGTCTTCCTTACCTACCCTTTTAACCATTTTAGCTAGTGGCAAAAATAACTTTTCTTTAGGGGCACCTGGGCGGCTCAGTCGGTAGAGCGTCTGACTCTTGGTTTTCGCTCAGGTCGTGATCTCACAGTTTGTGGGTTCGAGCCCGGCCTCAGGCTCTGCGCTGACAGCGTGGAGGCTGCTTGGGATTCTCTCTCTCTCTCCGCCCCTTTCTCTCCCCTTCGCCGCCTCATTCTCTCCCTCTCTAAGAATAAATTTTAAAAAATAAAGCATAAAATATGCTCAAACGTTCACATACACATGGCACAGGTGTAAAACTTCATACTCCCTCTCTGTCTCCCCAGCTCCCCTTCTCCTTCCTGGGACAGCCTTTGTGAGTACCACATATATACTTTTCTTCTTACACAAATAGTAGCTTTCTACATTCACGGCCGTGCACCTTGCTTCTTTCACTTATTATTATATCTCAGATTGCTCCATACCAATCTATGTCATTCTTTTGACGCCTGCATTGTATTCCATTATATGAATACACCAGCATGTATTTAGTCTCCAAAACGGCAGCAGATTCGTACTGGCAACCCAAACTATGGTCAACAAACATACGTAAAGCATCTGCCAGGGCTCAGGCATTGAGTGTGTCCTAGAGATAATGGGGGTTGCAGTCCGGGCTGTGCAAATTGGAGCCTCCAAGGCTCATGAAGGCAACAGAGTGACGAGGGCATTGCAGAGCGGAATTAACAGGAAAAGTGTCACTCCAGGAAAGGATGTTTGTTCGTTGGGCTGGGAGAGGGGTGGGTCTCTGAACACTTCAGAGGGCTTTCTTTGAAGGGTAATTTGGATGTAGGTGCTAGGAAAAGGAAGGATAGCATTCTAGGCCAAGAGGACTGTGTGAGCAAATTAGAAGGGAGAGGACAGCCCATGGCATATGAATGAGGACCCAGGACCTGTGGATGGAGGTGGAATGAGGCTATTTGGAGCCTGAGTCTGGGGAAGCCTTGACTTTCAGGGGAAGGCCACGGGCTGATTCCTGCTATTCTCCCAGAGTACCCATGGTGGCCACCTCTTCTGGAAAAGGGGCCTCTGGTGGGGGGGGGCGGATTGGAAAGAAAAGGGGCCTTTTAGGGAGGAGGCAGGGCAGAGGCCGCTCTAGGCTGGATGAAGCAGTGGCTTGCAATTATCGATTATCGATTATCAAGATCTGCCCTGTGCTGGGCATTTAAGTAATTTAACTGAACTTAATTTTTGCTGCATTTACTTTATCTATATTTTACATATTTTATTTATATTTATTTAATTTAGGAGAAGTAGTTGCAGACATCATGGTATTTTCCCCTAAGTATTTCAGCAACTATTTCTTAAGGATGAGGACATTTTCCCACAATCCCTATATGGTGATGGCACTCAGGAAACTTAACATCCTCATACTCTTATCTAATGTCCTGTCTGTATGCAAGTGTGCCCAGTTGTCTCAATAATGTCCTTTATAGCTTCCCTGTCCTACCCAGGATCTGATCAAGGACCACCCTTGGCATCTCCTTTAATCCGGAATCATTCTCCAGGGGCGCCTGGGTGGCGCAGTCGGTTAAGCGTCCGACTTCAGCCAGGTCACGATCTCGCGGTCCGTGAGTTCGAGCCCTACGTCGGGCTCTGGGCTGATGGCTCGGAGCCTGGAGCCTGTTTCCGATTCTGTGTCTCCCTCTCTCTCTGCCCCTCCCCCATTCATGCTCTGTCTCTCTCTGTCCCAAAAATAAATAAATGTCAGAATCATTCTCCAGACCTTTATTCGCTTTCTTTCGTCTTTTCATGCCATTGGCCTTTTGGAAAAGTCCAGGCCAGATGCTTTGCAGAGTGTCTCTCAATTTGATTTGTCTGATGTTTCCTCATGACTAGATCCAGGCTCAATATTTTCAGCAGGAACCCTGGTGCTGTATGCTTCTCAGGTGAATTGGCCCCATAACTAGTGGTATTAAATATGATCCCTGGGTGGGGTCCGACAAGGAGCCTGCACTTTATTTTGCAGATGAATAACCTGAAGCTCAGAGAGGTCATGTGACTTGCGCACGCACACACACACACACACACACACACACACACACAGCTAGAATGAAGGAAGACCAGCCCCGTTCTGACCCTTTTTATTTTTTTTTTTAATGTTTATTTTTGAGAGAGAGGGGGGAGAGGGGCAGAGAGAGAGGGAGACACAGAATTGGAAGCAGGCTTCAGCCTCCAAGTTGTCAGCACAGAGCCTGACGTGAGGCTCGAACCCACTAACCTAATGCGATCGTGACCTGAGCCCGAGTCAGATGCTTAACCGACTGAGCCACTCAGGCGCTCCCCCCAACCCATTCTGGCTCTTAAACACTGCTCTGTGCTGCCCTTCCACAAGTAATACATAATCATTATGGGAAAATTAGAATACACACATATGAGTACATGTTTATTTTATTTTTTTTTTTTTTTAATTTTTTTTCAACGTTTATTTATTTTTGGGACAGAGAGAGACAGAGCATGAACGGGGGAGGGGCAGAGAGAGAGGGAGACGCAGAATCGGAAACAGGCTCCAGGCTCCGAGCCATCAGCCCAGAGCCTGACGCGGGGCTCGAACTCACGGACCACGAGATCGTGACCTGGCTGAAGTCGGACGCTTAACCGACTGCGCCACCCAGGCGCCCCAGTACATGTTTATTTTTATAAAAATGGGGCCATCTTGTTGTCCAAGCTGCTGTTTTCATTTAATACGATACAGCCCAAGAGAGGGAGGCACGGGGCCGTGTTTGTCACCTGTTCTCCCTGTCACCGCCTGTTCAAGCTTGCCCCAGAGGTGCCAGAAACTCAACATGCTCTTGAAGGAGCCAAGGGGAGGGCTGGAGCCAGTGGGCTTGCCCTGATGTGGCTCCCAGACCCCTTAGCGACAGGGACCCTAAGAGGCTGCAGGTGGAGGGGCAGGGACACATGTGCCAAGCCTGTCCTCTCTATGTCTCCACAGCCGGCAGGTCCACACACCGGGCAGCCTGGACATGTTCCCCCATTTGGGTCTCCCTCCAGTTACCCAAGGTTGCAACTCAACCCTCTATGCTCTCAGCACCTCCTGGATGTCATGGGGGCAAAACCCAGGCCAAGCGGTTGCCTGGAGAAGTGGGCGGGGCCCCACACGATGTGGGTAGAGACTCGGGCTCTGGTCTGGACTCTGCCAATGATCGCAGAGTAACCTTGGACGAGTCACGTTCCTCTGCTTTCCTCATTCCTTCACTTCACAGTCCGTTCTGCATGCCCGGCCAGGAGGGCTGCTGGGGAGTCAAGGTGGTGCAACGATTACAATCCAAGGGGGGCATGCTGAAGTAGAGTCAAGGGAGGGTCCAGGTGTGGGGCCTGAGGCTGGTACAACTCAAGGACCGTTTGTAAGAAAAAGAACACCAACTTATGAATATAGAACTGGGCACAGAGACTTGCAGGAGGCCTCCAGGGAGTGGACTTGCCCCGGAGGCCTCTGGGAACCAGCTACTCCCCAACACTGCCCTTGGGCCCCTGGGTCTCTAGCTGGGACAACATGGTCTAACACTTGTGGTGGACCCTGGAGCCTTGTCTGCTCTGGACTTTTTAATTTTTTTAACATTTTTACTTATTTTTGAGAGACAGAGAGGGACAGGGTATAAGCGGAGGAGGGGCAGAGAGAGAAGGAGACGCACAATCCGAAGCAGGCTCCAGGCTCTGAGCTGTCAGCACAGAGCCTGACATGGGGCTCGAACTCAAAACCATGAGATCATGACCTGAGCAGAAGTTGGACACTTAACCAACTGAGCCACCCAGGCACCGCCCCCTTTTGCTAATATTTTACTTAGAATTCTTAGATCTACATTCACAATGAAACCAGTCCTGAGTTTTCCCTGAGCTGTTCAGTCTACAGACTGTCAGGCAACTACTAACAAGAATAACTCAGGCCTCTGTTCATTTGGAAGAATGTCCGTAATCAATTCAGTGGGGTAAAAAACAAATTATTTATGTCATAGAGCATGATTCCACTTCTTCTGAAAACTGTACTTTCATAGAATTCAAATAAGTGAACTTCTAAAAGATTTTCAAAGAGCAGGGATGGCTGGTCCCGTCTCTGGAGAGCCTACCTGTCTGCACACGGCTAGGCCTATACCTAGAGTCTTCCCAGAGCCTCCCGAACGGCCAGGTCTCCCGCTACCTCTCCTAGGAACCCCTCGCTTCCTAGGACCCAGCCAATGTTAGGTCTTCTCTATCTGACCCTCTAAGGGCAACCGCTCACCCCTGGGGAGGAGGGGAGCCAAGCCTATTACAGAGGCCGGCTTTGTCCTACATGGTGGTTCAGCAGGAAAGCCCAAACAAGGGCTCCTGAGTCCTGAGGTGGGGCCATGGCAAACGGAGTGTGAGGGGGAACAGAGAAAATGTCACACCACCTGAGCCCTGAAAGGTTTCCCAGAGGGGCTGGCTTAGGTTTGGGGTCTGGGGGAGGACCATTTCTGTCCCAGGCGGCCCAGGTCCATGACTCACAGGCAGGCCTCAGAGCTGTGGCAGGATGTGATATCAGCCTTCTCTGGTAGCCAGCCTGGTCTAGGGCTGGGCCGGGCTCTACCTGGACTCCCCAAGGAGGCGGCCCCCAGCCCAGTACTGAAAACATAAAGCCTAACCAGCATGGCTCTTTCTCGAGATGCACAAATATAGTTACTAGAACAGAGTCAAATAAGCCCAGAGAATCATGGACTGTGTGTGTGAGGTCCAGCACAACTCCCAGGCCAGTGACTTTCAAACACAACCCCTAACAGCAGGGTGGGTCGTAAGTGCCCAGGAGGAGTTCCACTTGGCCCCTAGAATCAGCCAGCCCAGACTCCAGTGCCTGTCAGCTGCGTGACTCTAGGCACGTCACCTAGTCTCTCTGAGCCTCGGTGTTCTCATCTGTCTAATGGAAAGAACAACACCTGCCTCCCAGTCATCATAAGGAATTAACCAGATAATGCAAGTGAAGCTGCGGGCTCAGTGAGTCACATGCAAGGAGATCGCACTGTGCTTTTCTTTATATCGGTAGGATTATTTTGATTGCAACAGAAACTCACCTAAGCTAGCTAAGGCAAGAAAAAGCAAATGGGGGGCGGGGGGCAGGGAAGTTCCCGAAAGGAGGCCCGGGGGTGTCTCCTGGAATCCCGGAGCAGGACCCAGTCGGGGTCGGGAAAGGGTGCCGTCGGGGCTGAGAGCCCCGTGGGTGCCCAGCAGGGCCCCCTCCCTCTCTTACCTTGCCGCTGTCCCCTGGCTCTGCTCACGCCTCCGGTCGGTAGCGGAAAGCACAGCTGTCAACAGCTCCCGGCTCGACGTGGCCTCTAGATGTGAAGCCAGGTGGCCTCAGCTGAAGTCTTTGGGTCCCGATTGCAAATCCCCTGCAGAAGACGCCGATTGGCTCGGCGTGGGTCACGTGCGCGCCACCTGGGGCGAAGAAACGCGGCAAATCCCGCTGGAAACGTGTGGCTGATGATGACGCGGAGCAGTGCCAGCAAAGGGGCAACACCAGGCAAAGAAAAAGAAAACGAGAAAGAAAGAAAGTCTTGTAGGCTCCACGTTCTATCCACCCAATCAGACCCTGGGCCCCCACCCGCCTTCCACCCCCAGAAGCAAAGCAGGTGGCCACTTCTCCCAGACCGACTGATGTCGCCGGTTTGGGGAAAAACAGACCCTCCCTCCCCGCGAACGCGTACGCAGCAGACACTGGGCTCGGGAAAGCCTATCACGAAGCCTCCGATTTGCGGTTCTGCTTTCCAGTGCGGTGCGTTGAGGACCGTGTATAAAGACCCTGCGTTTGAACCGGGTAGGCACACGCTTCCCGGCTTGGCACAGGCCACACGCCCGGAGGCCGCCACCCTCTGACCCGCTCTCCACACTGGCTGCCTGCCTGGTCCCTGTGGGCGTGCGAGCGACGAGTCCTACCTGAGTAGGACCGGCGCTTGGGCTCGCAGGCTCTCCAGGCCACCTCTGCTTTCGTCCCAGGTGCATGGCATCCCGGCCTGCCGCCCTGGGGCCGGGCTGCTGGCTGCACCCAGAGCGCTGACCGAGGGGATGTGAGAGGCTGGGAGGTGAGGAAGGGGTGCGCAAGTGCGGGGGGGGGGGGGGGGCAGGCGGCGGGTGGATCCCTGAGAAGCTCAGGCCCTGCTGGGCCTCGTAGGCAGTAGGCAGGCAGTACTGTCTGTTGAAAGCCCCGCGCCTGTGACTGTGTGGAAGAGAGGCTGCCCTGGGGGAGGCCTTCCTTCAGAGATCTCTGCACTAATACGTGTGTCTGCAGGGCACCTGAGCTCTTGCCAAGGCCTTTCCCACCCATCATCTGGAGCCCTCATTATGCCCTTCAGTGGACCCCCACTTTACAGATGGGAAAATTGAGGCTTCACGTCACCCAGCGTGTCCGAGGCAGAACTGGAGTTCCATGCCGACACCTCGGCCGTGTGAATCTCCCGCTCTCCTGCCTCCTGGCCGCGAGTGGGGGCTGTGCTTCCTAGCGCTTTTGCTCCAAGACGCCATCCTCTGTGGCTCCCTTTCTTCTCCAACAGCACTGGCTCCCTGGTCCCAACCTGCCACGACCAGCATACATGTGATGTCATCTGTAGGGACAAGGACTCTCATCCCTCAAGCATGTGGCCTTTGAGGCCTCAGACCTCCAGAACTAGCAGGACAGCTCTCCTCAAGGGTCACCTAGGAGCCCTAAGAGCTGCCACCTGGCCTTTCTTTTCAGCATTCCCCTGGCCCAGGGGGCCCTCTCAGCCACTTAGTCTGGCTGTCCAGGCCTAGGTCAGAGGTCTGATGGGGGCTCTGGCCCTTCTCTCTGCGGCCCCTCCACTCAGCAGCTCTGTCTCCTCAGTGAACGCAAGCTCCTTAAGGGCATCTCGGTGTCTCCCGTGATGCACTGGGTGGGAGGGAGCTTCCAGAGCAACAGGAGAGCGGGGAGTGGGTGTGTCTGGCTGGCAGAACGCTGATCTAAGTGCAAGTCCACAGGCCGGCCTGTGATGAACCGGTGAACGTCTCAGCAGAGAAGGAGTGAGGATCCTTGAAGGCCCTGTGAAGACAGAACCAGCCGTGTGCTCCAAGTACACAGGCCTTTGCATGTGCCATTCTTTCTAGTGGGAACCTAGACCTCCAGTGTCTGCTCCCCAAGTCCTCCTCAGTAACGGGGTACCCAGTTCTTAGCCAGCTGGCCACAGGCCACCCAGAATAAAGAACATGTTCTCAGTCTCCCTTGCAATTAGTTTGGCCGTGGGATGAAGCCTTGCCAACAGCTTGTAAATGAGGTGTACAAAATCTAGGAATGTTCTTAAAGAGCCCGACTGCCGGAGCTCTTGCAGCCACCTTGCACCAGGAGGAGAGCAATGGACACCCTAGGGGCCCTGGGCCTTCCGCCACCAGATTTCTACTGGAGTCAGACAGAAACTTCTATCTTGTTGAAGCTACTGTTATTTTTGTGTTTCCGTTTTTGTTTGGCAGTGGTGGTGGTGGTCGCTTTGACTCAGAGGCAAGCATGAACTGAACTGATAAAGCCAGCAAACTGGGTTCGGTCGTCAAAACCCAGCTCGATGGTTACCTCCCTTAGGAAGTCTTCTTAATTCCCAGGTACAATAAACCACTCCCAGACTCGATCATTCTCTTGTTTTTATTTTCACCCCTTTGTATTGTAACTTACCTGTTCAGGCATCAGCTCTACTTGGAGTCGGTGAGACTGTGGGCTCCTTCAGGTCAAGAACACTGAAATATCCAGCTCAGAAGCCCTGGAACATCCTTCTCCTATTACTAGTAGCAGCAACCTCAACAGTAGCAATAAAACAGTAGATGATATTTATCGAGGGCTTATGATGAGTCAGGCACTATTTTAAGAGCTTGGATATATTACCTTATTTAATCCACATAGGAATCTAATACCTCATTTTACAGATAAAGAAACTGAGGCACAGAGCGGTTATGTAAATTGCCCAAGGTCAGTCGCACAGCTAGAAATTGGCAGAGCTGGGACTTAAATCCCGGGAGTCTGACCCCAGAGTCCAAGCTCATAGCTTGTCATTCTTATCTAGGAGTTCCATTAGCTTGTCATAGGAGCGCCTTCAAAATGGGATGTGGGGAAACCACACAACTCCCCTCACCCTCCCTAGCAGGAAGGAAACAGGAGAAAAGCCCTCACCAGTTGTCTGCGAACAGAGCTCAGGGCTCTCGAGGAGGTTAGACGTCCCAGAGACTCCCAGAAACTAGCATCTGCCAGGCCACCTGTCTCAGTGATCTCTGCTGGGTAACAAAACACCCCACCACTCAGTGCTTGAAATCACACTGGGTTACTCCCCGCTCAGAGCTCTGCAGGTCAGCTGGGCAGATCCCGGGCTCCATGTGGGATCGGCGTGGCTGTGTCCAGCCAGGGGCTCAGCTGGCCCAGAATGTCCAAGAAGCCTTCTCCACACACCTGTGCTGGGGTTTCCAGCTCTCCTCCATGTGACCTTGCCTTCCGCATGCATGGTTCCTCATCCCTGTCTTGTCTGCCCGAGTTTCTTTCCATGGCGGCTGACCTCCAAAAGAGAGAGGGAACACAGAGGGCCCCAGGCCATTTAAGGCTAGGCCTGGAACGGGCACAGAGTCACTTCTGCCATATTCTGTTCATCAAAGAAAGTCACAAAGCCAGTCGAGATTCAAGGGGAGGGGACACAGGCCCTCCTCTTTCTGGGAGGAGCACCATACATGCTCAGGCAAGGAGAAATCGGTGGCAGCTGCCTTTCAGGTAGTCCAGTCTCACTCCCACATTGCCTCCATGTAGCAGCCCTACTAGGTGACTTGCCGTTCCTTGGACAAGTGCAAGTGCACACCTCCATGCCTGTGTCTGTGTCATCTGCTGGGCCACCTGTTTTTTCCTCCTTCAAGATTCAGCTCCGTGTCACTGTTCTATGGCTCGTTCCCTGACCTCTCAGCTCAGAATTTTTCCTTCCTCCCCTGCTGTGTAGCGACCTCCAGCCTTGCTCATCTGCAATCTACAGTCACATTGGCTTCATACAGATCAGTATCCGTCAACAATTGCCATCATGCTGCGTAACAAACGAGCCAAACCCCAGGGGCAAACATTCGTTTAGCTCACGAGTGTGTGGGGTCCAGCCGATCTTGGCTGGGGCCTCTCACGCGGAGGTCTGACCTACGATGGCCTGGGCTGGGATGCCAGGGGTACCTTGGTTCAGGCCACGGGCCTACTCATTCGGCAAGCCAGTCGGCACGTTCTCGTGACACTGGCAGAGAAGAAACGTAGGAGGGGAAATGCGCAAGTGCTTTGTGGAGCCTCGGCTTGCAACAAGTCTGCTAATATCCCATCAGCCACAGCAAATCGCAGGACTGAGCCCAGAGCCAGGGCCTGCAGAACATTCTAACCTGGGTAAGAGAGCACTGCAGATTTACTGAGCAAAGCATGTGAATACAGGGAGGGGTGAAAAATTGTGAGGCCATAAATACAATTGAGCTTCCAGTTGTAAGTGGCTGATTTATCTCCACTGGGGGAAAAATTCTGTCCCAAGTTGGTTGGAGGAGATGAGCCAGGGAACTCAGCCATTCCAGCTCTGTGACCTTGAGAAAAACATTTGACTTCAGCTAAAGTCTTGGTTTCTTCAGTTGTGGAAAAGGGAAGAGGGAGGGCTGCCCTCCCACGGCACAGAATTAGGATAAACGACTGAGATCTTGGGTCCGCCCGGTTTCCTCGCCCGTAGGATGGTGATGACAGTGGCACACAGGGACGTGGCAAGGATCCGGCGAATCCACATCAAGGACTTAGGTCACTGCCAGATACACAGCAAGGACTGACCTTTGGGAGGAGGGGGCCCTTGTTAGGTGCTCTCCCGACACCCCGTTCTTTTCCTTCCCGGCACCTGTTAAGTGTGAATTTTGTACCGATGTGTACGACTCATTGTTTAAGGTCTTTCTCCCCACCTAGACCAAAAGCTCCATGAGGGCAGGCATTATACTCAGAGTGGTATCCCCAGCGCCAGAAACAAAGAGGGTGCTCTTGGAGTATTCATGGAGTGAGTGGCTGCATGAACGCGTGAATGAATGAGAGGGAGGGTGGGGGGCATGGATGGAGACACATTGGAGGGTTTGGCAAGACTGGAAAAGGCTTCGTTATGCCGATTTCAAGGTCTGTTACCAAGCGCAATCTCTTTCCTTCCACAAATCTTAAGTTTACAGGGAAACTGCTGCACCCACACTCTTAGACCCCACCCCTGGTTGATGCCCTGAGCCTGAGGTCTCTCCCCACGACAGTAGGAAGGATCATATGACTAAACCACTGACCACTCTCCCTACCCTCATAACATCGTCCCCCCCCCCCCCACACACACGAGGGAGCTAACATGGCTGGCTGCTGTCCCCGTTTCACTTGCTGAGTGACCAAGCAATTCAGTCCTGCGCCCCGCAGAAATGGCCAAGGAAGCAGCCCAGAGCACCCAGGTGAGTGGGCACTGAGCAGAAGCTCGAGGATCCACTGCCCTGCCTGAACCTTCACTCCTGGGGAGAAAGAGCCTCAGGCTGGAACGGCTGACAGAGATGGCCTCAGCCCCGGGTCCTGCCCTTAAGAGTCACGATGGGGCCGCGTGTGGGCAGTTTCAAAGTGCCTGCCCCAGCACTCCAGCCCGGAGATGCTACCCTCATGAAGCCCAGCTGACTGGCCACCTCGGCTCCGACCGCAGCCACCGCTGGGGGTGTCTCTGTTACTTCTGCCAACCACAGTGCTGATGGGCAGTGACGATGGTCTTGGAATATTTAGAAACAGGAGAGGAGGATTAATCCAGGTCATTTGGGAGTAACAGTGACTCACCTCCACTGAGCCTCTGTGAGGCTCCTTTATGCACATCCTATAGCCCCCATCTCCAAGGTGAGGCTTATTATTTCCACAGGGCAAATGGGAATCTGGGGCTGGAGACAGGAAGATGTTGGCCCAAAGTGACCCAACTAGGCAGTGATCGAAGCTGGGGTGTCTTAACAGGCAGTGACTTTGGAATCATTTCCCACTCGTTTGCGCAAATCCAGTTGCTTGGTCCGTCCCAGGGAGGAGGAGGGAGAGGCGGCCATTCCCTCTCCATGGAATTTTTCTTCTTTGACAAGGGGTCTGGCAAACACGAAAGCTTTCAATATATGCGCTCTCACGGCGGGGGTGGCACGAGGCAGAATGGTTCCTGGGTGGATGTCCGGTCCTCATAGGGGACGCAAGTTCCTCTCTAAAGGCCCCTGGCCTTTGCCGCCATCCTCAAGGGTTAGGGAACCCAGCATCTCCAAGATCAGATGCCGGACTTGCCCTCCCTGGGGCTCCCAGACCCCATCCTATAAGCAGGGAAGCAAAACTGTTCCCCCAGAGAGCCAGCGGCCTCCAACTTGTCTCTCTTTCTCTGAGGCCAGTCGCCTCTCTCCTCCCAGGGAGATCAGATGTGCTCGCGTAATGGAGCTGTGGTTTCCACTCTGGGCTCCAAAGCCAAACTCCATGGCGTTTCAAATATCCCCAAGGCCTCCGCGGAGGAAGGCCGCCGAGCATGTCCCGGGAAAGGGTTGCATCTGGTCTGCGTTAACCAGTAGCTGCCGGTGCCTCGAACCCTGTCAGGGAGCAGGGCCGGATGTGGGGGAGACCACGAGGGAGGGCCTGGCAGGAGAGAGCTCAGCTCCAGCCCTTCCCTTAGGACCCCGAAGCCGAGAAGGCCCTTTGTGACATTCAGGCCAGATGTCCCATTTCTCAAGGCGGTAGCTGAATCCGGGGTTGGCACAGGCAGTTGCGCGGCAAGTCCGTGAAGCATCCGGGGCTCCCGACACCAGTCAAGAGCTCTTTCCACCGCCTCACGCCAGATGCCTGAAACCTGGCAAGTCCAGGGCAGGGCCTTGTCCCCGGAGGGGGACCCTCGGCCTCTGTGTCTGTCCCTTACACTGCCTCAAAACAGCACGGACGGGCAGGCGGCTGTTGGCGGCCAGCCCAAGAGGAGGCAGAAACTGGCACGGGGGGTTCACATGACTTCAACACGAGGTGGGGAAAACAGTAATGCTGTAAGAAGAAGTGATTCACAGAAGGCAGAAGGCATGAGGCTCCCAAGCCAAGAACAGAGCAAGGGTTTCTCCAAACACATGCTTTTTGACCTGCAAAAGCTTCCCCACACCCCAGGCCCATCTTCACAGACCGGGTTCAGCCCGCACTGCCGGAGCGCCTGGCCCAACCCGGTCCTCCCTCCCACCGGGCCCACGGGTGTCCCGGCGGGTTCTCCCAGCGGCCCCATTTCAAAGAGGAGGGAACTGGAGGCTCCCCTCTCTGAGCACGGACACTATGTTGGGGTGGGAGGAGTCTGGCCACTCCCTCCAATTGCTTGTCTCCACTTGGGAGCCTGAGCTGGGGCACGTGGGCCCCCCTCCTGGGTGTGCTGGCTCTGCTTCTGGGTGCTCCCCAGACCTTTGTCCTGGGGCTCCACCCAGGGTCCAGCTGAGCAAGGGGCAGAGAGCAGGATGGTTACGACCTAATTTTGTTTGAGTGCTTGTTCTTTGGCCCCGAAGAAGCCTTCAGAACAAAGTTTTATATAAGTAAGAAAGACGGGGGGGGGGTGTTTTTGGAGCTGAGTTTTCTCACACCTCCCCATCCACACCCCAACAGCCTAATGATTTAATCTTTTTTTTAAGTACGATAAGTTTAAATAGTGCTGGAAAAATGTAAACAATGCTCGCTCTTTATCCTCACTGTCTGGCGAGAAGAAAGAAAGTGAGAGAGAGAGAGAGAGAGAGAGGAAGAAAAGAGGGAAGGAAGAAAAAAGGAGGAAGGGAGGGAGGGAGGGAGGAGAATAAAAATGAAAACGTCTCCAAACTCAGGAAAGCACAGATTAGAAAACAAGGGCATCAGGAAATGTCGACATTGTGCCCTTCAGATTCCATCCTGGGAGTACAGAATCATGTGGCCTCCCTGCTGCACCAAAGAATCTTTAAGTGAAGATTCAGGGCACAGAGCCCGGTCTGACATTAATTCTCTAAACCATTGGCTACATAGTTTTTAATTTTTCCCCATTACACTTCTGAAACGAAACTAGAAATATCGAGAAAATTAGCAAAGTGCCAATATTCCTGCCATCATAGTGCAAATATACACACATGTGCGCCCTAGCGTATACATGCGCATATACACAATTCAGTACATTCCTTTTTTCACTTTATAAAAGACCAACAGGCCTGCATTTGTTATTTGTTCTTTTAATGCTTGTTTAATTTGAGAGAGAGCATGCCGAGGGCAGGGAGACAGAGAGGGATAGAGGGTCCGAAGAGGGCTCCGTGCCGACAGCGGAAAGCCCAATGTGGGGCTCGAACTCACGAACCGTGAGCTCATGGCCTGAGCCGAAGTCAGATACTTAACTGACTGAGCCACCCAGGTGTCCCAATAGACCTGCATTTCTTTTTTCTTTTCAATTTTTTTTTTAACGTTTACTTATTTTTGAGACAGAGAGAGACAGAGCATGAACGGGGGAGGGGCAGAGAGAGAGGGAGACACAGAACCGGAAGCAGGCTCCAGGCTCTGAGCCGTCAGCCCAGAGCCCAACGTGGCGCTCGAACTCACAGACCGCGAGATCATGACCTGAGCTGAAGTCGGACGCTTAACCGACTGAGCCACCCAGGCGCCCCTAGACCTGCATTTAAATCCCAGCTCTGGCCAAGCCACTTCAGCCCCCTGCACCCAGGTTTCTTCATCTATAAAATGAGGCAATCAGTGCTACCGTGCAGAGCACAGGAGATAACGTGTGGGGAGCGTCTGGCCGTAAGTGCCTGGCTCTGTGATGGTTGCTCTTACTACTGCCGATGAGCTAGGTGCTGCCTCCCCAGCCCCTCTGAGTGCCAGGGGACCCAGAGGGCCCCCACGCATTTATTCATCCCATAGCCACTTAGACAGTGTGTGCTGTAGGCCAGGCCCTATGCTGGGTGACAAGGGCACAGAAATGAACGTGACTAGGTCTTGTCCTCAGTCCAGAGCTCAGTCCGGGAAAGGGGGCAGATAAATACACTGGCAAGTGAGAACCCGGGTGGCAACAGCGATGGCGGCCTTACAGATGGATGCCGTGAGGCCCTGCACAGAAGTTGATGGAGCAGCCAGTTCACAAAAGAAGAGGGTGTGTGTGTAAAACTGACACCTGGGAGGGCATTTCAGGCAGAGGACAAAGCATGTGCAAAGGCCCGGAGGCCCCAGAGAACATGGCCCGTCCTGGGATTAGCAAGTTTCCAACTCTGACTAGGACAGTGGATATTAACAAGGAACACGGCTGCGGGGGTCTGAGCCTGGCATGACGTGGGAAAGATCTGGGGCCCATCCTCACACCAACAAGAAGGCTTTCAGTGGCAAAGAGCAGAACACTCTGATGCAACCGGCTTAGCAAAAAAGCGATGTAAGAGCTCATGTGTCAAGGAGATGAGAGGAATGGCATCTGGGTTTCGTTCATCCAAGCAGCTCAACCGCATCTTCAAGGACCCCATCAATTCCTGCCTCCGCTCTGCCACCTTCAGTGTGTCAGACTATCCTGAGACTTGTCCCCTCACGCACTAAGGTGGCTGCCTTCGTTCCAACATCACACGCAGACGCCACAGTGTCCAGAGGGGCTCCACGCCGCTCCCACTCACCCCCCTTCCCTCTCTCAACCCATCAAATTCCTTCCAGAATTCCCCTAGCTTCCCTCCACCATGACAGGCCAGAAGGCATCCCATTTCTCGAAAGAGGCGAGGACCGCCATGCTTGGCTGAGACCCATGAAGAGCCTCCCCTGGGGAGCTCCAGTTGTGGGGAAAAAGGAGACAGAGAACAGCGTTGCTGCCGTGCCAGCAAGGGAGAAGTTCAAGAGTGGATGTGGAAGAGGCATCCAGCACGGTCTGGTAAAATCCCGAACGCACTGGGGAGTCATTACTTACCCTCTCTGTGCCTCGGTTTCCTCAACTATAAAATGGGAATAATAGTTTCTGCCTTACAGGGTTACTTTTGAGGGTAAAATCCCTTACCTCCTATAGTGCCCGACACATATTAATCTGTCATAAATATCAGTCATCACTAAACTATCCTTCTCCCTAATCAAAACTCTCATTCTCTAAGGTCCCAGGTGAAAACACATCTAGCAGCATAACAACTGGAGGGTCTCTTCAGCCCTCCCTGGGCCTCAGCTTCCTCATCTCCAAAATGAGAAATTTGGGCCAAGTAACCTCTGTACCCCGAACTTTTCAGCCACGAGCCTTTCTGGGGTCCACGATCTGTACCAGATTGCTCACCCGTTCTGGAACACATCCTGTTTCCGCTTGCTCTGGCCGTGTTCTCAGTTTGGAACGGACACCCGTGTTTTGGAGGCTACCTCAAAGGCTCCATGTCGGAAACCCTTCCCATTCTGCTCTCGAATTCAGCTGAGCTACACCTGCCTCACACTCAAGTCCTGGGAGCAGGTGTGAGCCCTGGAGGGGAGCCCGTGTTTGAGGGCTGAGTCCCCCGGTGACCAGCAGGGGGCAGTGCACAGCAAGGGCTCTGGTACCATGTTCCTTCCTTCTTACTAACACCATGAGGGATCAGGGAATATTTATTGAGGCCTTACCTTGAGCTGAAGAAGGCTTAAATCACCGTCCATGGAATGTCTTATTTCATCCTTGTAACGTCCTACCCATGAGGTAGTTATTGTTATCATCCCCACCCTACAGATGAAGGACCTGGGGCTCAGAGAGATGAAGTGACTGGCCCAAGGTCACAAGGAGGGTGAATGATGGAGCCAGAAACACACCCCGTGCCTGTCGGACTCCAGAGGCCTTGTTCCCTAAACAATAACTTGGTGTCTTAGGAAAGAGAACCAAATGCCTACCCCCTAGACGTTACCCAGATGTTGTCCTTTTCCGTTTAAGGTGGGTTATGTGGCCCAGTACGTGATCTATCTTGGTGAACGTTCCGTGCGAACTTGAGAAGAATGTGTATTCTGCCGTTGTTGGATGACGTATTCTATACATTAAATCCAGTTGATTGATGGTGCTGTTTAGTCCAACTGTGTCCTTACTGATGTCCTTCCCGCTGGATCTGCCCATTGCTGATGGAGGGGTGTGAAGTCCCCAACGACAAGAGTGGTCTGTCTATTTCTCCTTGCAGCTTTTTCAGTGTTTGTCCTCGTGATGTTCCCTTCCGAGGTGCGTACACGTTAAGGATCATTATATCTCCTTGAAGAATTCGTCTCTTTATCATTATGCAATGCCCATTTTATCCCTGATTGCTTTTCATGTTTTGAAGCCTGCTTTGTGTGAATTACTGTAGCTGTTCCAGCTTTCTCTGATCAGTGTTAGCACGGTATATCTTTTTCCATTCCCTTCCTTTTCACTTATCTGTGTCTTTATTTTTAGAGCAGGCTTCTTGTAGACAACAGATAGTTGAGTCTTGTTTTTTGTTTTTGTTTTTTTATCCCTCTGACAGTCTCTGTTTTTTAACTGGTGTATTTACACCATTCATATTTCGGGTGATACTAATAAAGTTGGATTAATATTGATCATGCTTATAACTGTTTTCTGTCTATTGAACTTGTTTCTTTTCTTAATCTTCCCATCTATTTCTGCCTTACCTGGTTTTATGTGCTTCCATTTTCTCCCCCCTCTTAATATATCAGTTAAATTTCTTTTTTTTTTTTTTTTAACATTTATTTTTGAGACAGAGAGAGAGCATGAACAGGGGAGGGTCAGAGAAGGAGGGAGACACAGAATCTGAAACAGGCTCCAGGCTCTGAGCTGTCAGCACACAGCCCGACGTGGGGCTCGAACCCACAGACTGTGAGATCATGACCTGAGCCGAAGTCGGACGCTCAACTGACTGAGCCACCCAGGCGCCCCCAGTTAAATTTCTTTAAAACAAAATTTAGGGGCACCTGGATGACTCAGTCGGTTAAGCGTCTGACTCTTGATTTCAGCTCCGGTCATGATTTCACAGTTTCGTGGGTTCGAGCCCTGTGTTGGGCTCTTGTACTGACTGTGTAGAGCCTGCTTAGGATTCTCTCTCTCCTTCTCTCTCTCTCTCTCTGCCCCTCCCCCACTCATGCTCTCTCTTAAAAATTTTTTTTTCTTTTTTTTAGTTGTTGCCCTAGTGTTTGCAATATATCTTTACAATGAATCAAGGTTCACCTTCAACAGCACGATACCGCTTCATGGCACCCAATACCAGCGTGCCCCCAGTCCCTCCCTCCCATCCCTTGTGACATTGCCAGCATTCATTTCACTAATTCAAAGGCTATAATCACCTAATACTGTTTTTTTTGCGATTATTTTTGCTTCTAGCAGTTATCCATTAGATTAAGAATAAGAAAAATAAAATACTTTATTTGATCTTCATTATCTCTTCTCTGATACTCTTCCTTTCTTTATGTAGATCCGAGTTTCTGACCCACATATTTTCCTTCTCTCCAAACAACTTCTTTTAACACTGCTTGGAAGGCAGGCCTACCAGTGGCAGATGTCATTGATTTTGGTGACGGGGTGTTCCCAACACACACAGGTTACACCTGTTGCGATTGTCCCACAGTTCTTGGATATTCTGTTTCTTTTCTTTTCACCCCCCATTCCTTTATCTCCTTATGTTTCATTTTTAGAATTTCCTTGTTTGTTTGCTTCCTGCCCTGTTGTCTTTGGGTTTCCCTAAGAACTCCTTCTGAAAGAGAGTCTGAGTCTTGTAGCTCTTTTGGTCGTAAACCACCCTTAGTATACGGGAGACCGGCTGCACTGGTGGTAAGATGTTGGGGAGGGGAAGCATCCTGTACTCTTTTATCATTAAATCTCCGATGTTTTCGTTGGCCTGACCCCCTGGGCTGTGACCTTCAGAAGCACATCTCGGCCCTCTTTTGCTCCCCTTAAATGAGATGGGAAGGCTAGAAAGGGTCAGAAGTGTCTAACTGTCCTTCCCCCAGCCAGGCAAGGCTCTGGGAAAGCAGTTTCTTCTGAAGGGTAGGTCTTTGTTACAGAAAAAGCTCTGGGCATATTGCAAAGTGTTTATTTTTTCTGCTCCAAACAGAAGGGGTTTTTACTCTGATCTTCATCGTATGAACTGGGTAGGGCTCCTGGGGGTGAAGCCCATAAAAGTCCGGGCATCCCTAGGAGGGGACCAAGTTTGTAACTTGCAATCCAGTCCACACCCAGCTTCCATCAGGTCCTCACAATCACCATCTAATAGCAACAACACAATAATAATAATGCATTAATAAAGAGAACGGGAGAAAACCTTTGGAGATAACAGGGATGTTCATGGCGTAGTCGATGCTGATGGTTTCACAGATGCACGCTTAGGTACACGCTCGTCAAGTCGTATACGCTAAATATCTACAGCTTACTGTATGTCAATCACACCTTAAAAATGTGTTTTTAGGATTGCCACGGCGCGGGGTGGCGGGGGGCGGTGGGAGGGTATAGAAATTACCATTTAAGTAATCCTAAGAGTTACTGGTTCTGGTGGCTTCTGCCCCCGATGAGCTGATCCTGGTTGTGCTTCTGCATATTCCCCCTTCTCTCCAGGTTTCAGGCTGGCAGTTTGCCCATTGGCCCTCCTTCTCTGCTGGACCTAAAAGTTGTGGACTTTGGGGCACCTGAGTGGCGTCAAGCGTCCGACTTCGGCCCAGGTCATGACCTCACAGTCCATGCGTTTGAGCCCCGCTTGGGGTTCTCTCTCTTTCCCTCTCTCTCTGCCCTCCCCCCCTCACGCTTCCTCTCTCTCTTAAAAATAAGCTTTAAAAAATAAATAAACAAAAGGTGTTGACGTTTAGCTTGTTCAGCTTTCTCTTGTTGCGACGATGGGAGTGGCAGTTTCCCAGCTCTTCACGCATCCGAGCTGAAACCAGAAGTAACCCCCTTGGCTGGCATTTTAACACATCTGCCAAAGGCCTGCCCTCCCATCATGGGACAGAGGGACAGGCTATGTTGGCAGAGTAAATCCGGGAGCAGCTCAACCCACTACTTGTCCACTCAGCAAACCTGCCCTGCTCCCTGCAAGGAGGAGGCACCACCCTGGGGAAACTGAGGCCCTAGGGAAAGAGCCATGAACCATGTCCCAAGGGCCCATCAGCCTCCCCATTCCTCTGCCGGCTCTAGCCTTCTGAATCCCTCTATCTCCTCCAGGGGCTAGATCAGGCTATACTAGAGGTAGAAGCAAGGGGTCATGTGAAACGGGTGTGAGACTGAGGTCAGGCTAGCCAGGCTAGGCCCACCAAGCACAAGCTCCGCCTTTCACCGACTGGCCTTCTACGGCTTCAATCCCTTGTAAGCTTCGAAAGGAACAGTACTTTCCAACTGCGGAGACGACGGAAGTGCTTGGCACTGAGCCTGGCATATCACAGGTATCCCACAAACACATTTCCTTCTTTCCCCCCAGGAGCCCCTGTCACCTCCGGAATCCAATCCGGTAGCCCTGCCTTGGCGCTGAGTGTTCCCCGGTCGGCACCGCCTTTCCGCCATCCCCCGCCCAGCCCAAGGGCTACCCAGAGGATGGAACGAAGGAAGTCTGAAAGCAAGTAACAGTGCTAATAGAGTTACATGCCAAGTACTGCTCTAAGTACTTGATGTGGATCCGCTGATTTGATCTACACACACGCAAAATGTATGATCTAGGAAATACCGGCATTCTAATTTTACCGGTACCAGTAGAAGTACCGAGAATCACAGCAAGAATCATAGCCAGTAAATGGCAGAGCCTGGGCTTGAACCCGGGAAGAGAGGGTAGAGGAAGTAAAGATCCCTGACCTTGGGAGGAGGACGCTAGGCAGAGGTCGAGTCCCTCGCACTATACTGGGTTTAGTTGTGTAGTTTAAGGACTCAAGTCTTCCTCCAGGGCCTTCAGGCTCCAGGGTTCACTGAGGGGATGTTAGTGCTAATGGGGGATTGGGAGCCCCGAGGGAGCTGGGCCAACCCTGTGAGACAGGAAGGGGCTTGGGGATGTGCCCCTGTGCCCCACCCAGGGCTTTCCTTGTGCTTCTGCTGCTTCTCAAGCTTGAATAAGCACAGGAATCCCCTCAAGGATCTTGTTAAAATGTAGCTTCGGATTTAGTAGGTTTGGGGTGGGGCTCAAGATTCCAAATGCCTAACAGCCTCCTGGGGGATGTTGCCGCTGCTGGTCTAAGGACCACCCTTGGACAAACAAGATTCTGGAAGCCCGCATGTCTCCAGCCCAGCTTCCTTCTGTCGCTTCTTGCTTCTCTCACTCCACCTGCCTGGTTCCTTCTGTATCGCTGGCTCTGGAATGAGAGTTCTCGCCATGCCACTTCCTAGGTGGCAGGGCAGCCTCTGAAGCACACTCCAGAAAAGCTACCCAGCTACCCGGGGAAGGGTCAGCCACATAAACCAGTTACCCAGCACGGGCCAAGCGTGCACGTTGGGCCCAGCACCTTCCATCACCTCTAGATCCCAGAACGCTGGCTTCTGGCTCCAAAGCAGCACTTATGTCACCTGTAGAATGGAGACATGATCACAGAGCCTGCCCTCACGGAGTTAGCGGGGGGAATCGAATGTGTTGGCAGTGTAAAGAAGGCAGCCGGGTAACTGGCACCCAGTAAGCACCACTTGAGCAGCCTCTAATTTTTTCGAATGAATAACCAGCAGAGGTGGGTCTGAAGGTCACTTACAGATCATTAAGCACAGTAGCCCACAAACTTGACTGTGCGTCAGAATCGCCCGTGGGGTTTGTTAAAACACGGGTCTCTGGACCCTACCCCCGGAACTTCTGATTTAGTAGGTCTCAGGGGGGACCTGAGAATCTGCATTTATGACCGGTTCCCAGGTGATGCTGATGCTGTCGCTCCAGGGGCCGATGTCGAGAACTGGGGGGAACTGCTCTGGGGGAACGCCTGCCCCTGCCCGATGAGGAGGAGCCTGGAAGCCAGAGCTGGCAGGGCTAGGCCGGGTCACACCAGGAGGTAGGAGCTCCAGGGACACCAGCGAGGGGCTCTTCTGAGACCGGAGGCCCCTCCGCAGGCCTCTCCTCCAAGCCTGCCCCCTCTCGTCTGGCCCAGCGCCACAGCCCTCAGAAGGCCCCTTCACCCACCTTTGTTTGCATTCCCGGAGCCTGCGTCAGCCCGGGCAGTGGGCATGTCTATGCGGGCAGCCTGGCGCGGTCCTGGAGGCTGGCCCTGTGCTCCAGGCCTCCTGGGCTGGTGCCGTAGTGGCCACGCAGGGCTCACTTAGCAGGCCAGTGACTCATGCTTCCTCCTGGATTCCGGGAAATGCTTCCCTGCTGCTGCCGCCTTTTTCTTGTTAAATGAGAACTTCATTGCAGACTTCCATGGAAACTTCAGGATGGGGAGGCAGGGGAAAAGATGGACAAATCCAGTCCCCAGAGGAGACCCAAGAATTCCCATCTCTCTCTCTCTCTCACTCCCTCTCTTTCTCTCTTACACACACACAGAGTCACACACACACACACACACACACACACACTCCCACCCTCTTGCCAGCCCTGGCCTGAGCCCCCAACCCACCACGGAGCTTTGGTCCAGCAGGGCCAGCCCCAGAAATGCTTGCTTTTATTAAAAAGGAATGGCCTCACAAAGGCACGACTGTAGGAAAGGTTGTAATTTGCCCAAATAAAACTTAATTTGATCCATGAAATAGCTGTGGTTTATTGTGTAATAGATGTGCTATGTGTTTCAATTTAATAGAAGCCAATATAATAGGGGGCCAGCTGGGGCCTCCAGAGTCCCCCTCTTTCCCACCACGCACAGTAGGGCCACACCGCCCTCCCTGATGGCGGGACCCTCCACCAGGAGAGGATGGAGAAGGGTTGGCCACAGACTCCTGGCCCAGACCGGGGAGGCCCGTGGGAGAAAGAGACAAGTAAGAGTGCTTGAAGGAAAAAAAAAAAAAAAAAAAAAAAAGGAAAGAAATGAAAACCACTCTTTTTCCAAAGCAAGGCTGTGAGTGTGTGAGTCTGAGGAGGGGGCTGGGGAGCTGAGTCACTTTCCTGTCCCCTGCTGGAGTGGGCGGGCCCCTGCCAGGGGCTGTGGGAGAAAACAAAATGGTATGTCACCTGGAATGTGTTTGGGGGGTGTCCCTCTGGAAAAGCCTTCAGGGGCAGTCCCTGGGATAGTGGGCGGCTGCCTTCGCCCCCAGAGCCTCTGTGTGAAGGCTGGCTGTCGCCAGGCTCAGCATGAAGGCAAGTACAGGCTGGGGGAGAGAGCCGGGGGTGGGAGGGGGGGCTCACTCAGATATGGTGAGGCTCCCAGAGAGAGTCCAGTCAGCACCCCCTGACCCCAGCCCGGGCCCACAGAGGGCCCGTGAGCCGCACAAGTTCAAATAGCCAGGGAGCGGCTTGGCTGGCTGTCTTACAGCCCGTCAGGAGCGTCGACCAACTGACAGAGACCAGTAGGGGAGAGAAGGTGGGTAGGAGTAGCGAGACCTCACATTTGTCAGGTGTCTCCTGTGAGCCTGGTAATCGCCCTAAGCATGTCCTGTGCATTACCTCATTTAACCCTCACGACAACACTATATGGTAGGCAGTCGTGACCGGGGGCGGTGGCTCGTCCAAAGCCATAGTTGCCCCTGGACCTTCTGCTGCCTCCTGTAGGTGGAGACGGTGTCCCACCAGCAGCCCCGCCCATCCCCCAATCTTGCCCTGCTCTGGTGGCTCCGATCCTGGGACCAGGTTGCTCCTGACTCATTCTCCCCATGAAGCTGCCATTAAAAGGCCTTTATTTGGCTCAGAGTAATGTTGGGCAAACCTCTGAGTCCCAGTTTTCCCATTTGTAAAATGACAGTAAGTACACATACCCCGCAGAGGCTGTTCTGGAGAGGAAGTGAGATACCATGCAAGAGCATTTAAGCCAGGGCTTGGCACTCAGTAGATGCTCATTAAATCCATCTGTTTCCAACAACTCGCACTGAGAATGCCATATGCCAGGTACGTTCTGGACATCAGTTTGGGAGAGAGAACCATCTGGATTTGAATCCCAGCTCTGCCGTTGCTTTGCGGGAACCTGGACAGGTTATTTCACCTGAGCCTTAGTCTCACCACCTAAAAAATGGGCAGAACACTACCTACGCCACAAGGATGATGGGATAATGCAATGAGATAATAGATGGCATGTATAATAAGTGCTCAATAAATGATAGTTGTTTTATTATTTATTATCATCGTTATTATTCTCTTTTTAAACTCTATTCCATGGCCTGACCGCCAGCGGATATGACCAATCTGTCTAGCGTAGTGCTATTCTCCTCTGGCCTCCAAAGATTTCTTAGTCTATCTGTGAACTGGAGTTTCTGTGCTGAGGCTCAGAGAATTCTCTGTATCCCAAGAACCCCAAAACAAATCACATATGAATCCAAAGATGGAAAGAACGGAAAGCAGTTACCCTAGAAGCATCCGCAGGGCATGATCTGTTCTTTCCAGAAAATGTCACCTGTCTGCCAAACCCACTACTGGGCTGGACACAGGTGGGTCTGTGGGGCACCTGGAAGGGCAGGGGCCTCATCAGGCAGGGCGGGGTCTTCTCTGAGAGCCAAACGAGGGGGAGATGCACCCCATCACCTCCTGTGCACAGTGGCCATTCTCCTCTCCTCCCCTCCTGCCTTGCCAACTCCCACTGCTGCCTCCTGGGCCACGGGGAGGCCAGGAAGCCCAGTTAGGGAGCCACGCTGTGTCCTGGGATGGGGCGTAGAAAGGATTGGAATCCTGCAGGACCGTGACTTTGGTCAAGGTCCAGCCAGTGTGTGTGTGTGTGTGTGTGTGTGTGTGTACGTTTTTCTCCCATTGTATTTTGTTGAGTTCCCTTAATCTCAGTGCCTTGCAGGGTGCCACAAGGGCCAAGAGAGGCAGTCATGTGTGGAAGCACGCCATTAGACGACGCACATGGGAGGGACCACTTACCGTCGTTTCACACAGTCCAATTTCAATTAAGCCAAACACTGGCAGCTAGAAATGTTTAATTTAGACTCAGTCCCGAATCCCTTTTGGTTCAACATTTACTGTGGAGAATCTGTTTGTGTGATCGTATGATTTATAACAAAGTTGAACGTGACATAATAAAGCTAACACACACTCATTGTGGAAAATTTGAAAACTACGGGCAAGTATAAAACAGGATGTGAAAATCACCCCTAACGACACAACCCGGAAGTGGTCAGAGTTATAGCTTATCTATATCTGCATCAATATCATAAGAGCAATATGGGTGCAGACATTCAGTGCTTTGTACGTGCCAGGGACTGAATTCAGTGCTTTCTGCTCTATCCATGTATATAAGTAAATGAAGAATCATAGTAGCTATATGTAGGGTTAGCACCTGCTTTTTTTTTCCATTTGGCCTCATCACATGAAAACTTTCCCAAATAACTAAAAATATTCTAGGGCCGCCTGGGAGGCTCAGCCAGTGAAGCGTCCAGCTCTCGGTTTCAGCTCAGGTCATGATCTCACGGTTTGTGAGTTCGAGCCCCGTATTGGGCTCTGTGCTGACAGCACGGAGCCTGCTTGGGATTCTCTCTCTCCTTCTCTCTCTGCCCCTTCTCCACACTCAAGCACTCTCTCTCTCTCTCTCAAAAACAAATAAACTTTAAAAAAAAATTAATATTCTCAAACATGATCTTTTCCTTTATAAAAATAACGCACACTTACGGTAAGGTAAACAGTCCAGAAAAGTAGAAAGTGGAAGGAAAACAAACTTCAGTTGTACCTTGACCTCCCCATCCTCCCGGGCACAATTGCCATTAGCAGTGAAGCATGGATTTTATTATTATTTATTTATTTATTTATTTTTAATGTTTTTTTTTTTTTTTTTTTTGAGAGAGAGAGAGAGAGAGAGAGAGAGAGACTGCAAGCGGGGGAGGGGCAGAGAGAGAAGGAGACACAGAATCCAAAGCAGGTTCCAGGCTCTGAGCTGTCAGCATAGAGCCCGACGTGGGGTTCAAACCCATGAACCGTGAGATCATGACAGAGCCAAAGTCGGACGCTTAACTGACTGAGTCACCCAGGCGCCCCATTAAGCATGGATTTTAAAGGCTCCATAATATTTTGTCACACAGATGTGCCATCATTTCTGTGATTCCATGTTATCGGATATTTAGACTGTCTTAGAGTTCTTGCTGTTACATAAAAAAAAAAGAATATTTCTCAGGAAAGATCCCCAGAGGCAGAATTGCTGGAACAAAGGGCATAAACATTTTTAAGGCTTTTGATCCATATTGAGAAACTGGTTTCCTGAAAGCCGCCCTGTTTAGAGTGTCATCTGCACAGAAGAACAGTGGTCTTGCCCATCTCACGTTATCTCAGCCCCACCGAGCGTTATGTATTATATATAAATAGTTGGGGTAAAGTGGTAAGTAAAAAATACCATCTCCCTATTTCAACTGAATCTTTTGTTTCCTAATGAGGTCACACATATTCGTACTAAAAAAAAAAAGTTTATTTATTTTGAGGGAGGGGGAGGGGCAGAGAGAGAGGGAGAGAGAGAATCCTGAGTGGGGTTCAAACTCATGAACCCCAAGGTCATGACCTGAGCTGAAATCAAGAGTTGGACGCTTAACCGACTGAGCCACCCAGGTGCCCCCTTAGTTACCTACTTTTAAATATTTTTTTAAGTAGGTTCCACCCCCAGTGTGGGGCTTGAACTCCCAACCCTGAGATCAAAAGTCAGATGCTCTACCAAATGAGCCAGCCAGGCACCCCCTTAGCAACTTACTTTTAAACAAACATAAACTTAGTCACTTACACTTTCCCTCTTGTTAGTTTTCTTTTCAGGTCCACTGCCTAATTGTTTTCTCTATTGAGGTTTTTAAGTTTTTTTCTTTTTGATTTGCAAGTGCTCTTTACGTATGCATTTTTATTTTCATTCTATTTATGATATGTTTGGATGTACAGAAGTTCCCAGTTCAAGTTAGGCGGATATATACATCTTTTCCATGATAATTTCTTCTTTACTGCTGTGCTTAGAGAGGCCCATCCCGTCCAGAGATCAAAATCATGCACATTTTATTCTAGTCATTTCATGGTTTCATTGTTTTCACATTTTATGGTCTCATCCGTCTGGAATTTGTTCTGCTCCATAGTGCAAGGTGAAGAAGTCTGCCCCCACCCCCCCACCATTTCCTGTTTCCCCAGCACCATTTATTTGAGCCAACCTTCCTTTCTGGGGGACCCTGTGAAGGGCAGCAACCTCAGGCATTCTACCATCACCCCCTGAAGACACACGCTTGTGCAATACCTTCGGCTTATACTCCCCATGCACCAAGGCCCTCTGTCTCCCACTGGGGACACAGAAACTGACACAACACAGTTGCAACCCTCAAGCAGCTCCCAAGACAGCCAGTCAATAGACAAGCGCCATAAAATGTGCGAAAGGCTTGAATGGGAGGGAAGTCTGGGTGCTGTGTGAGACTCAGCTGTCACGGTTCACCTGGGCTGGGTGAGAGGATGGCTGGTAGGAGATGGGTCCCAGAGGAAAGGACAGGTGAGCTGAAGCATGGAGGGGGTGAAGATATTAAAGGGTACGAAGGCACCCAACAGACAGGTAACCCACAGGGCTCTGGGTGGGTGGTGCCTGGGTGGGAGGAGACAATTCTCACTCTGTGCCATTTTGTACCACGTGCATGTAACTCCTATAAAAACATGAAATATTCCTAAGGATTACTACTTAAAATGAATAGAAAGGAGTTTGACAATTAAAGTGCTGGCGTGGGTGAAGGGCATCCAGGAAGAGGGAACAGCATAAGCAAAGGCTTGGAGTCACAAATCGGTCCAACTTATTTAGGGCACATTCTGATTTAGGGAACAGGTTCAGGCTAGAGAGAATGGGGGGCTGCAGACCAAGGAGGGCCTTATATGTCCCATAAGGAGCTGGACTTCTGTGGATAGTCAACAGACAGCTTTATGTAGGGGAATGACTTGGCCGGGGCTGTATGCTAAGAAGATCGGTCCGGCTGCGGTCTAGAGGGGAACAGAAGGAGCTTCTGGAGGCCTGTGGAGGGACCCATCATGAGACAGCTGTGGCGATGAAAGATTGTGATGTGCCCAGAGCCGTTGTGGTCTGGGACTGCCCCGTCCAGCCTCTCCTTGAAGATAAGTTCAGCCTGTGGGCACCTGGCCACGAGTCACTTTGGAATCCCACCCACAGGGGAGGATTCTGGGCCCCCCTCCGTCCAGGCCCCAGTCTCAGAGTGCTTGGCTTCTCTGGGGGTGAAAGCCAAGAGTATAAAAAAACCAAGGAGCCCAAAGGCAACCAGACTCTGAATCAAGAGTGATCTCAGTCCAAACCCTGGCTCAGTCTCCGTGAGACCTTAGACAAATTACTGAGCTTCTCTGAGTCCCATTTTTCCCGGATCTGTACAATGGGGCAGATAGACCTGTAAAGAGGGTTAGCGAGCGTGCAGTGGGAATATTCCCTTAGATAATGTATGCAAGTTGCCCACACGTGGGAGGGGCTCGGGCTATGTAAGCACCATACCACTGCTGTAAAGGGAATGAGTGTGGTAAAGGGAGAGTTTAGAAAAGGCACCGCTTACCCCAGAGGGGGAATGCCCAGGATTTCAGGCACAAGAAGGTAGGTAGCATCAGAGATGACAAACAGCAGCTCATAAGGGAACCCTGGCCCAGGCCTTGTGTCTGAGTGGCCCTTTCTGCTTTCTTCCCATCCCAGGCCTTCTACCAAGCCCTTCATTCCCTCCTCCTGGGCCATGTCTCAGACCACATCAATATTCACATCAGTACTTCCCAGAGCCCTGCTCCTGAGTTCATTTGTTCTTTGCAACCAGTCTGCTGAAGCAGATCTTAGACCCGTTTCACAGATGAAGAAACTGAGACCGCCCCCCCCATATGGGGAGGCCGTAGTAGGGAGCCCACTGCCTGCTCCACATGCTCCCCCAGCTTGCTAAACCTCCCGACCACGGTGTCCGTGGACACAAGCCGAGGGGGGCAGGAAATTCTACAGACCAGGGTCTGTGAGGCACGGGGAAAAAACCCCGGCACCTCAGATGAGGGAAAGCCAGCGAGGTGGAACTTGGAAAGCACGGGAATAAGGGTCACGCAGACCTGGTCACAGCCAGCACTTGGCTGTGTGACCTTAGGCAATGGCTTGACTTCTCTGCACTTTTGCTTCTCATCCGCAAGGCAGGCAGCATCCCGCAGATGCCGAACCATGTCTGTGAGCGTGAAACAAGAGAAGCTATGGTGCCTTCGCTACTTACTGCCGCGTAACTAATTTCTTGCTTTTAGAGAGACGACCTCCCAAGGCTAGTCAGCGTGATGTGTCCTGTCCGTCAACACCGGGTGCCAGGTGGCACGCATCAGCCCCATGGGATGTCGGAGTGACAGGGGTGGGCTGGGGCAGACTCCTGGAGGAGCTGGAGTTGGGACCATCCTACGCTGTTTTCTCCTAACTTCTCGGTTTGGGAGGAAGGTTAAGGAAAACGTCTATCAGATCACGGTCAGAGCTGCCTGGCCGGGTGTGGCTAACACAGCAGTCAGTGAACCGAATGCACTGGCACCCGGGTGGGGGCGGGAGGCCTGCTCAGGGCCCCGTCCCCTGTGAGGAAGGTCCTGACGTCTAAGGTGCTCCCTTCCCAGGTGCTGGCTTGTTGGTCTTCCTCCACGGCCAGTGAGCTCTACTCCAGTGTTTTCACTCCACCTGTTCCCAGTCATCCCTATTTGTGCCCAGACCTTTGTCCCAGAGGGACCCGGTGCAACAGTGACAGGGCATTTTTATAAAATTGAGCCAGAATTCAGTTTAGATCCCCTTTTGGCCAGACGACCAAACACGGGCTGCGTTAACTAAGGTGGCCGCTCGGGGAGCGTAAGAAGTAGCATGCCCGAGAATGGTGTGGGCCGAATGACAAATTCTCAGAAAAGGTCTCTCTGTAACTCCCTACCCTTCTCATTCCCCAGGAGGTGGCTGAGTAGATGGTCCCCTTCTGGGGACGGCCACCATCAATGACCAAACCGCTTGAGTCAGGAGTTTGGACCAAGAGAAGGTGAGGGAAATTGACTTAGGAACTTTGACTTGCCAAGACCGTCCCTGTGAATGGCAGGGAGCAGGAAAGGTCATCGAGCACCATGTCTGTCGGCACTTTGTGGCGTGCCTGCTGGGGTAGAAGGCACACTGTTGTCACCCCATAAAGGGCCCAGAAAGCTGAAAACGTGACACGATTGGTTTCAAGGGCCACCATGTTGTGGCTGGAACTGGCTGACCAATAAGACTGGAACACCACCACCATAACCTGGACAAGTGTCAACAGCGAGGAGATGCCCACCCACAGCCCTAAGACGGGGTCAAAGGTTCAAGGCGGGGAATCTGCCTCAAGCAGGCAGGAGCCGTGCCCACCCTGAGACAGTCTGGTCAGCTTTTGGCGAGCGTTCCAGGCTTGGTGTGCGGCGTAGAAACACAGAGTGGGGCGCCTGGGTGGCTCAGTGTCTGACTTCGGCTCAGATCGTGATCTCACGGTTCGTGAGTTCAAGCCCCACATCAGGCTCTGTGCTGACAGCTCGGAGCCTGGAGCCTGCTTCGGATTCTGTGTCTCCCTCTTTCTCTGACCCTCCCCGGCTTGCACTCTGTCTCTCTCGAAAATAAATACTAGAACGGTCAAAAGTTAA
This sequence comes from Lynx rufus, assembly GCF_022079265.1. Lineage (NCBI taxonomy): Eukaryota > Metazoa > Chordata > Mammalia > Carnivora > Felidae > Lynx > Lynx rufus. Next base: position 9,875,903 of record NW_025814827.1, read on the forward strand.
AAAAAAAAAAGGAAAAAAGAGTCCCTTACTTGTACAGGTCTCGGGGGGTAGGAGTCTAGCCACATGTTTTAGGATGATCGGTCCAGGCAGCAGTGGGGGGCAGTCTGGACAGGGCAGGCACGGGGTCAGTGGCAGCAGAAAACACGCCCTCACCGTGGGCATCTACGGGAGTGACCCACAGGGCTCCATCAGTAGCTCCCACAGTTTGTGACCCCACGGAGGGTGTCTTCAATCTACCAGCCTGTCAGGGCTGGAGCTTCAAAAACCGTCTTGACTTCCACCCACTGGGCAGGGGGACGGTGCCCATTTTGCGTTCTGCAGAGCTGGCACCAAGGTTCTACAGTGGACCCCACCTGGACAAACCCAGCCTCGGAGCCCTAATACAAGTCCATTCTTCACCTTTGGTTTCCTCTGGGCGTTTGCCTTGGGGCCATTTCCCCAAGGTCAAAATCCCGTTAAGGCAGCAGGACAACCTTTTGTTGTTGTCTGAATGGATCTGCAGTGGGCACGAGGGACCGCGGGAGGGGCCGAATCTCATGTTCCCTTAGCCAGCGTGACGTGCCCACCCTCTTGTCTCGAAGTGAGCCAGCCAAAGTTCTAAGAATCCCTGTGGTTTCTGCTCACAGCCGTCGTGGACGTCCCCCCACCTGCGCCCGGTGTGAGTGCCCATCCGTAACCACCATCTGAAAGACAGCAGCTCCTCTCCAGCCCCCACCCCCAACCACCCTGGCTGTTCCCATGGGGGAAAGTGAGACTGGCCAGTGACTCGTAAGGAGGTCCCACCAGCCGGAGAAGAGTCGGCCGCATCCAGGGCACAGTTTGGGCCACTCTCTGCACCTCTTCCCAGTGCTCAGCCTGCAAACGCCCCCAAATCCTCCTCATCAAAAGGCAAAAAAATAGAGGGTCATTTATTGCCCACTTGGCCATACAATCTGGTCAACGTATTTGCTCCCGATTTTCATGGACTTGTCTCAGAATCCCATGAAGTGTCTTGCAAAGTCCCCATCTTTCCTCTTCCAGCACCCCCCACCCCCATCATCACTGTCAAGAACCGTGAGGATCTAAGATTTTACCCTCTTCGCCAACTAACGTGTTGGCTTGCCCCATTTCCTGGATGCCGGCAGAGGACCCAAGATTCCGGAATCAGAGACTACGGGCTGCTATTACTCATGGCACATCATGCTTTGGTTTCCTTGTGCAAAGAGAGAAGGTGACGCCCACAAGCTCAGTGGGGTGCTTTATGGGGAGGAACCCTGAGCTTCGGGAACCCCGAACTTTTATTACAGTGGGCAGTCAACATACCTGCCCTTTGCACAAAGGGGCATCTTGTAAGGCTGTTGCCTAACGTACGTCCTTGAGGAGATAATCTAGAACAAAGGCCGTCGGTGCCTTTGCGCGCACGATTCTCGGAGAGTCCCATGGAGAACTGTCTCGCAACACCACGCGCTTCCTGTTTGGGTCCCCACGCGGTAGAGGATGCCGTCTGCATTTCACGTATAAGAAAACCAAAGCCCAGAGGAAACACGCGAAACGCCCAAGTTCACAGAGATTGGAGGATGGTGGAAGCGGATTCAAACTTCTGTCAAGAGGCTTTCACATCTCTCCAAAGCTGGCCCTCCATCCTCAACAGCAGCACCTCTGGCGTAAGGCTTGATGGAGAAGGTGGCGAAATGTCTATGTTTAAAGACGGTCTTCGGTGGCTCTGTGGGCCTCGGATCCCAAGCCTCTCCTCCTTCCCCAACTTGGCAAATTCAAGAGCAGCCTTACTTCAAAGGCCTGTGGCTTCTTCTGGTCACTTGGGAGCCCACCCCCAAGGCCTAGAAACTGTCAGAAGATGTCTACTGACACTGCCTGCTCGGACTGGAGCCAGGCCAGCCACAGCCCTCCCCTAGCGGAGCACCCCTGGGACTCTCCAGGCCCGGACTCAGACAGAATGGGATTCCAAATATGCGAGCTGACAAGTCCTCAACTTAAAACCCTGTGTGGCTCAAGCTGGTTCTTCTTCCCTGCAAGCCATGGCAGGGACACTTTTCAGCATGGCTGGGACGTGGCAGAGATCCTGCACTCTGGGCCCAGATGAGGCCAAGTGGCCCCAGGGGTCAGACCTCAGCCCCCTAGAGCCCCAGAGTGAGGAGAGCCTAGGAGCCAGCCAAGGCCTGTCACCAAGGCAGACCCGGAGTCGCTTGGCTTTCTGGGGATCTGATGTGGTTTTTGATGTAAGCTGACATTATGTTTGGGGCAGCACAAAGCGGAGGATTCTTAACGAGTCAAAACAGCTGCTGTTAGGGCCGGGAATGGAACGGTCCCGGCTCCACAGGTAGAGAAGGAAAGGAAACAAGGAGTGAGGTGGGGTCATCATTTCCAAAGGGTCCACGTCCTATACACGTACTTAGAAAACACCCAACTCCTGCCCGTTTGAGACAATGTAAGGAACTTGGCCAACACTCAACGACCCAAGGAAGAGCCTTGTTTTCTCTCCTCTACAGAAGATCATGCATAGACGTGTTTTTGCTAAAACAATAAGGAAAGTGCATATCGCATATGGGCACGCACGCAGTGTTGAGCTCACACGTGTGTTTTCTCGGCATTCCTAAAGCTACGTTTTGTTCCTTGCTTGATGATGAGAAATAGCGAAACCCTGAAAAATAAACATTTCCAATTTGCTGGTTCGGACAAAACTCACACACACACACAAAAAGCTGGCGACAAACGTTAACGTTTTAAACATCCAACAAATGCTAAATGTCACGACAAGCAGGCCCTGTTCTAACTGCTTCACAAATATAAACTTATTTTTCAATCTCCCTAACCTGTAAGGTGGGTACTATTCTTAGGTCCATTCTAAGAAATGAAGAAACAGCCTCAGAGACTTTGAGTGCCTTGCCCGAGGTCACTCGGCTGGAGGCAGAGCTCGGCCTGGAGCCCCAGCAGTTGCCTTGAAAGCCTGCATCTGTGGGAAGTCAAGTTCAGAAGTTGTGCCACCAGCAGGGCCAGGGGTAGGAACACCAGCTCCGGAACCAGAGAGATCAAGGTGGGAATCCTAGCTCTGATTCTTACTAGCTGTGTGACCTTGGGCAACTTACTTAACTTCTCTGAGCCTCATCTATAAAATAAGGATAAGGACTGGATGAGATGATACAAAGTGCATAGTACACAGCACATCCCTCGATAAATAATAAAATTATTGTACTGTTACCAAACAAAATAAGTGTTCTGTTACTAGCGACCGTCCCCGCTCCTTTTAGCGGGTCCAGTCTGAAAGTCCGCCCCAACTGCCTCTCTTGGGACATAAGATTTTGGGGGGTGAGCAGAAGGAGCTCTCTGGAAGCACCATCAAGCCATCTAGTTTAGACCTTTGCTTTTCGAAGGGAAACTGAGGCCCAAAGAGAGAGGGGGCCCCCTCACAGTATCACTCAGCCAGGTCTCCTCCAGTCCAGGGAGGTCACATTAAAAGCCATCTATTGGGGGGCGCCTGGGTGGCTCAGTCGGTTAAGTGTCCGACTTCAGCTCGGGTCATGATCTCGCGGTCCGTGAGTTCGAGCCCCGCGTCGGGCTCTGTGCTGACAGCTCAGAGCCTGGAGCCTGTTTCAGATTCTGTGTCTCCCTCTCTCTCTGACCCTCCCCCGTTCATGCTCTGTCTCTCTCTGTCTCAAAAATAAATAAACGTTTGGGGCGCCTGGGTGGCGCAGTCGGTTGGGCATCCGACTTCAGCCAGGTCACGATCTCGCGGTCCGTGAGTTCGAGCCCCGCGTCAGGCTCTGGGCTGATGGCTCGGAGCCTGGAGCCTGTTTCCGATTCTGTGTCTCCCTCTCTCTCTGCCCCTCCCCCGTTCATGCTCTGTCTCTCTCTGTCCCAAAAATAAATAAAAAAATAAATAAATAAATAAATAAATAAATAAACGTTAAAAAAAAATTTTAAAAAAACCAAACATCTATTGGGACACCTGGGTGTCTTAGTCCGTTAAGCGACTGACTTCGGCTCAGGTTCGTGAGTTCGAGCCCTCATCGGGCTCTGTGCAGACAGCTCAGAGCCTGGAGCCTGCTTCGGATTCTGTGTCTCCCTCTCTCTCTGCCCCTCCTCTGCTCACGCTCTGTCTCTCTCAAAAATAAGTAAACATTAAAAAGAATTAAAAAAGAAATCTATCTCCTCCGCTTAGCCCATGGGCTCCTGGTCTCACATTCAGAAATTCTAAGGTTTTTATCTACACTCCACTAACTTCACCATGAGCTGCTCTGGAAACAGTCAGCAAGGCTGGCGAGGCAATTCTAGTCAATATCCCTGGTGACAGTCAGCCTAAACTGCACAGCTCCTTCCCCAGCACCTTCCTTCGGCAGACTCCCCAGACTGGGCCAAGGTGGCACACAGCTTCCTCTGGGAAATCTGTCTGCCAGAAGCCAGCAAAGGCCTCAAAATCCCAGGGTGGAGAATTTTAAAACTTAGTCTTCATTTGCCTTTTATTAAAAAGCATAGGGAACACCTCAATGAGAATACACTCAATGCCACAGCGCTGAACGCCTAAAAATGATTAAAATGGCAAATTTTATGTTACGGTTAAACTAGTCAGTTTTATGCTATCTATATTTTTCCACAATCAAAAACAAATAAAACCCCGGGGTGCCTGGGTGGCTCGGTCTGTTAAGCGTCTGACTCTGGCTCAGGTCATGATCTCATGGTTCATGGTTTCGAGCCCCGCGTCGGGCTCTGGGCTGACAGCTCGGAGCCTGGAGCCTGCTTCGGATTCTGTGTCTCCTTCTCTCTCTGCCCTTCCCTTGCTTGCACTCTGTCTCTCTCTCAAAAATAAATAAACATTAAAAAAATTTAAAAAACAACAACAAAATCCCCGATCTGTACCCCTACCGTTCTTGCCTCTCAACTGCAGCATCGCAGAGGGGCCAGCTCTGGAAGGAGCTCCAAGTCAGGGGTTTTGGCCCCCGTCGGCCACGGTCTTGCGGTGTGACCCTGGTTAGCACCCTGCCCCTCTCTGAGTCTCAATTCTGTAATAGTGATGGAACTAGATGCACTTGAAGGGCCTTTCCAGCTTAGATGTTCTTTGAGTCTACATTCTGAGCCATCAAAGGGTTGCCCCCAAACCAGGAATTTTATACCACACCCTTGAGAGGGTAGAATAAGGCTGCAGGACATTAGCCCCCAGAACGTGGGGCCTCAGGATAGGGGAGGGAGTGAGGGTTCTCAGGGGCCTGTAAGGAGAAGCCAGCTGGAGTTGTCATGGAGACACGTGATAATAATAAACACACACCCCTCTGGATGCCCACTTGGTCTTTTGGAGTTTATAAAACACGCCCACATCCATTACCTCTGTGACCCTTTTATTCCACAAACACCCGGGGAGTCCATCTGTCCTCTGTGCCCGGCATTGGGCTGACTCAGGGCCATGGGGGCAAATGGGAAATGAGACATCTCTGGCTTCCAGGAGACTCCGGGAAAGAGAAAAGGGGCAGCCGTGTGGCCAGAGCTTGGACTGGGCAGACTGGGTCATGGTCAGGAGGAGGAGACAGCTTGGGCGAAGGCCCAGGAGAAAGAGAGAGGTCTGGAGTGTGCTGTTTGAAGGGGCTGGCCAGGTAGAGATGGGGGGAGAGCAGATTCCCTCAAGGCCTCCCAGGCCACTCGAAGAGGGAATTCTCTGTCCTGAGGGTACAGGGAGTCATCAGAGGGGTCACCGTCCTGCGGAGGTGGGGGGCACTGCCAGATTTGGGTGCACAGCATCACTTTGGGTAGAGAGTAGGTTGGAGGCCCAGTTAAGAGGCCACAGCAGCTGGCCAGGGGACACCCTGGTGGCCCCGACTACAAATGTCCCAGCGGATCATGGATTTCCTTTCTCACTGAAGAAACAGAGGTTCACACAGGTCAGGTGACTGGTTGCTCAACGCCAACAGCAAGTTAAGGACTCTGGATTTGAGTTCTTAACACTTGCTCAGTCCCCAACCAAAGCTTTTCTTACCAACCTGAGCTACCTTTCAGCCCGCAAATTATACTAGTGAGTATAGTTTGTGAGTACACCTGCCAAGAGCTTAATACCCGTCAGTTCTGAGTGCCCAACATGCACTCATTCCTATATCCTCCCAACAACTCTAGGAGGTGAATACTCATTAGTATTCAGATGGGGAAACTGAGGCACTGGGAGGTTAAGTAACTTGCCTCAACGCACATAACTGGTAAGCGGCAGAGTCAGGATTATAGCAAGACAGCTACAGCCACTAAGCCTCCTGAACTACGGGGGTGGGGGGCAGGGAACGGGAGCTCCCGGGACAGGGGTAAGAGGGCATGAGTTCTCGGAGGGGAGCAGAGGTGTGTCAATGCTCTCCAGAGCATTGACGGAATCTGCCTGAACTCAGAGGGAGCAGTTAGACCAGGAGTCCTGAAACTGGAGGTGTAGGGTCAGCTCTGCCTTGAATTTGCTGTGTGACCTCAGACTACTCACACCCTTCTCTGGGCCTTGGGTTTTGTCACCTGAAGCGTGAAACAAGATCTCCAGGCCCGCCCCCCCAACCCCCCAAACCCCCCCACCCCCCCCCTCCCAGTTCTGCTTCTCTCACTACTAGATCAACCCCTCCACCCCCACACCGCCACACCCCCAGACACTCCTAGAGGCTAAGGCAGGGGTGGGACTGGAGATGGGGGGAGGGGGCAGTGGAAGGACCCACCCTCCTCCAAAAGCCTAGTCATTGCAGGAAATTCCCGCCCCCCCACCCCCTTCCAGGCCTGAGCTTGGGTTGGGAGGCAGTGAGCCCCACCCACCTCGTTTCCCAGGGCCTGCAGGGACCAGGCTCCCACCACACTCTCCAGAGACCCGGCCTTGTTTAGAAAGTGTCTCCTTTGGAGCCTGAGTCACTGGATCCCTGGGTGGTCTGGGGGAAACCGCAGAGTTATTGCGAGTCCCGAGTACCGTGACTGGGAGAGGGGGGAGGGTGGCAGGTCCTGCTGCCACTTCGTGACCTCGGCCACTCAGTCTCTTCTGTCTGGGACTCGGTTTCCCCACCTGTGAACCGAGGGGCTGGCACGGGAGTCTCAGACCCCCATGAAGAACGGCCGCTACAGGGCCTCTCCCTGACACTCGAAGCCACCCAAGAACCTCAGGAGGGGGGCAAGCCTGGGAGCAAGACAGCTGTAGGGTTGACGCCCGGGGCCCCAGGACTCAGCCCCTCATGCTGGCAGACTATCCCCGAGGGACAGGCCCACCTCCACAAAGCCAATCACAACCGGCACCCAGGGGGAGCCCCCAGCTGGCATCCAACACAGAGGGCTTGTTCCTTCCCCCAGGGACCTCGGACAAAGGGGCACACGGGTGTAAGCCTGGTTTCTCCATCTGAAAAGGGGCAACAATTGAGACCATCGCTGCAGGGGTTCTCCTGGACTCGAGGTGTGTAAACAATTCTTTGCGTGTAGCAAGGGCTGGCAAACAGTGACTGCTTGAAAATGCTCGAGAGGAGGACCAACGCCTGGACGGTACAGGGCGGCAGGGGGACGTGGGCGCAGGCCCGAGTGGCAACAGGGAATGAAAGGACCTGGGCTGGAGGGGGACCAGGAGAAAGCACAGCCTATGAGGCTTAACTCCAGAATTAATGTCATCTGCCTCCGCGGGGACTCCGAGAATCTGGAAGATGGCAAAAGGATGTCCCTTGCCGGTCCGCACAGAATACACCCTGTGGGGGGAAGTAGGCGACCCAGGTCATATCCAAACATCCATGCTTATATAGGATTGAGGTAAACACTTCCCTGCTCTGGGCCTCAGTTTCCTCATCTATGAAAAAGGAGTGTCGATCCCCTGTGCCTCCTGCTCCCTGATGAAGGGGGACTGTGATCATAACTTCCACCCCCAGGCACTGCGGGGTGACTGGCTGCTTCCTCTGAGAGCAAAGAGCCCCTCTTGAGAGACTGGCTTTGGTGAACACGAGGAGCTGGGGAGCCAGGGCTCGGCCCACTCATTCCTGCCTGCAGCCTGCGCATTCCTCCCACTGGGAAGTCCCTACAGCGAGCTTCCTGAAGGCCTGCACTGATCACCTCCCCGGCCCACACAGAAACCAGCTCCCTCCCCCGCCCCCCAAAAGTCACCCCAGCTCCTCGTCCTGACATCTGAGGGCCCCAGCGTCCCTTTCCAGTCCCGGCCCTGTGTTACCAATAGCTGATACGCACTGATGATGGGCCAGGAACTGTGTGATGTCCTGATTTCTCCCAAACCTACTTCTCAGGTAGGAACAATTTTTATCCCCATCTCATACCACCTTATGGTAATAATACCAGGGCACATTGAGAAGTCTCTGGTGTGTCCTGCAATGGCAGACACAGAATTTGAACTCAGGCACCCTGGCTGCAGAGCACGAGGGTCTGAAGGTTACCCTTCTGCTGACTTCTAGGGGTTCCATGCAACGGATGCCTCTTGGTTTCTGCCACTCCCACGGTGTCTCCCCTCTGCTCCTGTCCCCTCCGCCACCCCCAACCTGTGGCTTGCCTGTGAGGACCAGAGCCATAACATGCCCACAAAAGTGGCTCCTTATTCCATCTGGCACTCCTCTAACTGCCTGAGCCCAAAGTGACCCCCACACTGACCCCACACCAATACCCAGTAAGACCAGCATCCCGATGGGCATCTTCAGGGCAGGGCTTCAGGGTGGGGTGCCCTGGTGTGTCCAGCACCTGACAATGGTGCCAGTATGCCCTGCTACAGGGACAGGATTAGCAGGGGTGGGGAGAGTCCATTGGTAAATAACTTTGGGAAACAAAGCACAATGGTCTATTTCTTAGAGGATATGGTGGCCATGATCCCCACCTCCTGACATCCAGATTCTCATGCCGTCCCTCCCACGTCGTTAGCAAGAATGGTTCGTGTGATCCGTACAACGTGGCGAAGTGATTGCAGATCACTTCTGAGATAAGGTGAGCAAGGATGAGAGCTTCGCGCATGTTCTCTCCCTCATCTGGATCCTTTGCTATGGGGGAAGCCACGTCACGAGTAGCCCGGTGGAGAGGCCTGTGTGGTGAGGAACCGAGGCCTGCAGCCAACAGCCACGTGAGTGAGCTTGGAAGTGGGTCGGCCCGCTCCAGACAAGCGTCAGATGACTGCAGCCCTGGCCGACAGCTTGACTACAACCTCACGAGACCCTGAACCAGAACCACCCAGCTGAGTCGCTCCTGCATTCTTGAAACACAGAAACTGCGAGAGATAAGAAACGTTAGTTTCAAGCTGCTACGTTTTAGGATAATTTATTACGCAGCAATGGATAATACACACTTCTCAGAGCATTTAATATGCTAATGTAAATCTCCAAGAAAGAAGATATACAATGTAACATTCCCCTTAGTTATCTGGCCAAGGAAGCCTTCTTTTCTTGAGTTTTCTCAAGAGAGAAAACGGATTTAATATGGCTCTGGTCCTACAATTAAATGTGACTTTTAACCCTGATCTGTCATGAGCTAGTCATTTGCCCTTCCCGAACCTCAACTTTTCCCTTTTATAGAGCAGAGAGAAACAACCTGCCTTTGCATAAATCATAAATACAACCCCAGATGGCCTAGCTCTGAGCTCTTTGGTGAGGGGTGGGAGGTCCAAAAAGGAGCTTCACCCTGGGGCTCAGGTGGGTTTCCCAAGGTGGTAGGTGGGCCTGAGGCCCACTGTCTGTCTTTCTTCCTGAGGCCACTTCCCCACAGTGCTGAGAATCAGTGTCTTCTAGCTTGTGCACAGTTCAGAGATGGGAGGCATGGACCTGAGCCTCCTCCATCAGACTGGGAGAGTTTATCCAGGATGGACGGCCATGTACCCTCCATTCCCCCCATCCTGTGGGCACACCGAAGCCACGGGCAGGAGGGAACACCAGAACCTTCTCTGGCCTTAACAGTAAACATATGCCCCTCCTCCCTTGTCAATTTAGCCCCTCTACTCTTTATCTGGTAAAAGACTGAAATCAAGTTTCAGTGCGCTGGATGGGCCAGAAACCCACCGAAGCCCTGCATGTCCCTCGCTGTTAGAAAGAAGACATAAAAAAAAAAAAAAAAAAACTATAATGTGAATACTTTATTATCAACGAGTGACTGGTATTAGCTTTTTGTCTGGGCATTAATATTTCAAAAACCATACGCCAAACCCAGGCTTCTCCACCTAGCTCTGCTGTATCATTTTCTTAAAAAATAAAATAAAATAAAATAATAAAGAAGAGGAAGAAGGAGGAAAGAAAGAAAATATATTTGTATTGAAAGAATTATAAGCCAAAGTGCGTCTTTCTTGTTTTGTCCATATACACACATTGCACCATACATAAATAATTACATTGTAAAAATGACTCCATAATTACAAGTATAATATATATTTCCATATAATATATAAAACTTTATATTAAATCTAGGTAGATGATATTGGGGGGGGGGTCTCGTCCGTGGTCGGCTGTACGGGGGCGGGTTGTGTCTCTGGGCGGCGGGGCAGGCGGCCGCCGCTATCTGTGGTTGTTGAGGAGGACCTCCAGCCAGCAGGGGCAGGAGGTGATGAACTGCCGCGAGTAGCAGGGCCCCCAGCCCTTGGCGAAGCTGATGCGGACGCTGTTGGGGTCGTAGGGGCCGTCGGCGGCGTCGGGCTCGGGCCCCTGCTGGAGCAGGCCCGAGCGCTCGAAGTCGAACACCTTGATGGAGTAGCCGGGCGGCACCTTGCGCACCACGAGGGCGCGGCCGCCGGGCGCGTCGAGCGTGGGGGAGTTGACGAAGATGGGGTGCTCGCCGCGGTTGTAGGCCCACACGCCGTCGGGCTCCTTGCTGAGCAGGATGCCGAAGCCGATCTTGCTGCGCGTGCGCCGCACCGACTCGCTGCGCTGCTCCAGGTTGAGCTGGCCCAGGCAGAAGCCGCTGCCCTGAGGTAGGTCGTAGAAGATGCTCACGGCCTGGTCGTACACCGCGTAGAGGCGGCCCACACGCGTCCGGTGCTCCCAGTAGGCCACGCTACACCAGTGGCTGGGCTTGGTGGCATCCGGAGACATGCTGGCGTCTGCGGGGCAAGCACAGGGCAGGGGGAGCGTTAAGGAGGGGGGAGGGGGACGCAGCACTGCTGCCTGGACCGTGGGGGTCGGGGGAGGGGGGTTGCAGCATTCAACAGACATGCGGGCACCGACTGCCTGCCAGCTTGTCTTCAAGAAACGTAACTCACAGCAGAAAGGCCCCCTACAGGCGCAAAGGGGGAAAACAAAGGTTACGAGCCTACGCAGAAGGCAAGGCGCCTACTGTGTGCTCGGTGCTAAGGCTACACAAACATGAACCACACTCGGCCCCTGCCCTGTAGACTTTTCCAAGCTCCAGCTAGCAGGAGACGGACAGTCCTCCCACACCCAAAGGAAGGGCTGAACACGGGAGCACCTACAATGTTCCAGGTGCTGCATTTCTGACCCTGTCTGACCTCACTGGGTCCTAATCACTCTGTGAGGAAACCACCTTCTCCTCATTTTATGGATGAGGATCCAAGACACCAGCTGCCTGCCCAAAGGCCACAGAGCTAGTGAGTGGCCCAGCCAGGATCTGAACCCGGCCAGTCTAAGCCTCAACCTGAAAAGAGTGGGGTTAAGTCATCAGGGGACATTTCCCCGCTTGAAGGGGACTCAGGCATAGCAAGCCACGATGGGGTAGGGGAGTGGGCCCCCAGAATCCCTTCCAACCCCCAGAATGTTCCCAGCCTTGGTCTTGAGCATGATGCCTAGTCTCCCAGTCACTCCTATCCCCCACCCCTCGAGGTGGCTCTCTTGGCAGGAAGTGCAGATTTTCACCAGAACTGCAGCCCCTTCTGTGAGAAAGAGAAGCTGAGGTCTCTAAGTATTAAAGAAAATTGCCCCACAAGGGCTCCAGAGTTCGCCAGCTCTTGAAGATGTGTGCTGCTCCTCTCTGGGCCTCAGTTTCCCCATGGACAGCAAAGGGGTGGCCTGGGTGACTGGGATCCCTTTCCCCTGCAGCTTGAAGCATTTCTGCATGTCTGGATGAGCAATTTCCTGATACCAGACCTAAGACCACCCAGAGGCCAGGGCCCGTCTTGAAGGGCAGCACCGTCTTTGCTGCCATGTGTGGCCAGCTTCTCAGATTCCGAAGTCTTTTGACATCGGGTCTTTCCTTTGAGCTCAGAGCTCTGAGTAGCAGGTGGGCATCCATGACTGCCCCGTGATGTGACATGTTCCCACATACCCCTTGGATGGGGCTTATGCACAGAGGGGAGAAAGTTCTCCTGAGAATGTGACGGGAATGCAGCAAGGTGCTTTATGGCATGGCTCCTCCATGAGAAACTGATCAAAGTCCAACCAAAGCTGAGGAAGAAAACATTGCTAACAACTTCATTCAGGAGCCGGGGTGAGGTCAGCTCTGTCTGCCTTCGGCTCAGCCCCGCCTAGAAGCCCCAGAGCAGCAGGGTGACAGGGCCCCTCACAACCTCTTATGCGCTGGGAGGCCCGCCTAGCCACCTAGCAGGAAGCTGTCTACCCGAGAGAGGCCTCCTGCAGGCTGCCAACTCTGCTGAGGCCGTGAGCTGGGCAGAGCCCCAAAGGACGTGCCCCTTACCCCCTGCCTGGTGTTAAGGTCCCAGACATGGGTCCCCAGGCCACTCCCTGAGAATGTATTGATTTGCCTCATAGTCTCCATCCAGGCCCTTCCTGGTTTTTGCAGGCTGATGGGAGGTGGGGTGGGGGGAGAAGAGACCCTGATCCTTGCCCTCAAGTGATTTACCCCTTGGCCAGCAGGTAGAGAAACAGCTCTAGCCTGTGGTGCCACAGGGCAGGCACTAGGCCAGTCCCAGCAGGTGGACAGTCAGGAACACTCCAAGCCACGGACCATCTCTCCGCCCATCCATCTGGCACAGGTCTGGGGAGTTCCCAAGAGCCAGGAAAGCAGTGCTGTCCCAGCCTGGCCACGAAACCCCAGCACTGGGCTTCTCACGACCAACGACAGCGCCTGGGGTGCACTGGACACAGAGGTGGGGGAGCAAAGGCTCTGTGCCTGGGGAGTATTGGGTGACAGGATGAGCAACACACATCACCAAAGGCCTTTCATGAGCTAGGCGCCCTCTTCACAACAGCCTCGGTTCACTCCTGGTCCCACCCCATTTCACAGGCGAGGAAACTGAGGCCCAGAGAGGTGCCGTTAACTGGTCAAGAATACACACGAGTGAGTGCCAGAGCCAGCATCCGTGCCAGGCCATGCTCCGAGCAGACTCCCCACTGAAACCCATGCACTAAACAAGTCCCTTCCCTTTTCTAAGGCTTAGTTTCCCTGTTTGTAACCAGGCTGCTCTCATGGTCTGAGTCTTGGAGGTGTTTAGCTGGTGAGTCACTCCCCGGCCCACAAATGAAACACCTCACTGAGTGAGGGTTACTGCTTTCCCCCCCACCTTTACAGATAAGGCTCAGAGGCCACCCAGTCATAAAGTGGCGGCTCTGCCCCAGGGTGTAGCCACTCCATTGTAACAGGCAAGGGAGCAGTCAGAATGTGTGTGTGTGTGTGTGTGTGTGTGTACGTGTGTACATGTCTGTGTGTGTGTGTGTGTGTGTGTGTGTGTATGTTGATGGGGGGAGATTGAGAGTAATGGAACTGGGTGGGGGGAGCATTCCCTGCCCCCTTTCTCAGCTCCTCCCACCCCAGCCAAGCCAAATGCCCCTCATAGTTACCCCCACCTCATCAATACCCAGCCTTGCTCCAGCACTCCTCAGGAGGATAGGATCCTGTGCTTGGGGGATGAACCCCACAGAGCTGCCCTAGGCCCTGGCCTGCCCCAACCGTCTGGCTCAGGGACAGTGCCTGGGTCGGGCCTCACCTCCGGCAGTCTCTCTTGTTGGGCAGGCTGGGTAACACTTATCACACCTGGCCTCCTGGCCAAGTTTTCCAAGTTCCAGGAGATGGACTGCTGCCTCCAAGAAGCCCTCTCTGATCTCTCCCTCCCATGTACCCACAGTCTTCAATGCAGCCACTCCCTATGCCTGAGCAGGTGTCTGTGCTGTTGGTCAGGGCCCCTGGCTGGTCTAGACTTTCACAAGTTGATACACTGCTTAACAGAGGGATTGTGAATGTACGGGGTTCCTACTGTTTTATTTTGTCATGTGCAGACTTATTAAAAACCCCAAGACTAGGGTGGCTGGGTGGCTCAGTCAGCTAAGTGTCCGACTCTTGGTTTCGGCTCAGGTCATGACCTCACGATTTTGTGAGTTCGAGCCCCACATCAGGCTCTGTGCTGACACTGCGGTGCCCACTTGGGATTCTCTCTCTCCCTCTCTTTTTTGCCCCTCCCCTACTCGTGCTATCTATGTCTCTCTCAAAATAAATAAATAAACTTACCCCAAGACCATCTACTATCACTAGCACAAGAGAAAGTATAATTTGATACTGATAAAATAGATAGGACCTAAATCAGAAATGTAAAAGTTAATATGATTAGAGTATAAGAAATTTTCTTATTTCTTTCATCATGGACCAATGAAAATGTAGTCCTAAGACTGGCTTCTGGGAACCACTAATTGAACTGAATGTCCTTGTGCCCCAAAGATGGCACCCCGGGGGGTACAGGGTGACTCATCCACACACACACACACACACACACACACACACACACACACACACACAGCAGCAGGTAGCAGAACTGGGACCCAAACCTGAGACTCCAGAATTCTAATCTAATGCTTGTTCCATGAGCCAAAGGGTTTCAAAGTGAGACAGACCCAAGGCTCTTACCACTGACTGTGGCCATGGATAAGGTGCTGTGTCCCCAAGCCTCAGTCTCCCCACTTGTAAAATGGGCTTCTTCGTAACCCATAAGTCCATCTTTGGACTTTTCTGGAAACTCCAGCAGCAGATCAATTGGGTGGGTGCAGAAAGAAGTAGCTGTCTGTTTATTGGCCCCAGCACTGGTGCTAACCCTTCAAAGGCCAGGGCTCCTTAGGGGTGCCAGGGGTCATGACCCCGGGTCACCACCATGGGAGGTTACGATAGGAGAGCAGATGGCAATGCCCCTCACAGAGTGTAGAGCACTGTAATGGTGTGAAGGTTTAGCTCCCAGCCTAGAACCCAAGGGTAAAGAGAGGTGCCTCATATGCAGAGGAATGACAAATGGAGCAAGGAATGACTGAATGTCTAGAACAAAGGCGAGTGCCGGTACGGCTCTGTACACACACACACACACACACACACACACACACACACACACACACGGATTCGGGTCTCATGCAGCGGGACCGACACGAGCTGACGTGTTCTCTGCCAGCAAGACGCCAGGCCCCCCAAACCTCTGCCCTTCCCACAGTGATGGGGCCCCACCCCATCGCCACGCTTCTCATCCTCCGTAGGGCTGCCACTCAGGGCGCAAGGGGACAGTCTTTTGCAGAAGATCTTTTTCTCCTCGTGGCTCCAAGGCTGTGGTCCCGCCATCAACCTAATTAGGAACCAGCTCCTTAATTGCAAATAAATACCAGGGAGTCAGACCCGAGTGAACAACATCAAAGATGACCGCGCTCTGACCGAAACTCCTGCTCGCTACCCCCTGCTCGGGGCCTGGCCTAGTTCCCAGCCAGACTCTGGGTCCCAGCTGGGAGGGCTCTCAGGGGAGGAGGAGAGGAGGGACACGGTCTGGGTCTGGCGCTATGTCTGGGGCAGACCTGGCAGAGTGGCCCCAGGCTGTGGGGGGAGCGTGTCAGGGTCCAGGCTTCAGGCCTGTATCAGGCAGCTCATCTTCCTTCTCCTGGCCTCAGGCCTCCCATCTGAACGATGAGCTCGATGAAAATTGCTGCAATTTAGTGAATGTTCACAGCAGTTCTACTTGCAGTCATCCAAACTTGGCAAATAGCTCAGTTGTCCATCAACAGGAGAATGGATGTCATGGGCTGAATATTTGTGAACCCCCAAATTCATGTATTGAAATCCTAACCCCCAGTGTGATGGTGTTTGAAGGCAGGGCCTTTGGGGGGTGATTAGGTCATGAGGGTAGAGCCCTCATGAATAAATGGGATTAGTGCCCTTACAAGAGAGACCCAGGAGAGCTCCCTCACCCCCTTAGCCCTTCTGAGGACACAGCGAGAATACGTCCATCTGTGAACCAGGACTTGGGCCCTCAGTAGACTCCAAAACTACCAGTGCCTTGATCTTGGACTCCCCGGCCTCAGGACCCGTAAAAAATACACATGTGTGGTTCAAGCCACTCAGGCTGTAGGATTTCTGTTACAGCAGCCCAAACAGACTAGGATAAGGGATACACAATAATAAGGTACACCCATACAATGGAACACGACTCACCAATCAAAAGGAACAAACTACTGTCTATGTAAACATACAACACCGTGGATGGATCTCAAGCGTATTGTGCTAAGTGAGAGAAGCCAGACACAGAAGATCTGCTGTTTGTTTCTATTTATATAACATTCTTGAGTAGACAACTAACCTCCGGTGATAGAAATCAGAACAGGGATTTACCTCCAGGACAGGGAAGGGGCATGGGGGAACATTCTGGGATGACGGAAATGTTTCATATCTCGATCGGTCCAACGGGAACTCGGCTGTACTCACTGTCGAAAGTCATCGCCTGTACACTGAAGAGTTGTGCATTTCGTGGTAGGTATGACGCCTTGAAAGAAAAGGCAGGGAGTGGCAATGCGCTGCTCAGCCAGCTCTCTGTGGCTGTCCTGGAGCGGCCTCAGCAGGGCTCTGTGGTGGCCCAGGGGACAGCCCCTGTGTTTCCAGACCGGGCAGGGGCGGCCCGGCCTCAGCGGTGCCTACATTCCTGCCACCAGAGGGTGGTGGCCGCCTGTGGTGGGCAGGAGGAGCCGGCCAGCCACAGGCCCTCTCCCCTGCGCAGGAGCCAGTCCCTCCAATGGTTGGCATTCCTTCTCCTTGGCCTCTCTGCCCCGTGAGTGTGCTGCGAGCCCAACGTGTAATTTTGTGGGGGTGCTGGGGCACCAGGAGCGCCGACTGCAGCCTGGGGGAGGCAGGGAGAGCTGCAATCCCAAGAAAAGCCTTTAGCTTCTTCGAATCAGCAGTATTCTGTCAAAACACAGGGCAGGAGCGTTCCTGTGTGCTCCCCCGTGGGCTACGCGGTCCAAGAGCCTGAGCACACGCAGTGCAGCTTGTTTTCCTCGTGATCCCCCCCCTTCCCTTTGGCCAAACTGCCTTGGACCTAGCCATCCTGTGAAGGGAACCAGAGATGTGCCCCGATTCAAGCCTCTGGTCCCTTAGACTCGAAGAGAGCTAGACGGGGAAGGCTCAGAGCATGTGCAGGCTGGGCCCCGAGTCCTCGTGGTCTCCAGAGGCCTGGCTGCGCCGCCCATTCTCCTCCATGTTCAAAGCCACTGCTACTGCTTCACACCCGCGTGGGGCCACAGCAGCCTCGCTGCGTCTCCCGGGGCTGGACGGAAAGGACAGACCCAGCCACACCTCAAATGAGCGCAAAGCAAGGGCAGACAGACCCAGACCCCACTGAGAGCCGGGAAGGGAGACTCAGAGTCCCAGAGAGGTGAAGTGACTCGCCCAGGGTCACCCAGTAAGTTGGTGGCAGAGCCGGAGAAGAGCCCAGAGGCTGGTTTTTCCAATCCCCTTGTCACGGGCCACTTTGGGGCCTCCTGCCCTCCTGGAAAGCTCCTTTCTTCTGTCCCATGTCATGCCTGTGGCTTCAAGTTCCCGTCCAACCGGCAGCTTTTTCATCCATGGCTCCCAGGCCTGGGAGTAATTACGTGGCCCTGCATCTGGTTAACCTAACACCCCTTTAAAAGCCTTGTTTGCCCATTAGATAAGTAGTTTTTGTTATCAAACTTAAGGGGGGAAAAGGAGTTTCCACTTAACCTTCCTTTGTCATTTTAAGCTGCAGAAATGGCTTCAGGTTTTGCAGCGAATCCAGAGATGCGGCATTAATTAGAGGCTCTTTTTTTTTTTTTTTTTTTTTCCTTTGTTAAGGGAGGGGGCAGACCCGTCCTTTATCCACTGGGCTCTGGCAGTAAAAGCAGAGAAGGAATGTGCACGGGGCCATGTTAATGGTCAACAGCTTAGAACGAGCCTCTCTGCTGAACTCTTTCCAAAAGCAGGGCCCAGCTGACAGGAGTTTCCTCTTATTCGCTCCCACTCGCCCCTCCCCACCCCCCACCTCAGCTCCAGCACCTTTGGCTCCTAGAGGAAGCCAGGCTTCCAAGAGGAAGTTCCTAATCGGTCATTACATCACGGGCGGTCTGGCCACCGCTGCCGCCTGCACAGGGTCCACCTCAGGGGCCTTTCAGCTGCTGGTCTCTGGGGCTGAGGACCGCGCTTACCGCCACCTTCAGACAGGCCAGCCAGCTGCTCTGCTGGGTTGTGGATTTTTACCCCCAAGACAGGGATGAGATGGGAGAGCCAGGGGGGAATGACAGCAGGGAAAGAGGGAGGCCACGAAACACACAGTCCAAAATTCATGATTTTGCAGGTGGAAAAACTGAGTCCCAAACAAGTAAAGTGACTGCCCAAGGTCACCGTGGAAATTAGCCATACAGCAAGGTCCCATCAGGTCTCCTGCATGGGGCTGCGTTAAGAATACAGGCTCAGGGGCGCCTGGGTGGCGCAGTCGGTTAAGCGTCCGACTTCAGCCAGGTCACGATCTCGCGGTCCGTGAGTTCGAGCCCCGCGTCAGGCTCTGGGCTGATGGCTCAGAGCCTGGAGCCTGTTTCGGATTCTGTGTCTCCCTCTCTCTCTGCCCCTCCCCCGTTCATGCTCTGTCTCCCTCTGTCCCAAAAAATAAATAAACGTTGAAAAAAAAAAATTAAAATAAATAAAGAAAGAAAGAATACAGGCTCAGGAGCACAGCTTCCTGCATGTGACTATCAGCTTTTGCCACTCACCAGCTGTGAAATCCTGGGCAAGTGACTTTACTTCCCTGGACCTCAGCTTCCTAAGCTGTAAAATGGGGATGCGATCATTGCTTACTTCATCGGGCTGTTGGGATTCGTTTCAAGAGCATCAAATAATGCCTGGTTCAAAATAAGCACTCCAGGGGAGCCTGGGTGGCTCAGTCGGTTAAGCGTCTGACTGCAGCCCAGGTCACGATCTCACGGTCCGTGAGTTCCAACCCCACGTCGGGCCCTGTGCTGTCAGCTGGGAGCCTGGAGCCTGCTTCAGATTCTGTGTCTCCCTCGCTCTCTGCCCCTCCCCCACTCGCCCCTCTGTTTCTCTCTCTCTCAAAATAAACATTAAAAAAATAAAATAAAGAAAAAAAAGAAAATCAAAATAAACACTCCATAAATAATAGCTATTATTATTTCTACTAATATTACCACCGTACAGTCTTATCCCCTCTATATCATTTATAGAAATTGTGTAATGGATTGAGTCGGCTATATAATTCATAAAGGTGTTCACATTAGGTAATAATATCTACAAAGATAAGATATGCCAAGGGAGTTAAGAATCAAGGGGAAACAGCGGTAGTTGTAGTAGTAATAGCGGTAATAAAATAAGCCAGCCAATAATAGTAATAATCAATAATATACCAGCCAACATTTAATGACCAAAAGTCAGGCAGAATATGAAGCACTTTAAATGCACTATTTCCACATACTGTCGATCCTCAGTCATTCCCATTTTAAGATGAAGGAACCGAGGTCCAAAGGTCAGGTTAACGTGTCCACCGCCCTGAGCTAGGAAGTGACAGAGCTGGGACTTGAGCTTCACGACTATCTAGGCTTAGAGACAGGGAGGAGGTCTGCAGGGTGATGGCACAGGCCCTGTGCTACAACAGCCCAGCCAGGTCCACTCCAAGCTGGCGCAGGAAGGCTTTATAAAGACTGGACGGTAAAAGGGGTCCTTGGATGTGGCAATGTGGGGGCCACCTCCCCACCACCTGCTGCCCACCTTACCATTACCAGGAGGGCAGTGGCGTTTTCAGAGAGCGTGCCTTATCACAGCTACTGATGGCCCCCCATGAAGTCCCGCAAACTCATACACTTTCTTGGTTTCCAAGGATAGTTTCTCCCATACCACCCCCCTCCAAAAGCCAGTGAGCATTTCTTCTTTCTTTTTTTTTTTAACTCTTTTTAATGTTTATTTATTTTTGAAAGAGAAAGACAGAGTGTGAGTGGAGGAGGGGCAGAGAGAGAGGGAGACACAAAATCTGAAGCAGG
The DNA here is from genome assembly GCF_022079265.1 of Lynx rufus. Taxonomy (NCBI): domain Eukaryota; kingdom Metazoa; phylum Chordata; class Mammalia; order Carnivora; family Felidae; genus Lynx; species Lynx rufus. Next base: position 9,895,987 of record NW_025814827.1, read on the forward strand.
CTCCAGGCTCTGAGCTCTCAGCACAGAGCCTGACGCGGGGCTCGAACTCCGGAACGATGAGATCATGACCTAGGCTGAAGTCGGACACCTAACCTACTGAGCCACCCAGGCGTGCCCCCACCCCTCTGTGAGCATTTTTTACATGCTGCAGTAAGAAATGGTGGGTGATCTTGGGAAAGGGCTGCTAACCCTGGCTGGGACCCTGGAGGTGTGGGGAGGAGCCGGGCGCTCTGGGCCCTGCATCCATTCTGTCTTTAGAAACCCCCAAGTCCAGGAGGTAGAATCATCCCCTCCTGGGGGTGAACAGACCCCAAGGTGGAGGAGCCACACAGCACTGCAGCGTGGGAATCCTGTCTGGCTGGCCTGACAACACTCTCTGCTGGCCCTTCATGCTGCCTCGTCTGCTCCCTCTGCTCTTTGGGGTGGTTCTCGGAGCGCCCGCCCTGGATGGGTTGAGGAGGGATGGGGGGTGTAAGGACAGTCAGCGGCCATGGGCTGTAACTGGCCTTCTCTAGGGAGAGGCCTGCAGGGTCCTGCAGAAGGCGACCTGACCCTGGTCTGCTCGGCCCCACATCTCCAGTGGAACAAAGTGGTGGCCTGGGCTGAGGTGGGTAAGGTTTCCACTCCTTTCATCTTGTGCGGTTTCCAAACAAGTCCTGCAAAGCGAACTCCGAGTGCCCCCCCCCCCGACAGAAAGCGAGCTCCCACCCGGGCCCCGATACCCACGCCTGCTCGGCGTCCCCTCCAGTCTCCCCAGGACCTATGGCCTCAGGGGAGACAGAGGAGGACACCCGGGGCCCCGCTGCCAGCAGATCCATCTGGCCCTGCCACCCCAACAAGACTGTTCCGGGCTCCCTGCACTCAGGGAACAGTGGCTTTTCTCCCTGGGCCTCGGTGCTCTTCTTACAAACACTCTGCGGGCAGCTCTAGGCTCTGAGAGGCACCCCAAGGCTGCCATCAGACTGGGGGACCGGGCTCTGCACCAGTAACACTGGTGTACCCGCCTGGACCAGCCTGGCCCTCCTACAGGAAACCCGACCGCTTAAGCCAGAGATGAAGACCCCAAGGGAGCAGGGGAGGGCCCGAGTCCGGGTGGGAGAATTCTGTGGACAAGTGTCCCGCCGGGGCAGAGACAGCGATAAGCGGCTTATAAAACCAGCCCACATTTTCGAGAGGGAACCAGTTTCTGCAACAAAAGCCTCTGAACTTTGCTCCCATTCCAAGTCCCCTTTTGTCTTATCACAAAGTCAGACTCAGAATACGTTTGTTTGTTTTCTTACCCAGAGACCTGCCAGGGTGGGAAAGCCTTGCTTTTCATGTTGCCCCTGGAAAGATTCTAAAAGAACACTATTTATGCAAGATAATAAAGCCGGGTACCTCGGTCCCCAGGAAAGAGGTGGCAGTTTTGAGAAGGGAAGGAGCCCTCAAATCCTCCCTGCCTGCAGGTGGCCACTGCTGATGGCCAAATCCCCAAATTCACACCCAAACCAGGCCCCTCACTGGCCTTCGGGGTTCTTGGTCGGCTGAGCCTGGGTTTTCATCTTAAGGTGCCAACATTCGCTGACTCACTCCAACCCTGACTTCCCTTGACAGAGAACAAAATCGGCCAGTTGGAGGTGTGGATGGGGACAGCCGGGGCATGCGGCAGAGGGGCAGGGATGCTGGCTCGTGGCGGATGGCAGTGTGCTTTGGGGAAGCCCATCTCTAGGCACATTCCTGCCCTGCAGCCTCCCAGAGCTGGGACAACTGGGGGCACCTCTACTTTTCTTTTACTTCCCAAATACAACTGGAGTTTTGCTGGCAAGCCTCCTGCCCCAGACTTCTACTTGGACCCAGTGTAAAGCCATGAAAGCAAAGTACCTCAAAACTGCCTTCAATCAGCCTGTCTCCGCTCTCAGGGGCAGGAACCCATCCTGGTGCAGAAACATCCCAAGGGATCATCAGGAGAGGCCCCCACAGCCTCACCCCCTTGAATCCCTGGACTCACCATCTCCTGCCATGGAGGTCTCTTAGCTCCCTGTCCCTCGAACACCCCACTCCATGTGTACTTTGTGCACCCTACTCTCGCCTGATCTGGCAGGCTCCCGACACCACAGGCCGTGGCAAGGTGAACTACTGCAAATCCAGGCAGCTCCATCCGGATGTCTCCATCTCTGAGTGCCAGGACCAGCTACACGACTTGGGGACTCAACACCAAACGAAAATGCAGGATTCCCTGTTCAAAAAGTATTCAGAGTTCCAGTGGTGAAGGCAGAGCATTAAAGTGAGCAGAGGCCCCTTCTGAGCGCGGGTCCCGAGTGAGGCACAAGTCACACACCAACAAGGTGGCCCTGCTGGAGTGCTGGTTTCTCCTTGCAGAGTATCTCGCTCGAAGGGAGTTAGTGAAGGGCCTAACAACAGTGTCCTCCTCCCATCCCTGCCGCTGGTCAGCCTCCTGCTCAACCGTCAAGACCCCGATGTCACCTCCTACGGAAAGCCTTCCTCAGTCCCGGGGCGTGACCACATTCTATCTGATGCTGTCAAGAGGGCATGTGTCTCCGCCCTGTGCACCTGCATGCAGGCTTCCCTGAGACCCCTCCTCCCCTGGGACTTGGCACTGTGAACCTGACAGGGCGCTCTCAACAATGGGATGCCTAATGGATTTAACATCCTAGAGCTGAGAGGGCAGTTGGGAAATCTACGGGTTCTCCCTGGGTTTGAAAAAGGTGAGCAGCAGCATCCTTCCCATCTAACAGGTGATAACACCGATGCTCGGAAGCCAGGACCCCAGGCAAGGAGGAAGGGGCGTCGCTCCCACCTGCTGATCCTCATGATGCAGCCTGGCCAATGGAATCCCAGATGAGCTCACTAGGTGCAAGCTGTTTTAGCGGCTAAAAAAAAAAAAAAATCGCCTACAGCCTACAGTCATCTGTCTGGCAGCGGGGGTGGATTTAGCTTCTCTGGCTTGCTGAGTCTACCAGGGTGAAGGGAACAGAGGGCATGGCTCTGAACGGAAGAGCCAAAGAACAGGGTGGGAGGCTGGTTTTCTTATTTGCAGAGCTCTCAAAAATAAGCCTCGTCTAACACCAGCCTGTTAATGTTTACCAACAAGACAGTTTGGCCTTTGCAGGTCAAACACACCTGCCTCATTTGTTTAGGATAAACACCCCAAAATTAAAGCACCAGGGGCAGAGGCATTCGGCTCAAAAATAATCCTCCCATTAAATCCTTTTCTTTAAAATATCTTTTTGTAACACAAAGTGCATAATCCATGCCTCTTGAGTGAATGCAGAATCCAACTACTGGGTTTTCTTAAAGTGAGGGTTGCCCGAATCATTCTTGTATATTTCTAGAACAAACAGGAGTGCTTTGTAATAGGCAAAAGACTAATATTGACTGGAGAGATCATTAAGCCACAATTAAATACTAATATTTGCTGTAAAGAATGCAGTAACATGAGATTTAAATGTTCCCTGTAAAAACGTTGCAAAATGACCCACCGGCTTGGCAAAAGCTCACCCTTGTGACCAGGTCTCCTGTTTGTGGCTGGGCTACTGTGCGCAGCTTAAAGCAGTTGAAGCTTCTCGGTGTGTCCCTGCCCAAACTCCAAGCTGCCTGTAAAGGGCTGGCTTGTTTGATCTGGGGCAGAAAGTGCAGGGGAGGGAGCCAGTCAGTCTGTGCATCCCGTCAGGCTAGCAGGTGGACACAGTCCCGCAAGACCTGGCCCCATGCTTCAACCCTAAGTCCAACACTGGTTCCCGCAGCAGCAGGAGGCCAGGCTTGGTTCCCGCAGCCCCTACAGCCCAAGCCAAGAAGGTGGTTCTGTCCCCCCATCAGTGGTGATGGTGGGATGCTGTTTTTAACCATGGAGGGTTTTCCAATTCTCCAAGCCCATTCATTCGTAAGTGACCCCGTTTTAGGTTACAGATTCTGAAGCTCAGAGAGGTGGGGTGACTGTCCTGTGGTCCTCAAGGGTTAACAAGGACGCAGGATCAGGGCTTGTCCCTGTCTTCTGTCACTGCCTCCCACCAGGCACCTTGGGAAGGTGAGACATCACCTCAGTAACAGTTTTGTATTTCTTAACATAATTCCTCAGCCTGTGTCTGAATACACACGGGCACATGCGGCAGGACTCCAGTCGGTAATGCATCAATAACATGAGAGTGATGGTCACAACGGTCAGCTGTGATTCCACCTGGTCTCCCATGGCTAAGTTTTCAGCTAAGAGGGGCACATGGTTTGTTTTCCAGGATCCAGTGCATAACCCTTGATTTCTTCTAGAAAAGACGAGAAGCCCAGGGAGACATCTGGGCTGGACCCAACTGATGGCAGTGCCCAAGTGCCTTCTAGAATTGCCTCCCCCTACAGAGGGCTGTTTGCAGCCATAGGGACCTGAGTCATAGTGGGAGAAAGGAGTGCCTTTCCTGAATCATGGGCAGGCACGAAGGGGGCTCTTGGGGAAGGAGCCTGAATAATTGTGTCTACTCTAGCAGCAGTCTACTCACGCCTGGCACACGTGGGCCTAGCACACACTGGCAGAGCTTTGCTAAGCAACGACCCTGCTTACAGTTGCTGCCTGCACCCTTTGCCATCGCTGGGTTGTTCCTGAGGCCTCGTCTCCAGTCACCCCAGGGGGGGTCCAGCTGCTACTAAGCACCTACTGTCTAACATGCAGCATCTCATTTAACCCCGAGAACAATCCCAGGTGTAGTCTTACAGAGGAGCAAATGGAGGCTCAGGGAAGTTTAAGCCCCCTGCCCGGAGTCACAGAGCCAATTGGTGTGAATCTGAACCCAGGGCAGCCAGACTCCACACCCACTGTTCCTTGCATTCCTCCTCAAAGAGTGTGTCCTAGTGGGCACTCGGCTTCTAGCCTAGACCCAGCTCCACCGGGCGGTCGGGGCGGTCCCCCTCCCTGCCATCTCCCACGGGTTGTGACTCGTACCTCCTCCACCGGGGCTGGCGCCGGCCACGCTGCACCCCCCCCCCAACCTCCCCCCTTCCAGGGGGCACAAATGGCCCTGCAGGCCGCCAGCGTCTGCATTCCTGGAGCACATGCCCAAGTTGGGCCCACTAAGGAGGATCCCAAGTAATTCGGCCCATAAATCATGGCCATTGTGAATTTCCCTTTTAGCCACAGGCAAAGTCAAACTTTTCCTTCCCCCACTGCAGTTAACCACTCTTTGTTCACTGTATCTCTGCAGTGGCTGGGGGCCTCCGCCTGGCTGGGGGCCAGCCCTCAATTATTAATTAATCTGGGAGGCGCAGGTTGCATTCCTGGCCACCTAACCACTTCCTCCTCCGTCGGTAGGGGAGCTCGCAGGCCAGGCCCCTTTAGTTGTATCACGCGTCGCACAACATCCCAGCCCTATCTTGTGGCCGTAGCTGCAAGAACAGACGCTTAAAACCAGAGTTAAAAATAACAGCAGAAAACCCAAACACACAGAAGTCTCCTTTTCCAGCTCCAACCCCAGCTGGGTGCCACCATCACCATAATACCATGCCATGCCTCGGTTTCTCGTCTGTGCAATGGGGAGACGTTCCCCCGACATGCAAGGCTACTTACTGTCTGTGTGCGCATGTGCAGAAAGGGGTACCTGGTGAGCCCTCCCCTGAAAATTCTCACGAGCCAGAAAGGGAGACACCAAGACTTAGAGCTGAGAGGCCATCTGAGGCTGGGCTGGGCAGGGTGCTGCCTCTAATTCCATCTTGCTTTATCCTGACTGGATTAAGGCAAGTGACAGGCAGGAGACATAGAGCTCAGGTTTATTAGTCATTCAGGCGCCTGCAGAGATGGGGACGAAGAGGGTGGGCCCCTCTTTGGGTGAAGCCTTTGGGAGGTCTTTGCATGAGCAAACACCCCCAGAAATCTGAGGGTCAGCAGAACAAGGTGACCACCCTTGGTGTGAAGGTATAGCCCCCTGTGATAGTGGGATCCAGCCGGGAAATCAGAGTACAGGTCTCCTAAGACCAATGTTGCATCCTTGGACCAAGTAGGATCTTTTTTTTTTTTTTTTAATGTTTACTTATTTGTTTTTGAGAGGAGAGAGAGAGAGAGAGAGAAAAGGAGAGAGAGAATCCCAAGCAGGCTCCTTACTTAACGGATAGCACAGAGCCCGATGCAGGGCTCAAACTCACGAACTGTGAGATCATGACCTGAGCCAAAATCAAGAGTCAGACACTTAACCGGCTGAGCCACCCAGGCGCCCCCAAGTAGGATCTTTAATTCCTAATTAGAAGTAATGCTGAAAGACTCATGCCAGTGCTGGCTGGCGGTGAGACCAGTGAAGGACAAAAATGGTAGAGGGAACACACTTCAGATGATAAAAAAGGATAAACACATATTTGTTGTTGCCGGAAACTGTCATCAAGCATCCCTTGGTCATTTTCCTCCTCTTCTCCTTCCTCCACTGGCCCCATCCACACCCCACAATCTGTCAACTTTACCCAGAGTGTCCACAGGCCAGTCAAGCTCTGGGGACAACACCAGCGGGTACAGCCTAGGAAAGACCTCTGGAATCTCATGCTTTATCTACTCCATAACTTGTCTACTTTTGATCTGATAAGACAAATGATTTTTTTTCCCCCGGAGTCTTCACGTAGCGTTGACACTCTGGGGAGGAAGGGACACTTTTGGCTTCCCTTACACTAAGCACTGAGGCTTTTGGATAAAGCATGCATGCTGCCAAGATAAATTATTGTGCACATACAATAAAGTACCATTAATTAGGACTCATAAATCCAGAGTTTGTAATAATTCCGAAAGCAGCTGGGTTGAAGTTAAAAAAAAAAAAAAACAGTTTTGATAAACAAATGCAAAATATAAATAAGGTTCAGGAGAACTGTTTATCCTACTAGGACTATATAAACAACTAGCATACCAATTACAAATCGCTCTTATCTGTTCACTCAAGCACATCTCCAAATGACCTCCAATAGGAAACATTACCCGGTTAGCATCACAGTCTGTGGTATTTGAAAATCAGAAAACTTGGTTTCTTAGACAGCAGCCTTTCCAATCACCCACCACCCAATCTGCCTGCACTGGTGAGGAGTCCCTGAGTTGTCACTGTTCCCTTTCCGTGTATCTGGAAAGAAGCCACTTGGACGGCTGAACCCCCACAGGACCCCAGGGTCCTCCAGCAGCCACCCAGGAGGCAATGTAGTCCTCGGCTCTGGCACGCCAAGTTGCCACCCAGTTATCTCCGTACCCATCTTAAAGCAGCAGCGCTTCCTAGGGCGTTGGGCCAGGGGACCCAGCCAACTGGGGCATTTGCACGTGAGAGCAGGTGAGGAGGGGCCCCGCCCCAAGTAGAAACCCCTCAGGCGTCAACTGCAGTAGGTGAACCGAGGCCGGTCACGGCCTCCTGGGTGATTTACGAATAAGCCAGGCTCCATGTTTTCTCTCCCTGGGAGGCAGCTGCATTTTCAACTCCAGGGCATCAATACTGTTTTCTGGGGAGCAGGCAAGGTGAGGGGCCCGCAGATAAGCACAGGGAGCATGGGGTGGCAGGAAGAGGCCCCGGGCGAGGTTGGGGAGCCGTCAAGCTGAGAGGGTGTGTTGGTCCTGGCCCGCAAGGGCCAGACTGCAAGGCCCCAGAGAGGCGGGCAGTGGGCCAAGCTGGAAATACCGAGGGCTGCTCCAGCTCAAGCAGACGGCCCTGCCAAGTCGGGGAGGCGGCACTGACGGGGGAATGGCAGGTTCCGGCCGGGCGGGTCCCCAAGGCCACCGAGTCAGGAGCAACCGCCTGTGTCTCCGGGCACGTGGGGGCTAGAGCCGTGCCAGGGAGACCCAGAGCCGCCAGTCTCCCTGGGGTGCCTCTGTCCTGACGCTACCCTGCGGCCCGCCAGCCTAAGGACCCCTGAGGAATGTGGAGCCCCTCCGAGTGGCACTGACCTTGGGCAGGGAGTCAGGCCCAGCCTCCAGGCCAGAAGATTTTTCTTCTCTCCCCACCTTCTGTCTCCTAGCTCTGGAGGGGGGGCCCAGCCGAGCCCCTGAGACCACTGCCCATGTGGGGCCTGCTGCTACTGGCCTTGTAAGCATTTCAGACACCTCCTGGATCACCAAGACCCTGACAGCATCCACCGGGTGATGGAACCAGCCTCGGAGGGGCTCCCAAGGCTAGCGGGGGCCTCTCTGCTGTGTCCCGTGGGGCAGGGAAGCCAGGCATACTGGTGGATGCTTTTTCTCTGATGTTCCAACTCCTCCACAACTCCCTCCTGGGCTTCAGCAGTTACTATCAGTTAAGACCAACGAAAACACTGAGGCAAGAGGCTTACACGTGCATGCATCCTGCCACCAGAAGGACATTCTGCCACGGACGCCATGGGCTCTGTAACTGACCCACAGTTTGTTCAGAAGGATCTCCATGCATACATTTGGAATCTCAGCATGACTTGGTTCAATCCTTGCCTTCCTCTTGGCCTTTTACCGTCAAACCAGCAGGTGGACCCACTTACTTCCAAAGAGTCACGAAGAACCACATCCCAGCAGGTCATTCCTGCCAGCCTGAGCATCTCTTACCTTCCCAACGCGCCCCCCCTCTCCCGACTGCTCCCACCCAGCCACCAGAGCTGCCCTGCCCAGGCCCCCCCCAACATGTGGAGCTCCACCCTGCAACCCTGAAAGCAAATTCCCTGAGGGGAAAGAGTGGGTCGGATGTTTTCAGGAACCACTCATTGTGGCTTTGGGGTCCAGCCAACAGAAGTACCACGGAGATGCGAGAAGCGCCCTTGCTGAGGAGGCTGGGTTTCTCCCTGGCGCTCACGAACGCCTACTGTGTGCGAGGGCGCAACAACACGGGCTCCCTGGAGGAACCGGTCCTTCTGGGGCGAGGCAAGTGCTGGAGGTCCAAGTGGGGAGCAAATGACGGAGATGTCAAAGGAAATCAGAGAGACTCTTGTTTTTGTAAACATCATTCCTTCTGGTCAGTTCCAAGTTATTTAGTGGGCTCTACACACATATTTTTTTCCCTCAAACCAAAATAGCCCTCCCTAAGACTTCCAGTCTGAGGGGAGTAAAAGAAACAGCATAAACATTCTTTGCAGCTGGCCTATAGGAGGAGAGCACCAGCCTGGGCCTGTAACTAACTGCAAGCCCGTGCAAAGCCCCACCCACTGTGAGTTCTGAGGATCAAGTCCCTGCTCCCCCATTCAAATGGATCCTCTCACCTGGGGAAGCCACCCACCACTTGAACGGGTCCTGTGAACGTCTGGAAGTTGATGGGGGGGGGGGTGGGTGGGTGGGTATGCCCCTCTTGGATCGGTAGAAACTCTGAAAATTAGAGTGCCATGGAACATGCTAACAGCAACATCATGCTATTTCAAAGAGCAACTTGGAGGAAGTTAGGGGAAATCAAAGACTTCTTGGGGCACTGCTAAATGTCACTGCTACAGCCCATTCAGCCCAACACCCTCCCTCTACAGAAGGGGAAACTGGGGCTCAGAGAACAGAAATCACTTGCCAGAAGTGAGGCAGCAGGGCCGGGCCTCACAGTGAGGGCTCCCTGTCTCTGAGGAAAGACTTGGTCCTCAATACGACCGGGGCTCAAGGAACAAATAATCCTGACGCGTCTGGCCAACACGAATTATTTTTGCAAAGGGGTCTGTTTGTTTGTTCTTGTGGGTAACAGGGAGAGAGTCCTTCCTCGCTCTGCTGTCAGAGCAACCCCCGCCTCTGCCTGAGAAGCGACCCGCCCCGGCTGGCCGGCACCACCACAGACTCTCAGGCAAAGGATGTGCGTTGCAAAAATGGGGCAAAGTTTCCTATTCTGAAGATAACATTGTAAGACACAGGAAGTCTGTGAGCAGAGCCTGCGTTTCCAGAAAGGTCTCTGCACACCCATTCGCAACCACTTCCATTGTACATGGTTTCTAGAGATTCGAGTCTGGGAGATGGGGGAGGAGGCGTGGGGACAGGGCTGGGAAGGGGTAGGAGTCACTGCCAGGTAAGGGTCCAGAGAGAAGCGGCTTCCCAGTCGCCCAGGCTCCCTGGACCTCCCTGCAGCGCAGACCCCACTCTGAGGCCCAGCTTCCTAACCTGAAAACTAAAAGGGTTAAAAGCGTTTCTCCTACTTTGGGCCCTTGTGTCCAGATTCCCAGGCCCCGCCCCTGGAGATTCTGATTCATGGGTCCTGGGTGGAGCCCCAGGGAATCTATGTTTTCAACAAGATTTAAGAGGCCCCCTTTCTGGCTGATAGGTTATGATCCCACGAGTGGAGGGCTCAACAGCCTGGCATGGTAGGGAGAGAGCTGGCTTCTTTGAGGGAGGAATGACAGGGACAGGAAGGAGACCAAACCAAATGGACTTCCTAGCATTAGACGGACGTGGCAGTCCCAGCGCCAGGCCGGGGGACCGGCAGGGAAGGCGACACTCTGGAGCCACCGCGGATGGCCCTGACTCAGTGCGTCTGGGTGTGTTTGAGGACATAGCCTCGGGTCAGTGTGCACCTCCACGTGAGACTTGGAATCAAGGACGTCGGTTCAAAATCCCAGCTCTGTCACTGCCTAGCTGTGTGCAACGAATGGCCTTAGCCTCTCTAGGCCTCGGGTTCCCCATCTGTGAAATGGGATCAAGAGCACCCACAACAGACAGTCGTTGGATGGAGACTCCCGCACTAACAGCTGACATGTCCTGCAAGCTCCCCATGTGCCAGGCACACCCAGTTCCCGTAACAACCCTAGGAGGTGATGTGAGGAAGTGCCCCATTTTACAGACAAGGAAGAAACTGAGGTCTCCTAGCCAATCCAAGGGGATGCCGGGATTCATAAATATTCATTCCCACCGCTCTGCTCCCAGTGGGTGTGCGGCAGGCGGAGAAGCTCTCCACAGACACCTCCCACAGGCACTGCCTGGAACCTACGCTGACTCCTGGGGTGTCAGGAGACCAGACGCACCTCTGCTCTCAGAGCTCCGCGTCCAGGGAAGAGAGAACACGGCTACCAAAGGGCACTGTAAATGCTCATTCATAAATGAGGGGCATGAGGCAAAGAAGGGCGGACTCCGAAATCCATCTAGGGGAATGACGGCCGAGTGGGAGGGGGTGTAAGGGATGGGGAAAGAAAGCGCTGCTCCAGGAGCGAGGTACGGCTGGGGCCACGGCACTCAGGCAGAAGAAGACAAGGCAACAAACAGTCTCCTGCGGCCAGATCACACAACACGGAAGGGCGTGTGGAGGAAAAAACAAAACACACAAACAAAAACACCCCAGCATACAGAGGCTGGCTAGGGCCAGACCACACAAGACCTTGAAAATCCAACAGAGCACTTGTGGTGTGGACGGAGGGAGCCACGGAAAGGTGGTGGGCAAGGAGGGTGAGGGCCCTGACAGTTCCACACTGTTTCATGGGTGCACACCCCGCACCTCAAAAGACCACTGGCTCATCAAGAGCAGGAACCTGGGCTACAATTGGGTGCGATTAATAAGAGGAGACAGGTAGACTTCATAAGTGGGAATTCTAGGACTGTACAAAGCCCCCAGTGCTGAAAATACAGAGCTTTGTTCCCTGGTCTTTGTCAAGCCTGTTTAGAGACTACTCTGGTTTTAAAAATCTAAGGGGTGGGGCGCCTGGGTGGCGCAGTCGGTTAAGCGTCCGACTTCAGCCAGGTCACGATCTCGCGGTCCGGGAGTTCGAGCCCCGCGTCAGGCTCTGGGCTGATGGCTCAGAGCCTGGAGCCTGTTTCCGATTCTGTGTCTCCCTCTCTCTCTGCCCCTCCCCCGTTCATGCTCTGTCTCTGTCGCAAAAATAAATAAACGTTGAAAAAAATAAAATAAAATAAAATAAAAATCTAAGGGGTGAGTGAAGACCTAATATAGCACAATGGGACAAGCATCTGTGTGTGTGTGTGTCTATATACATTTATGTATGCATATATATGTGTGTATATATGTACGCACATGTGTATATATATACGTATGTATGTATATATACATGTGTGTCTGTATATATATTTGTGCATGTACATATGTATGTATGCGTATGTGTGTATATATGTATGTACATGTGTGTATATATATATGTATGTGTGTATATATGTGTGTGTATATGTGTGTATATGTTTACTTACACGTATACATATGTATGTATGCATATGTGTGTATATGTGTATATACACATGTGTGTGTGTATGTATGTATACGTATGTCTATACACGTGTGTGTATGTGTGTGTGTACATATCAACAAGTGTACAGTGTTGTTCATAATTCTCTGGGTCTCTATCCACTGGATCTGTCAACTTCCGAAAGCACTTGTTTCATAGGGTCCTCTTCTTCTGAGGGTTTGTCATATTCTCTTTTAATTTCTATCTTCGATTTAGATATTTCAAAACTATGCTGTTAGGTGTATAAAGGTTCTTGATTATTATATAGGGTACTGACCATTTTAGCTTTGATCTAAGTCAGGGACCAGCAAAAAACTAAATTTGGCCTACCACTCATTCTGATTAAAAAAAAGTTCTACTGGAACACAGCCATGCTCGTTGATGGCAGAGTGGAGCAGCGGGGCACTGCGTAGCCGGCAAAGCTGAAAATGTTTACTATCTGGTCCTTTACAGAAAAGTCTGCCAACCCTGGATCCTTACAAAATGTTGCCTTTTGTTCCTTTCAATGCTCCTTGCCTAGAATCCTATCATCTCATACTAATATTGTTACACTTGCTTTCTTCGTGTCTCTTTGTGTGTATCTTTTCTTTTCCATCCTGGTAGTTGCAACCTTCCCCTATAGTTTTGTTGAGGTGTGTGCCTTCTGGAAACCCAGCATATAGCTGGGAGCTTTTGTCACATTTGTTGTCACTAGTGTTTGGACTTGCCATATTATTATCTGGAGAGATTGGGGGTTTTTTTGTTGTTATTTTTTTTTTAAATCTATCAGGTTTTGTTGTTTAGAGTAGTTAATTCCCAGGTGGAAAACGGGGGGGGGGGGTGCACAGGGAAGAAAGGAAGACTTCTGCTATCAGTGTATTTTGAATTTTATAGAAAGAGAATATAACTTTATTACTTGTGCAATAACACATCATTTTATTTTTTATCTTATTTTATTTGAGAGAGAGAGAGGAGAGAGAGTACATGAGCAGGGAGAGGGGCAGAGAGGGAGAGAGAGAGAACCTCAAGCAGGCTCCATGCTCAGCATGGAGCCCAATGCAGGGCTCGATCCTACGACCCTGGGATCGCGACCTGAGCGAAAGCAAGAGTCGGACGCTCGCCCGACTGAGCCACCCGGGCGCCCCCATTATATTTAATAACAAAAAGGGGTTTGAGGGAACCAAGAGTCATGAACACACAAGGATCCGGATGATGAATTCCTCAGTCAACAAGAGTTCCAGTCACACTTTCCTTCCCACCGCCTCCACCCGCAGACACAAAGACAACAACAACTTTATATAAATGGAGTTTATATAATGCGCAGTTTGCTTCAGGGAGGGTCCCGGCCCTCTCCGTCAGACTGACCAGAAACTGGGAAACTGCTCCCTGAGGTCACACGCGGCCGAGGCGGCCGTCCCTCCCTCCCCCGCTGGCCCCAGCCAGGCCATCTCCACGTTTCCAGAGGGCCCCGTCCCCGGTGCCCGGCCCACTGCGCTCCCTGCGGCTCTGTTGTCTTGCCAGCACTTCCTTCAGCTCAGCGGACATTCCGGCATCCAGGGCGTGTGTGCGGAATGCGTGCTCAGGGCAGGCCCAGCCCGGCGCCCCCAGCTCTGAACTGCGGCCCCTGCTCTCCTGCCAGCCCCACCTCCAGAAGCAGGGGCCACGCAAGGCCTCCAGGAGACTGTGGGCGAGGCCCCGAGAGGGGTCAGACTCAAGATGGACCGGCCCCCAGCCCGGCGTCAGGGGCAGCCCCCTCCTAAGACCCACCAGTAGGAGCCATCAGGAGGGATGCCCTGGGTTCACACTGGGCCTTCTCTAGACCTCTGCCCCATGATGCGAAACAATGTGTCCAGTCTCTCCTGACTCCACGTGGGCCCCTGTCCCTCTGGGGGACTCCTCATTAAGGAAAGGGTGGCTGGAGGAGGTCCCCAATGGAAGGGGAAGGGGCGTTTCCTGCCATGTCTGACACAGATGCTGGGCACCCAAAGACACCTCTCCTCCCGTGTCCTTCTCGGAGCATCAAAGTTGGCAGTTGGTGAGGATTTTTTAGAAGCATTCCCTAGACACCTGCTGTGCTTTATGGGGGAACTTCTCATAGGCTCCTCCTCCATTAGATTATCTCAAGAGTCTGGGAGACGAGGACTACATCACCCACACTGCACAGATGGGGAAAACGAAGCTCTGAGAGATTAAACAATTTTTCCAGGTCACAGAAGCTAGTTGACAGCAGAAGCCCGGCCCCAAACCCCAAGAGTCTCAGGACTCTTGGTGGGGGATTTTTCCACTACACATAGCTGCCTCGATAGACATGAAGTAGAACTTCCCTCCCAACACAAGAGGGTCAGGCTCAAAGCGCCCCCCTGGAGAAGGAGAAAAGTCACTCCCCAGGGAGAAGAAACAGCCAAAATAACCACAAGGCAAGAACTCCCAGCCCCCCACTCTCACCTCTGTCCAGAGGAGCCAGTTTATGCCTCAAGCCGCTCTGCTCCTAATTTGCTGTGTGGCTTTAGGCAAGTCACTTCCCCACTCTGAGTGTCCATTTCCTCACAACAAGAGGTTTGGACTATGAGATACTCTGATGTTCATTCCAGCTCTATCAGTCCAATTCCACCCATTCCTAAACGTGATTGAGTCTCCACTGGAAGATTCTGCCATGGTATGGGACCCCTCCCCTTTGTGGATATGTGGGCCGGAGGGGAGGGCAGACAGAGCAATGGAAAACAAATATTTTCAAGGGATGGGAGTAAACACCGCTGTTGGCATGGCAGGGCCCATGGAGTTGCTGAACTAGAATCCTGAAACCGTTAAAAATAGGAAAAGAAACGGTACAGTTCACATATTTTGCAAAGCTAAGTTAAATCAACATCTGCAAAAAATATCCCCGTTAAACGGAATAGCAGGATTTCATTAAGTAAATTGCAAGTTGGCAAAAATTCTGAAAGAAAGGGGAAAAGCCACGGGCTGGCCTGTAATTTAAACCTTATTTTAACTGTGACAGCATGACTGCAAAGGGCTCCGTTTCCAAACAAAAGGAAAAAAATAAAATAAAACCTAAAAAAAAAAATTTTTTTTTTTTTTTTGAAAAAAAGGGCCTCCTGCACTCCCAGGCACACCCCTCCCCCTAGCTTCCACGGACCCACAATATTTTCAGTAATTATAACGTTACCTAGTTTTCCCATGGATGTAACAAATGAGGGACAGAGAGGAGGGGGAGGTGTAGGGAAGAGGGAGGAAAAAGTGAGCACACAGACAAAGTCACCATTGTCACCTCTAATTAGGTTTTTTTTTACCAAAATGGCTTGAAGCACAGAACTCTGGGAATCTTTTCCTTCCTCCAGGAGGCCTTTCTGTTTAACCCCACTGTGGGTTCCCTTGGCTTGAAGCCCCATACGGAGGCGGGGGCCGAGCCCGGCGTACCCAGGGAGGAGGGGTTTCCCCTCCTGCGCTGCCATTGCCCTGCCACCCACCCAGCCCCTCACCTGGGGCAGGGCTCCTCCTGCCCCTGGGCCCCAGTTCCTCATCCCTAAAAGGGCGGGTGGGGGAAACGGTGGCTCCTGGCCCAGGCCGGTGCTGGAAGGTCAGTGGTGAGCAGCTGGTGAAACACGGAGCAGCCGTAAAGCCCAGGGATGCGCCGTGGGCTCCCCCACCTGGAGCCCCGAGGGCCACTTCTGCAGGTTGGCAGATGGCTGCCGTGGCCATCTCACAGACTGGCACGCAATCGGGGATACAGCCTGTGACACTCGGACTCCTGCCCTACGTCCTCCACCCAGCACCCCATCCTCCTGCTCTAGGGTTTCCCGGGGCGTCATCCAAGGATGACCTTAGCAAAATACTATCCTTATCATGAAAGAGGCTGGATCGGGAAGGGATGGATGATCTACTCAGTTCTTCAAATGTGTTTTCTTACTTAGCAGCGGAATACTGCCCACCCCTTCTCCCCCGTACAGAACCTCCCTGCTAAGGCCAGGACCTAAGGTAGGTTAAAAAAAAAAAAAAAAAAAAAGTACAGCTACCCCACCCTTCACGCTTTGTAGCAGCACTCACACGCTTGAAAACCACAGATCCAGGTTGTCACCTCTCCTCTCCTGGTGTGAAAGGGGAAACCGAGGCCTAGCAATGGAGAATGACCGTGGTTTCTTGGTTTCAGGGCAGGCGTGGCCCTGCACTCATGCTGACAGAGCCTGGGAATCCATGAGGGCCTGCCTGGCCCCTCCCTGTGAGCAAACAGGAATTTCTGCCGGATCCCCAGCCTGATGGTGGTGACTGCTCAACATGAAAGTGACCCTCAGAGCTGGGCCATGACCCCCACACCCCTAAGGAGCTTTTGAAGAGTAAGGACAGCCCTGGAGCCAATAAAGAGTTCTTTCCTGTGCACAATCCATCAGCTGCTGGAATTTTCAGAAAATCCAAAGACGGACTTAATGAGTATGTAATCCTTGTAGGCCCAGAAAGGGAAAGGGGCTTGCCTGAGGTCACACAGCATGTTGAGTGGTAAAGGGGAGGGGGGATTAGGGATAAGAACAAAGCAGCCCATCCCTAGCCCCAAGTCTTACCTCTGTACCCCCAAACCACCCCAGCTCTTCACTGCTGCCTCTACAGGGCCCCATCCTGTCCTCTGCACTGTTGTCTTATACAGACCTTTATTTAACCCTTGCACTGTTACCTCAAGTGGACGTGTGCCTTTTCTCTGAACCTCAGTGAACTCACCTATAAAATGGGGATTATAATAAACTCCACACCTTTCCCCCAACCCATGGTTGTAAGGATTAAGGGAGACACCCTACATAAAATGTCCAACTCTGTGCTAAACAGCTAGTAGACCCTTACTCTGCATAACCCTACAATGCCTGGCACAGAAGGCACCCACCTGGTAACATCATGGCTGAGGGACAGAAAATAAAGTGGGCACATGCATTTGCTGAGCTCCTACCAAGTTCCACTGGATATACTTCACATGAGGAATCCGGGTGCACTGTATGTGTGTGTCCGTGTGTGTGTGTGTGTGTGCATGTGTGTGTGTCTGCGCAAGGTGGTCAGGGAAGAAGTAAGCGTGAACCCCCATCTATTGCAAGCTGCAGCTAAGTCTTTGTGCAGAGCAGCGAGCGCCTGCCCATTCCCCAGGTAGTGTCACCGGGAGCCTAGCAAACTCTGACCTTCTTGCAAGTATGAGTTTAAGCTCCACCCCTGCCTTTCATTTTAGGATTGCACAAGCAAGAGACCAGCCCCCTCTATAAGAGTGGCAGTGGCTGAGGGAGTCCGGAGGACACAACAGAGCCAGATGGAGAGAGACGAGGGTGTCTCCGGGGACCAGACAACAATACCACCCATTTTATGGAGCATTTACTGTACATGTGTGTATTAACTCGTTCCCCTGAGGTCAGACTACCATTATCCCTACTCTATAGGAGAACAAATGAGCCTGTGACACCCCCCCCCCATGGGGAGTGGTGAGGCTGACATCTGACCCCAGAGCATGAGCTCCCAGGAACCCCACATGCTGCCTTTTGGGACCCCTGTTGATGAAGGCAGGCAGTGCTAGGAAGCTGGGCAAGGAGATGAAGCCTTGCATCACCCAGCGGGGGCTCTTTCCCTCAGCAAAACCCCGTCCCCACAGATCTCCAAAAGAGTGATGAAGCCCTTGCAGGAAGAGGAGAAAAGCATTTTTGAAAGTTTCCTCCCCGAGTCTGTGAGGACCTCTGGGGTGGGGGTGTCTGAGTGTGCAAAGCGGGGGGCAAGTACCGAATCCCACTAACTATCCTACCACGGCAGGGGGCTGGAGGTCCACCACGGTCGCTCCGAGCCAGGGAGCACCAGGAGTTCCAGCCCAGTCCCTAATACAGTGGGACTCTGGACAAGTCATGTCCCCTTTTGGGCCTCAGGTACCCCATCTGTGGAATGAAATCTTGAGTGGAGTGATGTCTGAGCTATCAGACCCATGAAGCAAGACCCTTAGAAAAGGCTGCCCAGGGATTTGGGAGAGGAATGGGCATGCCCAGGCCACCCTGGCCACACCTGCTTGCCCCTGGCTTACGTCAGCGGTTCCCAAGGGAGCCAAGGAAGGAGGAGTAGGGAAGGCAGAAGGATGGTACCCAAGTGGTGGTGCTGAGGGTTCTGGGAGCGAGAAGGAGCCCCTGGGGCTCCTTGGAGATGCCCGACTCACAGAAGGCCCAACTCTGTCCAGATCCCACGGCTGGGATGACACAGGTCAGGCTGGGGGACGAGGTGGCTGGTACCGAGGTGGGCACTACGACCATCCCTTCCCACCGTGGGCATGCCCTCTTAGAGGACCGCAAGCAGCCCCAGCACCTCTCGTAGATCTCAGATCCTAAAAGTGCCAGGAAGTCTGATCAGGCCCCGGGGCCTTTGTGGCAGTGGCCTGGTAGGCTGAGGAGAGGTGTGAAGGAGACAAGGGGGCTTTAGAACCTGGTCCGTGAGACTGTGGACACCAGCTATCTCCCCTCTCTGGGGCCCACTGACCTCATCTTCAAGACGGGAATAATTGAACACACTTCCCAGGGTTTCTGTTGTAGGGAATTCTGTAAGACAACATATGTCATGCACAACACATGTGCTACATGTTTGGCAAATGCGACTGTCCTCTCCCTGTACCTTTTCCCTGGACTGCTCCTCACTTGCCCCCTGCCCAGGGCTAAACGTCACCTCTTCCATGAAGCCCTCCCACACTCGCCTAGGCAATCCCGGCTGGGATCCCACAGCAATCTGTTCAGGTCTTTATTACAGACTTCTGTACACAATTTTTAACTAGGTATCTGTTTCCATTAACTGTGAGCATTTTGTGAGAAGAAGCTAGAACCACGGCAGAGAAAAGGGAGTGATGGGAGGCCATCTATCCTAGGGAAAGAACTCAAAGCACAGAGGTGATGTGACTCCCGATAGTGACACCACAAGCTGGGGCCAGCAGCAGCCTTGATCCCCCGTGTTCTGAGCACCGGCCCAGGGCTTTCCCCCCAGAACCCTCTATGTAACAATGTCTGTGGTCTGTCCCAAAGCAGGGAGGGCACCTCCCAGAAAAGGCTTCTGGCAACGACCCCGGCCAACCTAACCCACTCCAGTCCTGTGTGTGGCAGACAGATCACTGCCGTGGAGGTCCCAAGACCCAGGCAAGCTTCCTGGGCCTCAATGACTCCAGCTTGAAAATGGGCACAGCTGGTTTGCCCCTCAAGTTTTCCTAAGGAGCAAGTGAAAAGCTGGG
Organism: Lynx rufus; assembly: GCF_022079265.1. Lineage (NCBI taxonomy): Eukaryota > Metazoa > Chordata > Mammalia > Carnivora > Felidae > Lynx > Lynx rufus. The sequence continues at coordinate 9,915,260 of NW_025814827.1, forward strand.
TTGTAAACTGCTTTTTAAAAAAGGCACCAAAAAAAAAAAAAAAAGGCACCATTAAATGTAAGAAATTTTTATTGTTTATGATCAACTATAATAAAAACATACTTTACATAGCAGCTTCCTACGGAAGGAGTAGGAAGAAAAGCAAGCTGGCCATCCAGGGCCTGGCTGCACTTCTTGTTGTCAATAAGTCACTGTGTGACTTGGGGGAAGTCACTGGTGTCTCTGGGACCGTTTCCTCTTCTCACCAAAACAAAGGTTTGGGCTGGCTGGCGGCCAAAGCCCCTCCAGCACTGCTCTCCCGCTCCATGACCAGTGTGGACTAGGCACTGAAGATACAGAGTGCACAAATCAGGAGCTTGAGTTTAGTGCAGGAGACCCTGAGCATGCTAAGTATCTTGGTGCAGCCACCTGCCTAGACAGGTGAATGTCACAGCCAGAGACACGGCTGGCCCATCTCCACCTGGTAGACCTTCCCCTTCTCCCCCGCCCCCAGGCTGGCTTTGCAATCTTCTTTGACCTTGACACACAGCTGTCAGGTCAGGAAGGCAGTGTGGCCCAGGGCCTTGGGAGACCTGGTTTCAAACTTAGTTTCTAAGAACTTCAGTGTCCTCTCGTGAAAGGCAGTGACAGACCCCATCTCATATGCCACCACATAGCCTGTGCTCAATAAACACTGGTTGAATGAGCTGAACTTCTGTTGGGGCTCGGCCCATATCCCCTCAGCCCTCACCGAGTCAGTGCATGGCTTTGCTTCTGTCCAAAGACACTCCCTAGACCCTGGGGGCCTGCTCTGCCTGACTGCTGGGAAGTGCTAGAAATGACTGCCTCGGGACTGGAGGATTCATGCCCCAGCTCTCTCGCCCCTCGGGGGCCGGGGGGGGGGGGGGGGATCACACGCTGAGGTGAGCTGGATACTGCCTGCCGAGTTCCCAACGGGATTCAGCTCCGAGTGCCCACAGACATACCCGGCTTCCTAATGCTCCATGCACTGGCCTTCTCCCCTGCCCCTGCCCACTCTCCCACTGCTGTTTCCTGGGTCAACCCCTTGCTCCAATGAACTGTGCAATTGAATTTTTGTCTCAGGGTCTGCTTCTGGGAAGAGCCAAGTTAAGAAAACCTTGCCTCGGCACCCAATCGTAGCTTGCACTAGCCGTTTCCAAGCCGAAGCTCCTACACAGACAGAAAGGACCACGAGAACAGGGGCTGTGTCTTCTCTGCTCTGCACCCCTGGACCAGGCACAGGCCGGGCTCCTGAGTGGTGCCCATAAATAGAACGAAATGAACGTGAAATGGCTCATTCAACTGACCAGTCAATGGCCACAAGGAACATTCATCCTTGTCCTGAGGAACCCCCACTCTAGCTGGGAGATAAGACATAAACAGTTCATGAAGATACTCACAATAAAATAGGTATTTCATACCAAGTGGTTTCCCAGGTGTCTAGATAAATGTTAGGAGTCTTACTGAGAGATGATTTGCCCAAGGTCACACGGCTCTCCTGTCTTATTGTGAACACAGACTACAAGAAGCTTCTCAGGGACAGGGTTGAGCAGAGCCTCTCTGTGTCCCCCACCGCAGCTCATAGCGTGCCCCAGATGTGGCAGGCACTCAGTAAGGCCCTCTGGTTAATCTTTGAGGAAATACCCGCAGCCCCGGGTGCAGTGAGCATTCAAGGGAGAGCTTATGCATGCTTCTCATTTGTACACATTAACCTCAAAGGACAGCACCTAGCCAAGTTTGAAACATGTGCTGCAGACTCATGATCTTCCCTTTCTCTCTTAGATGCTGAGCCCAATCTCAGTGGAGCTTGCCCACTCCACTGTCCAGGCAACTTGGAACCACTGTGTATACACACAGACTCGTCCCGGGGTCATGGCGTACCTCCTTCGGCAGGTATCAGCCCAGGGCACCTCCTGGGATTAGAATCATGAAGTCCCTAGACCCAAGGGGATTCAAGGAGGCAACTTGTAGCAAGCACTAAGCACACGGCCCAGCCACAGGAGACGCCCAGTGGTCGCTGTGTCCCTGCCCTCCGGTTACCTAAACCCAGGAGGGCCTCCAGGTCCTCCTACTCCAATCATTTTTAACCAGGAAGGTACACTGGCACATGGGGAACCTTGGCACCAGGCTTGTGTCCTGCGACAAAGATCCAGAGGCTCCAATCCAAGCCCCTCCTTTAATAGAGGAGAAACTGAGTCTCAGGGAGGGGCGGTGACTGACCCAGGCTTCCAAAGCTAACACCGAGTCATGGCATTTGGAAAAGCCTGTCTCCTAACAGGCCTCTCTCTACAGCTTTGCAAGGAAACTCCCTGTCCAGCCTCCTTTTCCTGATGATCTCGGGCAAAAAAATGAGTTTGGACGCAGAGCAGAAGGGGAAAAACCTGGGGAGGGACAGGAGCTCGACCCCTCCCCTCCCCCCCCCAGGAGCCTGGCAATCTAATGAAGCGAAGAGAAAGATTCAGGTGGCAGTTCAAACGCTCATGTTTTAAAGATGAAAGTACGCGTTTCAATTAAATGTTTTAAGTAGTGTTTTCTCATCCTAAATCACTGAAGCGTTTGTGCATTCCTTCAATTTCTCAGGGCACTGTTCATTTTTATTTATTGTTGTAACCCAATGCCCTTAGCGGCGTGAATGGTGCTATTCGAAGGAAACTAGTTTTGCAATGGGGAAAGCTGTCCCAGGTCTCTTAAAAGGTTCATTATGTGCGTGGTAATTCAGTTCTATTAATAATCCCGGACTATATAGGCAGGGCTTACTTTCCATTTAGCATTATATTTTCCACAATTCTGTAAACAGCTCCTCGACACAAACCCTTTTGATATTCAATTCCTCCCTGGTTTTTTTTTTCCTAACCACCCTTCTCTCTGGGCTTACTCCTTATAAAAAAATAAAAAAATAAAAAAACAAAGGAAAGAAAGAAATCACCGAGCACACATATTTTTTCAATTAAGCTATGCTTGGTGCCAACATATATGGATCCCACTAATAGCCATAAGTAATCTTAAGGTCTTTTCCCCAAATATTTTGATTATTTTACAAATCCCCCAAGGAATGTGCTCTTAGGGTGATTTATGGAGCCCAGGCAGGATTCATGATTTGGGGAGGGGTCTGGATGCAGTGGAGCAAGTTAGGATATGGGGGTGGCTGTGTGTGCCCTCCAAACGCAGCCTAATGCTGGGGCAAACGTGAGGGGGGAATCCAAAAGGCTCTTGGGGAAAACTTCAGGCCGTGTCTGCTGGGGTGAAAATGGTGACAGATGGCTGCAGTCAACCCTCTGAGGAAATGGTGGCTGGAGCAGAAGTGACCACCAGGGATAACCACCCCCACCCCACCCCCGTCTGATGATCCTCAGGTCACCTGCACTTGCCCTGCCATTGCAAGGTGGGGTGTTTTGTTCAACCTCTATCACATTTACGCCACTCACTTTTCAACTTTTTAACAAGTATATATGACTAAGGGGGAAACCAGGGGCACGTGGAATTAAGAACCTTCTGTGAATAATCTTCAGGTGAAAAAGCAATGCTAGTAGACAGATGGGGAGGTTGCCAGTGGCCCAGTGGGCTCTGTAAACCGCATCTCCAGCCCCCTGGCCCTGAAGTCCCTCCACCCGCTGGGCAATACCCCAGGGACCCTCAAAGACCAGCTGGGATGGGCAGGCTGGGCTCTCCACAGGGTTGCTAAGGAGTCTGGTCAGAGCTTCCTGCTAACCAAGGGGGCTGATGAGGCTCTCTGGTGAAGGACAGGTGTGGCAGCAAGGGGCCAGGCCTTGGAAACCAGAGGCCCAAGGCCCACCCACACCCCACTGGCTGGCTGTACGACCTCAGCAAACCATGTACCCTCTGCCAAGCCTCAGTCGCCCCACTTGCTGAGTGGAGCTAAGAATTTTGTCTTCCTGGCCGGATCCTCTTGTAGAAGATCAATTGGGTCATTGAATTGTTCTCTGTAAACTGAAAATCAGGCCAGAGGAATTTTGCGTATTATTACTGTCGAAACAGTAACTGACGTACCAAACGTCCAAATGCATTTGCATCTCCCAGAAAGTAGCTTGACTACACTCTTCCCTTATTTATGAAACAAGATTAACCCCTTCAGAGCCAGGGCCTTCAAATTCTGGGATCGCCCCGCCGACTCCAAGGAATCCAATTCTTTACACTTAACTCTGACTCAACTGTCTCATGAATCCTCAGTGAGGAGACACTGGATTCACCAGTGGGGTCATCATAATGGTTCACGTCTGGAGGCAAGGCCCCCCTGCACGTCCTCCATCGGCTACTGTGAGACTGAAGCCCATCCTTGACGGGCCACCTGAGCAGTTTCATCACCATAACCACCAAGGGCAGGAAGTCAGCCACAGCCAGAAATGGCTGGGCCTCAGTTTGACAAAACTCAAGATACAAAAGCCCGGGCGGTAGCTATCTCAGCCTCCCTGGGCAGCCCGTGGGTGTCCCGACATGACATCTTCCCTGAATGAGCAGATCCCTTTTCACAAGCAGGCACGCGCGGATCCCAACCCCCAGCCCCCCACTGCCACCAGCGGGAACCCCCCATCCCAGCGCAGACTCAGAGAGGAGCTCGGAACCTCTGTGTCAGCAGCACGAACAATAGGGTGAAGTCAGGGTCCTTGAGGATGTGGAACAAACAGGTCGCCGGGAAGGGTGAACTTTAACTTCCAGAAAGCACACACGTCCCATCCTACACATTGTCCCACGAGCCAGGAGAGAACCCCAGGATCACGTGGCCTTTTGAATGTCAGGTTTGCTGGGGCCAGAAGGCCCCCAGCCTTGCCAACACGTAATAGCACAGGCGTCACCAAAGCTGCACAGCTGCTGTGTCCCTTTCTCTCTGCGGGTCCAGCATTTGCCATGAAACCTCTCACTGGGCGAGGGGGCTGAGGGAGGTCCCTGAGCAGGTGGGCAGAGGCTAGTGAGACAGGCGCCAGGGCACCCCATCTTCCCCTCGCTCGCTCGCAGCACCTCCCGCTGATTCACGGGGAGCCCCGGCCTCTTATCAGGACCCGCCAGCCAGGCACCAGCACACATCCCCACTGGCCGCACCTTCCACCCAGGGCAGGCCTTTGTCTCTGGCTCCAAACTGGCTGCAGGAAGTGGGGCGCAAGGGAGGGGTGGGGTGCCACCGGGCCCAGGGACGCTGCAAGGGGCCTCCCACCTGATGCCGCATGATCCTCACCTCGAGACAGAGCAGCAGAGGTGGAAAGGAGCTCAAGAGATCATGTACCACGCACCCGCTCACTCTGTGGATGAGCAAGCTGAGGCCCAGAGAGGGAATGGGACTTGTCCAAGGTCACCCAGCCAGCTGGAGGCAGAGGCTGGGCTGGAGCCCCAGCTTTCCCCAGGCTGATTCTCTGTCCTGTGCTTGGCCACTGCTGCACCATGGACTCTGAGCAAGAAATTTCGCTTTTCTGGCACTTAGTGTCCTCACCGACGAAATGGACTCAGCACTCAGATCTTGAGGCTTCAAGTCCAAGATGGCAAAGCACTTTGCCCAAGTAAAAGAGCCTTCCTCCAGTAGGAAGAGCTTCTCTTAGCCTAAGCAGAGGGGAAGTGTAGGGAATGAAGTGGAGGGGAACAGAGGGCAGAAGGGGCCACCAAGAGCAGTTTTATCGTGGGGTCCAGGATGGGAGTTGGGTAGGGTAGCAGTGGGGGAGCCAAGCTGAGAGGCAGAGGGATGCCAGCCCTGGGGCTGCCAGAGGAGCCTCCTGGGTGGGGGGTGGAGCGGCTGGCGCTCAGGACTTTAAAAGCAGGATGTTTAGCTGGGGCCTCTCCTCTCTCAAACAAACAATCTACAACCTTATTCAAAACAGAAGGACGAGGCTGGGGAACGGCTAGATCACCTCATTTCCATATCCCCTCCTTCGGGGACAGCCACCAGCCACCTGAGAGAGCCCTGCTGAGGGCTGGCGATGGGGGGCAGTGGCAAGGACCAGGCTTGGACAGCAGCTGCTCTTGGGCCAGGGGTCACCTGTGGGGCCCCCATCTTACTGAATGTATGGGGCTAAAGTCTGGCCTTCCATCCTGTCCACAGACACTCAGATTCTTGGTCTGAGAGCCAGAGGGGGCCCTGAGAACAAAGTCCAGTCCCTTAAGAAAACTCAGTCTCAGACAGTGGGGCAACTCCCCTAGTCACACAGGAGCAGGGGCACAAAATCAGCACCCAGACTCCCAGCCAGTGCTCTCCAGCACCGACAAAGGGAGGCAGGGGGGTGTGAGCGGCTCATTCCATTTTCTTCCGGAATGTGGACCGCCCCTTCATCCTTTTCTTGCAGTTGTTTGTCCCATGAAGCCTTCGTTCGCCCAGACAGTATTTATGGGGAACGGACACTGTTCTAGGCTCGGGGTGCAGCCAGCTGTGAACAAGACTCAAATGCTACTTCAAAGAGCTCACAGCAGCTTCTGTTGGTAACAAGCTGCTTTTTGTTATTTGACAAATATTCACCACACGCCTAGTCCTTCCGAGCACTGAACCAGATGCTGGGGATGGAGGTGGCCCAGGCGGCCATGGCCCTGCCCTTAGCAGGAACTTGTCCTCCGTCCTGGGGTTCGCTCCTGTGGCCTTTCAGGTGGTCATCATCTTTCCCATCCCGGTGGATGGGACCCGGACCAGGTCTCCGCTTTTCTGTATGTTCCCAAGTGGCCTGGCCTGAAGGCAGGCCGCAGAGCATCCACTCAAAAACTGGGAGTGGACTATTTACCAAATGCCTCCCTTCCTCTGGCAGGAAGTCGCTCCCAGCACAGTGGGTTTTTTTTTTTTTTTTTTTTTTTCCAACTCTTTCTGGGCTCACAGTTTGGAAATAGCAAAAGGTTGTGAGTTACAAGATCCGGGCCCTCTCTTCCACGGTTGCTGGGGGAGAAAACGGATACGGCCTTTCCGGAGGGCACTCTGACCTTAAATGTGCGTGGCCTTTGACCTAGCAGTCCCACTTCTAGGAATTATCCTAAGGAAGTAACCAGCGATGCACATAAAGATATATGCAAAAGGATGCTCGCCAAGCTGCAGTATTTATGATAGTTAGAAGAGAAAAAAAAAAAGAAACAATGCAGCAACAACCTACATGTCTAGGCCCGGGGTACTGGTGAGAAAATACAGCACATCCACGAGCTGGAATATTAAGCACCCATTAAAAATCACACAGAATAAGTAAATAAACATTAAAAAAATTTATTTAAGGGGGAGGGGCATCTGGGTGGCTTAATTAGTTAAGCATCCAACTTCGGCTCAGGTCATGATCTCACGGTTCATGAGTTCGAGCCCCGCATCGGGCTCTGTGCTGACAGCTGAGAGCCAGCAGCCTGCTTCGGATTGTGTCTCCCTCTCTCTCTGCCCTTCCCTGGCTTATGCTTGCTAGCTCTCTGTCTCTCAAAAACAAATAAACATTAAAAAAAATGTTTTTTAATCACACAGAATATTTGCTGAACTAAGGAAATGTTCTCAATGTTGCTAGATGTACAGCTAGATATAGTCTGTGTAGCTATCTTCCTCTCATTTGGCAATAAATACGTACCTGGCAGATTTCCGCTGCCCCTTATTTTTGTTAAGAAAGAGAACCACAAGAAAAATAATATTCCAAGCTAATTAAAAAATAGTAATAATTTCCTTTCAGGGTGATAGAGTTAAGGGTAATTTGTTTTTCCTTTGTGCTTTTCTTGTTTTCTAAACGTTCTGCGTTAATTACGTGTTACTTTAAAAAAAAAAAGGCAAGAAAGAGGATGTGCTTTGCATCAGGCAGAACTTGTGCATGGTCCCTTCACTAACCAGCTGTATGACCAAGCCACTGGACATCTTTGGGAGCCTCCTCTTTGCTCATCTGCTTAACAAGGACACCGGTGACATGGATGGCTAGGAAGACAATATCTGCTCAGGTGGTAGCAACATCATCTCGTTTCACACTCACAAAAGCCCTTGCAGGTAGATACCCACTGTCAGATGCAGAAACTGACTCTGTGCCAGCCCAGAAGCCTCTGCTCACCATCCAAGCCCTACCATCAGCCACCCCAAGAGAATGCCACCCAAGTCAACCTTGTGGGCTTGGCTGGGAGTGGGGCATCCGGTGGGACCTTGGAAAAAACTGCCCCACTACAGAGCCACCAACCCTTCTAAGAAAGTGAACTCTCAGCTGCTACGTTCTCACTGCAAACTGCAGGGGACTCTCAGAATCCCACAGGAATAAGGCACGGCAGGGTCTCTGGCTGGCGAGTGCATCCATCCATTCACTCAGCCTTCCCTGGGTAGCTGCCACATCCAGGGCAGGGGTGACTCATGGCAGGGCAGGGCTAGAAAGGAACAGTTACGTCCTATGTAGAAACTGAGGCGCACTGAGGGAAAGGTCACACAGGAGCGTGGCCCACCACATGCTAACCACGGAGGGGCAGCCACTCGGGACTGCCAGACCCGCCAGAGCTCCCAAGAAAAGAATTTCAGAGCAGACGATTTAGGCAAGAACTCAGTAAAAGCACCCAAGCCCAGAAGCAAAGCCAGGTCTCAGGCCAAAGAGCCCAGCGGTCAGTCAGAGGCAAAAGCCGTGTCTACTGATCCACGGGGCTTCCTTAAGTAAGGCTGGGGGCTCAGGAGGGGGTGCTGACTGTGGACAGGGTCAGAAATACCAATGGCGACCCTGAGAGCCAGGAGCTGCATCAGGCAGGGGACACAGAGCCGTCCAGCCACCCCTTTCCCAGAGGAAGGGTCAACGAGCAAGAGTGCTATGGGCTGAGTCCCATTCTTGGGAATACCAATTACTGTCCCGGCTGGACACCCCAGGGAGCCTCAAGGCCACAAATAACAGGGCCGCAGAGGACCTTGTGCAGGGTCTCACTGCCTGAGGGGGCGTGGCCTGCCCAAGTCTGCCAGACACACCCTCAGGGCAGACGCTTCCGGCTATGGACAGGAAGCTGAGGGCACACAGGGAAAGAACTTGTCCCCTTCACTGACAAGGTGGGTATTACCGTCACTTGCCCCTCCCCCCGCCCCAGACTCTGGGGCCCTCTCAAAGGCCTGTCTGCTCGGGGGCGAAGTTCCCAAATGCCCCAAACTGCTTGGAGGAGAATTCACAGAGGATGTGGCATGCGTGGTTCACAAGGACCAATGCCTCAGCCCCTAGTGCCTGGAGCTGGGGTGCGTGGTCAGGGCGGTAAAGGGATGCCGACACCTGCAGAGGTGGGCTGAGAAAGAGGAGAAGTGTGTCCCTGGGGGTGGAAGGAGCCTCGTGGGCCACCACTGTGCAAACATCCTGGCTGTGAGCCCAAAGCAGCCCAGGCCACCCTCAGAATCCCAAGCTGGGAGTTTAAAGGGTCATCAGATCCGAGTGAGTGAGTGCTCACTGGCTTGTAAGGTATGGGGTGCCCTGGACAGTGATGGGGGAGGAGCCTCTGCTCCCCTCCAAAGTTGTGGGGAAACAGGACTCCCTCTCCCGCAACCTGGCCTTCTCTTCCAGGATACCCCTCATCTCACTTCAGAGATCCCGGACACCGGATTCCTTCCGCAGGGAACTAGAGCAAGGAGCGGCCTCACTGCCTGGTACCCAAGGGTCCGAATCAACACCTCAGGGACACTCGCTGGCAGAGGTCCCCAGAGGGATGGGTGGCATCAGCATCTCTTGGGGCACTTATGCAAAATGTACATTCCCTTCCACAGTGGCGATGTTGCCTAACACTGAAAATATACCAAGAACCAATGAATGGCACGCTTCAACATGGTGAATTGTGTGTTAGGTTACTTGAATTTAGTATCAGTTTTAAAAATTGCCCCAGAAATGTACACTGCTGGGCCCTACCCTGGAGATTCTGACTCAGCAGGCCTGGGAAGCTGCATCTAACACATGCCGCAGGTAATTCTGGTTCCCGGACAGGACTGGAAACTCTCAACCCCAGGACCCCCATTTTCCATAGAATTCTGGGTCTGAAACTTAAACAGCGTGCTGCCTATCTCTTCCTTCGCTTTACAAATGGGGAAACTGAGGCCCTGAGCAGGAAAAAAGACCCAAAGCTCTTGCAGGATCCTACTGAAATCCTAACCACCCTCCCCTCGCCAAGAGTGGGGTCTGCTGCAGAGGGGCCCTGCGAGGCAAAGCCCCCTGGCAAGTCTGCTCAAAAGGGTGCAGCGGCCGGACCTTTTGGCGGATGAGGGAGGGGAAGCTGGGGGACCTTTCCTGTCCGACTGCTCCACACAGAGTTCACAGAGCAAAGACATCCACCACCTCCCCACCTGGGCCTGAAGGACTCAGAAAGCCAGAGGAGATGGAGATTTTTTTTTATTATTGTTATTTTTTAAATACGAATTATTTCCAGCCGGAAGGCAGAGGGATGAGGGCCACTGGAGGCCTCCGGCCGCCGGCACCCAGCCAGCCTCATAAATGTCTGGCAGCTGGAGGGAGACTCAGCTCATTGCTATCGAAATGAGCTCGTTACTGCTAATTTCCCTGGCTCACCAACTGATGTATCCAGTGTGTTCCTGAATCCCCACAGACCTTTCCTAAGCCACCCTCAAGGGATCTGCCAAGAGTCACGGAGTGTAGGCGGAACTTCAGGGTGGCCTCAGTTTCCCCAACCAAAGTGTGGGCAGAAGAAAAGGGAGCAAAGATAGTTCATTCAACTCTAGCTAAGTCAAATGCAGTTCAGGTCAGCCATTCCCCACAGGGCCGCTCATTCCTGGGGGTGAATAGGGGAGACGACACGACAGTACAATCTTGCCGTTCACACTCAGAATAACCCTCACCCCTTACCAGGCACCCGCCGTGTTCCCTCGGACAGTGCCAGGCACCTGGGATACATGATCTCTTTTCATTTACACAACAACCAAGCAAACAGGGCAATATCACGCCCGCTTTGCAGACAAAGATTCCAAGCAAGAACTCAGAGAGGTTATGGAACTGGCCCAAAGTCACACAGTCAGGGATTGGCAAGGCATGCCCTAAAGCCAGTGCTCTGTGAGGCAAGAAGAGGCCGAGTATGGCAGGGGCGACGCTCACCCTGTAAACCCACACAATCGGGGCAGTGTGTGCAAAGGCTCCTGCTTACTGGGAGTTCAGGGAGAAGCGCAAACTTGCCACCCCAGGCTGGGGAGACCAGAGAAGGCTTCCTGGAAGAGCCACACCATCCCTGCCCAGGGCTTCTGGAGCTCAAAGGAGACGGTGATTAATGCCACCCACGCAGGACGTCCACCTCCCTGGGGCCAGGCCCGGGCAGGGAGCAACGCAGCCCGGAGGAGTGGCCAGAGAGAACGCAAGGAACAAGAGCCACAGCACCCACCCCCACGGGCAGGGCCCTCCTCACAGCTGGGGCTCATCTTCCCACCTGGGGGGGCCAGGTGTCCGACTTACCAGCTGCTAAGTCAGCGCTGGTGGAACCCTAGGCTGGAATAAAACGCAGCCGTGAAAAACAATGTTTACGAAGAGTTAATGACACGGGAAAATATTTATATAATGCTAAGGGGGAGAGGCAGGATACAAAATTGTATTTTCTAACAGAAAAAAACAATTTAAACAGAACAAGCCAAATGTTAACAGTGGTTATCTCTGGAGGGTAGGACTGTGGTCCCTTCCCTGCATCTCTTTGCACTTTTCTACACTTTCCAAATTTTCCATAATGGGCCATATGTTTCTCTGGAAAACAAAAGCCACGAGGTGTGTTTTAAGCTAACCAAAATGCCGCCGCTGGCAGCCTTCCCCGGCCCCCTCCCTCACCAAGGGCCCTCGAGGCCCCGCACACTGGCGTCCCTGCACAGCCCCACCTGCCTCCGTGAGGTCCACCAGACAGTCTGGGTGAGGCTCGCTCTGCAGGAGGCCCTGCAAGGGGCAATCTGAGGCCCTAGGAAGATGGACACCCAATGCCAGACGTTCACGGGCCACCTCTAGGGTCCTCAAGGCCGCCAGGTTGAGTGACCCACACTTGGGTTCCATCTGTAGCCAAGTGAGAGTCTTAGCTCCCCACAGGTGACACAGGACCACAAGAGGGGTGCCCGGGGACGCACCTGCATGGCCTCAAAGACGCCACATAAACGTGCCCAGTAGCCATCATCCATGACCCTGCTCAAAAGGAAGGGCCTGCTCCTTCCACATTTCAGCCCCTTATCAGGGGACATTACCTGTCCTCCGGCCCCACATGCAGCCAAAGCCCCACACCCACCTCACCCCCTAGCAGGGTTAACAGCAGAACCGCTCCCTGGGCAAGGCAGGGCTGTTGGGAAACATCTGGAAGCGTGGGGGTGCAACATGAAAAAGCGATTCTAATATGACGTTACTTGAGGAAGACAGCAAAGAAAATGTTACCTTCTCTGCCACCGCATCACAATGGTGTGAAAACACCCACACAAGACAAGACGCTCAAGGCCAGAGAGGAAGCTGAGCAAGGTGGCCGTGTAATGGGCAGGTGTGTTTCTATTTCTGAACTGCCTGGCTTATCGTGATACTCGTTCTGTGCACCACCACCCGCCAATTTTCATGGGGATTACACAAACAGATATATTTATAAGAGTGGCCTGTGTCCCATCACCCGGTGCCCTGCTTGGAGTCTGAGACCGGCCAGGTCCCCCTGCTGCCCAAGTTCAGCTGTGTCCTCGCCAATCTCTCTTATCTAACCCTCCCCGGCTCCTTGGACCTAGCTGATGGACAAAAATGAGAACTCCCTAAGGGCAGGGGGCTGCTTTATTTATCCATGCCCCCAGCCAGTGATGTACAAATAGCCCCTCAGTTGTATTTTCAACAGAATCTAAACAAGGCTTGAAAAAGGCATCCAGGGGCGCCTGGGTGGCGCAGTCGGTTAAGCGTCCGACTTCAGCCAGGTCACGATCTCACGGTCCGTGAGTTCGAGCCCCGCATCAGGCTCTGGGCTGATGGCTCAGAGCCTGGAGCCTGCTTCCGATTCTGTGTCTCCCTCTCTCTCTGCCCCTCCCCCGTTCATGCTCTGTCTCTGTCTGTCCCAAAAATAAATAAAAACGTTGAAAAAAAAAAATTCTTAAAAAAAAAAAAAATAAATAAATAAAAAATAAAAAATAAAAAAAAAAAGAAAAAGGCATCCATCCTCCCTTTGCAAGAAGAAGAGAGTTCTGCGGAGGGAAGGTGGTGATGGTTGCACAACAATGTGAATGCACTTGATGGCGCTGAACTATTTACCTAAAAATGGTTAAAACGGTAAGTTTTGTGTTATGTGTATTTTACCACAGTTTTTTTTAAGTCATTCTTTTAACACCAGAAGAGCAGGCGTCCTAGGCCTCTCTGAAGTAGGGTCCTGGCCGCCCCCCCTTCCCCAGCCACTCAGCCTCCTTCTGGGCCACAGCCCGTTTCAAAGGGGGGGGAGGGAGACTGCACCCCTCACTTCCTTCCGTGTTTATCCAGAGGATTTCTGGGAAGCAGAGGCTCAGCCCAGGCCACTGAGGCCCAGCTCCAAGGCTCAGGGCTTGCCACAGGGGCCTTTTTCCACCTCCCCAGGCCCACAGCTGGCAATGCCCGACTTCCTGGCTCACTTGCTTCTTTTTTTCCCTCAAGTCATTATAAACCTATTTACCTTTGGGCTGCACGGGGCCTAGGCTCTAGGCAAATGATCTTAAGTGTTAGCCAAAAAGAGGAGCAGCAGGAAAGAGGGGACCTTTCTGGGGATGATGGCGTGGGAAGACGGGACCCCACTCCCTCAACCAAATCCTTCCTTCTCCCTCTAATTCCATACCAAAGGCCTTGCGGTGCCAAGAGCCACCATCAGACACGGACCAATACCAAGCCGGCAGTGAGAGGAGCAAGCAGACGCCTTGCTCATCCCCGCAAAGGAGCGAACTGCCATCGCGGAGTCTTTGCCATGAGTTGCTGGAGGATGGGGGTGACCGGCTCTGCTGTGGGGGCCGAGGCAGGCTCCAGAGAGGAGGTGACCTGTGAGCTGGCCCTTTGGAAGGAACAGGAGGAGCGGGCCAGGTGGACAAAAACAGACCGGCAGGGCATTCCAAGTAGAGGGAACAGCAAAGCTAGGGAGCCATGAGAGAGCCCAGCGTGCCGGCAGTTTGGGGCAGGGCCTGTGTGCCAGGCTGCACTTCCGCCTGCTGGTGGCAGCGGGCCGTGGGAGGATGCTGAATTAGGGAAGATGACGAACAAACAGGGCCGGGCTCCCTGCCTCTCCCAAACACATTCCTGGGCCCAAGAAACGGCGCAGGGACTCTGGGGGTATTTTCGGGGCACCAGCGGGCCCCCTCTTGGTCTCTGGTATATTCCTTTCCACGTTCATGAACATGGAGAGCTGGGGGCCCTGGCCAGTGATTCTTGGCCCTGACTGCATGCTAGATTCATTCACCGGTGGTGCTTTAAAAAAGTTCTGGAGGTGGAGGTGTCCAAAAGAGACTGACTGCATTGGTCTGGAGCGGGGCCCAGGCATCAGAATTTTTCAAAGCTGACCACGTGATTCCAATGGGCTCTGCTATCAGGCCGTATGAGGCCCTGGCAAGATACTGCCTCCAAAAGCCTTTTGTTAGTGCTAAACCCGACAGGGTTGAAAAACATAAGCTTTAGCATCATCCCACTGGAGTGTAACTCTTAGCTCCACCCCTTACAAGATACGTGGCCTAGACAGGGCTCTCAGGTCAAAGGCAAGACGCCCAGTGAGAATGTGAATTTCAAGTACACACCAAATAACTTTTCAGTATACGTTTGCCCCAAAAACTATGGGGGACATACTTATCCTAAGATCTGTTGTTGCTGGGGCACCTGGGTGGCTCAGTTGGTATGGGTGGCCGACTACGGCTCAGGTCATGATCTCACAGTCTGTGAGTTCGAGCCCCACACTGGGTTCTGTGCTGACGGCTCAGAGCCTGGAGGCTACTTCAGATTCTGTGCCTCCCTCTCTCTCTCTGCCCCTTCCCTGCTTGCTCTCTGTCTCTCTCTCTCTCTCTCTCAAAAATAATAAACATTAAAAAAATAATAAAAATAAAATCCGTTGCTGCCGTTCATCTGAAATTCAAATATAACTGGATATCCTGTATTGGCTGAATCTGGCAACTGTAGACCTAGGACTGGTTTCTTAACTTCTCTGAGTCTCAAATACCCCATTCGTGTCAGGGAAAGAACCCAGGTGAAAGAGGACGGTGAGGTGCTTTGGCACAAAGGCAGCACTCAAGGGGCGGGAGTTCCCTTTTTCTTCCTTCCTTCTCAGAACCCTGTTTCAGCAGAGATGTCTTGTTTCTCATTAAGGAAGTGTTCAACCAGACACCAAAAGTAGAAGGAATAGTAACAAGAGACTCCCATATATCCATGTAGGGGGTGCTGTTACATACCCCACCCAAGCCCCCTCTATGCCCGGCTACTGGGACGTCGGGGCTGCTAATGGCTCACAGATGCCCCTTATTGGGAGAATCGTCCTGGTCAGGCGTTTATAGCCCCCCCCAACCTGTGTGTGTGTGTGTGTGTGTTTACACACATGCATACGCTGACAGCCAGTGACTAACTGACAGGGAACAAAGGCTAATCCCTTGCCTCCCGGTGTGAGGTGTGACCAGCTCTGAGTTGCAATTCCTGCTCGGGAGAGCTCCCCGAAGGGTCAGGCTGAGGCTGGACTCCAGCTGAGACCACATCCTCGCTGCCCCATCCCGCCTCCCTCACCCCCCTTCTCCTGAGAACGTGCCCCCCCCCGGGGTAAGCCGCGTCTGTCCACATCCCCACCTTGGGTTCTGCTTCTAAGAACCCAACCTGAGCTAACGCTCACTCAGATTCAACAATTATCAAGATTGCTTCATTTACGTCCCTTTTATTTAGTTATTTGCTTGTTTGTTTTGGCTGAAGTCCCTCATTTCATTTCCCCCGCATCCTTCATTATGCATCTCTAAAAAATACGGGCAATTAGGTTTTGACTTCCTTCCCTGATTTCCCTCCCAAAGGGGAAGGCTCTGGTGGGGGAAGAGTCTTCACGTCCAGCAGTACCAAGGGACAGAGACCAGAGGCCAACCGGGCGGGCACCAGGGCAGCCACTCTGGCTCCAGCCCAGCCCTGGACTATGGCATGGCTTTGGTGGCCAGCAGGCCATGGTCACCCGAGGTCCCACCTCTTTTGTGTGGATCAAGAGCTCTGGGACAGTGTCCCAGCATCCTCTTGGGGATGCTGCCAGGGTCTAAGTTTCTCTCTATCCTTAAAGAGGGGAATGGCGTGCAAAAGCCAACCTGGCTGTGGCTATCCGTTGGCCAAAGCCCCTGCCCGCCCTTCTGCCTGGACCCTGGGCAGCTCCACCGACCAGGAGGGCCAGGTGCCACGGCCCATACTCCCCCATGCCAAGGAGCCTGCTGTGGAGGGAGGCAGCACTGACGGGCAAAAGGGCACACCAGCTTTTTTTTTTTTTTTTAATTGTGGTAAAACACACGTGATATGACATTAACCATTTAGCCATTTTTAAACATACAGTTCAGTGACACTGAGTACACACACAACGATGTGCGGCCACCATCACTATCTAATTCCAGGACATTTTTCTCACCCCAACGGAAACCCTGTGCCCATCGGCAGCTTGTCCCCGTCCCACCAGCTTCTGACTTCAGAGAAAACTCGGGTTCCAGTCAAATCTCCTTCACTTGCTCCCTGTATGGCTCTGGCAAGGATGTGAAACCTCTCTGAGCCTCAGTTTCTTATCTGTGAAATGGGGTAACTCAGAGAGGTGCCATGAAAATCAAAGCAAATAGGCATGAAATGCTGGGCTGCTCCTGGCACCATCAACCAAAGGCCAGGCTGGGGCCTCTGTGGCCGAGGACTCACCTCCTCTCCCCTGCCCTCTCCTCCCTGCTCGTACCCTTCAGGTTCCTGGGCTGTCTGCGGTGACTAAGGGGAGAGGAGGCTGCTTCCCTCTCCCAGAGGCAGAGCAATTGGAACGCGCACTAATGGGTTCCAGTGTTTTCCCCAGCCATGCCCAGACCCGGTTCCAAACCAAAGAGTTACAAAGGCCTTTAAACTCCACACTCGGGGTGAGGTCAGCCAAAACCCGCATTTCCAAGCACGGTGCTTTTATACTTTGAAAACAGCCCAAACGTGAACTGGCCACTTCTGAGGGTCACAGCTCCCGGCAGCCAGCCTCGTGGCTGCCAGCACCGATGGCCGCCTCCCCAGTCTCTCCCTCCCAGCTGTGGAGTCACCTCCCGCTGGGCTGTCTTTCCCCATCGAATCAGGGGTGAGGGGCTGGACTGGGGAACAAGAGACCTGTCTTCTCTTCACTGTCAGCCACTGTGCGACCCGGGGCAAATGCCCTCCCCTCTCTGTTCTGTGAAATAAGGAGAGGGTTCCTTAAGACCAGGACGCAGGGCCCTTCTGAAGCTCCCACCCTGCGGCCTGTGTGAACATCAAACTCCAGGCTAGAAGAGCCCTCACCGGGTCATCTGATCCAGTTCTGTCCACTGCTTTCCGCTTCACAGGCAGGAAACTGACACCCAAAGGCTGAGGCAACTCACCCAAGATGCCACATCTGTCTCAGTAGAAGACATTCACACTTGACCATCTTAGGGAATGTCATGGGGCAGAGGTGATATTCTTGAGGGTCCAACAAGAAAAACAAAAATCTCCATTCTGCAACTCTTCCTCTGAAACATAACACCCAATACCGAGCACCCAAGCCATTAAAATCCTATGCTTACGTAATCACTATTTAAAAACTAATTGTCAGGGTGCCTGGGTGGCGCAGTCGGTTAAGCATCTGACTTCGGCTCACATCTTGATCTTGTTTGTTCGTGAGTTCGAGCCCCATATCGGACGCTCTGCTGTCGGCACGAAGCCTGCCTCAGATCGTCTGTCTCCCTCTCTCTCTGCCCTTCCCTCGTGTGCTGGCTCTCACTCCCTCTCAGAAACAAACAAGCATTAAAATAAAAAATAAAAAAATAACTGTCTTTCTATGTATTAGGAGTAACTGGAAAATGTTTTACAATTTACAACAGTACCAAGAAACGTGAACTACATGGGTAAAAATTTAACAGTAACGTACAAGATCTGTATTCTCTGATGAAGAGAAATCAAAGACCTAAATATATGGAGAAGTATACCATATACATTGATAGGAAGGCTCAACATTGTCAAGATGTCAATTCTGCCCAAACTGATTCACAGATTCAATGCAATCCCAATCAAAATCCCAGCAGGCCTTTTTGTAGAAATCAACAGCTGATTGTACAATTAATATAAAAATGTGAATCCTTAGACTAGACAAAACGACCCAGAAAAAGAATGAAGTCAAGAGGACTCATGCTACCCGATTTCAAAACTTACTATGAAGCCACAGTAATCAAGACAGTGTGATTTTGGTGAAAGGAAAGACACGTAGACAATGAAACACAACAGGGTCCAGAAAGGGAACATACATAAGATCAACTGATTTTTGACAAAGGGGCCAACATAACTCAAAAGAGAAAGTGTAGTCTTTTCAACAAATACAAAGAGAACAAACGGATTTACACACACACACACACACACACACACACACAGATTCTTATCTCACACCTCAAAAGAACACAGATTCTTATCTCACACCTTATATAAAAATTAACTTGACATAGATTATAAACGTAAATATAAAACCTAAAACCGTAAAGCTTCTAGAAGAAAACAGAGGAGAAAATCTTTGTGACCTCAGGTTTGGCAGAGTTCTTTATACAACACAAAAAGCATGAAAAGAAACGATTAATAAACTGGACTTCAGAACAATGAAAAACTTCTGTTCTTCAAAAGCCACCATTATGAAATGAAAGACAAGCCACAGACTAGGAGAAAATACTTACAAAACACCTATCATATATTCTGATAGCAGAATATATAAAGAACTGTGAAAACTCAATAAGAAAGCAATCAAGCCAATAGAAAAAAATGTTCAAACGTCTGAACAGACACTTCACCAAAGATATAAAGATTGAAAATAAATACATGAGGGGTGCCTGGGTGGCTCAGTCGGTTGGCCGTCCAACTTCGGCTCAGGTAATGATCTCACAGCCCGTGAGTTCGAGCCCTGCATCAGGCTCTATGCTGACGGTCCAGAGCCTGGAGCCTGCTTCAGATTCTGTGTCTCCCTCTCTCTCTGCCTCTCCCCCACTCACGCTCTGTCTCCCTCTCTCTCTCAAAAACAAACACACATTAAAAAAAAAAAAACTTTTTAAATAAAGTACATGGAAAGATGTTCAACATCATTAGTCATTAGAAAAATGTGAATTAATACGGCAGCGGGATACCACTTACACTTCTATCAGAATAACTCACACAAAAATCAACTGAGCATACAAAGCACCGGTGAGGACACAGAGGAACTGAAACATTCATACCCCGCTAGTGAGATGGCAAAAAGGTACAACCACTTAGGAAAACAGTGTAGCAAATACTCCTTTAAATATACACCCAGTAATCCTACTCCTGGGTATTTATTTACCCATGTTCACTGAAAGCTTATGTTCACACAAAACCCTGAACACACATGTTTATAGACAAAAACACTGGAAATAACCCAAATGTCCATCCATCCATGAGGCAACGTGGATGAATCTCAGAGCATTTCTCTGGGTTAAAGGAAAAGGTATTAAAGGCTACTCGCCATATTATTAAATTTGTAGAATATTCTGGAAAAGGCAAAACTACAGAGAGAGAAATCAGATCAGGGGTTTCCAGCAGCTGGGGGTGGGGTAAGGGCTGGCCACAAGGGGACACCAAGGAACTTTTTGGAGTGATGGAAATGTTCTATCTTAACCGTGTGACAGTAGTTACATAACTGTCAAAATTCACAATACACTTCCATGAAGTTTTACCGTATACAGAGCGTACCTTAATAAACCAAAGCCAACAACAAATCCTATGCAGCCTCATGAGGCCGTGTCTTGCTTCTCCGACCAGTCTGTGAACTCACCGACAGAATGAGGTTGCAGCCCAGAGGGGTGTAGTGCCTTGTCCAAGGACACAAGCTCTGGAGTCAGGCAGCTCTGGGTTCAAACCCCACCTCTGCCACTAATCCGCGTGTTGCCCCTGGGCTAATTACTTCTCCCCAGTGAAGGAAAATAAACTGGGATACATAGTAATAGAACCCACCTTACCTGAAAGGGGTTAAGGAGCAAGAAACATGTGCAGTGTCTGCCACATGTTTTGTCCTCAAATTTTGGCCATTATTAGTACTACTTCTACTGCAATTGTTATTTTTGTGCAAGAGCCAGGACTGAGTGTCAGGGAATGACTCCAAACCATGTCTTCCTGCACGAGGTGGGCTATGCCAGGCAGCAGCACCACCAGTTTCCCGGTTACATCCCTGAGGGACAGAGGCAGACCCAGGTCCTGCCCAGAAGGCATTCATAGTCTGGTTGGGGACAGGGGTTAAACTCAAAGCAAAGTCAACTCACTGCAAGGGAAAACCACTGAAAGTTGGGGGAGAAAAGAGAAGCCGCTATGGGCTGCCCAATCCCTGAAGGCTTCCTGGAAAAGGAAAGCTTCTAGTCGGCCTCAAAAGACAAACCAGATGTAATTCAATCAAAGGAAAGGAGCTCTCAGGAAGGGGCGAACCAAAAAATCCCTCCACCCCTAACGTCTCCCCCACCCATCCCTGGCAAAAAGCAGCAGGCAGCCCGCAGCCTAGGCACTGCCTTCTAAGCAACAGCTTTGGGCCAAGGGGAGGTGCAGGCATGACAGCAGAATGTCCGGGCACCATGCGTCAGCCGGGTACCCACATGTGTCCCCGCATCTGGGCAGGAGGGTCCGGCGGAGGGCTGGCCCCGAATGCTAGGCTTTCACTTTCTCCTCTTTTTTTTTTTTTTTTTCCGTGGACCTGAATTTGGGTTTGTCTGGGGAGTGTTTTCTTAAGCCCAAGTGTTTTTCCTGCAGCCCAGGCCCGCCCCCTCCCGCCCCTCCTGGGCCGCGTCTGAGCAGCGGCCAGTGAAACTGCTTGGCTCTCCAGGGCCGCCTTTGATGCGCGCCCCTCTCCAGACTTCAATGTCGCTGTGTGCACGGCCCCTTTAATAAGTTATTTCCGTGGAAAACCCTGGTAACTCGGTCATGAATCAAGCCTATAAACACCTCAAACCCATCAAAGCACCCAAGAAAGGGAGGGGGCGGGCGGGCAGAGAAAATCTCTTACGGTAACTCACACACTGCTCCCTCAGAAGGGCCAGGCTGCCCTGTTGTCAGGGGCCCCACTGGGGCAGAGCCAGCCCGCCCAAACAACCACATGTCACCCCGGCGTCTTCGGATCCAAGGCCCCGAAGGACACTGCCTGTCTGTGTGTCCCCGGGAGCGACGCGAGAGTCCCAACCCAACGCCCAGCAAGATTTACAGCCCAGAGCGGCAAACCCGGTCGGCTGCTCCCAGGGTACAGGAATGTAATAGTTTGGCTACCGGTGAAAGGCCCAGTTTATTGGAAACACACTTCTTTTCCAATGTTTGGTTTCCTTTCGCTCTTTTCTCCTTTTTGTTTTTCCCAGCGTGCACTGCCCAGGGCCTTCGGAAAGGACATGGGGCTAAAATCCTACCTCGGGGGTGAAGCGGGGAGGCGGGCTGGGTGACCACTTGGGAGCCGTGGGGCCAAGGACGGGCACTGCCCTCCTCCAGTCTCATCTGCAAAATGGGTGGGATGAACCAAGAGTTCATCCCAGAAGCATTTCTGACTGAACACCGTGGTCTCAGGACAAGAGCCTGGCAGGGCCTGGAATAAAGCTGACCACACATTTAATGCGCGGCCCAGCGACTCAACTCCCGGCTAGATGTCCTTACGTCCACAGAAAGGCCTATCCAAGAATACTTACTGTCACCTCACAGGTAGGAGCCCCCAACTGGGAGCTGTGCCCAAGTGGCCATCAGTAGTCAGATGGGTACGTTAGCCTAGGGGAACCATGGTGGGTACCCATGGAATCCTCTCCAGCAGTGAGTGAGCGCTCACAGGTGTTCACAACAGGACAGGTGAGCCTCCTGAACATTCTGCGGCATTAGAGAGCCCACAGGACTGGTGGAGGAAATGGGTGACTGGTGGTCAAAGAGAACAAAATTCCAGTCACGAGATAAACATTCCTGGGGGTGTAATGTGTAACGGGGTGACTACTGTTAACAGGGCTATCTTGTACATTTGAGAGTTGCTAAGGGAATAGACCTTAAAAGTAACCATCACTAGAAAAAACAAAACGTCACTATGTGGTTACGGACGTTTACTGAACCTAGGCAGCAATAGTTTTGTAATCTATACATACGTCAAATCATTATGCTGTACACCTAAAACGAATACAATATTGCATGTCAACTGTATCTCCATTTAAAAAAAAAAAGAAAAGGAAAGAAAAAGAGAAGAGCCCACGGTATAGGTTTTCCATTTGTGCCAGCTTCAGAAACAGGAAAACTAGCCTCCGGTTTTCCAAGTCAGAACAGAGCTCAGCTACCCATGCAGAGAGGGGGGCGGGAGGCGGTGGGAAACGCACACGAGAGAGAGCTTTTGAGGTCACATTATGTTTCTTGATCGGGGCAACAGTAACACAAATAACAAATACGCTCAGTTTGGAAAAACCGTTCACTTGGGATATGTGTGCTTTTTCTACACACATAGTACACAGCAATAAAAAGATTACATTAAACAAACAAAACCCTACACTCTTGAGCCATACAAACCCATCCTCTAAGGATACGGTTGATCCGTCCATCAGTCAAAAGTATTTCTGGGGCACTCAGCGATGGCCCGCCACAGAGCAAAGTCCGGCCGTCCCTGAAGTGGCATTCAAGGCCTTCCCATGGACCTCACTTCCTTCTGCCCTGCCAGGATTATGCCCATTCTCAGAGAAGCATCTTCACATCGCCATGCCTTTGCCCAGCAGCTCCCAGGGCCTGGGGTGCCCTTTCCCCTGTGGCCTGGTGAAACCCTCCATCTGACCTTGGCCCCAGCTCTGCTCCCCGCATCCCCTGCAGCCTCCCTGGGTAGCTGCTGTCTCCCAGCCCACACTCTTTCCTTGGGAAACAGCATTTACCCTGCTTCTCTAGGAAGTGATTTTTCCCCCCAATCTTTCTAATTAGATTCTAAGTTTCCTGAGAAGGCCCTGCCTTGGGTACCTTCTCCTTCATAAAATCCCACCCAGCATGCTAATACTTGGTCACCAATTCACTTCCTCACATTCACAGAAAATCAAATGCATACCAGGCACCATACGTATGGCATCTCCAGGGCATCCATGAGATGTTGCCAAACCCACTTGTCAGAAGTGAAGTAAGGCTGCAAGAGGGAGGTCTGTCTGGCCCCCAAGCCTGGGCTTTCCATCCCTGCCCTGCTGGGTCCCTGAGCATCCCGTCATCTATACGCCTCACTCCACACCATACCTCAAGGTCCAGAAGCAGGCCTGGGCAGAGCTGACTGTCTCATTTCACTTTTTGGTAAGGCTATTTAGATCAAGGGAGGCATCCGGGCAACAAGGAGGGCAGCGACTTTCTTGAGCCATCAGACAACCCACCTCGCTGCAGAAAACGAAAACTACACCAACCTCAGGGAGTTGCTGATCAGACGCTCACCTTTAGCTGAGTGGCTTTGAGCAAGTCAAGTTTAACCACCTCCCACACTCAGTTTTCTCCCTTGAACACTGGAAGTTATGACACCTGTTTTAAGGCAGTTTTGAGATGCCATGTGCACCCAATCCCCAGAAGTGATCAAGCACAGGCTGGGGGCCCCCCGCTATAGAAAAGGCTCCGCCTTGAGGAGGAGATGGCCAGATCTGGGTTCTTAGCCCTGGCTGCATATTAGAATCGCCTGGGGAATTTTTAAAAATCCTGATGCCCAGTCCCTCCCCAAGCATTTCCGGAATGGGGTCTGAGCTTTTTAAAAACTCTTCAGGGAAGAGGGAAGTCTAATGTGCAAAGAGAACTGAGAACCAATGGGTTAGACCTACTGGCCCATTTTACAGAGGGAGAGGCTGAATGGAAGCAGTTTGAGACCAAGACAGGTGGGACAAAGCCAGAACTGGGACCCGGGTCTCCTGGCCCCCAGGCCAGGTTCAGCACTACTGTTAGACTCCAAGGAAGCCCTTGGGGCTTTCTCTGGCCTTTGTCCTGTGAAGAAGAGGGCAGGCAGCTAAGACACAGCCGGGCAGCCAGGTAGGAGGAGATGGGCCCTCTCTGCCATTCTTGGTTCCTCTCTCTGGTCAAACAGCAATGGAGGCTCCAGAGGCAGGGCTCCCCCAGTCCATACCAGGGTTTCCTTGAGCCTGAGACAGACCACATGAGCTGAGAGAGTCCAGGGGTGTGGAGAGAGCATGGCATCCCTGTGAAAGCTGTTCTAAGCCCTCTGGGGGAGTGGGGGGTGGCTTCTGTGAATCACAGACACCATGCCAGTATCTACCACACTCTGGGCCCTGAGCTGGGCACTAGGTGGGGAAGACCCAGGCCCTGCCCCCCAAACCCCATTCCCAGCATCTGTCCCCTGAGAGCAGCCTGGAGTCCCTGTTTTGTAAAGTGTCCTCTCTTCTCCTGCAGCTGTGGCGGCAGGTGGGAGTGACCCATGACCCGTTCCCCCCATCCCTCAGCCCAGTAGGGCAGGACCCGAGGCCCAGAGAGAATGTGTGGTTTGCAGAAGACCACACAGCTGCCGAGTGCAAGGCTGGGAGCCCACAGGGCACCTGGGGAGCATATCCCCTCAGTGTCGGATATAAGGCAGAGGATGAGAGGACCCAGGGAGGGGAGCAGAGACAGGCAGAGGGGTGGGGAGAGACATAGCCTGGGACTTCCCGGGGCACACACATCTTGATGGGCAGATGCAGCCAGCCTGTCTCCAGAGGTGCCTCTGGTGCCATATTTCAGCCCATTCAGCCCGAGAGGAGGGGGCCAGAGCCAGAAGGTGCACTCTGCCCCTCTCTGCCCACACCCCCCATTCTAGGCTGGGTGCCGGAGCCCGCCTCCCCACCTTCTCCCCCACCTGGCACAGAAGGCCTAACAGCCCAGTTTCTCCCAGCTCTGTCCCGTGCTGGCACAACCCTGGACAACTCGGAGTGATTAAAATGGTTTCCAGGCTCCTATCTCTGAGCTCCTACCTCTCTTTTTAAAGATCAATTAAAGTCCTGGCAATGATTCACCTTGCAGTCTGGGGCAGTGGCTTTGATGTCTGCTCCAGACATGAGACCTCTATTTTTCCCAACTCAGAAGCTTCTACCACAGGATAAGGGAAGTGTCCCTCCCTCAGGCCAGGGCACCCCTGCTTTGCAGGGGTGCCACCCCCCAAGGCCTTCCCCTCTCTGGCCGAGGGGTGCCCGGCCCTGCCAGGGGTGGCGAGGGGAAAGGGCCCATAAACACCAGGAATTCTTTCCACAAAGGGCAACTGGAAAAGTGATGTATCTCTGCTTCCCTTGGCGGCCAAGGGGCACGGAGGGAGAATGTTTAATATAAAAACATCTGACAAAGTACCTTCAGGATATATTTTCTGCATCAAAGAAGGAGCTCTTGGCAACAGCCGCTCTACCCTGACAAGGAAACTTTCGAGTGCGGCTCCCGATTGTTACAGACGCCCAGGGAAAGCGTGCCAGCGAGGACAGGAGGAGGGCGAGCCACCGAGCCCGGCAGACAGATGGTTGTGATTAGGCTGGAAGCAACCAACTGCATTTTCTGGAATTTCAGGTCTCCTCGGAAAACCTGCTGGTTCTCCCGGAGATGTGGGCTGCCTGAGGTGTAGTGAGGGGTAGGCAGTGGCTGCCTCCGTCTCGAGCCAAAGCACCCTGGGCAGGAACAGGACGCCGCCTGGGCCCAGCAACCCCCTCTCGGAAACCTGCCCACCTGCCATCCCAGTGGTCGTTCATTTACTCATCCAGCAACCATCTGATGAGCAGAGCTCCTCTCTGGGGCCTGGTGACAGTTGTTCCTGTCAAATCTGGGGGGTACCCAGGGCCACAGAAGCGCCAGAGGAACAACCATGTCAGTCCTGTATCTTTCAGGGGGCAGGAAGGGCCCTGTGCCAGAGACTGGGGAACCCGACAGGGGCCAGACTGCCTGGGTTCTGATCCCAGTTCTAGTTTTCTAGCTGGGTGACCTTGGGTAGGTTTCTTAACCTCTCTGAGCCTCAGTTATTTCTGGCTAATAAAAGTAGCTACCTCACAGAGCTGTCGGGAGGATTCCATGAGTGAATACATGCATGGCACTTACAAGGTGCCTGGCACAGACCTCGGGATTACCTGTGATTCTTGAATATGTGCTACGATCTTATGTGTTCTCTCTCACTCTGGGTCTCTTGGTCCTGGGCAAGAAAAAATCGTCCATTCATCCCTTCATCCATCCCACAGCAACCTCCAGCTATGGGCTAGTCCCTGTGCTGGATGCCAGACAAGGTCCAGAGCCCCTTCGGGACCAAGTATATTCCAGAGTTCCTCTGGCCCCAGTGACCACAAGCCTTTTGCTCTAATCCGTTCCTCCAGATTCAGGACAATCTCGATGGATTCATCTTTCCCTATTCCCCCATCTCACACATATTAACCTTCTGGCCACAAACAAATTCAGAACACATGGTGCTATTATACACCTCCCTGCTCCTGCACAAGCCGTCCCTCGTTTCCAACATGCTGTCTATACCCTGTTGTCTTCTTGGTGAACTCCTAGTCATCCTACAAAACCCAACCCAGAATCACTCTCTCCTTGAAGCTTTCCCTGCATCCCCCATTCCCACCCCAACAGAGTCCCCAGCTCTTGTCTCTGTGCTGGTGCTAAGCCTTGCCCATATTTCCCCAGCACTTAGCACCAGCAATCATTCACCATTCTTTGCTTGCGGTCCATCTCTCCTTCTAGACCATTAGCTCCTACAGGGGAAGGGCCAGGCTTTCTTCACTTTATATCACCTGCCACTGGCATGCAGTAGGTTCCTAATAAATGTTCAAGACACTGACGTCATCCCAAAGCCTACCATCAGGAAACACACCAGCTCTGGGGTCCTTTGTCAGGGACCCCAATGAGTATAAAAGCTGTGTGATTTCCGGTGACTCAGTTGCCCTCTCTGGGCCTTGGATTCTTCATCAGTCAAGTGTACCCCCACTCCAAGCTTTAGTGCTCCAGGGGGTGAGGGATACAGGACACTGATCCCCTCCCTCCGCATGGCCTTGTCCCAGGCATAGTTCTGCTTTGGGACAATGATGAGAAGCTAAGATCCTACCAGGCCAGAAGCCCCAGCTCCCTGCACAACCCCTTGAGGGCCAGGATCTGGTACCTTCTGCCTGGAACACACCATTACCGAGGAGCCCCTGAGATCAGTGGCCTAATGGCCCAATATACAGCTGAACAAACTGAGACTAGAGAGGTGAAGTGCTTGCCTGAAGTCATGCTACAGGGTGAAGGCCAAAACCAACCCTGGAAGCCACTCCAGTGTGCTGCCCTCCATCCTACAGTGCTTCCTGCCAAGCCAGGATGACCAGACCCCTCCACAAACACCTGGTCCTCCCAGGATGCTGTCTATACCCTGTTGTCTTCTGGGTGAACAGAACACCTCTGTCACTGCTGCCTTTCACCCCTCACTATCTCCATTCCAGCCTCAGACAACCAGCCTAGGAAGAATGGGTTCTTGTGTGACATCCCAGGAGTTTTTAAGGAGAGAAAAAGGCTTTTCCCCCGCTCTGGTTGGTCAAAACTGAAAAAAAACAGTCAAACATGCTTGATGCAAGTTCCAAATGCTGCCAATGTTGGAACCAGAGGCAACTGGTCCTTCTCCTCAACTGCTGCCCTGAGAGAAGTCAAGGAGTCTGGGGCTGTCTTGAATTGGATGGAGATGACAAGCTGGTCCTGGCCCAGGAACCCAGCATCCATCCAGGTCCACCACCACCAGGCCAGAGCCTGACCCAGGGGGATGGACAGAGCAAGGGTGGACCACCCCCAAAAGCCAGCTCTTAACTCGTGGGCACCAATCTGGGTTCAAGTCTAAATGTGTCAAGGCACCGTCTGCCTTGAACTCCAGGTAAGACTTCCTTCCTGCTCTCCAAAGCCAAGTGAAAGCCCTTTTGCAGCTAAAACTTTACCCCTCTGCCCTCCAGCGCTTCCTCCTAAACCACTCGGCACACAGCACCTAGACCTACAGGCAACGAACACTGTCATGTGCCTGCAACGTTTTCCGGGCTCTGCCTGTCCCCCCGGGTGCGATCGGTTTATACAAACTGGCTGGGCCGGACACTTACCTGTGCACTCTGTGTATTACAGTATAAAGTTTTTAACAGGACTTGGCTTCCCCCTGCCTCATCTCCTGCCAACACCAGGTGCTTTGCTTGCTAGCCCCTCTAAATCCCTTTGCTTTTTCAGCATCAGGCTGTTTTCTCACCTCCAGACCTTGGCACCTGCTATGTCTTCTACCTGAAACGCATCTACCCACCCCCCAAACTTGTCTCTTTTGTAGGCTCCTATTCATCCCATAAAACCCAACTTGGACATCACCTCTTCCAGGAAGTCTTCCTGGGCTGCCTTCTCACCACACCAAGCGTCTATCCCTAATCTCTTCTTCCTCTGGACGGCCTGTTACACCCCTCCTCATTATTACTGCGTCTTCCCCTGACTGTGAGTACCATGACGATAGAGATAATGTAATTTTTATCTTCTGAGCTCCCAGCCTTAATCACAGTGCCTGCCACGCTGTAATGGCCACACCTACCATATGCCGTGTGCCAAGCCTTGGCTGATTCACGGGCATCATCTCATAGTAGCCAAGTGGCTGTCCCAAAGCCCCACAACTAGGAACGGGCACAGCTGGGACTGGAACCCGGCGTCCAACAGTGCACAGCCCGTGCTCTTCAGCCACTTTGCTAGAGAAGCTCAGCACACATGGAGTGAACTGAACTGAGCACCCTGGAGAACAAGGGGCTCTAGGGTCTGTGGTGGATGGGGGTGTCTGAGGAGAGCATCTTGGAACCCAGAATCAGGAAGCAGCAGGAAACAATACCGCACCAACATGCTCCTCTCCCAGCTTCCGGAGCCACCGATGATGAACATCAGACAGCGCCAACCCCAGAGGGTACCTCTTCAGAGACCACTGAGAGGAAAGGAGGCAGGTGTTTGGGCAGCACGGACCCCCCTAGGTTGTAACCTGGCTCTACTTGCTTATGCTCGCTGTGTGGCCCTCAGCCACTCTCCTAACCTCTCTGAGCCTCTGTTCCCAAACTCTGTCAATCTACAGAATGCAAGAATCCTAGAGAATGAATTGTGCCCTCGAGAAGCTTACAGTCTGGTTGATGGAGGAAAGATACATGCAGCTGAGCTCCCACCCCGACCCCCCCCCCCACCACCACGTGGTCCTGTGTAGCTCCCTTCCTTCCCTGGGCTTTTCCCTCTTTAAAGTGAGGGACCGCCCTCACCGACACAGCTCTAAAGAAACAGCATGCTCTGAGGACTGACCGTACACACATCCAAAGTCGGGAAATGGGACAGCCCTGTGACTGGCAGCTTATACCACACCTTATATACCATAGGTACTTACTAAAGGCACTTGAATAGCTATCTGATAGGCACTAGAATAGGCTACCAGAGGGGAGTCACTGGTTCCTGAAGCTGGCCCAGGGCTGCACCCCCCCAGCCCCACAGCATTGGAATGGGGCAGGCCTGGCTTCTAAAGCAACACAGCACTTCAGGCCCTCATTAAACGTTTGGCCCAAAGCTCACTCCGCACCCAGCACAGAGCCTGGTCTGGCCGCTCTTTCCCACCCAGGGCATAATGCTCCTTGTGTTATGCTCTTTCTGTTCTTCTAGCCTAGGGCAGCCAAGAGCTAAGAGAATCCTGCCCTCCTCACTCATCCCTCCTCAGAATGACCATGCCTATGTGGCCCTTCATCCTACAATTCTTTGAATTATAGCATATTCTACTTTCAAGTTGCCAAGAAGGGTTGCCTACCAGCCACTCACACTTTAGTGTGAATTTAACTAGCTAATCTTGTTTTCCTCCCTAAACTAAACTGAAATCAAGGGAATGGGAGAAAGGTAGAGGTGTTGTGGAGGGGAAAAGGATGGCCTGAGGGAGCTTTAGGCGTCCCAGGCCCTGAGTTAGGGAAGGAATCCAGAGCATCAAGCTTTTGAAGGCACCCCCAAAAGGAACTCCTAGGTTGTCAAGACTCTGGGTGTCAGGGTCTTTAGATCTAGTGGAAGCTGTGCATTCTGCCCCTCACTGAGTACTCTTGGTGGAGTCACTGTCCCTCCTGAGCTTCAGGTTTCTCATCTGTGTAGCAGGGATCATGCATCTAAATGTGGAGCTGATAAACAGATCAGATGAGGGTGTCCTGTCAACCACTCAGCAGAGAGCTGACACAAGACAGCCCTCTGTCCTGCTGCCCGCACCCCCGCCCGGCCACCCACATGCCCTTGCCTGCCCCGGCTATGACTGCGCCTCAAAATGCCCACCATCCCCCTAAAGTGGCCTCAACCACAGAACAGGAAAGTGAAGCCGAGACCTTGGAGCTGGATCAAAATAGAACGCTCCAAGCCAGGCGCTGGGATTGACACTGAACAAGGCCGACAAGCAGGGCTGCAGACCCTGCTCAAGAAAGGGGCCAGGCTCTCAGGAACAGCTGCCCCTCAGGACTCCGGGAGGCAGAGGGGGCTGAGGTGGCTGGCCGGTGTGGCCTCTGGGTGGTCTGCAGGGTTTGCCCAGTGGTGACAAGGATAAGCACAAAGCCCTACACCTCTTGCCAGCCCCGCACCCCATTCTCAGTCCTTAAACAGGGATGGGCTGTCCCAAGGCTCTACCCTGTCCCCAGCCCCCACCAGGGTGTGTCTCAGGGAAGGGGATGGGAACGCTAGCTGCGGAATGCCAGGCAGGACCCTCGGGGCTGGAGGGCTGGGCAGTCCCAGTCCAAGCCTGCCACTCACAATTCAGGAATTTGGGCAGCCTGCCCAGCAATGAGCCTCAGTTTCTTCACCCATAAAGCAGGGGGAATCACATCTGTCTCACTGGTTCGTGGTAAGGAGTCAACGAGATGGAGAATGACCAGCTCTTCGCAAAGTGCTCAGTAGTGAGTGTCAAGAGCTGTCAACTGTTGACAACAACAGCGGCAGCATGATTATCTGTCCTTGACCATCAAACACCCTGGCCTGGCCCAACACCCTGCCCATCATCTTTCTGACCTCACTTCCCACCCTGCCAGGCACAACCCTGCATTACATCCTAGCCAGATGGACAACTCCTACCTTCATCCACTGAGACCTGTCACCCCTCTGGGCCTTCTCCTCACCCTGCAGGGCCTCCCTCCCGGAGCCTGTCCTCCAGTGTGACAGCTACTCCAGCCCCAAGCCTATGAGCTCCCAGGAGGCAGGGGCAGTGCCAACGTACTGCCCATTGGTCCTCAGATTCCCAGAGCACGAGTAAGCTGGAAAAGCTGAACAGGGAGCCCCCGGTGTGGGAGGAGACGCATTAAGTCCCTGGAAGGGGCCTGGGTGACCACGTGGGGAAGGTTCCACTTGCCTACTGAGACAACCCAGATCTCAGACCAAAGCCCGCCAGATCCCATTTGATCCCCTCAGTGCCAATCCCAAACTTCCTCCCCAGCTCCCCTAGCCCTTCAGAATTCCAAGTCACTGCATGCCCCCCCCCCCCCCCCGCCGCCGATTTTCTCATGAGAACCAAGTAGTCCTCGTCCACAGTTAAGAACAGCAGGGGCCTCCTCACTGGCCATTACCACACACCGCTCTGGGATGACTGGGCAGTAATCCCAAACACAGGGCCCCTGGGCCCTGGAGGCAGCCAAACCTATTGACCCCAGGGTTCCCAGAGACGTCCCTCCAGAGGGCGCTCTCTCCTGGTTTCCCTAAGTGTTCTGGGGTCTGCTCCCTCCTGCCTGAGCCACACACCAGATCAGCTCTGGGATGATAGAGATCAAAAGAGATTGGGGCGCCTGGGTGGCTCAGTCGGTTAAGCGTCCGACTTCAGCTCAGGTCATGATCTCACGGCTCATGGGTTTAAGTCCCGCATCGGGCTCTGTGCCGACAGCTCAGAGCCTGGAGCCTGCTTCGGATTCTATGTCTCCCTCTCTCTCTGCCCCTCCCCCACTCATTCATTTTTTTCTCTCTCTCTCTCTCTCAAAACTAAATAAACATTAAAAATTTTTTTTAAAAAAAGAGAGACTATATCTGCAAACGTACTGCAGAACTCTACAGCACCCCCGCAAATGAGAATTTCCACCGTTAATTGGGGGGATGGGGGTTGGGGGGGGGATGTCGAAAAATTACCCATCCATCCAACCCATCCCAATGCAATCACCTAAATTAAACACATCCTGAGGGCTGGCAAGGGCACAGAATCATGCATTCAGAAATACCATTAAGCCTCTTGCTTCAAAATTATACGTGGCTTCCTTCTACATAGGCAAAGGAGAAAAAAGAATGGAGTGAAATATTAACTTCTTACATTCGTCCGGTAAGGTCTTTCAGGGAAAAACACTACAACCAAGTAGGGGCCAAAAGGCACAGAGGAAACCCCCGATTAGAGGGGGCCACCAGAGACCAGAAGGCAGGGAGGACCCCGAAGCCCTGGACCTCAGTACCGGCTGAGCCCCACTATGTGACCCCGGGGCAAGTCACTTCTTGCTCCAGCTTCTAGTTTTCTTATCTTTGAAACAGACATACTCTTGTGACCTCCATGGTTGTGATGGAATACGGAATGAAGAGGGGCTCAGACACGGGAAATGGCCAGGCCGCCATGCACAGCCAGCATCGTGTCACTCTTAGAGTCATGGGGAGGGGGTGGCAAGAATGACAGACAGATCTTCACGTGAAGGAATGGAGGCATTGGGGATACAGTCAGCCCTTGCAGGAAAGGGGGGACAGAGCAGTGGTTATAAGCACAGTGGCGAGTGGTTCTGCTACTATGTGACCCTGAGTGAGTCCTTTACTGCTGTTCTGAGCTGATACATGAAAAAGGGGCCCGTGCAGAGGAAACACTAAACAGCTATGGTCGCGGCTATTGCTATCATGACATGGGCGTGGGGCAGGGGAAGGGCAGCTGCGATGCAGACAGACAGAGGCCTTCACGTGGAGACCCAGCCATGCCCACTTGGGAGGCAGCTCCAGCCTGAGTGGCTGTCACACCACACAGCACAGATCCAGGCCACAAGCCCCAGCTGTCTTCACGGCACACCCATCCATCATGTTCCCAAAGGGTCCCACAGACCTCAGCACCAGAGTCCCTCCTGGCCCTCGATGCCCCCCCGGGCACCACCAACCTCTGATCTCCTAAGGAAGGGTTGGTTTAGGTAGGCCCAGGAATGTGAGGCCCCCTGTGGCCAACTCTTAATTGCAGGGGATTGGGAGACTCCAAACTGGGGTTCTCTCTGCTTCCTAGCCCAGCAGCCACTGCTCAGGGAGAGACATGGAAGCTACCAACCTTTGGCAAACTCCTCGTTTGCCAGACCCTCTGTCCAAGCTCGTTCTACCCACTCGACCTCCATTCTTCTGACCCTCCACGTCTGTCCTTCCCCAGAGGTGGGGACAGGAGGAGAAACCCACAAAGATAAATATATACAAACACATCCACTCTGGGGCCTCTTGGCAGCTGGGAAAAGAGGTTCCCCTGCTAAAATGAGGGATAGAGGGTCGTGCTGGGCTTTCCCTGTTTCCATGAGACAAGGAGGAGTCCACTGGTGAACACGTGGACCAACAGGCACTTTCAAAGTGACCATCTTTAGATCTCATTCGTACAGATTGTCGTTAACCCCAAGGACGCCAAGGATGAAGACAGGGACAGTCTTCCTATCCAAGAGGTGGGAGGAAAGGGGAAAAGAAAAGGAGGAAGGAAATCAAAAAGGCCTCCATCAAGCCCCCGCCCCCAACCTGTCCCCCTTCTGTGAAGTTCAACACAACAGCAACGTGCAAGGACAGAAATGCCAACCTGAGAATTCACCCGGGGCGGTGATGAGGGAGTTGGTGGCCTCCGTTTCAGTGTAAGACAATGTGGAATCAGATAGATCTACGGAAGAAACAAAAAGACAACTCAGTTGGCTGCGGGGCGCTCCTCTCTTTTCTTCTCACGCATCTGTGTGTGTACGTGTGCATGTGCACACGCAAGTGCTTGCAAAGGGCGACGTGTCCCTCTCAGCTTCCTGATGCCACTCTGTAACTTGGTCCTGCGATCACGCGAGACCAGGCCAGCCGGCCCTGGAACTTCCCTGGAAAATGCTGACTGCTGCAGCCCTCACACCTGAAAAAGTTTCAACTGCCCTGACCACAGAAATAACCCAAGTTCAGGGGACTGAGCAAGTAGCAACTTGGAGCCTCTGTGGGTAAGGTTAAATTAAGCCCCTAAACAATTCATAGTTGCTGTGCTTAATTACAACCATTAAAATTCTTAAAGTTGTTCCTTCTTGCTTCCTTCCTTCCTTGCTTCCTTCCTTCCTCCCGCTGGAGCTCGGGAAGCTCTGTTTTAACAAGTTACCAGCCATCCTCACTCTGTCCCGCTTACACCCCTCTAATTAAGGGCTCAAGCATTTGCTCCCAGATTAACTTTTTTTCTCGCTCTTCCCTCCTCCACTCTTTAACATCCAAACCTGCTCACGGAGCAACTTTCAATGCCTGGACTGGTTTTTTTAAGGCATTCTTTTTTTTTTTTTTTTTTTTTTTAAAGTAGTTTTAAGTACTTCGTATGGCATGCATTATTTGTTTTTCCCTGTCTGCAGTGCGGTGAGACGAGGAAAAGAAAATCTTTGGCACGTTTTCTCTTGGACACTAAGCTACCACCTTGACAAGCCGATGCCTTTTGGGGGCAGGCAGACTGGCAAATTTTTTCCTCTGCGACCAGCTATGGGGCGTTGTCCATGTGAAGGCGTCAAAAGGTACGTTCTGTGAGGTTGACAGCTCATCACCTTCTTACCCAGCTCAACCCAGGTCTGGCTCAGTGGGTCCCACCTGACCAACCTGGGGATTCCTGGGACCAAAACCGTTAGCCAAGGCCCTGGCTAGCTAGAATTCCATTCGATCCTGTAGGATTTTTTTTTTCCCTTTTACCACATGGTTTGGGGAGCGGTAAGATGAAACATTAACCAATTCTAGGGGGGGGGTGGTTTGGGGTTTTTTTGTTGTTTCCCAATTGCCAGATGCTGACTGGGTGTTCTGGGTTTTATTTTGCTTTTTGGTCTCATGTGATCACAGAGGCTTAGAAGTGAACTGACTTTCTGTTTATGAAAAAGCAACAATGCAAGGAAAAGAAAATAATACAAAAAATAGCCCGGACTATTTATCAGGACACGAAAAAGTTATCTGCTGCTAAAATGTGTTAGGAGGAAACTACGGACACATGGAAAATCTCTTGGAAACAAAAATAATAACCCCAATGCCCAAGTGGGAACTTCTTAAAAGCGTTTTGCTTTTTGGATCTAATGTTCCCAAAGTGCAACATCGCAGGCTGGACCCTATTCCTTGCGGGAGCCGCTGTAGAGCCAACGTGGGCAGCTCTGTGAGGGTCCCAGGCATGGGAACGGTTCCCACCTTTCACAGCTAGTAAGTCCCTATCCTGCATCCTTCCAAACCCTCCCATTTATTGCTTCTAGCGAGGCCCTGACATCTGATACCCTGCAGTGGCTGATGGAGAAAAAGAACACTCCCAACCTTGATCACTGCTCGAGCCCCAGAGAGGGACCCTGCTTTGAAGCTGGAGCCCCAGGTTTGAGTCCAACCTCCACCATCAGTCATAAAAATCAGGGCTCACCAACTTCTTCTGCAAAAGGCCCCGGAGCGAATAGTATTTTCAAGCCTTGTAAGCCACACGATCTCTGTTACAGCTACTCAACTGTGTCACTATAGCATAGAAGCAGCTACAGACAACATGGAAACAGGCAAACACGGTGATATTCCAGCGGGATTTTTTTTCACGGATGCTAAACTTTGAATTTCATGTAATTTTCACATGTCAGGAAATATTACTCTTTCGATTTTTTTTTTTTTAACCATCGAAAAAAGTACAAAACATCCTTAGCTCACGAAACATACAAAAAACAGATGGCAGGCCATAGTCTACAGATTCCTGAGCTATGTGACCACCAGCAAGTGTCATTTCCTCTTTTCCGGGCCTCAGTTGTCCCATTTGTAAAATAACCGGGACACCTGTTGATTTCCAAATGGTCATTCTGCAGGGCCAGGCGGTGTCCTGATTTTTGCTGCTTTATCACAGGCTGACCTGCAATTCCTCGGGGCAATGATCCTCGACATTCGAACTAAGGGGCTACATTTACTAAGAACCTTTGAGGGTTTCCCCCCCCCTCTAATGGATCTACAGATCTTCTAAGCGACCAGTGCAATTATGTTGACTTGGGAAATGCTGAGACAGGCCTGTGAGGGAGGGATGGGGAACCGCCGAGCTGAATGGGGTTTCTGCCTCAGCCCTGCTGCTCATTAGCTGCAGGGCCCACTCCAGCCCTCAGCCAGACTCCTCATCTATGAAGTGACAGGGTCCCACCAGATGACCTCTTCGGTTCCCCCAGAAAACTAAATAAAGCTCCTCCATGCACGGGATGACCATCCGTGGGGAAAAACAATGAGGAAGTTGCCATCATTAAACCACTGACTCACACACCGTCATGGGACAGGCTCTGTCCTCCCAGGCTGAAGAGGTCATACTCCTGAAGGGACCCGGTGGGCATTTCTGACTGCACAAGGCAGGGGGGTGGGGGGGTGGCCTGGAAAGAAAACTGGCCTGGATGCCTGAGAGTCTGCGACACTTAGAAGTGACCTCCCAGATGATGCTGACACAGGCTACTGGGAAGAGGCCTTTACCAAAAACAAAACAAAACCCACTTCTTGTGGTCACTTGGTGGAATGTGTGAGCATCACTACTGTGCTATCGGACTTTGGAAGCTTGACTCCCACGGGAACTGCCTGGGTCGCAAAGTTTCTCTCTTGGTACTTAGTAAAGCCAAACGAACTCACCCCATCCCTGGTATCCTCCTCTGGGGGACCCAGCAGCGCCAGAAAACAAGCCACCGCTACTTGTAAAACCACATGCAGCTACTCCAGAATACGAGCTGCTCATCTAGCCCCAAGGGTTTCCAGAGAACCCTTCTGACTCTGAATGGGACCTGCCTACAATGACATTACCACCTCCACGGAGCACACCCCGGGGTCGGACCACGCCAGGGGCTTTCTGCACCAATACACGGATTTTCTGCATAGTCCGACGGTTGTTTCTGCCCAGGTGAACTTCCTGGCTTAAAATGGGGGGAAAAACACCACCCCTCTCAAAGGGGACTTCATATGCTCTACCTATCTGTCATAGTGCTAATTAACACAAGTCAAAGGAGAACAACCAAGGGCTGGGGGAGGGAGAGAGGAAAAGAGGGAAATACCAAACCCATCTCCAGTGAGGTGCTTAAGTCAAAACCCATTCATCTCCCACAGGCCCATGTTTAAAGGTCACAGAGAGGTTAATGATGAGCGGAGGAATTTCAAGACGTAAATAGCCGGCTGCAGAGCCTGGGTCTGCTTTGGCCCAACCGGAGGTGTGTTTGTAAAACTTCGCCCCATCTCAAAGGCAACCAGGCCTGCTTTCCCCCCTCCCCTCCACACCCCTGAGCACTGAGGCTGGGCCCTGGACTGAAAGGGAGCCGGTGGGAAGGAGGACACACTTACCCAGTGGCTTGTACTCGTCGTGAGGAGACAGCCGAGAATAGGGGGGCGGTGGTGATTCTGAAAGACAGGAGACAACATGTCACTGCTGGGGTGGGGGGGAGTTCACACCTGGGGGGGGTGGACCTGCTTTTGATCATCGGTTTCCTCAAATAATAAATCCAGCCCCCAGGAAACTCTCCTCTTTTCCCACCACCTCTGCTGCCCAACAGGTGAGGCCACAGGCGTGGCATACAGACCCAGACTCAATCCCTCCTCTGCCACCTTTGGCCGTGTGACCTCAGGCAAGTTGCTTCACCTCTCTGAGCTTGTTTCCTCAGCTCTAAAATAGGGACAATAATCACAAAGACCTTCCAGGTGTGCCAGGAGGGCAAAGGAAGACTATGTCAAACAGTTCTTGGTATTCTGGAAAAATACATGCACAAACAGTAACTGTTACTGTAACAAGTCAGAGCTACGGTTCCCTGATAAAACACAGGAAGCTCTGTTAAATTTGAAGTTTGGACACATGTGGTGTAATTTTTAGCATAAGTATATCCCTTGCAAGATTTGGGACATACTTACACTAAAAAATTACGTGCTGTCTGTCAGAAACTCAAATTCAACTAGGCATTCTTTAGTTTTATTTGCTAAATTTGGCAACTCTAATCAGCACCGAGCATGAGAGACACAGAAGCTCCTTCCAGATCAGTTGCATTACAACTGACATTCTTGGGGGCAGGGTGGAAGGTAAGATTGGCTAGATCCCAGGAAGTCAACCCAGCTACCTAGATGAGAGACCTTAAGCCAGTCACTTCCAGCTAGCTCTCAGCCTCAGTCTCCCCCTTTGTAAAGAGAAGGGGTGGCCCACAAGTTCTCCGTGGCCTCCCATCTCAGACCCTCTGTGATTCCTTATCGTCTACGGTATTTTTCTTTGGGTTTCCTTTCATTTGCCCAAAATACTCCTCCTTGAAAACATATATTTTGTCTTCAGAAGAATTCCTTAGCCTCTTGCTTTAGGGGAAGTAACAATTTGCTAAACTAAGTAACAATTTGCATGAATGAAATGACCCTTCATTTTCCCTAAATGAAACTAAACACCATCAAATCGCAAACTAAAACAAACTCTCGGTGGTAGTAAAGTGGTAATAACTATTATTAGGCAGGTATCAGTAATGACACAAGGGGTAATAAGTGTTTTTCGCAATGATAATAAGGCACAATTAGCTGTAGGAGCATTTGTTTTTTGCTCTGTACACCCAATGCAGCTTGACTTCTTCCCCACCCCAGCATTTCCAGCCTGAAATTACTTCAACAAAGTGAGGGCTCTGAGGTCTAGAAACAGGGAATCTTTTGTGGACAGGAGTTTGAGAGAAGGAAAAGTGAATCACAGAATAGCCACTGGGGACAGAAGCAAACATGCGCTGAATGCCTACCCTGTTTCTTCTCCATGCAGGGCATTTTCTATTTCATTTATTGTCTTTCATTCTTCTGGGTCTTAGGTACAGAGTGGTTAATCATACTCATGGGTACCTATTCTTATTTTGTCCTTTCTCCAAAGTAAATAAGATGGCCATTATTATTCCCATTTTACAGATGTGAAGACTGACTTGCCCAGTGTCCCCCAGCCAATCATGATGGAACTGGAATTTGGGCCCGGGCCCGACTTGGCTCTACATCCCAATGACACAGGCAGCAACAAGAGGCACCCCGTATCACACCGCCTCACCCCAGCGAGGTCCAGCACGTCACGGGCACAGAGAGGGCTCAGTAAACATCTAAAGTCATTATCCTCATGATGGTGACGAGGATAATGGCAAAGTTCGGGCCGTGTAGACAAAGGTGTGGAGAAAGAGGACCTAGAAGGCCAAAGGGGTGACCCCAAGGAGATGCCAAGCCAGACTCGAGGAAGGGAACTATCTGCCTTCAGTAGGACCCACGTCAAACCCACTGGCGCAGGCCTTGGAGGGGCTGGAGACCAGACTCAGTGAGGACCAGCTTGCTTCAGGACACGAAGCAGTACACAAGCGGGGCTACAGCTTTACCAAGAAAGACAGTTGAGGCTGGCGCTCCCACTGTACAGTGACCACTGAGGCCTGGACAGTGGGAGCGGCTCCCTCAGTGCCACATGCTGAACTGGTCGTAGAGCCAAAGTCAGGACCAGAAGCCAGGTCTCCTGATCCCCAGCCTCATGCCCTTCCCACCACCCCACTCAACTTATCAGAAGGCCTGCAATTCCTGGGTCAGGGCTCCTTTTGCAAAAATCTGATCGGCTAAGGCTCAGGCCACACATGGTGGGGAGGTGGGGGGGGGGGGTGCTCCGGACAGCTGCCCTCCCAGATCTGTCCCCCGAAAGTGAAACCTGCCAGCAATGGGCCGTGGAGGCTGGAGTCAAGCCACTGTAATCAACCCCAGGATTTCACCCAGGGGCTGCTTACCTGGAGCCCAAAGCTGAAAATACAGGGGAGAAGGGCTACTGAAGTCCCCTCTTGAAGGAGCTGCCTGAGACAGCCACCACCCATGGCCACACGCAGGCTGGGTGTGTCCTGATGTGAATGAGGCACAAAGCGAATCTACAAACTTGGAACGTCCATCTCACCAGCGAGGGAAGCACTGCAAAGCTTTGGGGAGGGACCTGACCAGGCCCCCACGTGCTCCAGCAGAACAGTTTGCACAGAACTGTTTAACAACTTTAGAGGCTGGAAGCTGAACGCTACATTCCATCCTGGGCAAGTTCAAAAGTATGAAGGCCACAGACTCCGCCACGAGACACGGGGATTTATAATGTCAGGCGGTCACCCAGGTCAGCTGCTGCTTTCAACGGATGGGGCACCCGAGGTCCGGCCAGGTAGGCCACAGAGGAAGGCACAAGATGTTATTTTACTTCAGCTCAACAAAGGGCCAGGCCAGGCGGGAACCAACACCCGGTTACCTTTTTTGAACACCTGAGTTCTTCTGCTCACCTACCCTAAGATTCACTCTTTGAAAGTGTTGAATTCAGTGCTTTTTAGTATATTCAGAGTTGTGAGACCATCACCACAATACAATTACTGGACATTTTCATCACCCCAAAGAAGCCCTGTTCCGTTAGCAGTCGGTCCCTATGCCCTCAACCCGTGGGCAACCACAAATCTACTCTCAGTGCCCGTGGGTTTGCCTATTCTGGGCATTTCACACAGACTCACATAGTAGGAGGCTCTTTGTGGGGGGCTTCTTTCACCCAGCATAATGCTTTTAAGGCTCATCCGTTCAATAGCTGCATTCTTCTTTATGGCCGAATGATACTCCATTGGATGGATATACCACATTTGGTTACCCATTCATCAGCTAATAGACATTAGGGCTATTTCTGTTTTCTGACTTTTAGGAATAATGCTGCTATGAACAGTACTGGGTAACCTTTAACCGGCCCCTCTGCTTCACTCCCACACTTCCAGGCCCCACGGATCTGGGAGAGTGGAGCCCTAGGTCATTAACTCAGGTGGACTACTCAGTACGCGAGACAAAAGGACAGAAGAGGAAGTGTGGGCTGCCTCCAGGCCCTCTCTCCGCTCCCCTCCGAGAAGCTACCTGATGAGTGAGTGCCAAAGTTGTGTTGATTTTTCAGTAATAAACTTAGATGCTCTAAACTTGAAGGGGAGAGCCCCCCCCCAGAGCCCTGCAGGCTCCTCTGAAAGCAATGGACATGAGAGAGACAGACAGACAGACAGACAGACATCAGACACTCCAGCCCCCTCAGACATCCAGCCTCAGGCATCAACTTCAGGAATCTCCTCCAACTTCCTTCAGAAGTAAGAGCAGTCAGCCAGGGGCCAAGTGTACCAGAAGGTTAGTGCCCAGCTCAGCTCGGCCCAAACGTGCCTCTGGTTAGCCCCCTAGTGGGTGGAGGGGGGTGATACTTAGCCTTTCGGGATCTGGACCCTAATTCTAAAGCCAGAAGAGCTCCCAGCCTCTCCCAGTGCCTGGTAAGGTTTCAGTTTGGGATAATGCCTTCCACCCCCACCCCCCTTTGAGCCCATCATCTCCCTTAGGAAAGGATCCACTTGCCTCCCTGGGCCTCCCGGTTGCCACCTTCCGCAGGGGGTGGCTGTGGGTGGGGAGGGGGCCTCCCGAGTGCCCTCCCCTCCACCCCCAGAACCTGAAGGCTCAACCTCAAGCCCGGGACGGGAGCCTCAGAAAAGGAGCTCCTGGCGCTTTAAGGCCGGCTGAGCCTAATTGCCCAGATTCCCCCGGCAGCCAGATAAACAGCGCGGCCGGCTGGCGCCAGCAAGAGGCAAACTGCACATTATCACCCCTTCCTCACCTCCAAGGAGGAGCTCCGAGGAGCAGGGCGGGCGGGCCGAGGGGCCGCCAGAGGGGCGGGGCAGGGGCTTGGAAGCCCAACTTGAAATTGATCTCATTTCAAAGGGATAATGCCAGGCCAAATAAAAGGAAAACTTTTTAGCCCATTCTAATTCCTATAGTCCTGGCCTGGGAACCCTGTGTTTTCCTAGGCGGCCTCCTCCAGTCGTTTAGAAGTTCTCTCTCGCTCTGTCTCTTTCCCTGGCGCAATTTGGATAATAGTAATTTACTGAATATAATTACAGAAAAAAAAAAAAAGTAGTGAAGCAAAGAGCAGGAGATTTATTCCAAAGTTAATGGATACTTTCAGGAGAAAGGAGCTGTATAAACACAGGTTAAACTGTGATTAAAGTATTTCTCCACATTTCCGTCCACATAGGCACCGAGCTCAGCGAACTGGCTTTTCCCAGGACAGAAAGACACACAAGAGGGAAGGAGAGCTGGGGTCTGACTCCCAAGGGGTCGAAGGTGCAGGGCAGGGCCGGGCACAGAGGGAAGACCCCCACTTTCTGAGACAAGCATGGGGGAGAGGGCAGGGCAGGGGAGGCAGGCCTGTGTCACCTGGAATCCGCCCATATCAGACCCTAGGGATTCTGTCCACCTCCTCACTTTACCCATGGGAAGGGGAACTAGCCCCAATGTCCCAAAGCAAGTTGATGGATGGGAGCACGGTTTGCCCTGAGCAGCAGGGGTCAGCACTGCCCAGAAAGGGGCCTCCTGTCACTTGGGCTCCCTGTGGGGATCAGGTGGGCACTGGTGCCCCTCAGTTGGCCTGCTGGGTATTCCGGTATACTCTCCAGCTATGTGCCTGCTATCCATGAGTGTGTCTGTCTTGTCTGCCCCAGTGCCCCAGCCCTCTTCCCCCAGAGCCCTGGAAGGAGCAGTCTCCTTATCAGGATGCGCACGGCTGAGCTCCAGCTATGCACCCGCCCAGCTTCAGGAGCCAGGCTGGCGGCCAGGCAGCAGGGGTGGGGTGGGCAGCAAAGGGCTCCCCAGTTCTCGGTCCCAGCGGCCCAAGCCACCAGGCAGGGGATGAGGCAACAGGGTCAACCTGGCGCCTACTGAACACTCTTCCCAGACCATGGGTCCCCCCCAACTGCCCCCAGGGTGGCTTGAATGGGGGAAGGAGGGGGAGGGCTGGCAAACAGGCAAGAGACACAGCCCCTGCACCAGTGCCTCCTTTTGGGAGGAGAAAGGGAGAAAGGGAGTCAAGTGCCAACAATGCTCAGTCTAGAATGAGATGTGGAGAGTGTTCTAGAGCCACCCCCATTCCACTCACAAGGAGACTGTGAGGAGAGGTTATTCACCCAAGGTCAAACTATCCTTACTAGAGAGCCTAGGACCAGGTCTGTGGTGAAGAACTTCCACTGCAGGGGAAAAACTGCCCCCCAACCTGTACCTGGCAGTCTGTGAGGCTCAAACCACCCCCTAAGGTGACTTCTAATCCAAGGTGTAGAAACAGGGTGAGGGGAGGGGGCCTGTCTGTTGCTCCAACATTTCCATGCCATCCCTTCCGGCTCACACACCTGAGCTTGCCTGGCACCTTGACTCTCGGCTGGCCCTCCCCTCCTCCTCCATGCCCACCTCCCCAACCCATCCTCCAAGGTGGTCTCCAAACAGAGCTATGGAGCTCCTGGAGGGGATCCTGTTACCTGCACACCCCACAGCGCTCTGATAGTTCAGACCCACTGACCTGGCCCTTCTTCCCCCATCTCTGCCCCATCTCCCTGCCCAGATTATGTTTCTTAAGGGCATGGGTCGTACTCCTATTTCCGCTTTCCCCACTCTAGCACCCAGTACGGTGCCTGGCACAGAGCAAGTGCTCAACAGTCACTGGCAAACTGACCTGGTAAGAGAGAAAATACCTGCCAGAGCCTGCTAAAAAGCACACAGTGAGCCCCACCAATTATCTCCCACTAAATAAAAATGATGAGGGACAGGGTAACCACAAATGGGGACCTGGGCCCCAGAGTTAGGGAGGAGACAGGGTGGCAGAGGGGAGGAAGCCACTTCCAGGAGAAGCTGTCTGGAAGAGGAACAAGGGACACAGAAAGCCTACCACAGGTCACAGGTCAGGGACTGCCCAAAGCCCTTGAATCAGGCCTGGAGTGACCACGTGGGGACCAGGGCGACCAGATGAATGCTGCCTCTCCCCACCTACCCCCCATCAGTGCTGTCTTCAGGAACCACCACTGAAGCACATTCCTTTCCCCTCCAGCCACTACACTGCACCGAATAAGACATCTGGGACAAATCCTGGGCCCACCCTCCCCTTCCACACTAGGTATCAGAAGATCTGTGATCTGACCCTCTGTGCCCCCAGGCTGGGTGCAGACTCTCCAGAGGGGACAGACTGGAGGAGCTCAGAGCCCTTCCAGGCCCAAGAGCCTTTATTCTTCCAGCAGGTCTCACCCCCACAGGGCCGCCAAAGCCACCTAAGATGCATACACCCCTAAGATGCTACAGGCAGAAATGTGCAAGCCCTGCAGAGCAGAGGTCAGAACAGGGGAACTGCAAGCTTCTGGCCTGCCAGAAGCCTCCACCTGTCCTCACCTCTGTTCCAGAATCCAGGGCCTGCTCAGGTAAGCAGTGCTGGGGGTGGGTGTGTGTGGGAAATCCCAGGAAGAGAACAAAGAAGGGAGGCAGTTCCCAGAGGTAAATAAAATATCTGGCCTTCTCGCCTCCTCCTC
This sequence comes from Lynx rufus, assembly GCF_022079265.1. Taxonomy (NCBI): domain Eukaryota; kingdom Metazoa; phylum Chordata; class Mammalia; order Carnivora; family Felidae; genus Lynx; species Lynx rufus. The sequence goes on from NW_025814827.1 coordinate 9,959,754, forward strand.
CAGACACCTCCAGGACCCTCTAGAAAAACTGGACATAGAATTGACAATGATGACCATGGCGTGCCCTGATAGCTGACACCCAAGGGATGCTGGGAACAGTCAGGCAAGAAGGTGGTCTCCACTTTGAGAGAGGAGCTTTGCTCCAGAGTATACAAAGGAACAAGTGTGACAATTTATGAACAGCGGTGACTCTGGCCGTGAATGATCTCTACACCCCGTTTCCCAACTTGTATCCACCTGGATATAGGAAAGTATCGCGTTAGGTATAAATAGACTGGGATAAACCGGGAGGGGGGCGAACGACTCTGTGTCGGGCTTCCGTCAGGCCTGCCCTTCTCTTTCACTGTCTATGAAGCTACAGCGTAAGTTAGGTCCCTGAGGCTGCACTGAGAAAACTCCAATGCACAGCCTTTTAAGTCTGCCGGAGCCGTAAAAAGAAGGTGCCATTTGACACGTGTGCCCCGATACCCACTTCCCGGCCGTCCCGCCAGGGTGAGGAGCTTCCACCGCGGGCTCCCACGCACCAGGGGCACCCGGGGTTGCAGCCCCAGCTCCCCCCGCCCGCGGTGTCGCGGACCGAAGGGCCGCGGAAGGAGGCGGGGAGGGGAACCCCCCCCCCAACGCTCCCGGCCGGCGCGCGCGCTCACCTGGCCCGCAGAGCCGGCTGAAGTGGTAGGGGTTGCAGCACACGGTGGGGCCGTCGGCGGCGGCGGCGAAGCTGTGGCAGCCGCACAGGGGCTTCAGCTCCACGGCGTGCTGCAGGTCGGGCCAGCGGAAGAGGCGGCCGAGCAGCAGCTGCGGCGGCGCAGGCTGGCCGCCCAGGCGAAGGTCGGCGCGCGGCACCAGCACGCAGCCGCCCGGCACGCCGCCGCGGGACTCCACCGCCTCCAGCAGCGTGTCCAGCGAACGCTCCTTGAGCCGCTTCAGCAGCGAGTACGTGACCGTCTTGAGTTCCTGCTCGAGCAGCAGCAGCCGCGAGCGGGCTTCGCGACTCCGCCCGCCGCCCGCCGCCTCCAGGGCCGCCCCGGCCAGGGGGTCGCCGGCGTCCCGCGGCGCGCCCGCGGCGTCCCGCTCCGAGAAGAGACAGCAAGTCACAGTCTCGCAGTCACTTTCGGGCAGCCAGCCCGGGCCTCCCGGCTCCGCCGCGTCCAGAGGGGAGCCCCCAGCGCCGGCCCCCAGCTCCGACATGGGCCTCGGGGGGCCCCCTGCGCGCCGGCGCCTCCCCGCGCCCTGGGCGCCTCGCTGTCCCACCGCGTCCCGGGGCCGCCGCGGGGCTACCGGGCGGACTTCGGAGCGGCCGCAGCCTCCGCCTTCTCGTGCCCGCGGGGCCGGCTCAGCTCGGCTGCCCAAGCTCCCATCCTCGTCGCCGCCGCCGCCGCCGCCGCCTCCTTCCTCCCGGTCGGGGACCACACGACTTCGCCAAAGTCGCCGCACCAGCCCCGAGCGTTTGGACCTGAACATACGATATCCTTTGGCGCCGGGGGTGGGGGGGAGGCAGTCTCCGGTTACCGGGGGTCCGTTCCGTCAGCGAGGCGCCGGCTGCGCGGGCCGCAGCCCCACATGAAGCTCCGCCGCCGGGCGCCGTGCAGGTCGCGCACAGCCTGTCGTCGAAGGGGCGCCGCAGGGCTGCAACATGAGGGAGCTCGCCGGGCCGGGACGGCGGGGAACACGCGCGCGCCGAGCCGCAGTCCGCGCCGGGCCAGCGGCTACATGGACCCCGGCGGCCGGGCTACTCAGCAACTCCAGCCCCGGCGCTGGAGGGGGACTGCAGGCTGCCCTCCGCCAGGAACACCCCGCATGGGCCGGCGAGCCTTCAAAAGTTGCGCGACTGGTCCATGAGCACAAAGCGCTCCCGCCGAACCCCCCAGATGTGTCCGGGCAGCCCTGCCTTTAAAACCCAAACGCTTAACTACATGGGCTTTTTCTGCAGGATCCGAAAGGCCGGCTTGTTGATACCTTCAGCTTCCTTCTTACTCCCTGCAAAAGAAGGGGGGGGGGGGGAAGAAAGAAAAAGAAAGCCCAAACAAAACCAAAATCCTGGAATTGCATGCACGAAAAGCCAACTCCGTCTCAGGTCCCAGGCGCTAGATGCACTTGGAGCAAGTTTCTCCTGAACGCGGGTGTCAACACATGAGTGGAAACTGTAAAAATCCCAAAGAGCTGTTGGGAATCCTTAATTAAAAATGCAATCCACCGAGGCAGAGGTCGCAGCCCGCCCCACGCTGCGCTCGGACGCCCGGGGCGCCGCGGCTGCAGAGGTCGTCCCCCTCCCCCCTCCACAAAAAGTGCCTCCCGGTGGCCCCGCGGTCCCTGCGAGGTCTGGCGAGGCAGCGCCCGGCGGCTCTTTCTCTCGGCTCGGCTCCCTCGCTCGCTCCCCCGCTCGGCTCTCTCTCTTTTTTGTTCTCCTCAAACGCACACTGAGGGCCCCCGGAGGAGCGCCGCGGAGTCATTGGCTGCCTCCCATCATATGCCAGTCTAGACACTTTGGCGGCTCCGCGGCGCTGATTGTTGCGCAAACAAGGTTTCAAGTTTCTTAACTCTTAAAGGAGAACACGTCCCATTGCAGGGCCCGAGGCTCCGAAGGGCCGGCTCCCGGGGCGGGCCGAGCTCGGGCTCCCGCCCCACGCTCGCCCCGGCACCCCCGCCCCGAGCCTGACAGCGCCCACGGCCCGCTTTCAAGCCCGCGTCGCGCCGCGGGCACGGATGCGAGGGAGCACACCCCCTCGCGCGCGCGCACACACACGCGAGTTACACAAACCACGGGCGAGCGGCGCGAAGACTCGGTGGACACACTGAGACTTGGATGCAAACGGGACGCTTTGCCTCTCCCTGGCTTGTGCACAAACTTACAAACACACATTGCACTTTAGAGTTGGGCCAAACCCCCATCCCAGGGAAGGCTAATAAAAATGGGTGTGCGTGTGTGCCTTCCTGGCCTGAGTCTCTTGGGAGCAGGGGGCGGCCGATTTGTTACGGTAGCGGGATCTTGATGGCACAAGGTCTCCACACCCCCTGTCGCAGTCAGGGGTCTCTCTGCGGGGCCAAATGAGGGACCTGGGACGCTTGGCGCAAGGGGGCTCCAGGCTTGCCCGAGGTAGCGAGGTGCAGAGGGTGGGGTAGGGGCGGGGAGTGTCTCCTCTCCGGCTCCTCACGGTCGCCACGGCTCTCCCTCGGAGCTAGGCGGGAGGCCAGCAGTCCCGGGCCCCCTCGGGGCCGGGTGCTTCCTCCTCTCCTTTCCCCAAGTGATTCTCTGCACCACCGAGAGGGATGTGGGTAGGGGTCTTGCTCTCCCCTGCGACGTTTCACCAAGGAAATGGGGATGGGTTGGGGGCAGGGTCCCGGCCCACTGGGTCCGGTACTGGCTAGGGGGCGCGGCGGCAGCAGCGGGCCGCCCGGCGCGGGAAGGGTTAAGGCCGCTCCTGCCCCTGGAGCCGGCGCGGCGGGGTACCTCCTCGGGCGCGCTCGCTCGTCCGAGGGTGGCAAAAGTTCAAGCTTGTAAAGTCGGGATTGGTCCCGCGCGGAGGGAAAAAAGGCCTGGTTCCCCCCTCCCCCCCCGGGCGCGGCGCCGATTGGCCGGGCCGTGGGGCGGGCACCGCCCTCTCCGCGGCGCGCGGCGGCCCCGCCCCCGGCGCGGCACCCCGCCCCTTTCCGGGCAGGAGCCTGGCCCCGCACTGAATGAAAGAAATTCCGCTACTCTCATTGGCCCGGGGCTGGGCGCCATTCCCCCGCGGGGGCCGCGGGGGCGCCGGCGCGCGGGTCTCCCCCGGGGGTGCCCACGTGTGGGGCTGGCCCTTTGAGTGTGCGGCGGGGCGAGTACCCCGCGGGGCTCGGAGTCTGTGTGAGCGCTGGGGGAAGGGCGGTGTATTCAGGAAGGACTCGAGCCATTTGCTGAGCTGTACCTGGAGCCAGGTACTGTTCGCGCCGCGCTCTCCGGGAGACGTGGTTTTCTTTCGAAGGGAAGACGGGGCCGGGAAGCTTCCTCACCCCCATCCGCTACTGCTTTGGCCAAATCAAAATAGCTGTCAGCGTCCTGTTTGAAAAAACGAGGGTGACGGTGCCTACCCTGCGCTGCTCACAGGACCGTGAGGATCCTTTGGAGAGTGTGCATTTTAAGCGCACAAATCCCAAGTGAACAGCGAGATGAATTTTCGCAAGTGATTACAACACTTATGTAACTAACCAGCACCCAGAAGCCCATCTCGTGGTCCTTTCGGTCATTTCTCGCCCCTGGGGGAAAAATACGAAGAATAACTCAGTGTCAAGTGTTTTCTTTTATTGGGGTATTCGCTGGTTTGGCTGTGGATTGCAATAATAAATAAGTCGGAGCTTATTGACTCCTCACTGCGGGCAAGGCCACGTTCCAGGCATCATAAGGATTCAGTCACTGAATTCTCCCAACAACCCTGATAGGTGGTGTTATTATTTCCCTTTTACAGATGAGGAAACTGAGGCACAGGAACTTGCCATTCAATTCGCCACTGACCAGATAGTGTTGAGAGTGCTAAAATGCTAAAACCAGATAGGCATAAACCAGTATGTGTGCTCACCCCACAAGCTAACGGTGTGTGGGTCTGTATTTCCAGAGCATACCTTCCAGGGCAGTGATTTTCAAAATGTCCACTGGACCTGCTGAATCAAAGTATTATGGGATGAGGCCCCAAACACTTGGGGGTAGGTATGGTTGTTACCACTATTTTACAGATAAGGACACTGAGGCACAGAGGCTTTAACCTGCATAAGCTTTCAGTTAGTTGCAGAGGCAGGATTTGAACCCAGCCAGCTGAGCGGGATAGGTGCAGGGATGAAGGTATGGAATGGGGTAGCAGGCTGGAGATAGGTTACCTTCTTCCCTGGGCAGTAACTCATAGTTTGGCTTCCGTTCTCATTCATGCAGAGATGCAACATTAGGGGCGAGGTGCCATTAGGTGCCTGCTGGATGCCATCTGAGGAGCACTGAAGCCAGAGTCTGGTAGGCCTAAGTTCAGTAGTGACCTTCCTAAACTTCCCTCAGCTTTATAAGCCTCTGGGTTCTCATCTGCAAAATGGGAATCGGGGTCATGTTCCAGGCGGTTACCAAAATTAAATGACACGAGGACCCAGAGTCATCCCTCATTACAGGAAGATGCCTCTGAGTGGAGATAGCATCAGGAAGGGAAGGGCACTGATAGTTCGGTCCACTGTCCTTGGATTCTCAGGGCCCATCCAGCCCAGCGCTGGCCCGCACTGCGACCACTAGAGGGTGTGTGAGAGCCCGGCAGGGCAGGGCCTAGGAGCCACAGCCTAAGGGTACCCTCCTGGACTGCCCTCCAGAAAACAAGCTCCAGTTCCCTGGGGGTATAGAAGAAGAGGAAAGTGCTATGCCAGCTGATGTTCCGCAGACCCCCGCAGCCACATTACTCACAAAGTAACTCACAAAGAAGTGATCCTAGGGGCGCCTGGGTGGCGCAGTCGGTTAAGCGTCCGACTTCAGCCAGGTCACGATCTCACGGTCCGTGAGTTCGAGCCCCGCGTCGGGCTCTGGGCTGATGGCTCAGAGCCTGGAGCCTGTTTCCGATTCTGTGTCTCCCTCTCTCTCTGCCCCTCCCCTGTTCATGCTCTGTCTCTCTCTGTCCCAAAAATAAATAAACGTGGAAAAAAAAAAAGTGATCCTAACCCCTCAAATTCAAAACTGCTCCCTCCCCATTATTCCAGTATTTTCCCAAAGCACCTGGTGCTTTCTCTTTGCACTGCTTCTCCCAATACATAACCGTACGATTCCATGTCTATTCTCCCCTGCCTCTGGAACATAAGCCCCACACAGGGAGAAATGGTGAGCTATCAGCCGCCCCCCCCCCCTGCCACCCACAGCAGTGCTGAGGGAGCAGAGTCAGAAACAGGCAACTGGAGACCACCCTGTGCCATCACACGAGACCGTGTTGCCCATTCCTCTCTGCAGTCCCTAGCACAACGCCTGTCATGTCATGGGCGCCCAGTATCTTCGAGGTGGTTGAATTCAAATCTCTCACTTCGCCAAGCTTCGTGCTCATCATCATCCTGCAACCTAATCAAATCCACCCCCCCCCCAAATCGGCACAATGAAGAATTTAACATTCTTACTAGACCTGTTTTCTAGAGAAGGCAACAGAGAGCATAAGTAATTTGTCTCTGGTCACATTGCCAATAGATGGCAGAGTTGGGACTTGAACCCAGGGCTGCTTGCCCTGAGGCTTAACTTCTCAACACCTGGTCCTGGATAAGAAAACATGGTCCTTCGCCCTTGGGAGTTTCCATATTAGCTGGGAAGACACGGGCATGAAACAACAGAAATCATACAAGGGAGCACCTCCTTCTTGGTGGTGGGAAGGGGCAGTCTCTAGGGACCCCTGCTTATAAACAGAAGTGCCACAGAAGTCTGGGCAACATCTCGCTGTGGTCAGATGGATTGGCAAGGTGAATGATTCATCCTAACCCAGTTCACAGGAGCCTGATGGATAAACCAAGGCCACACGTATTAACTCTCATAGAGAACAACTATAGGCCTAACTGGCTAAGTAGTATCATCTGGCCTTTTGGAAGGTAAATCTACTTGGCCCTAAATAGGGGAGTCAGGGCCCCCAGAGGTGGCAGACAACACTTCTGAGGTTTTGGTGCATGCTTTGTACCCTGTCTCTTGAAAACATGCACACATGCATCAATGGAACCTTGTGTTCATTCATTCAACACATACCTACTGAGTTCCCATGGGGTGCTGAGCCATGTTATAAGTGCTAGGGATCCTGCAGTAAACAAAACACAAAAATTCCTAAGTTCAAGGAGTCTAGTGGGAGGACAGACCAGAAACAAAATAATCAGGTATATAGCATATTGGAAGGTAAAGGTGCCAAGGTCAAAAATAGAGCAACGAAGAGGAGAGAGGAATGCCAGGAGAGGGTAGGTATGGTTCGGAGAAAGTGGCAGGAAATGCTTCCCTGGGAAGGTGTCATTTGAATAAAGTCTTTAAAAAAAATGTTCTTTTTAAAAATATATATATATATATTATTTCAATTTTGACAGAGAGAGTGAGAGAACGAGCTGGGGAGGGGCAGAGAGAGGAGACAGAAGAACCAAAGCAGGCTCTGCACTGACAGCACAGAGCCCAATGCGGGGCTCTAACTCACGAGCCGAGCCGTGAGATCATGACCTGAGCAGAAATCAGACCCTTAACAGACTGAGCCACCCAGCCACCTGGAACAAAGTCTTGATGGTGGGGGAACGACTGATAGTGGCGAAAGAATGTTCCAGGCACTGAGAAGAGCAGGTACAAGGTTCCAGAGGTGGGAACGTGCCTGGCACGTTTTGGGACCATCAAAGAGGTGATGCTCTGTGAGAAATGCTGGGGGACAGATTGAAGGGTCACACAGGCTGTTGTGGGGTCTTTGGCTTGTCCTCTGGGTGAGCTGAGCACCCCTGGAGGTTCTAGGAGAGGAGGGATTAAGTTCTGCCATGTTTTAACTGGCTCCCTCTAGCGGCCATGTGGAGAATAGACTCCAGGGGACAGAGCTGGGAGCGAAGGCCTGGTGGGGGATGGTTGCAGAGGCCCAGGCAAGGCCATGCCTAGCTTGGGGTTGGATCCTGGACACATTTGAAGACAGAAACAGCATGATTTGCTGTCACATATCTGGGAGTGTGAGAGAACATCTGAACAGTGTACACATGTTATTAACAGTTATTTACTTGACTTTTAACATCAATTCACTTAGGGCACCGGGCTGGCTCAGTCAGTGGAGCATGTGACTCTTGAGCTCGAGGTTGTGAGTTCAAGCCCCACACTGGGTGTAGAGCCTACTTAAAACAAAACAAAAAAAATCTGTTCACTCTTATTTAGCCTTGTCATAAGCAACAATATCCACAGAGTCACAAATGTGCTAGTTATATTTATCAGTTTAAAGCAAATACATAAAATAGTTTTGCACATCACCAAATAAAATTAGCCCCGGGACCACCTGGATACATGCAGCGCTGAGAACACTAATTTAACCAGTTGCTAATCTCACCTACTGTCAGGCTTTTTGGTTTGTTTATTTGATTGTTTTCTTACTACTTTCTCCCAGAAAGAATGATTTTTTTTTTCCTGGTCCTGTCTATAATTATGGGACCCATTACCACAGCCCCTATGAAGTGAATGCTGGTTTTATTCTTGGCCCTCCAGGCAACCTCTGCTTGGGCAGTACAGAGAGTGGTTCTTAACCATTACTTTGTTAAATCCAGCAGACCTGGGTTCAAATACTGTTCAGCCACCTCTTAGCTATGTGGCCTTGGGCAACTTCCTTTACCTCCTATGATAGCTCCTACAACCAGGTGCTATCTTACTTGTAGGTTATAGATTCCAGATGGGGAGCCTGAGACTTAACTGCTAATAATAATATTGGGAGATCGTTTGAAGATTAAAATGCTTAGCACATGGGCGCCTGGGTGGCTCAGTCAGTCAAGCGTCTGACTTCGGCCCAGGTCATGGATCTCGCAGTTGGTGAGTTTGAGCCCCGCATCAGGCTCTGTGCTGACAGCTTGGAGCCTGGAGCCTGCTTCGGATTCTGCCTCTCTCTCTGCCCCTCCCCTGCTCGCGTTGTCTCTCCCTCTCGCAAAAATAAACGTTAAAAATAATTTTTTTAATAAATAAAAAATAAAAATAAAATGCTTAGCACCGTGTCTGGCACCTAGTAAGTGCTCAGTAAATAGTGGCTATTATTAGTGAAATGAGCATGGAGTCAGTCTTTACCAGGTTAAGCCTGGGTAAACAGGGTTGTCAAAACTGACGTCAGTTTCCTCATCTTGGACCTCCTTGCCCAAGGTGGGAGTGGGATGAGCTAGGTTCCACCACACGGAAGGACTCAGCAGCTCACCGTGAGAAGTGGCCTGGAGAAGGAAGGTTGGCTGTGGAAGGGACCAAAAGAAACTTCCCTTTCCAGCGCTACCGGTCACATCCCTTGGGCTGCACCTGTTTTTCCACTCTAAACAGTCTTTCACAAGTGCAGAGCCGAAGGGGGCAGGATGGGGGTGCCTGGGGAGATTATGTAGTACCAGGTAAGGAGGGTTACTCGCCCAAGATCACAGGGCCAATTGCAGGAGGCCAGGAATCAAGTGGACGTTTTTCTGACACACAGGGCTCCTTGCCCCTTTTCCCATTGCTTCGGTCGTCTCACCCCAAGTGCGCTGAGGATGCAGTGCAGGAAGTAGGAGGGCAGGCCCTGGGGTCACTGCTTGGGTTCTCATTCTGGTTCCACCCCTAACAGAGTCGCCTTGGTCACCTCACCTATCCTCGCTAAAGGTCAGCTCCCCCTCCCGAAAATGAGCTTAGTAGTAATAGTACCTACCTCCCTGGGGTCACTGTGATTATTGACTGGGATTATTATGCAAAGCATTTAGAGCTGTTATTCTGATTCTGCTCTGTGTGGATGCCCCAGGAGAGGGCAGCGCGCTGTACGTTACCAGCTTTCAGAAATACGGAATGAGTGAATGAATGATTGAATGAATGAATCTCATGATTGTTAAGAGGGCTGGAAGCAGTTGCACGGAGGTCAGGGCTGTGGATTTGCCGCAGTGCGGCTGGGTTACCTGTACCCCCTCCGTAACTCACGTCCTTCTCAGGCTGGGCAGGGGCGGTAGGGCGGGGAGGGCTCAAAGAATTTTTCCGGAGACTTCACTTGACTCGAGGATGGTGGAGAAATTTATTTTTATGTATCGTAATACAGTCCATGTTTAATATTAAAGCTAACCCAGGGGCACCTGGGTGGCTCAGTCGGTTAAGTGTCTGACTTTGGCTCAGGTCATGATCTCATGGTTCATGGGTTCGAGCCCCACGCCGGGCTCTGCACTGAACATGCGGAGCCTGCTTGGGATTCTTTCTCTCTCTCTCTCTCTCTCTCTCTCTCTCTCTCTTTGCTCCTCCCCTATTTGCACCTTCTCTCTCTTAAAATAAATCAATTTAAGCAATAAGTAAATAAAGCTAACCCAGATGTATCAAGAAATAGTATGCAAGGTTCCTGTGAGCGTCTGGCAGAGAAGGGAGACTTGCAAAGAATGGCAGCTTGAACAGCATGAGAACCCCACCCTAGGCTGACCCCAGGGGGCCTCCTGGAGGAGGCTCACTCCTTCAGCCTTCACGGGGACCCCGAGTGAAGAGACAATGCCCAGGGATGTGGCCCCTTTATGTCTCAACAACAGGTTTCTGCTGGACACTTGCTAGAGGCCAAAGGCACTTGGGCAAGGAACCCTCCCTCGGGGACTGGGAGTTTATCCGAAGAAATGTCTGTATTCAATCATTCCTCTATACCACCGTGGCCAGAAAGAACCTTCTAGCATTTCTCTCTGACCCTGAGGTTCCCACAGTGAGAACCTTCAATGGGTCCCCATGGCCCATGCATTCAAAAGTAGCTTCCCAACCCCACCAGGGGCAGGTCTCACCTCCTGTCCCCTCCCACCACGTGGACCCTGAACAGGAGAAGGCCTGCTCCTCAGGACGCCCCAAAGCTCCCCTGTGTCCCGCTCTCTGACATCCAGTCTTCACACTTGCTGACCTTTCTGCCTGCAATGCCCTTCCTTCTCTTCCTCTGAACAAACATTTTCTCTCTCGCCCCAGTGACAGGCCCAAGGCTATTTTCCTTGCGTTGTCCTGGCATTCTTATGTGCCTCCCTTCCCGGGGCTGGAAATAATTTGTCCACATCTGAGAGCCCCTCAAGAGCTCAGCCTTAGTTCATCTCCCTACCCTTAGCCTAGAACCAGGAGGTGCTAGAAATTGGAGAGTAGGGATTTCATTTTTTTTTAATATTTATTTTATTTTTGACAGAGAGAGAGAGACAGAGCGTGAGAAGGGGAGGGGCAGAAAGAGAAGGAGACACAGAACCCAAAGCAGGCTCCAGGCTCCCAGCTGTCAGCACAGAGCCCGACACAGGGCTCAAGCTCACGAACCGTGAGATCATGACCTGAACCGAAGTCGAATGCTCAACGGACTGAGCCACCCAGGCGCCCCTAGAGATTTCATTTTTGATAGATACAGCCAAATTGGCCTCTCTCATAGAAGCTGTCCCTCTTCCCCTCCCTGTAGCAGTGCCCACGCCTGTTGACAGTATGATTCCACTTTATACAAACATCATTCAGATGTGCTTGCACACGAGTGAAAGGAGGTACACATGTAGTTACATAATGCATAAAGAGTGGGGGGTTATGCTCTAAAGGTCACTTCATTATAAAGAGATTGTAAACAATCTTAACTTTGTCAACAGAGGGTCTCATTAAATAAATGATGGAATATCACCCAGTGGTTGAAAAAGAGAGAGGCTTGGGACACCTGCGTGGTTCAGTCGGTTAAGCGTCCGACTTCGGCTCAGGTCATGATCTCACAGTTCCAGAGTTCGAGCCCCGTGTCAGGCTCTGTGCTGACATCTCAGAGCCTGGAGCCTGTTTCAGATTCTGTGTCTCCCTCTCTCTCTGCTCCTCCCCTGCTCACACTCTGTCTCTCTCTGAAAAATATTAAATAAACTTAAAAAAAATTTTTTTTAAGAAAAAGAGCAAGGCAACTTTCATTATGAAAAGATCAAGATGTTAAATGACTGGGGCACCTGGGGACTCCGTCAGTTAAGTGCCCAACTCTTTTTTTTTTTTTTTAAGTTTATGTATATATTTTGAGAGAGACAGAGACAGCACAAGTAGGGGAGGGATAGAGAGAGAGAGAGAATCCCAAGGAAGCTCCTTGGTGCCAGCGAGAGTCTGATGCAGGGCTGGAGCTCATGAAACCATGAGATCATGACCTGAGCTGAAACCAAGAGTCAGACGCTTAACCAACTGAGGCACCCCAGTGTCCAAGTCTTGATTTCGGCTCAGGTCGTGATCTCACGGTTCATGAGATCAAGCCCCACATGGGGCTCTGTGCTGACAGTGCAGAGCCTGCTTGGGATTCTCTCTCTCCTTTCTCTCTGCCTCTCCCCTGCTCACACACACACATACTCTCTCTCTCTGTCTCTCTCTCTCAAAATAAATAAATAAATTTTAATGAAAAAAGATATTAAATGACTAACAACAATGTCGGCAGTATGCTACAATGTGCACAATTTTTTTTTTTAACTATCATGTTCGCATATTCATAAAACGTCTTTGGAAAGACACAGGGTAAGCTGGTCAAGATGGTTGTCCGTGGGGTCGGAGAGGTTGTCTGGGGGTGGAAGCCAGCTGAGAGGGAGACTATTTTTCAACCAATAACTGGTTATTTTGTGTGCTTGCTTGCTTATGTTATTCTATTAAATTCTATTATGTCATTCTATTAAATAGGTAATGCTCACACACGGCACAAAATCTAAACAAGGCCAAAGGTTCAGCCCAAAAGAAGCCTCCCTTTCTCCTTCCTCCAGCCCTCTTGGCTTGCCCTCTTTGGTACCTTCTGAATCTTTGCAGCATGGGCAGAACTACCACTCAAAAATAATTAAATCCAATACATATTCTTTTTTTAGAAAAACAGCTGAATTATTAAAATAGCAACCCCTGGCTGAAGAAAGGAATAAATCAACAAAAGAATAGTTGGTTGAAGAATTGATACATGAAACAATTCAATAACCAAAGCAAAGAGGACGTGACCCAGTGACGAAGGAAGTGACAAAAATAAGAAGAGATACAAGTAAGACCTGACTACCGTCAGAGAGAGCATCCCGTCTCGTCTCGCCCTTGGTTTCCTGTGTGTGTATCTTCTCTTCCTACCCCGACCAGGACACCCTTTATGCGCTCGTTTCCTCCCCAGGGCTACGCAGGCTGTGTGTGGTCAGCATTTCTGGCCTCAGTGCCGCTAGTACTAGCCATGCTCTGTGGGCTAGATTCGTTGTTATCTATTTATTGTCAGTCATTTTTTTTCTTTTGGGTCATGATCTTACGGTTTATGAGATCAAGCCCCAAGTCAGGCTGCTTTGGGATTCTCTCTCTGTCTCTTTCTCTCTCCTGGTCTCCCCCCTGCTTGTGCTCTCTCTCTCTCTCTCTCTCTCTCTCTCTCTCTCTCAAAATAAATTAATTAATTTTAAAAAATTTCATAGGTTCCCTAAAATTATTTTGGGCCCTGGGCAGTGCGTCTGCTGAGCCCAAAGGATGACGTTGGCCCTGGATAATCGCCCAGTATTATCGGTGGATTGTCCCCAGTAGAGGGAGACCTCTAGAGGTGGGGGTCGAGGACACTGACCACAGCCGGGGGGCTGGCCCCTTCAGAGGGAGAGGCAAAAGGAAGAGGGTGGCAGGGGACCTTCTCTTTGTATGAGTCTGGAGCAGATGAAAACAGCTTAAAATTCCAAGTCAGGCCTCCTGCTCAGGGGTTCTCAGCATTGACAACGCATTAGAATCACCTGGGAGCTTAAAAAACTACTAGAACCTGCTTTCCACCCCAGGGCAATTAAATCAAAATTTCTGATGTGAGGTCAGGGCTTGGGTTTTGTTTCAAGCTCCCCTAGGTGATTCTAACAGGGGTCAGGGCTGAGCATCGCACAGATATTCCTGCAGATGGAAGGAGTGAGCGGGGTGAGGGGAGAGGCTCTGATTTGCCCAGTAGATGACATCTCACCCTGACATCTAAGACCATGAACCCTTAGTGGCTGCCAGAGGCAGATTCAAAGTAGGGCACACGTCCCTTGTAGAGGGCCCTTCCAAGGCCCTGCACTTATCCTAAAGATAGCCTCCCCGGGGCGCCTGGGTGACTCAGTTGGCTAAGCATGCGACTTCGACTCAGGTCATGATTTCACAGTTCATGAGTTCAAGCCCTGTGTCGGGCTCCCTGCTGTCATTGCAGATCTGTCTCCCCCTTTCTCTGCCCCTCCCCCACTTGCAAGCATGTGCACGCATGCTCCCTCTCTCTCTCCCACAAAAATAATAAACACTTCAAAGTAAAAGGATAGCCTCCCCAAATCATGGAGCTTCAGACTGCACCCAGCCTGGATTCACCCCGTGGGTGCCACTCCTGGCCCAGAACCTTGCTGGGCAGACACACAGACATGAAGGGCCCAGAGCATACCTCCCGCCTAACAGCAAAGTAACTAAGAAATAGGGACTTCACCAGCAAGCACTGAGTGGGTTTCTCCAAGGGTCGCCTGTGGGCCCCCTTCCACCTGAAGATCTGGTGCAATTAACCAGCCCTTCCAGGCCACCGAATCAGCATCTTGGGTCTAGGTCGGAAGCTGCATTTTTTACATGCTTCCGAGGGGATATCCATGCACATGAACATTTTTGAGTTAGTTCTACATCTTGATTCAGGAGGGGGCCACATAGTGTGCACATCTGTGAAAAATCATTGAGGTTGACTCTTAAGGTGCACCTGACTCAAAACAAAAACGAAAGAGACCCAACCACGTGTCTTGAGCTTTGGAAGGGGAATCAGGGGAAGCTGCCTGGAGGATGGGTTCTTTGAGCTAGGCCTACACGTGGAGAGGAGCAGGGAACAGGGCAGAGGGAGTTGGGAAGGCCATGGGAAGAGACTCTTGTAACCACAGCAGTGGGTGAGACAGGTAGGAATGGAGACGGGGTTGGTTCTCTGAGGCCTTGTCAGGCAGCTGCCTCACCCCTACCCAGGGACAGGGTGTCCTCAGAGGCCCACAGGCTGCTGTGGTCAGCATAGGTAGCCCGTGTAAACTCCCAACTTGCCTCCAAGTGCACCCAGGTCATTCTCCCCAACAAGACGGCATTGTTTGGGGTTCCAATGCAGGGCAAGAAAAACAGAGAGCCCAATTGTCCCTGTCATAATGGGTATATAATTTATAATAATGTCAGCTATTAAAGGATTTTTAGTAATTAACTGACAGTGGTGTGCTATTTCACTGCATTTTTGCCTGCCATAATGATCTTGAACTTTGCAAGACGGTTTTGAACTTGCTCAAAATAAGCCCTGAATACAAAGAAGGGCGACATCATTCCAAATGAGGGGCGAGAGGGGTTGGACAAAATGGGGCTGTTCTCCTCCCGGGAGAGGGGTGAGCCGTGTAGAACCAGGAAGATCTGAGGCCCACTGTCTTCCCAGGGAGCTGTGCAACCAGTAAAATGCCTGCCAGGCCAGAGCGGTGAGTAAAAGCAATAATAGTGTGTTCAATTGCATTTTTTTTTCAATACACCTTGTTTGCATGATACACAGCTAGGAATATTTTTCTCTTCCCCAAAGAAATATGCTTCCATGCTTGTCTTTCTGGAAACACATGTCTCTGTTGGTATGTCTTTTACTCTTCTGATTTGTAACAGAGACATGGGAAATATTTCTTTTTCCTATTAATTCCACACAGAAAGCCAAAGCCAGCACAAGCCCGACGATAAATCGTAACTGACACTGAGTGGTCGGGAGACAGTAGGGAGTGGTGGAGTCTGTGGCAAATTGGTGAGCTCAGACCCAGTGTGAGTGAAGCATCTGTTATTCCGCTCCAGACAATCAGGACTGCAACCCCCTGGCAAGACTCAGGTACCTATGGCAACCTCAGTTCTCCCTCTTCCTCTTGAATAGCAGAATAAGGATTTAGTTTCAGCTGGGCAAATTGTATCCTGGAGAAAGAAACTAGCATAGTCCCATGACTATCTCTAGCCTCCCTTGCACTGGGTATAGTCATATGACTATTTCTGGCCAATAAGATGTGAGTGGAAGCTTTGTGCAGGAATTCTGGGAAGGCAGTAGAAAGAGAGCCAACTCAACTGGGAGGCCCCCTTTTTTGCCTTCAACCTTTCCTTCTCTGGCCCAGAGTATCTCCAGTCTTCTTTCGTATAAGAGACAGCTATCCTACTTAAGCTTCTGTTATTTTGAGTTTTTGTGTTATAATCTGTCCAACTTAATCCTAATTAATACAACTGGACTCACTGTTACCACAGAGTCCGATTTTTCAAATTTAGCCAGGCTTATACAGATTTGTATATGACATATCTTGATGTCATATATATTGGAAGCCCCATAAAAAAATATTAAAGTATAAGGGCACCTGGGTGGCTCAGTCAGTTAAACGTCCGACTTCGGCTCAGGTCATGATCTCACGGTTCGTGGGTTCGAGCCCCACGTCAGGCTCTGTGCCGACAGCTCAGAGCCCGGAGCCTGCTTCGGATTCTGTGTCTCCCTCTGTCTTTTCCCCCTCCCCTGCTCGCACTCTGTCTCTCTCTCAAAAATAAAAGTAGACATGAAAACATTTTTTTCATTAAATTATAAAAAAAAAAAAAAGTATTATATAAAAAAAATTAAAGTACCAAACAGGCCAAACCAGCCAGGTCTGAGCTGCATTCAGCCCAAGCACCCCTCTGGTGGGGGTTAGGAATGCTGACAAACTGCCAGTTCTCTTTTCTGGGAACAGAGGCTCGAGCTTCTCCACCGACTTGACTCAAGTATGGCCATGTGATTGGCTTTGGCCAATGAAGTATGAGCAGGTGTGATGTGAAACACTGCCGGGCAGGTGATCTCAGCTCCGGCGTGGAGCTTTTGCCACATTCTTTGTACCCTGCTGCTGTCATTATAGAAGCATGTCAACATGGAGCTCCCCTCAGCTAAATCTCTGAGTGACTTCGAATAACCCACCATGCAGTGCCTCAACAGGAAACAAACATAGTTGTTATAAAGCCACCGGGATTCGGGAATTTTTGTTACCACCGCGTTACCCAGCCTCTCCTGACTGATCCGCGATCTGCGTCCTGGGTATTGGTCGTTAGAATTTTACAAAGCCCTCCATCCGCCTTTCTTTCTGTGGGTGAAATTCCCCATCTTTCTAACCTTCTTATTCTTTTTTTCCCATTTATTCTTTCACTCGTTCGTACATTCGTACATCAGACACGTGGGGGCCCTTGTGGGCGCTAAGTCAAGTCACTGCTATCTGGGAGCCCACATCCTCCCTTTGTCTGGGTGGTTTGTCTTGCCCATATCCCTTTGGACCCTTCCCAACCTCCCTCACATCCGACCCAGCAATGGAAAGAAAGAGGGAGAGAGCGGGGAGGAAGTCTTTTGAAGGCAGCCTCTCAGGTCTGGGATTCCTGTGAGAGCTCTTGGTTTCTTCCTTCTTCTATCTGATGCAACCCTCACCACCTCCAGGGAGAAAACCAAGGCTCCGGGACGTTCACTAACTTCCCCAAAGTCACACAGTTAGAAGGCAGCAGACGTAGACTTGCAGCAGGGTCATGACAGTCTGCAAGGCCTGTGTCCCCCAACCACCCTGTATCACCGGCCTCTGTGGACATCTGTCTTCCGTGGTCAGAAGTCATCTGTAGCTACAGGGTAGTATTTGCAGATAAGAGCCTATCTCCCACTTCTGACTCTTTCTTTTGTCACAGACCGAAAAAGCATTTGCGATTCTGCACTGAATCTGCTGCAGCCTGTAGTGCAACCCCGCGGGCAGCTCGGCCTGCAGGCTGTGGGAGGCATGAGGGCTCGCACATGGGCCTGGAGACGGTGGATGGCAACTCTGGCCATTAGGAAACTTAGAGCTGCACGTAATGGGAAACCCAGCTCAAAATGGTTCTAACAATAAGAACCTTTATTATCTCATGGGGAAAAAAAAAAAAAAAGGAACCTCAGAGGCAGAACACGGTCTCAGAGCAGTTCCTCAAAGAGACCCATCTTTCCATCTCGTCGCTTCTCTGTCCTCAGTGGGTTGGTTCTGACTTCGGCTGGCTTCCCCCACGGTGGCAAGAGGGCTGTCGCAGTTCCAGCCATCACATCAGACACAACAAAGAACAGTTCTCCTGCCGTCTCCTTCCTAACAGTCAAGAACCTTTTCCCAGACCCTCTCTAGCAGAGATCCCCTCAAATCTCCTTTGCCAGAACCGGGGTCACCGATTGACTTAAGCTACAGAAATTTCATCTGGCCAGGTATCTTCTACTCACCCTCCTTTACTCTGGCCCCTCTGCATCCTTTGAGGCTGCCGTGCAGGGACTCCATCAATAGGCCACCTTGCCCTTGCCTTCAGGGTGGACTCAGCCAACGAGGGACACCAAGTGCTCCCAGGCAGGAATAAGGAGTGGTCAGGCTACTTACTCCCCAGTGTCCTCCTTGCTGGGCCGCCATGGGTCATCTGCATCTTCTACCAAAGGCCACAGCCCCTGGAAGGCAGCCCTCTCCACACCACATCCCCTCCTGGTTCTGGCTCCTGCTCCCGTCCTTGGGGACTTCTCGGTCCTAGGGGGTGATAACAGCTGCTGTTCATAGCCCATGGGTAGCCCTAGGCTAATTCACCATTGGTAGCCCAGGCTAACTCACCGCCCCTGTGCAATGCGCAAACTCTTCGCACACCCTTGTAAAATAGGCCTTTGCTCACGCTCTCTCAGTTGCCCAATCTGAGACCTGACAGTACGCTAGACAGGGGATAAAGCTCCCTTTGCAGTCTTGAGTCACTGTCTCCTAAGCCTCTTCCCAGGCCTCTTTAGCACTGAACGCTCAGTCCACCCCAAATCACCCCTCCCATCTCCCTATCCGCCGTGCTGATCTCCCCGTCTTTGTCAACAGCACCACCGACCATTCAGGCTCCCAGGAACAAAACCTGGGTGTCGACTTCCACTCTCCCAATGCCAGGCCCCCAACCCAGTCCAGAACGGTTTTCACTGATTCCACCTCCACTGTTCTCTCCCATTCCTCACCGTTTCCTAATTTCAAGCCTCCGTCACTGCCCATCGGCCTCATGACACAGCGGCCCCCTGAATGATCCCGCTGCCTCCAATTCATGCCACTGCCACAAGAAATGTCTTCAACCACAGCTCCGATCGTGACCTTCTTCTCCTGCTCGAAACCTGCCCCGACTGCCCGCAAATTAGACTCCAGATGCCTTAACCTGGCAGCAAAGCCTTCCACATTAGGCCCCTGCACAGCTTCCCAGCCCCATTTCCTACTGTGTGCACACAGCCCCGGCTACACAAGCTGTATCAGTCAGCTACTGCTGGGTACAAAATCATCCCAAGGCTTAGTAGCTTAAGACAACAATGTATATCATTGCGGCCGGGTCCAAGTTCAGGCAGGACTTCTGCTGCTCTGGGCCAGGCACAGCTGATCCTGGCTTGGCCCAACCCCACGTCTGCAGGCAGCTGACAGGTTGACTAAGGGCTAGTTGGTCTGGGATGGCCTCACTCTCACATCCAGCGGTTGTCTGGCTGGGTGAAAGGAAGTGACCGAGCCACGTGTCACTCATCATCCAGCAGACTCATCTGATGGTGTATTAGTTATCCGTAGCTGCGTAACAAGTTACACAGCTAAAAACCACAAACGCGGTCTCTGGGGGTCAGGAAGCCTAATGCCCCTTGGGGGGTGTCTTCGGCTCGAAGACTCTCACAGGGCTAGAGTCAAGGCATCGACTAGGGCTTTGGTCACCTCGAGGCTCCAGCGGCGGATCTGCTTTTAAACTTACTCACGTGGATTTTGGCAGGTCTCGGGTCCTTGCTAGCCCTCGGCCAGAGGCATCATTTCCTTGCCACGTGGAGTCCTCCATAGACACCTGCAGCACAGAAGCCGGATTCCCTCAAAGCAAGTCAGCAAGAGAACAAGGAAGGGAAAGCAAGATGGGACCCACCCAGTCTTTCTTTGTGTAAGCTGATCTCAGAAGGGCCGACTCCCTTCTTTTGCGGCGTTCTATTTGTGAGAAGCGAGGCACCAGGCCCAGCCAACACTCAATGGGAGCAGGTGACACAGAGCATTAATCTCAGGAGGTGGGGATTATTGGGAGCCATTTTATTTATTTATTTATTTATTTATTTATTTATTTATTTATTTAAAAATTTTTTTAATGTTTATTTATTTTATTTATTTATTATTTATTTTGAGAGACAGAGCACGAACAGGGGAGGGTCAGAGAGAGAGGGAGACACAGAATCTGAAACAGGCTCCAGGCTCCGAGCTGTCAGCACAGAGCCCGACGCGGGGCTCGAACTCACGGAGTGTGAGATCGTGACCTGAGCCGAAGTCGGACGCTTAACCGACAGAGCCACCCAGGTGCCCCACTGGGAGTCATTTTAGAGCTGCCTGGCACACCTGACCTCGGTCATAGACTGGAGGCAGGGTTTCAAAAACCGCAAGAGGGCGTGCAGAAGCGCATAAAACCTCTTGAAGCCCAGGTTCAGAACTTGTCTATGCGAGCCATAGATCCAAGTGCAGATTCGAGGTGCGGGAGAAGCAGACTCCATGTCTTGATGAGGAGAGCTGCCCAGTCACACTGCAAAGAGGATATGGGCAAGGATGGAGAACTGTGTCCATTTTTGCAAAGAGGCCAACAGACTTTTCCCACCGGGCCTCAAAGATGCTTTGTGCTTTCTCGCCTAACGGCCGTAGGGCACAGCTTCTTCTTCTTGTGTGTCTGAGGCCCACCTCTGCCTGTTACCATCCGGGCAGTCTCCAAGGACCAACTCACAGCCTGTATTAGTTTCCTTTTGCTGCTATAACAAATGATCTCAAACTTAGTGGCTTAGGACAACTCAAATTTTATTGCCTTATGGTTTGGGAAGTCTGAAGTCCAAAACGGGTGTCACTGGGCTAAAATCAGAGCGGTGGAAGGGCCACACACCTTTCCAGGGGCTGGAGGGAACTTTTCCAGCTTCTAGAGGCAGCCCGTGTTCCTTGGCTCACGTCCCCTTCACCCGTCTTCAGCACCAAGAATGGCCGGGGAAGTCTTTCTCCTCATATCACTCTGACGCTAATTCTCTCTCTCCCTCCTGCTTCCACTCGTAAGGACCCTGGTGACTATAGTGGGTCCACATTGACAAGCCAGGATAATCTCCCCAGCTCAAGGTCAGCGGTCTACCTCCAGTCTACCAGCATCCACAATCCCCCTTTCCATGTAATGTAACATATTCTCAGGTTCCAGGTTCGAGCACATGGACCCCTTTGCTGGGGCCATTCCTCTGTGTACCACCCCACTCCCACCCCAACTCCCACTGATGGCAGCATTTTGTTGAATACTTACTATGTGCCAGCCGGTGTGCCCAGCACTCCTTTCCCTGAATGATTCCACCCATTCTTCTCACCCCTATGAGGAAGGCACTCTCAGCGTCCTCATTTCACAGACTCCAAGAAGTTAAGCGACTCCCCAAGGAGACCCAGTGAGCACGTGCTGGATACCGGAACTTGAACCCGAGTCTGCTGAGCTCTGAAGCCAGAGTCCCAACCACTTGCTCGTGCCGTGTCCTCTGAAGCCACCAGATCCCTTCAGCTAGCTGTCACCCCTCCTCTGCGCCCCCACAGCCGAGGAAGATTGGGCCTCTCTTTCAAGAGAGATTCTTCTCAAGTCTCAGTTTTGAGCAGGCCACCTCCCCAGCTCATCTGTCAAAGTAATAAAAGTAATCGTTTAATGAAAATCTGCCATACGCCAGAACCTTCTCACCCAACATTTCTCACACCCACTGCTAAGGCAGGTGTTCCTTCCACTTCCCAGTGAAGGAAATGCAGACTCCGGGGAGGGTCAGCCTCAGGGTTCATTGGTGTCAGTGCGGGGAGTGGAATCCAGGCCTAATTCCGAAGCCCGTTCTTGCCTCCGCTAGGCCACCTGTGCACTTGTAAATGCCAACTGCCTTCGTAAGCCAGGTAGGACCCTGTCTATCATTAGCTGGCTTTACGCTGGCTGGGTGTGTAGCTCAGTGGTTAAATGGGAGATTCTGGAGAAATACTGCCAGGGTTCCAGTCTCAGCCCTCCTGGTTTCTGCCTGCGTCTGCCTCAGTTTCCTGAGCTGTAAGATGGATACAGTGACAGCACCGACCTCATACGATCTGTCGTGAGGATTAAGTGGACTAAAATCTCTTGACAGTCACTACTGCAGAAAGCACTCTCCGTGTTAGTGTTTTCGTGGGTTTGCCTGGTCAGCTGGGGCTCATTCAACGCCTACCCCAGTGTCTGGCCGTGCCGTGGGCCTCTGCTCTGGCCTTGCTGGGCATCTCTCTTCTGTGACATTCCATCACCCCAGACTACCTGCATGGAAGGTTCCCTGGAAGAACAAAATAGATCATTGTTGAGAAAATACTTTGTAAACTACAGAGTGAAGTGGGCCTGTGTTGGCTATTAATGACCTGTATGAAGGGCTTAACGATCAGGCCAGAAAACCATAGACCCCCCGAGGATCCAGTGCAAAGGCAGCCTCCCCAGCGTGGGCCCCAGGGGGACAGAGGGCCGGCAGCTGTCATATTTCCTCCTCCTCTCCCATCTCCACACCCCACCCCAACTCCCCCCACCCTCCACCCCCGCCCCATCCATCCTGGGGTGGCCAAGGCTGCAGGAATGCGATGGTATCTCAGCAAACAGACAGTCTGTTCCCAGAGGAGCCGGGACCGCCCCCAGGAGGCCCCACTCTCCCAGCCACAGTAAACACAAGGGTCTGTCCTCATTATCAGCTTGGCTCAGCAGCAGTGGAGACAGTCTGCCCGCTGGAGAGTCTCCGCAGAGCGATAAGCTGCTGGGCCCCTTGTTGGCTGTCCTCCTGGGGCCGTAGCCGCACTGCCCGGGAATAGGAATCTCAGAGCTGGCCTGGCTTGGGGCCGAAATACCTCATCCAGGGATGGGGGGCCGAGGGTGGGGAGCTGGCTGCCTTTACACTGAGAACGTCGGTCACTCAGATGAAGGAAGGGAAGGACCAGGGCTGTGCCAACGGGCTAGGACACACAGTCCGCAAAGCTCTCAGTTGCTCTCAAAGACTTCTGAGTCCATTAATTACAATGCTTTGCGAGACGGCTCTATCATCATCATCTTCACAGACCATACATGTTGATGATAGCACTCCTTCCAGTGTTTTCCAATCCATGCACCACTCAATGAATTACGGTGCGGAAAGCACTTAGCTCCGAGCCTGGTAAGGGCTCCGAGAAGGTCGGCTTTGCAGGAGGCAGTCTGGTAACATTCCCTTAATCACTCTAGCGGTGCAGGCAACCCCCAGTCCCTCCAAATAATAACAGCGAATTCTTCTCTGGGACGGCCGTGCCCCCTCTGTCCTCAGTTTCTTGACTCCCTGAAGGCGGGGGATACTGGGGTGAACCGTGCCCCCATTTGACAGTGAAGGAGACTTGAAGGGCCCAGATAGGTCAAGTGCTTTGAAGGCTGTACAGCCAGGACATTAATGGCACAGCCGGAACCGGCCACAAGCCCTCGGACTCAAAGTCTGACAAACTTTTTCCGTCCTGGCCACTACCTGCCCTTGGCCAACCACTGAGGAGCCGAGATCGGGTCATTGGCCTGTGTCCTGGATCCTCTCCGGGGTCAGGCAGAGGCAGATCAAGATCCTGGGGGTTGGAGATTAGCTGGCAACTCCTCCGTAGCAGCTTGGAAAGCAGCAGTGAAAAGAACTCCAAATAACCAGGGGCGGCTGTGGACTCGCAGGGTGAGCACTTGGCCGGGAGTCCAACAGCCCTGGGTTCCAATCAACAGCTATTTTCAGGCTGGTGACCTAGGGCCGGGCACTTACCCTCTCTGGATTTGGTCCCAAGATCAACCCCTTCTGAGAGTTGCTAGGTGAATTACATGAAATAGCGCACATCAAAATCCCCGGCTTTGGAGTGCCTGAGTCAAATGGCCTCTCTTACGGATCAGCCGACTTTCAAACCCCTGACCATTATTCAGTGCCCAGCTCAGATGCTTCCTATCCAGGCAGTCCTCCCTGGTTGCCCAGCTGGGCATAACCACAGCCTCTCTAGGGCCGTCACATCTCTCCCAGGGTACCCTCTCCCTTGCATGGGGTCAAAGTTCAGTACTGATTCCTCATGGCATCCCCCAGACCCCAGCCTAGAGTCCAGAAGCATTAAGTGTGTGATAAAGTAAATGAACGGGCCACGAAAGTGAAATGGCTACTCTGCCCCCCTCCTCTGTCTATAAGCCTTAGAGAGCATGCTTCCCCCCGCCCCCCCCCCTTCAGGAAAGACTGGTAAAGACCCCTGAGAAGCGATTCTTCCCAAATATAGCTTCCTTCCTTTGTTTGCCACCTCCTACTCTCAGTTCCAGGGACTCCTGTGTTCTCCGGACCCCCAGGGTTCTCTCCTGACTCCTTGACCTGCCCTGTGAGGCCCTTCCCATCCTGGCCTCAGTGTCTGGTCCATTTCTTCTCTGGCCTCTGGTCCCAAGAGCACCCTCTACCTGGGCTTTGCGCTCTGTCCTTCATGTTCATAGAAACATCTCTGCTCTCACCGAGTCTATACTCCAGCCACCAACATCACAGGGACTCCTGGTGCCTCCTCCCCTGTAAACACGTCTCAACTCCCGCCCCCAACCCCCCCACCCCAGGTATTCTCTCATAGGCAAGGAACCTGCTGGTGGCCTTTGGTCTTCGCAAATGTGTGCACCATCACCTTCCCCAAACGAGAAGGGCCCCTGAATCTCTCCTCCCCCATATTAACAGTTTTAGATTCTCATAGTAGCAGAGGGAATGGATGGGCACTGAGCTAGAATTTGGAGAACGGCCCCCCAAATGTCTCAGGTTTTCTCCAGCCCATGTCTTTTTTGTTTGTTTATGTTTATTTTATCGAAAGACAGAGAGAAAGACAGAGAGAGAGTGCGAGAGAGAGCATGAGCTGGGGGAGGGGCAGAGAGAAAGGAAGAGAATTCCAAGCAGGTTCTGAGCCACCAGCTCAGAGCCCAACACGGGGCTTGATTCCACAAACTGCGAGATCATATCCTGAGCCGAAATCAAGAGTCAGATGCTTAACCGACTGAACCGGCCAGGCACCCCGCTCCAGGCCGTGTGTTCCTCCCCCCGTCCACTGGAATGTTCCCACCTCCACCATCCACCTCCCCATCAGATCCCCACATCACAGGTGCTCCTTTATTCCCCTGCTGCAGTCTCAGACCTCGTGCTACCTCCCCAGGCCTGGCCCTGGCCTCTCTGCCATCCGCCCCTGAGCACCACCCTGTCACCAGCATATTCCCAAATATGTACAGTCTTACTCTATGCCAGGTACTATTCTAGGCCCGGGGCGGGAGGGGTGGTACACAGCAGTGAGCAAAACAGATATTGTCCCTTCCGTCATGGAGCTTTCATTCTAAGGAGGGAAATAGAACAGTAAAACGAATGAAACATACAGTATTTTAAGTTAGTTTTATTGTAAGTAACTTTGCTATTGGAAGTAAGGGCTTTGGCTAAACGTAAAGCGGAGATGAGTTCGGGGAGGGCTGGGTCGAGTTGCTACTTAAACGGGGTGGTCAAGTGGGCCTCCTTGAGAAGGTCACATCTCCTCAAAGAGTTGAAGGAGGCAAGGGGGTGGGCCTTGAGGGTCCTGGGGGAAGAGCATTCCAAGCAGGAGGAACAGCCAGTGCAAAGCCCCCTGTTTGAATTTATGTCCCCTCCTCTGTGCACCCACATTTTGCATCCCTCTATTTGGCCTTTGACAGAGGTGAAAAGCGTTAGAGGACGTGGTTCATTTGGTCACCTGTCCTGCTGCATCAGGAGCCATCCTTGGGGCAGGGACCCCTAATGGCCAACGTCACAGTCATCCCTCACACTACCCTGACATGTCCGGAAGTGCACACACCCAGACCTACCCGCTCAGGCCCAGACATACACACCCACACTTGTATGGAGAGACCCATATACTGTGGCCATAGAGGAGAAGGGCTCGGTTATTGTCAGCTGGGACGAACTGCATGAAGAGTAAATAATAATTAAGTGCGCCCAGCCCCACTGAGTTTACAAAGGTCTTCCTTGTGCCTACTCTTTGAGCTGAGAACTGGGTGGTTATTAAAGTGAGGCTCAGAGAGACCAAGGTGAGCAGACCAGTAATTGGTATTTGCAGTACTAGAACCTGACTCTTCTGATTACCAGCCAACATATGATTTCATTTTTTTTTTAAATAGATCAGATGTGACTACAGTACAAAACTAAAAATGGCCATAGAGGCACAGAAGTGTCCCTCTTCTCCTCCCCCAGGTACCCAGCTCCCTCCCTGGAGTCTGAGGCACTTACTGGTTTATTTCCAATGTACTTAAACGGGGACTTAGGCTCCCCTCTTTCTGTGAAGAGGTTCGGCTTCACAAATATAGCTGACAGGATGGACACAGGCTGGGAGCCCTTGCTCCGGAAGCATCTCTTCTTTGCTTCTAGAACCTAGGCTTTCTGGGGCCAGGCTTGGCATCCACTTGGTTTCCACAAAACCACAAGCCTCTTGGATCCGCCACATAGTCACTGCACGTCCTACAACTTAGTCCCTGGGGAATGTCCACTCATCATGAGGAACCCAGTGTCCTCAGAGAGAGGAGACAGGGATGAAGCAGGAACGGGCTGGGGACGGGGACGGGGCACGGTGGGAAATCACACTGTGCTGGAATGCCTTTAAAACGGGGACTCCATTTAATGACCTCTGTGTTCTTGCTCAGCGGTTTCACTGCTGGTGGACTGTAATTCCCCGTGAAAATGATGGCGTTGGAGTCGCTGCGTGACCACACCTACCATACCCTCACACAGTGCCCCATACAGTCAACTCCAACGATGTAGTGTGGTGCGTGCCTTTCCTTTACTAGGAGCAGATGAAAATGAGTCAGCAGAGGGCCTGCTGCCAGGAGCTTACAGTCTAGGGGAGGATGGACACACAGACACACACCCACACCAAGGGGACCCTGCTCAGGAGCCTGGGGGGAGGGGGGTGGGGAATCAAAAGATGATGCTCCTCCTAGAATGAGTGAAAGAGAGAGAAGGGATGCGCAGGACCCCCAGGCAGAGGGGCCAACACATACAATGAACAGGGATGCTTAAGAAATGGTAAGAGAAGGGAGCCTGGGTGGCTCAGTCGGTTAAGCATCTGACTTCGGCTCAGGTCATGATCTCGCAGTTTGTAAGTTCGAGTCCCGTGTCAGGCTCTGTGCTGATGGCTCGGAGCCTGGAGCCTGGAGCCTGCTTCGGATTCTGTGTTTCCCTCTCTCTGCTCCTACCCTGCTCGCACTCTCTCACTGTCTTTCTCTCAAAAATAAATCCCCAGTAAAAAAAAAAAAAAAAAAAAAAAAAAAAAAAGAAGGGAAAGAGGAACTTTGGTCTTGGGTGGCGAAGACCGAACAGGAAGAGTCAGTGAGGATGAGAAGTGAAGGGTCTGGATGTCAAGGGGGGTTTTCTATCTTATAGGTGGAAATTTTCAAGCAGAGTCATGGCAGGGTCCAATTTGGTTCCTATCTGGATCTCTCACAGACTAGGAGCCCTGTAGAGGATGGGTTGGAGGCAGGAGATTCTAGAGGCTTCAGGGGCAAGGGATATGAAGGTGTGACTAAAGTTAGACTAGAAGGAATGTATTTATAATGCTTAATTCCTAAAATAGGGTGATGGGGACTTAGTGTTTATGTTCTTTCTTTATAGGTTCATAATGATAAAGAAATTTTATTATTTTTAATAATTTTTAAAGTTTATTCACTTTGAGAGAGCGAGAGTGGGGGAGGCCAGACAGAGAGAGAGAGAGAGAGAGAGAGAGAGAATTCCAAGCAGGCTCCACACTGTCAGTGCAGAGCCTGATGCAGGGCTCAATCTCACTAACTGTGAGATCACAACCTGAGCCAAAATCAAGAGCCAGATGCTTAACTGACTGAGCCACCCAGGCTCCCTAGCAAATGTTAATGTTTTATTTATTTTTTTGAGAGAGAGGGGGACAGAGGATCCAAGGTGGGCTCTGTGCTGACAGGCTGACGGCAACAAGCCCAGTGTGGGACTCGAACCCATGAACCGTGAGATCATGACCTGAGCTGAAGTCAGACACTCAACCAACTGAGCCACCCAGGGGCCCCAGAAATTTTAAATTAAAGTCAGTGAATACAAGCTCCAGGAGGGAGCTTGAAGATAGCATTAGCTAATAATGAAGATCCTTATGCACTTAATAATAGTGCTTAATAGACACGATTCCTAGGATTTTACAAGTGCACATTTATTTAACCCCCACAGCCCTAGGAGGTAGGTATTACTCCCAAATTACAGATGAGGGGATAATGAAGTACAGAGAAGTTGATTATCTTGCTCAAGGTCGCCCAGTCAGTAGGGTGGAAAGCTGGGATTCAGTGGTCACGCCCTTAACCAGAGCTTGTAAACCACGTGGGTCCTGTTCACTACCACATCCCAGCACCTGGCGCACGCTGAGTCTACTGTGTTTTCATCGAGTGAATGCAGCCCAGAGAGGTTCAACAAGTTCTTTTAGGTCATTCGGTCCTTCAAGATGAGACCCCCATGGGACTGGTCGGTTGGCTCCTGGTCCAGCACTCCTTCCCCAACCTGGCCACACCCCTTCCTCCCTCTCCTGTCTGTCGCCAGTCTCCATTCTCAGCTGTCCCGGGGTCACTATGCTGGCAGCCGGAGCCTGACTCAGCCAGACCAGCGGAGCCAGGCAGGCGGCCACATTCAACGCACGCACCGGGGTGAGGACACTACCCAGCGGGGAGGCGGGGCCGTGCAAGGGGCGGGGCCAGACCGGGCGGAGTCTGTGGAGGGGCGGGGCGGGACCACGGCACGCCTGGCCCCCCGGAGCTGCAGGAAAGCTCCGCCTCCTGCTAGTTCTGCTCCGGCTCCCTAGCCAGCTGTCTGTCGCACACTCAGAGAAGCCCAGCTCTTTGGGACCTGTTTTCCCTAGCTCAGTATACCCAGAAGCAGGTGCCCCAGTGAGCCCTCCTGCATGAGATGCCAGATGCCAGGTTCGAGGCGCCCGAGGTTCCAGGCTCAGGGCCTAGAAATACCCACTACTAAAGCCATCACCTTCGAGGCTTCAGTTTCCCTGTCGGTGAAGCATGGCAGTTGGTGGGGGCGAGACTTCCCACTGCTTGTGCCTCGGACGCTTTGGGAGATGAAATATACCCCTGTCTGCCCACTCCCCACCGCCACTCTTGTCCTCTAGCAAAGCTCCCAGGGGTCCTCACAAGGTGATACACAGACAGCACTAGGGGATCCCCTGAGAACTTGTCAGAAATGCAAATTCTCAAGCCCCATCCCAGACCCACTGAATCAGGAACCCTGAAGGGTGAGTCCAGCAATCTGGTTTCACCAGCCCTCTGGGTGATTCTGATGCGTGCTCAAATTTGAGAACCATGAATCTGTCATTTCCCTGATTCTGGCCTCAAGCACAGCCACCATCTTTCTTGTGCTCCAAATATCATCAGTGGTCCCATACAGTCAAGCCCAAGCCCTTCTCCTGCCCTCCCTGGCCCTTCACAGCTTAACTCCCCCTTGCTTTCACCCCTTGGAACAACCACCAGCCCCGAGACCCCAGGGACACGTCATGCATGTGTTTCCAGGCCCTTGTTAATGCCTTCTTCCCTTTGACCAAAACTTCAAGTTTCTCTCTTCCAGGCAACTTTCCCAGAATGCCCAACTCTTGATGCCCCCCCTCCTGGGAGTCCTCAGTCCTTGCAGTCCCGCCCAGGGTTGAGTATTGATTGGCGTTTGGTTTTGGTATGGGCTAAACTGTGTCCCCCCAAAACTTACATGTTGAATCCCAACCCCCACCCTGTACCTCAGAATGTCAGTCTATTTAAAAATAGGGCTTTTTTTTTTTTTTTTTTTTAAGTAGGCTCCACGCCCAACATGGGGCTCGAACTTACGACACTGAGATCAAGAGTCTCATGCTCTACGGACTGAGCCAGCCAGGTGCCCTGAAGATAGGGCTTTTAATAAGTGATTCCGTTAAAATGAGGCAGTCACTGTGGTCCCTAATCCAATCTGATTGGTATCCTTACAAAAGAGGAAATTTGGACATAGCAAGAGATACAGGGGATATGTGCCCACCGAGAAAGGACCATGTGAGAGGCGGCAAGAGGGAGGCCATCTACAAACCACGGAGAGGTGCCACAGAGGAAACCCTACCCTGTGGCACCTTGATCTTGGACTTCCAGCCTCCCAAACTGTGAGAAGATTAATTTCTACTGTTTAAGCCCCCAGTCTGTGGTATTTTGTAATGGCAGCCCCAATAAACTAATACAGATTTTCAAGTGGTTAGTGGCATTTTCCTTGAGGAGTCCCTCCTTTCTATAGTGTACTTTTTTAATTTTTTTTTTTTTTAATTTTTGAGACAGAGAGACAGAGCATGAGCAGGGGAGGGACAGAGAGAGAGGGAGACACAGAATCTGAAGCAGGCTCCAGGCTCTGAGCTGTCAGCACAGAGCCCGACGTGGGGCTCGAACTCGCAGACTGCGAGATCATGACCCGAGCCGAAGTCAGACGCTTAACCGACTGAGCCACCCAGGTGCCCAGAAGTGCCCCCCTTTCTAAATCTCACTCCTCTTCAGGCCACTGTGACAGGCTCTGCCATTGCTCGCTAAGCGTGACCCTGGAGCCTGGACAACAGCCCGTTAGCAGATGGGGCTCTCCGGCTCTCCCAGGGAAGGAATGGATAGACACAAGCAAAGGCAGACAATGTGGTCTACTCCCTGTGTCCCAGCCTCACAAATGGCTTCTGTTTCTGAGGAACAGTGTGCTGAGCATGAAAGGGGCCCAGACACAGTGTTTTTGAGGAGAATTTCCATTAGTGGATTCCACCTTCCTCATTCCCTGCCTCTCGCCCTTTCCTCAACTCAAATCACACTGTGATACACACAACATCTGTTAAAATGACCCACCCAGGAAACTATCAACTGTGGTTCCGTTATGAAAACCTGGGCTCCAGACTTGGCCCCTACTCTGCTGCGTGGCCTTAGATTAGTCATACCCCTCTCTGGGCTCCAGGCTTCCCGGTGAAAGGAAGAGCCTGGGTGAGCAGACACCAAGCACTTCCAGAAGAAGGTCCGAGGCTCCGAGTGAGCAGGGCAGATGGGGGATTGGGAGGCAGGCAAATCACGCTGGAGGAGAGAGAAGAGGCTGAAACATGGAGATCCTTGAAAACCACACCGGGAGGTGGAAATTCCATGACTAGGCAGTGGGGAGCCATGGCGGGCTTCTGAGCAGTAGGAGGGCCAAGCTGACCCTGGATAATGACTGGCCACGGAGGGGTAGCTACCCAGACCCCTGCCTTCCTAACGTCATCCTTCGCCACACTCCCCTTGTCCGCTCCTGACCTTCTTGTTCCTCCTCCAACATTCTAAGCCCTTTCCCACCCCGTGACTTTCACCCTGGCTGTTCCATTTGCTAGAAAACTGGAAGCGGAAGAAGCAGACGCTTGTAGCACTTACCCACGTGCCAGGCACTGTCTAAGCACTTCACCTGTATTAATTCATTGACTCCGCTCCACAACCCTACGGTTGTGGCAGGTAGATACTATTATGATCCTGACGCTGCAGATGAGCAAACTGAGGCACAGAGACAAGTGACTTGTTCAAGGCCTCCCAGCGGTGGCGGTGCTGGTATGTGAAACTCCGGGATTCACTCTTACCCCATTAGAATGGCTCACCGCTCCCTCCACCATCCAGTATAAAATGCCCCCCCCCACACACACACCTCGCCCCTCTTACCCACTGTGGTTTCCGTCAGAGCACTTGGGCCCCCTGATCTTTTGCATTTCTTTGTTGGTCCCTGTCGCCAGAGCCGTCCATCACACTGTAAGCTCCATGCAGGCAAGACTTTGTCTGGTTCACAGCCGTATTCCTAGCTCCCAGCGCAGTGCCTGGCACAAAGGAGGGGCTCAATCAAGGTTTGTTGAATGACTAAAGGAACAGAAATGTTTCTGTGCAAGGGGGAAGCTCAGCTCAAGCATCAGTGTACCTCTATCCATCCTTTCCTGAGCCCCCGACCCCCAGAGAAAGAATCCCTCCCTCCTGCTTCGTGCTCCCCATCCTGCCCCCCCCCACACACGTGGGTCTCCCCACTAGACCGTTCATCACCTAAAGACACCAGCCCTTTCATGTCATCTTAATACAAGTAACACTAATTAATACATTTTTTTTTTTTTTAGCTTTATGCGTCAGGCATCGTTCCAAACTTTCTGCACGAACTCACTTCATCTAACAATATTGTGAGGTATGTACTGTTATCCCCATTTCACAGGTAAGGAAACAGAGAAAGAGGGAAGCTAAGTATCTTGCCCACAATCATACACCCAACAAAGGGCAGATCCAGGGTTTAGATTCAGGCCGTCCAGTCAGTGCCCTTTTCCCCACGCAGGTGGCAGGCCTGCTCCCTCCTGGGGCTCCGGGTGAGTCTGGGACCCGGCTGGAGGTCTGGCCTCCTCGCAGGCCGGCCAGCACCTCTTCCTGATTACCCACAGGCCCGCAGGGCCTCAGGGCCACTCTCAAGTGCATCGATGCACTTGAAGCCCAACAGATGGAGTCCGGGCCCGTGAATCTGCTGGCGTTTCCAGTACAGGCAGAGAGCTGGCAGGGCAGTAGCTTCTGGAATATATTCGTTTTCCTGCTGCTGCTGTAGCAAATGGCCACAAACTTAGTAACACAGATGTCTTACCTGCAGTTCCAGAGGTCAGAAGTCTGACCTGGGTCCCTAAACTCAAGGTGTCAACAAGGCGGTGTTCCTTCTGGGCACCCTAGGGGAGAATTCATTTCCCTGCCTTTTCTAGCAGCTAGCGCCTGCACTCCCTGGCTCGGGGTCTCTTCCAGCATCTTCAAAGCCAACAACAGCAGATCAAGTCCTTAGACTGCTCCGCCCTGACTCTGCTTCCTTCCTCAAACCTCTCTCCCTCTCTGCTCCTGCCTCCCTCTCCCATGTTTAAAGACTCTTGTGATCACATTGGGCCCATCCAGCTAATTGAAAATAATCTTTCCATCTGAAGATCAGCTGATAGTAACCTTAATTCCATCGGCAGCTTGAATTCCCCACCTCCATGTAAGCTAACAATTCACAGGTTCTGGGGATCAGGACGCGGACTTTGGGGGGAGGGGGTGCAGGGAGGGGGGGGCGGCTTGGTTCCGCTTACCGCACAGATGTTTCTCAGATTGTTCCTCAAAACTGCCATCCCTAAATATCTGTGGAATCACTGGAGCATCTCCAAAGACCTGATGGTGGGACAGCCTGGGCCTCAGTGCCCTTGAGGCCTCCAGTGCTGGGGCGGGTAGGAGGCACAGGCCTCCCTCAGAGAAGCCCCTCACTACCTGCAAGGAACAGAACACACGGGGGCCGGTCAAGGACTCGCAGTCCACCTCTGGGCAAGAAGAAAGCGGACCCTCAGAGCACTTTCACCTGTTACCAATACCTCACCAATCCTGAGCCGGAGGCCACGAAGAGATTCTTAGCCCTCCTTTAAAGGGCAGCAAAGTGAGGATTGGAGAAATGAGGTCAGTGACCAATGAGGATTGGAGAAATGAGGTCAGTCTTGCTTGCTCGCTTGCTCGTAGCCTATGCACACGTGCTGTGAATTGTGGGCTCATTCTCCCTGCAAGCCCGCGCCTCCCAAGAAGGTATTTGCACCATCCAGGTGGCCGGGGTCCTGGAATTCAGATAAACGTGACCCTCCTTGCCCCCACTGTAATGTCTGGTTGGACATAAGCCACCTAAAATACTGCTTCCTTATTAAAATAGCACAAATATTATAAAGTGCAAAAAACCATCTGAAACTTTAAGAGAAACCCTGAGACCTAGGAGAAACCATAGGGGTCGCACGGGTCACGTCTGCCAAATCGTGGAGGTACGTTTCTCCATTCCCCAGTTCCGAGGCACATTTCCAAGGAACAAGGTGCCACACGCACCAATACAATACTGCACGCACAGATATGCATGTGTGTGTGCACACAAACTGACATTCCCCCTAGAGGCCCAGAAAAGCCTGCGGTCCAGGCGTGGCCGACCGGACTCTTCCTTTCCAGTCTGGATGTTTTTATTTCCTTTTCTTGCCTGACTGCGCTAGCTACAAACTCTAGCGCGATGTTGACTAGCAATGGTGAGAGTGGACAGCCTTGTCCTGTCTCTGATCTTGGGAGGAAAGCCTTCAGTCTTTCACCATTAAGATGTTAGCTGTGGAATTTTTTTTTTTTAAGTTTTTTTATTTTGAAAGAGAGAAAAAGAAGGGCGCCTGGGTGGCCTGGGTGGTTCGACTTCAGCTCAGGTCTGATCTCACAGTTTGTGAGTTCGAGCCCCGCGTCGGGCTCTGGGCTGACAGCTCAGAGCCTGGAGTCTGCTTCAGATTCTGTCTGCTCCTCCCCCACTCTCACTCTGTGTCTCTCTCTCTCTCAAAAATAAATAAGCAAACGGGGCGCCTGGGTGGCGCAGTCGGTTAAGCAGCCGACTTCAGCCAGGTCACGATCTCGCGGTCTGTGAGTTCGAGCCCCGCGTCAGGCTCTGAGCTGATGGCTCGGAGCCTGGAGCCTGTTTCCGATTCTGTGTCTCCCTCTCTCTCTGCCCCTCCCCCGTTCATGCTCTGTCTCTCTCTGTCCCAAAAATAAATAAACGTTGAAAAAAAAAATTTATAAAAAAAAATAAATAAATAAATAAGCATTAAAAAAAAATTTTTTTTTTAAAAGAAAGAGAGAAAGCAGGGGAGGGGCAGAGAGAGAGGGAGACAGAGAATCCCAAGCAGGCTCTCTGTGGTCAGCACCGAGCCCGATGTGGGGCTCAAGCCCACAAACCATGACATCATGACCCAAGCCTAAAACAAGAGTCGAACATTCAACCGCTGGGGCCACCCAGGCGCCCCAGCGGTGGATTTTTACAGATATCCTTAATCAGGTTGAGAAGTTCCTTTCTCTTCCTAATTTATTGAGCATTTTCATTAGGAATGAATGTTAGATTTTGTCAAACGTTTTTTTTTTTGCACTTACCGAAATAATTATACGGTTTTTCACTTTTAGGGTGTCAATAAGGTGAATTACATTGACTTTTTAAGGTTTATTTTGAGAAAGAGACAGAGCACCTGCATGTGCACACGTAAGGGGGAAAGGAGCAGAGAGAGAGACTAGGAGAGAGAATCCCAAGCAGGATCCATGCTGTCAGTGCAGAACCTGACTCGGGGCTCGATCTCACAAACTGTGAAATCATGACCTGAGCTGAAAACA
Organism: Lynx rufus; assembly: GCF_022079265.1. Taxonomy (NCBI): domain Eukaryota; kingdom Metazoa; phylum Chordata; class Mammalia; order Carnivora; family Felidae; genus Lynx; species Lynx rufus. The sequence goes on from NW_025814827.1 coordinate 9,994,519, forward strand.
AGAGTTGGACGCTCAACGGACTGAGCCACCCAGGCGCCCCCCTCAGACACTGGGGTTTTCATCTTTAGTTTGATTTGGATCTTTTTTATGTTTCTTTTTTTTTTTTTTTTTAATTTTTTTTTTCAACGTTTATTTATTTTTGGGACAGAGAGAGACAGAGCATGAACGGGGGAGGGGCAGAGAGAGAGGGAGACACAGAATCGGAAACAGGCTCCAGGCTCTGAGCCATCAGCCCAGAGCCCGACGCAGGGCTCGAACTCACGGACTGCGAGATCGTGACCTGGCTGAAGTCGGACGCTTAACCGACTGCGCCACCCAGGCGCCCCAGATCTTTTTTATGTTTTATGTCTCTACTTAACATGTTCAATGTTTCTTTTAGCTACTTGAACTTAGGGAATACAATGTAATATAATAGGTGCCTTAATACCCTTTCTTCAGTCTGCATGGACTCTCTCCTCACTGTATGTTGTATTTTCCTTCTTTGCACGCCTGGTCATTTTGCTTGGATGCTAAGCATTGTGACTTGTTGGGTAAAATCCTTTTGGATTCCTAAAATTATTCTTCAGATTAGTTTTGGGACATGGTTAAGTTACTTGGAAAGACTTTGATTGTTTGAGGTCTTGATTTTAAGCTTCATTAGGCAGGACAAGAGTCACACTTGGTGTAGGATAAGTCTCCCTGCTACTGAGACGAGAGCTTTCATATGCCCCATGAGTTAGGATGTTTTATACCCTGGTTTTTGGCACAGGCACTATTTTGAGCCCTGTAGAGCTAGGTACTTTTCTTTCTAGTCTTTAGGGGCTCTTTCCCAGCCTCGGGCAGTCGTCTCACACACATGTGCTGATCAATATTCAATTAAACACGAGAGGGAACTCCGACTTGCCTTGTGTGGCTCCCTCTTCTCTGGTCCCTTCCCTGTGAATTGTAGCTACCTTGGCTTCCTTAGACTTCCAGATCCAACTTCTCAACTCAAGGTGACTGCTGGGCTCTGCCTGGGTCACTGTCCCTTTGCTGTGGCCTGGAAATGCTCTCCAGGCAGCAATCCGGGGCATTCGTAGCTCATCTCGTTTGTTTGCTGTACTGTCCTCCACTGCCTGATATCCAACATCTTGACGTTGTTTCTTGTATCTTGCCTGATTGTTCCCTTGTTTTCAGGTGGCCAGGCAAATCCAGTCCCTGCTCCTGAAAGTGAAAGTGTCAGTAATCAGAATTTGACATTTAAAACAAAAAAAGGGGTGCCCGGGTGGCTCAGTTGGTTAAGCGTCCGACTCTTGATTTCAGCTCAGGACATGATCTCACGTTTCTTGAGTTCGAGCCCCGCCTCGGCCTCTGTGCTGCTCGTGCAGAGCCTGCTTGGGATCCTCTCTCTCCCTCTCTCTCTCTCTCTGCCTCTCCCCCACTCAATTCTCTCTCTCTCTCAATAAATAAACAAACTTAAACAAAAAAAAGTACTAGTAGTAAAAAATAAAAACAAACAAACAAAAACAAAAAAAGTACTAGTTAAAATAGCATCTAAAAATAATAAATACAGGGGCGCCTGGCCGGCTCAGTTGGAAGAGCATGTGACTCTTGATTCTGAGGTCATGAATGCTGGTGTAGAGATTATGTACATAAATAAATCAGAAAAAAAATGTAAGTCTTTAAAAATATTCAATGCAGATAAATCCGACAGAAGATATGCAAGAGCTGTGCAGTGAAAACTACAAAATAGTGCTAAGAGGAAATCAAAGCATACGTAAATAAATGGAAAGATACACCATCTTTGTGTATCAAAAGACTCAGTATTGCTAAGATGTCAGTTCTGTCCCAACTGACATATAGGTCCAATGTAATCCCAGCCGAAACCCCAGCAGGCGATTTTTGGTTGAAATGGACAAGTCGATTCTCAAACCTACAGGGAAGTCCAAAGGACCTAAAACAGCCAAAACGGTTTTGAACACAAACAAATAAGCAAAAGCTGGAGGACTTAACATTACCTCCTGCTTTCAAGACTTACCATAAAGCTACAGGAACCAGGGCAGTGTGGCATCACCCTCGAGACGGGCAAATAGCAAAACAGAAGAGAGTCCAGAAATAGGCCCGCATGTAAACAGTCGATTGATTTTTGACAAATGTTCCAAGATAATTCAGTGGAGGAACAAGCGTCTTTTCAACAAGTGGTGCCGGGACAATTGGATATCTGCGTGCCAAACAAAACAAAACAAAACACAAAACAAAACCTGTTATCCAAACTTTGTACCAAATATAAAAATTAACTCAAAATGGATCATAGACTTAAATGTAAAACCTAAAATGATAAAGCCTTAGAAGAAAACATAGGAGAAAATCTTTGTGACCTTGGGTTAGGCAAAGATTTCTTAGATAGGCATCAAACACGATTGATACAAGGAAAAAAAATGACAAATTGGACTTGAGCAACATAAGAACTTCTGCTCTTTGAAAGGCAGTGGTAAGAGAATAAACAGATAAGCCACAGACTGGAAGAAAATACTTGCGAATCAGATATCTGATAAAGGATTTGTATCTAGGACATACAGAGAACTCTCAAAACTCAGTAATGAGAAAATAAATGACCCATTTAAAACCGAGCAAATTAGGGGTGCCTGGGTGGCTCAGTTGGTTGAGCGTCTGACTTCGGCTCAGGTCAGGATCCCCCATTTTGTGGGTTCGAGCCCCCTGTCGGGCTCTGTGCTGACAGCTCAGAATGTGGAGCCTGCTTCAGATTCTGTGTCTCCCTTTCTCTTTGTCCCTCCCCTGCTTGCGCTCTGTCTTCTCTCTCCCTCCCTCTCCACCAAAAATAAATAAACATTAAAAAAAATTTTAATAAAAAAACTGAGCAAATTAAAATAATGATAATAATTATAAAGATAACAGGCAAATGACTTGAACAGACACTTCACCAAAGAAGATACACGGATGGCAACTAAGCACGTGAAAAAAACACTCCATGTCATTAGTCATTAGAGAAATGTAAATGAAACCACAATAAGATATCACTACACACCTGTTAGAATGTCTAAAATCAAAAAGACTGGGGCGCCTGGGTGGCTCGGTCATTAAGCGTCTGACTTCAGTTCAGATCATGATCTCATGTTTGGTGACTTTGAGTCCCACACTGGTGAGCTCGAGCCCTGCTTCAGGTGAGCCCCACTTCTCTCTCTCTCCCCTCTCTTTCTCTTTCTGTCCCTCACTCACTTGTACCCCCTCAAAAAATTAAATTAAATTAAATAAACATTAAGAAAATCTAATCAAATGAAAAAGACTAATTATGTCAAGTGTCGATATGGAACAACTGGGATTTTTTTTCTACTGATGGTTGAAATGAAATGATCCAACCACGTTGAAATACAGTTCAGCCGTTTCTTTGAAAAGTTAAACATACATCTACCGTGTGACTCAGCATCCCATGCCTAGCTAGGTATTTACCCAAGAGTAATCAAAGCTCATGTTCATACAAAGATTATATGTGAATTGTCTTTTTTTAGTAGTAGTATTTTTATTTGAACGAGAGAGAGAGAATCCCAAGCAGCCTCCATACTCAGCATGGAGCCCAAGGCCGGGCTGGATCCCACGACTCTGGTCAGATCATGACCTGAGCCAAAAGCAAGAGTCAGACATTCAACCGACTGAGCCACCCAGGTGCCCCTGTATGTGAATTTTCATAGCAGCTTTATTTACAATAGGAAGAAACTGGAAACATCCCAAAACGCCCATCAACAGGTGAATAGATAAACAAATTATGGGATATCCATTCAATGGCATGCCACCCAACAATAAAAAGGAACAAAAGGTTGATGTATAGGGGCGCCTGGGTGGCTCAGTCAGTTGAGCACCCCCGACTCCGGATTTCAGCTCAGGTCTCGATCTCACAGTTTATGAGTTTGAGCGCCGTGTCTGGCTTTGCACTGACAACCTGCTTGGAGTTCTCTCTCTCTTTCCCTGTCTCCCTGCCCCTTCCCCTGCTCTCGCTCTCTCTCTCTCTCCCTCTCAAAATAAATAAACTTAAAAAAAAAAAAGGTTGATATATACACAGTATGGATGAGTCTCAAAATAACTGCCCTGAGTGAAAGAAGCCTTACACCCAAGAATACATATGCTGTCTGACTCCATTTATTTATTTTTTTTTTAATTTTTTTTTCAACGTTTATTTATTTTTGGGACAGAGAGAGACAGAGCATGAACGGGGGAGGGGCAGAGAGAGAGGGAGACACAGAATCGGAAACAGGCTCCAGGCTCTGAGCCATCAGCCCAGAGCCCGACGCGGGGCTCGAACTCCCGGACCGCGAGATCGTGACCTGGCTGAAGTCAGACGCTTAACCGACTGCGCCACCCAGGCGCCCCTGTCTGACTCCATTTATACCGAGTTCTTGAAAATGCAAACTAAGGCATGGCGACCTAAGCAGCTCAGTGGTGGCCTGGGGACTGAGAGGGAGGTGGGGAGAGAAGGAGAGAGGGAAGGATTATAAAGTGGCATGAGGAAACTTTTGGCAGTGATGGACATGTTCGTTTTCTTGATTACGGTGATGGTTTCATGAATGTAAACACATGTCAAAGCTTATCACATTGTACACTGTAAGTACGTGCAATTTATTGTATGTCAACCGCATCTCAACAGAGCTGTTTTTAAACACGAGAGAAAGAAACCCAGAGATCAATCTGACCTGGACTCTGCTTCTAGAACCCTTGCGGGGAGGAGGAGGACGTGCTCAGAGCCTGAGGCCGGACGGGAGAAGCTGGAGGGACAGAGTTTAGGCCCAGAGCGAGGGTGGGAACAGGGCTGGAGGCTTGAGCCTTCAGAGTTCCCAAAGTCACCCTCCCACGTGAGAGGTGGCTCTGCCTTATCTCTAACAGCCTTCTCTGTCCAACGTTCTTTCATCCTAAGAAGTTTCCAGCCAAAAAAGACTTCCTGAAATTGGTCAGGGCCAGAGGAGGCAAGAACAATAGCAGAGCCCGACCATGGGGCCAGGCGATCCGCACACAGGACTGCATTTAACCCTCCCATCGCCCTGGAGCGGGCTGGCTTTCATGGTCCCATTTACCAGGGACGATGGAGGGAGCAAGGTGACATGGCCGCCCCAAGGGTCGTAGCAGACGGCACCCCCAGCCTTAGCGGGCCTCTGGGGGTGTTGCTCACACGCAGGCAGGACGACCGTGCTTGGCAAGGCCATCGTCAGCCTTTTCTCGGCCCTGAGCATTCTTATTTTGGAGATCCTGCCCTACTCAATATGAGGCGTATTAAGCCCACAGACCCTATAATGAATATGATTTTTACCGTTTATTCATTTCATTTGCAGTGTCCCAGTTTCAAAGATTTTAAGCTCTGAGTTCTAATGGCAAAGTGGCCCTATTGGGGCTCTTTTGGGGGGTCCTGGCTTTGCGGGCAGGGATGTGAAGACCCAGTCAAATACAGGCATGCCTGGTTCCCAGGGGTAGTGCTGTCTTGAAGCCTAGTTTGGCACGTAAGCCCTGGAGTCAAGCTGTCTGTGCGTGCTTCGGCTCCCGGCCATTCCTGCGTGAACTTGGGCAGGCTCTCTCACCTCCCTGACCTCAGTTTCTTCTTCTGTGAAGTCGGGGTGGTAGTACCTACCTACCTGACACGGTCAATGACTAGAACACGTTTGGTTGGACGGTGTGTAAGGTCCTTTGCCGCGTGGAGACATGTGAGGGCTCCAGAACTAATGTCTGAACAGGTGCCAGAAATCCCGTCCTGTCAGCCATTTCACCACCCCCTGGACTCTGGCTGTTTTCCTTTGGAGTCATCTTACCTTATCAAGTCACAAGTTCCTGAGTCACCCCCAGCCCTGCGGCCAGCTCCCAGGCTGTCCCCGCTGCGCTTCCTGTGGCCCTCCTCCACCCGCCCCATATTGTTCCCTGCCCCACCACATTCAGGGACATTTTGTCTCCCTGGGCCTGGCGACGGCGAGCCGCTGGGAACAGGAACTGCACAGAGGCCCCCAGTCATTCCTAGGAAGTTCACGTGGAATGGAAGGGGACACGTCAAGCAGCAGGCCTATCTGCCCAGCCCAGATTCCAGCTCCCAGCCACAGTCCCTCGCTCTCCTTGCCAGGGGGTGATAACAAGATCATCCTGGCCTTGGGACCCCTTCTGCACCTTCATAAGTCAGCATGTTCACTCACTATTCTTGCAGGGACCTGGATGTGTCATTAAGGGTCCTGGATATGGAGAGGTCCAGGGGTCTGGGCGAGGGGTCAGGGAGCCTGAGCATTAGAGCTGGGAGGGGACGTCGGCATCGGTTATTTACAGCACATATCTGAGTGCGTCAATATTTTAACCACTGGTACCAACAGGCCCATGTATGCCAGCTGGAGGTCAGCCAGCCAGGCAGGCTCAGGCTCCTCTGCCCACTCAGGTGTCACCCCTTCCCGGAAGCCCTCCCTGATCCTACCACTCAGTATTGGTACCCTTTCTAGTGGCCATGCTTACTCCCATCACAGCACTTGTCACACCATGATCCCCAATACCCATTCCCTTATCTGTCTGTCCCTTGAGAGCTTCTGGGGAGAAAGGCTCAGAGTGTCTTTTCTATCTCTACCTCCATGGAAGGGGCCACATTTTTTATTTTTTTTAATGAATAAAAAGCATCATGTAGGTTCAGAGCCACTCAGGCCCGGATTCAAATCCCTGCCTCTCCTCTCATAGTTACATGCTCTTTGGGATGTTTGTAAATCGCCTCGTGCCTCGGTTTCCTCCTCCCACAAGTGGGGTTAACGATGGTGGCCTGAAGCATCTGGGTGAAGTGTCTTTCCCTCTCTTTTCACTAACCCTTGGATAAAGCTTGAGCCACTCCTGCCACAGGCCCAGACACAGAGGTAGCCTTGGCTTTCTGGCTGTAGAGTGAAGGATCTCCTGAGAGGCCACACCTGAACTTGGCCACTGCACAACACATCCCTACTCTGTTAAATAGAAGGCGCATCCACCATTCCCGCCCCCCCCCCCTTGTGAACGCCCAGGCCTTGAACTGTGCCATTCACTGTCATCATAACGGGAACAACTTACATTTACAAAGGGCTTGGGGAGTCACAAGCCTCATCTTAATTTTCACAAGCATCCTGTTACATCAGCAACAGGAGCCTCCCATTGCACAGATGAGAAAACAGAGGCTCCAAGAGTCCCACAGCATGAACTACCTAGAAATGATTAAGGTTCCCCAGAGCTCCTGCCCATGCGCATTTGCATTTTGACCCAAAGAAAGCCCAGTAAATGGGATTTCAGGCCAAAGGGGTGGAAGGAAAAATGGAGGGATGGCAAGGGGGCTTCCCCAGGCTTTTGAAATCTGATCCCACAGGTGCCCGGGCCCTCTCTACCTGTAGTCAGACCTGGAAAAGCAAACAAACATCGTGCCTTTGCTGTCTCCCTGGCCATGGGAGGATCCCGGAGAAACTTGGCCCAGGGTCTGTACCGAGCTGGCTCTCCACCCTTCATTTTTATAAGTTCAGGCAGGAGAAAAGGCCGGGAGAAAAATCTGCTACTAATAAGGAAATCAATTAGTTGGTGTGCGTGTCACGAAATGCTTCAATAACGATCTGCCTTTTGGGAATTTTTCCTCCCCCTTTAATTTTTTCCCCCAAAGAGACCTGGCTGGGGCCAGAACGCGTTTCCAGCATCCTCCTGTCAGAGGGAGGCGACGCAGCTGTGTCTGGAGCTGATTACCAAAGGGATATGCTTCGCTGCCCTGCTGGCATCATGGGCGGCTGGGGTCCCCTCCTCTGCCTGGCCTGCCCATGCCAGGTCCCGATCAACCAGGCTGAGAAGGGGCTTCATGGCCCTCCAACACGCAATGACACACATACACAGTCACTCCAAATCGCCACCCGCTACACACGCACACACACATAATCTCTCATACTAACGTACCCACAGACTGCCCATACTGCACAAGACTCACATAACACAACCCACATACACACACACACACACAATTGTACACATACTCACACTCACCCGAACACACATAGATACATGCATAGTCCCCCTTCTCCATACACACATACAATCACACACACACATTCTACCACCCACACATAGTCCACACGCATGTGCTCCCCCCCACACAATTACACCCACATACTCACCAGCCCACACATACAATCACACGCCGAATCATACACACACCTAACTGCCTTCAATTGCACACACAATCGCACACACATACACTTGATGTGAGAATCCAAGGATATCTGAGCTAGGACAGATCTTCAAAGTCTTCCATTCCAACCCCCCGGGCAATACCACTGGGGAAACTGAGGCCCAGAGAGAAGGTGTGAATTGCACAGATGGGCACCTCTGTATCCTTACTCACCCAATTAATGGCATCTTGGGATGAGAAATATTGACGGCGGGGGGTGGGGGGGGGGAAGGTCAGAGCTGAGAGAAAGGGAGAGAGAGGAACTCATCTGGAGCCCAGCCCCCAAAGAACTTCAGCCAAATCTTCTAATGAGGAAATGTAAAAATAATAATCAGGAAGGAATTCACAGAGCCCCATAATTCCCCCAACCACCGCCCAGCCTTGAGAACAGCACAGTCTAAGCGCAAAGACCATGGCCTTATTGGGAATACAGATCAGGCTTCCTGAAACTTGTCTCTGTCATTCACTTGCTGCAGGACCTACAGCAAGGTACTTCATGCCTCTGAGCCTCAGTGTTCTCAACTATAAAATGGGAATGAATTTGACCTCACAAGGCTGGGGGGGGGGTAACATGTTAATGTCTCTGGATCATCAAGCAGTGTGCCTGGAAAGTAGCAGGTACTCACCCGTGCCACCTCCTTCTCCCCCCAGTCCCTTACCGAGATCACAGTTTTGATGGGTGACCTCGGAAAGTCTCTTCCCTCTCTAGACTCTGGCCTCCCCACTCAAGGGATCTCTAAGGCCAAATAGCTCTTGACTGAGAGCTGGTGAGCAGAGTGGGCCTAGGTGGTAACCAAGGCGATGGCCCGGAACTTGCCCCTGAGGCCTCCAGGTTAGAGGGGAGCAGAGCTCTTGCCCGTCAAAGAGAAGGCTTTGAGGAGAACTCAGCCTTTGTCAGGCCCCGCCTGATGAGGCTGGTATTTGAAATATTCTTCTGAACGGTTGAGAGACGCTGGGAGGTCTCAGGGCAAGCTGGAAGGAGGGATGCGGTTGCCTAGGAAACCATGTGTTTTCACTTTTCTGAGAGAGGGGAGCCTGAAGAGAAAGGGCCTGAGGTGCACACGAGTGGAGGGGAATGGGGAGAATGTGTGCCCTTGGGGGGCAAGCTGAAGGGGAAGGAGGAAGCCAGCAGAGAGGAGGCTCAGTGAGAGGTTTGCAGGAAAAGTTTATGGGTCCCAAATGCCTGAGGACAAGGGGCAGACCCAGAATCACCAAATGCTTGCCAAAAATACAGATTCCCAGGCCCTGCCCTGAACTCGTAAGTGGGAGGGCAGGAGGCTAAACAAGGGGATGAAAATCTCTGTTGTTAACCAGCTCCTGGCCTGCGAACACCAGGAGGATAACAGGGATGTCCAGTTGGGAAGAAGGAAAATGGGGCCACGCCTGGCTGGCCCTCTTGGGCTCTGGGTATCTTCATCCCGAAAAATAGGGTGGGAGGACAGGGCGCCTGGGAGGCTCAGTCTGTTAAGCGTCTGACTCTCGATCTTGGCTCAGGTCATGATCTCAGGGGTCGTGAGATCCAGCCCCGCATCAGGCTCTGTGCTGGGCATAGAGCCTGCTCAGGCTTCTCTGTCTCTGCCCCTCCCCTGCTCATGCTCTCTCTCTCAAAACAAAACAAAACAAAATTGGGTGGGAGGAAAGTGGAGCAAATGCAACCAAAGGCCTCTCCACAATTTCATTCCCTAGAGGCTGTGACAGTGAGGCAGCAGCCTGGGCTTTTGCTCAGCACGATCTGGGTTCGAATGCCAGTATCTTGGCCACTGCCTTTGCCTGAGCCAAGGTTGGCTTGTCTGTAAGATGGGTATAACACTTATTATAATTATTTATCAATTTAAAAATGTGGTAAAGTAACGGTCATATGATAGGAAACCTGCTCTTTTCTTCTTACCTTGGGGTGTAAGAGCCTTTTTAATCTGGCCCCCGTTTACCTTTTCATCTCCACCTCTCCGGCCACCCCTACACCTTTCTGCCCTCTCCCCAGATGCCTCACATGGGCCTCCAGGCCTTTGCCTGAGCTGGGCTCTCTGCCTTCCTCCTCTCAACCTTCTTCCCTTTAACTACCCCAGACCAGCTCAAACATCCCTACCCCAGTGTTCCCTGGCTTCTCGCCAGGCCTCCACAATGCCTGCCCCTTCCCTGCCCCAGCTGCTCGCTGCCCCTCAGCTTAGCATCCCCCCGGGGCTGATGTGTGTCAATGACAGCAGACAAGGGGGCTGTTGAGTGGCCGCGTGAAGTCTGGGCAGGTATCCCCTGCAGGGCCGACCTACCTCCCTTAGAGTCTCAGAGAACGGGTTATGCCACCTCCCTCCGTGCCAAGTGTGTTCACCTGCGATGTCCTGGGTTACTTCTGACTGCCTGCAGCAGGGGGATGGGGGGCAGACAGGTGCCATGCAGTCCTTGGCTCCTGCCTGAGGTTCTAGCCCCGCCCCCATCACTCCGGGGCTGAAGGTGGTATTTGGGGGGCACCTTAGACGGGAAGATTCCTTCAAGCTGAGGACATTCTAAGCAGAGGGAGCAAACAGGGCAAAGGTGGCCCATGTGGGAGAACAGAGAGACCCTGTGAGGAAAGGGGACTCGGCCGTCTGCCTCCATCCCCACTGCTGAAGGAACCCCACCATTTTTGCTGTGTCAGGGCCTGGGCCCCCACAGGCCCCGCTGGAAGTTGGCACATTCTGGGGCCCCGCTGGAAGTTGGCACATTCTGGGACTCCGCTGGCCCTGCCCCTCCGCCCCTGGCACCCAGGCACTGGGAAAGGAAAGCTTTTCTAGACCCAGGATGAGGACGATCTTGGGTGGGGTGGGAGCGGGGGTGGCTTTGGCCAGTCGTGTGCTTCCGGGGGCCCCGGTGTCTCTTCTATAAAATGGGGATGGGGCAGTCTCCCAAAAAGGCCCTCCGGGCTCCAAGTTGGCCAGTTCCTCCCACAGCGGCTGCCAAGGGGGGTGGCGAGGGCCTTCGGGGCGCCACCGCAGGCAGCCCCGCCTCCCCCCTGCCCTGGCGCACACTCTCCCAGGCCCCGGGGGCCCTGCGCGGCGGGCCGCCCCCACCTCGGCGTCGCCCCCGGGGAGCCCGCGGGGAGCAGCCCGCCAGCGTGGAGCCGGGAGGAGGGGGGAGAGGCCGACCAGCCTGGAGGCCGGGCGGCGGGAGACAGCGCGGAGACAGGGCGCGATAAGGCGGCGGCCCGCGGGCTGCCCCTCCCCGGCCGGCGGGATGACAAAAGCCGCCCTCAAACATCCGGCGGCGCGGGGAGGGCGGCGGGCGGGGGTACGGGGCTCCCTCCTGCCCGGGGGCTGGGGCTGGGGCTGGGGCCGCGCTGCTGCCCCCCTGCCCGGGCAGGGCTGGACGAGGTTCCCCGCGCCCCCCAACCCCCGCCCGGGTCTCACGCTTGGGGGCCGTGGGCCCGGGAACTGGAGCGCGCAGAGCTCCAAGGTCCCACTGCCCGCAGGCTCTCCTCAGCTGGGGGTGCTGGGTCCCAGGGAGCAATCCCACGGTGGGGGGGGGGGGGCGGGGGCGGGCTCCTCCTGTCCTGGGGGATTGTCATCCCCAGGTGACAGTGCCCGCCTCGTTACCCACCGCATACTGTGTGTGCCCAACAGCTAGGATCATTACTGCCCTTTAAAAATGGAAAGACCGAGAGACTGCCCCGGCTTGGCCCAGAACCCCCCCCCCCCCGCCGCCCCTCCAAGGATCTCAGTCCCTCCTACAACTTCTCCAACTGAAGTTGTTCAATCTACTTCCTTTTATCCTTTTGTACTTGTGTTTTCCTTTAATCCTTTTGTATCCGTGTTTTCATTCATTAATACTCACTCATTCAAATCTACCAGGCACTGAACTGCCGGCCAGGCACCCAGCCCGCTGTTGCAATGTGTGGAGGGCACAGCAGAACCGGCCCCTGCCCCTCACAGCACCGCACATTCTAAAGAGAAAGACGCGTAAGCAGCACAGTTAAAAACTTAATTACAGCCTGAGGAGTATTTCACAAGGGGTACAGTGTGTACAAAACAGAAGGCCTTACTTCGGAGTGGTGGGGGGTAGGGGGGTGGCGGTTCAGCGATGCTTCCTTTAGAAGGAAGGCAGAGATCTGACTGCTGGGTAGGCCCAGGGGAAGGGGAGCAAGGGTGTGGGCCTTGGGGGTCCCCTGTGTGGAGGTGCTGACGCCGGTGGGGAGTCCTGCAGGGTGAAGCTGGAAGCAGGCCCCTTGTTCAGAGAGGAACTCCAAAAGACAAATGGGGAAGAGGCAGAGGCAGAAAGCTTCCAGACTGGTCAAGGTGGTCCGCGGTAAGGCTGGCGGTGGGAAGGCAGAGAGCATTAGGAACGCGGGAGCACCTTGACCTGGGGATAACTTTAGGAGTCCTCTGGCCACTGTGTGGTGAATGGACTCCAGGGGTGAGGACAGAGCAGAGAGACAGGCGGGAGGCTGTGGCGGGTGCCCAAGAAAGAGATAGCAGGGGCTTAGCCTCAGTCGGACCATCTGGCTTCTGCCTCACCCCTCCACTGAACAGCTTTTGACAGGTGCATTGGTGACTTCTGCGTGGAGCCACATCCACGTGACCCCTCTGTGCTTTGGGGACCTGCTGGCTGCGCTCTCCCAGAACCGTCCCTGTCTGTGGCATTCTAGGGCCGGTGCCCTCCACTCCCCTGCCCCCTCCCCTTCTAACTGCTTCTGCTCAGGCTCCTGAAGGGGATCCTGTCCCTCCACCCCACCCCTAATGTTGGGACACACCAGCCTCAGGCTCACCTCCCCGCTCCCTACTCTCTCAAGAGAGCCTCACCCATGCTTACAGATTCGACTACCACCTGGACACAGATGAGTCTCCAACACCTGCTCCGCCCCCGACTCAAGATGCCTTTGTCCAATCAGACACCCCACCTGGCTTTCCTGGGGATCCCTCAAAGCATCCTGCTCCAAAGGACATTTAGGTTCCTTTGCATTTCCCCGGCCAGAAACCTTGAGTCCTCCTTGACCCCTCCCACTCTCTCTCTCACCCACATCTGACTCTCCCTGACCCCCCCACACCACCCCCCTCCCCCCGCTGTCCCTCATATCTCAGACTCCTCAGCTGCTCTCCCTCCTCCCCTCAGACACCGCTCTTCTAAAACATAGATCCGTCCCCAGTGCCCCTCTCCATGCTGGTTCTCTGGTTCCACATCAGCCTCAGAACCGAAGCCCAGGTTCCCTGGCACAGCGTCCGTGGCCTCCCACAGTCCAAGATTTCCACTCTCATCACCTGCCATTCTCTAGACACAATTTCTCACCAGCTATTTCTTCTGCCTGGTGATCTGCAGACTCTGCCCAGAGATACTTTGCTTGCTCCAGGAAGCCTCCCCAGACTCCTGGCCCTGCCTGCTCCCTGTATTTCTCTGAAGGTGCTGGTAATGGATGGGAAAGTCAGGACTACCACGGGGATGGGGTCTGGCCAAACGGACCCGGCTCCAGGGAGTCACGGCCACAGACAGATGGGCCATCAGGGATGGACAGAGAGTAAGTAGCAAGGCTCCAGGTTGGACCAGAAGGATGACTGCAGCGGGAGCCTGTTTAAAAATGGGGACATCCCCGCTGGCCCAGAACCATTCACGCCAGCTGGACCGGCTTACATGGAGGTGCTGCCGGAGGCCTCCGGAAGACCTCTCACACTGCCCATCTCCCATCCTGAAAATCTTAGATGCCTACTCCTTTCTGATAAGCACTGTCTCCCCATCTTCCCTGATCAGTTGCAAACTCTCCAAGAAAGGATATAGATGTTGAACAGCCACTTCGTGCTAGACTCCCCCTTAGGCATCAACCCCCAACAAGTAGCACCCAAGCCCGATAAGCCGGCCGGCAGTCTAGGGCTGTATTGCAGGGGGCTATTTACATTTCAATACTCTGCGTACACAGAGCAGGAACCCATGAACTCTGTGTTCACAAACACACATTGGAGGGATTACCCAGAGGGCTGTTACCCAGAGAGGGTGGCCTGCTTTGCCCTGCTGATAGCTTGGTGGGTAAAGTTATTTGCAATTCAGACTATCATAGAGACCTGAGATAATCTGAGGCACCTTCACTCTACCACAGCCCTGCAGTTGACAGAATACTCCACAAGCAGGGCCATGAGGGCAGGACAGCTCCTCAGAACTCACCCAGTGCAACCTTCATTGGCAGATGGGGAAACTGAGGCCTAGATTTGGGGCAGGGGTATGCACCGGGCTAGAGAGCAGGGCACCAGGCCAGACCTCAGGCTCCCAGATTCCCAGGCCAGTGTGGTCTCCCTGTTGCCTTGGCATCTGGGCATGGAAATATTGCAAATTAAGTGGGGGCTGTGTTTTCAAAAGGCACCAGTGACTTTGCAGTCGGTTAAGTTGTGGGGAGGTTAGATTGAGGGGCCTGTCTTTAATATTTGGTGGTGGGGGGGGGCTGCTGTTTAAAAAATGACATGGCTGGGGCAGCTGGGTGGCTCAGTCGGGTAAGCATCCAACTTTGGCTCAGGTCATGATCTCAGTGTTTGTGAGTTCGAGCCCCGCCTCCAGCTCTGTGCTGACAGCTCAGAGCCTGGAGCCTGCTTGGGATTCTGTGTCTCCCTCTCTCTCTGCCCTTCCCCTGCTCACGCTCTGCCTGTCTGTCTGTCTGTCTCTCTTGTTCTCTCAAAAATAAATAAACATTAAAAAATAATTAAAAAAAAAAAAAGAATGACACAGCTCAGAGGTGGGAGTACAGAGATGTCTAGAGACACTTAGAGCTTCAGAGATCCCCCCCTCCCCGTCCTAGTTTAAAATCACTAAAACAGACACTTACACACACAGACTCATATACAACGGCTGTTTCCATTTAGCTGATTTTATAATACAAGTAAGTATTCCATGGTCATTGGCGAAAAATGAGAGAATACAGATAAACAAAAACCAAGCAATCTAATCCATCTACAGTCCCCCACAACTGACAAAGGGGCATTACTACCAGGGGGTCAGGAGTGCAAGCCCAAGTATCTGCTAAGACCTGAGCTCAGTCTTGCCTGTATCACTTAGCAGCTGTGTGACCTTCAGCAGCTTGCTTAACTTCTCTGAGCCAGTTCTCTCCTTTATAAATGGACACTATTCTAGAAGTGGAGCACGTAGCCTCATGTCTGACATGCAACAGCCACAAGACAAAAGGCAGTTCTGGTGACATTTACCAAATGGGGTGTGGCCTTTCAGACACCATCCCCCACCTTTCAAGAAAAATGTAGAGAAAAAGAATTCATAGAATTGGACCAAGTAACCGTTGGTTTCCACCCCACTCAGTTTCTATGATTCTAGCACATTGGTGATATAGCACATTGACGATGGGTTCTAGGGCAGCAAACTTCTTGCCTTCAGGCCTCAGTTTCCCTGACTATTCCTGGCCCAGACTTGCAGCAGTTGCTCTCAGGAGTCATTTCTGGCTGTTGACCAGGCCTGGTGGGCTCCAGAACCAGCCAAACCATTTCTGCACCCTGACCCCTGGAGATGTGCCAGATGGCCAGGAGGCTGGCCCGAGGGCCTGGTGACCTGGGCAGCTGGGTGCCGACAGAATCTCTAGACCATCGCAAGCCTTTCCCCTCCACTTCCCCAGGGCCCCTGTGAGCCCCTCCAGACTAAGGTGGCCTTGTCCACCATGGCAGGCCAGCCAAGACAAATAAATGGGTACATGCACTTTACCCAGCTTTCCCAGCTGAGCCACATGAAATACCAACTGTAGGCCAATGACACCAAAATGCTGAGACATAGGCCGTAAGGAGGTTTTCCAGGCCACTGACCCTTAGGGGCTGGGGCAGCAGGTGCATAGAGATTCATCCCCTTGTTGACGCACTCACTCAACCCATTCACTGGTTCATTCATTCAATAAACTCATAGAGCATTGTCTACACGTCAGGCATTGTGCTCTGGTGCTGGAGAATCAGACTGAACAAAACAGCCTCAGCTTTCAGGTTGTTCCCGGGCTGGCAATGACATAATTCCCAGAGGTCCTGTCAAGCTACAAGCCCTGTGAGGTGAGACCCAGAATAAAGCAAGAGCCACTTCCTGTTTGCAAAATTAGGGAAGACTTCCCAGAGGCAGTGGCCTTTGAAGCAGGCCTTGAAGAGTGGGTAGGAGCAGGTCAGACAGAAAAGAGAAGTAAGACATCCCTAGCAGAGAGTACAGCACGAACAAAGGCTGTGACTGGTGACCGATCATTGAAATCACGGAGTGAGTACTGGAAAAGCCAGTAGATCAAGCTGTCCCCCCTCCTCGTGTTACAGATGGGGAGATGGGGGCCTGGGCAGAACCCACGTGCAGTTGGCAGACGGACCTGAAAACTTTGCTACAGACGACGTGAGTCACCAGGCTCAGCCGTCTAAAGGAGTCAGGTGGGGGGTGTTGCAGATGTGGGTGTGTATTTATTGCCCACCTTTATTTGGTTATTTATCTCTGCTAGTATAAGCACACAGGAACTTGGGGCTTTTTCTACTCCCTGGAGGTATTCCTACTTTTAGGTAGCACAAACGGCAGCATTAAGTCTGCTTTAGCTTCTGCAGAAGACCACTAGGGTAGATGTGAGGAAGAACTTTCTGAGGGTGGACCAAGCCAGGCATAGGAACTAAGGCCAAAAAAGAGACCCCACAGGACCTAGTTCTCTCTCTGCTCTGAGTTCCCTCTCCCATCCCACAGTGGTGCCCACCCAGTAACCCCAAAGGACCCGTGTGTCTTTGATTCTCGTGAGAAGGGCCCTAAGCTCTGGGGGCGAAACCCACAGCGGTTCTGGTCTGGGACAGGGAGCCATCTGGGAGTCTCATAAAGACTTGAGCCTGCCCCCAGAAGAACTCTCCACCTGTCTAGAGTCCATGCACAGCTTCGGCAGTTCCTGGAGCCCCCGAGGCCGTCTATGGACCCTGGTGTGGTGATGAGAGGCTCAGAGGACTGCCAGGCCTAAGTTCTGATGCAGGTCCTACCATTCACCAGCTGTGTGACCTCGAGTTGCTCTGGGCCCCAGTTTCCCCACTGTGGAAAGGAGGGAAAGGCCACTCTTCCCACAGGGTGCGGCAGGAAATTGATTAATGCATGTAAAGCACTAGTGCTGGGCAGAGAGAGGCAGAGGATATGTGTGTGTATCCTTCCCTCCCCCTAAAAAGCAGGTTCATCAGAGATAGTGAAAAGACACATAGAAAAAAGACAGAAACTCCTGGGGCAACTGGGTGGCTCAGTCGCTTAAGTGTCCCACTCTTGACTTCGACTCAGGTCATGATGTCATGGTTTGTGAGTTCGAGCCCCACATTGGGCTCCGTGCTGTCAGCACAGAGCCTGCTTGGGATTCTGTCTCCCGCTTTCTCTGTTCCTCCCCTGCTTGCTCTCTATCTCTCTCTCAAAAATAAATAAAAATAAACCTAAAAAAATAAAATAAAATAAAAAGACAGAGACTCCTACAAAACTTGCCTCCAAAAGATGGGAGCTTCCGCTCATCCCTCAAGGCTTTCCAACCTTTCTACAAAGGACACACATTTGCTGTATACAAAAAGGATGTTAAATAATATGGGAGAAAGAGGACCAAAGAGGATTTATGAACAAGCCTGCCCCCTGAAGTCTAACTAGGTGCAGTGGTTCCCCACGCCCACCCCCACCTCCTGTCCCACTCATGACCCCCAAGCATGCCTTTGTATCTTTGCTCAGGCTCTTTCCCCTACCCGGCACTTCCTTCTGCTCTTTTCCACCTGAGAAACTCCTACCCATCCATCAAAGCCCATCCCAAATGTCCCCTCTTCTCTGAGCTGGACAAACTTGCCAGCACACCAAGCCTGCCCTTAGGGCTTTGGTCTCATCTCCAGTACAGATTTATCACCTTTCTCCACCATCTGTCCTGGCTATTTATTAGAGAGCTGGGACCAGGGCTGTCTTTGCCCACCTTGCACAGTAGGTTTGTGACCTTGGGCAAATGTCAAATGGATGAATGAACAAATGGGTGAGTTTTTCAATGTCCCCCTGCCCACTCTCATGAGTTTTTAAAATTTTTTTTTAATGTTTTTATTTATTTTTGAAGGAGAGAGAGAGCATGAGTGGGGGAGGAGCAGAGAGAGAGGGAGACATAGAATTTGAAGCAGGCTCCAGCCTCTGAGCTGTCAGCACAGATCCCGATGTGGGGCTCAAACTCACAAACTGTGAGATCATGACCTGAGCCGAAGTTGGACGCTTAACCGACGGAGCCACCCAGGCGCCCCAATGAGTTTTTGAAAAGATGAGCGTAACCTGGTTCCTGATCTTACTGTAAAAGCTGTGCTGGGTGGGACCAGCCAGAGCAGAGAGAAGGCTGTGCAGACAGATGAACTGAGCTCTAACTCAACGGCAGTGATTTTCAACCTGTCTCTCATCCCCTCCGCCAAAGAGACTTTAGAGACACTTTTTTTTAATCGCTCCGCACTACGACATTCTAATACCCCAGCTATACTGTATACCTGTTTAAGCACCATATGTTTATCCATGATTGAAAACCTTCTAGGGGCGCCTGGGTGGTGCAGTCGGTTAAGCGTCCGACTTCAGCCAGGTCATGATCTCGCGGTCCACGAGTTCGAGCCCCGCGTCGGGCTCTGGGCTGATGGCTCAGAGCCTGGAGCCTGTTTCCGATTCTGTGTCTCCCTCTCTCTCTGCCCCTCCCCCGTTCATGCTCTGTCTCTCTCTGTCCCAAAAATAAATAAACGTTGAAAAAAAAAAAAAAAAAAAAGAAAACCTTCTAGATTTTCTCCTACCTCCTCTCAGAACCAATTTTTGCCTCCTGTGGAGGAGAGGGGAGGCAATATTGCCCCCCCCACCCCGAGAATGCTTTCTCCAGCGTGGACAGCCATGCACATCATCTCCTCTAGCCTTCCACCCAGCTTGTGAGGCAGGCACCAATGTCCCCATCGTTCAGACTTGGAAACTGAGGCACGGGGTTAACTTGCCCGGCTGGTGGGTGACGGGGCTAGGGTGCATAAGAGGGACTTTCAGAACACAGATCCCTTGACTTGCCAGTCACCTTGAGGGAGACAACGGGCAGCTGCATGCTGTAGGGCAGGAGCCCTAAGCTGAGAGTCCAACCCTTCCAGGCAATTCCCGCTTCTGGGCCTCGGTTTCTCTTCTCCCAAAGTGAGGAAAAGGGCCTCGGTGTATCGTAAGCGTCCCCTAGGCTTCGAGCCTCTGAAAGGAGGCTTTGGGTCCCGGGGACACTGGGTGGCCTCCCCCATGCTGGGAGAGAAGAACCCTGTCGCCAGGCTGGAGCTGCCGGGGTCAGGTGGAGGGAGGGGATGCTAAGCCTCTGGCCCCAGAGATGCAGACGTCTGCTCCCGGCTGGCGGCCTCCCAGGGGTGCTCGGCTGGGAGTCTGGCTGGCCCTCTCGCTTTCCCCAGGGCCTGATAAACCAGAAAAAAGAAAGCACGCTGAGAAGGGAAGGAAGCACCAGCAGACAAAGGAGGGAAGGGCACGCTGATTCCATCGGCTCCAAGCCCTCAGCCACCCTGGCGGGCTGGGCAGGGCAGGACGTGCAGACGGCGGCCTGGGGAGCTGGCGGCAGGAGGCTGGGAGCCGGCTGCCCGTGATCACGGTGCCTGCCTGTCCTAATGCCCAAGCTGGCTGGGGTGGGGACTGGGACCAGGCCAGCCGGGACAGGCCCCAGCACACCAGCCCTCCGTCTCAGTGGAGCCTCCTCTCGATTACCCTCATTGTACAAGCGGTGTCTTGGACCCTCTGGGCCAAAGGCTCCCAGCAAGTCACTGGCACAGCCAGGCTAGGACCTCGTTCTCCGGCCCCAAACTCCAGCTCTCGCCCACCCCATACCTCACCAAGTCTGCAAAGCCTGAGGAGCCTGATGGAAGTTGGGGGAGGTGGGGGGGCCTCTGGGGCCCCTGTCCCCGAACTATGGGGCCTTCCCTGAGGGCTCAAAGGGGAAGGGCCAAGGGATGGGGAAAAACAGTTAGACTATTTTTCTAGTATCAGTAACCAGCAGAGACATTCTAAAACCTACGGGAGCGGGGGAGGGGGGGGGGAGAGTGAAGCCTGGTTGGGGTCTGGCCCTTCCCTGGGGCCCCCGTGGGACAAATGGCACCTGTGTGGACTGGGAATCGGCAGGTGACCGTTCAGTGCCCAGGTCTACCACTTCTGTCCAGGTGTTCCATCCACAAGACAGGGCAAAGCATCCCCAACTCACCGGGCCTGAGAGAGGAGCA
Organism: Lynx rufus; assembly: GCF_022079265.1. Lineage (NCBI taxonomy): Eukaryota > Metazoa > Chordata > Mammalia > Carnivora > Felidae > Lynx > Lynx rufus. The sequence goes on from NW_025814827.1 coordinate 10,014,823, forward strand.
GGGAGAATCTAGGCAGAAGCTGTCCACAGGGTGGGGCTCCATCTTGAGCCTCCAGCCTCTCCATGGGCTCAGCCTGGAGGGGTTCAGTCACAAGGATGCAGCTCACACACTGACCGCAATCCCTGGGGACCCTCCACTTCGGATGCCCCCCAAAGTCAGAAGTGAGGGGCTGGGATGAGTGAAATAGGGGAGGAAGGAGAGCCAGTCTGAGGGGTGTGAGTGGGCTGGTCACCGCTGTGGGCAACTGGGAGTCCATCCCGCTGGGACCCTCGGAGGAACTGCATAGAATGGGCTCAGAGTCGGTCCCCTGCAGGTTGGAAGGGGACATAACCCACTGGTTCTGATCGCCTGGGGCAGGACGTAAGCATGAGCCGGGTGGTGAGGCAAGGGGCCATCACTCTACACCCGTGCAGAGCTAGCTGCCTTGACAAGAGCTGGGGTACAAAGGTGAGCCATGAGGCTATGAGGTGGGGGTCCAGAGGTGCCCGACACTGTGTCCCACTGAGGCGTCCGCCCCTTCTCAATCAACGTTCCCTGGGCCAGCGGTGCCCAAAGATGGGCCAGACCCAACACCTGCCCTTTAGCAAGTGAGGAGCCCTCACAGAAGTTCTCCCACCAGGAGACAATGACGACCAGAACCACATGCGCTCAGCACCTCCTGTCGTGAGGCGCCGTCAGCAGCCCTGTAAGATGGATGTTACCTCCATCTGATGGCGGGGCACACTGAGGCTCAGAAAGGCTTAAGAACTTTGCCAAAGTCTCCCTTCAAGCCTGCGGCCTTCCCGGTGTTCGTTATGGGGGCGGGAAGCATGGAGGGCCAGAGGGAAGGGAGGCTAGGTCTGCCTCTCAGAGGCCACGTGCAACTCCCCACCTCGCCCCTGCCTGCTCTGTCCCCCTGTGTCTTCCCACAGTCACCCTACCTGGAGTCCCCAAGAGCATCTCGTGAAAGACCTTTAGGTCATTTTAAACGACAGCTCCTCAGGCTAGAAGGCGCTCAGGAGGCGGCTGGCTCAACTCCTCAGCCACCCTCCGGTGACAGAGCGGAGGCCTAGAGACGGGTGTGATGTGCCCAAGCTCACACAGCACAGGGTGGAAAGCCAAGCTGGGAGCCCAGGTCTCCTGGCGTCGGGTCTAGCGCTCTCCCATGCAGGGAGCCCTAGCTAGGTTCTCTAGAGCCCCGTCTCCACTCTCAAGAGTAGAGCTCACCAGAGGACTCATCCCAAACCCTTTTTTCTTGCTCTATGGCTGTATCTCCTTCCTGGAGTGTTCTGGGCTCAAAGCAGAGTGCTCCCGGGAGCCTAGAGACCCTCAGCTTGGGCTGGGGGAGGGGAGGGGCCGGGGGTGACAAGGAGGCATCAGGGCAGGGCTAATAGAGCCTGGACATTACATCAGGGACGAAGCGATGGACTCGTCCCTGCTCTCCTGCTACTAAAGTGCCCCCAGGCAGGGCATGGGGCAGCGGGCCCCTCACTCACGGGGGCACTGAGGTACTAAACACAGGGTTAGTGCTGAGCCTGAGGGGCCTAAATGCCAGAGACAGGGGCTGTGGTGGGGGCCTTGGGGGTGGAGGATCCAAAACACAAAACAAACACATAACTGCCTCCAAAGGAAAAGTCTAGAGTCTGAATTTTAAACAGGAAGAACTAGGCGTCAGACTCAGCGGAAGATAACAGGGCCCGGCTGAGCAGAGAAACAACAGAAAAAGAGCTGAAGAAGGCTGGGGGAGGGCGCTCCTGCCCAGAGCCTCGGATTCCCCTTAGCCCCAGGATGCTGGAGTGCCACGGCTCCCTCTGCTACATGGCAACAGGGCCCAGGCCCACCGGGGCACTCTGGGAGGCCTTCTTCTTGGAGGGCACCAGGGTATGAGGGAAAGAGCACAGGTGAGGGCCAGGCAGACCAAGGCTTGATGGAATCCTTGGCCAGGTGACTTTCTGAGCCTTGTTTCTGCCTTTGAAAAACATGACGAAGAATCCCTACCTCAACCTGTATCGATGACTAAGGGGGACAGGAATGGCCGGGGCCGGGTATGTTGTAGGGCTAATTTTTATCATCCTAGAGACCCCAGGGTCCACAGGCCCAATGATGAAGGACTCTTTCCTCTCCTGGAAGCATCAGGCCACACCGGTTCTTTGTCCTCAACGGGTTCTGGCAGCCTGGTAAACCAAAGACAGTCCTTATGGGACAAGACAACCTCTAACCTGTTAGTTTACGAGGCTCCCATAACAAAGAACCACAGACTAAGTGACTTAAAAAACAGAAATATATGTTCTCACAATTCTGGAGTCTAGGAGTCCAGAACCAAGGGGCCAGTAGGGTTGGTTGCTTCTGAGGCTTCTCTCCTGGGCGTGCAGATGGCCCTTTCCTCTGTCTTCACCTAGTTTTCCCTCCATGTGAGTCTGTCCTGATCTCCTCTCCTCATAAGGACACCAGTCATATTGGATTAGGGCCCACCTTAATGCCCTCGTTTTAACCTAAGTACCTCTTTATTTTTAAAAAAGGTCTATTTATTCTTGAGAGAGAGAGAGAGAGAGAGAGACAGAATCCAAAGCAGGTTCCAGGCTCTGAACTGTCAGCATAGAGTCCTATGTGGGGCTTGAACTCACGAACCGTGACATCATGACCTGAGCCAAAGTCAGATGCTTAACCGACTGAGCCCCCCAGGTGTCCCCCTAAGAACCCCTTTAAAGACCTTATCTCCAAATCCAGTCACATCCTGAGGTACTGAGGGTTAGGGCTTCAACCTATACATTCTGGAGGGACACAATTGAGCCCATAGCACCCACCAAGTCCCCATCTGCCAAGCAGCCCCGTTTGGGGCTCCAACCCAGAATCCTCCTCTTTGGCACTGGGAGGAGCTAGAACCACCCTGAAGTCCAATTCCTGGTTTTCAAGAGAGGGCGGGTGATTATCCCAGATGACACAACAAAGAAAAAGATCCATTGACTCCAGGCTCCCGGAATCCAGAGTGCAGACGGTACAAAGAGGACCATCTTCAGCCCCTCAGCTGAGGCCTCATGTCTGTGTTCTGCCAGCTCAGAAAACTTTGGGATTGAAGACCCCAGTGAGGGCAGCGAGGGGGACTCAAGTCGGCTTACACTGTTTTCTGAGCGCCAGCCAGAAAACAGCTAGCGTTACTGAGCACTTACCACGTGGGGGCCCTGTTCAAAAACACTGTGCCTGTATTAACCTACTTAAGCCTCACAGCAATCCTATGATGTATGTGACAATTCTTGTTTTAAATTTTCTCTGTTTGTTCTGTGAGAAGCAGAGACGGTGCAAGCAAGGGAGGGGCAGAGAGAGGGGGAGAGAGAGAATCCCAAGCAGGCTCCCCACTGTCGGCACAGAGCCTGACGCGGGGCTCGAACCCGTGAGTTGTGACATCATGACCCAAACCGAAACCGAGCGTCGGACACTTAACCGACTGAGCCACCCGGTGCCCCTGTGACAATTCTTAGAACCACTTTAGGAAAGGGGAAACGGGCACAGAGGAGTTAAGTGACTTGCCCGTTGTCACTCATCTGACAACAGGAGTGTGCGTGGAGGTGCCAGGATTCAATCCCAGAGACACTGGCTCCAAGGACCGTGATCTCGTCAGCAACGCTTTACTGCACATGAGCTGCCACGGACCAAGCCCAGACTGGCCAGGCAGCCCGGCACGTCCATCACTTGCTGTGGGGGCCTTGGACCTCAGTGTCTGCACCTGCCATAGGACAGGTGAGATCAGATGACCTTCGAGTCCAGTCCGAGCTCCCCCTGTCCCTCGCCTTTGCAAAGCCCTCCACGGGTCCAAAAGAACAGCCTCTGGCCTCAGTGCCATGGAACAGAGTCGCCTCCCGGGGAGCCAGGGTCTGGAGGGCGGAGCAGGGAAGGAAGCAAGCCCTGGGCCACATGTGCCTCCGTGCCCCGCTGCTGCCCTGCCCACACTGGGGCGGCGCTGGCTGGAGGGGCCGCACTTGCTAGCTAAGCAAAAGTAGTAACGTCTATTTTGGGGAAGCCATCCCGGCTCTACAGGAGGCCCCACAAGCAGGCAGAGGCGCATGGGTGCGGGCAGATCTGTGCCTGGCTCCTGGGAACGTGACCCTTCTCCCTCCCAAGCCACTGCCCTAGTCCCCTCCCTGCCAGAGCCCCCCGGGGACAGACCTCCCCTCTGGAAGGCCACCTCCACCTCCTCCACTCCCAGTCTCACCCCCCACCCCCACCCCAGGGCAGAGGCCTGGAGGGAGGAACCTTGGGATGTTACAGGGTCTGTCACTTAAACCACTTGGGCCCGTAGTGGCTGGCTCACCAAACCGCAGTTACCCAGCCACGAATGTCCACAGCTGTACGGTGCTGTAGCTAGGCATTTGTTGGCAAGGTGAAATGTTACTGAAATATTGGTAAGTGAAAAAATGTAACAATATGTAGACTGTTATCCTATAGTCTTCAATGTACATATACATAAAGATATTTTAATACACAGGCATAAAAAAAAAAAGGAGCTCAGCCAAAATATTAACAGTGGCTTCCCTGGAAGTTGACACCGTGGAGTCCCTTCCTTCCTTCCTTCCTTCCTTCCTTCCTCCTTTCTTCCTTCCTTCTCTCCTTCCTTCCTTCTCTCTTCCTTCCTTCCTCCCTCCCTTCCTTCCATCTTTCCTTCCTTCTTTCCTCCCTTCCTTCCTTCCTTCCTTCCTTCCTTCCTTCCTTCCTTCCTTCTTTCCTTTTTTTTCTGCTTCTGTTTCCTTACACTTGAGGTATAGTCTGTTTTGAGAGCCATAAAAAGACTAATCATAAGCAAATATGAAAAATGGAGTCATGTTAAACACATACAGAGTTTGGACACCTCCCCTAATAGCCTCTCTCCTGGGGCGACTGTAACATGCCCCCCAAGTCTAGCCTTCTACTGTTTCTGAGTTCTCTTCATGAACCTCACACATGCCCTTCGCTCTGTAATTTTCCAAGAAACATCAGATCCATTATAGCAGTCCTCAGGGGATGAGGGAGGCCAGTGACTGCCTTCAATGCCTTGTGCAGGAGGAAATGAGGCCCAGAGAAGGGCTACGATCTGTTTGGGTCATCTTGCAAATGCGAGGCAGAGTGGGCTTCTTCCCTGTCTCTAGATCTCTTGGGTCTGGGGGTGCCCTCACGGACTTAGGGTACCTGCACCAGAGCTTTGGAAGTCAAGGGCTGAGAGCAGAAGCCTTTGGTTTGGACTCTTCTGCACCCAAATGAATCACTATCTTGCCCTGAAGCTCTCTGCCTCAGTTTCCCCAACTGCACAAGAACAAGCAGTTCCTCAAATGCAGGAGGAACAAGGCTGGCCTTTACCTCTCCACCCCTCCATCCTAAGGTGAACGGACCGATGGAGGGACTCCCTCCTGGAAAGCGGTCTGGGCCTGAGCCACATCCTGTTCTGTGCCCTATGCCTCAGGCCTGGCCCTGCGTGCCATCCTCCCTTGCCCTCTTTTGGTCCCACACACTCCCCTCTGGCTCCTGGCTGCTTCGTGGAGGCCTCAGCAAGGGCACCGACTGGGAGGACTGGTGGAAGAGGAGTGGGCACAGCGTGGGCCCAGGCACCAGGAGGCTTGGGCTCCGGGCCCCACGTCCTGGCGCCCCGTGTGGCCCAGAGCACCCCAGGAAGCTCTCCGGGCCTCAGCTTCCTCCTCTGCATAACAAGAGGGTGGAGGATGTGTCCCTATGGTCCTTGAAGAACAAGCATGAAGTGAGCACAGAACTGTGCTAAGGGACACCCAGGAGAGTCCCAGCAGCAGTGAGGCTGTCCTGTAGACACGGGCGCCGGTCTCGGGCTGATCGCTGCCCAGTGTCCGGAAAAGATCTCGTGGTCTGCACTTGGAGGCACAGCTTGCCACTTAACAGGCGGGGATGGTATTTACTTCTCTGGGCCTTGGGTTTCCTCCGTGTACGATGGCAGGGCAGCTGAGAGGACTCCACACGGCCTGTTTTTATAAAAACAACCACTACAAGCACAACGGTTCCTCGGGCTCTACTTCTGGCCTGGGGGATGGGTGGGTGGAAAGCCAGCAGTAGCCAAGGACAACAGCGGGCTGATACGGGCCCAAGACTTGACAGACGATACCGTATTCCCAAATACCCAATGTGATCACCGCTTCTCAAGATCTTGCTCAAGGGTAGGTGCTTCCGGTGAACCGGATCCAAAGAGGGCAAGTTTCAAGGACGGAGGGGCAGGCCGGTTTGGCTCCCGTGGAGCTGACCTCTGGCTCCACAGACTGAGCATTGTGGCCGCTGAATAATAACGATGGCATCAGTAACAACCAGCATTTACGAAGGACGCACCTCGTGCCGGGATCGGTCAGTGCTTTATTTGAATTAACTCATTTAAACTTCAGGCAAGTCTGGGAGGGAGGTTCTATTACTATCCCCTGGCTTGCAGATGGGGAAACTGAGGCACAGGGAGATCAAGTAACACACCCAAGGCGAGGGAGCTAGCAAGTGGCAGAGTGGGGACTTGACCCCAGGCAGCCTGGCACCAGCATTGACTCTCCTTAACCACCACTGGGTTGCACTGCCTCCCAGAAGGGTCCAGGATACGTGACACCTGCCATCCCTGTCTCAGCTGTGAGGCTTCCTGCCGCTCCTTCCCTCCCTGCGCACGTTGACGGGAACACAACAGACGGGGTAGCGGGATGGGGAGGAGACGCGTTAGGAACACAGGAGCGGCACCCCACTGTTGACCCCCGCAATGGTCCCCTGATGCAGCGATGTTGTCTCCACTTGACCTTTCTACGGGTGGCTTTGCGAGGCTGAATTAGGCCAGTGACACACTGTTCACGTGACATCCATCATTTGGATGCCCACATCTGTCCACCCTGAGACACGATGGAAGGATGCTCCCTAGAGTTAACCACAGCCGCCTCTGGGTAGTTTCATCCTTATACTTTCCTTTATATTTTTTAAATGTTTTTAAAAAATCTATTTATTTATTTTGGAGAGAGAGCCCAGGAGAGGCAGAGAGAGAGGGAGAGAGAATCCCAAGCAGGCTCTGCACTGTCAGTACAGAGCCCAATATGAGGCTCGATCTCATGAACTGTGAGATCATGACTTGAGCCGAAATCAAGAATCGGACACACGCAAAAAAGTCAGACGCTCAATGACTGAGCCACCCAGGTGCCTCCTTTCCTACCAAACCAAGGGTCAGTCACCCCCCAAGGCTGCCCTCCTTTGGGCATTCAGCCTAAGCAGAATAATTTGAGGCACTCTGAATATTAGGCCATCAGCCCACCTCCTATGCCCTAAATCCCATCACTGACACTTAATAATTAATAATAAATAAAATAATACATGATAATTGGTGAAGAGATTACCAATGGCTTTTTTTTCCTTACCTCGAACAGATCTTCCTCATTTGTGATGGAGTTTATTATATATATATATAATATAATTATAAATCAATATATATAAATCAATATATAATAATCAATATATATAAATCAATCAATATATAAAAATCAATATATAATTATATGTATTATACATATTATATTTAGATATAAATATAATATACATATATATAATAAACGCCTGATAAACGTGAGGTAAAAAATATCCCAAGTCGAGGAGCACCTGAGTGGCTCAGTTGGTTAACCAGCCGACTCTTGGTTTTGGCTCAGGTCATGTTCTCGCAGTTTGTGGGTTCGAGCCCCACATGGGGCTCTGTGCTGGC